>NC_136059.1:429075440-430333763 GCF_964261635.1 Lissotriton helveticus
CAAATGGGTCTATATTGTAGGGGAGGTTTTAATCCTCCCCTGGACAGTAGAGTAAAGGGGTGAGTCATAGCCCAAATCTCATTAAGGATTAACTCAAGAAAATTCTGCAACACCCAAAGCTTATGAAGAAGTACACATATGGACAATTGATGTCATGTTTGCACTCTAGACCTTTTTAAACCATGGAAAAGAGGATGTAATCTTTTCTCTATGTTGAGCCAGTGTAATGTTAATATTTCAGTCTAAAACAGTAAAGCACTACAGAGGTAGGGTGATCAGGGTATAGGATGTGGTGCATCAGCCAGAGCTGCGACTCAGGAGCCGGGGACCCAGGTTTGAGTCTTGGTGTTGACGCAACATCCAGTGATTCTGCGGATTCCAAAGGCCATGATTCAGGTATTAAAGGTCCTATTTGTGACAGGCTACCTGTACAGAATTAGCATAGCATGCTATGTTAGACAGTGTTCCACCTTGCTCAGATCACTCATGTGTGCACACATTAGTGCATATTTTTTCAACCTGCACAGATCCTCCTACCCCTGCTGTGTTGCAGCAGACCTCATATTCAAAGACAGGCACTGTGGTTAGCACTCAAATCCATCTTACAGATGCTTACAGTGATTGAGACTCAGTTAGTGGCTCTCAATCACAGCAGAGATTTAAAACCAAGATGGGTCAAAAACAGCCACGGCCCATACAGGTGAGCCGTGAGCAGTGAGGGGGGTTGAGGGGGGAGATTTTGACAGACGATGTCGTCCATCTAAAAACCCCCTTCACCCGGCCTCATCACTGTTACCTGTATGGGTACAGGGACCGAATTAGGCCTACTGAACTAGGTACCTTAAATCCTGGTTTGCAAAGTTTTGTGAGGATCGGTGTGAAAGATGTGTCAGCCATCTGAAGTGATCCATCGGTCCTGAGATGCAGCGAAGCTCCAGTGTGAGCTCCTGCGTCATCATTGAGGATCTTGTTGACAAGGGCTTGTGTTGTGAAGTACGGTGTTGAAGATGCATTGCCGCAATTGAGATGATGCGTTGATTCAAAGCCTAACCTCCTAAGTGGTCCCACTACTACTGGGCTGCTATGAGGAGTCCGGCATTATTGTCAAGACTACCTTTCATGAGGAGTGCAAGTGCCTGCACGGAGGATATGTCATGCAGCAGCGAATCCAATGATCTCTGGTGCAATGCAGGTCTTTGTGATGGGTCTTATTCATGCAGCAGCAGCGAGGTGTCAATTCTGCTCGGGTTTGAACTGTGCAGTAGAGGAGATGTCGGTTCTGCTAGATCACAGAGGCTGACAGAGCACCATACACCCACTTCCAAGGGTCCAGGACTGGGGTGGCACCACTTAGCAGGTTAGACTAACAGATGGCAGAGTCAAAGTGCAATCTTTTTGGAAGCCTGTTGTGTCCCTGAGCCTTTAGATCAGGAGGGAAGACAACTAGCTCTTGAATGCACTCTGGGGTTCTAGGTTCAACCGTGCAGGTCCAGTCCTTCTCACTCAGGCAAAAGGGCAACAGGCAGCAGGTGAGCACAGCAGAGTAGCATTCCTTCAAAGCAGCAGTCCAGCAGAGTGGCAGTCCTTTCAGAAGCACAGCAGTCCTTCTTTCTGACAGAGTATCCACAGGACTAGAAAAATGCAGAAGACTTGGTTTCTGAGGTCCAATATTTATACCCAGTTGTGCCTTTGGAGTTAGGAGAAGCTTCTAGAGGTAGGCCTTTGAAGTGCACATGTTCCCTTCCTTCCTGGCTCCAGACTAACTACTAGGACTATGCAGCCCTTTGTGAGCAGGCAGAAATCAGCCTATTCAATTATAAATGTGATGGGACCAGCTTCTCCCTCCCATCCTGTCGTAATGGCCTATCCAGGCACCCTTTTGTATATGGCATCTAGAAGGAATACACTAAGCCCAAATGTCAACTACACACAGTCAAGTAACCCAGGGACAGGCTACAGTCACCAAATGGCTAAGGCAGGAAAATGGCAACTTTCTGAAATTTACATTTTTAAAATGGCTATTTAAAATCTGACTCCAAAATAAGTTGGGATTTTTCATTACAGTTCCAAAGAAACCAAGCATGAAATGGATACCTGTTCACATTTTGATATTACAAATTATTAAATGTAATAAGGTAACTACAATGCTGTCCTATGGGAGAGGTAGACTTTGTAGAAGTAAAAAGCCAATTTAAGAGTTTTACACTATTAGGGCATGTAAAACTTAAAGATACATGCCATATGTTTGCTGTACTTTTTGCTGACTAAGGGGCCCCATAACTATGAATGATGTATCAGGAAGATGGTCTGGTGTAGAGCAGGCTACGGTCCTTCGCAGAATAAAGGTTAGCATCAACAGGGCTGCACCTCAGTCACAGGCACAGAATTTCGGGATAATCCGCAGAAGTGGTCCTCTGCTGAATTTGGCTCAGAGGTGGTTTATATAAGAAAAAACGGATCCAATTGCACTGTGTCAGAGTTACACTGTTGATGTGATTGTTTGCCTTGAGACTCAGTGCTGTCTCCAACGGGACAATCAAATGCAAGGGTATTGCGTTCAGTGTTCCTTAGCCTGTTATTGTGTAAGAGCAAAGAATGTAAAAAGTCACCATTTAGAAATTATGTCAAGTTTAAACATGTAACCAAAATAGAGATTTGCGCATGGGCCCTATTACACCTTACGATACAGAAAAGGGGGTGGTGATGAACAGAGTGTCTGAATTAAGCAGACCACTCTTACCCAGTCCAAAGATCAGGGCTTGATCCATCACCGTTATTTATCTCACTGCCCCATCCCAGCTCAGAACCTGGCTATATGCAAATTAGTCTGTCCCTGGCCCAGTGCATCATGGGAACAGGGCAGACCAAACTACAAAGCCAATTCTTCACCAGAAAGGAGACAAGCTACCGGGGACCGGTTTCTGGCATTTCAGCCTCTTCGGCCCGGCTTGCTTGAATCCTGATGGAGCAGTGAGAAAGGGACTCATGTCTGAGTATACCCTGCCACACCTATAGTGGCCAAAAACGATACAGAAAAGGGGGTGGTGATGAACAGAGTGTCTGAATTAAGCAGACCACTCTTACCCAGTCCAAAGATCAGGGCTTGATCCATCACCGTTATTTATCTCACTGCCCCATCCCAGCTCAGAACCTGGCTATATGCAAATTAGTCTGTCCCTGGCCCAGTGCATCATGGGAACAGGGCAGACCAAACTACAAAGCCAATTCTTCACCAGAAAGGAGACAAGCTACCGGGGACCGGTTTCTGGCATTTCAGCCTCTTCGGCCCGGCTTGCTTGAATCCTGATGGAGCAGTGAGAAAGGGACTCATGTCTGAGTATACCCTGCCACACCTATAGTGGCCAAAAACGATACAGAAAAGGGGGTGGTGATGAACAGAGTGTCTGAATTAAGCAGACCACTCTTACCCAGTCCAAAGATCAGGGCTTGATCCATCACCGTTATTTATCTCACTGCCCCATCCCAGCTCAGAACCTGGCTATATGCAAATTAGTCTGTCCCTGGCCCAGTGCATCATGGGAACAGGGCAGACCAAACTACAAAGCCAATTCTTCACCAGAAAGGAGACAAGCTACCGGGGACCGGTTTCTGGCATTTCAGCCTCTTCGGCCCGGCTTGCTTGAATCCTGATGGAGCAGTGAGAAAGGGACTCATGTCTGAGTATACCCTGCCACACCTATAGTGGCCAAAAACGATACAGAAAAGGGGGTGGTGATGAACAGAGTGTCTGAATTAAGCAGACCACTCTTACCCAGTCCAAAGATCAGGGCTTGATCCATCACCGTTATTTATCTCACTGCCCCATCCCAGCTCAGAACCTGGCTATATGCAAATTAGTCTGTCCCTGGCCCAGTGCATCATGGGAACAGGGCAGACCAAACTACAAAGCCAATTCTTCACCAGAAAGGAGACAAGCTACCGGGGACCGGTTTCTGGCATTTCAGCCTCTTCGGCCCGGCTTGCTTGAATCCTGATGGAGCAGTGAGAAAGGGACTCATGTCTGAGTATACCCTGCCACACCTATAGTGGCCAAAAACGATACAGAAAAGGGGGTGGTGATGAACAGAGTGTCTGAATTAAGCAGACCACTCTTACCCAGTCCAAAGATCAGGGCTTGATCCATCACCGTTATTTATCTCACTGCCCCATCCCAGCTCAGAACCTGGCTATATGCAAATTAGTCTGTCCCTGGCCCAGTGCATCATGGGAACAGGGCAGACCAAACTACAAAGCCAATTCTTCACCAGAAAGGAGACAAGCTACCGGGGACCGGTTTCTGGCATTTCAGCCTCTTCGGCCCGGCTTGCTTGAATCCTGATGGAGCAGTGAGAAAGGGACTCATGTCTGAGTATACCCTGCCACACCTATAGTGGCCAAAAACGATACAGAAAAGGGGGTGGTGATGAACAGAGTGTCTGAAATAAGCAGACCACTCTTACCCAGTCCAAAGATCAGGGCTTGATCCATCACCGTTATTTATCTCACTGCCCCATCCCAGCTCAGAACCTGGCTATATGCAAATTAGTCTGTCCCTGGCCCAGTGCATCATGGGAACAGGGCAGACCAAACTACAAAGCCAATTCTTCACCAGAAAGGAGACAAGCTACCGGGGACCGGTTTCTGGCATTTCAGCCTCTTCGGCCCGGCTTGCTTGAATCCTGATGGAGCAGTGAGAAAGGGACTCATGTCTGAGTATACCCTGCCACACCTATAGTGGCCAAAAACGATACAGAAAAGGGGGTGGTGATGAACAGAGTGTCTGAATTAAGCAGACCACTCTTACCCAGTCCAAAGATCAGGGCTTGATCCATCACCGTTATTTATCTCACTGCCCCATCCCAGCTCAGAACCTGGCTATATGCAAATTAGTCTGTCCCTGGCCCAGTGCATCATGGGAACAGGGCAGACCAAACTACAAAGCCAATTCTTCACCAGAAAGGAGACAAGCTACCGGGGACCGGTTTCTGGCATTTCAGCCTCTTCGGCCCGGCTTGCTTGAATCCTGATGGAGCAGTGAGAAAGGGACTCATGTCTGAGTATACCCTGCCACACCTATAGTGGCCAAAAACGATACAGAAAAGGGGGTGGTGATGAACAGAGTGTCTGAATTAAGCAGACCACTCTTACCCAGTCCAAAGATCAGGGCTTGATCCATCACCGTTATTTATCTCACTGCCCCATCCCAGCTCAGAACCTGGCTATATGCAAATTAGTCTGTCCCTGGCCCAGTGCATCATGGGAACAGGGCAGACCAAACTACAAAGCCAATTCTTCACCAGAAAGGAGACAAGCTACCGGGGACCGGTTTCTGGCATTTCAGCCTCTTCGGCCCGGCTTGCTTGAATCCTGATGGAGCAGTGAGAAAGGGACTCATGTCTGAGTATACCCTGCCACACCTATAGTGGCCAAAAACGATACAGAAAAGGGGGTGGTGATGAACAGAGTGTCTGAATTAAGCAGACCACTCTTACCCAGTCCAAAGATCAGGGCTTGATCCATCACCGTTATTTATCTCACTGCCCCATCCCAGCTCAGAACCTGGCTATATGCAAATTAGTCTGTCCCTGGCCCAGTGCATCATGGGAACAGGGCAGACCAAACTACAAAGCCAATTCTTCACCAGAAAGGAGACAAGCTACCGGGGACCGGTTTCTGGCATTTCAGCCTCTTCGGCCCGGCTTGCTTGAATCCTGATGGAGCAGTGAGAAAGGGACTCATGTCTGAGTATACCCTGCCACACCTATAGTGGCCAAAAACGATACAGAAAAGGGGGTGGTGATGAACAGAGTGTCTGAATTAAGCAGACCACTCTTACCCAGTCCAAAGATCAGGGCTTGATCCATCACCGTTATATATCTCACTGCCCCATCCCAGCTCAGAACCTGGCTATATGCAAATTAGTCTGTCCCTGGCCCAGTGCATCATGGGAACAGGGCAGACCAAACTACAAAGCCAATTCTTCACCAGAAAGGAGACAAGCTACCGGGGACCGGTTTCTGGCATTTCAGCCTCTTCGGCCCGGCTTGCTTGAATCCTGATGGAGCAGTGAGAAAGGGACTCATGTCTGAGTATACCCTGCCACACCTATAGTGGCCAAAAACGATACAGAAAAGGGGGTGGTGATGAACAGAGTGTCTGAATTAAGCAGACCACTCTTACCCAGTCCAAAGATCAGGGCTTGATCCATCACCGTTATTTATCTCACTGCCCCATCCCAGCTCAGAACCTGGCTATATGCAAATTAGTCTGTCCCTGGCCCAGTGCATCATGGGAACAGGGCAGACCAAACTACAAAGCCAATTCTTCACCAGAAAGGAGACAAGCTACCGGGGACCGGTTTCTGGCATTTCAGCCTCTTCGGCCCGGCTTGCTTGAATCCTGATGGAGCAGTGAGAAAGGGACTCATGTCTGAGTATACCCTGCCACACCTATAGTGGCCAAAAACGATACAGAAAAGGGGGTGGTGATGAACAGAGTGTCTGAATTAAGCAGACCACTCTTACCCAGTCCAAAGATCAGGGCTTGATCCATCACCGTTATTTATCTCACTGCCCCATCCCAGCTCAGAACCTGGCTATATGCAAATTAGTCTGTCCCTGGCCCAGTGCATCATGGGAACAGGGCAGACCAAACTACAAAGCCAATTCTTCACCAGAAAGGAGACAAGCTACCGGGGACCGGTTTCTGGCATTTCAGCCTCTTCGGCCCGGCTTGCTTGAATCCTGATGGAGCAGTGAGAAAGGGACTCATGTCTGAGTATACCCTGCCACACCTATAGTGGCCAAAAACGATACAGAAAAGGGGGTGGTGATGAACAGAGTGTCTGAATTAAGCAGACCACTCTTACCCAGTCCAAAGATCAGGGCTTGATCCATCACCGTTATTTATCTCACTGCCCCATCCCAGCTCAGAACCTGGCTATATGCAAATTAGTCTGTCCCTGGCCCAGTGCATCATGGGAACAGGGCAGACCAAACTACAAAGCCAATTCTTCACCAGAAAGGAGACAAGCTACCGGGGACCGGTTTCTGGCATTTCAGCCTCTTCGGCCCGGCTTGCTTGAATCCTGATGGAGCAGTGAGAAAGGGACTCATGTCTGAGTATACCCTGCCACACCTATAGTGGCCAAAAACGATACAGAAAAGGGGGTGGTGATGAACAGAGTGTCTGAATTAAGCAGACCACTCTTACCCAGTCCAAAGATCAGGGCTTGATCCATCACCGTTATTTATCTCACTGCCCCATCCCAGCTCAGAACCTGGCTATATGCAAATTAGTCTGTCCCTGGCCCAGTGCATCATGGGAACAGGGCAGACCAAACTACAAAGCCAATTCTTCACCAGAAAGGAGACAAGCTACCGGGGACCGGTTTCTGGCATTTCAGCCTCTTCGGCCCGGCTTGCTTGAATCCTGATGGAGCAGTGAGAAAGGGACTCATGTCTGAGTATACCCTGCCACACCTATAGTGGCCAAAAACGATACAGAAAAGGGGGTGGTGATGAACAGAGTGTCTGAATTAAGCAGACCACTCTTACCCAGTCCAAAGATCAGGGCTTGATCCATCACCGTTATTTATCTCACTGCCCCATCCCAGCTCAGAACCTGGCTATATGCAAATTAGTCTGTCCCTGGCCCAGTGCATCATGGGAACAGGGCAGACCAAACTACAAAGCCAATTCTTCACCAGAAAGGAGACAAGCTACCGGGGACCGGTTTCTGGCATTTCAGCCTCTTCGGCCCGGCTTGCTTGAATCCTGATGGAGCAGTGAGAAAGGGACTCATGTCTGAGTATACCCTGCCACACCTATAGTGGCCAAAAACGATACAGAAAAGGGGGTGGTGATGAACAGAGTGTCTGAATTAAGCAGACCACTCTTACCCAGTCCAAAGATCAGGGCTTGATCCATCACCGTTATTTATCTCACTGCCCCATCCCAGCTCAGAACCTGGCTATATGCAAATTAGTCTGTCCCTGGCCCAGTGCATCATGGGAACAGGGCAGACCAAACTACAAAGCCAATTCTTCACCAGAAAGGAGACAAGCTACCGGGGACCGGTTTCTGGCATTTCAGCCTCTTCGGCCCGGCTTGCTTGAATCCTGATGGAGCAGTGAGAAAGGGACTCATGTCTGAGTATACCCTGCCACACCTATAGTGGCCAAAAACGATACAGAAAAGGGGGTGGTGATGAACAGAGTGTCTGAAATAAGCAGACCACTCTTACCCAGTCCAAAGATCAGGGCTTGATCCATCACCGTTATTTATCTCACTGCCCCATCCCAGCTCAGAACCTGGCTATATGCAAATTAGTCTGTCCCTGGCCCAGTGCATCATGGGAACAGGGCAGACCAAACTACAAAGCCAATTCTTCACCAGAAAGGAGACAAGCTACCGGGGACCGGTTTCTGGCATTTCAGCCTCTTCGGCCCGGCTTGCTTGAATCCTGATGGAGCAGTGAGAAAGGGACTCATGTCTGAGTACATCATCACCACCCCCCTTTTCTGAATCATTTTGTCCACCACAAGCGTGGAAGGGTATACTCAGATGTGAGTCCCTTGCTCATTGCACCATCAGGATTCAAGCAAGCCGGGCCGACGAGGCTGAAATGCCAGAAACCGGTCCCCGGTCGCTTGTTTCCTTCCCAGTATAAGAATTGGCTTGGTAGTTTGGTTTGCCCTGTTCCCATCATGCACTGGGACAGGAACAGACTAATTTGCATATAGCCAAGTTCTGAGCTGGGATGGTGCAGTGAGCTAAAAAACGGTGATGGATCAAGCCCTGATCTTTGGACTGGGTAAGAGTGGTCTGCTTAATTCAGGCACTCTGTTCATCACCACCCCCCTTTTCTGAATCATTTTGTCCACCACAAGCGTGGAAGGGTATACTCAGATGTGAGTCCCTTGCTCATTGCACCATCAGGATTCAAGCAAGCCGGGCCGACGAGGCTGAAATGCCAGAAACCGGTCCCCGGTCGCTTGTTTCCTTCCCAGTATAAGAATTGGCTTGGTAGTTTGGTTTGCCCTGTTCCCATCATGCACTGGGACAGGAACAGACTAATTTGCATATAGCCAAGTTCTGAGCTGGGATGGTGCAGTGAGCTAAAAAACGGTGATGGATCAAGCCCTGATCTTTGGACTGGGTAAGAGTGGTCTGCTTAATTCAGGCACTCTGTTCATCACCACCCCCCTTTTCTGAATCATTTTGTCCACCACAAGCGTGGAAGGGTATACTCAGATGTGAGTCCCTTGCTCATTGCACCATCAGGATTCAAGCAAGCCGGGCCGACGAGGCTGAAATGCCAGAAACCGGTCCCCGGTCGCTTGTTTCCTTCCCAGTATAAGAATTGGCTTGGTAGTTTGGTTTGCCCTGTTCCCATCATGCACTGGGACAGGAACAGACTAATTTGCATATAGCCAAGTTCTGAGCTGGGATGGTGCAGTGAGCTAAAAAACGGTGATGGATCAAGCCCTGATCTTTGGACTGGGTAAGAGTGGTCTGCTTAATTCAGGCACTCTGTTCATCACCACCCCCCTTTTCTGAATCATTTTGTCCACCACAAGCGTGGAAGGGTATACTCAGATGTGAGTCCCTTGCTCATTGCACCATCAGGATTCAAGCAAGCCGGGCCGACGAGGCTGAAATGCCAGAAACCGGTCCCCGGTCGCTTGTTTCCTTCCCAGTATAAGAATTGGCTTGGTAGTTTGGTTTGCCCTGTTCCCATCATGCACTGGGACAGGAACAGACTAATTTGCATATAGCCAAGTTCTGAGCTGGGATGGTGCAGTGAGCTAAAAAACGGTGATGGATCAAGCCCTGATCTTTGGACTGGGTAAGAGTGGTCTGCTTAATTCAGGCACTCTGTTCATCACCACCCCCCTTTTCTGAATCATTTTGTCCACCACAAGCGTGGAAGGGTATACTCAGATGTGAGTCCCTTGCTCATTGCACCATCAGGATTCAAGCAAGCCGGGCCGACGAGGCTGAAATGCCAGAAACCGGTCCCCGGTCGCTTGTTTCCTTCCCAGTATAAGAATTGGCTTGGTAGTTTGGTTTGCCCTGTTCCCATCATGCACTGGGACAGGAACAGACTAATTTGCATATAGCCAAGTTCTGAGCTGGGATGGTGCAGTGAGCTAAAAAACGGTGATGGATCAAGCCCTGATCTTTGGACTGGGTAAGAGTGGTCTGCTTAATTCAGTCACTCTGTTCATCACCACCCCCCTTTTCTGAATCATTTTGTCCACCACAAGCGTGGAAGGGTATACTCAGATGTGAGTCCCTTGCTCATTGCACCATCAGGATTCAAGCAAGCCGGGCCGACGAGGCTGAAATGCCAGAAACCGGTCCCTGGTCGCTTGTTTCCTTCCCAGTATAAGAATTGGCTTGGTAGTTTGGTTTGCCCTGTTCCCATCATGCACTGGGACAGGAACAGACTAATTTGCATATAGCCAAGTTCTGAGCTGGGATGGTGCAGTGAGCTAAAAAACGGTGATGGATCAAGCCCTGATCTTTGGACTGGGTAAGAGTGGTCTGCTTAATTCAGGCACTCTGTTCATCACCACCCCCCTTTTCTGAATCATTTTGTCCACCACAAGCGTGGAAGGGTATACTCAGATGTGAGTCCCTTGCTCATTGCACCATCAGGATTCAAGCAAGCCGGGCCGACGAGGCTGAAATGCCAGAAACCGGTCCCCGGTCGCTTGTTTCCTTCCCAGTATAAGAATTGGCTTGGTAGTTTGGTTTGCCCTGTTCCCATCATGCACTGGGACAGGAACAGACTAATTTGCATATAGCCAAGTTCTGAGCTGGGATGGTGCAGTGAGCTAAAAAACGGTGATGGATCAAGCCCTGATCTTTGGACTGGGTAAGAGTGGTCTGCTTAATTCAGGCACTCTGTTCATCACCACCCCCCTTTTCTGAATCATTTTGTCCACCACAAGCGTGGAAGGGTATACTCAGATGTGAGTCCCTTGCTCATTGCACCATCAGGATTCAAGCAAGCCGGGCCGACGAGGCTGAAATGCCAGAAACCGGTCCCCGGTCGTTTGTTTCCTTCCCAGTATAAGAATTGGCTTGGTAGTTTGGTTTGCCCTGTTCCCATCATGCACTGGGACAGGAACAGACTAATTTGCATATAGCCAAGTTCTGAGCTGGGATGGTGCAGTGAGCTAAAAAACGGTGATGGATCAAGCCCTGATCTTTGGACTGGGTAAGAGTGGTCTGCTTAATTCAGGCACTCTGTTCATCACCACCCCCCTTTTCTGAATCATTTTGTCCACCACAAGCGTGGAAGGGTATACTCAGATGTGAGTCCCTTGCTCATTGCACCATCAGGATTCAAGCAAGCCGGGCCGACGAGGCTGAAATGCCAGAAACCGGTCCCCGGTCGTTTGTTTCCTTCCCAGTATAAGAATTGGCTTGGTAGTTTGGTTTGCCCTGTTCCCATCATGCACTGGGACAGGAACAGACTAATTTGCATATAGCCAAGTTCTGAGCTGGGATGGTGCAGTGAGCTAAAAAACGGTGATGGATCAAGCCCTGATCTTTGGACTGGGTAAGAGTGGTCTGCTTAATTCAGGCACTCTGTTCATCACCACCCCCCTTTTCTGAATCATTTTGTCCACCACAAGCGTGGAAGGGTATACTCAGATGTGAGTCCCTTGCTCATTGCACCATCAGGATTCAAGCAAGCCGGGCCGACGAGGCTGAAATGCCAGAAACCGGTCCCCGGTCGCTTGTTTCCTTCCCAGTATAAGAATTGGCTTGGTAGTTTGGTTTGCCCTGTTCCCATCATGCACTGGGACAGGAACAGACTAATTTGCATATAGCCAAGTTCTGAGCTGGGATGGTGCAGTGAGCTAAAAAACGGTGATGGATCAAGCCCTGATCTTTGGACTGGGTAAGAGTGGTCTGCTTAATTCAGGCACTCTGTTCATCACCACCCCCCTTTTCTGAATCATTTTGTCCACCACAAGCGTGGAAGGGTATACTCAGATGTGAGTCCCTTGCTCATTGCACCATCAGGATTCAAGCAAGCCGGGCCGACGAGGCTGAAATGCCAGAAACCGGTCCCCGGTCGCTTGTTTCCTTCCCAGTATAAGAATTGGCTTGGTAGTTTGGTTTGCCCTGTTCCCATCATGCACTGGGACAGGAACAGACTAATTTGCATATAGCCAAGTTCTGAGCTGGGATGGTGCAGTGAGCTAAAAAACGGTGATGGATCAAGCCCTGATCTTTGGACTGGGTAAGAGTGGTCTGCTTAATTCAGGCACTCTGTTCATCACCACCCCCCTTTTCTGCATCATTTTGTCCACCACAAGCGTGGAAGGGTATACTCAGATGTGAGTCCCTTGCTCATTGCACCATCAGGATTCAAGCAAGCCGGGCCGACGAGGCTGAAATGCCAGAAACCGGTCCCCGGTCGCTTGTTTCCTTCCCAGTATAAGAATTGGCTTGGTAGTTTGGTTTGCCCTGTTCCCATCATGCACTGGGACAGGAACAGACTAATTTGCATATAGCCAAGTTCTGAGCTGGGATGGTGCAGTGAGCTAAAAAACGGTGATGGATCAAGCCCTGATCTTTGGACTGGGTAAGAGTGGTCTGCTTAATTCAGGCACTCTGTTCATCACCACCCCCCTTTTCTGAATCATTTTGTCCACCACAAGCGTGGAAGGGTATACTCAGATGTGAGTCCCTTGCTCATTGCACCATCAGGATTCAAGCAAGCCGGGCCGACGAGGCTGAAATGCCAGAAACCGGTCCCCGGTCGCTTGTTTCCTTCCCAGTATAAGAATTGGCTTGGTAGTTTGGTTTGCCCTGTTCCCATCATGCACTGGGACAGGAACAGACTAATTTGCATATAGCCAAGTTCTGAGCTGGGATGGTGCAGTGAGCTAAAAAACGGTGATGGATCAAGCCCTGATCTTTGGACTGGGTAAGAGTGGTCTGCTTAATTCAGGCACTCTGTTCATCACCACCCCCCTTTTCTGAATCATTTTGTCCACCACAAGCGTGGAAGGGTATACTCAGATGTGAGTCCCTTGCTCATTGCACCATCAGGATTCAAGCAAGCCGGGCCGACGAGGCTGAAATGCCAGAAACCGGTCCCCGGTCGCTTGTTTCCTTCCCAGTATATGAATTGGCTTGGTAGTTTGGTTTGCCCTGTTCCCATCATGCACTGGGACAGGAACAGACTAATTTGCATATAGCCAAGTTCTGAGCTGGGATGGTGCAGTGAGCTAAAAAACGGTGATGGATCAAGCCCTGATCTTTGGACTGGGTAAGAGTGGTCTGCTTAATTCAGGCATTCTGTTCATCACCACCCCCCTTTTCTGAATCATTTTGTCCACCACAAGCGTGGAAGGGTATACTCAGATGTGAGTCCCTTGCTCATTGCACCATCAGGATTCAAGCAAGCCGGGCCGACGAGGCTGAAATGCCAGAAACCGGTCCCAGGTCGCTTGTTTCCTTCCCAGTATAAGAATTGGCTTGGTAGTTTGGTTTGCCCTGTTCCCATCATGCACTGGGACAGGAACAGACTAATTTGCATATAGCCAAGTTCTGAGCTGGGATGGTGCAGTGAGCTAAAAAACGGTGATGGATCAAGCCCTGATCTTTGGACTGGGTAAGAGTGGTCTGCTTAATTCAGGCACTCTGTTCATCACCACCCCCCTTTTCTGAATCATTTTGTCCACCACAAGCGTGGAAGGGTATACTCAGATGTGAGTCCCTTGCTCATTGCACCATCAGGATTCAAGCAAGCCGGGCCGACGAGGCTGAAATGCCAGAAACCGGTCCCCGGTCGCTTGTTTCCTTCCCAGTATAAGAATTGGCTTGGTAGTTTGGTTTGCCCTGTTCCCATCATGCACTGGGACAGGAACAGACTAATTTGCATATAGCCAAGTTCTGAGCTGGGATGGTGCAGTGAGCTAAAAAACGGTGATGGATCAAGCCCTGATCTTTGGACTGGGTAAGAGTGGTCTGCTTAATTCAGGCACTCTGTTCATCACCACCCCCCTTTTCTGAATCATTTTGTCCACCACAAGCGTGGAAGGGTATACTCAGATGTGAGTCCCTTGCTCATTGCACCATCAGGATTCAAGCAAGCCGGGCCGACGAGGCTGAAATGCCAGAAACCGGTCCCCGGTCGCTTGTTTCCTTCCCAGTATAAGAATTGGCTTGGTAGTTTGGTTTGCCCTGTTCCCATCATGCACTGGGACAGGAACAGACTAATTTGCATATAGCCAAGTTCTGAGCTGGGATGGTGCAGTGAGCTAAAAAACGGTGATGGATCAAGCCCTGATCTTTGGACTGGGTAAGAGTGGTCTGCTTAATTCAGGCACTCTGTTCATCACCACCCCCCTTTTCTGAATCATTTTGTCCACCACAAGCGTGGAAGGGTATACTCAGATGTGAGTCCCTTGCTCATTGCACCATCAGGATTCAAGCAAGCCGGGCCGACGAGGCTGAAATGCCAGAAACCGGTCCCCGGTCGCTTGTTTCCTTCCCAGTATAAGAATTGGCTTGGTAGTTTGGTTTGCCCTGTTCCCATCATGCACTGGGACAGGAACAGACTAATTTGCATATAGCCAAGTTCTGAGCTGGGATGGTGCAGTGAGCTAAAAAACGGTGATGGATCAAGCCCTGATCTTTGGACTGGGTAAGAGTGGTCTGCTTAATTCAGGCACTCTGTTCATCACCACCCCCCTTTTCTGAATCATTTTGTCCACCACAAGCGTGGAAGGGTATACTCAGATGTGAGTCCCTTGCTCATTGCACCATCAGGATTCAAGCAAGCCGGGCCGACGAGGCTGAAATGCCAGAAACCGGTCCCCGGTCGCTTGTTTCCTTCCCAGTATAAGAATTGGCTTGGTAGTTTGGTTTGCCCTGTTCCCATCATGCACTGGGACAGGAACAGACTAATTTGCATATAGCCAAGTTCTGAGCTGGGATGGTGCAGTGAGCTAAAAAACGGTGATGGATCAAGCCCTGATCTTTGGACTGGGTAAGAGTGGTCTGCTTAATTCAGGCACTCTGTTCATCACCACCCCCCTTTTCTGAATCATTTTGTCCACCACAAGCGTGGAAGGGTATACTCAGATGTGAGTCCCTTGCTCATTGCACCATCAGGATTCAAGCAAGCCGGGCCGACGAGGCTGAAATGCCAGAAACCGGTCCCCGGTCGCTTGTTTCCTTCTCAGTATAAGAATTGGCTTGGTAGTTTGGTTTGCCCTGTTCCCATCATGCACTGGGACAGGAACAGACTAATTTGCATATAGCCAAGTTCTGAGCTGGGATGGTGCAGTGAGCTAAAAAACGGTGATGGATCAAGCCCTGATCTTTGGACTGGGTAAGAGTGGTCTGCTTAATTCAGGCACTCTGTTCATCACCACCCCCCTTTTCTGAATCATTTTGTCCACCACAAGCGTGGAAGGGTATACTCAGATGTGAGTACCTTGCTCATTGCACCATCAGGATTCAAGCAAGCCGGGCCGACGAGGCTGAAATGCCAGAAACCGGTCCCCGGTCGCTTGTTTCCTTCCCAGTATAAGAATTGGCTTGGTAGTTTGGTTTGCCCTGTTCCCATCATGCACTGGGACAGGAACAGACTAATTTGCATATAGCCAAGTTCTGAGCTGGGATGGTGCAGTGAGCTAAAAAACGGTGATGGATCAAGCCCTGATCTTTGGACTGGGTAAGAGTGGTCTGCTTAATTCAGGCACTCTGTTCATCACCACCCCCCTTTTCTGAATCATTTTGTCCACCACAAGCGTGGAAGGGTATACTCAGATGTGAGTCCCTTGCTCATTGCACCATCAGGATTCAAGCAAGCCGGGCCGACGAGGCTGAAATGCCAGAAACCGGTCCCCGGTCGCTTGTTTCCTTCCCAGTATAAGAATTGGCTTGGTAGTTTGGTTTGCCCTGTTCCCATCATGCACTGGGACAGGAACAGACTAATTTGCATATAGCCAAGTTCTGAGCTGGGATGGTGCAGTGAGCTAAAAAACGGTGATGGATCAAGCCCTGATCTTTGGACTGGGTAAGAGTGGTCTGCTTAATTCAGGCACTCTGTTCATCACCACCCCCCTTTTCTGAATCATTTTGTCCACCACAAGCGTGGAAGGGTATACTCAGATGTGAGTCCCTTGCTCATTGCACCATCAGGATTCAAGCAAGCCGGGCCGACGAGGCTGAAATGCCAGAAACCGGTCCCCGGTCGCTTGTTTCCTTCCCAGTATAAGAATTGGCTTGGTAGTTTGGTTTGCCCTGTTCCCATCATGCACTGGGACAGGAACAGACTAATTTGCATATAGCCAAGTTCTGAGCTGGGATGGTGCAGTGAGCTAAAAAACGGTGATGGATCAAGCCCTGATCTTTGGACTGGGTAAGAGTGGTCTGCTTAATTCAGGCACTCTGTTCATCAGCACCCCCCTTTTCTGAATCCTATTACACCTTACAACACTGGGTTGGAGAACTTCAGTGCCACCTATCTGGATGTCATTGCAGTCTTCAGTTCTAGCTGGGAAGACCACCTGTGCCACTTAAGGGAAGTGCTTCAGGCTCTGCAAGCGCCAGGCCTTACTACTGAGGGCAGTAAGTGCCAGATAAAGCTGCGTTTGGTGGTCTACTTGGGACACCAAGTGGGATGAGGCAAGGTGCAGCCCCACTAGACCAAGATGAGGACCATTCTGGCTTGGGAAACTCCCCAAGACCTAGACAGAAGTGAGTGTCTTCTTAGGCCTAACTTGGTTATTGCAGGAAATTTGTCAAGGGATATGTTGCACTCTTGACAGAGCTGACTTCCAAGAAACAGCCAAGACAGATGAATCAAACAGAGGTGTGCCATAACACTTTTGATACCCTGAAGGAGGCCATGTGAACAGCACTCCTGCTCAGAGCATGGCTTGGGATCATCCTTACACAGCTGAA
This sequence comes from Lissotriton helveticus, assembly GCF_964261635.1. Classification (NCBI taxonomy): domain Eukaryota; kingdom Metazoa; phylum Chordata; class Amphibia; order Caudata; family Salamandridae; genus Lissotriton; species Lissotriton helveticus. The sequence continues at coordinate 429,092,390 of NC_136059.1, forward strand.
ATAAGAGGGCCTGGATCAACCTGTAGCCTTCATCAGTAGATTAGTAGGGGGTTATTTCCTCTGGAACACAGGGGAAGTGCTATAGGGAGAGATGCCTCTGCAGTCGTCCGGGCATTGAAGAAGCTGAGATCATACCTGTTTGGTGCCTACAGGGAATGGACTTTACAGTGGGACACCATCCCCGAACAGATCACAAGGATGTTAATGGTCTCTCCAGGTTCTTCTGCCTCAGTGTAGAGAACTCCCAAGGGGATGGGTAGTTCTCACTTTCAGCTGGGGAGACCTGTGTTAGACCTTGAATTCTTGGTGTGGTTTTCCCCCTAATGTTTTCCCCTTAGACCGCCTGTTTTGCTGACTTTATTTTTGCTAGCCTTAGGACTCCCTGTACCTTTCCACTGCTAACCAGTGCCAAAGCAATTGTGCTCTTTCCTTAAAGCATGGTAGAATGGGCTTATAACCAATGGGCATAGTTAGCTTACTTTTAAGTCCCAAGTAAAGTGGCAATACAACTGTGATTTTACAGGACCTGTAAATGCATAGCTACTACTGGGCCTACAGCACTGATTGTGCCACTCCCTTAAGTAGAACTTTAAACATGTTGAAGGCCTGGAATTGCAGCCTGTGTGTTTAGTAATAAAACTGCCATATTACCCAGGCAAAATAATCTGTTGCCAGTCCCAAACTTTCTTTTTTAATACATATAAGTTATCCCTCGTGGTGTCCCTGGACAGCCAAAGGGCAGGGTGCAATGTATTTAAAAAGTATTGATGTTGAATACATTTATATAGTGTGCAAATGCCGGAGGGTTTCTTGGTGTTGGCATCTGCTAGATTAAGTAGTGAGACAAGGAGCATAGATTCAGTTCTGAGACAAGGAGCCTATAACAGATCACAAGGGATGAGAAAACAGCCAGGTTTTGATGTGTTTCCTAAAGAGGTTACACTGACATCTGAAGTATCCAGGCTGATTGTTCTAAAGTTGGCACGTGGTGTGGACAAAACTTCCACCACCCCATGTCATTCTCTTGATTTTAAAAACATTAACTATTCTGGAGGCTGCAGAGGGCAAGGTTCTTCTGGATGGTATACCAGGAGAATTCTTCTTCAGGTAATCAGGGCCTCTACCATGCAGAGATTTGTGTGCTAAGCAGACTGCCTTAAAAGCTTCTTTTTTCTTAACTGGGAGGCAATGAAGCTCTACCTCTGTGACCAGCTTAAACTTGGCGATTTTCTTGTGGAACCGAGCCACTGCATTCTGCAGAATCTGAAGTTTCATTAGTAATCCTTGTTGATGCCTTTGTATAAGACATTAAAATAATCCAGCCTGCATAGGGTTAGTACAGTGACTACTGATTTCTGTAGATTGTACGGGATGAAAGGGAGAACTTTTATTAGAGTACACAACAGAAAAAAACAAGAAGAGGTAAGTTTGTTGATCTGGGCATTAAAAGAAAGGCTGGGGTACAAAATCACCCAAAAACTCCTGACTGTGGGTATGGGAATAGGAAACAGGCCCAGTGTCGGAGGCCACCAAGATTGGTCCCAAAAAGTAATGTCGTTGCCAAAACGAAGAACCTCAGTTTTTCCTGAGTTGTGCATGAGGCTATTGTTACTCATCCAAACAATAACTGTGCCCCTACAGCTGTTGAACAGTGCGTAGTCTCAGTTACATCACTAGAAATTGACACAAAAATGTCTGTGTCATCCACATATGCAACTCATGAGAAGGGGCACAAATAAATGTTAAAGAGCGTAGCAATCAGTGATGGCCCCTGAGGGACATCACACAGTAATGAGAAAGGCTTAGAAACAAAGTCACCCAAAGTGACTGATTGTTCTTTGTCTGAGAGGAAAGAGTGTAGAAGGTCAATAGCTGAACCACTGAATCCAGTCTTGGAAGGTGAGCCAGCAGGACAGAACGGATCAATGTTTTGAGAGCTGCGGATAAGTCCAACAGTTTCATTGCAGCCTTCCCCTCGTTGTCTTCTTGACTCCTTAGTAGCCACTACCATACCTGTCTCAGTGCTGTGGTTTGGTCTAAAGCCAAATTGTGCACAATCCAGAATTCCATTCACCTGTTTAAAACTCAGGAAGTGCCAAGCTCGTATGCTTCTCGAGAATTTTTGCAAAGAAGGGGAGGCGAGATACAGGACGATAGTTCTTCACCTCATTAGGGTCCAGCAACGGTTTCTTAGGCAATGGGAGGATGGCAGCCATTTCCCACCCAGGAGGGATGTGACCTGAGTTGATGATGGATGTAGTAAGTTGAGGAGCTACCGTCGCTACTATATTGTGTAAGAATTTTGGTGGGCAGGGGTTGGAGCGTGTTCCTGACTTCATATGTCCTATAGGTTCTACTACTCCTTCCAAGGTGAGTGGAGAAAACTCATTTTTATTAGGAAATATCCAGTCTGACCCCTAGGCCAAGGGTATGGCAGCACAACAATTAAAAACAATTCCGCGAGCTTGTCACTGTAGTTCTTAGCTGAATAGATTTTTTTAACGAAACGGTTCGTTTTTTCAATTATGAACCGTTTTTTTGCAGTCTTGGATGCATTGATTAAATCTGAACTTTTCTTCACAGTGATAGTTCCTTCTTCACACTTTCTTCTGTCATCTGCATTTCTTTTTTAATTCCCTGAGTTCAAAAGAGAACCACGGTGCTGTGGGCCTATATCATGGGCTTTTAATAGTTTTAAACGTGAGCTAATTGGGTAACTGCCGCCCTCACCAATTCGGAATAGTTGGAACCTGCTCCATTTATGTCATTCGTGACTAAGGGCTGAGATACATCTAGATTATTGGTCAATTATGCTTTATTGATTTTGCTCCATGCTTGAACCTTCTAGCTTTGCATGGTTTTATTAATAACAGGAATTAGAGGCTTTAGGCCAAAATCAACAGCTTTATGATCTGACCACAAGATAGATAAAATAGCTTCTGTATCAAAACAGCATTGTTTGAGGAAATAAATTCATACATATGCCCTGCTACATGTGTACCGGTATTCACCAACTGAATAATATTAAAACACTTTCAGAAGTCAATTAGTTGTGCTGATTCTTTATTATGGAATATTTCCAGATGGAAAATGGTAAAATTAGAATAATGCATACATGGCTCCTGGATATCATCTAAAGCATCTAGAAAATTGTCTTTCAGGCCTAGTGGCCTGAAAATCAATAGTTTGTTAAAAGGTAAAGTTCTTGGAATGCTTGCATCTAAAGGACAGGGCTTCCCTATCCGCTATCATTGCAGGTGCACAAGTGACCTCGAGGTGGTCATGATAGGCCACTGCTAAGCCACCACCACGCTTACCAGCTCGATCTAACCTAGTAACAGCATATACTGCTGGTATTGGATCTAGTGGAAATGGATTTGAGGTTTCGTCAGCCCAAGTTTCAGTTAAAAAGGCTATGCCTGGGGTATGAGTGTCTATGTGGTTAAAAAATTAAACGTTATGCCTGATAAGAGAGCGAGCACTGATCAGAATGCCTTTCAATCTGGTAGCACCAGAGACTGGTAGCTGGGAGGAAGAAAGACACCCAGGAGTGCATGCCAGAGAAGTTTGTTCCACCTGACATGTGAAATCATTATGGCTACAATATACATCTACCATACTCTCACTGCAATTAATACCATTACACTACCTGTGTTGAGCTGCAGGAACCGTTCCCTGGTGTACCTTTGGGAAAAAAAATTGGCCAGGGTCCTGGCGCACAGCGCATTCCTGGCAAGGATGGGCACAGATGGGCTTGTCTTTGGCATACTATTGGCAGAGCGATAGTGCATCCGTGCCGAAAGGCTCATTGAATAGAGAACTCAGACAAAAGACGAGACTGCCTACCAGGCCGTTTATGGCTCGCCGAAATACCCGGTTCTAAACATGGCCTAGAAACAAAAGTCTAAAGGCTTATTAAAAAGAGAACCCGGACAAAAGACTAGACTGCCTACCAGGCCATTTTTGGCTCGCCCCAATACCCGGTTCTATACATGGTCTAGAAACAAGTGCGAGTGCAGAAATAAATTGCAATATGAAAAGAAAAGCGCAATGTACAAAATATACAGTGTCCCTTTAAAACATTTTTAAAGCAGTACTTTGTCACCGTCGATCTCACTCCCCTTAATCAGCAATGTTCACAGCAAATGCTGCTTTTGAGTCTGAAGGCTCATTAAATTGAGAGCCTGAATGAAAGACTAGACCAACATACAGTATAGCATCTAGTTATGCTTCGTCCCAGTACCCAGCTCTAATCATGGCAGAGGAAAAAGTGAGAGTGCAGAGATAAGGTACAATATGCAAAATATTCATTAAGTCTTTAAAAGATTTTGAAACAGCTTTAAAATAGTAGTTTGTTAACCTCTCTCCCAAGAGTTCTGGCAGAGGATGCTCCCACCATGCTCTTGATAGTGTAGGCAGTCTGAACTAAGAGTAAAAACATAATTAGAATCACTCTGTAATCTTATAATGGTTGAACGGTTTATATATTTCACCATGCTTGTGATGCTTGTTACAATGCTTTGTTTCATCCTGCCAATAATTGCAGATCATTCTTTTTACACAGGAATACAATATTTCAAGAAATGTTTGAAAAGCCAATTTGTATCATTCTTGTGTCTTCCTTGGGCTTGCCTGAGTGACACTGAAGGTCTAAATCTGTTTCCATGATTTCCTGGGGAATTATAGTGGTCATGGTTTGAGGTTGCAGATACAATCTGATACACCCTGGAAGGTCAGGGATTCAGATGGCACACTGTGAGCTAGCTAGGAAGTGGGCCAACATACGCTAATGATATGTGTGGACTCAGTCCCCATATTCTGATGGTTAAGTTGTTCGGATACACAGTTTTACTTGACTCGTAGGAACCATTTGACATGACGCCACCAAGGTTCGAGGTCAGGTACTCATTTTAATAGTATCCTGAGTAGTTCTCATGTGCGCCCATTGCCCCCTATTCACCTCATGCAGAGACATGCATTGTGTTAGGGATTAATACTTATAAACTAAATAGGAAACCCCTCTTTTTGCCTGTATGTTGTTCAAGTTTGAACCCTTTCAAATGAACACCCCACTATAGTTTTATCCTTCTTTGAATTCCATTAATTAAATATGGCGCACGTAGCCGTTATTCCTATTTTTTGCATGCAAGCTCTAACAACAATGTTACAACAACAAGGGCTCCCTCTTACAGGGGGAGATGCTACCTTTGTGGTTGAGGCCCACAAAGTGTACAAAACAGAGGTTTTCCATTCATGGGTCACTTTTCCTGCAGTTGATGCCAATATTCAAACATTTCACACATACACTCCAGGAGCAAAACATGCCCAATACAGAGCCTATGAAGTTTTAGGAATACCTGTAACAATTAAGGAACATAGGAATTGGTTTCAAGGTGCCCTACCACACTAAACAATGTAAGACTGGGTCAACTCTGCAATGCGGGAGCAACTTGGCCAGTCCTAGACAGTTATACACCAAACACAAAATTAGCACCACCAAATGCTGTGGTGCTCTGTGCTCTTGTCTAGGTAGACTGTAGAGATGTTTAACACAGTTCCTTATGCGAACAATAACCACAACCTCAGCAAGGGATTTTCATGCTGTGCAGCCGCATTTAGCCATGACTGCAATTAGTCCAGTAACCATCAGCATAATTATGGATAGAGTTCCCATCAAATGGGAGGAAATTCTGCTCTGGATTGCACAGAAAACAAACCAGTTTGAAGCAGTACTTCCCTTAACAGGACACCAATATATCCATAGAATTCTCATAATGTACCCTCCGCTAGAGATGGTTTTCCCAGTGGACGAATGTACATGGGGTACAGCCTTTGCTGCAATATATACCATAACATATGTGTAATAGTATGTAATAGTATGTATGTACATAGAACGTTTGTGATGACTTGCTGCCTTTCTGCCTTTCTGTATATCCTTGAATAGTTCTAGAGTTCCTGGCTCGTGGTTCTCTAAATGGCTCTCAGTTGCTGAGGGAACTCCGGGAGTCAGGACGCATTCGTATTGTGGGTGAATAACTTTGGAATGAACTTCTACTTTTATTTAAGGAAGTTTACTGCGTTCCTGCTTATTACAAATCAGCGACGATTGGGATTAATTTTATTCACCCACCGACTCACGTGTTTTTAAACGTATTGAAAAAATTCTTCACAATTGTGGTGGAAGAAGGAAGTCTCTCTGATTTATGCTTCACAATTGTGGTGGAAGAAGGAAGACTCTGTGATTTATGATCTACGGCAGTATTGATATCCAATTATTTCCTAAATTTATTGGAGGCATTGGAGTACGGTAGGATCATCTCCGTTTACTTATGTGGGAGTGTTGTCTTCCCTCATCTTTATCTACGGTCACTGGATCTACTTTAACTGTTTCCTTTGCAATTTTGCTTAACGGAACTGGTATTTCTCGTCTATTTTGGATTTTGAGATTGGATTTTGTCGATCGGAAGGACCGTCACGAGAACTATTCCGTGGAGGTGGTTAAACGACGATAGAATCTGCATCATTCAAGTCTATCACCTTACCTCGTTCTCGTCCTTCATTGCAACACTGGTGTTCTCTTCCAGGAGCTCCGAATGTGACGTCTGCCTACATCGTGACGTGGGCATTTTCTCTTCACGATCTTCGATTGGCATGTGTGTCTACGCGCTGATGGTGACGCAAGGCGTTCAGCAGCTGCTGTAACACTCTTACGCGCTGGAAGCCATCCGGCAGCGCGTCGTTTACGTGACTCCATATTTTTTTATCAGAAAAAGGAATCGGAGATCGGGCAGTTACTTTCACTGTTCGAGCATTTTGGACTTTGGGTTTTGTGGTGAGCGTTTTTTTTTTTACAGATTTAATTCTTCTTCAATATTTTGTGAAGACTTCGAGGCTATCATAATATTCAGGTTTTTTTAAAAAAAAAAAAGGTTATTAATTTTTCCTTTTACAGGTTTCGGTTTGGGCGGGTTTGAATTATTTGCACTTCTGTCAGTTTGGGAGATTTGTAAACATGTCCTCTGTCAAAGATATTACTCAACCCCTTCCTTTTCTAGACAAACCAGGTAAACCTACTTTCTTGTGGCCTGAGTGGTTGGGTTGGTTCCAGAATCATCTGGTAGCTATAGATACACTTGAGTATTCTTCTCCTCGCAAATTTGCCTTATTATTTGGCAGTTTGGGTCTTGCCGCTCAGCGTATTTTAAACAGCCTTACACCTATTAATCCTCCTGTTGGTCAGTCTGGAGACAGGGTGGAATGTGTATTTAGAAGCACTGGCCAGGTTGAAGAAACAGTTTGATGAATCTCCTAATATCATGCTGGAACGACATAACTTCTATAAACGAAAACAAAAGGAGGATGAGAAAATTGAGGAGTATGTGGCTGCATTACGGGTTTTAGCTGTTTCTTGTGATTTTGGTTCTCTTTTGGACAATTATATTAGGGATCAGTTAGTGTTTAATTCCGTCTCTGTCAAAATCAAGGAAAGAATTCTTAGCTGTAAGAATCCTTCCTTGTCAGAGGTAATTGATTTAGCATTAATCATTGAAAGGTCTGTTTCATCAACTAAAGCAATGTCGCTAGATTCTATTATAACATGGTTTCTGAAGGGCTTGAAGAGGATGGTTTATATGGGTAATAAAGATAAAACAAAGCCTTTTCAGAATAAAGGACAGAGTTTTTGTTTTAGATGTGGTTAAAAATTCCACATCGGAAACTTTAAGGGCTGTCCTGCTTTGGGTAAGCGTTGTGCAGCCTGTAAAAGGGTAGGCCATTTTAGGAAGGTGTGTAAGTTTTAGAAGAAAAATGTTAAAATTAAAAATGTGGATTGGGATGATTGTTGTGAACCTATGGACAATTTACTGCTGATGTTGGATATTGGGGATGAGGAAATTAAAGGTCCTTTGTGTTCCTCTACGGTTGATGGAAACCATCTTCAGCTGATGGCGGATTCTGGATCGCCCATCACGATTCTACGAGATTCTACATTCTACGAGAAATGGGGTAAAGAAACTGTTCTGATGGAGACTGATGTTAACCCCAAGGCTTTCGGGTAGAAAGTTATCGATATGCTCGGTTTCTTCATGGGAAAGGTTGAAATTTTGGAAAGGGCTATTTGTACTAAGGTTTATGTAGCTATAAAGGGGACAACATTGTGGGGTGGAAGGATATTGCCAGAATGGGATTGTATTTGGTTCCGGGTGATGAACATCCCATTTAGGCAAAGGAGCTACCTATTTGCTCTGTAGAAGATATGATGATTAACTGTAGTGACCTAGTAAAAGAATTTAAAAGTGTTTTTAATGATAAGGTGGGTTTGGTGAAGGGCGTGGAACATAAATAACGAGATCAGATTGTGTGCGGATCTCAGGGGTTTGAATAAAAATATCAAGGTGGACTGTCATCCCCTTCCTAAAATTCAGGAGTTGTTGGCAAATTTGGGGGGAGCTAAATGATTCTCTTTAATTGACCCGAAATCCGCATACCATCAGGTGCCATTATCCAGGGATTCTCAAGAACTGACCACGTTTGTCACCCCGTTCGGGGCGTTCAAGTTTTTGAGACTTCCCTTCGGGCTGGCGTCAGCATCCAGCGTTTTACAGAGATTGATGGATACTCTGTTTAGGAATTTGAAGGGGGTCCAAGCTTATTTGGAAGATATTCTTATTTTCGCGAACAGTCTTGAGGAGCACAATATCTTGTTGAGAAAAGTCCTCTCTTTACTAGGAGAGCGCAGGAGGATAAATGTCAGTTTGGGGTACAAGAGCTGGAATACCTGGGGCATACTATATCAGCGTCTGGTATCAAACCCAAATTCTCAGTGATTAATGCTTTAAAAGAGGCGAAAGCGCCCTCAGATAAGGATTCCCTGCGCTCATTCTTGGGGTTGGCAGAGTATTATGCCAGATTTGTGAGTAATTATGCACAAGTGGTGGAACCTCTTAGAGCTTGCTTAAAAAAGGGTAGAAGTTTTTATGGTCTAAAGATTTGGAAATGGTTTTTGGTAAGGTGAAAGAGTTGATTGTGGCAGTTCACCCTCTTCATGATTTATTTCTACTATTGCGGTGGATGCAAGTATGAGTGGTTTAGGGGCGATTTTAAGTCAGGAGGTGGATGGTGTGGAAAGAACTTTAATTTTTGCTTCTAGATCCTTAAAGGAGTATGAGAAGCGGTATAGCACCATTGAGCGGGAGGCTTTGGCCTGTGTATGGGATGCTCAGAAATTTAAGATGTATATCTGGGGAAGAAGATTTTTGATGTTATCAGATCACAAGCCGCTTTCTTTCATTTTTAGTAGGGTTTCGGAGACTAACAATTTGTCTCCTAGGTTGACAAGACTAGTTTCAAAGCTACAGGAGTACAATTTTGAGTTGAGGCATATTCCGGGAGGTAGAAACTTTCGGGCTGATTGTTTGTCTAGAATGTCACTTGACAAGGAGGAGGAGGAAGATTTAGTGGATGATGATGTGGAGTGTGTGACTTTTGTAGATGCCGTTAAAGATTTCAATCTTCCTGTTGCTGAAAAGGATTGGATGAATGCTAAGGAGAAAGATTTGGTTCTGTCCAAGGCTATGGAGATTGCGTCTGGGAAACGGCCAGATGTAAGGAATTTATCTGGTGATCTAAGAGTCATGGCGCAAGTATCTGATGAGTTATCTGTTAAAGGCAATGTTTTATTGCGGGGTGATAAAATGGTTCCACCTACAGATCTTAGGAAGGAAATTGTTAGGTTGGCTCGTATGGGGCATTTAGGAGTGTCTAAGACTTGTATGAGAATAAGAGCGTATTATTGGTGGCCCGGTTTGAATTCGCAGGTGAGGTCTCTTGTAAATGATTGTGAAGAGTGTTTACTCTTGGATAAACACTGGAAGTTACCTTCTGTACCTTTGCATCCTATGGTTTTTCCTGATTCAGCATGGGAGAAAGTAGGTTTAGATTTCTCGGGTCCTTATAATATTTTGCCAGAAGAGATTTTAAATTTTGGCTGTTGATTACTTTTCAAAGTGGTTATATCATAAGTTTGTGGATGCTCCTAATTCGGACAATACGGTAACATTTTTAGGAAAACTTTTCATGTTGGAAGGGGCACCCAAATTTTTGGTAACGGATAATGGAACGCACTTTGTCTCTGAGAAGATTTGTAAGTTCTTAAGTGCACAGGATGTGAAACATCTCAGAGTGGCGCTCTATTCACCGGCCTCTAATGGTTTAGTGAAGCGTGGCAACAAAGTTGAGAAGGAGGGTATTCAAACTGCCATAGCTTCTGGGTTGGATGTTGGTTCTTTTATTGAGGAAAAAGTTTGGAGTTACAATACTTCTCCTCATTGTACTACGGAGGTTACGCCATTCGAATTACTAAGGGGTAGAAAGGTGCACTTGGCTCTGTTCCCGGCTTGGTTACAAAAAAAATGTCCGGATTCTACTTGGGTAAATAGAAATGATAATTTAGCTGAGGTGGTCAGAAAAAACAGGTTTCTATGAAAAAAAAATTTTGATGGTAAGAGATGTTCAGATTCCCAGGGTTTTGAGGTAGGATATTGGGTGATTATTAGGAAACCTTTCAAGGTGTCGAAAGGACATTCGTTTTTTTGTAATCCGGCAAAGGTGGTTAAAGTTAGTAAGGGTGCTGTTTTCCTTGGGGATAAGGGTTGGTGGAACATGAGGCAGTTGGTTAAGATGTCTAAGGATCAAGCTCTGGTGGTTAATAGAGCCTAAAGCAGAGGGTCTACGGATCATTGTGGGTAGGCTCATTGGATTCCGCCTGATAATTCTGTTTCTAATATATCTGTTTCTAATCTACGTGCCAGTTCATTGAATTTTGATGCTTCATCTTCGGATCTGGCTTCCTCTTCTTCTGCTGTCACCAGGAGCGGGAGGTTGTCTAAGACTCCGGCTAGATTTAATGATTTTGTTAAGTATTAGAAGTATTTATTATTTTTGTGTGTTCTGTTTTATTGTTTATTTTGATAAGGGGGAAGGTGATGTAATAGTATGTAATAGTATGTATGTACATAGAACGTTTGTGATGACTTGCTGCCTTTCTGCCTTTCTGTATATCTTTGAATAGTTCTAGAGTTCCTGGCTCGTGGTTCTCTGAGTGGCTCTCAGTTGCCGAGGGAACTCCGGGAGTCACGACGCATTCGTATTGTGGGTGACTAACGTTGGAATAAACTTCTACTTTTATTTAAGGAAGTTTACTGCTTTCCTGCTTATTACAATATGGTACTCCATCTATCACTGTTTAGACTTTCGGTCCAAAACAGATTGAAAATGAATACAGGGCTGCCCCCTGCCTTGTATTTGGGAATGAAACTAATTGGCAATTAAGCCACAGTCAACTAAGTTATTTTAAGTAACATATATGGGGAAGCAGCAGCATTGGCGGTACGCCAACACCTCACACAAGTTACTTTTGTGTATCAGGAGAACAAACTAACTAAAATTATTGCTGAAACCTATACCTCTATAGATAAGGATAATTTGGGAGCCAGACCAAATAAGCCACAACTTTAGGGTAATTCTAACAAGGATAATACCAAACAAGCACCTCGGTCGTATGCTGGGATAAACAAAAAAATAAAGAAAAAACTAAAGCACGAGGTGGGTCTCCACAATGGGAGTCCACTGAAAAGCATTATACATTGGTAACCATAAATCAATTAAACAGCCTGATAGGTATCAGTATAATGTATATGTCCTCGTCATTCCTTTCAGGACTCCACCAACAAAGATTTGGAGAGAAGAGGATGATAAGATCGCAGACAAGAAGAGTATGTGTAACTGAGAAATGACTCACAATGCTCATCTGACATCATCATAAAAAAGGAAGAGAAACTTTTGCAACGAAAACCCAAATTCAAAAAGAAGAAAATGGCTGTTCTTTCTACTAAATATGTCACACATATTGAGAACACTACTTCAGAACAAGGAGTGGGCATTGGCACTGCTAGACAGCGTGGCAGACGTTACTATAGTTTGCCAAAATCTTCAAGAGCTTCTGGTTGCAAGAGCAACTAATGAATTCATTCAAGTTGTAAACACCGGATCAGAGGGTTATCCCTCCCAACAGACTGTATAATTTGGACATCCAAATCGAGGGTGATATACCAGGTACCATTAAAGTAACTTTTTGGGAACATTTAACAAATAATTATGACATTCTCTTGGCTGAAGTAGATTAGTCATCAGCGTTTAAGAAAGTCCACAAGAGGAAGATTTATTATTATCGTCTTTGTCCGTCCTTGTTCCTGACATTGTCAAATGAGTGTATATCATGGAGTGGGCCCTTGCACAAGTCCTGGCATTATACTGCAGCCATGTAGCCTGGGATAAAAACTCACCTTATCATGTTAAACCTATAATGTCCAGCCTACAAGTGAAACTACAATATCCAATTTAACATGAAGCAAAATGCCCAGTTAGACAACTTGAATATCACAGTATCAGTGAGCCTTGTATCTCTCCAATGAACAATCCTTTGTTTACACTAGCAAAACCAGACCATTCATACCACCTAGTCTTATACTATAGACATTTAAACAGTCACACATATATGCATTGCAAAATTCACACAGTGCAGCACTAATGAACAGCATACTGCGCAAAAAATACAAAACAACTTTAGACAATTCAAATGTTTTTTCCGCCAAAATATAGCACCTGAAAGCAGGGATATAACCGCATTCTGTTGACTTCCTCAAGATTATAAGAACAGCCCTGTTCTCTTCTCTGCCTGAGTAACATCAACTGTACATGATATTGACTCGGAAACATTGTCCTACGTTGATTATATATACCTTACAGGTGATGACTTAAATACACATCTAGCCAGAGTAGATCAGATAGTTTGGGGATTTACTGAATATGGCTACAAATTCAACTTCCCAAAAACAAAAATTGCCTATCTGAGGGTCCTATTTTTAGGATACGAATTGTCAAATGAAGGCAAACTACTACCCCTTTTCCTAGAAAAAATGTGAACTCCTGCAGCCACCAAACACAAACAAAATACTACAATCACTTTCAGACTTTCTCTACTCTGGTAGAACATGTATACCAAAATGTGTTCAAGGGGTAAAACTGTTTAATGAATTATTTGTGCAGACCATTCAAGCATACGTTGTACAACAGAACATACAGAGATTTTGAGAACACTGCCAACAGACATGCTTGCATCCAGACACTTACACATATGTGTCAACACAACAAACTTGGTTATCTGCATAATTGCGGGAGCCACAGGCTACAAATATGTCACTTTAAATGAAGAAGGTGATACTGTGCCAATTGCATGTAAATTGCATTTATATTTAAATGTTGAAATGTGTTTTGCACCTATAGAAAAAATACTGACTGATTAGATAGCTATTATAAAGGAAAGACTGTTGGCTCAGGGGAAACACATATTTGTGATTACTACCATTTCAGCCTTAGAGGCTGTCACATAGGCCAGCGTTCCTAACCCAAAAGCCTTACATCATAGATGGAGACAGTAAGCCATCTCCTTAACAGCTACCAATGTTGACTAGTATTTAAACCAAGTTTACAAACACAAGAATTCCTCCAAATTGAACAAAAATACCATGCGCCCAGAGAAGCTTTCCCTTTAGACCTGTATGCCTATATTGTATATACTGATGTTTCAGCCCAGCTGGCTTTTGGAACTAGACAGCATTAGAAATACCAGTCCTGAATTCCTCACACTCAAGGTGTGTGATTCGTATTGCTGTGTCCAGCCCATTAATGAGCATTTACATTATTGATGCTTGAATGGACTCAGAAATTCAAAAGGTAACACTATCAAGCATACATTGTTTTGGCCTTTAAAGAATATTACCTACAGGCTCATGTAATTCATACATTGAGTCACCAACATGTTAGAAAACACATTGCAAGGAATACACTGGCTGATGAAGTCACAAAAGCAGCAGTTCAGTAGCTGCAATCCCTCGTTCACTCATAAGAGTGGATAGTGACGGGGCTTGGTCCGGCCACGAACAAGGATGGCCGTTTGACTTCGGAGCTCTGCCAAGAGTCAGGCCCCGGACAGAGACAGTATCCTCTAGGGTGTAGCAGTTGTCCCACAACCTACCACTTTAGCACCTTCTGATGCCCGGCCAGAGAGCTCTGACACATAACGCAACTGCTAGCCTAACTTGAATCTTCCATGTTCGAGGGAGGCTGCGGGCATTGAGGAGGAAGCAAAGCCTCAGCTCTCTCTTATCATCTCTGCCCCACCCCTCCCTCTGGAAGCTGTGCATTGACACCGGTGAACTTTGGATACATGTCAAGGGACCCAGCCATTGTAGCCCCGACCAGGACGGAAGACCCACCATACCACAACTGTGGTAATGGTGATGGCCCGGCCTGTTCCTTGGATGGCCCAGGCACCCACATGCTACCATACATTGACACCCACGGTGGCCGCGAGCCCACAGATGACACAAATTACCACAGGTAGGTGGGGGCTCCATACTTCCTCCCCCTCCTGCCCCTCATCGCCTCTATTCTGTCATGTTGGTAAACAGGGATACAGACACTGGGTATGCACAAGCAATAGCGGGACACCTGGGCCTGATCTCCCTCAGCGCTGGTGCACCTTCCCTTAGCACATCACCTGGGCAAGTGGTGGTGCATCTACAATATGGCAGGGGCCCACCGGGTATCCGGCCCCCCATCCACCACACCTCCTGAAGGGCCTGATTGGAGGCAGAATCACCCTAATCTGAGACAGCCGACCCACGGATGTGTCATGCCTCATTGCCCGTGGCCCCACAGCGCATGATAATGGGAACCCACCGGACCACCACCTGAACATGGATCATTAAACCATGAGGCTGGAGTGCCCCACTCTGACCTACTTACCAGGGACATAACACAGGCCCCTGCATCCCCACAGTGAGGGGGACCCCCAGCTGCAGGGGGCCCTCTCAGCACAGTACTTGGGTCTGCGCGCTCCAGATAAAATCCAGAGTGGTGACCCCTCCATGTACATTACAGGGGGGGCCTTAAACTTTTGTTATGCCACTGCTACCTACATGAAGTAGCCAGATCGGATCCACTCATCAGCCCTCTCTAAGGGGGGCTCACCCCTCCTTCCACACATCCAATAGCCACTGGAGAGCTTATAAACACTGCTGACCTATAGTCTGGAACTGGAAGTTGCTAATCCGCAGACACCATCCCGGATTCCTACTGCGGGCTGGCATGTACCGTCGGAGAGCGGAGTGCTCCACAGCAATCACGTGCAAAAGTCTGCTGGCATGGCCCCAGGCAAGGCAGCTTCTCTTCATGGAAGCTCCTAAACAGCCACTCACCATGGCTGCACTGAAAGGGCCCATCACCCCCACCAATGCCTTGCCCCAGGCTCCTGCGACCACCGCCCAGGAGCGCATTCTACAGGAAATCTCAGCTGTGGGCCGCTGCCTGGAAGGGTTGGACGCTAACATATCTACCTTAAGGGAGGAAACAAAGTCGATACGGATAGATATTGCCGGATTCCATACCAGCGTGGATCGGCTGGACAAGATAGTGTCAGTCTTTGAGGACTATCTGGACCACGTACTGGACAGAGACCTGGAACTTCTCTTCCTCTGCAGTAAGCTGATCGACCTGAAGGATCGCAGCAGAAGGGACAATGTCCATTCTTTCAGATTTCTGGAAGCAATAGAGGGCCCTAATGTCAAAGTCTTCCTCAAAGACACCCTCCCAAAACTCATGTGCATCTCCTTTGAGCCTGAGCTAGAGAGCATCGAGCTCACCGCATTGGCCCTCAAAGCAAAGATCCCAAAGTCCTTCCCTGACCTCTTATTGCCTGTTTTTTGCGCCATGATCAAGCTCCACAACTACTCTCAATGGCATGCACCCAAGGATCGCTCACATACAATGGTCACAAAATATGCATGCAGCGGATTTTTCCAGAGAAACTAATGACTGCGCAAGGCATTTCTATCCCTTCCACCCCGCTTGCACCAAATGGATATCAAGTACGGCCTCTTTGAACCTGCCTGGTTCCAGATCTCCAAGTGAGGCATCTCCAAAGAATTCTATGACACGGACGACTTGCGCCTTTCCTTGGACAGTTCTCAAATGCAGAACATGGACACCTCATGCTCGTAAGCTGAGATGACCCACAACACAGCGCCTCTACCTCTTTTGGATGGTGCTGAACCAACAGTGGGTCCCAACATCGAGGCAGAGACCATGTTGGAGCAGCGTGCACCCATGGAGATAGAGTGCAGGCCCTCAATGCAGTAACTGCCCTCACCCAAGACCAGAACAGGGACAAGTCTCACTTCCCTCCGAAACCCAGTTCCACAACGGAGTGATTGCCTAGAGACTTGTGCTGCTGTCCCACAGTTGGTACAACCGGATTCACCGTTGCAAAGCTGAGAGGAACGACGCCCACTAGATGGCTGAGTATCACACCACCAGTCTTGAACACTTTTATAACTAACTGTACTGCCCATTGATGTGCCTGTTATAGTTATTATTGTTATCATTGTAACTTTGTTTGATTTATATTATAAGCTTCCAGTCCTAAACCTCCATCCCTTTTCTCATGAGATACCATCATTGATCCCGCCAGCATAATGGGCATGGAGCTAAAAGACAAAGGGCACCATTGCGCCATCCCTTCCCCCCGTATGCAACAACTCTTCCCCCTCCCTACCTCTCTGGGTGCATCTATAACCTCCACCTAATGCACCCTGGCCCCCGCCCCCTCTTGTCAGCAACCTGGACCGTCCACATGTGCCTACTTCCTCAGGGAGCCTGCAACACTGGAGGGCTACAAAGCTAACTGTCTCTCCACACTACCGTACCTTTTGGACTGTGGCTGCCTTCCCCCATTTCCCAGATGACAGTTGAGACTTCATCAGTCCTGTCCCCCCCAATGGAACCTGAACAGACGCTCTGAGCCTTCCACCCACCCTGCTCACCCTGCCCATACCTGCTAGCTCATTATCCCACCCTTATCAAAGCCCTGCCGCCCAGATGGGGCCCCCTCAAGGTTCTATCTTCACATTCTTTGACCCACTGTACACAGATCAGTGTTCCCAGCACTGCTTTTTTAGCAGCATCCACTTCTGCTTTCTTCCCTCCTGCTCCTTCTCCTCCTATTCATACATTTACCCCCCAGTATCTGCACCCTAGACACTGATACTCGCTCTCCCTTTTACATCGACTGGTGTCCTTAGGCGCCCTTCCCCTGCGTTCCCAGGGATACATCCACTCCCCCCTCCTTCTCCGCCTGTGTCACCACTCACCTGTTCAGCCCACTCCCTCCCCCATCCTGTCATCTGTTGTTCCCACCTATTCCTACCCCTCCCTCGTATCTCCAATCAGACCTACCCCACTCCCACTCTTTCTGTATTGCTTCTACTCTTAATTATTGGCACCATCTTCCCAACTACCACAGCATATTTTAACATAGCTCAAAGAATAGCCCCCTATCACACACCTCCTTATTTCACTTGATTGCTTAACATCATCTCGGTAACACCACATGAGGGCTGCATTCCCGGGTATACATTCACTCCCCCTCCTCCTGCCTCTTTCACCACTCGCCTTCCCAATCCACTCCCTCCCCCATCCTGTCATCTGTTGTTCCCCCCTATTCCTACCCCTCCCTCGTATCTCCAATCAGACATACCCCACGCCTGCCCTTGCTGTATTACTTCTACTCTTAATTATGGGCACCATCTTCCCAACTACAACAGCATACTTTAACATATATGCCTTCTCTGGCAATGCTGATTTTGAGCCTGGCACTCAACTTACTGCCACACATAGATGGAACCCAGATAGTACGTTACTTTACAATGGTCTATGACACCAACAATATGTGTGACCATATCAAATGGGAAGAGCTATAGCCCATATGGTAGTAGTTCTTGACATGGTAGCATGTACCTAGCCAGGTTTGCCACTCGTTCCCCATTCATCTCAGGCTCCAACCACCCCGGACTCCTGCCCTTTGTGGTGGCAAACTAGTTCATTATTATAACACAAGATACCAGTAGGTCAAAAAGGAAAAGAAAGTAAACTGTCTGAAAAAATGTGTTGGTTAGGGAGCAGTCACCAAGTCCATACTTAAATAGTACGTGGTAGCCATCAAATGATTCCCATCAGATACCCATCCTGTGCCGCCCTACATCATTTGGGATTCTTCACCCGAAGGAAGTGATGTACAACCACTTGGGATTAGGTGAACTGTAACCTAATCAAGTGGAAAAAATCTCAAATGTGATGGTTTAGTGTGTATGGCACAAGGAGGGTAAAAGTATAGCGCAGTGCAAAAATGTGTTAAAGTAACCGTGTTAGAACAGTGAGTGATTTTAAGATTGGGTTGTAGAAGTGGATTTTTTTTTTTTTTTATGATATCCTATCCACATCCAACAGTAAAAACAGTGCAAGGTAGTATTAAACATATAACTACTCAGATGTATTAAAGGTCAACATGTTTCTGCGGTAGATGGAGTCTCGAGATCTCGTCCAGCTTCATCAGGACCTTGTGTCAATGCTACTGCATAATTTTAACATTTACTAGAAAGTGAAATGAATGTCACCTGAAATTCGCCCAATGTGTGGGGAATATACACTCCACCTCACCTGGCTACAGCTCAGGTAAAAACGGAGCACCGCTCTGTTCGTCGGTACTCCGGACATCCGTCTAGGCTGTCGTGGAGGGAGGTCAAACTAGTTCATCCTATACCTTGACAGATCCCTGTTTCACATCATCCGACTTTAACATATGTGGCATGGTGAGACATTTTACATTTAGACTCCCTTTTGCCACATGCCTTCCCTTCACCCAGGATGACTTCACATGTAGGATGTGCTTCTACAATGGTCTCTTCTATGTCCTCCCTTCCCAGCTGTGATACACGTGTGAGACTGTCAGACACAGCAGTGCAAGTGTCTCTTGGTCAGGCTAACTTCTAGTACACACATCCCTTCTCTCCTTCTTGCTATGCTATGTCTCCTAATTCAAACAAAGTGGCAGTTCAATGTGGTCAGGCAGCACCCACAATGCACTGCAATGCCAGTGGCCCACTAGGGCCACACATCATCTTTTGTTTCAACACACAGGGTCCTCTGGTGTGTATCTCTTGCATTCAGCCCCACACCCGGTCTGATTTAGTTAATGAGAGGAGTTTGACAGGCCCCCACCATGGGAGTGCATACCTGTGCGCTCTCGCCCCGCATGTCAGGATAAGCTGCGTGCAATGTAGTTTCATGCAGTTTACTATACATGTGACTCTCAGCATGTTCCCATGTGTTATTCCTTCACATTACCCCCCTCTCAGGTATGTAGTTTCTCCTCTGACCAGCCCATTCCACTCTATTTCTTTAGAGTCTATATTTGTGTGCATGGCCCGAAGTTTGACACAGTCGCCTCATGGTGCAAGGTGACGTTCATCAAAACAGTCAGTTTGGGCAGGGTTTATGCGTCCATGCATGATGAGTTGTTCCCTTCCATGATTTTTTCTTTGTATTGTGGGACTTGTAGTCCTGGTGAGTCATTTTATACATTCCAGTACAAGTGGAAGTATACAAAGGTTTACATGGACTGATGCTGCGTTTCACACTTGGAAGAGAGAAAGGTGACGGAGCTGCACAGAGCTGTGCACAAGTAACTGGGCAGTGTGACTTACACTTATGTCATGTTTAATTATATATGACCCTGATTCCTGCCCTTTGCCCTGCACATAGTGCTGTGTAGCACTGGTGCCTTGCTTGCTCCACAACATGACCTTCTTGCCCACATTGCCCATTTTGTGGACTTACCCCGTAGGTCTTGTTTTTCCTCTTGGGATGACTTTCTTGTCCCTTAACTCCTGCCACCAACGCCACTGGGATGACAGTTGCCACCCACTCCTTGAAGTCATCCAGCTTCTCCTGTGGCACTGGGCTTCTACCTCGGTCTGCAGTGACAGCTCCTCTGCTAAGGCGGAGGAGCATCACTCCACTACTTCCGCTGCAAGCTGAATACAAAAAATAAAATGATAATAATATTTATTCCATCTTATTGAACTCTCTCCGGTCCCTGGGAATAGATGGCCCTGCACTGGCCTGGTTTGCCTCCTTTTTAAGTGAGCGCACTTTCCAGGTCTTCTCTGCGAAAGCTACATCCGCGATTTGTCCTTCGGCGTATGGCGTCCCTCAGGTGTCCATTCTCAGCCCTTTATTATTTAATATTTACATCAAACCTCTTGCTTCCATCGCGGAGGATGCCGGGCTGACCATTTTTTCATACGCCGATGACACGCAAATTGTCTTTTCCCTTTCCAGCACTGAAGCCAACAATGTGTCTGGCCTGAAAACCGGATTGTCACTAGTGGCTGAGTGAATGCAGAGCCATCTCCTCAAGCTCAACCGGTCTCGGTGGTACGCAATCTTGGATTCCTCATAGATGACAGGCTTTCTATGAGGCAACAGGCTACCAAGGTGGCTGCCATCTGTTTTACCACCCTGCGATGGCTCCAGAAAATTCTTTGGATGTTACCTCATGCCACCAGGAGAACCGTTGTCCAGGCGTTAGTAACATCTCGCCTGGACTATGGTAACGTCCTCTACCTTTGTGCCGATGTTGCGACCATTAATAAATTACAGGTTGTGCAAAATTCATCGGCCCGACTTCTTTGCAACATCCCGAGGAGATGCTCGGCCACCCAGGCCCTCCGAGATCTACATTGGCTCAAGGTCTCGAGTCGCATCAAATTTAAAGCCTTATGCTACCTTTTTAAAATTAAACAGGGCTCAGCCCCATTGTATCTTCAGAGTCTTGTTCAATCATACAGGCCCAGCCGTACATTAAGATCTTCTGCTAATTGTGATTTTGTCATTCCTAGATTCAAACTTTTGAAGATGGGAGGAAGATCTTTCTCCCACCTCGGCCCCAAATCCTGGAATGCTCTGCCTGTTGCTCTGAAGACTGAGACTAACATGCTTTGCTTCCGCAAAAAATTAAAAACTTTACTCTTTTAATTGTTTCCTGCTGTTCCAACTGTTATCACGCTGTAGTATTGTCCATTATTTTCTACTCTAGTCTATCCCTTGCGCCGGGAAACCCATTGCGGGTAGCTGTTGCGCATTATAAATTTTAAATAAATAAATATTATTATCGTTTTTTTTTTTTGTATTCAGCTTGCAGCTGAAGCCAGGCAAGTGGGGCTGGGCTCCCCGCACGTCACAGGGGGAGGAGTGGAAGCAGCATCCAAAGTGGGCATGACGATTTGGCTGTCTGTCTCTGGCCCGCTAAAGCATCATACGCACTCTGCATGTTCTCCACCCAGGCTACATTACAGCCTGGGTGGAGGACATGCACTGCCTGCCAGCCCCTGTTTGAGCACCAAACCATGGCACTCAGACCAATCACAATGCTGCTAAGGAAGCATTGTGATTGACAAGGGGATTCTGGGAGCTGTGTGTTTCCTGCCATGCAGTGAGGAGGATTGAGATTGAGGCGGCGGTCAGTGGTAAAAAGGTATATGCTTTTCAAAAAATGATTTCCTCCCACCCTCTGTCCGTCCCCCAGCCCCCACCCCACCAAACCTGGTCGGTAGCAGCCGTTACTGTCGGTCTCATGGCTGCCTTCAGGGTGTTGCCCAATTTCTCCTTCGTCCTGCGATTATAGTCATGGCAGCATTTCTTGTATTTTGTGATGGTCGTCTTGGCTTGTCCCACACTGTTGATCTTGGCCACCGTGGACAGCCATTTGGCCTCTTTCTTTCCTGATGGCAATTTTGAGGGACAAATAGCTGATGTTGGTGCTCTGTCACCTCAGTGATCAAGAATTAATTCTCCTCCTCAAAGAAGTTGCACTTCCTCTTGCTCTTCCCCGGGGAGCCTGTCTGGACATCCTGGCTAATGCTTGGGTTGTTGTCCTGGCTGCTGCTCTGTTCTCACCACTCCAAGGCTGCCTTCTGTGAAGTGTGCCAATGTTATTTTTTCCCAAAGCGTCACTTTTTACATGTATTCTGATGCTTGATGCACTGAAAAGTTACACTAGGATCATTTTACATGCCGCAAACCAGCCTTACATTACTTTTGTTCCTGATGCAAATGTTACCGCTGTGACAAGACGCCATCGACAGTGTAATTTTTTTATGCAGCCTGATCCTTATGCCATGGGGTGCCATACATGGTATTTAAAAATGACATAGCGAATTGCAAGTCATTTTGACACATTGCTTACGCGATGCGTCTGTTCTTGTAAATGAGGCCCTTGGTGTCTTATGTCCAATATTTCTACCTGTTGTGCCTTTGAAGTGGGATGAAACTTCTAGAAGGAGGCCTTTGAAGTGCACAGGTGCCCTCCCTTCCTGGGCCTGGCTCCACACTTACTACAAGGTGTATGCAGCCCTTTGTGTGGAGCCAGGACATAGCCTATTCAAGTGTTAAGTGGGGCTAGGCCCAGCTTCTCCCTCCCATCCTACCACTGATGGCCCATCCAGGAACACCTACGCTCTCTATTGTGTGTGGATGCCTTGGAGAAATATTTAAAGCCCAACTTTTAACTAGACACAGTTATGTGATCCAGAGGCAGGTTGCAGGCATCATATGGCTAAGGCAGGAGAATGCCACCTTTATGAAAGTTTTACCAAAAAGGGAGAGTCTGGCCCATACGGACAGAAGTGGGGTAAGGGCCCAATAGCTTTACACGAAAGACAAGAACCCACACTTCCATGAATTTCACACCATATAATTTAGGGATGAAAAAAGATAAACACTATTTAATGCGTTTACCTTGGCGATTAGTTGCGCCAGTTTTATTCATCAATTTTCACAAAAAGAGAAAATATCACTATAGCCAAGAGAAATATCAAAGCCTTAAACGTAATGACCACGACAGTTTTAGTGTCCAATATTTACAATGAAAAATTCAATATTTACAATGCAGAAATTTTTAGTCAAAAAAAATTATACGTGATTAAACAACGAATTGACAAAACATACATAAATTGTGAAACTGTGCAAAAAACAAATAGTACACAAACGTCATTATGTGATATCATTTCACAAATAAAATGAGGGGAAGAATTATCCACATGTTTTATGAAAGTGGCTTTTTCAAAATTGTAATTTAAACTCTCACTTTAACATAAGTTAGGATTTTTCATTACAATTCCACGGACTCCAAACATGAACTAATTACCTGTTCCCATTTGGAAATTACAGCTTATTAAATGTAATATGGTAATTAAGTTCAGTGTTAACCTATGGAAGAGGTAGTCCTTGCAGTAGTGAAAAGTGAATTTAAGAGTTTTTCGGTACTAGGACGTGTAAAACTTGAAAGTACATATCCTGCTTTTTAAATAATTGCACCCTGCCCTCTGGGCTATTCACGGCCTACCCTAGGGGTAACTTATATTTATTAAAACTGAAGGTTTGGGCCTGGCAAATGGTCTATTTTGCAAGGTTGAAATGACAGTCTACACTGCAGACACAGGTTCCTCAATGGCAGTACTGACACATGTTTAAAGGGCTACCTAAGCGGGCGGCACAATCAATGCAGAAGGATACTAGTAGCATTTAATTACAGACCCTGGGCAAATATAGTGCTCTTTACTAGGGAATTACAAGTAAATTAAATATGCCAGTTGGGCATGAGCCAAATATTACCATGTTTATAGTGGACAGCACATGTACTTTAGTACTGGTTATCAGTGGTAAAGTAAAGTGCAAAGAGTCCCAAGGCCAACAAAACAAATTCAGCAAAAAGAGGAGGAAGGCAAAACGTTTGGAGGTGACCCTGCAAAAATGTCCATTTCCTTAAGTGTTAGTTACACATGTACACAGTTATAAGAAAACATACTGACAAGCATTCGACCTGCACCAAGTAAGTGGGACAGTTTGTGTTGTTCAGACAACACCTTCATCATTATCTGTTAGATCTAAACACATCTGAGATGAGTTGGCCCATGAAATTAAATGACCTTTATTGTTACTACAACCAGCTGTCCTCTAAAGTCAACTGATGCTACTCCTTTCAAGTAATGTATTGGCCATTCTATTTGTCAATGTTCGCTGATATGCCAATCAAAACAATTTTGCTATGTTTTTCAATGTCGATGCAATTTATTTTCAATCATGTATTTTCTGGTACTTATGTGCATACACGTGTTCGTGTGAATTATTTGTCGTTAACCTCACATAATTTCATGCTCTCGCCTTGCGCTTTCTCATTTAATTATCCTAATTTTACTGATCTCTGGAACCCCTTTAGAAATGCTGTCAGTATGTAAATGAAAAACAATTGAGATGTTGGCGAAGACCATTTCCTCGCCATTTTATTAGACACAAAAGATGAAGATGAGAGGAGAAATGTCCGCCTGAGAGACTGTCCCTCCCGGGCTCCCGTATGTCATACACACAATTGAATTTTTAACAGCTGCCATTCAAACGCACCGCAGAAGACCATTTGAGAGTAATATTTTGCTCTGTGTGACATCTCATTTTTTCCCTGGGAATCATAATTTCTTTACACACCTAGCAGCATTTCGAACAGGAAACCAGCTCTGCCTGTCAATCTGATTGGGGAGGAACCTTGTTTTTCAGGTCACTGCCTGGCATCCAGGAGACAAGATATTCATGAGGGACCGGTGCAGGGGATTTACATCTCAGCGCAGTCTTTTCCTTTCCATTTGCCACCGTGCCAGGTCAGTGGGCCGCTCTCCTGTCAGAGGGAAAGTAATGGCTGCGCCATTCCCTCCCGCTTATTACACACTCAGTGCGCCTGACCTTCTATTCAGACCTCCCCTACGCATTTAGCTGTTCGGCTACTCTCCCGTTTTAACTTAATCTTGCTTCAAGTTCTACTAAACCTTGCAACTAAACATCTGACTTTCCTTCAGAAAGCGATTATTTTTTAATAAGAACATTATATTGTTGATATTTTGCTATTTTCAC
Source organism: Lissotriton helveticus (assembly GCF_964261635.1). Lineage (NCBI taxonomy): Eukaryota > Metazoa > Chordata > Amphibia > Caudata > Salamandridae > Lissotriton > Lissotriton helveticus. Next base: position 429,117,305 of record NC_136059.1, read on the forward strand.
TCAAAGTAATGCCAAGTTAAAAATGGCTCTATTTATTTATTTATATTATTATGGCTATCCAACAGGTGTTTGTTTAAATATTGAATTGAGAACAAAACAGAAACGTGACAGGGAGTCATAAACGTTAGATAACAAATAGATTGATTAAGAGGCATGAATGCACAGTTATGTTTAGTAAAGAGCACAGTATTGGCAAAATGGCTTTGTATTCGACAACCTATCACATTGACAACATTTCTTAACATGCATCAACATGTCCCTGTCTTCTCAATATATTTTGTTCACGATGCTAACATTGTGTTATGTATACAACCGCAAATCAGTATACAGGTTTTAGAAATTTTTAGCTGTATAATCGAAAAAAATGTGACCTGATTACCAGTGCCCCGAAGGAGTCATCCTTATTTATAGCACCCGATAAAATCCAGCACCCTGTTGTTTGGAGTATATTGGGTGTGATAATCAGTACTTATTTCGAGTTTTTTCGCTCAACAATGGGCAACAAAAGGGGAATAACATGCATATTTTGGAGTTACTGCACAAAAACCTATACGCCCCTGTAATTACTAGGTATTTTCCACTCATTAATGTGAGGGCACGCATGGAAGCGGAGGTCAGTCTTCATCCAATCAATCTTTTTAATTGACTGAGAGGCAAAGGGAGTTAGCCACATAATTACAATTTAACTTTCTGTGTAACACATTTGAGCACACAATGAGGACCAGGAATCGTTATCTAAAGTTTAGGATGTTTGTTACAATTTGGTAATCAATCGAATATAGGTGCATATCACGATCACATTATAAAGATACAGAAGCATAACCAGTAAGCTAAAACAATGGAATAGGTTAGGTCTCAGTAGCATAAGGCATACAAAGAATACAATCACAGCAATACAGATACTAAAAAACAGGAATTGACGTTACTTAAAAGAACTCCGATCCTCTTTTCTAAACATGAACAGGTTTAAGGGTCATCTAATCTAGGCCTAGAATCGGAACGGTTTATAATAGAGAGTCTAAAAGTATTCGGAAATAAAGGAAGGAAGATGTGGGCATAGTGTAGACTCCAGCAGATGTCTTCTGAAAAGGAAAATCTCTGTTTAGCAAGAAGCCACACACTTGCAAGGACAAAAGGAATCAGAGAGGTCTGTACCCCTCAAAAGTCAAAAGGGAACTGCCATACCATCTAGCAGTGTGAAACTTAACTAAGACCAAAAAGTTCCAGGAGCATCTTACATTGTCACCAGATCTTCATGTTAAGCTAAACATTAGAACACACATGTATATGACTTAACAAGATTGCACTCTGCCTACAACAACTTAAGGCAAAAGTACATCGCATATCACATATCACTGAGGATCTGTAAGCTAACTCCAGACTAAGCCACTACATTTTGACCAATCACCATCTACACTTGCTCCCAGATAGCGGTTGTAACTGTCTCCCTTACCCCCTATACTAAGCGGTCAACATCCCACATCACCCACACACCCCATAGTTGGGCCTCCGCTCCGCACCCAAACGACACTTCTCGCCCCTCCGGATGTAGAGCCTCCCTGTCTGACAGTGATATTCATTCTCTCCTACTTTCATTTGATTTGGCACTTTCCTCCACATATCCAACTTGCAACAAATTGAATCCATCCCCACTGATCCCTTCAGGGAACCTAGGCCAAACACCAGAACTTTAAATGAGAACAACCTCACAAGAGTCACCACCACTCTACCTGCACCAAAGGACAACAGCATTAGACTCAAATGGGCACTCCTAAACTGTAGATCAGCTGTTAAACATGCTTGGGACATTGCCGACCTCAAACTTGCCCAGGATCTTGACCTTGTATGACGGAAATCTGGCTAAATTACTCAGCTGCTCCTATCCTGGACTATTTAATGCCTCCCAACTTTGATATCATTAGGTTGGACAGACCCAGTGGTCAAGGTGGAGGCATTGAATGTTTACATCCTACCAATTTAACAGTAAAACTGCTATATGCCAACCTCCGGCCGTCTTGTTAATACCTATGCATTGAAGTGACTGGTGGCGACAATCACTCATGCAAACTGCACTGTTTTACCACCACCCTCACGACAACCTTCCCTTCACAGAACAGATCATAGACATTATCTTGGCCAATGCTGATTTCCAGGGGACTCGGATCTTCCTGGGAGATTTCAACCTCCACTGGAACGATGTAAATGATGTGGGTGTCAACAGCCTTAAATCCTTCCTACTTGACCTCAACCTAATCCAATTCTGTGACAGCCCTACTCATATCAAAGGAGCTACCTTAGATCTTGTCATTGGTATGCCCAACTCTATTCTCTTGGATTCGATCCCCCCCATGTGATTGGACAGACCACTATTGCATCAACTTCCTCATCCTTGAACCGGTAGAAGCAAGTAAAGCCCAGCCTAAGAACCCAAAACCGCTGAAAAGAAGTCTACGGAACATCAACTCGCAAGACCTGACTGCTCTCTGTGATAACATCCTGCCCCTACCCTTGAACATGCTCAAAGCATGCTCAAAGCTTAATGTACTTGACTCAGTGGCACCACTACTGCTTAAAAGAATGTCCTCTAAAGTCTCCAAACCGTGGTTCAATGATGGTCCTAATTCCGAAAGAAGAAATGTAAGACTTACAGAAAGGATGTGGTGATCGAATCCCTCCCTTGAACATCTCTGCCACTTGAGATCCCTGCAAAGCATCTACAATAACTGCATCAGATGCTTGAAGGCCAACTTTTTCAGAACTCAACTAGATCAAGCATAAAAGCGTCCAAAAAACTGTTCGAACTCATCAAGTTCCAAGCTAACAGTCAGCCTAACCTCTCACTGGGTCAAGGGACATTGCCGAACTGTGAAGAATGTGTTGATTTCTTCACAAATAAGACTATTAAGATCAAAACTGAATTACACTCTGCTTGTGATCACCTCATGATCAGTCTACTGAACACCCTCTGCCCCCCAGGTTTGGATATCACTGACCGTGCACAGCCCTACCTCCCCAAAAACAATGCTTCCTGGAGTCTGTTCCAAACCTTGGATGAATGCACCATACGCAAAATGCTGTCGACTTTGAATCCTTCCAATCACTACAACGACCCTCTGCCATCAAACCTTTTCCCGGAAGTAAGATCATCCTTATTAACACTTTGGACTACAATCGTCAATGCATCACATCAGCAAGGTGGTATTCTGGAATGCCTAAAATTGGGTCAAATTACCCCGATCCTAAAGAAACCAATCACTGATCCCACAGACCTTCCTAACTTTTGCCCAATCTCGAACATCCCCACCTTGGCAAAGCTCCTGGAGAAATGTGTGCTCGCCCAACTCTGTAACCACATCAACCATTTCCAACTGCTGGACCAATGCCAATCTGATTTCCGCAAGAGCCATACTATAGAGTCAGCGCTAATGCACATTATCGATGATGCGCTAAGAATGTTGGACCATAATGAGTTGGGCCTATTGATCCTTCTAGACCTTTCATAAGCATTCAATACTGTCAAACACACTAACCTAACTGAACTCCTGGAACACTGGATGGGGCTGTCTGAGCCTGTATTAAACTAGTTCTCTTCATTCCTTCAGAACAGATCCCAAAGCTTCAATGTGAACCAATCCTTGTCCCATCCTGCACAGGTCGCCCTGGGGGTTCCCCAAGGTTCAGCACTTTCTCCCACGCTCTTTAACCTGTTCATGGAGCCTTTGAGAGAAATTCTGAAATCATCCAGCATTCATTATCACATGTATGTGGACAATACCCAACTATACCTGAAGATCGCCTTCCCCAAGGACATTCAGAGCCTCAACTCAGTCCTGCCGGAAACACAAAGTTGGTTGACACATAATAACCTGAAGCTAAATGCTCTAAAAATTGAATTACTCCTAATCTCATCCCACAAACCATCTGTGGTCGTGGAAAAATGGTTTAATTACTTGACTGCTCTTAACTGCAGACCTCACCTTGTGGATTCGGCATCCTCTCTGGGTATTCTATTAGACAAAAGTCTGAACATTCAAGTCAGTTCCCTCACCAAAAGAATGAACTTCCAACTCAGCATCCTAAGGAAACTCAAACCCTTCCTCCCTGCTCATGAGCCAAAGGTTGCAGTACAAGCATTAGTGATCTCAAAGCTGGACTTTGGTAGCGCAACGCTTTGCGGCTTGCCCAGAGTGAAGACGGTTCCTACTAGGGTTGCCCTCAATTCCGCTGCTAGGCTCTTAACTGGCACCAAAAAATACGACCATATTTCTCCGGACTAGCGGGACCTGAACTGACTTCTATATGAAGCAAGGTTACAGTTAAAAATTGCTTGCATGCACACAAAGCCATCCACTTCAAGACCTGCTGTGCCTCTCTCAGAAAGAGGAGCTCTCCTGTGGTTCGAGATTCTCTAGAAGCACCAGCACCCATTTGCTCAAATCACAAAAATTCAAGAAAAAAAGACCTATAACCGACCCTTCTTAGGTATGGTCCTGAGGATCTGGAACTCCCTTCCTCTGAAGTCAGGGTGAACCCTTCCACTGTCTTCCTCAAAAATGAAGTCAAAGGGCTACTGATGAAGACATTTCTGCCTCTGTCTGCTTCTCCATTTGATTCTAGGACCATAGCCATTGACTTTGGCCCTGCTACCCGGCTCACGAGAATGTCGGACATTATTAGATTCTGAATGTTTTGCTTTGTTGATTCTGTTTTGTTTGCTTGTACCCTTCTTGCTGCATAATCTGTAAAGCACTCTGATACCCTCGGTGGTCATGTTCGCCCTATACAAAACTTTCAAAATAAATAAATAAACAAATAAATAACTATATAAATCTCTAGGTTCTTCAGTGAATACACTTCAGTGATATGTTTTTAGTGCTTCACTTTACATTAATAACGTTAAGGCACTCAGAGTTTATAGTGTAAGGTACACATATATGTTTCTTCTGTGTCATATAGGGGTGAAACCGAAATTATGCTGCTTCTAGCGTATGGGAGGTTTGACCTGCCAAAACTAAATGGAGGGGATACATTTATCACACCTGTTTAGTAACCAGTGCAATAAACACTGCACCAACTTATAATTGCTGTCCTTGCACAGGGATAGCAATTTAAGAGGGCACTTGTGAGCAGGTCTTTAGCAAATCTTTTTGGTAGCTTTAAGAAATATGTCTTGATCCTGAAAACTATGATGATATTCGTTATCCAGGAGTTTTCACTAGTTTGTATGCACCTACCTACAAAGCAATGGAACACTGTACTGTGAACAGCTGCACATTTCCTCATTGAGAGGTGAGATGAGGGATGGGCGAGTGGTTGAGTTTTGGGATACACAAAAGTTCAAGGGAAGGATGTGGACCAAAAGGGAAGTGGTCTGGTTTTATGAAACGTCAGCATGGCTGGGAGACTATGCAGAGCTAAGGTGTTGTTTGTGAAGCAAATTCCTAAGCCCTACGTTTCTTTTTGAAGAGGGGGAGTGGTTGTTAGGCGAATTTCGAGATAGATTTCCAAGCCATTGGTGCAAGAACAGTTAAAGTCTAACATCAGGTCAGGTCTTCTCTTTCATGTATTTTGTGGGTGCATAGCACTGTCTGACTACTGAGCATGTTATAGTATTTAGGGTCATGTGTTGGGGACTTGGCCATTTATAAAAGTAAAGAGGCTCAATGTCTGGGCAGCGGGTATGCCAAAGGCAAGCCATCTGCAACTGTTCATGCCAGGACCATGCAGATCATAGAGAGATGGTGTCCAAACTCTTATGTTGCAGCTACTTTGTACAGTCTAAGTCTGAGGTTCCGTAAAAATTATTACGATGTTCTGGGCATTACCGAATATAGACGAGTTTGGTATCTACGAACCGCAAAAGACGAGTTCGGCAAGTGTGCGAATTTTCGCTACACTACCTGCCAGGGTTCGTCTAATATTACGTGTTCTTCATCTGAACCCTCGGGTTCCATTTTAGATACGGCATCCATTTTGTTTCTTGCCCTCACGTAGTCAGCGAGCAGGTAACTGTTCGCCCCTTGACCCTCTAGTTCCCAAGCCTTGCGGAAGACGCATATTCCTTTCATGCGTCTTTATGGCCGGAGGAATGACACAGCAAAGGCAGATGGCACAGCTTGAGGGTAATCTGATTATACCGGTCTATTGTGACAGCCTTACAGGCAATGGATCCAACTCTTTTGATCTCGCGATCATGCTTCCGATATTACCCCCACACTCTTTTCTCTACACGTGTCTGACTTCCTTGCAGCTGCTCTTGTCTCTCCTTCTTGGTCATTTACAACACTAATGGGTGTGCCTAATGGTGGGAAGATGTACTTTTACAGTTGGGAACGGGCATGGCTATTTATAAAGATGTTCCGGGATTCTGAACACATGAAAGCGACCCTTTTTGAAGTCTACTGTGGGAACCGGATTGTAATCTTTTGTCCACATGTTATGCAATGGCAACATTCTGTATAAAAGAGAGCGACCTACATAAGGAATTTGAAGCAGACTCTCAGAACCTACACACTGTTGTACTTCTTGTGACTTTTTGCCTCCCTGCAGTAATAAACGCTGATCTTTGACGCCGAAGGAAGTATCCCGTGTCTCTGTAATTTGTGCGCCGAAACAGGTATCCCATGAAGGTTATAGGTGTTGTTCCCTGGCACCGCTGGTACTGTTAAAAGTCCAGTCCTTCAAGGTATGCCACACCTTTTCCTATAAATGTTTATTCCTTCCTCAATACACCACCATTGCTACCTCAACTGTGTATGCAATCCAGTGTTCTTGATCTGGTAAATTCTTTAAATATATATTTCAAGGAACATTGCACGTCCCTGTCTCTCACTAATACTCAGGCTTCCATGGTACTACAGCTTCTCCACCCCACGTTAATACCCATTCTTTCCTAGTTGTAACTACTAATGGCCTTTTTCTGAATAATTCCTCATAGGGGCACATAACAGCTCTCCTTGTTAAAATACACATTTTATCTAAGCATTGGAATTATTATCTGGTCTTTTTCACAGAAACCTGGCTACATCTGTCTCTGGCCCAGATTCAACAATTGATATCCCTAAAATGTATGCCACTTTTTGTCATACCAGGAAATCAAGGATTCGGGAAAGGTTTGCATTAAGACATCAAATCTTATTCAAAGGTGTCCTTAAATGGTCCTCAAGGGACCATTTCTGACAAGATGATTGTAGGTTGCTGCTCTATTTTAAATATTTCCATCCACACAAAAACCTCCGAGAAGGGAGCCACCAACCCTACAGGGTGGCCTCTGTGGTGTTGGGGCCCTAGGCCCACATGGTGGAGTAAAGCATGACACAGGACACCAGTTAGGGGATCGTAGATCTGGCCACGAGCACGTGCGCTCTGGCTCTTTTATTGGCAGCGTCACCTGACCCAGTGACGTCTGTGGTGGGTGGGTGTACAGTGTATGGTTACACTGCAAACAACTAGACTGTGTCCTAGCAGGACACTACAGCCTCTTCAAGACGGGCACGGAGACGCCCGCCAATTTCACACTCAATGAAAGACACACAAGAGGCCCACTTCAGGAGACAGAGCTTTTAATTCAAGATTTTCAGCACAGCACTTCCTGCAGTCCAACTAGTTTCGGCACTACAGCCTTGATCACGGGCAGGAAGTTCCACCAAGTGCCTCTGTGCCTACGCTTTTGTAACGTCTCTGATCACATGACTGATAGTAGCCTGCATATCCCAGAGTGCATCATTCTGTGCAGGTAAGAGATATTTTTGAGGAAATACTCGTGCTGTGAGAAAGGTGGAACTCTGCTCAGCTACCTGATGCACACATTGTTGAATAAATCCTAATGGAAATCAGTCTGAATGTTTTAAAATTAGCGTAATGCTGGACATCTTGATTTGCAGGCTCCTGTCTCCAGAACGATTGGAAGGGGAATCATCCCCAGCCAAATCCCTTCCAACGCTGTAGTTGTTTAAATATTTCTACTAGGTACTTTATATTGATCTACTGTGTTTTTATTTAATATGTGGGGGTCCATTGTCTTGAATAATTGTATGGCCACCTGCCTAATAATTTGATTGTAGTCATTTCAGGACTCGGGCTCAGACAAAGAATCGCTGGGCTGACACACAATGCAGGACACACATGAATCATATTTTCTCTTCGCTTGCCTCAGTTATATTTTATAATACTGTGCCTCAGACTGTCCACTGTTTTCTCACTTTTAGGATAAACAGCATTCCAAAAGGTGACACTACTGTTAGCTGGTTTGAACTGGATCGCTGTCATAATTGGGATAAGTTAGATCCTGTACAGTTGTGTGAGATGTCAAATCTACAATGGATCACGGAGGTCCTGCAGTAAATCAAGAATCTTTGCTACACTATTTTTGTATTCATTAATTAAATACTTTTTGCTAGCTTATTATGTCTGTTGGAAAATGGAAGTCATCTTGCTCTAAAAGTAATCCATTCATTTAATTAAAATTAGGAGCTTAGAAATGTAAAGTTATGCACAGGAAAGCTGGTGCAGATGACATTCTGAGGAAGCATGTACTGATTCGACCCCATTTGAGAATAAATAAACAATGTCCTCTGGTGTCAAAATTACCTTTCTGAGTAACTTTGGGCCAAATTTATCAAGCGTTTTCCCTTTCGCAAATGGGCCAATTTGCCGAATCAGCAAGCTTGCGAACGTGAAAAAGCCTTTTGGGATGTATCATCTCAAAAGGCATTTGTAAAATAGGGATTTGCAATTTTTGCGATTACCTATTTTACGAATGCATTTAAGGAATCGCAATTTGTGATTCCTTAAATGCAATAAGAAATTGTGAACTGGCGTTAAGAAATCGCAAATGACCACCAACTTCAACTTGGTGGTAATTTGCGAATTCCAAGATAAATGCACGTTTTTTACATTATTCTAGGTCTCATGTGGTGTACAACCATGCCCTTAGGGCATGTATGTGTGCCACATGTGCACACATGCATATTTTCAGGGGTGCAACAAAGTGCCCATTTGGCACCCTTGAAATTGCATGCACAATTTGCGAGTACCTATTGGGTATTCGCAAATTGTGCATGCAATTCCCATACATTCCTATGTGTTTCTAGGCCCATAGGAATGAATGGGAAAGCCATTCTTATTTGCGACTCGCAATTTACAAATTGCAAATAAGGAATGCATAGAAATCACAATTTTTCATTTGCGAAATCTACATACATTGCATTTTGCGAGTCTATAATAGCGAATCGGTAAAATTTGCTATTATAGTCTCGCAAAATGTAATCTTGATACATCTGGCCCTATATCCTTTGTGGCCAACTGTCCAAAAGCTCTTTTGCAAGTTGTCTCAAAACTCACGGGTGTAGATTGTTTGAAATCATCCATCCCTCACACACAATCCTTATGTGTCAATCTTGCTTTATATTTTGGCAAGAAAATGCAAGATATTCTTGATGACATTAAGACTAATCTGTTATCCTTCCCTTCTACCATTTGTCAGTTTACATCCCTATCTCCTCCGGTATGGGCATAGTGAGTTCCTTACCTACAACCTCTGAATTAGAGGTCTCCAGACTACTATTCTTGTTTTAATTACATTCTTCAGATGATATTTGCTGTGTGAAGATTCTGCAATCAATTGATTCAGTCACTATCCTGCAAAGTACCTCTTTTCTTAACTCTTCCATTTGTTGCAGTACTCTTCCTCAAGACATCTACTTAAAAAGTTGAACCTCTATGGTGCAATAGAATGTAGTTATAGGGCCATTTCCATGCTGCCTGCATTTTCCCACGTCGGTGAGAGGTTTCGTGCATAGTGGCTTTCTGGATATCTGAAAGCACCCCACTTTCTTGATGTTTGCCAAATTGTTTTTATATCGAAATAAGGGATTGGAATCACCTGTGAGATCCTGTTTGTATTGTCAGCTGCATTTAATACGTTGACCATGCCATCTCTATCAGAAGAATTGAGGAGTTGGGGATGTCAGGAACTGTGAGATATTGGTTAATTTATTTTCCAGAAAACAGTCCCCAATTCTTCCTCTAATCTGATCGAAATCCTTAGAGTTGCAATGTGGTGTACCAGAGTATTCTTCACATCTCCAATCCTTTTCTAATATCTACATTCAGTCCTTAACATAAATAGAGGTTTTAACTGTAGAATAGTCTCTTAGGACAATGGCACTAAGGGCCTGATTAGGAGGCCCTAGACCGCTGCTGCATCGGCTCAACCGCAACACCACTGGCGGTCCGACCGTCTCATTACAAAATATGCAGTTATACAGACAAAAGACAGCCATGGTTATGCTGCCATCACCAGGCAATTCTGACCACAGGGTCGTCAGAATAGGCCAATGAGACAGTGCAAGGCTGGGACTGCAAGTGTAACCACCAGCCCAATTACAAGTTACCATACAGCTGGCGTGCACATCGCAGTCCAACCACCACATTAGAGCTGGCATAAAGTGAGGGATATGAGGCCAAAACTCACCTCTACTCACCTCCACATGTCCTGTGCCACTATGGAGCCAATCATACACATCCTGCCACTGCTGTACCTGCTTGATCACATCCAGAACCGACACCATCACAGATGCAACCGATAGTAAGCCATACGACTACATTTTTCTATAGACTCCACTGCAAACAGATGCCCCACCATGGACCTGGCAAGGGGGTTGGGGTCCATTGGTAAAACATATTTTGTGAGACCCTCTTTGGCATTGTTTTAAATGTATAACCTAAATACATTTGTATGAGGCCCTCCTTGGCCAAGTCACTGACACTGCACCTGCACAATATACTCAAATGGACATGTTTTCACAACTCATTATCAGAGATAATGATGTGGCAGTAAATTGTGTCACACAAGAGGAGCTCCTCATCAATATCACAACTATTTATCTCTGTGACACCCTCACATTGTTCATATCCTAGGTCCTGTTTTGATGTCATGAAACTCAAATTCACCTTCTCTACTACAACTCTGTATTGGACTCTCACCCACATTAAAAGGCAATACCAGTAAATGGGATTACAAATAATCAGAGAGAGAAGCATTCTAAGGGTACAATGTAAACACTCACGGCAGAATAGGTATGCCTCTGCCAGGGGGAACCCTTGAAGGATTTGACCCTGGGGCACAGAACATTTTGCACATGCCTCAAAACCTCAATGTGCACACGACCTGTGGAATAAAGTATATCAGAGACAACCAATAGCATAACCAAGGGCCATGCATGTGTAGGTAATGTGCAAGTGCAAGTCATGAAAGTAAAAAGAGCACTAACTGCATTTGTCACACATCTAGATAAAGTAGGAGGAAGGTACACACAGGAACATTGACACAGGTACATACAACGGTCCACAAAGGTACAACAACTTAACACCCTCCATGTGTGGATAAACACATTTCTAACTTCAACACATCAAACACATATCCAACCTACATCATAGGGAGAAGTGCAACCTAAATGATGTTGCCAGTAGACAGGTCAAGCTAAAATGCTTACCAAATAAAATAACTCCCAATGCAATGTCTGCCCCAATTGGCTAGCATCTCAAATAGACATCCATCCATTCATTTTCATTTCATTTATTATGGTATTTCACCCAACATTTCCACTTGTCCTGTGTAACTCTAGCACTGAGTACAAGTTCAGATCATACTAACCACTTCAACGGGATCAGCAATTAGGGATGAAACAAACATAACTGTAGTCACACATCACTGACTATACATTAACATTGAATAGCCAGAAAACTAATGGAAGGACACATTTCCTCCTAACTACGAAACATTTTAGTGACAGAATGTCAAAATATGATGTAAAACAAAGGCCAAAGGCCAGACCATTGTCTAACCATGTCCCACAGCACAATGCTGAGCCACCAAATTGCCCTTACTGATCTGCCAGAGAACCTCCTCACAAAGGGGCATCCATTGGGCATAGCAGGCACCTTGAAGATGATACTTGGTTGGGGCTGTGGTTTAAGGTGGGATGGGTTTGGTTTTTGTAGGTCTTTTTGTTTTTTGGGCTCATTATATTGGGGTGGGGTTCCAGTTTATCTGGGGTGGAGTGGGATGTGGAAGGGATTTGTTGGTCTTTGGGAGGGTTTTGTTTGTCTTTTTTGTCTTTGGGCTAGTTTTAGTTGGGTGGGGATCTGGCTTCTTATGGCTGGAGTGGAAAGTGTAAGGTATGGGTTGTGCTTTGGGGACGCTTTTGGTACTTTATGAGGTGGTGGTTTTGAAAGGGCTATGGCAAGGGCAAACAACACATCTTTATGGGAAAAATGGGTAGGATGTTCGGGATGGAGCTGTGTTTGGGTGGTAGAGGAAGTGGAAGTGAGAGGTGTGTGTGCTATATGCACTGTGTGTTGTGTCAGTGTGTGTTATGTGGGTGACTATGAGCATTTGCTTTTTTTGTTTGGGTGTGCTGTGGACATGCTGAGTGTTGTGGCGGGGTCTCTGGCTGTTGATTTGGTGTCTGCATGTATGCTGAATGTTGTGAAGTGGCCTGTGGCTGTTGCTGTAGTGTTTACATGAATGCTGGGTGTTGTGGAGGGGTCTGTGGCCGTTGGTGTGATGGCTGGGTGTATGGGTGTTGTGAAGGTGTCTGTGTGAATTGGTGTGGCGTCTGGGGGAATTTGTGTTATGGAGTAGCCAGTGTGTGTTGGTGTGGTGTCTGGCGGTATGTGTGTTGTAGAGGGGCCTGCGGATGTGGTTAGATAGTGAGGAGTGTGTGTGTCTGGTGAGTGGTTACATGCCTGTGCTTTTTGTGTGTTTTTTGTTTGTGGGTGGTGCTTGGGTCTGATGGAGTGTGTGTGTTCGAATGTGTGCATGTGCTTGGGACAGGCATGGGAATGGGGAATTTGGATGTGGAAGGAGCAGCAGGTGGGGTGGAATGTTGGGATGGGTGGAGGGATTCCATGGGGGAGGAGGCCAGAGCATGAAAATACCTCTATAGGCAAAACATTGCACTGTGAATGCCATCCAGGTAGGACACTATCTCTGTCAGCTGGTTGCCTTGGCCCTGGATGGCAATCAGCAGTGCAGTCTGACCAACTGAGCTAGACCTCAGGAGGTCAATAGCCTCCTCTTTCAGGGCAGCAGGGGTGACAAGGGTAGGGGCTGAGCTGCTTGGAGAGAAGGAGATGGCTCCCATTTTAGGGGAGAGGGATGAACAACTGGTTGGAGGACAACAGGGAGGCCAGAGATGAAACTGGGGTTGGCAGACAAGAATGAAGCTGGTACTAATCCTGTTGGGCCCACCACAGCTCTGGAGTGTCCACCGGAGGATGACTCTGATGATGATGATGAGCTACTATCCTACATGGCACTCCTCATATCCTCCTGGTCACCGGGTCCCTCTTCATACCTTTTGCAAAATGATTCAGCAATGCAATGAAATCGATCACATAGTCATTTCTTGTTCTCGATGCCAACAATAGCTCATCAATATACTGCACCAGGACAGATTTTCCGGGTAGCACCAGTGATTCAAGGCACTTTTTCAGAACCTGATTAAAAATGGATGGACTTTCTGTGTACCTCTGAGGAACACGATGCCAAAACGTAAACATGCTCATCAAATTTGAATGAAAATAAAAACTTGGTGTCTGGATGCAGCTGGATGGAAAAGAAGGCCGGGCATAAATCAATTACAGTGAACCATCCTGCTCCGCATGGTATTTGATACAGAATTACAGCTAGATTTGGTACTACTGGGCAACATGGGAAGACAATTTTATTACTTTCACAGAGGTCTTTCCGTTTGGTTTGGTTTCTTTATGCCAATTATAGGTGACTTGCAAGGACTGCTCATTATCTCTTCTAGAATGCCTTGTTTAACCAACCACCCTATTTCTTGTACAACTCCTGCCTTTATTTTGGGACTCATTTTGGATTGATGAATATTTGGGTAAACTGTACCTTCCTTTACTGTCACCTTTATGGGATCTGTTGTAATCAAAAAGAGAGATGAGAACTAGAGAGGCTAGTCCATTTCCCCAGTTTATATGTTAGCAATCAATGAGAACTAGCTCTGGTTTAAATTGTTTGTATGTCTGCGGGTGGAGGAAAACCATTAGGTTTTATGAAGGCCCTCACCCACCAACCTAGTTGGTGGCATGCTTCATCATCGGACCCCACCCGAGGTACCGAGTGTACCTCAGGTGTGCTTCAATGCCAGATTACTGCGGAGCGGGCTTTTTGGTTCGTGAGGGTGCTGTGAGTGTGCTCTGAGTGATGTTTAAAATACTGGCCTTGGGTGTCCCAAAGACTGTTTTAATGGTGGGCCCCAGGCAGTCAATAAAAACAAAGGCTTTTGGACGTGCACGGTAGGCTTATGGCCTCTGACGTCCTGTGCGGTCAACTAGTTTCACCCAGGCCTTTTCTTCTACTGGCATTCGTTAGGACCTTATATGTGTAGAGTGTTACAGGGGTTTGTATGAGTTTGTCAGTGCCCTGTGTGTAAAGCACACGCTATAGTGCTTATATGTGCAAGAGGTGTTTCCTCTCGAGTTGTACCTGTGGGGGGTAAAAAAGGACAGGCATAACATTTAAGTCAACTCCGAAAGCCTTTGTTTTTATTGACTGCCTGAGGCCCACAATTAAAACAGTTTTTGGGACACCCAGGACAGTATTTTAAACCTCTCTCAGAGCACACTCACAGCACCCTCACGAACCAAAAAACCCTCTCCGGAGTAATCTGGCGTCGAAGCACACCTGAGGTACACTCGGTACCTCGGGTGGGGCCCGATGATGAAGCATGCCACCAACTAGGTTGGTGGGTGAGGGCATTCATAAAACGTAATGGTTTTCCTCCACCCACAGACATACAAACAATTTAAACCAGAGCTAGTTCTCATTGATTGCTAACACTTTTATGGGATCGACATATGCCATTAGGCCTACCTCTTTACCTGTAAAATCTCATACACCAGGATTCACAAACGTTTTTAGTTCTCCTGGTAAATCTTTTTAACTTCTGTTTCTTGTCTGGCTAGCATCATTTTTTACACTCCGTCTTCATCTGGAGTCTGAATTTCAACACCATTTGGCATACAAAAGATTGTGCAGTTCATCTTGCATAGTAGATCCCTTCCTAACAAGTTTACAGGGCTAGAATTGCACACTACAAATTTGTGCATTTCTCTGAAGTTACCAATACAGACTTCCATAGGTTTTGTGACAGGGGTCCTAATTTGTTTATTAGAAACGCCCACTACGTGGATCGCTTCTCCTGAGAGTGGTAGGTTTGGTATGTCTGCTGTTCTCACATTAGAATGGGTAGCACCCGCGTCCAACAAAAAGGTAACATCATTTCCCTCCACTCTCCCTTCAATGTAAGGACCTGACTGATCTACTGGTAAGGATGCGCCAAGTACGCAATCCTCTTCCCCCCTCTCAGGCACCGTCAGTACTCATCTGATTCCAAAAATATGTCCTGCAAAAGAAACTGTGGTGTTACCGTAATTTTCTTACCACTTCCCTCCCGAAATCCGGTGTCCACATTGTATTTGGGTTGACTCACAAAATCTGGCCTAGGGGCTTGAGGTAACTGTTGCGGCTGTCTCATTGACACCTCATTCTGCGTCTGTGGATTTAAATTTTGATTATTATTCTGTATTCATTTACACTTGTTTCTCCAATGTCCCAATTTCCCGCACTGATGACAAGGAAACTTTTTTTTACCTCTTCTTTACTCATTTTTCCTCTGGGTTTGCCCCACTTCCTTCATTTTGGCCTTCCCCTCTTTTCTTATTATTTTCGTGCTGACTTAATTGAAGCTCTTGTTGTTCTGCCATTTTTACTTGAGCCCACATTACCTTTTCTTCTTATTTCTTACGTTTATTATCAATTTCGTCCTCACAGTATTTTGCATACTTGAAAATGTTGTCGACATGCTTTCCTTGCCAACACAGTTTATGCTCTTTGAACATTTGGGAAATTTCAGGTTTTAGTCCAGACACAAAACGATAAATAAAATGTGTCATGTCTTTATTGTCAATGTTTTCTAAACCACTGTACTGTTTAAATACCTGCAAGAGGCGTTCATAATATGCATGGATTCATCTTTATTTTGGGTGGTTCTGTCTATTTTAGTCCAATCAGTTTCTTTTGGAGGAATCTTTCCCTTTAAGGAAGTTATTACCTGATTGTATTTTTTCATCACATCATCTAATGGAGCTCCTGTCTTTGGGTCTCTAGAATTTTCATCATTTGGCCAATCTACTGTGATTTTACACTCAGTCCACAAATCAGCTGGAACAACAATGTCAAATAAACCATTTAATTCTTTTAACAGCACTTTCGACACCTTCACAAACCTTTCACAAACCATTCAACTTATCGATACCATTCTACAGGTTTTTCTCTAAGCTTTGGGAAATCATTAGTGAATGATAAAATTTCCTGTTGGGACCAAGGAACATGTACATAACCTCCTCTGGGCACTTCTCTCATCGGACACATCATTTTGACTTTTTCGACTTTTTCGACTTCTTTTAGTAAATACTCAGAAGACGTTTTATTTGCCTGTGCCTCTTCCTTTTTCTGTGTCCATCTTACTTTGCATTTGTCTAAATCTCCCCATTTTTGCAACAACGACAATTCTTTTATCTGTAATTTACGACCTGACATATTCATGTTTTCCAAATCTTTGTCAGAAAATTTAGCTCTATATGGTTTCTGCCATTCCTTTGATTTGCCATTGTCAATTCCCATTTCCAAAGCCAAATTCATTAACTTTTCATGATATATTTTTGTATTCGAGTAATACTTCTGCATGTAAATAATAATTCATCTTCATCAAATGAGTTCAGTCTGTCCAGTCCCACATTTCCTGCTACCATTTCTTCTACTTCAACCCTCAATTTGAATATGTCCAATACCTTTGACTGTGATTTAGGCTTCTCTATGTGTCGAGTCCATCTGTCTAATTCTTCTGGATTTACTACGGTTGCATGTCTCGTTCCTGAGGATGTCTCAATCTGTACTTGTTTTGAACATCGGGGAGTAATTTTTCTGATCGAGTCACTTACTGGTTCTCGTATAGATAAATCCATTAAGGAAATTACTGACTCACATTCACTTGCTTGATCATCAACTATTAGGGTTTCTTTTCTTGGCTGAAATATGGGTGTAGTCAGAAAGGAGCTTTAGGATTAGCTTGCTTATTATCTCTATATAAAGGAACTATGGGACCTATGGTTACAGGTATTGTCAGACCTTCAGGACTTGTATTTAGTTGGGAGATTTTCTGAATTAATTCACTACGCTGTTTATTTAAAACCTTCTTTTCTCGTTCTTGAAGTGCCTTTTCTAATGAGGTTTCATGTATAACTTTGGAACTAAAGGTGGTTGCAAGAACAGAGCACTAGGAGTAACTCCATGTGTTTCTTCTTGGTAAGGTGGTGGATTTTTCATTAACAAGTCATCTAAATAATCATCAACCGAATCGCCACTAGTCATTACATTTCTCGTTTTCTCTGTACTTTTACTTCCTGACGGTTCTTCTGTAGTAAAAACAGGATATAATCCTTCCACTAGCATGGACTGTCTCCACTTTTTCATTTGCTTATCTCTGGTCTCTTTTGGAACTCTGGGATGAAACTTACTCCAATTTCTGTCTCTTCTGGACTTGTCTGGCTCAAACGCCTTTGTCTCCCACTCTTCTAGAGCTTCATATTGCGTTAATCTTGGTCTGGGATCTAACTTATTCATATGACTTCTTAAGTTGTACAAAATTCTACCATCAAAGGTGACATGTTCTGGAAATGCCAAAATACCATCTTCTTTAGTGTACTCTATCCAGTTTTCTAACCCCACACATGTGTGGTAGCCTCTTTCTAACATCGTGTATGATGCGTGCGTATTGGGTGGTGGAATAATAATCCCTTAGTAAGCAGCTCGTTAGCTCAGTGTTTTAAACAAAACGATTTCTGTCTATTTTTAAATTTGATGTGTGACTGTTGCCAGAATTATGCACATTGCTTATTTTGTTGCTTTGAGTATTGTTTTAAAATCTGTTACCTGATAGCTGCTATTCTTCGCACATTGCTCATTTTGCACATCTATTGCGAGTGTTCTCACGCGATCCCCGGTCCGTCATGGCTCACTAGTGCGGCTTGTACGGAGGGACGCGACTCCTCCCCCAAATTACCTCATTTCCGCTACGAGGGGGTAAATGCAGACTGGGGCCTGGCCGTGCAGCTGGCGCGCCGCTGGCGTGCCGAGGCGCCCGTCTGCGCCACGAACGCGGCCAGCGCGGGCCATGCTGCCGGTGGGGATAGGGAGGAGAGGAGGATTAGTTGGTCATGCTCGGAGCTAACTGCTCTTAATGAGGCCAATCACTGTGAGCTGCACCTCATCGATCCGGCTAAAATGGAGTCATCGTTCAACTGTCCTGCATGTGGTATGACTTTCGGCACTGCAGATGTCACGCCACTTTCCTCGCTGCAAACCTGTATGGAGGTAGGCCGCCCAAAGGGTCCCCTTATAGTACAGGGTGAGGTGCTCCGGGCAGGACTAGTAAATTGTAGATCCATCCCGAGACATGTCGAGGATATCTGGCTGACCCTTATGGACCCATCCTGGGACGTGCTATTCCTTATGGAAACTTGGATGAATGAGGATACAGTGGCACCTATCACCCTAGCTATTCCCACGGGTTTTAAGATGGGTTTTTCCAACAGAGAGGGCAAGAGAAGAGGAGGAGGGGTGGCTATTATTTTTAAGGATTCTTTTGAATTGACCTCCTCCAGGCCCCTAAATATACACGGTATTGAGGGACTTTATTTCTGCCTTAAAATTAACCCAGGGATATCTCTTGCAGGCCTGCTTGTTTATAGGCCACCGGATTGTGCAGTGGACACTACTCTTAATTTCTGCAATTATATTCCTTTTAGACATCATATCTCCCCGCATCTGCGCAGTCTTCACTGGCTGCCTGTGGCATCCAGGATTGATTTTAAAACCTTGACATTGGCTTATCGGCATCCAGGATTGATTTTAAAGCCTTGACATTGGCTTATCGGGCTCTGCAGGGCAAGTGCCCAAACTATCTTAAAGCTAGATTCTAAAGCTACAGGCAGGTACGGCCTTTGCGGTCGAATGCTCTGAACTTGATCTCTGTCACCCGCTCCGCTAAGGCTCGCCTTGGTAGAAGAGCTTTTTCGGCGCGAACTGCTAAATTGTGGAACACCCTTCCGCTTTCTATTCGTAATGCTATTCCTGAGCCCGTCTATAGGAAACAGCTAATGACACGGCTGCTTAATCAGTAATCTGTTTCTATCTGTCTTGTTACTACTCAGTCAAGCGTGATGTTTACTGAGCCCTGGGACACCTCCTTGTGAGGTAGCTGTTCGCGCTATATAAACTTCTGTATTATTATTATTATTATTATTCTCTGGTTTTAATAACTTCGTCCTTTTTGAAATAATTCTTTATTCTTTTGAAAAGTGACATATTTCTCTTTTCTCCGTACATAATATAAGGTCTTCCTCTAATTTGTTGTTCTCTTGCAAATCCTAAATACTTTCTATCAGGACAGTTTCCTATAAATTCTGGATCTAAATGCCACATATACCGCTATTTAATTTTGTATGATATGTTAATTAATTCAATCAATTCAGTTTGTTTATTTTGCAGAAATATTTCTCCAATACCAGCGCGTTTCTCAATTTTAATGACCAATGAGGTCTAAACTTACAAGCAGTGTTGACCAATGATTGTGCGGCTTTTCTGTGACATAAATCTCACTCTCTGCACTCACCCCTCCTCTACATTTTTCTCATGGCTACACACCAGCTGTCTCTACCATCCCAGCGCGGCTCTCTATGACGTCAGTGCAGCACCCGCGACTGACTCCCTCCTTTGCAAGGTAATAGAACAATTTAATTTCTTTCATAATTTAATTATGCATTTCATTCATTAACAACATGAAAACATTTGCTACTGTGCCTGATTGACTAATTTCAAAAAGGAAAGACAATCTCTTTCATAACGAGTAAACCTAATCCCGTCTACTCTTCAAACACTTTGAGTAAAATAATCTTCCGTTTTACTCTTCACCTAAGCTCTGCTACCAAAAAAGTATACTGATAGAGCGTGCAGGTACCTACTAGCTCAATTTTACCATACTCACCTGGGCCCATATAACATTCACACTATGAACTAGGAGTCCTGCCTAACAAATTACTAATTTTAATCACCCTATCAGTACTTTGAGCCCTTTCAGGACTTATACCTGTAAACCATGACTTACCAATCCTTGTCACCTTTGCTCTAAGTCCTGGGGATCGAAAAGGGAGTTTGTTTTTAAAGAGGCAGTATTTAAATACATTTACTATTCATGTAATAACCGCAGATTAGGGAAAGTTTTAAAAGATGTATCTATGAAAGATTTTTTGAGTCAAAAATGGAAAAGCCACAATCTCGTGACTATGAATCTAACAAGCAAGAATATAGCCAGTAAGACATAAAGTTTGTAAGAAATCACAGCAACACCTTTAAACATTGGTACCTGGGAAGGGTGAGAAAGGGAAATAGCACAAGGACATACCACATGGATTATATTTACCTAGAATGGTGCAATGACAAATCCTGATCACGGGCTGGGGCAAAAGACCAGGGCTAGGCTCCAGACTAATCAGGTGCCCACAGGACAAGACAGGTACAGATCAGGACAGGAGACCTTCTCTAAGTGCAACGCCAGCGTCACACCCCTCTCTCTAGGAAAAGCCAATTAGTACCCCGATTGGGTCATCGATTCTTCTAACGGAGTCCTCCACCAGAACCTCTGCTCTCGATCGCCTATTGAGTGCGTTAGGTCAGTTATTCGGACTAGTCAGTCAATTTTTCTATCTAAACCTACCTTAGTGATACCATTTCTAGGGCAATGTACCACCCTAAATGTTGCAAATCTATGTGTTCCCCCTTCAGTGATTGGTTGGAAAGACGAGGAGAGGTCATCACACCATACTAAGATGAGATCATCTCAATTGACTGGTATTGATTAAGTCTCCACCTACAATTTATTTTTCCCATGACTTTATTCCGCCCAACAATATTGGCATACAAATTATATGCATTTTATTTATTCGAGTCTTCTTGCTTCCTCTTTAGAGGTCAGTAGATCAGGTTCCCAGGAACATCGTGGGTAAAACGGGTGTTGGCAGCCATTCAATGCCAATGCTTCAGCAATTTTGATGTTAAGGTGCACATGCGCAGCTCTGTCCAAATGGAGAATGAGTCAGTATTCAGGCCCAAATACAAGCTAACAGTAAAATCAAAGAGAAACACATTAAAATACAAAAATAAATGAATGCACTGTATACCACTTATCTCTACTCTAACCCCATTACTTTATTTTATCCTCTGCATTAATGGTTAAGCAGAACGAACAAGCTTAGTACAAGCTGCAGCATAAGCATTAGCATGTGAGTTTTGAAGCAGCTATCTTTGGCACTAGTGCGCAGAAGTGAAAAATTCCCTCAAAAGCAGAAAGATGTCACACCAAGTAGATGTGGCGGACGCATGAGGAGTACAGTTTCCGCGTTTTAGGCAGCCATTTTAGGACATTCGAGTTAATGTTAGTAAAAGCACATAGGCGAGCTTCCCATACATACTTGAAATGTCGTGAAATGCAAATATTAGTAAACGAAACATGTTGGTTAACATGTCATAAGTTATTTCGAGAGGGCTGAGTCCAAGCAAGTTTCTGTATATGTGAAACCTTGCTCCACCAAGCCCATAGCACCAGATATCTGCGATAGCAGCTGCAAAAAATATTGCCACCGATGAGCCCCGCTACTATCACTAATGAGATGCAGAGTAGGCGTTCCTGAGCAAAAAGCCGCAACAACACCACTCTCCAACATTCTAAACGACCAGCCAGATTTCGATAAGATCACATAACATGCGATAAGGCGCGTTAGCAGCAGGAAACTGCTCCGACTTGGTGTAAAGTGAGACCACAGCCTGCACCATAAACAGGAGCCAAGGCCAGAGCCACACCTGAAGAGCAACAGATACCATGGAGCCTCTGATTATGCAGCCCGGAAACCCAAGAGGGCCACAACACCCACCCCGGACACATCAACTACACGGAATCATGTACCAAACAATCCGCCTGATGTTGCACAATCACATCTGGTTACATTCATGTGTCGACACAAAAATGAGCATCACACATTCACCTTCAAAGCAACAAATAAAAATGTATTAAAACACACAGAACTGAAATGAAGACACATGGTGGCACCCATCGGAACATTCCGTAGGTCACAGCCTGAAAGATAAAAATCATGATGAGAAGGTGTGTCCTGCACACATCAAGGGACACAGAGAGAGCGAAGGAGAGAGAGAGAGAAAGGGAGAGAGAGATAGACAGACATCGAGAGGGAGAGAGAGATGCACGCACAGAGACGGGGCGAGAGAGATAGACTGACAGAGAGGGGAGAGAGAGATAGATGGACAGAGAGGGAGAGAGAGACAGCCGGACAGAGAGAGAGGGGAAGAGAGAGAAAGATAGACAGAGAGGGGGAGAGAGACACAGATAACAGAAGAGATGGACAGGGGGAGAGAGTGGTGACACTGCGCACCCAGGCCACACTGCTCACCTGCTGCCACTGGTGTGTCTCCCACCATATGCTGGTATGTAGTGAAGTTCACCAGGACCCACATCTGAAACAGATCCATCAGCTGAAACAGATTCCAGATACATGAATGGCACAGTACATACAATTGCATGCGACATCATCACCTGTCTGCCCCTGCGCACCCAAGCAGCTGTACCCCACCCAGTCCCGCCACCCAGAGGGTCATGCCTGCTGCTGTGCACCCAGGCAGCTGCACCCCAGCCCCTCCCGCCACCCAGCAGTGCATGCCTGCCCGCCCCTGTGCACCCGGGCAGCTGCACCCCAGCTCCACCCGCCGCCCAGCAGTTTAATGCCCACCCCTGAGCACCCAGGCCTCACTGCTCACCTTCCTCCTCCGGCAGGTGGAAATGAGGGCCCACCATGTACCGGTGCAAGCCCCAAACCCGGGGCCCACGTACATGGCACCCTCCACACCATGCAGCTCCGCTCCGTGGGCCCCCAGGTCCCACATTTGGTGCTGGGTCTTGATTTCTCAATGGAAGAGGACATACCAGTGCAGCTGGCATCGCAGGCTGCACACCCGCTCAGCCTAATAGGTTCCACTAACTCTGTCATCCAGGAGGCGACGCCAAGGGGTTGTAGGCCTGGGCTGCCCGTTGGGTCAGGCCTACACTGCAGTCCAGCAAGGCACACAAAACCTGAGCCGTCCAGACCACCGGGATGGGGCATCTTCGCTGGCTGCACACCCGCTCAGCACTTAAAGTGCCCATACCTCAGTACACCGAAAGTCACCATCCCATGGCGGTGTGCCTTTGCCGGCCACAGTGCATCTGGTGCCACCAATTCTGTGCCCCGCAAGTCATGGACCTTGTATGATTAGGTATCGTGGTGCGTTCGCCATCATGTCACCTCCGGGTCTGCGGAATGTGATGTTGCAGGCCCCTGGACCCCCATGCCTAAATGCACACCGCGTGAGAGAGGTTGGAAATGGCGTCATGCACGTGCACCTGGACATTTTTATTGACAGGGTCACGTGCTGTGACGCGTGTGCTGGATGGGTGTGGTGTGGGTGTATACCAGCCATGAGGGAGTGGCCGTGGCATGCTGACAACTAGACCTCAGAGCAGCAGATCACCACAGGGAAATCCTGGCACATGTAGCGTTGTTATCCCCCCTGCAGCGTAAGCTTAGTGGGCTGACCTGGCATATGCCAGTCCAGCGGAAGGGTTTGAACAACGACCCCAGGGCTCTGGGAGTGGTTCCTTACGGGGCTGGACAAGGAAATAACAAATGAGTGTGTCACTGTTGTTGCATTGGCGCCATGCGGACAACATTCGGCAATGTGTCACCCTGTGACCCGAGTCCTGAGCCACATGGACGTAGAGGGAATTCACTGACCCTACATTCATCTATACTACCACACACGAAAGACCATTGACCGACACATCCGTGTGATTCGGAATGTTTAATGCACATTCAGAGGAGTGTTGCATCTGGAGCAGTACATGGCCATGCAAACCCCACTTTACAATGTTGGCCTTTGGAGGGCCATATGGCTGAGATGAATGCTACTGCGTCCTTCTTACCACGATGGCAGATTCCTCCAAATCTTTCTCCTCTGCTGTTCCATGTGCCTCATGTGTTGGTGGTGCTGGCCTTTCGCCAGCACAGTGTGGCAGTGACACCTCAGGGGCCGGAGGTGGAATGTCTGCCACACTGTGTGGCGCTGACACTTCACATGGCAGAGATGTGGATGTAGTGGTAGCAGCAGCATGCTTCAGCGCCAGGCCTTGTGACAGCAATGCCATGAGGATGGTTTTGAGGTCATTGAGAAACGCAGCTACCACTCGCAGGTGTGCAGCCGTGGCAGCCACTGTTGCTGCATTGGCCCGCTCCATAGTCTCCATGAGCCTTCGCATGTTTCCCACCTCCCGGACGAGCTCGATAGAGCCACTCTGACTACTCAGTCGTTCTTGTCTCTGAGGCAGGACTCTGGCGATGTCAGCCTTGGTTCGTTGGAGAGCATGAAGCGAACTGTGGGTTTCTGTTCGGGACTGTTACTGCTCCCTAGTGGGACTTAGACACCCACTTATGGCATCTAGTTTGTCTGCCATGCGGTCAAAGCCCACCTGCACCTGTTCAGTCAGCTGCTCCAGGCATCCCAACACACGGCGTTGGAAGACCATGTGTTCTTCGTGGGGGTCCTGGGAGGCAGGCGTGGTGGTGGGTGCTGCCTGCTGTGTGGTCTGTGCAGGGGGTGGTGTGTCCTTGTTGCAGCTGGCCTGTCCTGCTCCTGGAGGTGGGCTGCTGAGGCTGTCAATGAACTCTTGGAGGGCATTGGAGTCGAAGCTGTGGTGGTCCTCCTCTTCATCAGAGAAGAGAGGTTCGGGCTGCTCTGCAGGAGGTGTTGATTGTCCCTCTGAAATGTGAATGGGAGATGAAGTTTAACAATATGTACACATGTGTGTTGTCGCATTGTACATGTTTACATACAGACTGCATGACTGTGTACATCATGGCTATTTGTGAGGAACTGCCTATTTGATGGGGGACAGTGGACATTTTGACAAGAGAAGTGTGTGTGTTTATACTTGTACATAGTCGTCTCACATTTCCCTGCAATGCCACTTGTGATTGGCCATTGTCTACACCCAGTCGGCACCAGTTGTGTGCTATGTTCTGTTGTGGATATGTTGCGGTTTGTGCCACAATGTTGTCAGTGTTGCTGTGCTCTGCATGTCATGTGTGTGTGCGCTGCATTTCGGGGGTTTGGCCCCTGCTGCTCTGTTTTGTTGCCCGTATCCCTTTTCTGCGTAGTGCCTTTGACTTCTGTGCTTATACAGTGCTGAGATGGTGCATACCTGTGTACATTGTTCTCTTGGTGGGAGTTGGGCTCTGGGGCATGGTTTGTCCGCAGATGTGCTCAGCTCAATTGTGCATGTGTGCCATTGTGCCCATCTCCCCACCCCCCCCATCCCTGGTCATTACTCACCCTGTTGCTGTTGTGTCCAGTCATGTTGAGCAGTGTCCGGTCCCCTGACTCCAGTCACTGTCTCCCCACTGATGACTGATGACTGTGGACACCATCTCCTCCATGTAGTCCAGCTCGTCTTGTGGCGCAGGACTCCCACCTCCAGTCTGCATTGCTGCCTTCCGGTTGTTGGCGAGTTTCAGATTGGTTTTGCACTTGACATCATTCCAGTGCCTCTTGACCTCTTCCATTGTCCTCTTCAGCACTCCCACTGCATTCACCTTGTCCACAATGGATTGCCATAGTCCATTTTTGGTTGCCAATGACACAGTGGGGGTGATGAACAGTTATTGATGGTGTTCTACCATTTCCGTTATCAGGATCCTGTTTTCCTGCAGTCTGAAGCGATTCTTCCTACTTTTCTTCTCCTTGGCCTTCCCTGACCCCGCGGTCCCAGGCAGGCCCTCCGGGGTCGTTGTGGGGTTCTGGTTCTCCGCCGTACTTGCTCCGGCAACATCTATTGTGCTTCGCTGTTGTTTGGCATTTGTTTGCCAGTTATTTTCTACTTTTATGGTGGTTTTTCCTGCCTGACTTGTGTGTATTGCAGGCCTGTTGTTGGTTTTTGCTGATTTTAGTATCGCGATTGGCCTCATCGCACCTTTTTTTGCATTTGCGTTTTTGCATTCTTGCTGCGTGGCATTGATTTTAATGCGGTCAGTTGACGCATTATCTGGAGCCTATCACATGGTATTACCATGTTGAGAATGCTTGGTTAACACAACGTAGTTTTCCCGCGATAGACTGCGATGTTGGAAGTTGCGTTAAGTAACTTTTGCAATGGTTATCACTCGTTCTTGAGAATATGCCCCTAAGGTTGACATTCCTCATGTGATATGGTAATCTTGAGGCCCAATGCCGCTGTTTTCCTCCCCACCATCCTCTGTCTACCAGAAAAGACCCTCTCAGGGCACTTGCAAATATGCTGGAGTGACTCCCACAAACAGAAGTTTCTACTTGATAACAACTAATTTCTTCTTATCTTTAATTTTCAAAAACAAAGGCACATGTGTTTTGCTCTTCATTAGCTGTTTCTTAGAGCTCAGCCGGCACTGAGTGCCATAACAGAATGCAGCGTAAAACTTAAATACCAGTGCCATCCTAAATGTTTATCAAGCAGCATGTTAGTGTAAAGATAATTTCCTTCTGGTGTGTAGCCATTGTCCCCTGGAATTATTTTTCGCAAATCTCCATTTGGCAGCACTCAAAACAGGACCATCCCTCATGAATACCCTGCCCTTGTGGGTTTCAAGTGAAACACGACTGAGTCAGTACCTACTGTACTCCACTGGAGAGGCAATTAAGAGTGAAACACAAATATCTGGGGCTGCGAAAATTAGAGATTGAAAGACATGTATAGTTATAAAGCTAAGAAAATTAAATATTGACAAAAATTAAGTTATCAAGTTTTGCTTCAGTGGAAGAACTGCGACTTCTCAGAGATGGACCACATTGACCAGAATGCACTACAAAGGGCTACTGAGTACGTTTCACTGTAACATCACTGATGAGTGCCGATACTCTTTGAGAGCTGCCAAATGGAGTTTTTTGTTTTTTTACATCCAAACATAAAAGCATGCAATTAGTGCTTCTAACACACTGGGGTGCCAACATAGTGGCTTACACCAAGATAATTAAATGTATAAGGATAAATATTTTAAAAAAGCAATGAGAACATACAATCTCAACAAATGAACAAAGCAGGGGAGCTGCAGGCAATTCACTTGATTGTTTTTAATTGAATTTAAAAGTAATGAACAATGAATCATTTTGCATAATATTTGTCGTGCTGTAAAACCTGGAGGTAGTTATTTCTATTCCTGTGGGGATAATACATTCTAAAGAAATTACTTTCAGAATGAAGAAACAAACAAATAATGAACAAAACAAAAACTATTTAGTCGAATCTATTGGGTCTTTTTTAACTGATAAAATGAGAGTAAATCGTGTACAAAATTCACGATCCTCAGAATTATTGTGTAGTATACAAATGAAGACAAACTACTCCTAGTTAGAATTTATTTTCAGAAGATGTGGATAAAAATTAAAACGTATTTACCAGTCTAGTTTCTCATCATTTCAGGAACTTATAATTTGATCACTATTTTGCGTGTTAAGAATTCATTAAACGCATTCTTTTTTTTAATGAAATTGTTGTACCTATGTTTGTATATTGGTCCTCCTTGCTTCTGGTTCAAACATATAAACAATATGCATAACTAAAACATGTCAAAATATGGATTCAAAATTCCAGCGTATTCATTCAAAACGATAAAATACATTTCTGGAAATTGGAAGGGTATTTGCTGTACCGAAATGTGAGTATGTATCAAAAAATCATACCACCCAGTTCAATGGATACAACTGATTTGAATCATTTTTCTCGAAATAAAACTGGCAGACAAAATATGTGGTGCAGTTGTGGTAGAAGCGAAAAATTACACCCATTAAAACAAACACCTTATTGGCAAGAGGGTCATTCTGCTCATGGTTCAGTAGACAGAATTTGCAAAAAATCAAACTCAACTGCAAATTATAATGACATATTTCCTTTGCATGGGGTTTGAACTTACAGTGACAGGAGATTATGCATATAACAGCTGAAGCAATCGTTAAAGTCCATATGTGTTCAATTGTGCTCACTCTCTCTGATAGAGATCGAGGAGAGGTGTTGGTTGCAGCTTTTTACAGATTTCCAGAGCTTGAGTGTAAATACTAAGACATACGTATGCATCTATGGCTCCATGTGGAGGTAATGGCTTCGATTACGACTGCCTTGGTAAACAGGTACTATTTATTGCACCCTCTAAACAGGTACCGTTGGGGCATTAACAGGTTTGATAAATGGCGCTTATTACAAATGTCTCCATTGCAATAAGGATTAAGTTACCCAATTTCGATAGGGCCTTTTCAACTAGTTGGGACATTAACAGGTTTGATGAATGGCGCTTATTATAAATGTCTCCATTGCAATAACGATTAAGTTACACAATGCTGATAGTGCCTTTTCACCTAGAAAATATCAGCAGCCTGACCCACCTGTAATTGAGACATCTGAGCATCTGAAACACTCATATTTGATTCTTATCAATCTAACCAAGTTACAGTGGAATAATGCCCTCATTACAAGTTTGGTGGAATAGAGAAGGATAATTACCATATGGTAAATCCCATTATCAGGGCAAGATATATATATATACCATGGGCCTCATTTATGAGGATTTGGCTCAGGGCAGCGTAGCAAGTCACCTTGCTGCGCTGTCCTATGTCAAGTTGAAAGGGCAGGAATGCACCCTGTAGAGGTGGGACTCAGCCAGGCCTACCAGTGCTAGGGGTTCGCCCTTCTCTGCATGCAAGTCCTCAGACAAGTAAATAGAAGTTGCCACGGAAGCTGAAAGGTTCAAAGATATTTGTATTAAACCTCATGAGGTTGAACTACATTCACACAACACCCTTCCGTAGTGTATGAAGTAGCACAAGGAACAGAAGAACCATGGGTCTTTTATACCCACACAGGGGCTCAAAAGAGGGCGGTACAAGCGCACATCGGAGAGTTACATACATATGTGGTCATACAGAAATGCACATTCAACAGTAAAGGAGGAGTCAGCAGTTGCTGATCCCAGTAAAAACAACCTGACAGTTACAGACTAAAACATATGTATGGACGGTAGTTTCAAAATAGAAAGGTCAGCGAAGCACAACCCAATTACAACTGTTAAGGGATCTTGTAAGTCTCAAGATTATTTCATCAAGATGCAGCTGCATCTCACGCTTGAATTTGAACAACGAATAAAGAAAACTACACGCAAAATATTTTGATTTGGTCATCTTGTTCTGATGCAATTGGAAATTTGTTTATGTCATTACTATATCTTGTACCTTATAGGTTGACTTCTTGATGAAATAATCTTGAGACTGACAAGACCCCTTAGCAATTGTAATTGGGTTGTGCTTCGCTGACCTTTCTATTTTGATACTTGTGTCGGCAGGTCGCTCTGATCCGCTCTAGTCATTCTTTGGTAGTGAGTGGCATTGGTCTCTATAGCACCCCTGCTGTAGTTACAGCAATTTTGATATAAATGTGCCCAGATTACAAGGTTGCTTTATATTTGTTTATGCTTTGATCTGCGGTTATTCCCTTTTAGGGAACACCACTGCCAGATTGTTTTCTCATATGTATGGACAGTTACAGATTCCTCTGCACATGTACATAGTAGCAAAGTCTAAATATAGCCAGTCCTCTAAACAGAGCACAAGGGTAAAAGACAGTGAAGAAGGAAACAGCACGTGGTGAGCACATGGCAGACAAAATGGCTGCCGGAAACAAGATGGCTTCAGCTAAATGCTAACATCGATCGCTGTCAATTTTACACAGAACCATTTAGCATTAGCTGAAGACATTTATGATCTAGGAGAATCCGCGTATACATCTTGTATTTCAATTCACATTATATTCTTGATTTCTTTATCTAGCATTTCCTGGGCATTCATTTGTGCGACATTACGTTTAGCAAGTATACAGGCAGTAATACAGGTAGAGCAAAGCAGTGGACCACATTGTATACAGAAGCAGCATGTCAGCAAAATTACAATTTTGTGCAGTTTAGAGATCGCATCAAAAACTGAAGAGGAATGATCTGGAATATAAATGCAACAGCTACTTCTGATGATGCGACAGGCACCACCTCTATCAGCTAAGGTTACATCTAGGACCATATGATTTTGGAGCACCACAATCCTTGCAATTTGCAGTTCCTCTGTAATGTTCCCAAGTGCCATGGCTGTCTGGTTCGTAACAGCTTCCACAACACGAGTCAATTGTTTGACTTTCCGCCTGTTTAGAGCAGCACCAACAAAGAAGAACAGTCCCAAATTGAAATCAACATATTGCTGTAATGCAGCATCAATCTGGTCCACCTCCTCATTGCTTAGTGTTCTCTTATATCTGTTCTTAGAGATATCATTAAACAGTCGATAGTCTCTGTGATATGACGCTGGTGCCAAAAACACAAGAGGCAACAAAAAGGACACGTAGCATATTCTGGGCCATCCAACAGGTAGATGGTAATATCCCTTATTATCGCAGACAAAATAGGTGTTATGTGAAGATATGAAACTACTATTATTGACACCTTCGACGGTCAAAACCAGAGTACATTCACTTCTTCCTACTGGGATTCTCCCAACACTGCTTATACACAAGTCTGCTCGGGCTCTAGTAACAGAAATTACAAATGGTCCATTACCCTTGGTAGTTTGCATATTTGGGAAAACATAAAGCGTAGAAGCATTTCCTGGTAAATACTACTCCCATTCCCATTTAGACCCTTCAGCCTGGGGATTGCCATCTTCATCTTGGTAACACACTTTATTGAGATGATAGTTTATTCTCCCTACAGTCATTCTAGTAATGTTAGCTCTTTCAGAAGCAATTAGAAGTGCAACCCAGGCTTGACAAGAACCATTATGGGAGAAGGTTAGAGGAATGAAAGGTGTTCCTCCCTTTTTCTGGTGAGCAGGTATCATCCCACACACCCAACAGTCAGTAGTGTTTGTAGCATTGTGAGTGTGGTGTAACATCTGGATGAACGTGTTGTTCAAATAAGATTGTCTATGCTTCTGCTCATGGTATGGAAGAGTAAAGTAATTGTGTTCAGCTGGTACTGGGGTGGTGGCAATCAACAATTGTCGAGCAGGAGCCACTTCCTCTACAACCCAAGTTATCACTGCCATAGCAACCACAGTGACAACAAATGCAGCAATGCACATAACCTTCTTGTCACAAATTTTTGCAGCAGTTGATTTTCTCTCAGACATGATCGCTTTGTCGCTAAAATAATCATTGGAGCTCTAAAGTCATGAACAGCCATTGATTTCTTCACTGAGGGTCAAGATGGGTGTCACTATGTTGGACTGATCCCACCCTTGCCACATCAGCTCCCTTTCACAAACCCAGGTCGGTAGCTCAACCATTTTTTTTTCAGCAATGAAGATTCTTTCTGGGGTCTCAGTTGGTATCGGGATACACCAGGGATTGTGTGGTCCGGGAAGACTTCCTCAGGTTCGTCAGGTGATATGGCTTGGCCTCTTTTCATATCCAGGATATCTCGATGGTCGATCAAGGCAGCAGGTTCCACCAGGGTAGCCAGCACTTTTTTGTAGTGGGTCGAATGCACCCAGTTCCTCCTGTTTGTCACTCAAACCACAGTTCTCATTGATAGGAGGACCTGCTCCGGGCCACACCACCTGGGCTCCAAGCTGCTCGACCTATGAAAAGATTTGACCATCACGCAGTCGCCGGCCCGGAGTCCATGGCCTTCACCTGTAGACCTGTCCGGAAGAGCTTCTCGACCCTGTTGATGAATAGAAATGTATATGTAAATGTAGTACTTGTATAGCGCAGGTATCACCGCAAGGGCATCAAGGCGCTTGTAAGCATACCGCTGTGGAACCCTTCCTGGCTTTTCCCTGTGAAGTGTCCACTCCTGGGCACCCCCAGGGTGAAGCCAGGCATCCTAGCGCTGTTGGGGCCATTGTGGAGATTAAGCAAGCTATTGCCCAGAGTTGCAGAGTGGGACCCATGATTAGAATAGGCACCGAGGCAAGAGAAATATCAGGTCCGAGGGAATTATTGCGCCCAAGACCCGCCGAGGCGGGAATTGAACCCTGGTCCCGGGCCAGACCTCTGCATCAGGGTCTGCCGCACTAAACATTGAGCCACACTTCTCCGCATGAAACTGTCAGTCAACTGTGATAGGTAGTCACTCATCAATATGCATGGCACATCATGTATGGGGCGTGGCTTAGGAATTCCCCAAATATTCATAGGTCTTCCGAATACCACCTCATATGGTGTAAGCCCAGATCGTGAATGTGGCACTGACCTAATGGACAACAATGCCAAAGGTAAAGCATCAGGCCATTTCATGGATGTGGAAGCTTGAATTTTAGCCAGGTTCAACTTGAGTGTAGAGTTATACCTTTCCACTAGCCCTGCTGATTGTGGATGGAAAGCAGCATGGAACTTCTGCTTGATCCCTAATCCCTTCAGGACATACTCGACAATTTTCCCAATAAAATGAGGTCCATTATCATTCCATAAAAGTTTGCAAACACCAAATTTGGGGAAGAATTCTTTCAGAAGCACCTTTGCTGTAGTAAGAGCTGTATTATCTTTCATAGGGCACACCTCTATCCACTTACTGAAGGCACATACCACTACTAAAACATACTTTAAGTTGTTACAGCGCTCAAGCTGGATATAATCCATTTGAAAAACTTCAAAAGCTGCGGTTGGTGTAGCAAACCGTCCTGTAGGAGTCCGTGTCCCTTTACCAGGATTGTACTGAAGACAAATCAGATAAGACTGCAGCATCTTTTTAGCTGTGCCGGCAATTTCTGGAAGCTCCCAAACTTGCGTAAGCAATTTCATTATCGCGGACGCTCCAACATGTGCCGGCCCATGTGCCATATGAACCATAGACTGTAAATAGGCTGCAGGAAATTTCCATTTGGTCATCTCTTTATTCCTCCAACAGCCCTCATCATCCAATGTCCCCTCTTTAGACCATTACTCAATTTCTTCTACAGAAGCAGATCTCTGCATGTCTAACACTTCCTGGCTGGTATCATGCCAGCGTTCAGCCTGTGACTTCACTACGTACATAGACGTGGTGCTTCGCCGCATTGCAGTTTCAAGGGCTGTGTGAACTGCAAAAGCATTGCCTTGTCCTATTTTATCAGTTCCTTTCTTTTGTGCACTACATTTAACAATTGCTATTTTCTTTGGGTATGTCAAGGCAGTCAAAAGGTTGTGTACTAATTCTCCGTGCATTATATGCATCCCGTGGGAAGTAAGAAAACCTCTCTCCTTCCAGAGAAACCCAAAATCATGAGTCACTCCAAAAGCATAGCGGCTATCTGTATAAATGTTCACAGACAAGTCAGTACCAAGTTCACAAGCTCTTGTCAAAGCTATTAGCTCAGCTGCCTGAGCTGACTTCTGTGGAATACGAGCTGTCTCAACTACCGTCTGAAATGTTGTAATTGCATATGCAGCTGATGTTGTGCCATCTGGTAACTTCAAACAGGATCCATCAACTCATAACTCCCCATCAACACTTGAGAGAGGAGTGTCTTGTAAATCTACGCGAACCTTTGTCTGTTCCTCAGTAAGGAATATACAATCATGAGACTCCTGTGGCTGAGACTGAGTCGCTGGGTAGAGCAACAAAGTAGCTGGGTTCAAGGTTGAACATCTTTACAAAGTAATATGAGGGGCCAACAGTGGTAATTCATATACTGTCAAACGAGCACTAGTTAAGTGCTGTGTTTTGGTTTGGTTCAGAAGGGCGTCAACTGCATGGGTATTAACACCAATAGTCTGTGTGATAAAACTATCCCTTCACTCTGAT
Source organism: Lissotriton helveticus (assembly GCF_964261635.1). Classification (NCBI taxonomy): domain Eukaryota; kingdom Metazoa; phylum Chordata; class Amphibia; order Caudata; family Salamandridae; genus Lissotriton; species Lissotriton helveticus. The sequence continues at coordinate 429,151,337 of NC_136059.1, forward strand.
GTATAGACACAGCTGCCACTGCAACAGAGCGGAAATACTCAGGCAATGCACAGGCAACTCGATCAAGAACAGCTGAAAAATATGTACAAAAACGCTGCTTATGAATGTATGTTTGTACTAACACTGAAAGTGCGCAACCATCTCTCTCGTGTACATAGAGTGTAAAACCCTTGGTGTAATCCGGAGTGCCTAATACTGGTGCACAACAAAGGGCTTGTTTCAATTGTTGAAAAGCATTCTGGCATTCAGTCATCCATGGAAGGGGCATTGGAGTGTCTTTAGTGAAAAGAGCCAACAAGGGTTTAACAATGAGTGAGAAGCCTAAAATCTATTGCCTGCAAAAAAAGTAAGCCCAATGAATGCACGGACATCTTTCTGAGTACGAGGCATCTAAAATAGCTTGAATGCGGTATGGTGTGAGTGCACACCCCTCCTTAGACAGAAGGTGACCTAAATAAGTCACCTTCGGTCCACAATACTGCAATTTCTTCCGTGAAACTTTGTGATGGTGTGATGCATGGAATTAAAGCAGAGACAGTGTGCCTTCTTCACACTATTCAGGCGTATCAGCTGACAGCAAGATGTTGTTGACATATTGTATGAGAGCCACTCCTGTGTTTAAAGCGAAATAATCCAACTGTCCTTTCAATGCTTGGCTGTAAATACTAGGAATCTCTGTGTACCCCTGAGAAACTATACAGAATCTATAAGAACGATTATTCAAAGTGAAGCCGAACAAATATTGGCTGTCAGCATGAAAAGGAATTGAAAAGAAGGCATTCTTTAAATCGATAACACCAAAGGTGATTGCTGACGGAGGAACCATGGCAAGGAGTGTCGCAATATCAGAAACCACCGGGTATTGTGGTACCACAATCTTGTTAACCTCTCGTAAATCAATGATAAACCTGTATATTTTAGTGTCAGTATCTTTCTTCAAAATAGGAAGGATAGGGCTATTGCAAACATTATAAGGAACTTCTTCCACAACCCCCACTTCAATCAGATCATGAACAATAGTACAAGTGCCTCTTCACCTTCTTGAGAAATTTTGTATTGAGGCAATCGTAGCAATGAAGCTCCCTCCTTGACACTAATATGCACTGGTGGAATAACCATTTGCCCTACATCAGTGTCCGAAGTGGCCCACAAAGTACTAGGGAGTGAAGCCAATGCAGCATCTTCTCTAAAAAGACCCTTCTTGTCAATCACTGGATAGTTACTATTCAAAATAACACGCACACATTCTGGGGAACAGCGTACCGTAGCCCTAAAATACTTAAGCATATCAAGACCCACAATATTGTCCGGTGTATAAGGAGAAAGCAGAAATGGACATGGAGCAGTAAATTTATCAACATGGAATGCAAGTGGTTGTGACAGTGGGCTAAGGGAAGGTGTCCCATCGAAACCTATTCATGTAATAGTTAAGCCATACAGGGGAGCCCTTGGAACCAATTGCTTATACAAGGCGCTACGAGTAGCTCCTGTATCAACCAGAAACCGATCAGTAGAACCCAAAACATGTGCTTGAACATAGGGACCCTTCTGATCTTCTGGGACTTCAACTGAATCCTTACTCCATCCTAGGCATTCCTATGCTTAAGCGGAGCCCTACAAATCCGAATTCAAATAGTAAGATATTTGATATTGATTATGCCTATCAAACGTATTTGAAGAATTCGAAGGACGCTCACCGGTTTCGAATCTAGCACGATCATCCATACCTCCCCTATGTCCTGGGATCCCCGGACGGCCTCTCATTTGGCCCGACTACGCTGATACTGTGAAGAACACCTATGAGGACACTCATAAGCCCAATGTCCAATCTCCTTGCAGTAAGTGCACTGATCAGCAGACAAAGTAGCTCAGGAAACAGATCGATATAATGACAAGACAAGGACCATTCAAAATAATAGCTCAATTGACAGTATGTGAACATTTTTTAACTATGCAATTCAGTAACTAGGCCTATGTAAAGTAAGACATGTCTCTGAAGACATTAATGAAACACATTTTGCCAAATTTAACAGTAGTTTTTTATATATTTTGTAAGCCTAAAGAGGGAGGGAAAAGTAAAAAAAAAAGGGTGGATAACTACTTATAACTGATAAGTTGTGAAGGGTGACGAAGGTATAAGAATGCCATAGTTAACCAAGGGGTAGTGAATGCGTATAGATTGAATGAACAAAATATAATATAAAAAGGGATGTTCCAGGAGGTTTAGAAACTTCAAAAATTATAAATTAAGAGTGTCATGATTTGACAAGTAAGAGGTCAAATGAAGCCAGAATAGACCCCTCTTAATAGCCAATTGCAATGTACGGGAGTGAGCATTGTCCAATCTGTGGTTGTGACAAATCAAATTCCGCCAAGTGAGAAAGGAGATATTATTACAATTCTTAAGAAAGGAGGTAAGGACTTGAAAGGCCACTACTCAGAGAAGGTTAACCAACATACCCTTCCCTGTTGCTGGACCGGATGTTTGAGCATCCACCAAGAATGATATGAACAATATCATAAGGGGTCGAAATAGAGAATATTTGGGAGATCTTGCGCCATACCTTTTTCCAAAACAGGAGACCTTAGGACAGAGAAAAAACATGTAGAGGAAGTCTCCATTAGAGGGATTGCAGGTCCAGCATCTGTAAATACCTAAAAGTTTAAATTTGAACAGAGAGCAAGGAGTTAAGACTAACCTCTTGTAAAAGAAAAACACGGTTTTAGTCGTACTGGCGGAAAAGGAAGCATGGTGTATTTTATGTTACATTTTTGTTCCATAATTAGACAGAGAATGAGGACTGTAGGTCTAATTCCAGGATTCTTCAATTTTAGTTTTAACCCTGTCAGAATCCGATGAAGAAAGCTGCTTATAAATAAAATATCTTTTAACTTCCTAGGATAAATTGTGGACAGTGATAGGATCATTAAGGGAGTGGGAAGGGATAGAGGAAGGGTCTATGACAATTTAAGAATAAAAACAAGGAGGGAATTTTTGTGTTGATGTGAAGAAGGAATCTGGAAGCTGGAAGCAATTGCTGAATTCTTCAAAGGAAAAGGGATTATTGGAAATATTTAGGATACCGATATATATCCATTAGAGGAACTTGTTAACTATTGTGCTATTGGGATTGTACCAAATAGGAGACAATAACGACAAATGAGAGGATGTGTAAGCCTTGGAAATTATTTTTTTTGCGATATGACTGGAGTGATTCAATAAAGGAGAAGACATTGATCTGGGTTTTTTGCACAATAATGGAAAATCGAAAAACACATAAAGAGAAACGTTCAGGAAAGCTCAATAGAACACCAACGTAGGTGTGAAGAAGTAGGTGATGATTCTAAAGAGGACCAAATCTGTTTGAGGCTGAAGGCGGAGTGATAGTGAATACAATTAATAAAATTGAAACCACTAGATGTTTTGGAAGTTTTGAGTTTAGATAAGGAAATCCAAGCAGTTTGTTTATTCTCTAGGAGCTTGAATAATCAACCATCAAGAGATTTAAAGAAAAAGAGAAGTAAACGGAGGGAAAGCATCTGCAAATAAACATTGCTAATAGGTAGGAATATAATTTAGATCGTGGCTAATCTACACCACCAAGAAATACAGAGCGGGAACCATTGAGCAGAGAGGGTACACATTTTTAGTTTTACAGCTTTTATGTTGGTCTTTATGGTTTCTTTAATAAAAGAGGACTAAAGAATTCCTAAACATTTGTTCTTGGAACATATCTTTGAGACAAAACTTGTCAATATTTCAGATTTATCAATATTTAGGTGATATTCAGATACCGAGGAATAGCGGGATAGCAGTTCAGAATCAGAATCAGAAAAATGCTTTATTTGATTTTAGCAAGAACATAAAATCATAAAAGCAGCAATCATATATATGAACCATTTCATATGAATATCATAAGAAGAACATTAAAAAATAAGATTGTATTGTTACAGTAACTGGCTAAAACCTTTCAGTAGTACAGTTAACTAGTTATAAAATTCAGTTTCCTCAGGATACTTTTTAAAAAAACAGACATAATTGTAATACAAAATTTATTTTCCAATTGTTGTAGGAATAAGTACGCTGGCCGGCATTGCCGCCATAAGCCCTGCTTCAGATACTGCTTAATCCACCTTCTACATTCATTCTCATATTATTTACAAAATAAAACCAAGTGAAATGTGGATTGCAATGATAGGTTATCACACGGACAAGACTCCAAATTCCTTGACCAATCATTTTTAGATGGAAATGTTACCAGGCGGTGGAATGTTTCAAACTGAACCTGGTCAAAATAAATCTATCAAAGCCCTTTGTGCAATGAAGCAAATAAGATTGGATAGTGTAACCTTTCCCACACATCAGCACAAATGATTTCTTTGCGTTTAATTTTAAGCCCCTTTTATCCATGAACTCAATGTATTTGGAAAGTGGCTTCTGGGCACCTATCTTGGTTCTGGCCATTAGCACTGCGTCGTCCGCATAGAGAAGGGAGACAGCCTGCTTATTGCTGTATCTCGGTGAGTCTACTACCCAGGCCTCCAATTCCTCCTCCAAAGCATTTGTATATATGGAGAAAAGGAATGGGGCCAGGACGCAGCCCTGTCTGACTCCCTTCTCTATGTGGAAAGGCTTGTTGCATTCTCCCTTCAGGCCATGTCTCACCTTTGCAGTGGCTCCTGCATATATTTGTCGAAGGAATTGCACAATGGCAGGTTTCACCCTTATGTCTTCCAAAACTCCCCAAAGCTTATTATGGTCTACACAGTCGAAAGCGGCCGTGAGATCGACGAATATGGCATATAAACACCCTGTCGTTGCCTGGGTATATTTCTCTTGAAATAACACAAAATTTAGAACCGGCTCCTCAGTACTCATCCCCTCCCTAAAACCATACTGTACCGGGCTCAAAATCTTATTATCATCAGCCCAGGTTTGTAATTTGTTTAAAACCACCCTTCCTGCAATCTTCATAAGTGAGTCCAGAAGTGATATAGGCCTATAACTAGCTGGATTCTCTCTGTCCCCTTTTTTATAGATGGGTATTATTACCGATTCGGACCAGGTTTTTATAAATCCTTTGGAACAACAGGCCGTTAGGTTACGTGTTAAAAATGGCGCCCAGAGCTCAGTAGTCAGTTTAAATATATCATTTGGAATCCCATCGGGACCCGGGGCTTTATTTCCTTTGCTATTGTTAATTGCCAATAAGACTTCCTCATGTGAAAACTGTATAGGTATCGCAAAGTGATTAGGATCACGTCCATCCAGCTCACTATTCTCTAAGGGCCTTACAGGATTGCCAACCTCTTTATTATATACCTTCGAGAAGAAATCTATCCATGTGTTTTCATCTATGACGATTTCTATTCTCAAGGTATCCTTTTAAAAAAGTAAGGAGCATTCACTGCCTGCCGGCACAAATAGGAATCTCTAAGTTGGGCGGCCTCACAAAGATTTTGCCAAGCCTGTTCTTTTATTTCTTTTTTGCGTTGGTTCCGAGCTAAGTTATAGGCCTTCCTGCACACTCTGATTAGATCGTAATCCCTTATTAGTGTGCAAAGTGCAGCCTTAAGGAGGGAGTAAATTTTGGTGCAATGGGTGTCAAACCACCCATTGCTCTTGGTTTGTCACTATTTATTTGGCCTAGAGAGGGAATTTTGGATAACAACAGTAACCTGCGTGAAAGCATCTAAGGTCTCAGCGTAAGGGGTCTCTTCATCTAAACATACAAGAATTGGTGTTAAAGCCTTTGATACAGTATCGGCATTCATTTTTATTGGGTCTTTTTTACCCCACCTAAGTGCAAAACCATTTTGGCGGGCCAATACAATTTCTTGCGACCATGACAAACACTCTATGGTGGAGGAATCGATAATGTCAGGTAATTTTAGATGTAGACTAAGGGGCAAATGGTCACTATGGCCATTCGGGCAAATCATTAATTTTTCCACCCAGTTAGAATATTGAGTAGGAAGGATTATTTAATCGATCACAGTTTTGAATCCTCGGCCTATATAAGTGGGAATAAACCTTTGGGGAGCACATCATGTTTGCAAAACCAAGATCGAACATGGCCATAATATCGTTAATTTTTTCCCCTCTTTCTGTGTGAACAAAATGTTTCAAACCACCATTTTCTTCAAATTCATTTTCCCCAAAGCCACACGCATTCAGATTACAAACACTTATGTTAAAATCCCCTCCCCACAACAGAATTATGTCTATTCCTTTTGCAGTGGTTTGATCATTTAAGTCTTCTATAAAGGTTTTTATTACGTCCGTGAAATTAACATTGTCAATAATATTATAGAAGTTTACCCCCAGCAACTTTATAAGTGACTGTAAATAGATTGATACCATTTGATAGTAAGGCATGCTCTTTAACATTTTAGCACTCTGCACCCTCAGCATATTAGATACGTAAACACAAATTCCCCCTTTGTGGCTTCCTTGTGGGGACCGCACCGCTGGAATGTGGAAAGTTTTGTAACCGTCCAAATGCTTTTCATTTATGAGCCAAGTTTCTTGGATACACATTATATCAAACTTCTGAATAAAATCTCCCCAAACAATATTAGAAACTTTACTCTCAAGGCCACAAACATTCCAGGAAGCTATCCTAACAAGCCCATCGGTTATTGGGGACCTGGCAGCTGGATCGCAATCATCATCATTGGGAATCTTTGATGCTCCCATCTTGATAGCAGCCTCCACGTGTTCTCCAGCCTTAGTGACCACTGGATTCCCTACTTCAGGTCTGGCTTGTTCACTGCATGGAATTATTAGGCTTACACATTGGTCCTTGTTTCTATCGGGATCTAAACCATCATTATGAGTCACATCTTTAGTGTTCGGGGAGATTACATCTTGTAACAGGTTAGCCTCATTCTGGGGCTCTAATAAAACCTTATTTGAATGCTGCACTAGCGATACATTCGCTTTCTGGCCTAAACTACCCGTTTTATAGGTACTATCATGAAGTCAGTCCACCTCCTCGAGCTGTCTCAGGGGTTCAAATCTATTGTTTACCGCTATATTATAGATCAAATTGGCATCATTAAAGCGATGTCTCAACATAGGATTTTCCCTCCTTAACAAACGTGGGTGATAAAAGAAGCCCAGTGGGAGAATTTTTATTCCATCAGTTCGTAAATCAACTTGCCCCACACGTTTTAGGATTTCATGGACCAGGGCGGGGGAACTCAGGGTCAAAACCACGTAGTCCCCCGTCCAAGTCTTTCTCGCCCAGTCCACCCATGAGACACGCCTGACCATTTCAAACGCCTCAAACATATCCTTAGCTAGGCCTGTCTTTAGTCCCAGGTGATGAATGGACTTGTTCCGCAAGGTAGCCCAACATTCGTTATCAGAATCATTTATCAGCGGTACATTTGCCAAAACTATGGTGTACGGGCTGTAGCGGGTGGAAGGTTAAGGGTAATGGGTTCTTGGAGCGCTATTTGGGTAGGTGTCTTTAATAACTTTTCCTCTAAGTGCGCGTTAGTGAGTGGTATCCTCCCTTTATTTTCTTTATCTGTACCTCCTACCCCTCTTTTCCATCATGTTTATTATTATGCCTAGTTGTAGAACCATCTCTGACAGTTTTGTCCTAGTTACTAAGTCTGTAGGCTCCCTGTCTCAGAATACAAGAGGGCTGTCTACATGTCCGTTCAACACCCCCATTTGATGACTTAGGTGCAAATTCAGTTAGTTTATTTAGTTTGTTCAGAATAGAAACTTGTCTAGCATCCAACTGAGCTAATCTTTCCTCTAATGGGCCAATGAGTGTTTGAATAGTAGATGCCAAATCTGCAACAAGGGACTTAAAATCAGAGGGGCGATTACAGGTTTGAGATTTAGTATTATTTTTTTCCTGGGTTGCCCGTTTTCTTCCTCTATTTGTCCCCGTATTAGGCTTACTTTGTGCCATTGTTGTGGCTGGAGCCTTATTGGTTAGTGTCTCAGAGGTAATGTGTATCACAGGAGGTAGACTAATGGGTGGGACTTTCTTTTCCTTTATGCAAGTTCTCTAAAATCTCGTCCCCTCCTCTAAGAATGCAGCCATTTGTTAGCTCATTTGAAATATTACTGATATTCTGTGCTCCCGGGGACTTTGTCCCTTGATTTCTAGCATTCTTACTCAAATCCCCTGTAATCAATGCTTTCTTATCTTTAATCAAAGCGTCTTCAACACTAGATATTTGTTTATCAATAGCCCCTACTGCGCCCGTCAGATAGTTCATTAGTGACATGTTATTTAATTTTATCTTATCTGATGGCAGTGCTATATTAGATTTATTTAGTTTTCTTTTCCCCATCAGTAATGAAGTACTCCTTCCTCATGCACAATTAGTAACGCAATGTCAACAGGCAAAGTCAACTGATAGTAAAGAGTCTTTTAGCGATGCTAATGTCCTTACTTGGTTAAGGTCCCCGAGTCCCAATGCCGATGAGCCAAGAGACGGGGCCCAGCCCAGCCTCTTCCGAGCTATTACGGGCAAGGACGGGCCCACCCTTGGCCCGCGCGCGTCCCGCGCCGCGGGGGGTCCCGGCTGTTTTTAAGGGCTGGCGCTGGTTCTGACTCTCGCGGCCCCTATCGCGAGACCGCACTGCCTCCTGGGGGATGTAGTGCCCCGGCAGTCCGCGGTCCACGGTAGCAGCGAGGTGGCTGGCGAAGGTTGTTAAGGGTGTCACCCGGACTCCTTAGTGAAGCAATAAACGCAAGAAACTGTACTGGCAGCAACAGAATAACTCCCCAAAGCAAGAAGCGCATAGCAGTTGAATAAACTTAGGGAGAGTGGTATTGGGAATGGATATGTAAAGCAAAATGTAATCTGCATATGCTGTGAATTTAACATGTAACTTACCATGAATATAACCACTGGAGGACTGAGATTTACCTATGGTTTCCAAAATAGGCTCCAAGGCAAGAATGAAAAGTAAAACAGATATGGGACAGCCCTGTCTGATGCCTCTGGTAAGGGGAAAGTATTGAGACTGAGGACAATTGATAAAAACTGAAGTAGATGGGGAGGTGTAAAGAATTATGACATATTGGAGAAATCTAGGACCGAAAACATGCCATTTGAGGGCTCTGAGCATGAAATCACAAGTAACATGATCAAAAGCTTTTTCAGTGTCCAAGATGAACGCTGCGACAGGGGTTTTGCTTCTAGAAGCACTTTAAATGATACTTTGGATGGTATGAGAATTGTCTGAAATATTACGACCCTTGACAAAACGGGATTTTTCAATGCCAACAAGAGAAGGAATTAAATCATTTGCATAGAGTGCTAAGATTTTTGAGAAAATCTTACAGTCAGTATTAATAAGGGAAATGGGCCTATAATTTTGAAATTTAGGCAACTCTTTCTCTTTTTTTCAGGATTAAATAAGTCATAGCCACCCAAAAACAGCTAACTTTAGTATCAGAGACCATAAGAATGTGGGATAAGATAGAGAAGTTTAAAAATGAGAAGATTAGAGTATTTATGATGAAATTCATTTGTAAAGTCATCTTGGACCAGTGCCTTATCCTTTGGGAGGTTGGACATGGCACTTCAGATTTCAGCACGAGAGATATCAACCTCCAATGTGGAAAGATCCATCTGTGCAGTTTGTTGTTTGGGGATGGTGCAAAAAAAAAAAAATCAAGGAAATCATTAATGGAGGGAGTGTCTTCAGTACATAATTTTGAATAAAATTCGGCAAAACAAGACATAATATCCTGAACTTTAAATAATTGTTTACCAGAGGCATCATGATAACTTCCATTTTAATCTTTTATTTTTTAACTTTTAAATAATTGGCCAGTCTGTCGGCCTTTTTAAAACGGCCATAGTACTTAGCATCGGTTTTTAACAGAGCATTGCAGACATTGTGAATGGAGGTTCTATTGATCCTAAGTTGGTTGAGAACGTCTTTATGTGATGAGGAACAATACTGGTGCTCTAGATCCTAAATGTGCTGTAGGAAGTTATAGGGTTCTTTGACAGTCACTTTTTTGTGGAAAACATAGTTTATGATGTAGCATCGGGCAGAAGCTTTGAAACAATCTCAACCATGATAAAACTGGACATCAGGGGTAGTATTAGTATGAAAAAGTTCAGTAGTGAATTTCTCAAAATCTGCGACAAACTTTAGGTCCTACAACAACCAATTGTTAAAACGTCATCTATTGGAGTGAGTGGGGAAATGAATGAGCTCGAAGTCTATTATCACAGGGGCTTGATCTGAGATCAGGTTGGTGCCCAATTATGCATCAAGTAGATGCTGTGTGAGGTCCTTATGTAGAATTATTTTATATATTTATATATTGTGGAGGAGGAATGATGATTACAACATGCAAACTGTAACCAATACGAGGTCAAAAAAAGCTGCAGAAATAAGAAAACTAAAATGTGCCTGACTGAAACATGAAAGAGCTTGTTAACGATAAAAACCCCAAAACCTCTCTTTTCCACTGCACATATTTCAACTCGAAAATCATTTGTCAGGACCAGTATATTTTGTAGAGCATTACAACACAATTGCCTTATTTATATTGCCTGGTGTTTTTCTTTGTTTGTTTACTGCATTTTTCGGGACCCAAATATATTTCTATCACAGTGGTGAATAAAACAAAGACTGAGTCTTCGTGCCTTGTAAACGATTTCTACTGTGTTATCGACAGTTCATGGCTCAGAGTGCTGAATCATATCTACCTAGAAAACATGGACCATAGCCTATTGCAAAAATCCCTTTGCAGTTTATCTGTATGCTAAATAGGGCTGGGCGGAATTTGCTTACTCGCGCTATGCAAAGCTCAGCGAAACAGTAAAAATCTCTGCGAGCACGCAAAAGTTCCACGAACATGCGGAATTGCTTGTTCCGCCCATTCACAATACTTTTTTCCTGTTCGCAAACGCTGTTTGCGTGCTCTGGTAGATATATCTTGCAAACACGCATTTTGAAAGCGCAAACAAGCAAAAAATTCCTTGAAGCCGCGGATCACGGAATTTTTGGCAATTCCGCGTTTTTCCACAGAACGCGAAATTACCCAAATGACGCAAGTTCCGCGAGCAGAACAGAATTTACCGCACAGGCATAATGCTAAACACAAACCGAGTTAATCTGTATGCTAAACACAAACATGCTCTACAACCAGGGTTTAAGGCTACCAGACAGAGCCTCAAAGCATATACTGAAGATACATGCCCTATGACTAAATACTATTTTGGGGGGTTTGTATGCTAAACAGACAAAATGGTCTGCAGTCACAGCCCATGTTGGGAGACACATACCATGTTCAAACGCGGTTCTATCAATAGCATTACTTATAAATATGCTCACCTCAAGACTGTGGTACCAAATGATACATATACTTCATATGTATTTTTACTAATCAATGACAGAATATCGACGTCAAAAATATTGACGTAAAAAATATCGGAGGCGGAATATTGATGCCAAGAATATAGAAGTCCCATCTACATTATGGTAAGTACAAAAATATCATAAAAAATATTGTCAAAAATATAGTTGTTAAAAATATTGTTTTTTGAAGAATTTATAAAAATAATGTAAAATAAAATAAATAATACATATATTTAAAATAAACATAGTTAAAACATGTTTAAAATTATAAGTAATACATATAATGTAAAAGTAAATTATGCATATAAAATATAATATATATACTTACCTAATAATATTTACAATTAATTATTATAATAACTTATAAATTGTTAAAACATTTGATAAATAATAAATACATACATACACATACAACAATAATATAAATCAAACATTCAAAACTATATATAACAAATTAAATAAAACATTTTAAAATAAATTATACACTACATCAACTAAAACAATAAATATTGGATAGCGTAGGGGTAAAAATTACTATTCCCATTCCAGAGAGTGCAAAAGTATGGAAAGTGTTGAATAGCATAGAGGTACAAATTACTATTCCAACTCCAGAGAGTACAACAGTAGAGAACGTGTTGGATAGCTTAGGGGTAAAAATTACTATTCCAACTCTAGAAAGTACAACAGTAGGGAAAGTGTTGGATAGCATAGCAGTTAAAATTACTATTCCAACTCCAGAGGGTGCAACAGTAGGGAAAGTGTTGCATAGCGTAGGGGTTAAAATTACTAATCCAACTCTAGAGGGTCCAAAAGTAGGGAAAGTGTTGGATAGCGTAGGGGTTAAAATTACTATTCCAACTCCAAAAGGTGCAACAGTAGGGAAAGTGTTGGATAGCGTATTGGTTAAAATTACCATCCAACTCCAGAGGGTGCAACAGTAGGGAGAATGTTGGATAGCGTAGGGGTTAAATCCAAAGAGTGCAACAGTAAGGAAAGTGTTGGGTAGGGTAGGGGTTACAATTACTATTCCAACTTTAGAGAGTGCAACAGTAGGGAAAGTGTTGGATAGCGTAGGGGTAAAAATTACTATTCCAATTTCAGAGAGTGCAACAGTAGGGCAAGTGTTGGATAGCGTAGGTGTTAAAATAACTTACTAATAATTAAAACATATATTTTAAAATACATATTAATTTAATTATTAAATTAATATAAATTGATTAACAATACCATTAAATATTTACTTAAGAATAATTACCAATTAATAATTAATTAACAATTACATTGATGATAAATGCAATTACATAATTATTATTAGACTAATTACCAAATAATAATGAAATAAAAAAGAATGAATTTTTCAATACCCAAAAAACTATAATTATTAAAAAACATTTAGCAATTAATGATTACTTAACAACAAATTATTGATAAATACAAATAAATTATAATCAATCAAATATAATTACCAATTATTAATTACTGAACAATACATTAATTTCCCAAACAAAATATTAATTATTTTAAACGTATTGCCAATTAATAATTAATTAACTATACATGAATTATCAATACTTTACAATAAAATAAATAATGACTTAATTACAATTAAATTACTTCCCACCCTATTGCCCTATAACCTCACAACATACTACAATGATAAATTAATACACTTAATACAATGTCCAATTAATCAATTAATAACATTAATTACCAATTAAGAAACATTAATTACCAATTAATAATTATTTAACAACAAATAATTATCAATACCAATTAATGAAAATAAATAATTACTTAATTACAATTAAATAACTTCCCACCCTATTACCCTATAAAAACCCACAACCCGCTACGGAACTAAAACGCAAAATGTATTTAAAAATAATTATGAGTTCCAAAATAATTATAATTATATAAGTATAATTAAATTACTTCCCACCCTATTCCACTACAAACCCACAAACCCCTAATGTACTAAAACGCATAATTTACTTAAAACAAATATAACTAACTTCTAAAAATGTAATACATATATTCTAAAACTAGTACAATAATATAAACACAAACATATAAAATACATAATACAATACATAACACTAATATTAATATCAATATTAGTAACATCTATATTTTTGCTATCCATATTACTAACTTCGATATTACCAAAAACACCATTTCTTACCTTCAGGTCGATATTCTGGTCTTCGATATTCTATCCCTACGATATTTCCAACTCAATATTCTTGTAGGTCGAAATAACAAACTCGATATTTAGACTGTTTACCGTATTTTTATGTAGCAAGAACAGCCTTGGGAATGTGCCACTGGAAGAGAGAGATAAAATGCATGGGTCCTTTATGGTGTAATGTCAGGAAGACCAAGTAAAGCACCTTAAAAATTATCCACTTTCTGACTGGTAACCACTAGAGAGCATGAATATCGTCTGTCACTGAAAGGTGCTTAGAAATATTCATAATGAGGCGACGAGCACATTCTGAATCACCAGGAGTTAAGAGAGGAGTTATTGATGTTTAAGTAAAATGCATTGCAATAGTCTAATTGTGATGAAATCAGAGTGATGACATCTGATTTACCCAATTCAGGAGGAATGAAAGGAAAAGTTAATCTAAGAGCCCTGATGATTTAGAAAGAAGAACATAGGAAAGATGTAACACAAATAACTGGAGTACTGCTGAACTGTGTCATCCACAACAATGTTTATGAAGATATTGCTGTCCTAACATGTTTTCTAAGTGTAGGCAGAAGCCACCTCACTTACAGCCACATTCATGCATGCCACAATTGTTTGTTAACCTCAAACTACATTCCGAACCATGGTCTCTATTTAGTATACCTACAAAGTAAACACAGACTGGAACGTATAACTACTTATGCAAACTGTTCATGATTGACCTGTGAGATGAGCATGTCATATCAACACAACAGTTTTGTGTGAAGCTATGGAGAGTAACATACAACCTCATGATCCATGTTATTGAAAAGCAAAGATTACTAGCAACCGAATAAAGGGGTCTATTCTGCTGACATGGTAATAACTTATGCAGACATGGTTATGCTCCCAAGCATTGTATTATCTTGCAACAAAAACAATTCAGCTCAGATGTGTATGGAGTGAGTGATGTGTCTGTGGATGTTGCTGCAGTGGAAGTGTGGGGTGGTGTGTTGTGACTGCTGATGTGGTGATGACTGTGGATGTCTGTGTTGTCTGCATGGAAATGATGGTGGTTGTAGTGCTGAATGTGGGTTTGAAGGTGTCTGTGCTGGGTGGGGATGTGGTGGTGGAAATTTTGTGTGTGCATGCATGTGTGTTTTCTCCTGTGCTGTATGGAGATGTGATGGAGGAGTGGTGTGAGCATGTGGGTGTGGTGTTGTCACTGGTGGTGTGGTGTCTGTGCATTTGGATACGTGTAATTTCTTTTTGTGGAGGGTGCTTGTGTGTGCTTTTTAGATCTGTATGGGAGGTGCGTGGCAATGCGTGTGTGTGCTTTTGGGAGGTTTGGTAATAGGGTATTTGGATGGGGACAGGTGGAGGAACACATGGTTGGGGTGGAAAGGAGGCATTCAGTGAGTAAGGAGGCCACAGCCTGAAAAGATCTCTGTAATACAGACATGGCACTTTGAATACCTTCCAGGTAGGCCACGATCTGCTGCAGATAGGTGCTTTTCCCCTGGATGGCATTCAGGAGTGCAGTCTGACCCACAGAGATGTGCCTCAGGAGGTCATTAGCCTCCTCACTCAGCACAGCGGGGGACTGAGGGAGGCGTTGAGGGGCCTGGTGCGAAGAAGATGGCTTCCCTCAAAGGGGAGTGGGCCTGGCCGATTGTTTGGGGAACAACAGGGTGGGCTTTGATGTAACTGTGGTGGAAGACAAGGATGAAGGTGTAGCTAATCCTGTGGGGTCCACCACCACTCTGGAGAGTCCACTGGAGGATAACTCTGTATCTGAAGGACTAGACTTTGTGTATTCCGTGGCATACCCCATACCCTTCTGTCCACGGGTCCCTCAATGTCCGAACTGTAATGTTCGGACCCACTGTGACCAGCTGTCCAGCTGTGTACCCAACAATGTTGGCCCCTTCTCCTTCGCTTGCCCTCGATTAATCTGAAATTACATGTGAAATTGGTTTATTTCAACTGTGTTTCCACACCTGACCATCACATATCAACAGAAAACATGTATTAAGTGCACATATCACACCAGCTTCATGGTTCACTATATAGGCTTCAACATTAGCATAAGCACATGCAGGCATGCATGCATGCTACATGTTTTTGAAACAGTTGGTCCCAGTTATTTCATATTCATAGACAGCTCCAAATGCATTGATGGACTTGTCTTCACTCCCTCCTTATATCCATACTGGGATATTTGATCACCTTGTATACTTTGGAACTTGTAGTATACCATAGTAAAATGATGTTACTAAATATGCAGGCTACAAAATATATATTTCCACAATGTTCATACACAGCCCAGATTTCACTAAATGTTAATTTACCTTACAGAACATCAAGATATCATGAATGGCAAGTTGAAGACCAATGTACCATCAATATGTGCTGACTCGGAAACCATGTCCTAACAACTACAGACCGATCTTACAACTTCTGCTGCTGGCTACAATGATAGAGAAGGTAATCAATGTGCAACTTAGCATGTTTGTTCAGAGCAGCAATGTGCTTGATCCCACACAGTACAGCTTTGGTGCAGGACATGGCACAGAGCTAGCTCTTATCAAAGCCACTGAGGAGGTTTGAAAGGCGGTCGATTCGGGAGGCGCGGCAATCCTAATCATGTTGGATCTGTCAGCGGCCTTCGATACGGTCCATCAAAATATTTTGATGGACCGATTATCGATGGCGGGGGTTCGGGGCGGGGCCTGGAGCCTCCTGAA
Source organism: Lissotriton helveticus (assembly GCF_964261635.1). Classification (NCBI taxonomy): domain Eukaryota; kingdom Metazoa; phylum Chordata; class Amphibia; order Caudata; family Salamandridae; genus Lissotriton; species Lissotriton helveticus. The sequence goes on from NC_136059.1 coordinate 429,167,613, forward strand.
ATCATTTCTGGCCGATAGAACGCAAACAGTGGATCTGGGGAGGGATAGATCTAAACCTTTTTCCCTTCCGTGCAAGGTGCCTCAGGAGTCCTCCCTCAGCCCCACGCTTTTTAATATATACATCAGCCCTGATAAGATCTTTTGGGCTTCAATTAACATCCTATGTGGACAACACACAAATTGTGCTGTCCTTACAGCAAGAAAAAGAAGCGGAAATGGCTTCAAGATGCCACGACTGCCTGAAAAACATATACGGCTAGATGGCCGTCAGTTGCTTGAAAGTTAATGCAGGCAAAATGGAGGTCAATATATTTGGGAATAACCCCAACCTCTGGACACCTGACCTGTGGCCTGAAGAAATGGACAAGCCTACAGCCCCCACGGTTAAAGCCAAGAACCTGGGAGTGATCAAGGACAATAAACTTGTCTTTGGCGATCAGGTCAGCTGGGTTGTCTTGACTAGCTTTTTCCTCCACAGAATCTTGAGGAAAATAAAAATGTTCCAACCAGAGGATAGCTTTAGGACAGCAGTCTCAGCCCTCATTTTGTCACGGCTGGATTATTGCAACAGTCTGTACCTGAACATTCAGAAAAAAATCTGTAGAGTCCAGCTAGTGCAAAATGCGGCAGCTAGACTGCTAACGGGCACACCAAGGTTCGTCTCAGTCAGAAATGGACTTTGTCACCTGAATTGGCTACCAGCAAAAAAACGTGCACAATTCAAAGCACTGTGTACGTTTTTTAAGTCTTTGATGGCAGTGGTCCTGAATATCTGAGCAGATGTCTCCAATGGAAGGAGAGTTGCGCTCCTCGGAAGGAAAACAAGTGATTTTTCCCGAGTGAAAAAAGCTAACTGGGGCAGCAGCCGTTTCTTCTTATGTGCCGCAAAAGCCTGGAACAACCTGCCAGCGCATCTCAGTAATTCTACTGAGCTCCTTTCCTTTAGGAAGGGGCTGAAGACATGGCTGTTCTCGGAATAAACCGCCGGACTCATGAAAACCATGGGTGCGGCGGCTAAGCGCCAGGACACCTTTGGGTATAAGCACACTTCAAAAGCTCTAGTAACATAACGTGTCATATGCAAATGCTCATTGTACACTGATTACACTTTTGACTTGAAACTTCATCATATATCCACTTCCCAAAAAGTCTAATGAACCTGTGCTGAAGTAGTTTTGTTATGAATCACATGTAGCACAGAAAAGTAACCTAGGGACATTGAGGGCCAATATTTTGGGAGATAGATCCGCCAAATGTAACCTGCATAAGACTTTTTATAGCCATAAGAACATCCACAATCCTGCTTCATACAGGAGATAGCATCATTTATAGATTGCATTCTTACAGTCCAATACCCCTTCGAAGGTTTTTCTGTGTCGGTGAATATAGCAAACACAAATTGCCTTGTAACGATGAGTGTAAACAATCATATAATATCTTCATATTTCAACATCTCACCCCCTGATGCATGTCACCAGTCAGTGAATCTTGAAACACTATTGCAATGAACTAACAACAGGGAAATGTACACTGGGCAACATGTGGGCACACATCCTAATGGCACCAGTGATGTTTGCACACTCATGTCACTGTTGAATCCAAACTGGCTAATGGGAATTGTTGTCCAATCACCGCATGAAGAGTGCACTGTGTGCCATGTCACAATAGGGCCACCATCACGTGAGAGAGAGTAGTGAAGGAACATCACTCCTTACACAAGCAAGAAAAGTGACCTGTTTAGTAAAATTGTCACCCAGAACATCAAAGAACATGACATGATTTTAAGTTCACTCAGCCACCCATCTGCTCAAGACTGTACATTGGTAGTGGACTGCGCTCTGCTGTGCTCCTGGTCATACAAATATTATGCGCAGCCAGCACATCAGCATGTACCTACTACCAGACCTACAGAAACAGTAACTCTTCTTGGGTGTCACATATGGGCAACCCCCAATATTGATGGGAAGATGTCTGCTTGTAACACACAAAGTTGCAATGTAACATGTATGACTATGGCCAGGACTCACCCCTTGTATCTGCTGTTGGGCACTGAATAGTCCATCAAGCTCTGGGTAGGCCACTGCCAGTATGCGGGCTATTAGGGGGATCAGGGTCAAGCACATGCCCCGTCAACGTTGGAAGGACATCTCTAGCTGGACCTCCACAATCTTTGCGGTCCAGCACCTCATGTCCTCCTACGTTTTCCGTTAATGGATGCTACGCCGGCTATAAACCCTCAAGGCCTGCACATTCCAAGCGATGGCTTTCCACATGGATTGCTTTTGAAGGGCGTTTACCTGTATGGATACAATAGATGAATACACAAATGATAACTGCCAGTTTTTGGATATATATTTGGTAGACACACATTTTATTTACATCTAGCACAAGCCTAAATCAATAGTCAACACACTACATGTATAGTTCTCACATGCTGAACTCTACAAAAACTTGAATGCATACTTTGGAGTCATCTGCTGACTATCCACTAACCTGGTTATGGTCTACTCTACCTAAGCCAGACCACTAACATCAGGTGGCCCAGGGCCATCCTACATGTACTGTAATGTTAGCTACTATAAAAAAACAACACACCATTGTGACCTTCTGAAGGGTAAACTACTTTTGAATGATTGTACAGACACCTTTACAGCCAGACCCATTGATCTGATGTGTACGGTCTATACAGGCTGGTATCATAGTATAGACCATATCCTAACACTAAGGTCACAAAGAAAGGTGCAAGCATGTGTGTCACATAGAACTTCCTCTCTGGGGATGTGTGGACATGTGAACTACTTAATGGGATATCATAATACGTCTGATTGAGTTTGTGTGGTATATACTGCCATCACAGAACACATCTTTTACCATATGTGGCACTGTTACAGAGATTACATCACCATACAATTGTAGTTATTGTTTGTTTGGTTTACTGTGACAAAGCTAGTGATTAACATATCAACTTCTCTTCAGAAGAAACCTACTATCTCTACTGTTATTGTGGTAATCTTCCCTCTAGGCTGCCAAAACAGTGCCATTGTGGAGGAAAGGACGGGAATGTGATATATTGGATACATATGGTGCATTCCTGCCCTTTCTATGTGGCACTGAGAAGAACAGCAAGGCAACTGTGTCACTATTCCCTTAGATATGCCCCCAAATCTCCCAGCAGGGCACAGTCTCCCACCGGTGGGCAGAAAACTGCATTGGAGGAGGTGGTTCCATCTAGCAAGGGAGAGAGAGCAGAGGTTACCTTAGAGCCACTAGGGGATAGAGAGATGGTGTCAAAAGCCCATATGCATTACAATACTTATAAGTATAGGCAGTGGATCACCATCAATGGGCAAAGGGTTGAGGCTTTGAGAGACACAGGAGCCAATATGACTACTCTGAGGTGTCATCTGGTGTTTTCAGAGAAGGTCCTCCCCAATGCATTGCACAAGGTCATACTCACAGGCAGCTGTGTGAGTTACTACCCAGTGGCTTTGGTTTACTTTGAGTGTGAGTCTCTGGTTCTCTATGAGTAGCTGTGAGCCCTGCCATGCCTATAGGAAAAACCTAGAGCACACTGTTTGGAGGGAAGTGGAGCTAAGGTAACACCTGGAGATGTTAGATTTGTCTGAATTAGTCTGTATGGTCACAAAGTCCATGGCTGCTCAATCGCAAAGACAAGGAAGCCTGGTAAAATGGCCCAGGAGGCTGCCAAGACGGAAAAGGACAGGGGGCATGGGAAACTGGCCACTGATATTACCACGGTCAAGGTTGAATGGGCATCTGCTTGGTCTTTCTGGAGAAGAAATTGCTGCCCTGTGAGGCCTGCCTGAGCTTGCTGAATGTAAAGTTGAGGGTGGGCCCACCAGAGAAGAAATCTGTAAAGCGCAGAAAGAATTCCAAACTCTCGAGGGCTTGAGGTGGCTGGCAAGCTAAGACCCCGACAGCGGACGATACCTCTAGAGATCACCTTATATATTTGGAGAATGACCTCCTATATAGCAAGCCTAAGCTTCCTGGTACTGGTGGTTTCCCGTGTGCCAGGGCCTTCCTACTGGGGTTGGCTCATGATATGCTCCTGGCAGGACATTTAGGACAAAAGCTTTTCTAGGCTAGTCCTCAACTTCCGTTGACCCTAGATAAAGACAGCCTCAGATATATTTTGTAGGTCTTGTACTACCTGCCAGGCCTGAGGGAAAACAGAGCAAAATCTGGTGGCTTCCCTGATTCCCTTACCTGCCATTGACACTATCTTTAAGAGGAGTTCAAACAAATAAAGGTCCACAGCGAATACTAAAATAATAAGTCAATGCTATATAGACCACAATAGGCTCTATATATTTCTAGTCCTTGTCCAGCCGGACAGGGAATTTTTATTAGTCAAATAAATAGAATCAAGTTTCAATTGCATTAGTACAACAACAAATCATTGTAGTAAAGCACACTCCTGTGTTGTACTGTGGAAGAAAGGATAGAGGAGAGAAAAGGGTGTTTCAGGCAAAAGAAAGGAGCAGACAGGGTACTGTTTTAAGTCAGAAGTTAACAGTATCACCTGAAGTGGTACATACAAATACAAATATACATTAAATCACTGTATGTCCACTCAAAGGAGTCGACGTTTCGATCCCGTGCTTGAATTATCAAGGGATCATCTTCAGGACTTAAATAATTGTTTTGCCTGGATTATAGGTTAAAATAAGCCTGGTCGGGAGGAAAAAAAAGGGGGATAAATCAGAAATAAAGAGAGATGTCAATATATGACTGGGGTGATCGGTCAGTTAATCATCTGCAACATTACGAATTCGGAATCGCAGTTAGTATTCCATGCTAAAGCTTTGTGCGAACAAAGTGTTCTAATTTGTGCTGGTGTACATTTGTGACATCGCAAACATTGTCCTCGGAATCGTAGTGAAGAAGATGTGCTTAGTTTGGACCTTGTAACGTGTAATGGTGATGACTGTGAAAATTGCCCATTCCTCTGTGTTTGTGGCGAGGGGAGCAAGGTGCACTTATATTTATGGGGAGGAGAGGATTGCTAGATCTGGTTATCCGTGGCATTAGAGACAGCCTACCTCTCATAGGAGGAGGGCGTGAGAAAGTCTTCTTGCTGCGAGGGCACGTGGATGCCAATAAATAATGGGCTTCCTTTTTCGCTGCAGGCTGGTGCTCAATGAGCGTAACTGTGGGTTGAAAATAAGGAATTAATGTACGGTTTGGTGAGGTGGTATAAATTTATTTGGCCGGGAAGGTAGGACCTACCACGGGCTCAATTTGTGAAAGTGCGGGCGCGTAGAGTGGATTCACATCGGGTTGATGCCCTCCGTGGGTTTGAGAAAGCAATCGATGGGGCCAGTGATTGGTGGAGTTTCAAAATCTATGATTAGGGAAATCGAGAAGGTTATTTGCCGCATTGGAGGACGTTTCTTGCGAAACATATAATAATTGTAACGCTACCTACCCTTATGTTCGTAACATTATATGAACCTTGACAAGGCTTTCATGGTGAATTAAACACTCCTAATATGTAGAGCGGCGCGGTGGCCGGAGGCAGGGTGCGGTCGGTTGAATCAACGATCCGCTGTATGGGGAAAGATACAACATCAGCCCTTGGTTCCGTGTGGGAAGCAGTAGTCGGGCATGTGGCGTGGGAGCTTACCTGAATCCGGACGATGCTGGGCACATCAGCGATTCTTCAATCTGCGCGCTGGGGGGAAAAGGCGGACATACTATTATTGGATCACAGAGCAGGGTCATGTGATCAGGGTGGAGATCCTATGTGGCTTCAACCTCAGAGCGGGCGCCATCTTGGAGTGGTGTGTTTTCTAGTTCTCGGGGCAGTCTGAATGTTAACACACTTGGGAGGATGCGAATCTAATATAGCGTAAAACTACTCATATCGTTTTTTTTGGTCAGGACACAAGGCTTGTGTTGCTTCATGACCGATGTCATCTAGGGGTAACTTTTGCTGCAGCTGCGTTTATAGACGCCTATATGGAAAACCATTCTTGAGGGGGAGCTGGCAAATAGAGGGGAGTTGGTGAGAGTTGGAAATTAGATTCGAATGTGGGGGCATGCAAAGATTCAATTAATGAAGGTTTCCATAGGGGAAGTGCAAGTGACATTATAGCTGCAAGGTTACATTAAAACAAAACAGTTATTTTGAACTCCAGGGCATATCTTGGTCAGGATAAGTTTAACATTATACTGTTAGAGGAGCGTTGTCTAATCTTCGCTCCTGTTGAGTCCTGTATGGATGGTGTTAAACTGAATAATGGATTTGAGTTCCTCACGGTTCAGGAGTTGGCTCAGGTTCCCTCCTCTTTGTGGTAACTTGATAGTTTTTAGGATTGTCCATTTCAGGTCATCAGCCGTGTGCTTGAATTCAGAAAAATGTTCAACCAGAGGAGCATTTAGGGTCCCACATCTGATGCGACTCCTGTGTTGGCATATTCGTGTCTTGGCCGTTTGGGTTGTTTGCCCAACGTACATTTTGGGGCATGGACATAGGATTGCACAAATTACGTTACTGCTGTTACAGTTAGTGAAGCTTTTCATGTCAACAGTTATATCATTGTGGCTAAAGTTACGAGCTTCGATTGTGAATTCACATACAGTACATTGACCACATTTAACATGCCCTACAATTGGTTGGAGGCCCCAGTTGGATTCAATGGTTGTGTTGGGACTGGGAGTAGGTAAGGCCGCTCGTACCAGGTGGTCCCTCAAGTTCTTACTCTTTTTAAAGGCAAATAGCGGTCTCTCTAGATTTATTGGACCTGCATTTATAGTGGGCCAATGTCTCAAAATTGATTTACGAATTTTATTCGAAACAGGAGAGAAGGTGGTGACACATGCGATCCTCTCCGCCTTGTCCCTAACCTTTGGTTCAAGAAGTACCTCACATGGGCAGTACCAAGCTCTCTTGGACGCGTTTTTCACTAGTTTTCTGGGGTAGCCACGCGCTTTAAGTTTACTTGCTAAGTTGTCAGCTTCCCTGAAGTAATCTGTTTTTGATGAGCAATTACGCCTAATCCTCAGGAATTGTGAGTAAGGTAGAGAATCCTTCAGGGCTCTCGGGTGGTTGCTCTCATAGCTTAGGAGGGTATTCCGTTCGGTAGGTTTTCTGTATAAGCGTGTCAGTAGTTCGCCTGCCTCATGATAGATAGTGAGATCAAGGAAAGGTATTTCTGTTTTGTCATGGGCTAGGGTGAATTTAAGACCTGCGCAATTATTGTTCAGCCAATGAAGGAATGAATATAGTGTGGCAAGGTCGGAATTCCAAATCAGGAGGTATGTCGTCAATATAGCGACGCCATATGGCAATCGCTGAGCGGAACGAATTCCCATTCGTCAGGATTGAGCCGGTCTCCAGGGCGTCCATAAAAAGAATAGCCAGGTGTGGAGCAAAAATAGCCCCATTGAGGTCCCCTTTATTTGCTGGTAAAATGTATTGTCAAAAACAAAAAAGTTTCTAGATAGACAGAGCTCGAGTAATTGTAGTATGAATAATGTGGGCACCCTGTGGGGTCTGGGGCAGGTGTCTAATATTTTTCGGATTACCAGGAGAGCCGCTGTTTGGGGGATATTCGTGTAGAGCGACTCTACATCCATGGTACAGAGTGTGTTAATCTCTGGGTCATAGGGATAGTGCTCTACCAGGTTTATCATCTCCATACTGTCACGTACGTAGCAGGAGGTCGATGGTACGAAGTCCTTGATGAAAAAATCCACATATGACCCCAGTGGTTCCGAGACCGAGCCACAGGCAGAGACTATTGGTCTACCTGGGGGAGTGTCAATACTTTTATGGACCTTCGGGAGAGTGTATATCACAGGGAGGCATGGGCTTTTAACATTAAGGAAAGCATGTTCCTTCTTACTCAAAAACCCTTCAGCTCGAGCATCAGTGGTGAGCTTGCGTATGATCTCTTGGATTTCCTTAGTAGGGTTCTTTGATAGTCTTAGGTAATGTTCCCTATTCCCAAGTTGGCGATTTATTTCATTTTTGTAGGAATCAATGTCTTGGAGGACAATCCCACCACCCTTGTCGACACTCTTTATTATGAGTGAGGGATTGGTTTTCAGTGTGCTTAGGGCATCTTTCTCGCATTTAGAAATGTTGTAAGGGATGTACAATTTTTCTTTTTCAAGGTCACAAAGATCTTTTTGGACTAGCTTTTCAAAGGTAATGATTTCAGATGGAATCATACCTGAATTTGGGAGAAAGGTGGATGCAGGGCGGAACGGTGTAATGGAATTTGGGGGGTCGAGGGGTGCAATTGAAAGAAAGCTTTTAGGCTAATCAGTCTGAAGAATCTGAGCAATTCAGTCTGTAATTCCATGAAGTTGGGGCGGATGGTAGGAACGAAGGATAAGCCTTTTTTCAGCAATTCAACTTCGTGCTCTCGCAGTGTGTGTCTGGATAGGTTAAAATGGGAATTATCTCAGAGGGCGTTTGGAGCGGGCATGTAGGAACAATGTTTGTGGTAATTTCTACCATTGATAGAAATTGTTCCGGGTTTTCCGCTCGCCGGGGGCGTTGAACAATCTTTGGGGTTTCTTTACCCTTCCCCTCTGGGGTGTGCCTGGTTGGCCTCTGGATAAAAATTAGGCTGGGCACCCCCTCCTCCCCGTCTGGGGTTGCTGCCCCCTTCACCGGGATCTGAAGCGTCAGAGGAATCCTCTGAGGTGTCAGAAAAACCGACTATATTTTGTCGTTTGTTGTATCTGCCCCAAGGTCTATTATTGGGATTGAAGTGTGGCCTGTTGGTATAGAAATCCTTGTTTAAATAGGGATATGTATTTTCTATATTATAGTTCTTTATGTCTTTTTTGATTTTATTAGATTTCTTGTTTTGCTCAATGTGGTGGAAATCTGCTACTGTTTTCTCTACTTGCTCAAGTAGCTTTTGGCAGTCTGGCGTGGGATCTGAGTCTCTGATTTGTTTTAAAAGGTCACTGATTTCGATTTCTAATGATTTTAATGTTTCTGTTGCTATATCGATTCCCAGTGCTAACCAATGTCTCGAGCATGTGGTTCCAATATAGCTAAAGTTTAAAACGTATTTGGGATTGTCTGTAAAGATGCCCGGAATATTGCGAACCTGTAGGCCAACTGGGATAACTTCAGATTTTAAATAATCTGTTAGCATTAATATCATAAATTGTAGCCTGACCTGCTTCTTTCTAAGTTTTTCGAGTTGCTCTGGTAGAGTGAAGTTAGTTATTGTTGGAACATCTGGTGTTTCTGACAATAAAGACGGTAGGGAGCATAAATGTTTAATGTAATCTACAGTGTACAGTGGGGCATGGTCTGACATCTCCTTAGTATGAGGATAGAATTAGGAAAGGACAGAGTTCTGTGGCACTACGGTGGCCACCCTCGTGTAGACGAGGTATTTAGGTTTACACGAAACCCCTACAATCCAGCGATTGTGCTTAGTTGATTGAAAAAACAAGGGGACCCAGCGGGTAGCTATGGACCATGGGTATCAGTTAATTTCAAACAAACAAAGGTCCACAGCGAATACTAAATAATAAGTCAATGCTATATAGACCACAATAGGCTCTATATATTTCTAGTCCTTGTCCAGCCGGACAGGGAATTTTTATTAGTCAAATAAATAGAATCATGTTTCAATTGCATTAGTACAACAACAAATCATTGTAGTAAAGCACACTCCTGTGCTGTACTGTGGAAGAAAGGATAGAGGAGAGAAAAGGGTGTTTCAGGCAAAAGAAAGGAGCAGACAGGGTACTGTTTTAAGTCAGAAGTTAACAGTTTCACCTGAAGTGGTACATACAAATACAAATATACATTAAATCACTGTATGTCCACTCAAAGGAGTCGACGTTTCGATCCCGTGCTCGAATTATCAAGGGATCATCTTCAGGACTTAAATAATTGTTTTGCCTGGATTATAGGTTAAAATAAGCCTGGTCGGGAGGGAATAAAAGGGGATAAATCAGAAATAAAGAGAGATGTCAATATATGACTGGGGTGATCGGTCAGTTAATCATCTGCAATATTACAAATTCGGAATCGCAGTGAGTATTCCATGCTAAAGCTTTGTGCGAACAAAGTGTTCTAATTTGTGCTGGTGTACATTTGTGACATCGCAAACATTGTCCTCGGAATCGTAGTGAAGAAGATGTGCTTAGTTTGGACCTTGTAACGTGTAATGGTGATGACTGTGAAAATTGCCCATTCCTCTGTGTTTGTGGCGAGGCGAGCAAGGTGCACTTATATTTATGGGGAGGAGAGGATTGCTAGATCTGGTTATCCGTGGCATTAGAGACAGTCTACCTCTCATAGGAGGAGGGGTGAGAAACTCTTCTTGCTGCGAGGGCACGTGGATGCCAATAAATAATGGGCTTCCTTTTTCGCTGCAGGCTGGTGCTCAATGAGCGTAACTGTGGGTTGAAAATAAGGAATTAATGTACGGTTTGGTGAGGTGGTATAAATGTATTTGGCCGGGAAGGTAGGACCTACCACGGGTTCAATTTGTGAAAATGCGGGCGCGTAGAGTGGATTCACATCGGGTTGATGCCCTCCGTGGGTTTGAGAAAGCAATCGATGGGGCCAGTGATTGGTGGAGTTTCAAAATCTATGATTAGGGCAATCGAGAAGGTTATTTGCCGCATTGGAGGACGTTTCTTGCGAAACATATAATAATTGTGACGCTACCTACCCTTATGTTCGTAACATTATATGAACCTTGACAAGGCTTTCGTGGTGAATTAAACACTCCTAATATGTAGAGCGGCGCGGTGGCCGGAGGCAGGGTGCGGTCGGTTGAATCAACGATCCGCTGTATGGGGAAAGATACAATATCAGCCCTTAGTTCCGTGTGGGAAGCAGTAGTCGGGCATGTGGCGTGGGAGCTTACCTGAATCCGGACGATGCCGGGCACATCAGCGATTCTTCAATCTGCGTGCTGGGGGGAAAGGGCGGACATACTATTATTGGATCACAGAGCAGGGTCATGTGATCAGGGTAGAGATCCTATGTGGCTTCAACCTCAGAGCGGGCGCCATCTTGGAGTGGTGTGTTTGCTAGTTCTCGGGGCAGTCTGAATGTTAACACACTTGGGAGGATGCAAATCTAATACAGAGTAAAACTACTCATATCTGATAGCCATATTACGAGTGAGACTATTTATTTTTTAAGGAAAGGCCGGGGGTTTTTTGGTCAGGACACAAGGCTTGTGTTGCTTCATGACCGATGTCATCTAGGGGTAACTTTTGCTGCAGCTGCGTTTATAGACGCCTATATGGAAAACCATTGTTGAGGGGGAGCTGGCAAATTGAGGGGAGTTGGTGAGAGTTGGAAATTAGATTCGAATGTGGGGGCATGCAAAGATTCAATTAATGAAGGTTTCCATAGGGGATGTGCAAGTGACATTATAGCTGCAAGGTTACATTAAAACACAACAGTTATTATGAACTCCAGGGCATATCTTGGTCAGGACAAGTTTAACATTATACTGTTAGAGGAGCGTTGTCCAATCTTCGCTCCTGTGGAGTCCTGTATGGATGGTGTTAAACTGAATAATGGATTTGAGTACCTCACGGTTCAGGAGTTGGCTCAGGTTCCCTCCTCTTTGTGGTAACTTGACAGTTTTTAGGATTGTCCATTTCAGGTAATCAGCCGTGTGCTTGAATTCAGAAAAATGTTAAACCAGAGGAGCATTTAGGGTCCCACATCTGATGCGACTCCTGTGTTGGCATATTCGTGTCTTGGCCTTTTGGGTTGTTTGCCCAACGTACATTTTGGGGCATGGACATAAGATTGCATAAATTACGTTACTGCTGTTACAGTTAGTGAAGCTTTTCAAGTCAACAGTTATATCATTGTGGCTAAAGTTACGAGCTTCGATTGTGAATTCACATACAGTACATTGACCACATTTAACATGCCCTACAATTGGTGGGAGGCCCCAGTTGGATTCAATGGTTGTGTTGGGACTGGGAGTAGGTAAGGTCCAAACTAAGCACATCTTCTTCACTACGATTCCGAGGACAATGTTTGCAATGTCACAAATGTACACCAGCACAAATTAAAACACTTTGTTCGCACAAAGCTTTAGCATGGAATACTCACTGCGATTCCGAATTTGTAATGTTGCAGATGATTACCTGACCGATCACCCCAGTCATATATTGACATCTCTCTTTATTTCTGATTTATCCCCCTATTTTTCCCTCCCGACCAGGCTTATTTTAACCTATAATCCAGGCAAAACAATTATTTAAGTCCTGAAGATGATCCCTTGATATTTCGAGCACGGGATCGAAATGTCGACTCCTTTGAGTGGACATACAGTGATTAAATGTATATTTGTATTTGTATGTACCACTTCAGGTGATACTGTTAAGTTCTGACTTAAAACAGTACCCTGTCTGCTCCTTTCTTTTGCCTGAAACACCCTTTTCTCTCCTCTATCCTTTCTTCCACAGTACAACACAGGAGTGTGCTTTACTACAATGATTTGTTGTTGTACTAATGCAATTGAAACATGATTCTATTTATTTGACTAATAAAAATTCCCTGTCCGGCTGGACAAGGACTAGAAACATATAGAGCCTATTGTGGTCTATATAGCATTGACTTATTATTTAGTATTCGCTGTGTACCTTTGTTTGTTTGAACTTAACTGATACCCATGGTCCTTAGCTACCCGCTGGGTCCCCTTGTTTTTTCAATCAACTATCTTTAAGAGGGACATTGTTCGACCCTTGTATCCCAAAACTACCATATGCAACAGCTTGATACTGATTTTGTTAGACCATACAACTAGGTACCCAAAGGCCATCCCTCTGAGGTTGATGACTGCACCTGCTGTAACTAGGGCCCTGATGGAGGTTTTTATCAAAGTGGGATTTCCCAAAAAGGTAATGTCCGACATAGGCACTAACTGCATGTCAGCCTACATGAGGTCCATTTGGAATGAGTGTAGGGTAGCCTACAAGTTCTCCACAACCTTTCACTCCCAAACAAACAGGCTTGTTGAGCGATTCAATCAGATAAAAAAGGCATGATTATGGGCCAGCCTGAACTTATGAGGTGGAAGTGGGATGTCCTCTTACCATGCCTACTATTTGCCTTCAGGGAAGTACTGCAGAAGGGGGGTGGGTTTAGCCCAGTCATGCTCCTCTATGGACATCCTCTTACGGACATCTCAGAATAGTTAGAGAGTGGAAGGAGCATGCTCCCAGGAAGCCCCCCTCATGATTTAGTCAACTCTCCTCAACCAGATGCAGCACTTCTAAAAAACACTAAAGAGAATCTTGAGGCTAGTTAAGAAGTGCTGAAACTCTGATATGATCAGAATGCCACTCTGATAAAGATTTAGCCTTGTCAGAAGGTGTTGGTCATGGAGCTTGTGGCGTCCATACCTCTCGAAGTTCAATGCACAGACCAATTTGAGGTAAAGGTGAAGGAGCATAATGGGGCTACCACCTACCTAGGGCAGGGAACAGTGGTGTATCTGTGCCACATGATAGGGGGGGCAAGATGCATCCCCTCCGTGCCAAGATTGGGCCTATCCTGGCCTGGCAACCCCCCAAAACCTAGACTGAGGTGAGGGCCTTCCCGGAGCCCATCAGATATTACAGGAGGTTTGTTAATGATCATGGCACCATTGTGGCCCGCTTAACTGTATTGACTTCCAAGAAGTAGCCGAAAAAGGCGATATGGACAGAGGCCTGTCGGAAAACTGTTCACTTCCTCAAGGAGGCCATGTGTACAGCACCAGTATTCAAGGCTCCTAACTTCTCCAAGGGGTTTATTGTGCAGACAGATGCTGCAGATGGTGTAGGGGATTTCCTAGCACTGTAAATGAGGAGGGTCTAGACCAACCTACAGCCTTCATCAGTAGGAGGCTATTTCCCCTGGAACACAGATGAGGTACTATTGAGAGGAGACCTTTGCTGTGGTCTGGGCACTAAAAAAGCTGAGACCATACTTCTTTCGGATCAAATTCTAGGTTCAGATAGATCACAGGTCCCTCAGATGGCTCATACAGATGAGGGGTGAGAATCCAAAGATGTTGAGGTGGGTTATCTACCTACAGGGAACTGACTTTACGGTGGAGCAAATTCCTAGGTTTGACAATTCCATTGCAGATGATCTATCCAGGTTCTTATGCCTTATTTATGAGAACTCCCAGGAGTTTTAGTTGGGTTTCCTACCTTCAGCTGGGGGGCCATGTGTTAGACCTGTCAGCCTTATAGTGGTGTCCCCTCAAACTGTTTGCCTTACTCATCCATTTTATTATGATCTCGTTTTTGTTGTCCTTAGGACTCTGTGCACTTTACCTCTGCTAAACTGTGCTAACGTGCAGGTGCTCACTCCCTGATAACAGTGGCTTACATCCAGTTGGCACATCTAATTTATATATACTTCTTAGTAAAGTGGTACTATATGTAGCCAAAGCCTTTAAATTGAATGCTACTAGTGGACCTGTAGAGCCCATTGTACCACACACTTTAGTAGCCTTTTGAACATGTCTCTGGCCTGCCATTGCACTTGTGTATTCAGTTTTAAACTGATATTTTGGCCTGTCAAGACAACCCTGTTGCCAGGCCTAAACGTTCCTTTTTAATACATACGTGCCACCACTAGGATATGCCCTTAACAGCACATAGGGCAGGGTGCAGTGTATTTAAAAAGTTGGATATGTACTTTTAAATTTGGCATGTCCTGGTAGTGAAAAACATCTACATTTATTATCATTTTTTACTACTGCAAGGCCTACCTCTCCCAAAGGATAACAATGAGTTACCTTATTACATTTAATAATAACTTTCAATTGGGAGCAAATAGGAATGTCAAGTTTTGTATCAAACAAATTGTTTTTTAAAACCCTCTTTACTGGTAAAGCCAGATTTTAAGAAAGGTCAAAGACACACAATTGATGGACGGAATGCAGAACAAATCAAAACATTCACCCCCAGTCAAGAGATCTGAGCTAAATTCATCATTCTTTTGCTCACCATGCTACCCAGTTTAGACATGGCCATATGCAAATCAGTCATGATCCTGTGCCTCATGGGAACTGTCCAGCCCAAACTGCCAAGCCAGGTCCTCCCTGGACCAGAAACAAGCATCCTAGGACCGGTTTTGGGATGTCACCCCTCTTCAGCCAGGATAGCTTGATTCCAGTGGCCCAGGACCCACGTCTGGGCATAACTTGGCAGTTCGGTCTGGATAGATCCCAAGAGGCACAGGGTCAAGACTGATTTGCATATGGCTGGGTTTTAACTGGGGTGGCATGGTGTGCAAAGGAACGGTGGATTTAACCCAGATCTCTTGACTGGGGGTGAATGTATGATGTCTTCAGCATTCTATCCATCATTTGTTTGCATAGCACTTTTCACCCTAAGTGGGATGGTCATGCCCATGTGGAAAATTAGTGCGTTTTGGTGAACATTATCTGCGCCATCTTGCCTCTTCCCCTGATGCCACACTTTTGTTGTGCGCGCCCGCCATTTTAAGATGCCCCGATCAGAACAAACCCTTTTGCATGCCGCTGGCCTCTGACATAGCCCTTTGCCTTCACTAAGCCTGCACGCTGACCACCCCCTGCTTGCACCTGCCTTGAGTCATAAACCCCTCTTCGGCGCTGCTCTGCCCCAGGCCCTCATCCTGTTCCCAGCACGACACCTCCCTGCTTTCCTTTCATGATCTCCGGCCCTTAGATGCAAACCCCCTTTTCCCCGTGTGCCCGTTTTGTCCTCCCCGTTCCCAAGCCGACACCCAGCTCTGCCGATACCATCCTTGCCCCTCCCCGTACAATAGAAAGCTTCCCCCATCAAAGAATCCCCGGGTTGATCAAAGCCCCCACCCCATGAGATCCGATCAAACTCCCCACATTCCGTGAATCGGCGGATTATCCAGCTGCGCGATGCTCATCACCTGTTGTGACTAGGGTGGGGACTTCAACTGTAAATGTGTGTGGGAACGGGCCCAAAGGGGAGTTCCGAGAATGTCTTTTCCGTACATCAAAGCTTTAAACATGTATGTGTAATCTACAATAAAGTCATAAATGTGGGTATAAGAGGCCAGGCCTCAGAAATACAGTTAGAGCACCTCAGAACGATACCTTCTGTCTGTTTCGTTGTGTTCTCCTCCGGAGAGAATAAAAAAACCTTGTTTCCTGCTTTCCAGTCTCCAGCGCCTGCCTCTTCATTGATTTAAATAACTAGGGGGTCACAGAGGCAATACCGCCGGGCAAATATCGATTGTCCCCGACCCGATTGAACTTTTTACAATTGGCGTCCCAAGCGTGGGGCCCATCAGCGACTCGTGGATCCAGTGGGAGAGGTCCCGACGACAGAGTGAACGACTGCAACGATCGGGAGAGCTCTTGCCCAATAGACCCTCGTCTGGCAGCCGATCATCCGAACTTCACTAGTTCCGAACAGACCTCTCTCGAGTGATCTACGGTCCTGACTGGGAACCATCAGGAGTGCCGTGAGAAATACGAGAAAAAGAGGACGATCGGGCGCTGGATTCGGAAGACAAGAAACTGTCCACATGGTCCGGGTAAGGTCGTGTTGCCACGACAAGTTGCGAAAAAATTTGTTTTGATTGCTTGATTGTTCAAAATACTAGTATTGCTCTGTTTATTTTTATTTGGAGATTCACTGTCTGCAAACGGAGAAACAACAGGCTCTCTCTCCCTTTGCAAGCAGTGGAGGATAGGTAGGGTAGCAGCCGTGCTTGTTCTTTTTCTCCCCCACTCAATAATTGCTTGAAACTGAACTGTTGTTCACAAAACTATTGTTTCCTGGAGATTCCCTGTCTGCAAGCAGGGAAGAGACCACCCTTTTTGCAGATAGTGAAAAGGGTAGGTAACGCAGATCTTTGCGGACCTACTCATTCTCCCCATTGTTATTTATTGGTCGTTTGGTTTTATATTTTTTTTTTGATCCATGAGGTATTCACTACCTGCAAACAACGTAGAATAGAAATATTCTGTCTAGTCTTTGCACCTAGTGATAAGATAGGCAGTGCTGACTTTTTAGTCCCTCGTTACGAGCCGTCATGTCTGTCTTCTCCCCACTGATAAATAGCCTGTTTAGCCCGGACCGGGTGTTAGAGGTGGACCATATAGCTCCACTAGAAGGCACCCCTAATAAGGACATGTTCATAAACTATGGGTTAGTCACCATAGCTTATAATAAATTATGGCACAGGTATACCGAAGATAGCCAAGACAAACAGTGGCCACTGGCAGGATCCTTTGACCTTGATAAAATAGAAACGTTAGAAATAGCCCTTCGAAATAATAAGACGATGCCAATTATGCTCGACAGTCTCGGTATGTGGCGCAGAGAGGCTACGAAACGACAGAGAAAAGACGAGGATAAACCAAGTAGGGAAATATACCGACAGGACAACCCCAGGACACCGCTACCCACAACTTATCCCCCGACACTATGCAAAGGACGACCAGACTTAGGGTCAGACCAATGCGCTTTTTGTAGGTATGTCGGACACTGGAAAGCCCAATGCCCGACTCTACTGAGCGTGAGTAAAGGCAAAGGGCCGACAGGAACGACAGACCGGCAGTACGAGAAAAGGCGCGAGACAGAGAAGAACCCGACTTACATAGACAGACCAGACAGAACTACCACGTTTGATTATGCCCGATGGCACAGATTTCGCCAGGAAAATCTCAGCGGCATGCTCAAGTTCTCCTAGGTCGGGCAATGTCAAGACGGGAACCCAGCCTCGTTTAAAATTCACAGACGGAAAGAGATAATTATGACCAATAACTGTTTTTATATTTGTCTTGGGTCTTTGTATGTCGTACTTGTACTGTCCCCCGTCTGAGTTTGTGTGTATGTAATGTACAAATCTGCGTCATCCCTCTACATGTGTTTCCGTGTTACTCGACCTCGGTTAGCAGAAACTTAGCATAAAAGCAACCTGGAAAGAAAGAAATGGTAAAACAAAATCCGTAGACCATTAATAAACTTGAACTTTTTAATTTAACACAACAAACAAGGAATAATAACGATAAACTGTAGAAAATGAAAGTCAAACAGAACATTCGCCCCCCCCCCATTCTGGAACCTTCCAAAGTAGGGCAGGGTTACGGCTACGCCCAACCAACGGCAACCCATATAAGGCGAGCCCCGCCGCCAACTCTTGGTCAGGAAATCTTAACGTATGGGGGAGCCGGAGGAGAGGCAGGAGCCCGCAGCCTGGGCATTTGCAGGTAGTCCCGCCACATGTCTCCTTGGCCGGCCGCAACGGGCCTGGAAAGACTAAGGTAGTCCCGCCACATGTCAAGAGGAGAACGAGGCACCTCTTCCTTTTCTCTTCCGTCACAGCCGCAGCAGTCCTGGACGGCGGGATGTCCTGCACGTACCTCCACAACAATTTGTCCAAGTTGGGCTGGGAGGGAGAGGCGACGCGGACGAGCCTCTCCCACCTCCACCGGTAGGAGGTTTCCCAGCCCCCAGCCCGACGCCGAACATCCCCAGTCAGGCGATGGTGCCCATACTTCCACAGCACCGAACACACCATGGTGGCACCCCAGTACTTGCGCAGCACCGAACGTACAATGGTGGCACCCCAGTATTTGCGCAGCACCGAACGAACAATGGTGGCACTTGGGGAACACCGGATGTGGAGAGGCCTTCATGCGGGGCGATGAAAAGGAGCGGCATGGAGTGCACCGGGAGAAGGAGACGATGTGAACGAGTCTCCCTCGCCCCCCCCAGGTGGGGGCATCACAGCTGCACCCCAGCTGAACGTCCCGCTCTCACAAAACAGGGACCTCTTCCTTTCACTCCGAAGGGTCGCTTCCATTCCTGCAAACTCGACGAGAGTGGCCCCTGTAGGGCCTCAAAATGGCGTCTGGATCCGCTGGAAGGCGGGCCCCGGCCACTAGAGTAACTTTGGCCAGCCGTATAACTCGAACATTTGTCCCATGGAGCACGAGCCCCCATCTCCGACAGCATCTCCGCAGCCTTGAAGATCATACAAAGGTCCCCGGCGGAACCTTCGGCCTTTGCAGGTTTCCGGTAAGGGACGGCTGCCTCGATCGCCAACGAAACAAACATGACATTGCCACACCTTCTGTTAGCATGAATTCTAGAACTGCCGAAAAGGACTCTGGTCCAAACTGCCAGTAATGGAAACATTTCCCCCTGATGCTGCTTCCGGACTGTGCCGGCCCCGCCCAAAATGGCGCTGGTATCAATCGGAACTTACGAACACCTCGTGGTGTTCCTTCGCACTAATATAAACTTGATGTTCTGAGATTTTATATGATCCTTTGTACACTTGGCTAGAAAAGACGAAGAGAACTCACTCGACGAATAGTGTGAAAAGATCCCCGTTACAAATGTTGATTACGAATGTACAATGTATTATATTTTTATAACTGATGTAAACCTCATTTACGACGCACACGTACGGTATGCATATAGGAAATCTGATTACCACTGTTATGATTATGCTTCTAAATTATGAAAATATATGCCCCCGAACCCCCAGCCAATTAATAGACGTTTTAGTCTCTTACAAATGAATGAGTAAAACTTTCCGATGTTTTTATTGTTGCAAACGACACCCCCCACTGTACGCACTTTAGCCATTGCCACGACCGACCAAATACGACCGCACCCTCATAATCCATATGCTGAAATGATTTTGCAAAATAAAGTCTTTGAAACTATGGACGGGTATTGCATGCTTTATTTTAAAACAATATGGGATGGGTGGGAAAGTTCTTTTTCTGTGCACCCTACTCTGCTCTCTCTTTAAGGTTAAAAGAAGATGGTTGCCCAGCCCTGGAGGACGGATCGGATCGACAACACGACACTCCGCCTTCAAAGTACGCGACTGACTCATGAACTCTCGCGTAGAGGAAGACCGTGACTTCCAAGGATGGGTAAAACGAATGGTGTAAATGAGGGAATGTAAAAGGAGGGTGAAATGAAATAATGTAAATATTATAAAGTACAACGTTCCAAAGTAGCAGGGACCCAAGAACCGAAGAACTTTAGAACGCCACGGCGTTGAAAAAGGTTTAAGGATCCCGATAGTGAGATATATCCTTTGACTAGATACCTCGCACTAGGCACCTCTGGTTTCCTTTTTATGTTTCCCCGCACACGCCCTACATGAACACACTACCCCCCCTCGACTCCGGAAACCATATCCCCGGGGACCCTGCCCCAAGGAGGAAAGACGAGTAAGAGGTAAGTAAAGGACTTATGAATCCATGTATTTGAATGCGCGCGAATGCTGTCTCCCCCACCCCCCCCCCTTTTTTTCCTCCCTCTGCAGGTTACATCAGAGATTACAGCCAAGGTGTGGCGAAGATCTGAGACCTTGCCATGTCTAAATACACGAAACGGACTAGCGCCGCAGGGTGGTGTCTAAGCACGCCTGCAAACTACTCACGTATCGAACAAACCCGAAAAATTAGCACAACCTGATAAAAAGTGATCACCCTTAAACCAGACCGGACGAATGAACCCATGTCACGTATGATGAGAAACTATGGGGGAATGTGTGTGTGTGTGACTGAGGCGTTGGCCCAACTGGTCGAAGGACCGAGAATGCGAGAAAGTGCGACAACATGGTACCTCCTTTTTCTTTCCTTTTTCTCGAGGCACGTCCCCTCTACCCTGTCTAATGCTCAAACTGCATGATTACAAGATTCTAACGCAGACCCGTGAATGCCCTTTACTGTGTAATGCACTAAATAGCCTTTCTTGAATACACTGCCACCCTCTCTGTTGCACGTGTACTATTTAGCCTGCCGTTGCACTCTCTCTCTCTCTCTCTCTCTCTCTCTCTCTCTCTCTCTCTCTCTCTCTCTCTCTCTCTCTCTCTCTCTCTCTCTCTCTCTCTCACTCTCTCTCTCTCTCTCTCTCTCTCTCTCTATTTTTTTCACTACCACTCTTCTGAGTGGTTAGCCCCGAAATTGGCAGATTGCCACCCCTAGCACACCACCTAATTGGCTTCAAATACCGTCAGTATTTGCACAAACGCTTGTCTCTAATACAATCACCCTGAAGCCGCGTCATTACCTCTCCTTTTCCGCTAGAAGTCAATGAACCCAGGTTGGGCCGTAAGGGAAAGGACAGGTAAGACGACAGAGGTTCCCTAATCTGACCCGAACTAAGGGAACTACGTGTCAAACGGCTCCTATAGTATAAAACAAGGACCTCAGGAATACGCGACCCTCCCCTCCCCGAATTGTCGCAATACCCAGACCAGAAAAACGATCACCCCCGTTACCTCCCCTGTCTATGTCCCTGGTTGTTTCCCATAAAACCCCTGTCCTTCCTAGTTAAGTAACCGGGCTGTAAAAGGTTACGTAGGACCCAGAATGATGTTTTACAAGGTTAACAGACTAGACCAAGGTAAAGAAATCATCAAAATGAACCCCGCAGTAGTTGAAAAACAGGATGCACCGATAGAAAGGAAATGTTTAGCCATGTTCGTCTCTCAGCAAAATACCTGTGTAGTACCATGTTGACGACTCACTGTACCCTTTTGTAAATGTAAAACTCTAGAGAACGGCATATCTTTGCCAGATTTGTCTCCCGAAGGTGGGTTACCATCAGATGAACTGTCATGCCTGTAATAAATAATTATGAAGGAAAGTCATAGTAAATCCAACAGGTCCGCCACCGGTCATTCATATGCCAGTTGTGAACATTAAATATAACGGACATTTTCATTCTTTGCCTGGAGCTGGGAGAGAAATAGACTTTTTGATTATCTTCATCTGCAAATTTTCTAAAGACTGTCTTTTCAAACTTGTTTAAGGGTACTGCTGTTGGAGGAGAGAAGGACCGGATGTGGGAGCACGAGGCCCGACTGCAGACTAAGGAACACCTGCGACATTAGCCAAGGCGAGACCACGACTGAAAAGAGCTGCAGGACGAGGCACTGTTTTCGACAGCATGAAAAGAAAGGGGTCGACCTGATGCCCCTGCTCGACGTCCAGTGCCTGTCGACAAGTCCCCGCTCTCTGAATTCCGTCACACGCCCGCCTATTTGAAGTCTCTCGTTCCCCTAGTTTGTTCCCAATTTGGCCTTGCTCCATCCCCCTTTTTCCTCTGACCTACCCTATGGACTGTTTTGAACGCTCTTCTTCCATCGGAACTTTCTGACAATCACCTCAAAGGACACAGGGCGAAAAGGACCTTTCCGACCAGAAACGCGAGGAAAGGGTCGTGCCCTGCAACGCAGAACTTAGAACAGAGCTGGACTTGTAGCTCCACCGCCGGTGCTCAACAGCGCCAACGAAAGACCGCAAAGAACAATGAGAACTCATAAAACTTCGAACATTTGACATCCTCAACCACCGTTTTTGCTACGCCTCATTTCTCTCCCAGCCGCCATTGTATTGATCCTGCTCCAATCCGAATCTGAAATATGTATTAACCTGCCAGTTCACGTTATGATTTGTACTTGCTGCTCGCCGTTTTTGTATTTCATTCCTATGACTTTCCTGCTGAACAAATTTATCAAAGTTTATCAAATAGGTGCACCTCCTAAAAAAACTAGAAACCTCAAAATGTATTGTTTACAACTCTTTTTCATCTAGGGTTCCTACCGTTTTCTTTCTCATGCTCACCACAGTAGAACCGAATAGAAATGAACCAGCAAGATGTCTTGAATATGTTAAAGGGAGGACTGTGGAAAATTAGTGCGTTTTGGTGAACATTATCTGCGCCATCTTGCCTCTTCCCCTGATGCCACACTTTTGTCGTGCGCGCCCGCCATTTTAAGATGCCCCGATCAGAACAAACCCTTTTGCATGCCG
Organism: Lissotriton helveticus; assembly: GCF_964261635.1. Classification (NCBI taxonomy): domain Eukaryota; kingdom Metazoa; phylum Chordata; class Amphibia; order Caudata; family Salamandridae; genus Lissotriton; species Lissotriton helveticus. Next base: position 429,190,415 of record NC_136059.1, read on the forward strand.
CTGGCCCCTGACATAGCCCTTTGCCTTCACTAAGCCTGCACGCTGACCACCCCCTGCTTGCACCTGCCTTGAGTCATAAACCCCTCTTCGGCGCTGCTCTGCCCCAGGCCCTCATCCTGTTCCCAGCACGACACCTCCCTGCTTTCCTTTCATGATCTCCGGCCCTTAGATGCAAACCCCCTTTTCCCCGTGTGCCCGTTTTGTCCTCCCCGTTCCCAAGCCGACACCCAGCTCTGCCGATACCATCCTTGCCCCTCCCCGTACAATAGAAAGCTTCCCCCATCAAAGAATCCCCGGGTTGATCAAAGCCCCCACCCCATGAGATCCGATCAAACTCCCCACATTCCGTGAATCGGCGGATTATCCAGCTGCGCGATGCTCATCACCTGTTGTGACTAGGGTGGGGACTTCAACTGTAAATGTGTGTGGGAACGGGCCCAAAGGGGAGTTCCGAGAATGTCTTTTCCGTACATCAAAGCTTTAAACATGTATGTGTAATCTACAATAAAGTCATAAATGTGGGTATAAGAGGCCAGGCCTCAGAAATACAGTTAGAGCACCTCAGAACGATACCTTCTGTCTGTTTCGTTGTGTTCTCCTCCGGAGAGAATAAAAAAACCTTGTTTCCTGCTTTCCAGTCTCCAGCGCCTGCCTCTTCATTGATTTAAATAACTAGGGGGTCACAGAGGCAATACCGCCGGGCAAATATCGATTGTCCCCGACCCGATTGAACTTTTTACACCCAGACGTGGGCCCCTTGCCTACTCTGCCACTGAAATCAAGCTAGACTGGCTGATGAAGGGTAATACCCAGAAACCGGTCCCAGAATGCTTGTTTCTGTTCCAGGGAGGACCTGGCTTGTCACCTCGGTCTGGACTGTTCCCATTAAGCACAGGGTCAAGACTGATTTGCATATTGCTGGGTCTGTACTGGGGTGGCATGGTGAGCAAAAGAAGATGGATTTAACCCAGATCTCTTGACTGGGGTGAATGTAAGATGTATTCAGCATTCCTTTCATCATTTGTCTGCGTAGCACTTTTCACCCTCAGTGGGATGGACATGCCCAGATGTGGGTACCTTGCTCACTGTGCCACTGGATTTAAGCTAGCCTGACTGAAGAAGGGTAATACCCAGAAACCGGGCCCAGGATTCTTGTTCCCGTTCCAGGGAGGACCTGGCTTGGCAGTTGGCTCTGGACTGTTCCCATGCGGCACAGGGTCAAGACTGATTTGTATATGGCTGTGTCTGAACTGGGGTAGCATGGTGCTCACTGTGCCACTGGAATCAAGCTAGCCTGGCTGATGAAGAGTAATACCAAGAAACCGGTCCCAGGATGCTTGTTTTCATTCCTGGGAGGACCTGGCTTGGCAGTTCGGTCTGGGCTGTTCCCATGAAGCACAGGGTCAAGACTGATTTGCATATGTCTGGGTCTGAACTGGGTGGCATGGTGAGCAAAAGAAGATGGCTTTAACCCAGATCTCTTGACTGGGGGTGAATGTATGATTTATTCAGCATTCCGTCTATCATTTGTTTGTGTAGCACTTTCACCCTAAGTGGGATGGGCATGCCCAGATGTGGGTACCTTGCTCACTGTGCCACTGGAATCAAGCTAGCCTGGCTGATGAAGGGTAATACCCAGAAACCGGTCCCAGGATGCTTGTTTCACCTCCAGGGAGGACCTAGTTTCCGTTCCAGGGAGGACCTGGCTTGGCAGTTTGGTCAGGACTGTTCCCATGAGGCACAGGGTCAAGATTGATTTGCATATGGCTGGGTTTAAACTGGGGTGGCATGGTGAGCAAAAGAATGATGGATTCAATACAGATATCTTGACTCGTGGTGAATTTGAGATTTATTCAGCATTCCGTCCATCATTTGTTTGCATTGCACTTTTCACCCTGAGTGGGATGGGCATGCCTAGACGTGCTTCCCTTGCTCACTCTGCCACTGGAATCAAGCTGGCCTGGCTGATAAAGGGTAATACCCGGTCCCAGGATGCCTGTTTCCGTTCCAGGGAGGACCTGGCTTGGCAGTTTGGTCTGAACTGTTCCCATGAGGCACAGGGTATAGACTGATTTGCATATAGCTGGGTCTGAACTGGGGTGGAATGGTTAGCAAAACAACAATGGATTTAACACAGATCTCTTGACTGGGGGTGAATGTATGATTTATTCAGCATTCAGTTCATCATTTGTTTGCATAGCACTTTTAGAAAGGTGGCATTTTCTTGCCCTAACCATTTGCTTCTCTGCTGGCCTGCTGCCTGAGTGAGAAGGACTGGACCGGTATCTTGAACCCAGGACCACAAGAGTGACTCTACTGGATAATTAGGATATCCTCCTGATCAAAGCCTCAGAGAAAGAAAGGGGGGAAACCAATTTTAACACTGCACCTGGACTCTGTCTGCTGTGAATCTAGCTCCCCAGGTGATGCCACCCTAGTCCTAGACCCTTGGAAGTGGGCCTGAATGTGCTCTACTAGCCCAGTTGTGATCTTTTGAGCATAACTGATGCACCATGATGTGTTTCCTTGCAGCTCCGCATCAGAACTGGCTCTAGGCAATGCATCCCCAAAGCAGGACCTTGCAGCTTTTCAGAACTGACACCGTCTGGAAGCAGGACCTCACATTGCAGCCCCACCGCCCCTTGGGACCATTTCTGCAGATGTATCTTCCACGCAGAACCTCGCATCGCAGTGTAACCAAGATATTGGTACTTGATTCAACGGGCCTAAATTTGTCCCGGTATCCACAGTTGGGGCTTTGTGCTTCCAAGCACTATTTTTCATAGAATTCTTAAGAATTGTATATATCCATTTTCACTGATAATATTTTTGTGATTTTGGTCTCAAACTTTTTCTAAAATCTTACAAATTCTTTCTAAATTGGAGTGGGGGTTATCTTGTTTGAAGTGCTGCATTAATACATTACACATTCCCTCTAAATAAATATATGACTGTGTTTGCGCCAAGCTACCAGAGGGTTGAGCACAGATTAATATGGGGTTTGCTTCTGTTTCACCCTGACAAAAATGATGGTTGGTGCTGCAGTAGGGTCCCATCCCTCTACCAGTTACCCAGTTTCCTACACTAGCCATCTAACCCTTGGAGTGCACTTTTCTGCCCTGGGTTCAAATGGAGGCGGGGTTTCTCCCCACAGGTTACAGTAGGTGGAGTAATAATTCTAAAGTCCAAATGTTTCAGCCAGTATAATTGTTCCTATGTCTTCCTCAGGCCCAGCAGTGTCCTAAGGAAGTCATCAAGGGGTGCTACTTTTATGCCTGGCACTAGCTTGTTGGTGGGGAAAACTCACTGGCAAATAAGGAAAAAATTACCTCGGGCAATCCTACCCACTTTAACATTATTTCCTAGGGCATGACCCTAAACAATCCCACAGTGCCCTGACCTGTCAAAATCCAGCACAGCAGAACCCGGCCAGAGTTCTGGGTACGCCCCTGATGTGTGTCTATCGTACTGAGGAACTTCCCCAGCAAACAAGTTCTGGAACAGGTTTTCCCCCTACTGGGATTGGTGCCATCCTAACTACTTGGACAATGGGAGGAGTAGGCCTATGCATAAGCTGCATCTGCCTATGACAGGAGATGCCACTAAGAAGCTTGTGCAGTAGGCAAGAACATCCCTCAGGCTATCCTGTCATGGGCAGGTCTCACTTCCTCGGAGCCGCAACCCTTTTGTTCCCATTCCTGGAAGCTATTCATACCTCCCAGTAGGTTGCCAGGTGACAGTTTGGGATTAGCTCTGAAAGGGCCATTAGAGGCTTTAGGAAGGAAAATTACAACTTTCTATAAATGGCATTTTCAAAATAGTGATTTAAAATCTGACTTGATCATCAGATTAAATTTTAAATACCTATTATTTAGAGTCCTTTATCCCTGCTTTAGCTATTACCAAAGTTATGCATTATAAGGTGTTACTGTAACCATTTGCTTTTCTATGGGTGGGCCTTGCCACTTTCAAAAACAACTTTGGAAATGTTTTCACTACCAGGACATGTAAAACTTAAGAACACAAGTCCTACTTTTTAAATACCATGCATCTTCCTCTACGGTCATTTAGGGCCTACATTTGTAGTGCCTTTTAAATATTAAAAATGAAAGTATAGGCCTGTTAAAGGGTTATTTTGAAAGGTGGAAATGGCAATTTAAAAACTTCAATGCTAGACTACTGTGGCAGGCCTAGAGTCATGATTTACATTGTGACTTTAGTGGTAGTCTAGTAAGTGTTGCAATCCACTAGTTCCAATTAACTTACAGACCCTGGATATGTAAGGTACTATATACTAGGGACTTACTGGTGAGTTAAATTTACCAGTTAGAGATTAGCCCATGTTATAGAGTCAGAGCACAGACACACTAGGACTTCATTACCAGGGGGCCATTGCAACAGGATAGATACACTAGCAGTATTAGTCCCAAAATTTGGGGGGGTGATCATGCAAAAAGAGGCCTTTCCTTACAGGTATACTATCAAAAGGGGAGACTGACTATATAGAATTTGCAATAGAAATGAGTTGCTCACATGAAAGAGGCTCCCACTGATCCAGAGAAGAAATGTTGACCAATGTATCAACTTTGTTTCCTCCCTTAATAGCCACATACCCTGCATGGGATTTTTAGCCATCTGAGGCATATGGACTTAAGCTCCTGTAAATGCATATTTACATTGGAGGTGGTTAGAGAATTGCAAATGGAGGATGTCTTGTCATAAAAAGTTTGGATAATTCATCTGCTAAGTCCTGCATATTCTTGAACGAGTCTATCAGACACCTAGGGGAAGCAAAGAACCATTCAATGTGAAAAATATCCTTGGAAGACCTATCAACTCCCACGATTTTGTTGGTGCAAAATGTGGCCTTTGCTGAGACAATACGCTTTTTGTAACTCCTTAAGGTTTTTTTTTTAATGCAGACCAAGCAAAGACGGAATAATCACAATGCCAAATTCTCTTTAACTTTTGAAGCATACTTTGGCTACCCTGAGTAGGGATGTGTACTGCGTAGCGGTAGATACAGCTCTCATGATGCTAGATTTCTTTAGGGGTGACAGTCCATATAGTGCTGACTCAACTCATTGAGTGTGTTGCTTATAGCTATCTGCTGTTGGGTTTGAGCCACCATGAGTATTAGTAGCCCTTAATCTGTAGCCACAGCCCAGGATGGCAAGTTTGGACCACTGGCGCTTCTTTTGTATAGTCACCAGTAATCTACTGTTATGCAAGTCTACCATGTTCAGCTTAAATAAACATAAAAATAAAAAGTTGGCCGATCATACCAGCTTGGCCCAGGGGAACTGATTGATAAACTGTTAGAAATGGGGGTCTCTAGTTGGCAGAGGGACCAAATATTTGTTCAAATAGGGACCCTTGCTTCTAGTCATGGTAAGGGGGACACACACTTTCGATAACCCCTGCTCATCCCCTAGCTTGGCACGAGCAGACAGGCTTATCCCAAAGGCAATTTGTAAAGTATTTGTACTCAAATCACATAGTAATACAGTGATAACATCACAAATGGACACCACACCAGTTTAGGATAAATAAAGGATCTATATCTGAACTCAATAGGACCAAACAACAAAAATCCAACTTACATGCAATGAGAATATGATTTTTCAAAGGTTTCAAGTAACTGAGTCCATAGAAAACTATGGATGCGGGATTCTACACAAAACATCTGTAGATGTGTCAAAATTCACAAGGTCAAACAGCCGCAGAAATGGGAAGCGTAGAGAAACAAAGAGATGCATCAGTTCCTGAGGGACGCGATGCAACAGTTCTGATGAACGCAGGAGAAGTAATGCATCAAATCCGGACAGTAGGGGCAAGTGATAAGTCAACTCCAAGACGGTTCTGGTTCACAGGTGATGTGTCTGAAAAAGTTGCAGCACAGGTGCAAAGTGTGGAAATCTGGGATGCATCGTGGATCGATGCGGTGGTGACAAGTGGCGATGTGTCGGTTTCTTAACCCACCATCCATTATGCGTCGATTCTTGCAGCCGAGGCAGGCGCTGTGTCGGTTCAGCAGCGGGGCAGCGTTGCGTGGAGATTTTTCTCACACTGCAGTTCTGCATTGGGAAAAACAGCTGCAAGAAGTATGATGTGTCGATTTCTTCAGTTCTTTAGGTTTCTTCCAGCTCAAAGCAGGAGGAACAACCTGGAATAGGTACATCATGGCAGGTTAGAACTCTCAGCAGCAGAGTTCAGGGGAACTGGGGTGAAGTCCCTGTGCTCCTGAGACTTCAGAACAGGAGGCCAGCACACACAGGCCCTTTGAGATCTTCTTCAAGCAGGCTCACAGCAAAGTCCCAGTCCTTGTCCTTTTTTCAGCAGAAACAGCAACTGCAGGCCAAATACACACAGCACACAGCAGAAGAGCAGTACTCCTCCTCACAGCTCTTCAACTCCTCTCCTTGGAAAAGGTTCCGCCTGAGTCCAGAAGTGATAAAGAAAATCTATTTGTCTTTCTTGGGGAACACAGTCAGTGGGGCTGACTATGAAGAACTGATGCAGGATAAGAGTCCAGGGCTGAGATTGACTGGATTCGTAGTCCCTTCCCCTGAGTCCTTAAAAAGCATCTGTCGGAGTGTAAAATATGGCTCCCCCAGAGACCCTGCTCCGCCTAAAGTGATGAGCGATAGTTTGGATGCTCTTGAACCGTACATCAGGCACGTGCTAGAAACCTTGTTTACACATCATACGCTGCTGGACTGCTTGAAACAAGCTATTGTCCTCCCTATTGGGAAAAAAACTAACGTTAGCCTGGACATATTGAAAAATTTCCATCCATTTCCCTCTTGCCCTATTTGGCCAAAGTGACGGAGAAGGTGGTTAATATAAAACTTATGGCCCATGTGGACGCTGCCTCTTTCCTCCACCTGCCCCAATCTGGGTTCCGGGCGGGACATTCGACAGAAACTGCACTACTTCGTGTTACGGAAACCCTGAGACAAGGGGCTGATGCGGGACACACTATGGCATTGATTATGCTAGATCTAAGTGCCGCATTTGACACTGTGGCACATTACACGATGCTACAGTGTCTAAACAAGGGTGGAGTCACAGGTGTGGCGCTTAAATGGCTTAAATCTTTTCTAATAGGTCATAGTTTACAGGTTAGGCAGGGTGTACATTACTCTGAGGATACCAAGTTGGAACAGGGAGTTCCTCAGGGATCTGCTCTCAGCCCCTCCCTGTTCAATTTATACATGTCCCCTCTGGCGGAGATTGTACAGGGCTTTGGAGTAGAGGTGGTATCGTATGCTGATGACACCCAGCTATTGATTTCCCTATCCCAGGTGCCTAGTCTTGCTGCCTCCAATTTCAGAGCTTGCACGCAGGAGCTTGCCTCCTGGATGAATACGAACTGCCTGAAATTGAATGGTAGCAAGAAAGAGGTGGTGGTGGTTGGAGGCAACAACTCTTGCTGGACTTCAGAGTGGTGGCCTCCGAGTCTGGGCCCGACCCCCCACCCGAGCCCTGAGGCAAAAGACCTGGGGATTTGGGTGAATCCCACTCTATCGTACGATGGTCACATTCATCAAGTTGTGGGTAAATGTTTTGGCATACTTACAAAACTACGAAAAACGCTGGACCTTCTCCCATTAGAGGCTAGGAAGACGTTGATACACACCCTAATCAAGTCTTGCCTTGACTATGGGAACGTGCTCTATTTGGGAGCCACTGCGAAGGGCCTTGGTAGACTACAGGTTCTACAGAATGCCGCCGCTCGGCTGGCGCTTATGCAGCCTAGGAGGGCGGCTTCAAAAAAGGCGCTTGACACATTGCACTGGCACCCTGTTAAACAAAGAGTACTGTTTAAAATGTTTGTTATCTGCCACCGTATTGTCAACGGCAAGGGACCGGCATACCTAAGAGACCTAGTCACCAAGTATGTTCCCAGCAGATCTCTCAGATCCAGCGGGAGGGGTCAGCTGGTATTCCCCAAGATAAAAAAGGCCAGAATGAGTGGTCGTTCCTTCTGGTTTCTAGCTGCTCAGAGCTGGAATAAACTGCCGCTCCAGTTGAGGCTAGAATGCTTGAAAACTAAGTTCAGAAAGCTGCTAAAAACCAACCTGTTCATGGTATAGCGATAGTCAGCTTGCTGGCACTCCTGTCTTCTTCCTCTCACCTAGCGCGGGCACACGCCGAGATGGCGTAACCAAGCGCTTTAGAAATGTTACTATTATTATTATTATTATCTAAAGTTCTGGGCCTAAGGTCTACTACTCAAACCCCATTTGGTCTTTGTTCTCTCTTTGTGCAAAGGTCTCTGAGCCCAGTCCAAACCCGTTCAGTCCTCACTGGTGCAGTATGACCACAGAGGATGGAGATAGCATTGTGCAAGGGAGACAGGCCCTATTCAGGTGCAAGGAAATCTCCTCCCACTACTTTAAATGCAGCCAATGCCTATTCAGCTCAGCTCAGCTCTCAGTCATCCAAGAAGGGCCAGGCACACCTCAGCATCCCCAGTGTCTGTCTACAGTGAATGCACATCCCAACCCAGCCCCTGCCACTCCAAAACCAGAGAGTCAATCCATAAACGGGCGGAGGCACCCAGAATTTTTAAACACGAAAATGCCTACTTTCTAAAAGTGGTATTTTCACACACACAATTTAAAAATCATCTTTACTAAAAAGATGTGTTATTAAATTCTGAGTTGAGAGAGCCTAAACAATATTTCTCTATCTTTTCCCAATGGGAAGTTATATTTGCAAGATGTTAAAAAGTATTTCCCATTCTATCCAACAGGGCAGATAGCCTCTCAAGTAAAAAACAAAATTGGCAGTATTTTACTATCAGGAAACGTAACACACATTGGTATGTGTCCTAATTTCATGGTTCACTGACACAACATCGATGTAATAAATATAGATGTAAAAAATATTGACAAAAAATATTGATGTAAAAAATATAGATGCATCAACTTTTATATAAATATAAAATAAAAGGATATATATTAAATATTAAATTTAATTTGAACAAAATAAAATACATGTAATATACATTTTAATAAAATATAACAAATAAACATAATAAAAAAAGATAAACACGCAAACATAATTATTTACACATATATTTACTTTAAAACAATTAAAAAACGATTATTTTTAATGTATGTTAAAAGTTTAAAATTGTATAGAGAATAAAAATATATATCAATGATTTAAGATATAAAAACAAAAAATCTATAATAAATTAAAACATTAAACTACAAAAAAATATTTAAACATCGATTCCACAATACATTCAGGGCAACAGTAGGGAAAGTGTTGAATAGCAGAGGGGTAAAAATAGCGATTCCCACTCCAGTGAGTGCAACATTAGGGTCAGTGTTGGATAGCGGAGTAATGAAATGTACTATTCCATCTCCAATGAGTGCAACAATAGGGAAAGTGTTGGATAGCGGAGGGGTAAAAATGACTATACCCACTACAGTGAGAACAACAGTAGGGCAAGTGTTGGATAGCGGAGGGGCAAAAATGACTATTCCCAGTCAACTCGGTGCAACAGTAGGATAAGTGTTGGATAACGGAGGGGTGACATTTATTATTCCAACTCCAGTGAGTGTAGCAGTAGGGACAGTGTTAGATAGCAGAAGGGTAAAATGTACTATTCTCACTCCGGTGAGTGCAACAATAGGGAAAGTGTTGGATAGCTGAGGGGTAAAATTTACTATTCCCACTACAGTGAGTGCAACAGTAGGGAAAGTGTTTGATAGCGGAGGGGTAAAATGTACTATTCCCACTCCAGTGTTTGCAAGAGTAGGGAAATGGTTGGATAGCAAAGGGGTAAAAATTACTATTCCCAGGCCAGTGAGTGCAACAGTAGTGGATAGCAGAGAGTCAAAAATTACTATTCAAACTCCAACAGTTAAAAAAATATAAATATATATATATTCTACTTGCTACTGCCTGGAAGTGTACAGGAGCTTTCTATCGTGGCGGTCTTGGATCAGGTCCGGCCACCCGTGTTAATCCATTCGTCAATTCTTTAGATTCAAAGAATATCCAAGATGCCCAAAGTTTGTTGCAATTAATTTATTGGTGAGGTTGTTCTCAAATACCAACACGATTCACCTTGCGGCTTGTTTAAAAATATATAAATAAATAATATTTTTTATATCAACGTTATTAAATATATTAAAAAACTAATTATACTATTAAATAACTATATAACAAATACCTACAAATATTATGTGAAACAAAATAATAAATACATCTTTTTTTAAATTACTATTAAAATAGAAAATATTTCATACAATAACATTAATTATTACATACATATATTTATTTAATTTCCTACCCTACAACTCACGTCAAAATTTTAAATTAAATGGACTTTCATAATTGACATAATTAATAATCAATTAAAAAATATTATTATTTAAAACTAATAAACATTAATTAACTAGACATACATTAACACTATAATGTCCGCAACACACACCTAAGGTCAACTATAAAATAATAAAACACAATTAAATCTTATTTTTAATTAAAAACATACCATTAGCAACTAATCATAAAGTAATTAAAATGTATTTAATACCCACCCTTTACCCGTTTAAAGCAAAAACAGCACAAAAAAATGAACAGTTACCCAAAATAAATATCAAACAATTGACATTAATTAACAACTATATATTAATTAAGTAAGCACACATTACTTCCCATACATAACCCCTATAAACACTACAAAACACACCTAAAATTAATTACACAATTGCCATAATATTTTTTCATTAATTTAATTAAAATCAATTAACAAATAATTAATAATAACAAGTACAGAAAATACTTAACACCCTTTACCCCTATAACCCCAAAACACACACCTAAAATTAATTCAATAATTATCATAATTAATTACCATTAATTATAATTAATTAACAGCCAACTATTAATTCATCAATTACACATAAATTAGGTCCCACTTTTTACACCTATAAACACCAAAACACCCACCTAAAATTCATTACACAATTACCATAATTAATTACAAAATAAATATTTATTATTTATAAACAACAAATTATTAATTAATTAATAATAATTTACTTCTCACATTTAACACTACAGCATCTCAATTATACAAATGATAATAAATAAAAAATAATCAATTAATTTAATTTAAATTACTTCCCACCCTATTCCTCTATAAACCCTCAACCCGCTACAGAACTAAAAACACAAAACTTTTTATAAAAATAAATTAATACCTACTAAAAATGTAACACATATATTAAAAATACAAACAATTCTTATCCAAAAAATACATCACATACATTTAAAACATACTAAAATACATACCATTGATTAAAAAAATCTATATTTTTAACTACATTTTTTCAAACGATATTGAACACTTTGATATTTTTGAAAGCGAGATTACTTCCCTTAAGACAATATTCTTAAACACGATATTCTTGCTGTCGATATTTCTGAACCACAATATTTCTGACTCGATATTTGTGAAACTCGATATTTGAATTGAATTGAATTGAAACAGCACTTGTATAGCGCTAACTACCCGGAGGCCTCGTAGCGCTTACAAACTCAATATTCTTTCTGCACACCACCTTTCACATACACTGCACCCTGCCAATGGGGGTAGCTTAGGATTACCATAGGGGTGTCTTACATGTAAGAAAAGGAAAGGTTAGGACCTGGCAAGGGGGTGCACTTGCTAGGTCAACATGGCAGTTTAGAACTGCACACAGACAATGCAGAGGCAGGTCTAAGATACCTTTTCAGGGCTACAATCAGTGCTGCAGGCCCACTAGTAGCATTTGATTTACAAGCCCTGGCACACTTCAGTGCACTTAGTAGGGACTTACCAGTAAATCAAATGTGCCAATAAAGGAGAACTAATTGTAATAACAGTTTACATGGGGAGCCCTTGCACTTTGACACTGATTAGCAGTGGCGAAGTGCCCAACGCCTCTAAGCCAGCAAAAACTAAATCCAGCACAGCATCAAAAATACAGGAGGTAGAGGCAAAAAGTCAGGGGAAACCATGCCAAAGATGCCAAGTCTAACACGTGTCGTCTCCAGCTGAAAGATGGGGAGAACTACCCACCCTCTTGGGAGTTCTCATCACTAAGGTGGAAGAATCTGGGCAGACCATCAACATTGGAGTGTTCTGTACCAGGGCGCTGTTCCACTGGAAAGTCAGTTCCTTGTAAGGAGATGGACCACCACAGTTTTGGGTTCTCACTCCTCATTTGCATCAAACATCTGAGGGGCCAGTGGTCTGCCTGGACCCAGAAGTGAGTCCCAAACAAGTAGGGTCTTAGCTTCTTCAGCGCCCAGACTACAGAAAAAGCTTATCTTATAATTGCACTCCAATTCTGTTCCCTGGGTAGTAGCTTCCTACCAATGAAAGCTACGGTTTGGCCCAAGCCCACGCCGTTCAACTGTGAGAGTACTGCTCCAACATCATGCCCTAAAGCATGTTATGTTATGTTATGTTATTTGGTTTGTAAAGCGCTCAACTCACCCTGGGGCATCTCAGCGCTGCCTAGAAGAATAGTGTCCTGCAGAATTAGAGCACAGGAGAGGACTGGAAAGCAGATTAAAATAAAAAAGCTTTTAACTATTTTCTAAAAATACCGTAACTGGAGATTGCTTGCAAAGCCGGGGGAGCTGATTCCAATATCTTGGTGCAAGATATGAGAAGGCTCTACCCACGGTCCAGGTGAGTCAAATTCGAGGGACCTGAAGTAGACCCAATGTGCTGGATCTCAGTCTCCTAGGGGGACAGTATTTTAGAAGTTTTCTCTGTAAATAAAGAAGACCTCTGTCATTCAAAGCATTGTGGGATAAACAGCAAATTTTGAAAAAGGATCTCTTTTTCACATATAACCAGTGTAGTTCTCTGAGCAGCGGAATCGAAGGGGATCCTGTGGGACGATTTAGGATCATTATCGCTGCTGTGTTCAGTACCACTTGGAGTTTAGCCAGGAGGGTCTCTCCCACCTCTGCCAGCAAAGCATTGCCATAGTCCAGTCGACTCGTTACCATAGCCTGCACTAAAGTCCTACGATGAGGGGTAGGCATGAATGGGAGTATTTTTCAAAGTAGTCGTAGACTATAATAGCATGAGCCGGTCGTGGCCGCGATGTTGTCCTTCATAGTCAATGTCGAGTTAAATTTTATACCCAGGCTTTTTACTAATTAGATGGGCCACCAATCGTCTGACCAAATGTCTGAGGCTTTTCCCATTAACATGATCTCTGTTTTTTCCGGATTTCACTGAAGGCAGTTTCCTGTTATCCAATTAGAGATCGCCTGCATACCGATGGCAAAACGGATTTTCTCTAGCTCTGGGTTTGGTCCGATGGTGAACATAAGCTGCGTATCATCTGCATATGAGATGATCTCAAAACCCAGCTGCTCGACTATTTTTGCCAGGGGGGCCATGTATGTATTAAAGATAGTATGACTCAAACAATAGCCTTGCGGAACACCATTCTCAAGAAGCATTTTAGCAGAGGTATAAGGGCCTAACATGACAGTTTGAATTTTCTCAGACATCAAATGTTGTAGCCACTTCAGGGCTGTGCCTTGGATACCACAGGAGGATAGTCTTTCCGTGATCTTTACATGGGAGATGGTATCAAAAGCTGCAGAGAGATCAAGGAGAATCAGTATCACTGAGCCCCCTGAATCCATTTTCTGCCTGAGAGAATCTGTCACTGCCAGAATAGAGGTTTCAGTACTGAAACCTGGTCGGAATCCCGATTGCGATAGATCCAGGAATTCATTAAGTTCTAAATAGGAACTTAATTGTCTGTTGGTGATGCTTTCCAGCAGTTTCCCCAAGAGTGGTAGTAGGGAGATAGGACGGCTGTTGCTGAGGATTGAGGGGTCCGCTGTAGTTTTTTTTTAATAATGGGCGAACAATCGCCTCTTTCCATGTGGGGGGATGGTGCCAGTTAATATAGAGCAATTAAAGATATCACAAATTACAGGACCACAGCTCATGGCTAGAAGTGCCATGGTTTTTGGAGGTACAAAGATGTATCGGTGACACAGATTTTACAGTAGAAAGGCATTTCAAGACCTCCTCAATGGTGGTCAGTTCAAAGCTCTCCAAAATCCTGTTTGTTACCTTTCCCCCATCTTCCAGTTTAGTTAGGGTTTCAGAGACTGAAGAAGCTATCAAAGGAAAATGTTTGTAAATTTTGGATATCTTGTCTGAAAATAGGTCACCAGGGAGTTACAGAGATCCTGAGACTCCATTGGCGACTGCCTGCAAACTTTGGGGGATATAAAATGAGTGTTTTCGAGGAGTTGCTGGCACGTTCTATCTGATTAATAATAAAAGTATGTCTTGCTGCTTTTAGGTTCATATGATATCTGGCCAGAGACTGTCTATACAGTGATCTATTTTGGTGGACCTTGCTAGCCCGCCAGATTCTTGCCAAATGCCTGCATTTTGCTTTCTCCGTCTTTAGCTTCTCTGTATATCAGGGAGCCGAGATCCGCCGTTGAGAGATACCATATTTTTTAGGTATAGTCTCATCAAAAGCTTATTCTAAGGTTGCATTAAAAGCCTCCAACTTTTTGGATACCTCCATGATGCTATTTACTGGTTCCAAAGAGTAAACCTCATTGAAAGCTTTCAAGGAGAGATTCACGCCATGGTCTACGCTGTTCTGTTTTTTTCCTGATGTATTGTTCCACATTCCCTTGACAGTGCTGAGGGATTAAAAACGTGATCATAGAATGATCAGTCCATGTATGGGGATCAGGGAGGTCACAACTCAGTTGGTCATAGTTGATAAACACCAGATCTAATAGGTGACCAGCTCGATGAGAAGGGCCTTCCACTCTTTGTGTGAGTCCCATTAATTCCAAAGTGGAAAAAAGTTTATTAACCTTTGGATTGGTGGAGTTTTCCCCGTGAAAGCTAAAGTCCCCTAGACGAAGGAACTTATTTTCCGCAAGCACATGTAGAGATATGTGTTTGACAAAAAGATCTGTAAAATTGGCTCTGAGTCCTGGGGGCCAATAAATTAAGGCACCATGCCAACTGTCCGTGGGGGATACGGAGACCTTAAAAAGTCCCAATTCCAGGCAATCATTTCTTACCGTAAAAACCCAATTCAGGGTAAGGTAATTCTGGAAGGCAATGGCTATGCCTCCTTCTGTTTTTACCTCCCTATCCAGATGAATAAATTTATAATTATCAGGGATTGCCAAGCTTTTCATGGGGTGGTTAGAGGGGTTCAGCCATGTTGCCGTAAAAAAATGTAGAGCAGGAGAATGTGGGACAATCATGTCCCAAATTTCAAGAGGATGTTTTGCAAGTGACCTTAAATTGCACAATATGTTTTTTAATCCCATGGTAACAGGATCTGGGGCCTTCCTGACAGGTATAATATTCCAAACTAGTGGGTCAGTGTGGAATTGACAATGATTACATGTTACTGGCCCTTCTAGCGTAATGGGAAACTTCTGAAAACAATTAATGTGGCTTTGGTTCTTGGCAAATTCAAGCGCTCTGATAGCCAATAGGGGTATAATGATTATTATTTACCTAGGTAGGGGCCGCATCTCTGGGCTCTGGGCTCGGCTGGGCGTGGACGGGTTCAGATGGGCTTGCCTTTGACGCACCTTCGGTGCGCCCGTTGCGAGTGTCCACTGCGCGCACGTGTTGGCATCCTCTTTTGTAATCCCAGAGGAGCCAAACACTAGCGCACTACTTGCGAAGCCTGCCTAATATGTCTGCCCGCTCCTGCGGTAGACCAGAGTGTGTGTGTGTTATCCCTCCAGATCCCAGCGCCTAATCGGCTGAAAAGTGAGGTGAGCAAGAACTAGACTTGACATACAATTTAAGAAATACAAGGTGCAATTTAAAAATGAGGCGTGTGTCGTAAATAGTAAGAGAACAGATCTACTCCCAGCTTCTGTCTCAGGAGCCTATCAACTAGTGCAATGCGCATGTGTTGGCATCCTCTTTTGTAATCCCAGAGAAGCCAAACACTAGCCAAACACTGCATCTGTCTACACAACAAATTCTTGGGAGGAGTTGGGTACCTTGAGCATGGGCCCCTTGCACATGGAAGATTTCAGTGCATCAAAAGCGGTCTCACAGGCATCCGTCCAGATCACTTTCCTTGGCTGCTTCATACAAGTCAGCTCTGTCAAGGGGTTAACCTTGTTGGCATACCCCTTGACAAACCATCTGTAGTACCTAGTGACTGCTAAAAAGGCTCCCAACTCTTGTCTTTGTCTTGGGGGGCTCCCAAGCCAGAATGGTGTTGATCTTAGGCTGCAGGGACGCCACCTGGCTGCTTCCTACCTGGTGCCCTAAGTACATCACAGATCCCTACCCTATCTGGCACTTACTGGCCCTGATAGTGAGGCCTCCCTTCTGCAGGGCCTTCAGCACTTCACAGAGGTGTTGTAAGTGTTCCTCCCAGCTGGAGCTGAATGAAAGCATTGTCATCCCGGTAGGTCAATCAATCAATCAGGGAATTTCTAGAGTGCGCTACACACCCGTAAGGGTTTCAAGGCGCTGGGGGGTGGCCGTTACTGCTCGAACAGCCAGGTCTTGAGTTGCTTCCTGAAGGTGAGATGGTCCTGTGTCAGCCGGAGGTGGGTGAGGAGGGAGTTCCAGGTCTTGGCTGCCAGGTAGGAGAAGGATCTTCCTCCGGCGGTGGCTTTGCGGATGCATGGGACGGTGGCCAGGGCGAGGCTGGCGGAGCGGAGCTGGCGGGTTGGTGTGTAGAATGCGAGGCGGTTGTTGAGGTATGTGGGGCCCAGATCGTGGAGAGCCTTGTGTGCGTGGGTGAGGAGTCTGAATGTGATTCTCTTGCTGATGGGGAGCCAGTGCAGATTCTTCAGATGTGCGGTGATGTGGCAGTGGCGGGGGATGTCCAGGATGAGTCTTGCCGAGGCGTTCTGTATGCGCTGCAGTCTTTTCTGGAGCTTGGCTGTGGATCCAGCGTAGAGGGTGTTTCCGTAGTCTAGGCGGCTGGTGACGAGGGCCTGGGTGACCATCTTCCTGGTAGCGGTGGGGATCCATCGGAAGATCGTTCGGAGCATGCGCAGGGTGTTGAAGCAGGACGATGAAACGGCATTGACTTGCTTGGTCATCGTGAGGGTGGAGTCCAGGATGAAGCCCAGGTTGCGTGCGTGGTTTGTGGGTTGGGGGGCGGTGCCCAGGGCAGGTGGCCACCAGGAGTCGTTCCAGGCCGAGGGGGGAGGTCCCAGGATGAGGACTTCCGTCTTGTCTGAGTTCAGTTTCAGACGGCTGAGCTTCATCCATTCCGCGACGTCCTTCATTCCTTCCTGGAGACTAGTTCTGGCGGTGTGTGGGTCATTGGTGAGGGAGAGGATCAGCTGTGTGTCGTTGGCGTAGGAGATGATGTTGAGGTTGTGTTTGCGTGCGATGGCTGCGAGGGGGCTCATGTAGACATTGAAGAGGGTGGGGCTGAGCGAGGAACCTTGTGGGACGCCGCAGATGACTTCGGTAGCCGCGGACGGAACGGTGGGAGGCAGACCCTCTGGGTTCTGCTGGCGAGGAACGAGGTGATCCATTCTAAGGCCGCGCCTTGGATTCCTGTGTCGTTGAGGCGCTGTATTTAATGGAATTGTAACCATGCTGACCATATTATTTTTAATCATATGTCTGCTTATGTTGACCAAGATACTGCACATGAGATCACGTCGTTAAAATAAACATTTTAACCTTACTGTGTCTCTTATTTACTCCTGTTGTAGACTGGTATGATAGTTTGACAAAAGAGTGTTCTCACTTCCCACCATTCCTGAGATGGTCCTAAATCGCATGTTCTAGGTTGTCTAATCATTGGTTATTTTGTTATAGGACGAAGAGCTAATGTGACACTGATGCTAGCTGGTTGGGGTTTTTACTGAGGTGAGTTTCTGGTGCACCACAATTCACTGATGTCCTAGGTCTCTGTGCACAGTTCTGTGTATGAGCAGGATCCTTGCAACAGTAGTTCAGGCAGAACCTGAGTTCAGGGTGGCACCGGGTGCAGCAGCTTTTGGTACCAAGACCACTGGGCTAGCCCAGAGGCTGATGGAGAGCTCTATCACCCCTAAGGCCAACATCTCGGAAACCTCTGCCTTGATGCTAGCACTAACTTTGTCAGTTACTCTGTACATTTTGTGTATTACAGGTAAACTGTCCCCAGTGTCCACATCAAGGACACACCAATTGGTGATTCTGGGAGAACAGGGAGGCAAACTGACCCAACACCTGGCAACAGTCCCTCTGCTGTTCCGGGCTCAGGGCGGGCGAGAGGTTCACTCCAATCACTGACCCATCATGCTCCTTGGCTGCCAAGAGGCCATTCCATCATCTATTACCAGGAGCATTGTTACTCCTGACCTCTCAAGGTAAGGTTTGAGGAGGATCATGTGCAGCACCCTCAAAGAGCTCCGGGCAGTCTGCAAGATGATCAAGTATGTCACTTCACTCTTGCATTCCACCACCTCAAATGGACCAGTCCACTTGTTTTGGAGTGCACAAAGCTCCACTGGTGCCATCTTACACATGTTTTGGCCAGGCTGAAACTCAACCAGAGTGGTATTCTGGTTGTCCTAATGTTTCATCTCCTCCAGGCTAGCTTCCAGGTTTGCCTAGGTGATTTTCTTAAAGTGCAGATGCTGGTTCCTGAAGGCCATAATGTAGCTGAGCACATCTTGGGAGGTCTTACCAGGAGTTTTCTCCCAGCCCTCCTTCACCTGACTCAGGAGTCCTCACACAGGGTACCCATCTAGCAATTCAAAGGGACTGAACCCTTTCTGCTGTACCTCCATGTAGGCAAACAGCAGGCATGGGAGGAAGACATCCCACTTATGTCTCATGGGTTCTGCAAGACCCATTATCATGCCTTTCAGGGTTCGGTTGAATCTCACAACCAACCCATTTTCTTGGAGATGGTAAGGAGTGGTGAATTTCCATATTACACCATACTACTCCACAATGACTCCATATACTTAGATATGAAGTTAATACCATGGTCAGAGACCAACTCTCTTGCTAACCCCACACGGGAAAAGATCCCCATCACTGCAAAGCTCACCGCAGCGGCCGTGATTGTCCTGAGAGGGACAGCTTCCGGATACTGGGTGGCTGGTCCACCAAGACCAAGATAAACTTGTTGACTAAGGCTGTCTTGGGGTCCAGGGGCCCCACATTGTCTAAGCCCACCCACTTGGAAAGGGTACTCACCACAGGGAAGTATTGGAGGGGAGCCTTATACTTCCCTCTACTCTTGCCACTTGCCTGGCATGTCTGACAGGATCTACAATGTGTTCCTCTGTGCCTCTGAATTTGGGGCCAGTAAAAGTGGGTGACAGGATTGTGATAGGGCTTGTTGCACCCCAAATGTCCTGGCACATCATGATCCAGACCCAGTAGAAAGGTCCTGTCCCGCCCAGGTACCATCAGCACATGTGCTGCCCCGGGCTCAGAAACCTTAGGTTCACTACATAGGAGACCATTCTCCCAATAAATCAAATGTGATCCAGACTGACCACCTGCTGCCTGGCCTCTAGCCTGCTGCTGCAAGCCAACAAGAGTGGGATACTCCATCTGTGCCTTGCAGAACTACTCCCTGGAGGGACTCCCTTCCCGCTGCTAGTGGGTCAGCTCAGGCAGGTCTCCCAGTTTTGCCACTTGCTCCCCTGTAGGTTCCAGGGTATCCCCCTCAAGGTCTGCCTCCTCCTGGACCATGGGAACTTCTGGGGCAAGTTTCCCACACCCCAAACACTTCCTCTTTCTGGCAGGCACCTGGGCCACAGTTTCACGTTTCAGGCCCTCTTGATCACCCCTACTGGCTTCCATTGACAGAGTGGTCACACAGGCCCACTCAGACGGTCCCAACATCTTTAAATAAGCCTGCCACTCCACATCCTTCCTATGGGAACTCTCCAGGTCATTGCCAAGCAGACAGTCAACAGGCATGGACGGACTTACAATAACCTTCAAGGAACATGAGACCCCCTACTCAAAGGGAACCTACTCCACCTTACACAGGTGCTCAGAGTTGTCTGCTACAACTACAGCGTGAAGTACATTGGGGATGACCTGCTCTTCAGACACCCATTGACACCCGACAGATGTCAAATTGGCTCCTGTGTCTCTAAGAGCCTCCACCCTTCCCCATTGATGGTCAAGACTGCAGGTAATTTTTAGTGCTATCCGGAAGGCAGCTTTCCTGGACCATCTCTCTATCACCTAACAAGATAAGGGTCATCACAGATCGTTCCCCCCTCTCTAAGAACCAACTCCTCCCCTAGCACTACACTAACTAACCCCCGGTGACGGTGTACCAGTGGGTGCCGGTGGTGCCTTGGGGCACTCTGGATCATTCTGCATGTGACCCTCCTGACCACATGCATAACACTTGCGGGGACCCCAGTTGTCTGGCCTACCCTTAGAGAGCCGTGGCTTCTTAGAACTGGGGAGCTGGGAATCTTTACCCTAGGAACTATTTTGGGGCCTTTAGAGAACTGCTTTTGGTTACCCTTGTCACCCGCACTCTTGTGCTGGGGACCGTGCCATCCTTGGCTGGGTTTCCCACATACCCCTTGTGGACCGTGGAACTCGTCCAGCGGTCTGCCTCCTGAGCAAGCTTCCTGGGGTAAGTCAGCTTACTAATCATCACATGTTGGCATAGCTCCGGAACACTACTCAAGTGCTTCCAACCAATCAGGTTGTACAACCCCTGGTAATCAGTTACCTTGCTGCCCTTTATCCAACCCTCCAGTGTTCTGCAAAAAGATTCACACACTTAACCCACATATCGTATTCAAGTTTCTTGAAAGACCTACATTTTCCGTGGTACTGCTCTGGTGTGAGCCCATACTTGAGGCATATTGGGGTAGGTCAGAGCACCGGCCTCCTCCACATGCCCGCCCCCAATTCTTCTCAGGGACCTCATTCATAAGCAGTGCTGCCTCATAAGATGGAAACCAAGCATAAATATCCTCCCCCTTCTGGAAATTCTATACTAGGTTCTTGGGAATGTAAACCATACCCCCTTGTAGTGGATGTACGCTGCCGCCATTTGTACTGGACTATGCCCGTTTGGCCCTGATGTCCAGCTCTCTCATGCTCAGCTCATTTGCCGAAATCAATTTCTTCTCCTCTAAGGTGCGAGCTTTCTCACGCTCCCCTGCCATCTTCTCCTTTTCTATGGCAGCTTTTTGGTTCTCCATTTCCAATTGATTCATTTGGAGCCTCATAACTTACAATTTATGATCTCTGGCCCTTTGACTGTCCTCCAATTCCTCTGGAGAAGGATTTGTAGATGAACTATTACTGCCAGCTACAGAGGCTGCTCTCCCAACAGGCAAATTCTGGGAACTGAAGCCACCCTCTAGCACCCTTATCCACATCTGCATCATCTGTCTGCCTGGATTCTCTGGCCTCCCACCAGGCCACTAAGGCCTTCTGTACCTCCTCTTCCCTAGAGTTGCTCCTCATGGGACATCCAAAGCTCTTGCAGAACACCTTGAGTTGATATACTTTTTAACAACTTAACTTTCCAGTGTCAGAGTCCAATAAAACACAGTGGGCCTCATTTATGAAAAGTGACACATCGCTGCGCGAAAACAGCGATGTGTCACTTTTCATTGCGCCCTCCTTGCTGGATGTGTAAAATTTAGAGTATGATGCATCATGTCGCAAGGAATTACAGATACGTCAGTAATTCTGACGTATATGTAGGCCCAAAATCGACGCATTGCTGGAGTGTGTCACTAAAGTGCCGCAACTCCAAGAATGGGTCATTTCACATGGGAAAGTCCCAAGTTAAATGTGCCTGCATCAGTCTTACGCCTGCCACGAGGCAGGCATAAGATATTGACGCATTTGTGTCCTAGAAGTGACACAGTGAAATCTCATAGATTTCACTTCGTCACTTCTACGCGGTGTACTTGCGTCAGAACACCCACACTGCATACATTATACCTGGCGCAGGTATAATGTGGTGCAGGGGTTTACAAAGTGACGCATCTACCTAGATGCATCACTTAGTAAATATGACGCAACATGGTGCATTTTTTTACACCACTAGTGCGTCACAAAAAGTGACGCACCAGCGGCGCAACAGTGACACAAGGGCTCATAAATAAGCCCAAGTATGTGGTTGCATAGTGGTCCGCAATAAACTAGTGATGTACACCAATCACTGTAGGTCAAGTAAAAATACAAGGCCAAATCCTCACTGCTGACCACCAATGTTAGAAATGGGGGTATCTAGTTGGCAGAGGTAGGTACCTTTGTCCAAATAGTGACCCGTGCTCCTAGTCAGGGTAAGGGGGAGATACATTTTCGATAACCCCTCCTCACCTCCTTGGTAGCTTTGCATGAGCAGACAGGCTTATCTCAAAGGCAATGTGTAAAGTATTTGAACACAGAACACACAGTAATACAGTGATAACACCACAAATGACACCACACCAGTATAGGAAAAATAAAGTATCTTTATTGTTGTGTAGTTCCAATAAATCGTTTATACAACATACACTTTAGGATTGGTGTCTGGACTGATTCTAGACACCCCTAACGGGTATGTTAGCCTATAAACTAGCTAGCTCACTGTGCCACTAGAAATCCATCTTATCAGGGAGAGAATAGTTATTGGCAACTATCGAACATGACAACCCTGATCCCTCAAGATTGTGGAAACAGTGGTATACTTTTCACTCAGTCACTCGTGCTTACTTTGTCTTAGAGAAATACACAGAATAAACAGTGGGGAAGTTTTCAATAAACATTTATTGAACCAGCGTCATTCTAATGTAAAATAGTTGTGCTGAAACAACCTTTAGAAAGTTACAGGTATAATTGATTATAAGCCCTAACAGAGTAAAAGGATGGTAGACTTCTACCATCGTGCTAAAACAATGAATACAGGCAAGTATATAAAACACATGACAGTAAAATGCATACTTCTACGATGCGACCCTAACTGGATGTACCTAAGTGTACCTAGCATGTATGAGGGTGTAAAGCCAAGAATCCCTCTAGGATAAAGTCAACCCCATTAGTTGAAGTGAGGGACTGTGGGACCCCGTCTTGGTGTCGAGAGGGACACCCCGTAAGGGATGTCAGACCACTATGAGCAGCAGTGTCTGCGTGCAGGAACCTCAGCATCTTGTGTCAGTGTGTTGGCAAGGAAGTCCTTTTCTCCTCCCACTAACTCAGCAAGATATCGTGTATATATACCCAAAGTGGTACCCCCCTGGGGATATACCTTGCTGTGTCATGTCGGTCTAGGATGATGGAAAGAATGACCTTTATACATAGTTATTATGCAGGGGATGGTAGGCCTGCTGTGATTCTAAGAATCCTCATGCATAATGAACGAAGCTTCAGATTTTCAGAGAAAAGCCCATGTCATCGTTGGAATTTACTGTAACTAGGTAAAAGTTCAGTATGAAGAATCGTTGTAGTGTAATATCAAGGGAATGTAGGTGAAAGGTGCTTTCACTACCTGAGCCGATATTGGGGTATTTATATGGAAAATAACATTATCTAAACTCAACAGGACCAAAATAAAAAAATTGGACATACATGTAATAAGAATATTACTTTTCAAAGGTTTCAAGTAACTGGGCTCATAGAAAACTATGGCTTTGTTACTCTACAAAAAGCACCTGTAGATGCATCAGAATTGACAAGAGATGCATCAGTTCCTGAGTCCTTGGGGAGGCGATGCAACAGTTCTGCTGCACGCAGGAGAAGTGATGCGTCAAATCCGGACTGTGGGGTGAAGTGATATGTCGACTCTAAGATGGTTCTGGTCTGCGGGTGATGCATCGGGAAAACTTGCTGAACAGGTGCAATGTGTGGAAATCTGAGATGCTTCGGTGAATGATGCGGCTGAGACAAGTGGCCTACGTCGGTTTCTTCAGCCGCGATCCATATTGCATTGGTTTTTGCAGCTGCGACAGGCACTGAGTCTGCTCAGCAGTGGCAGAGGGATGTGTGGAGATTCATTTTGCACGGCAGTGCTTTGCAGGTAAAAACAGCCGCAAGAAGTTTGATGCATAGATTTCTTCAGTTCTTTGGGTTTCTACCAGCTCCGAACAGCAGGAACAACCTCCACATGCCCACAAGTGGTACAGGCACCTCCTGGTAGGTCAGAACTCTCAGCAGCAAAGTTCAGAGGAGCTGGGGTGAAGTCTTTGTGCCCCATAGACTTCAGAAAAGGAGGCCAGCACACATAGGCCTTTGGAGGTCTTCCTTAAGTAGGTCCAAAGCAAAGTTCCAGTCTTTATCCTTTCCTTGGCAGAAACAGCAACTGCAGGATAAACCCATTGAGTAGACAGCAAAGGGGCGCCCTCCTCCTAATAGCTATACAGCTCTTCTCCTTGGCAACGATTCCTCTTGAGTCCAAAAGTGATCTAAAGTTCTAGGGTTTAAGGTCTACTACTTATACCCCATTTTGTCATTGTTCTCCTTGTGCAAGAGCCCAGTCCAAACCAGTTCTGTCCTCACTGGTGCAGTATGTCCACAGGGGGTGGAGACAGCATTGTGCAAGAGATGCAAGTCCTATTCAGGCACAAGGAAATCGCCTGGCCCCCTCCAAGAAGGGCCAGGCACATCTCAACCCTCCTCGGTTACTGTCTACAGTGAATGCACATTCCCAGCCTCTGTCAGCCCAAAAATAGACAGTCAATCCACAAACAGGCAAAGGCAAACAGAATTGTTAAACAAGAAAATTCATTCTTTCTAAAAGTGGTATTTTCAACACACACAATTCAAAAGCCGTCTTTACTAAAAGCTGTGGTTTTCAATTCTGAGTCCAGAGAGCCTAAACAGTACAGGCAAAATGTCAGGGCAAACCACGCCAAAGATGGTAAACAAACATTCCCACTCAGTAAAAAAGAGGCAGAGGAAGGGATAGCAAATCCCAGTAACAAGACCTGAGGAAAGTCTGGTAGTGCAAGTTCCCTAATCATATACGTACCATTTAAACCACTGCCACTCGAATAAAAGGAGTGGGTCATTGAAGCAGGGTAAAACCTGAGGGCCATAGAGCAATAATATCAGATCCGCTGGTATCCGCAAACCATGTTTGCAAAATACATAGAACATCAAGTGACCCATGAGTACATTTTAATTGCATGCCCAACCACAGAGCGTGCATTACAGAAGCTATATTGAATGTAATCTTTAATCTTCAGCACCCCCTCCAATTCAGCCCCTTTGTCAAATTAGGAGTATAAATTTAGCTCAACTCTGTGAGATACATGGTAATTTAATAATAACACTGACTCCTCTGTGTGACTTAGTGCCAGATTGATGTTGTAGTTTTCATTTATCTAACACAATCATTCTGTCTATATTAATGGTCAAGAGGGTACCAACACATCCTGATAATTTTTCAGGACAATCCATTTCAAACCAATATTACAAAGGTCCTTCTTAGATTATCTCACCTGCTTTCTTTATATGGTTTCTTGGAAGACACAGTCGCCATGACTGTCGCTGTGCACAGCCGGTGCACGGAAAGGCGCACATGGGTTTGCCTTTGTAAATGTAAAAATGTAATGTGCAGCAGGGTTGTTTCTATAAGGTCTTTTTACCCCCCGACACTAGCAGGCCAGGGATGATTAGAGTGCCTACCAAAATGCTGCCTGTCATAGTCAAGTAAACATTTCTTGACATATTTCCTTTTTAGGTACTTGGTACACAAACTCTCCACGAATACAAGTCACATCTCTGGGTTGGGTAGCACTGGTGAATATCCCAATCTGACACCATTGGGGGTAGGGTAGCCTTTGACTCATTCTCCAAAATGGTTACAAATGTTTCATGGAATGTAAATGGTCTTCTGGACCATATTAAAAGATCAGCTGAACTGCGCTATATTATGCATCACCAACCAGACACAGTGGTGCTACAGGAGGCACACTTCAAGGAGCCCACTGCTCTTTCCAGGGTCGATATGGGTATGGCAGGGTGCATCAAACAGGCTACTCCAGGGGTTCAAGAATGACAGCAATACTCTTGCAAAAGGCCTTCTCTATTACAGTGTCCAATGATCATTGGGGCCCCCATGGACGGTATGTGGGCATAGAGGGGCGACGGGAAACCAGTCACTTAAAGTTTCTCTTGTTACGGTGCCCCACAACTGCCAAAACCCATGCTGCGAGTGGTCCACACCATAATTACAGCCCTTCTCCCCAGAGTAATTATAATTGTTGCGTTCCTGACACCGAATGCGACGATTTGGATGTTCTGTGACCCCCATAGGCTAGCGCACTCCATGTCCCTTATCTCCTGGGCAGACTCCATGGGGATTTGTGATGCCTGGCATAGCTGAAACCCCATACAACTCTCCTACACACACCTATGAGCAGCTCACAGAATTGAATCTAGGACTGACCTCTTCTGGCTGCCTGCTAGTGACCTGCTGCAGGTACAGGAGGTCCACATCCTGCCCAGAGGCCTTTCAGATCTCACACCTCTTCTCCTTGAATGGGGTGTTCGTGCAGGTCTTCCCGGTCCAATGTGGCGCTTCAGTGCATGGCACCTGACTGACAATAAATGCGCGGAATTTGTGTTACAAAAGATACAGACCTACTTCCAAGAGAACAAGGGCTCCATGGCCTCTCATGCTACGTTATGGGTGGCAAGTGAGCCTTCACTACTGACTTTTTGAAGGGGTATGTGCAGCATGGGGAGCGCCTGTGGCAGGCTCAGATCACTGAGCCTGAGACCCACATCATTGAACTGGAGCGTGACACCATTGGCTCCATAAGAGAGACTACTGGCTGCTCCCTGGAGATGGCACGGGCCAAGCTCCGACAGCTCTCCTTAGAGGAGGCACAACAGTGTTGAAGGGCATCCATACAAAGGATATATGAAGAGTGCAAAAAATAAGGCAAATTTTGATATTGGTTGGTGACCAGGTCTCTAATAGGGTAATTCCAGAGATATGAAATGCCTCAGGTCCCATGTGCGAGGGGCTACCTGCTAATTCCTGGGTGTTTGCGGCCTACTATCAAGACCTATACCTGGCCTGTCCACATCTTCAGGAACAGCATGGCCATTCCCTATTGGGGAAATCCCCCTACCAGCTAGTCCCACCTCCTTAGCACAAGACCTGGACATTCTGATCTCTGTGGAGGAAATAGAACATGCAATAACTGTTCTCCAGACGGAACAATGCTCATCATACTGCCCTATCTTCCTCGTCAACTTCGATATCAAGATCTTTGCAAATGTGTTGTCAACCAGGATTAGCTGTACCCTCCCATATATCGTGCATCCAGATCAGTGTAGCTTTATGACCGACCGGAGCACATGTCACCTGTAACAGTATTACAAGGGTGCAACAGGCCCTTTCCCGAGTGCTTCACATAGGAGGATTGCTAGCTGTCCTCCAGATTGACTTTCAAAAAGCCTTTGATACAGTCTCTTGGTCCTTCATTGGAGTGAAACTTCAGCGTGTAGTATTTGGCCCTGTCTTTTGTAAGCTTGTGAAATTGTTGTATAATATCCCGTTGGTGCAGGTCAGAGTTAATGGGATTCTCTCTCCACTATTCCATATTCATAGGAGTACTCGTCAGTAATGCCCCCTTTCCCCACTGCTCTTTGCTCTTGTTATTGAGCCACTGGCCCACTTGATGCGATGCATGGGATCGGGGCTGATGCTGGCGGAATGTGTGGAAGGTGGCATTACTTCATATGTGGATGATGTCCTGCCTTTTCTCAGTGACCCACAGACATCGGGCCTTAGGTGCCTTGAGATCCTTCACCTTTATGCTGAGGCGTCAGGCCAATGAGTGAATGCTGCCAAATCTGTTTAGGTGATGGGTGATGAGATTGGGCAAATCTGGTGCCCAGATATTCCTGTTAGACAACATTTATTTATGCATTTTGGAGACCATATTTCTTGCTTTTGGGACCTGGCAAAGTCTCTCAATTTTAGCATCTTCAGCAGACGTTAGACCATAACTTGCGTAGGTGGAGCCGCCTTTGATGGGACATACTGCTTTATTTAAAATGATGTTCCTATCTCGATATCTGTATGTCCTGGACAACTATCCCTAGCTGATTCCTGTGCATGGTTTCACTCATTTACTTCGAAATTGACCTCTTTTGTTTGGGTGGCACCGTGTGGCCTTTGCATCAGCCAGGAAATTAACATTTGATGGATGCCTTGGTGCTCCTGATCTTTATGTCTATGCCTATGCTGCTCACCAAGTCCCGGTGAATTAATGGTTTACCTGGGGATGGGATGACCCTGCATACCATCCTGAACAGCAAGTTCTGGAATTTGATGTTCTAGTAGTTCCCCATAGTCCTCCACAGTTCCATCCTGCACCTGGGTGACAGTGCTCTGTTGGAGAGCGGCTTTGCACCTCACCGCTGGACACGCCACCTAGCAGACATGATGCCCTTGTGGCAAGGCACCTGGCTCGATCAGGTGGCTGGCCTTACGAGTTTCTCTCAATGAGACTGCATAGGCAATACGTATTTGGGTAACTTCGTAAAGGGGGGCTCTTAATGTCCTTACAAGACCTGCAAGACAAATACAAACTATCATGTACACGATTCTTTTGTTACCTACAATCGTGACATTCCCTCTTAATTCATCTTCCGCCGGACACGCAAATCCCTGAATACAGCCCACTTGAGGTAAAACTCCTAACAGGATGCCTGGGCAGGGTGCGATTTCCACAAATTGTGCCCCATGATTATATTCAATGCCCCAGACCTCGTTGGACAATTTTGCCATAAATCGGAGGGCTGGGTGGAAGAATTGGACAACAAAGACTGGAGGGACGTCTGTCTAGCCCCGAGGAATTTAGCTATTTCCTCGAGGTTGTGGATGGTTCAGGTCAACTATCTTAATGACACATACATATCCCCATGGTGACTGCAGTGGCAGGAGGAGGCAAACTGTCTGTGTATGATGCCAAACCCCAGATGCCAATATATTTTATGTGGCATGGCCCTGCCCGTGCCTGACGTCCTTTTGGTGTGGAGTAAACCAAGAGATTTCTGTTGTTCTAAGTCATCACATTAAATTGGGTCCTCAGGGGACATTACTGGGGTTATTAGAGGGGACTTGTGAATCCCACGTGGACAGTATAATTATCAGGATGGCATTCCTGGTGACCAAGAGAGAAATTGCTCGGTGTTGAAGGTGCCCAGAGGCACCCTCTCTTAAGGTTTGGTGGAAGGGCGTTGATCGTGTGCATGCCAAGAACAACCAATTTACAAGGCCCGTGACGGCCCTCGGAAATGAGAAAATATGGGGGGGGGGTGCTGAACCAATTATGGACTGCTTATGTGGAGCTATACTGTGGTACTTATATGTGGATGATGCTGTGTACTAAACTTAACCTTAATAAAAGGTGGTTATTAAAATAAAAAAAAACATCAAAAAATGGCAGCCAAAATGGACTGGCATGTACTCCACATCGGTCTGTGTGCCTGCAAAGCAATCCACCCTTGCTACTCTCCTACAGCTCCTTACCCCAACCACACCATTCCCCAGCCAAGCAAATTCAGGTAGGAGATAGGAGTGCATTCCAAAACTAAACTTAGCCACTAACAGCAACGCATTATAACTGTAATTGACTTAATGTGGTGCAAAAGCCTTCAAAAGCAAAAAAGCTTTCCATAGGCCTTAAAATAATTTAAAAAGTCAAACAGAAAAAGTCAGACTTATGTTTTGAGACTTCCCATCTACGGTCCACTCAATTCTGTGGTCCAAGCATCCATTCTACATATCCTTGGAGGTATACAGTACCAGGATGAGCATGACTGACCTTCAATTCTATTATAGAGTGACGCAACTGTTAATAAGTAATGACTGGCTGACAGTATTGTGGGGCAATCTGGCCTACCAGGCAGAACTCTCTCTCTTCTGGGTCTAGACAATGGAATGGGAATTCTATATGATACGATGCCACAGCAACTCCCCAAAGTCACCTGAGTGATCTTTATGTGCTGCATTGTGGCACTGCTGGAAATGGGATGAGGCAAAACCCAGACACTGCAAACCCACAACGGCCTAGGAAGTACCTATCGCACTCTGCACAGCTTACTGGCTTTCTTAAATGGTACCAAAGGGGTATCTCAAACTTAGCTGATATCTGGCAGCGGAACTTCATGCATTCCTTTCACGACCTGCAAAATCAATTCGGACTGTCCCGGACCCAATTCAAAAAATATTAACATTTGAAACATGCTCTGACTGCATTCAAGGTCCAACTAGATGGTCTTCATCTTCAGTACAACCTACCAATTTACCAATAGGCAGACTTTGGAATGATGGCATATCTCAAATATAAGGTATGTTAGCCCTCCCTGAAGCAACAGTTGGAAATATTAGTTTGGCTTCTGGGTGACCTCGACTGGCTCGTATGGCCCACGGGAAATCACAATATCCTCACGATTCAGACTAATACTGCTAAATTACTTATACCTGACATATCCCACTTCACGGAGACTTTAGCATGCTAGCAAAATCCTATATCCTAACTACCTCCACTGTCCATGCCCTGATACTGATTTTTTCGTGTGACTTGACAATGGCCCCCGATTGTGGTGTATTGGTGGCAAATCATGGAGAATTTGATCCAAGCGTAGGGTTGTTCAACCTGCATCTTGTCCACACAGACCATACCTGGAGTTACTATTATTGTAAAAAAGTTCTTGTAGAGTGTAGAGCTACCCACTATGGGATTCCTGGCATGTTCTTGACAATTCTTGACAGTCAGTTGAGAGCCGTGGAGACGGTACTTGATCAGCAAGGCACAATCGTGTCCTAAAGAGACATTGCCCTTAAATGTATAACAAAGACTCTCCCCAGTCTAGCAAAATAGCATACAGGGATGGATTGCTCTGCAAAAATAGAGGAGCCATTTTATATCACTATATGCTTCCTCCAAAAGCACACCACAATCTGGGGTAAATGGTGACACTATTATGGCTTGGGTTCAATGGGACTACTTGACTAATCTCTGCAATTGATCTTCAACGAGTTGGGTTGGTAAAGGTATACAATGGTGCTTTATGTTTTGTTTTGTATAATTGCAAATACCAAGTAAAATTGTTTATTAAAAAATAGTCAGACCTAAAATGGTGTACAAAATGGTAATCAAACACAGGTTCCCAAATTCAATCAGTTAATAAGCACACCTGCATTGCGTGCTATGTAGAAATCCTCACTTCTAATACACTTTTGTTTTCTAATTATTTAAAGTTTGTTTACAATTTTTTCACATTGTTCCTATTTAGATTTTTATTGTAACAATGCTTTATGAAATTCATATATGTTTCAATTGTAAATACAAAGTTTTCAAAAAGTTTTCAATTATACAAAATTATTGTATGCACAATTTTATAAACCTTTCATAGACATTTGGAAAGCATATTGTCATAAGTTGTTTTTAACAAAAACCTTTTCCATTTTTCCATTCATATTTTAGTTTGTTCCAATTTTTATATTTTATAACTACTGCAAATAAATAATTTTCAATTGAAAACTGTATTTTTTATAAATGCATATCATATATTTTATAATGTAATTTTTAAACAATGTTAACATGTATTTGCAATGTTGGTATTTTAAATAAAATAATAATACATTGTTTGTAATTATGTTCCATTAGCTTGTACAGTAAGAAAGGTTTTTAATTTTATTAAATTCCCATTATTCCGCCTTTTCCATCTACACTTGCTTTATTTTTTGCCTGTTGTCATCTTTAATGGATTTTGATGACTCTGCTGTTTAGCAGTTCCTCTTTGCTTGTGCTCTATTAATGCTAAGTTTAATTTTAATCTATTTTCTATACTTCATGTGTCTAGGGAGGTGGTATATTATTAGTTAGGTAAGTAGCTGTATGTTGGTATTGTGTTATTTAGGATGTAGTTAGTGTGGGTTTTTATTGTGCTGGTATGAGGTGTGTACACTAAGGGGCTGATTACGACTTTGGAGGTGCGGAAGTGGGGTGGCATGTCACCACCCTGCTCTCGCAGTGCCAAAGTTGACCAACAGCCTCCCACAAGATAAGGAGTTTACTCCTGGTCTGGCAGGGTGTCCTTTGGCGTTCCCATGGCGGTGCCTTTGAGGCATCGCAAGTGGCACTGCAAAGACAACACCAAAGCAAGTTCCTGCATGGCATGGACTCTTTAGTCCATACCGTGCAAGAACTGGGCATGCATGCACACAGGGGGGCACATATGCATCCAAGTGTACGTGAACAACAAGTTTGCCCATTGCCAGCCTTATCATGGTGGTCTCGCTGCTATGAAAAGGCTGGTGGTGGAGAAACTCAGAATATGAATGACGGTGCCGCAGCGGTACCGCCAAGCATATTGCTGCCTCATACCATTGCGCCGTCACCAGAGAACATGGTTCCCTGGCGGTTGTAGCGGTCCCAAGACAGTCTGACCCCCCTACTTGTAATACAGTGGTCGGACCACTGGTAGGATGGTCCCTGACCACCACCGCACCTCCACCAGGGGTTCGGCAGTCCAATGGACCTCCAAACTCATAATCAAACGAGCCATAGGATCTACAAATTTATCACAACCACAATCCAACTGCAGAATATGAAGTATAAAAAAGAGAAAACAAGGTACTAGTCCATTACCATCTAAGCACCTGCTGGAAAGTGTATTATAGGTAGGGGTAAGCATGCACTTACCAATAGCAACAAGGCCACCAATGTAATATAAGGTCCAGAAAAGGTCTAAAAAATTATTCACTGGCTCAACCCATGGTAGCTGGCAATGAGCAGGCAAGCTAAACTTAGGATATAGGTGTGAAGCATTTAAAACATTAATACATTAACTAAGTAAGGGACAACACAAAATAAAAATCCACAAACAATTTATAAAAATAATTATTTTTATGATTAAAATCACATCAAAAGAACAAAAATCCAATACGTGGAACTGGGGATACGATTTTTAAAGAATAAACACTTTCTAGTGCTTGAGAACATATAGCACCAACGTGGGACATCCGGTCATGCTTTACCTGGACAAAATCAAAGTTTGAGGCCAACCACAATGGAGCCCTGGTTGGATACACTAAGTGGGAGGCCTTGGTAAAAATTTGACCGTCACACTTATCTTGAGGATTTTCTCTCGACGTCGAGCAGGCCTCTCCAGCAGGCCAGATTTCCAGTGACTTTTTCAACTTAATTCAGTGTTAGCCCCCAGTCAATTCCTACAAGTCTTGAGCACTGGAGCCTTCAGCGGGATAAACCTGAAATCCAAGCTGGGTCGCGGTGCGAGGGAGTCAGCTCGACTCTCAACTTCGGGTAGGTCACCTTATGGAGCTTGTTCCAAAAGTTGCTCCAAACTTCTGGAACTTGTTCCATAAGTTCCTCTTGAGGGTTCAATGAGTTCATATCACAAATACAAGGTTCCAGAGTCTCTGAGTTGCTCCTCGGAAGTTGGGAATATAGTTCCTGCAATTCACCAGGCCAAATCCTTAAAGGTATACTGGACACACTCCAGGGTAGGGACTACTTGAGGAAGATGGTGCAGGTGAGCTCTGTTAACCTGTTGCTTTCAGGAAATCCACTCCTTAATCCTTTTTGAAGCAAGGCAACGTCCTTGGGGTTGTATTTCCAAGTGCCCTTCAGAGTGCAATCCTTTGGGGTGCAGACCAGGGTTCCAGCAGGGCAGTCCTTCTTCTCCTTGTAGTTTCAGGCAGCAGATTAAAGTTGCTATGCGGCTCTCACATATTCATTCAATGTTCTCCTGCAACAAGCAGTTGGGGAACCCCTAACCAATGGGGTATAGGGTACCACCCAAAATCATAACAACTTCCTCCAAAGTGTTGCCATTTTTGTAGTTCACCGAGGGCGCATGTGCCCAGCAAGCATGACAAGTGTGGCATGTTCTTTTCCCACAAAGCACTGCACTTTAAAATACAAGAGGATCCTTTTCTCTCATTGGAAGTAAGATCTGACTAAACCAACACACTGATGTGGCTCATTTCCCTTAACACTCCCTTTCCAGACCTTCTGCAAATTCCATTCTGGGGGCTGCCATCAGGCTGGGGGGTACATGAAGTGGGGGTTGGCCTGGCTGGCATTACTTAGTATCCTGCTCTCTTTGAAGCCCAGTTTTATTTACTCATCCCCCTTCCTGGCCTGCTCTCTGCAGCTGTAGAACTCCCCCACAAATAACCTCTGTCTCTTGTGCAGGCCTCTTATCACCTCATCAAAGCAGTGTGCCTAAGCCTTTTAAAGGCTGGCCAATCAGGAGAGTATGCTATGAGGCTGGATTTTGTCTCACAGAAAAGAAAGTTCTATAAATTATTTTCTGTATTAGTAATGAAATGAAAAATTGCACTTATATAGCGCGTAACTACCCGGGGGCCTCGCAGCGCTTTAGACTGAATTATTTTACAGCGGGCACCGGGTAGGTCAGCACGTTTGCGCATACAGGTGCGTTTTTAGGGCCTTTCTGAAGGACATGAGATTTTTGTTTTCTCGGAGGGAAAGGGGCAGGGAGTTCCAAAGTTTGGCCGCAGAATGGGAAAAAGAGCGACCACCCCAGGGAGCCCTGTTGATTTTTGTTGTGGTTACAAGCTGAAGGGAGCCAGAGCGTAAAGCTCTGGGCGGTGCATAAGGTGTAACCACAGGATAAAGAATTGCCGGGCCAGTGCGATGAAATGATTTGTGAACTACGCACATGGCCTTGAACTGCACTCTAGCCGCTACCGGGAGCCAGTGAAGCTCTTTCAGAGCTTTCCTCGCTGACTGCCAGCGGGGGATGTTATATAAGAGCCGCGCGGCACAGTTTTGTATGACCTGGAGCTTACGAGTGACTGCTACCGGAGCTCCTAAATAAAGTGCGTTCCCATAGTCCAGGCGAGAGAGAACCAGGGCCTGGACCATGATTCTCCTGGCCTGGAATGGGAGTAAAGGAAGCACCTTACAGAGCATTTTCATCAGCCCAATGCAAGTAGAGGCAGTTTTTGTAGCTTGGGCTGAGAGATCCAGCGCTTTGTCTAGCCAAATCCCCAAGCTCTTGATCTGAGATTTGGGAGGGGGGGGCAGGCCTAAACATGGAGGCCAGATGGATGCAAGGGCAGATGGGGAGGAATTGCCCAACAGCATAATGTCTGTTTTCTCCCCGTTTAATTTGAGACAGGAAGATTGCATCCATCTGGCAATAGCCTCTAGACAGGGACCTAAGGTGGAAGACGACCCCTCTGGGTGGTCGAGAGAGACCACCAGTTGGGTGTCGTCTGCGTAGGTCACAATACGCACACCAAAGGGATGGACTATCCCCTCTAGAGGTTCCATGTAGGCATTAAATAGGGTGGGACTCAGGGAAGAACCCTGAGGCACCCCACAGCTAAGTGAGTGCTTAGGGGAGACTATCTCACCCTCAAACACCTGAAAGAACCTGCCATCCAGGAAGGAGGCAAGCCATTCCAGGGCCGCACCCGACACGCCCAAGCCACTTAAACGATGTAATAATATGGCATGGTTGACCGTGTCGAATGCGTAATGATAAATTCAACAGTGACAAGTTGTTGGATTTACCATTACCAATCTTATAAGTCCTTGAAATATTATGTTAGATCACTCCTGGCAATAGATACACTGTATTACAATATTCCCATGTTAGCCCATAGAGCAAAAAGGCTACAATGGGCAAAAAACTAAATTAGTAGTTTTTTCTTCACCATGGCATATAAAACATCTGTTTGAATGCCCCTGCTTATTTTTACCTGGCGCCCTACCATGGAGGCACCTAGGTTAGACCTTAGAGATGATGTATAGGTAAATATAAGGTAGGTTAATACTCTGGAAGTACTTTTAAATCCAAAGTCGAATTTGCATGTCATTTCAATTTAGAAACAGCTTGCAAAGTAGGGCTTACTTATAAAATGACATCAGACAACACAGCAGTGCACACTTAAGTGCCTCAAAGCTGCCGTGCCTCTAAACGTACATGCCTTACCATATATTAGGCACTTACAGATAGGTTGTCAGTGCCAATCAATGTTCTCTCTAATTTCTTTCCTCTGTGTGCGGCAGTGCAAGATCTCTGTGCACTGCAGCCAAGGCTGTGTGCGCCAAGCATGCGAGTGCAGCCTGTGAGTATATAAATCTGTGGCAATTATCACTCAAAACTTTTGTTTGCAATGAGATAGAGAACAATTGCATTTCACACATATAGCTCTAATTAACAGGGTCTTGTGAAAGTTTTGCACTGTGGAGACAGATCATTGTGACATTAATTGTTTGTTCTAGTTGCACTTATACCCCATGCTTAGAAAAGGACAAGACTCAGAAGGGAGCACCATTCTAAGATTTTACTGAATATTCTTGATTGGAGCACTGATGATTTAGTGGGGGATTGTTGGAAGACTATACAAGAGAATATATATTTAGCAAGTTGGCAATTACAAAACACAGTTACATTTTGATGTACAACGTGATGATCAATGTATTTGCTAAGAGGAAGTATGTGAAATGTGCCCATCTAGGCCAAACATAGACTGTGGGAAAGAGTGGCTCAGACGAGTCAAGTGCCATCACTAGATGTCTGACACATTTGCTTCTTTCGTTGGTCCTTACCATTCTTCCAGTCCTGATAAATCATATCAAGGTCAAATTTGCTATTTAAGAAATAGGCCTTTGTCATCATCAGCATAACCAAGGGATTCTCCTCCAGTCTAGTTCTTGATTTAGACTTGATATTGTTCAAGTGACTGAATCCTGGTTCACAGTCTGCACTTGATGACTGAAATGTTGGAACATGGCTGACAAGCCACATATTGCGAAGCATGCTATTGGTTTGGCACTCAAGAATGGCAGGTAGTATATGTCAATATCACTCAGCAAACCTGAGAAAGGAAAGATAAAATGTAGTTCTTGTATACATTTATCATGATACTCAGTGAAAAAATATTGAGCATTGTCTCACATCCATTTAATTTTTAATAGATCCACTCCGAGACGTTTTAACCCATAGGCAAAGTGGGCTCTGGCCCAGGACCCCAGCTTTTCAGGGGGCCCCCTGGGAGAGCCAGCTTGGTTCTCCGAGAGTCTTTCTCTAGTGACCCTGAATAATTCTTACACAGATTGTAATGGACTCTCACACATCACCCCTATTCAAAATAAATGAAAGGAAAACAGTATTTGAAACAGACATTTTGCATAGAAATGATGTGTTTATGTTTCATTCTTTCAGATCAAAGCAGAACCTTACATATTCATATGTCACAGATATTATTTGTAGTACTACTAGTAAACTGCTGCTGTGTTACAATATTGAAAACGCACCTCACTATCCCTAAATATTAGATGTAAACACATTTAGAATGCTGTGGCTGGTGAATGGTTTAAATCTCTAGTTAAGCGCCCACCCAAAGTCAAAATGCAATATATTTGCTCTATGACGGATATCAACACCCATTGCAGTGCTAAAACAATCTCAGGGCGCATAGCTGATATTGCACGAAAGTTGTATCTTCATTTTGACCCAAGAGTATTAAATCAGGTTGTCCAATTTATGTTCCAAACTGAAACACAAACAGTATTAATAAACGTTAACAATTATTTGTCATATTTGTACATGTTATATGCTATGCGATTTACAAATACTTACTATGGCTGGGCTCTGAATTCATTTTCGCCGCCTGACTGTCTCTAGCGCCAAGTACAGGGCTTCTCTGGAGCTGGCATGCTTACTTCTCCTAGTCTGCCTCAGATTGGCCTGGTACATTTTTTATATTGACGCGGTTCTGCCCAAGCAGCTACGATCTGATTAAACGAGCATTAATGATTCTTAGCTGACAGAAGAAGCGTGCAAGAAGCATAAAAGAGCTGATATCAGTCGTAGAACTGAGCATCAGCTAAGGTGGCCGAAAGAGGCCTCGACCATCTGTAACGTGATTGGAGAGAGGGGCGGCAGCAAAGACTCTCTGAAGACACATCCACCTGGTTCAATCAGTGCCCTCAGCAGCGTGCCCAGGACCTAGAAATGCGCTCAAAGCCTCCCTCCCTGATAAGAGAGATGAAGGGGAGGGCTCCTCAATGGTACCACTTTTTGGAGGTGAGTTGGTTATGAAAGAATATGTCCGTTCTTGGAAAGACATAGAGTTAGATCCTGATGGGCAACCCCATCAATGTGGAAGAGCCTCGTGGGAGAAATTAAGAGAACCGGAAAATTAACCCTCGCACAGACACGAGCAGAGAGTATAGTGATGGCCCTAGAGAGATCAATTGTGTCATCACATCAATCGACGCATCAAAACTAGGCCCCCCTGTCGGAGAGAAAAAAGCGACTTGTGCTTTCAGGAGGTGAGAAACTTTAGCGGAAGACAATACATTCTAAATTGCAGAGGCCCCCTCCCCGAGTGTGAGCGCGTCATTTGCACTTCCGCAGCTGCGAGAGCAACCAGGCTCCCAAGAAGCAGCTCGATGAGGTAAGATCCGGCCTGAAACACCCATTGGGTTCAAAGTGCTTCAGCCCCCCCCCTGTCATGCGTGGCAGCCCAGGATGAGACGGCTTCCCGGGCACACACCCAGCCGCACCCCAGTACTTCACAGGTCTTTAAAAGACCATTGACTTGCTAACAAGGCTTTGTTGCTTTTCAACCCTTCCTAGAGCCCCTGAATCTCCACTCTGCATATTGCTAAAAGACCATACTTTTCATGGTGCTACCATTTAAAATGCAGTGGCAGGTGAATGGTTTAAATCTCTAGCTAAGCAGAGACGTGCGCGCTTTGTGAGACAGTCTGCCCGCTTGGAAAAGACCCTGTGCGCCCGCTCGAGTGCGCAGCTTACTGGGAACAATGGTGCCAATTGTAATTACACCTCATTACCGTATACATTTTTAATCAGAGCACAGGGCAAAAAATGATTATTTATTTATTTACTTATTTTTATTTGAACAGTTTTATATAGTACTGGCTAGACCCGGAGGTATCGGAGCGCTTTATATGAGTATCAGGGAGTTACAGCTTACATAGTTACATCAATTAAATCAAGGAATCACGGAGGGAGGAGGAGGGGGAGGGAAGGAAACACAAAGGGGAAATGAGGAAAACAATGTCAGATGACCGGCTGGGTAGGTGACAACCAAGAGGGGGAAACCAGGGCCAGACTCCTCTACAGCTGCATGTGATAGCTCCACCGGGCATCGGCCAAGGTTGCTTGTGCACCGAGGTAAGTACAAACAGTTTTGGTATCCGCCCAGAGTTGCAGGTTACATAGTTACATCACTTAATCAATGAATCACGGATGGCGGGGGAGGGGAGGGAAGGAAACACAACGGGGAAACGAGAAAAACAAAGTCAGATGACCAGCTGGTAGGTGACGGCCGAGGAGGTGAAACCAGGGCTAGACTTCTCTATAGCTGCTTGTGACAGCTCCGCTGGGCATCGGCCAAGGTTGCTCGTGCACCTAGGTAAGTACAAACAGTTTTGGTATCCACCCAGAGTTACAGGTTACATAGTTACATAAATTAAAACAATGAATCATGGAGGGAGGAGGAGGGGGAGGGGGAGGGAAGGAAACACAAAGGGGAAATGAGGAAAACAATGTCAGATGACCGGCTGGGTAGGTGACAACCAAGAGGGGGAAACCAGGGCCAGACTCCTCTATAGCTGCATGTGACAGCTCCACCGGCCATCCGCCAAGGTTGCTCGTGCACCGAGGTAAGTACAAACAGTTTTGGTATCCTCCCAGGAGGCATCGTGAAAGGTCCATCGAAAGTTCTATCAAAGTTCCACAGGGCATGGGCCATGTTGATCCGGCTCTGCGGTGAGTACAATGGTCAAGGTTTCAGTCCGGGCGTCATCATGGATCAATTGGCAGCACCCATCCCAGAGTTATTGAGAGCTAAGACTTACTTTTGGGTTGATATGCTCTCCATGCTTCAAAGGGCACAGGCCAGGACAGTCATCTAAAGGTCAGGCATATAGAATGTGTAGGCCCGGGGTTGTACGGCACTCAGCTGTTGCCCAATGCAATTCTCTCGGAATGAGTGAGGCTGTCGCAGGACTCAGTGTAAAAAAAAGTCCCATTGCTAGTCTTTTGCGCTGTGGAGACCCTGATGTGAGCAAAGAAATCTCGCTCCAGGCGCCATTTTAGGGACAGGCACAGCCCGTGCCTGGCCCACCTTTGTACAACTCTGCCACAATTTCCAGCCATTTTGGGGTCAGGCGGGGCGGGAATGGATCCTCCCCCTGTCCACCAGGTGCCTCTTGTGACCCCTGACTCCCCTCAAAGCTTCGTCCTTACCAGCGCATGGGTCCCCGATATTGTATCTCACTAAAGGGGACCTCTGCTTATCTTTTCACTGTCACTGCTCCTTCAGGCCCTCCTACTGAGTTCAGATTTCGCCGTCAGGACAGTAAGGTCCTCCGTGTTACCTCAGGCAGTACGTGCACTCTGGTAATCAGCACCCCAGTAACCCGACTTTCTCACAGTACCCAGGATCAAAGGATCAAATACAGCATCCGCATATCTATCATGACTGGCGCAAAACAGTTCCAATTAAGAATATTGAAGATACTCCTTTTTAAAGAACACAATTTCGCAAGTCATTAGGAGCCTACAAACCAGCCATCTTTGGAGGCTAAGGAAGGAATTGGTATCCTATCTCAGTAGTTTTGAAGGGGTACAACTATCTCTGTCTACTAATGTCCTAGTTAGTAGCAGCAATTATTATGTTTTCTGATTTAGTCATACTTAGGCAGCTTCTAACCTCGCTAAACAGCGGTCCAGCAGTACTTCTCATTCCTTTCCTACTCTGCAGTGCTGGCTCACAAACAGCAGCCGTTCACCAATGCGGACATCCTTGCGTCATGTTGCAAGGGTACCTGCATTGCAGTGATCATTGTTTTTGTGCAGAAATGTACACCTACCTGCACAAAAACAATCATTCATGGCATTTGCCTCTTTCTATTTGTACTGCATAATGCAGCAAGCATAGAAAGAGTAAAAAATTAGGAGAAATAAAAGTCTTTCGCCACGTTACACCACTCCCAGGGAAGGCGTAAGATTCTGACACATTCCCAGCTTTACAAAATGTTGTAAATCTGTTAATGTGTCAAGTTCCATGGATGTTGCCTGGGAACACCCACAACAACACCCATGGAACACCCCTTCCAGGCAGAGTAATGAGTGAAAGGGGCCCATATTTACAAGGCAATGAAAAGTCACGCAGGGCGACTTTATTTGGCCTTGTAAATATGGGCAAGCCCATTACGCCGATGGTGCGTCAAAAAAAGCTGTAAATCTGGGAATGCGTCAAGTTCCATGGATGTTGAGTGGGCATACCCACAGCAATACCCATTGAACTCCCCTTTCACGTATAGTAATACGTGAAAGGGGCCCATAATTATGAGGCTATGAAAAGTCATGCAGGGTGACTTCACCTAGTCTTGTATATATGGGAAAGCCCATTGCGCCACTGGTGCGTGAAACCAAGTGACATACCACGGCGCAATGAGCCTATAAATAAGCCCTTGAGTTTCACTACTCTGACATTTTTCTGAGGAAGCCAACATGTAGAGAATTAAATTAAATATGGTTTTTGTCTGTTATACACGTCAGTTAACTAAGAGTCATTTAACCACTTTTTCGTCATCTATGGCGTATTTTACGCAAGCATAAATTACTTTTGCTTGCACTGGTAAGTCAGAAGGGCTATCATAAGACTAAGATTCTCCTCTATAAATAACCCCCAATTTCGTCTTAGAAAAAAGTACTCTTCATAGCAGGGATCAGACCGAATCACAGGATATTAGTGCAATTTGAATATATATTACTACAGTCTACCTATATTACATGCTTTTGCTCGAACAGAAACCCGCGGTTACAAATGTTACATCTTATACGCAGATGTTAACCAAGGGTCTAATTAGGGAAATAACACAATTCTAAACCTTCCCAGCGTTCTCCAATTGAATTGCACATCCATCACTGTTAAAGGCACATTGTTTTAAGAACGAGATGTCACTTTCTTCACCGGCTAATCATGTTTTTTTCTCCGAGTCCCAGCTAAGTCAGTGGAAACCTTTTTAGAATATTACATTTTAGGAGATTTAAAAGCTCTTTAGGCATATAACTGTGTAATGTCTTGATATATATAAATTTCACCCGCAGAGAAAACGCAATATATAAATAGCTAGTAAAATTATTCCTGACAGGATCATGCCACTCACAAGACTATAATCATGTTTTTTGTAGTTTCATGGAGCAGAATCTACTTTTACTAGAATCTACTTTTTTTTAGAAGTTGTATTTCCTGCTCGATGCAAGTACTACCAGTTGGAATGAGAGAGACTGCTGAGGTCAGCACTCTCACTGACTCCATCCCACTCAGTGGCGAGAAAGGTACCGACACCCTCTCTCAGTTGTCACCCGAGATCACCACTGGGGTCGGCTAGTTGTTTTTTAAAATGTTTGCTGTGTGAGCATGTATGAATGTATGTTTATTTTTAGGTTGCCTACTGTGAATGGGTGCATGCATGAGTATTTGCTTGTGAATGGTGGGTGTATGTGTGCACGCTTGTGAATGCATGGATGTGAGTGAGTGTGCATTTAGATGGATGGGTGTATGTGGGTGCGTGTGTGGCTTCCCGGCCCTGCCTCTTGCTCGAATTTCCGTTCTCCACTGTCAGCTCATCCCTCATCTTACTAAGAACTTTCTTTCCAAAGACATTCCTCTCAAAACTTGTCCACTGGCTTAAATAGTTCGGGTACGAAAATGAGCTAATTCTATCTGATGGACTAAGTCAACACAGTAACAAATATCTGCCACGTTAACTTTTTCCCTTTTAACCCGTTAACCGCGGCTGTTTTTTCGCGGCAGTGCGGCGTTTTAAAGAACGTGTGGGGCTGCGTCGGCCGTTGAACGTGCGCAGCACCAGCCAGGTAGTGCTCCGAATGTTCAGCGGCCTACGGCAGCACTTAACGGGTTAAGGATGGGAAATAAAGATATTTCTCCTCATACGCCGCTCTTGGGAAGGCTAATCTTTTTGGCATATTCCCACGTTTACTAATTCTGGTAAATCAGGGTTTGCATCAAAAACCATGCGAGTTGTGTATGAACACCATTGCAGCGCT
This sequence comes from Lissotriton helveticus, assembly GCF_964261635.1. Classification (NCBI taxonomy): domain Eukaryota; kingdom Metazoa; phylum Chordata; class Amphibia; order Caudata; family Salamandridae; genus Lissotriton; species Lissotriton helveticus. The sequence continues at coordinate 429,233,508 of NC_136059.1, forward strand.
CATGAAACACCTATCTAGAGCAGAGTAAGGCAATACAATGATTTGCCTTGCGTTGCTTTACTCAAAATGTATGAAGCAACTCAGGGCCACGCAAAGTGGCCTTGCACAACTTCATAAATCAAATTTTTCAGTTGCATCCCTCATGTCCAACATTGCGTGGTGCAAGCGCGACTCAACTGGGGTCATAAATATGGTTCTTGGTATAAAAGGACAGCAACTTGACCACTTGTCAGGAGAGGTCCTTTGCTCAGATAATCACTAGAGATTCTGCCAGAGACGGTCTCACCTGCTGCCAGTACACTTCACACTTTGCGGATGATACATCTCACCTGAAGACTGAAGCTGATAAATTCAAGCCCCCAAGAAAGACTGACTGACTTCAAGTTGCTCTGCCTTTCATGCTCTCATAGTATAATGCATAGAAGTAGGCGTTAGGTTCTAGATATCATTTTAAAAGACATTTTAGCAATGCTGGAAATGGTAATTTTGTTCTTGTTATTTATAATGTGTTTTCTAGCTGTTTTTTATGATATTCTGTGTAGTTGTTCTAAATTTGTACTGAGAAACTGTAGTAATAAATACTTTTAACGTAAAAGTGTTCAATCTCCTTAGTACAGTGTGTGTGATACTGTGAATAATGAAATAAGGTTTGATACTGTTTATACAGCGCTCTTAATCCCTTAATGTGATTTTTACAAACCCCAAAGCACTACTTTTATATCAAATACACATGAATCGTGTCCTGTGCATCTACAATAAATGTTCTTTCACATTCACTGCTGTTGCACTTGAGCCAAGTTCACCCGTGTCAACCCGTGGGTGTGTTGGCACACCTTGTAGAGTTACGCTAAAGTTGTAACTTATGAAACAGGGTTTTGCGGCAGTTGCTTCATCAGGGTTCACCCTCCATTCAACCAACAACCTAATTTCTCAAACCAGTGGAATAAAAATATTCTGCTGCTCTATGCCAAAGACTTAATCTACATGGCACAGGAAGAAAACAACCTACATTCACCACTAACAGCCATTTATTCATTTGTATTTTAATTACATTTCTGTATAACATAGAAGAGTAGAGAGGTATCAGTGCTTTTTACATTAAAAACAGAAAGAAAACTCTCTTACAGGCAACTAAAATATAAATGGTAATGCAAACTTACATCATGTTTGGTGGAAAACAAATCCAACAATCCGAGAATACGAAGGTTTGTAGAGGTTAGTAATGTGATGTGGACAGAGGAGTGTCAGAAGGACATTGCCACCATGATGGAGGCACTGTGTACTGCAACAGTCCTCAGGGCATCTGATTTCATTTAAGAAATTGTTATGCACACAGATGCTTTAGAGCATGGCACAGTCCAGTACATTCCAAGCAAAGTAATTGAAAAGACCATTCCATAGCTCTCATCAGCAGATGGCTACTAACCAGGGTACAGTGGTTGAGTGTGATTAACAGGGATATCTTTGCAGTGGTCTGGGTCCTAAAGAAGCAGAGGCCATAACAGTTTGGGACTCATTTCTTAGTTCTGACAGACCACCAGTCCCTTATGTAGCTGACGCAAAAGAGCAGGAAGAACCCAAAACATTTTCTTAGGTGATCAGTCTATCTTGTTACAGGACTTTACGATGGAACACATTCCTGTGCCTCACTACCACAATGTTGTTAGTTCTTCCATGTTCCTCTGCCTTACTGGTGAGAACTCCCCCATGTGATGGTAGTATTCTCTGCTTTCAGGTGGAGGGGATCTGTGTAAGAAGGGACCCACTTTTTATTATGGTTCCCCCTTTTTTACCAAATTGGTTTTGCTGGGTTTAGGATTCTGCACATTTACCACTGCTAAACAGTGGTAAAGTGTCTCTGCTTGCTCCCTAAATAATGTGATGTACAATAGAAATGTCTACTTTGCCTATTTATGTTTTCTATAAGTCCATTTAATGCAGCCTAACGTGTACATATGCCATGAAAAACCAAAAGTCATATGTAGGCTACAGTGTATATTTACAGCACCCACAAATATTACAAAAATGTGTCTATTCGGGACACAATTGTGTTCTGACTAGGATGCAGCTTAAATGTACTTCAGTGAATACATGGCAGACAAAATCTTCTTTGACATGTAGGAAAAGCCTCTTTGCCTTGTAGGAAAAACCTAAAATATGCCTTTTATGCCTACAAGGAAGGAGGCTAATATATTAAATTAGGGCACACTATATCTTGAGTTTAGTGGGCCCTCAAAGTGAAATAAAAACACAACAGGTATTTCATTGTGCAGGCTTGGCTAGACATTTTCATGACAGGCCTATTTGGGAATAAAATCTATATGTTCCACCTCTGTTTAGAAAAGAGCTAGAAAAATCCTTTAAATGCCTAGTTTTTAAAATGTGACCCAATGGCAAAATCACCTGTAAAACTTTGTAAAAACATACTTTAGGCTACCTGAGTCAGATCTGGTTTAAAAGCTGTTCTTCCACTTATCACACATCTAGACCTGTAATATACATCCTTAGCTGGGAGAGTCAACAGCCCTGGTTCAGAGAACAAATACCTCCATCTAGGCCCAGAAAAGGACAATGAGTTTAATTGCTGAACATGACCATGGAACAGGGATTAGCTCTCTATAAGTGGACAGGGAGAGTTGTCAAAACAAAGGACAGCTTAACCACTACTTCTTTTGACTTGGAGATGCCTCAGATGGCTTCTTCTGTGCATTCCCTGAGCCTTTTCACATTGAAAGTTTCTAGTCACAGTAGGAGGGAAAACTACTTCTGCCACCTATCACATATCCAAAGCTGAAATGCTCATACTTGGCTGGGAGAGTTATCGCCTTTGGCTCAGAGAATGATGGACTGCCTTTGAGCCCAAGAAAGGTCAATAATGGGTGTCAACTGCTGACCACTTACATAGATTAGTAATCTGTGAGTGGGCAGGCACAAGTGGCAGAGCAAAGGTTTGCTTTAACACTAAATTTTTTAACTTGGAGATGCCAGTGAGGGCTTCTCCGTGTCATCCAGAGGGCCTTCCTATCCAGGCTCTAGCGACAGTGTGAGGGATAACACATTTGGACCTTGCCCGGTAAGAGACTCCGCAAGAAGCTGAATACAGGCGTTCCTAGGAGCAGGGTAATGTTACAGTAAGGTAAAAAAAATATGCTACAAAACACGGTTGCCATCTGGGAGAAAATAGCTAGGAGTGGGTGGTAGATTTTCTTCAGTCGCCGGTTAGCATACAGAATACATTTGGAACCTTACTCACCACTGCCTAGGGGCATTGCTGACCTGGGAAAACTCTATCTGAGGAAAGCCTTGGTGGAAAAAAACTCCTGATTTGCAGCTGCATGTAGAAGGCTCAGAGGTGGACACAAGGACCCCCGATTCCTGGTGGCACACTTGGACAGTAACTGCTCTGCAAGGGTCAAATGGTCTTTGCCTACTTCAGGGGCACACAAATCAGAAGGAGCGCCTTACTCTGAGAGGGCATAGCTGAACATTAAGGAGTGGACCATGCAGGAGATCAGACTTAGGAGAATCCTGGTACCTAGAAGCCTACTGTGAGGAGCTTCGCGATTGAAGATAAGGAACTGCCCCAACAGTTTCAGACTAGGACCAAAGGTAAATCCTTTACCAAGATGACTCTATTAGTGTATCTGCGTTGCGGCTCTCTTGTGGTCACCTGAACTTGCAACTAGATCCTGGTTATCTATGTCCAGGGGCTTCTGATTGGTGCTTTATATTTCATTGCCTATTTGTGCTCTTAAACCTTTAAAACATCATATCCCATGTTCTCCTTGACCTATTTTGATGAACTTTGTGTATTCTTGCCATTACATTGTCCCCTATTGTTTCTAAATTAGTTTGGAGTTGTTTTCTTTACTTTAAAATTGCTTCTACTGCTTGGGCTTAGCAAACACTTCTCGGGGGGAAAATGGGGGTTGCCCGCTGCTTATGCCAAAGCTACAGGGGTTGAGCAGAGATTCTCTAAGAACTGTGTTAAGACATAGCCAGGGTAATTTTATTGAGTTGCTAAGTGTGCCCCCTGCCCAAATGAGTAACCCCATTTAACTAGATATAGGCTGTTAAACACTCATCATACAGGAGACAGTCCAATAGATTGGACAGACAAGGGGAGAGCTCACAGGGCAAAGGGAACCTATGGACCTATCGCATTGGGCCTATTGCAGTAGGTTGAGTTGTGTTTGAAGGGTGTGCAGACCTATTATGATAAGATCTATGTAGGACAAAGTTTGTGTGGTGATCATGTGTTCACTATGGAAGCATCTGAAAAGGACTTTTTGTATGGTTCGGTGCAAGTGATGCCGACAGTATATTATGTGTGCGTAAGGAATGCTTATGTGAGATTGCCTGCGAATTGGTATGGTAAATATTATTTGGTTATGAATTTTTCCAACATCTACCACGCAGAAGATTTAGAACTTCTGGAATGGGGAGGACATCCCTGAATGAAAGAAAGAGGGATGCAAGTGCAGGAGCAGTGACTGGAGACATTTGTGGAGCAATAATACCAAGTTTGGGAGTGGTTTTAAAAGATGTGAAGATAAGAAAGTTGGTGACTTTCGTGGACCGATTGTTAACTAATATAGCAAAGCCATTAATACTGGTTGATGGGAAATGTTGTCGATAAGGATGATGGTGATGCAGAACCATCTTGCTTTAGATGTCCTAATCGCAAACGAGGACGTAGTCTGTAAAATGTTGAAGTTTCAACAGTGCTCTACTTATATACCAGACAACAGTAAGGATCTGGAAATATATATAGGTGACATCACTGTGATACATTATGAGATTAAGGACCTGACAAAGGAAGTAGTTTAGGAAAAAGTTGGGAAAGGATTTGGCAGAGTGGTAAATTGGTTTGCAAACCTTGGAAAATGTATCCTTGAATATATTCTGAACCCAGTCATTATCATTGTGGTTTGTGTGGTTTGTTTGTGGGGATTTGCTAGAGCTTATCAGTGGTACAGGATGAATCATGTCGAAAGGCCCCTTAGACAGCAAGAGGTAAAGATGGCCAGACTGCAGGACAGTCACTATCAGAATTTCAAGAATTTAGAGAAGTTCCGACAGGGAAGGATGGCTACGAGCTCTGTTTAGGTCAGTTCTTTCTCCAGGAAATTGTGGTTTTGGTGATGACACTAGTCATCAAAGGGGGGAACTGAGAGAGCGCCAAGATGTTCTGAAAATTGTAGGGCTGCATCATAATCACGAATAGTCCGCACCCGTATATATTCTTGTGTTGTAATAACAGATCATCATTAGGAATGTATTCATAATAAGGAACAATGTGAGTATGATGTTAGAAATTCAGTTTGTGTTAGTTGAGATAGTAAAATGACATTTGATTGTAATTGTTTATTGCAAAATGCCTTGCGAATTAATTTACCTGCAATGTAAAGGCATTAGATTTAAACGTGCATCATAAAGTTTGCACGCGTAGGGATGGCTGATTGTGCCTAAAGGTTGGAAATACAATGCTTATAAATGTAACATTTAAAATGTGTAATCCTTAATGTATACAGGCCTAAATGGATGTTCATGTTTTGCTGTGAACGGCCTAAATATTTCTTATGTTAGCTGAATTATGTAGGCCCGAAATGTGTTTCCCTGGGAGAGCTCTCAGTTGAAGGCAGTCAGCAGATTTCCTGTATGAGCAATGTTATTTCATTCACATGCTTTCCATTGCAGGTGCAAGGACATTGTCTTCGTTATTTAGACTTATGGTCTTTGTTTTAGGAGTTAGGTATGGAGGAGACCTGCAACAGTGTATCGTGGAATGCTGATAATTAGCAGCTCGCTGGAGAAGTCTGGGACTCAAGGACATATTAACCATTATTGGATGGAGTGCATGTTTTTGGAAAGTTACCTTCAAGAGGTACTCAGCCAAAGGAGGTGTTTTGTGGGCATGTACTATTGATTGATCATTTTGTATTAGAGTCAGCGCCCCGAGGGAGGAGAGCAGATGAGGGCATATGCGAGCAGAGAGAGCGGTTAGGAGGATAGGAGAAGTGTTCGATACTTAGAAGGAAGACTTAGCTTCGACTACTGACCTATGCAACGTGAGTGTACTTTTTAGGAAGTCTTCACAAGCTGACACCTTTCCTCGATCTCTGTTGGGAAATGATAAGTAGGGATGTCACCTCATTGTTAGAGTAGGGACAGAGTAACTGATTTTATTTCCTTTCGTCACAGATGATAAAGACTGATTTAGACATTGGAGCAGTTGTTTCTTGCCTGATTTTTTTAGAATTGCTTAATATTTTTATGCTACACTGAATCAGACTGGTACATAGAATGCTTTTTGTACTTAGTGCCCATGTATTTCTTTAACCTCATCATGAGGTGCTGGTATGTTCAGTTATTTCTGGTTTTGTAATAAAATTCCTAAATGGTAAGTCGGAGTCAGTGGTCCTTTTCGAGTCTAAGTTGATTTGTCAAGTGATAAGGGTATTGGATTCTCTCTTTTACACTTCCTAGCAGATAAAAATGTCCAGTCGACCGAGGATTCTTGGGAGTGGTAAGATAAGATAAAAGATAAGATAAGAATCCGGCATTATAATGTATGAGGGATGAGCAGAGGGTAAGGCTGTTCTACCAGCCACCACTGAAATGGATTCTAAGGTCAGAACCCACTGACATTCATTACAGCACCTACATGAGGTCAGTCACTGTACCCAAAGAATGCGAACTATGGCTAAAGGTTGTGCTGGATGGATTCTCAGGTTTTTGGGGTTGACTTATTTTCATCTTGCAGTTGACCAAATCAATGTTGAACTGGCATCTGTTGCCTCTCATTGATGATAGTGTTTCTGTGATTTTATGTGTCACACAAATATTATCACAAACAGTGTCAAATGAGGCCATGAGAAGTTTATAGTTGCATTTTTCACAGTGCCTTGCTAATGCTAAAGATTTATATATTTTATGCTAATAATAACATCTTTTCAAATTATGTTTTTCCATTCTGGACAGACCCTAAACTTCAAGGTCTGTTCCCCAGAGTGTGCTGGGTTCAGTACGTATTTATACCCACTAGACTCTGTGCAAATGCTTGGCCCTGTGTTCATTGCTTCTCTCAGCCAGGGTTTTGACGAACATCTGAGGAAGATTGCCATTACATTTTCTTTGGACAAACAAAAGTAAAATCAAGTTACATGTGCTGTAAACTTTGTGTAATCACGTGGTCCTGTGCTCATCTCTTTGCATAATCACTTGGTCCTGTGCTCATCTCTTTTCTCAGTCAAGCTTTCGAAAAACATCTGAGGATGAATGCCATGAGGATGAGAAAATAATATTAAATGCATAATATTGCATTACATTTTTAGGGCAAAGAGAAGAAAAATCATGTTACCTTTGCATCTGAATATATTTGTACATACGTGAGAACCTAATGGTTCTTATGAAATCTTGCAGAGATGGACTACCTTTGTAAACTGACCGTGCTCTTGCCCCACCAAACTCATCTTTCTCCCTTCCCATATCGTGGTGGTGCCCCTGGCAGGGGAAATCACTCACCGCACCCCATGCACAATTAGAAAACTACCAGCACATCAAGGCCAATTGTATTATTTACTCAAGTAGAAGTTCCTCCTTTGGGAGGTCATAAAATTCATGTTATGTCATGCTACGTTATGTTACTTATATTTGTGGAGCACACTGTTGTCCGGGAGCTAATTCTGGTGATTAGCATGTGTAAGTCTAGCACACCTTGGGCCTAGTGGGACTACTCAAAAAGCCAGGTCTGATTGAGGAATTCAGGTAGTAAAGAGGAGTCTCTAATGTGTAGCGGTTAGTCATTCCACGCTTTAGGAATGATGTAAGTGTCAACTGCCAGATCTGGTTTCCCGTATGTGCACTTAAGAGTCTGGAAGGTTTGTGAAAGCTGATGTGAGGGGTTGAGGAACCCAGTGTTATAAAGTACCTTGAAAGTGTTTGTGAGGAGTTTGAAATGTGCTCACCTGTGAAACAGGAGACAGTGGAGCTCATTCATGAGAGTTGTGATGTGAGTGCAGTCTGTAGCCTTCTGGTGAGTTTTTTTTACTGATCCCAGCATTGAGGGTGTTCTTGTAGTCTAGCTTTCTTGTGACCAGGATGTGCATGACGGCTTTCTGGGTGCTGATTGGGAGCCATTTGAAAACCTTCCTGTTAAACCTAGCAATCTTGTTTTACCCCTAATTCTTTGCTGTAAGATCTCCCCTTTTCCTGTCTTTGTTTTTGCTGGCCTTAGGACTCTGTGCACTTTTCCACTGCTAACCAAGACTAAAGTGCTGGTGCTCTCTCCTTGAAACATGGTAAGATTGGCCTATACCCATATGGCATTTTAATTTATTTGTAAATCCCTAGTATAGCCTACCTGTGCCCAGGGCCCATAAATTAAATGCTACTAGTGAGCCTGCAGCACTGATTTTGCCACATATTTAACCCCTTCGATGCTCATGACGGAATGGTTCAGTCATGAGCATCGGTGCCCCTGTGCTCATGACGGAACCATTCCGTCATGAGGCCAGGGGCACAAAAACTGACAGCAGAGAGATTTCCTTTTCTCCCATGTGACCTTGGGAGCTGGGAGAGAGCTTCCCCAGCTCCCAAGCCCCCCTCCCTGGTTTCTGTTCAATGACTATCAGCGCGCACGTCGCGCTGTCCTCATTGAACACAAACCGAAACTGAATTGAGCCTCTAGGCTAATTTCAGTTTCACTTTCTACATGCTAAGGGGGCTATCTCAGCCTCCTGAGCACGTAGAAAGAGGGGAGAGGTATCATTGGAAAGGGGAGAATCTCCCCTTTCCAGTGAATCCCTGCTTGGGAATCGCCCCAGGAGGGCGATCCGCAAAGAGGGATCCACCCACTAGACACCAGTGAGGGGGGAGCAGCCCCTTGGACAAGGGCCTTCACTACCCCCATAATGAAATCAACATTATTCAGTCTTTCTGCCCCCCCTGGGGGGCAGATGGGGCAGTAGCCCCCAATCTGACCCCCCGGGGGGGGCAGAAAGTCCACTATACACCAGGGATTTTTTTGGGGGCACTTTTTTTTAGGTTGGGGGCTGCCCAAAACGGGCGCGTTAATGCCCCCACCCCCGGCACCATTACAGCCTTTCTGCTCCCCCTGGGGGGCAGATGGGGACAGTAGCCCCCAATCTGCCCCCCTGGGGGTGGGGCAGAAAGCCCACTGGACACCAGCAAATTTTTTCCGTGCAATTTTTTTTAGGGTGGGGATGCCCGAAACGGGCACGCCAATGCCCCAACCCCCACCACCATTACAGCTTTTCTGCCCCCACTGCGGGGCAGATGGAGGCAGCAGCCCCCAATCTGCCCCTGGGGGGGCAAATGCCCCCTAGACGCCAGGGATATTTTGGGCAAGTTTTAATTAGGGTGGGGGCATTTTCATGCCCGTTTTGGGCAGCCCCCACCCTAATTAGAATGTGCCCAAAAACTCTCTGGTGTCTAGTGGACTTTCTGACCCGCCTGGGGGCAGATGGGGGCATTACCCCCCAATCTGCCCCGCTGGGAGGGGCAACAAGCCCACTAGACGCCAGGGATTTTTTTTGGGCAAATTTGAATTTGGATGGGCTGCCCAAAACGGGCATTCCCATGCCCCACCCCCTCCCCCACAAAAATTACAGCCTTCCTGCCCCGCCCGGGGGCAGATAGGGCAGCAGCCCCAATCTGCCTCCCCCGGGGGGGCAAAAAGTCCACTAAACACCAGGGATTTTTTTAGGCAAAATTTTATTAGGGTGTGGCATTAGCATGCCTGTTTTGGGCAGACCCCACCCTAATTACAATTTGCCCAAAAAACTTCCTGGCGTCTAGTGGACTTTCTGTCCCCCCTGGGGGGGCAGATGGGGGCATTATCCCCCAATCTGCCCCGCCGGGGGGGGGCAAATAGCCCACTAGATTTCAGGGATTTTTGGGGGGCAAATTTGAATTTGGATGGGCTGCCCAAAACGAGCATGCCCATGCCCTCACCCCCTCCCCCACAAAAATTACAGCCTTCCTGCCCCTAGTGGAGTTTCTGCCCCACCTGGGGGGCAGATGGGGGCATTACCCCCCCAATCTGCCCCACCGGTTGGCAAGAGATTATGGGTAAGGGGACGTGAGGGGTCTACTTTTGAGAAATGTGTGGGCTTGGTAGGTTTTCCTAGATAACCGGCGAGCACAGGTCCAAAAACCCAGGTGACCCCTCTTGCAAAAGCAGGTGGTTTTGCGATAGGCAATTTTAATGTCGCCTCACTACGTTTTGGGCCCTTGCCTGTCGCGGGTACTTGCGCCTCCCACACAAGTGAGGCATCATTTTTATCGGGAGACCTGTGGGAACGCTTGGTGGTAGGAAATTTGTGTGATTCCGGTGATGCCACACTTTCCCACACAAAAATGTGTGAAAAACTGATTTTTTTTCAGTTAACATTGAGGTTTGCAAGGGATTCTGGGTAAGGAGATGTTGGGGGATCCACGCAAGCCATATCTCCTTGGAAGCCCCCGGGTGTCTACTTTTCAGAAATGTGTAGGCTTGGTAGTTTTCCCTAGATGGCTGGTGAGCACGGGGCCAAAAACCCAGGTCACCCCCCTTTTAAAAGCAGGGGGTTTTGAGATAGGCAATTTTGATGGCACCTGAATATGTTTTGGGCCCTTGCCCGTCGCGGGTACATGCGCCTCCCACAAAAGTGAGGCACCCTTTTGATAGGGAGACCTGGGGGAACGCTGGGTGGTAGGGAATTTGTGTGAGCCCAGTGATGCCACATGTTCCCACATGAAAATGTTTGAAAAAATTGATTTTTTCAGCTAAAATTGAGGTTTGCAAGGAATTCTTGGTAAGAAAACGTTGAGGATCCACGCAAGCCATACCTCCTTGGAAGCCCCCGGGTGTCTAATTTCCTGAAATGTGTGGGTTTGGTAGGTTTCCCTAGGTGCCGGCAGAGCTAGCATTCACAAACTACAGCTAGGCACTTTGCCAGAAAAGGGTCATTTTTCACTGTAAAATTGAGGTATGACCATGTTACCTCACTACGCTTTGGGCCCTCGCCTGTGCGGGTACTTGCGCCTCCCACACAAGTGAGTCACCATTTTTATCGGGAGACCTGGGGGAATGCTGGGTGGTAGGAAATTTGTGTGAGCCCAGTGATGCCACACGTTCCCACACGAAAATGTATGAAAAAATTTATTTTTTCAGCTGAAATTGGGGTTTGCAAGAGATTCTTAGTAAGAAAACGTTGGGGATCCACGCAAGCCATACCTCCTTGGAAGCCCCCGGTTGGCTAATTTCCAGAAATGTGTGGGTTTGGTAGGTTTCCCTAGGTGCCGGCATAGCTAGGGTTCACAAACTACAGCTAGGCACTTTGCCAGAAAAGGGTCATTTTTCACTGTGAAATTGAGGTATGACCATGTTGCGTTTTGCAAGGTTTCCTGTTGCAGGCACTAGGCCGACCCACACAAGTGAGGTACCATTTTACTCAGACGACTTTGGGGAACGCGGAGAGTTTGGAAATTTGTGGATCCACGCAGATTCCAGAACTTTCCACCACAGAAATGTGGGAAAAAATTGTTTTTTTGTCAATTTTTAAGGTTTGCAAGGGTTTCTGGGTCAAGTCACCCCATCCTGAATTCCCCTGGGTGTCTAGTTTCCAAAAAAGTATAGCTTTGCTAGGTTTCCCTAGGTGCCGGCAGAGCTAGGGTTAAAAAACTACAGCTAGGCACTTTGCCCAAAAATTATAATGTTTCACTGCGAAAATGAGGTTCGTCTACGTTTCGTTTTGCGCCGTTTCCTGTCGCAGACACTAGGCCGACGCACACAAGTGGGGTACCATTTTTCTCAGAAGACTTTGGGGAACGCTGGGTGGGTAGAAATTTGTGGATCCACGCAGACTCCAGAACTTTCCACCACAGAAATGTTGGCAAAATGTGTTTTTTTTTGTCAATTCTTTAGGTTTGCAAGGTTTCCCTAGGTGCCGGCAGAGCTAGGGTTAAAAAACTACAGCTAGGCACTTTGCCAAAAAAGGCTCATTTTTCACTGCGAAAATGAGGTGTGACCAAGTTGCGTTTTGCGCCGTTTCCTGTCGCAGGCACTAGGCCAACCCACACAAGTGGGGTATCATTTTTCTCGGAAGACTTTGGGAAACGTAGGGTGGAAGGAAATTTGTGGATACACGCAGATTCCAGAACTTTCCACCACAGATATGTGGGGAATAGTTTTTTTATTTTTTATTTTTAAGGTTTGCAAGGGTTTTCTGGGTAACAGAACCTGGGGGAAGGCAGTCAAGTCACCCCATCCTGAATTCCCCTGGGTGTCTAGTTTTCAAAAATGTATAGGTTTGCTAGGTTTCCCTAGGTGCCGGCAGAGCTAGGTTTCAAAAACTACAGCTATGCACTTTGCCAAAAAAGGGTCATTTTTTACTGCAAAATTGAGGTGCGACTACGTTGCATTTTGCGCCGTTTCCTGTCACAGGCACTAGGCCAACCCACACAAGTGAGCTACCATTTTTCTCAGATGACTTTGGGTAATGCTGGGTGGGAAAAAATTTGTGGATCCACGCAGATTCCAGAACTTTCCACTACATAAATGTGGGTAAATGTGTTTTCTGACAATTTGTAAGGTTTGCAAGGGTTTCTGGGTAACATAACTTGGGGAGAGGCAGTCAAGTGACCCCATCCTGGATTTCCCTGGGTGTCTACTTTTCAAAAATGTATAGGTTTGCTAGCTTTCCTAGGTACCAGTAGAGCTAGGGTTAAAAAACTACAGCTAGGCACTTTGACAAAAAAGGGTCATTTTTCACTGCGAAATTGAGGTGCGAACCTGTTGCGTTTTGCACCGTTTCCTGTCACAGGCACTAAGCCGACCCACACAAGTGAGGTACAATTTTTCTCAGAAGACCTTGGGGAACGCGGGTAGTGTGGTAATTTGTGGATCCACGCAGATTCCAGAACTTTCCACCACAAAAATGTGGGGAAAATGTGTATGTTTGTCAATTTTTAGGTTTGCAAGGGATTCTGGGTAACAGAACCTCGGGGGAGGCAGTCAAGTCACCCCATCCTGAATTCCCCTGGATGTCTAGTTTTCAAAAATGTATAGATTTTCTAGGTTTCCCTAGGTGTCGGTAGAGCTAGGGTTAAAAAACTACAGCTAGGACCTTTGCCAAAAAAGGGTCATTTTTCTCTGCTATATCGAGATGTGACCACGTTGCGTTTTGGTCCGTTTCCTGTCGCAGGCACTAGGCCGACCTACACAAGTGAGGTACCATTTTTCTCAGAAGACTTTGGGGGACGTAGGGTGGGTGGAAATGTGTGGATCTACGCAGATTCCAGAACTTTCCACCACAGAAATGTGGGTAAAATGTGTTTTTTCAGGTCTTTTTTTAAGGTTTGCAAGGGAGTCTGGGTAACAGAACCTGGTGGGAGAGAATCAAGTCACCCCATCCTGGATTTCCCTGGGTGTCTACTGTCTAAAAATGTATAGTTTAGCCTGGTTTCCCTAGGTGCCGGCATAGCTAGAGTTAAAAAACTGCAGCTAGGCACTTTGCCAAAAAAGGGTCATTTTTCACTGCGAAATTGAGGTGCGACCGTGTTGCATTTTGCGCCATTTCCTGTTGCAGGCACTAGTCCAACCCACACAAGTGAGCTTCCATTTTTCTCGGAAGACTTTGGTGAATGCGTTGTGGAAGGAAATTTGTGGATACACGCAGATTCCAGAACTTTCCACCACAGAAATGTGGAGAGAATGTGTGTTTTTTGACAATTTCTTAGGTTTGCAAGGGTTCCTGGGTAACAGAACCTGGTGGAAGGCAGTATAGTCACCCCATCCTATATTCCTCTGGGTGTCTAGTTTTAAAAAATTTATAGGTTTGATAGGTTTCCCTAAGTGCAGGCAGAGCTAGGGATCAAAAACTACAGCTAGGCATTTTGCAAACAAAGGGTCTCTTTACACTGCGAAATTGAGGTGCGACCATGTTGCGTTTTGCGCCGTTTCCTGTCGCAGGACCTAGGCCAACCCACACAAGTGAGGTAACATTTTTCTCAGAAGACTTTGGGGAACGCGGGGTGGGTGGAAATGTGTGGATCGTCATGGATTCAAGAGCTTTCAACCACAGAAATGTGGGGAAAATTAGTTTTTTTGGCCAATTTTTTAGGTTTGAAAGGGATTCTGGGTAACAGAACTTGGTGGGAGGCAGTCAAGTCACCCCATCCTGAATTCCCCTGGGTGTATACTTTTCAAAAATGTATAGGTTTGCTAGGTTTCCCTAGGTGCTGGCAGAGCTACGGCGCAAAAACAAAAGGTAGTCTTTTTGTCCAAAACGTGCTAGATTTCACTGGAAAATTGAGGTGCGACCATGTTGCGTTTTGCGCTGTTTCATGTCGCAGCCACTATGCCTACCCACGCAAGTGAGGTACCATTTTTTTAGGGAGACCTGGGGAACGCTGGGTGGGTGGAAATTTGTTGATCCACGCAGATTCCAAAACTTTCCACCACAGAAATGTGAGGAAAATGTGTTTTTTTTGTCAAAATCTTAGCTTTGCAAGGGATTCTGGGTAACAAAACCTGGGGGTAGGCAGACGAGTCACCCCATCCTGAATTCCCCATGGTGTTTAGTTTTAAAAAAGGAAGAGGTTTGCTAGGTTTCCCTAGGTGCTGGCAGAGCTAGGGCGCAAAAACAAAAGGTAGTCTTTTCGTCCAAAAAGTGCAAGATTTCACTTGGAAATTGAGGTGTGACCATGTTGCGTTTTGCGCTGTTTCATGTCACAGCCACTATGCCTACCCACGCAAGTGAGGTACCATTTTTTTCGGGAGACGTGGGAGAACGCTGGGTGGGTGGAAATATGTTGATCCACGCAGATTCCAGAACTTTCCACCACAGAAATGTGAGGGAAATGTGTTTTTTTGTCAAAATCTTAGCTTTGCAAGGGATTCTGGGTAACAAAACTTAGGGGTAGGCAGACGAGTCACCCTATCCTGAATTCCCCTGGGTGTCTAGTTTTCAAAAATGTATAGTTGTGCTATGTTTCCCTAGGTGCCAGCAGAGCTAGGGTTCAAAAACTACAGCTAGGCACTATAACAAAAAAGGGTCATTTTTCACTGCGAAATTGAGGTACGACCACGTTGCTTTTTGCGCCGTTTCCTGTCACAGGCACTAGGCCGACCCACACAAATGAGATACCATTTTTCTCAGAAGACATTGGGGAACGCGGGTGGGTGGAAATTTGTGGATCCAGGTAGATTCCAGTACTTCCCACCTCAGAAATGTGGGGAAAATGTGTTATTTTTGGTCAATTGTTTAGGTTTGCAAGGGATTCTGGGTAACAGAACCTGGTAAGAGACAATCAAGTCACCCCATCCAGGATTCCCCTGGGTGTCTACTTTTCAAAAATTTATAGGTTTGCTAGGTTTCCCTAGGTGCCGGTAGAGAGCTAGGGTTAAATAACTACAGCTAGGCACTTTGACAAAAAAGGTCATTTTTCACTGCGAAATTGAGGTGTGACCACGTTGCGTTTTACGCGGTTTTTATGTCGCAGGCACTAATCAGACCCACACAAGTGGGGTACCATTTTTCTGGGAAGACTTTGGGGAACGCAGGGTGGAAGGAAATTTGTAGATACACGCAGATTCCAGAACTTTTCACCACAGAAATGTGGAGAAAATTAGTTTTTTTGACAGTTTCTTAGGTTTGCAAGGGTTTCTGGGTAACAGAAACTGGTGTGAGGCAGTATTGTCATCCCATCCCGGATTCCCCTGGTTGTCTAGTTTTCAAAAATGTATAGGTTTGCTAGGTTTCCCTAGGTGCCGGCAGAGCTAGGGTTCTAAAACTACAGCTAGGCACTTTGCAAAAAAAGGGTCTTTTTTTACTGCGAAATTGAGGTGCGACCACGTTGCATTTTGCGCCGTTTCCTGTCGCAGGCACTAGGCCGACCCACACAAATGAGCTACCATTTTTCTCAGAAGACATTCGGGAACGCGGGTGGGTGGAAATTTGTGGATCCACGTAGATTCCAGTACTTCCCACCTCAGAAATGTGGGGAAAATTTGTTTTTTTGGTCAATTGTTTAGGTTTGCAAGGGATTCTGGGTAACAGAACCTGGTAAGAGACAATCAAGTCGCCCCATCCAGGATTTCCCTGGGTTTCTACTTTTCAAAAATGTATAGGTTTGCCAGGTCTCCCGAGGTGCCGGCAGAGCTAGGGTACAAAAACTACAGCTATTAACTTTGCCAAAAAAGGGTAATTTTTCACTGCGAGAATGATCACGTTGCGTTTTGCGCCGTTTCCTGTCGCGGGCACTAGGCCAACCCACACAAGTGAGGTACCGTTTTTCTTGTAACACTTTGGGGAACACAGGGTGGGTAGAAATGTGTAGATCCACCCAGATTCCAAAACTTTTCACCACAGAAATGTGGGGAAAACGTGGCTTTCTTGACATTATTTAAGGTTTGCAAGGGATTCTGGGTAACAGAACATTGTGGCAGGCCATCAAATCACCCCATCCTAGATTCCCCTCAGTGTCTGGTTTTTTTAAATGTATGGGTTTGCTAGGTTTCCCTAGGTGCCGGCAGAGCTAGGTTAAAAAAAAAAAAGCTTGACACTTCGCAAAAAAAGTGTAAATGTTCATTGTCAAAATGAGGTGTTTTCACGTTGGGTTTTGAGCCCTTCCCGGTCATGGGCACCATGCCTACCCACACAAGTGAGGTACCATTTATATTGGGAGACTTAGGGTAATTTAGATTTGTAAAGCAACTGTTATTACCTGTTGAGTTGTGATGCATTTCTGCCTTCCAAATGAAAGACATTGTGTAAAAAAGAAGTCATTTTGAAAAATGACCAATAATTCTCATGCTAGTATGAGTATTCCAAATTTTGAAAATGTGCAAATATGTACTGTTTCTAAACTCTATAATTTGTACCCATTTCAGAAATACATAGGTGTCTTTCATACCGATTTTTCCATGTATACATTTTCGCACAATGATTACTATATACCCGGTGCATAATAAAAAGCCATTGCAAATTGCTACTCAGTGTTTTACTCTGGGTTCGTCTGCTTCTTGGTGAACCTACAAGTCCTATATATCCCCACAACTTGGAAGGTCCAGTGGATGTAACAGTATATTGATTTTAAAGAGCTGTCATAATCACAAGAAGTTACAGGTGAAAACGTTGACACAAAAGGCTGTTTTTTTCAACTAATTTACATTTTTCCAATATTTAACTGTTAGTTTTTATGAAGAAACTTTGATGGATCTACACAAATGACCCCTTTCTGAATTCAGAATTTTGTCTACTTTTCTAAAATGTATAGCTTTTCAAGAACCGATATTGCTTTCATACTCATTTTTACCATTAACAGGAAGGAGGTTGAAAGCACTAAAAATAGGAAATATAGGCTAAGTCCCAGAAAAATGACAAAACTGTACATAAAATGTTGGTTCTCTGTCAAAAGACTATCATTCCCTAAAAACTGGGAAAATTGTGATTTTAGCCCCACAACCCCTTTTTTGATAACATTTGAAGGGAAAAACCCAGAGGCTTTCATTTGTAGCCCGTTTTTCCCATTTTTCAGAAAAAACAAAAATGTTACTGTATTTTGGCTAATTTCTGGGACCCCTCAGAGGGAATCCACAAACCCTGGGTACCTTTAGAATTCCCATGATGTTGGAAGAAAAGGACGCAAAGTTGGCGTGAATACCTTATGTGGTCAAAAAGTTACAGGGGCCTAAGCACACACTACCCCAAATAGCCAAAAAAGGCTTAGCACAGGAGGAGAAAAGGCCTAGCAGCGAAGGGGTTAAGTAGCGCTTTAAAAATGTCTAATGCCTCCCATTGCATCCTATTTGTGTGCAGTTTTAAACTGCCATACCGACCTAGCAGAGTAAACTTTTTTCCAGGCCCAATCCTTCCTTTTTAATACATCTAAGTTACCCCTAGGACAGGCTCTGGGCACCCCACAGAGCAGATTGCAGAGCATTTAAAAGACAGGGCATGTACTTTTAATTTTTATATGTCCTGGTAGTGATAAGTCCGAAATGATTTTTCACTGCTTCCAAGTGTACCTCTCCCATAGGATAATATCTGAGTTACTTTAGTACATTAATAAGCTGTAATTGTCAAATTGGAGCAGGTAACCAGAGCATGTTTATTGGTTTTGGATTGTAATGAAAAATCCTAACTCTGCTTAAGTCGAATTTTAAGGTACAATTTTAAAAAGGCCACTTTTAGAAAGGGGGGACCTGGCTTGGCAGTTTGGGGTGGACTGTTTCCATAAGGAACAGGGTCAAGACTGATTTGCATATGACTGGGTCTAAACTGGGGTTGTGTGGTGAGCAAAAGAATTATGGATTAAACCCAGATTCTTGTGACTGGGGGTGAATGTTTGCATTGTCAAGTATTCTGTCCATAAATTGTATCTATTGCATTTGTTGCCCTAAGTGGGAAGGGTATGCCCAGATGTAGGTCCTGTGCTCACTGCACCACTGGATTTAAGCTAGCCAGGCTGATGATGGGTGATGTCCTTAAAACCGGTCCCAGGATGCTTGTTTCTAGTTGAGGGAGGACCTGGCTTGGCAGTTAGGGCTGGACTGTTGCCATAAGGAACAGGGTCAAGACTGATTTGCATATGGATGGGACCAAATTGGGGTGGTGAGCAAAAGAATGATGGATTAAACTCAGATCTTTGTGACTCGGGGTGAATGTTTGCATTGTCCAGCAATTTGTATATCAATTGTTTCTTTTGCACTTTTAGAAAGTTGGCATTTTCCTGCCTTAGCCATTTAGAACCTATAGCCTGTCTCTGGGTCACATGTGTGTAGCTGACAATTTGGCTTTGTGTATTCCTAATAGACAGTCACACACAATAAGGAGCTTAGGTGTGCCTTAATGGGCCATCATTGACAGGATGGGAGAGAGGAGGAGGGAACAGCCCTAACTACACTTGAATAGGCTTAGTCCTGTCTCCATCCAAATGGCTGCATAACCCCTGTAGTTAGTTTGGAGCTGGGACAGGTATGGCAGGATGCCTGGGGATTTCAGAGGGAAACCTCAAGCAGCGTTTCCCCTACTTCAAAGGCACAACTGGTTATAAATGTTGGACCTCAGACACCACCACTTCAGTACACTTCCGGACCTGTGAAACTCTGCCAGGAGGAAGGACTGCTGGACTGCTGGACTGCTGAAGGACTGCCACTCTACCAGGCTGCTGCCATGCTAGACTTCTACCTTGCTGTTTTGCTGCCTTGCTGGGCCGACCTGCTGCCTGTTGCTCTTTTGCCTCAGTGAGAAGGACTGGACCTGCATCTCTTGAACCCAAAACATAGAGTGACTCCAAGGGCTGGTTGGCTGACCTCCTGGTCTGAAGCGTCGGGACACAAAATGCTTCCAACATCATTGCATCTGCACCTGGACTCTGTCATCTGTCAGTCTACCTTGTCAGGTGGTGCCACCCAGTCACTGACCCTTGAAAGTGGCTTAAGGTGCTCTGGAACCAATGCATCTCTTCTGCTGCATGGCGCAACCCAGAGTAGAACTGATGCATCTTCACTGTTGTGTCCTAGACAAGAGGAGTTGAAGCCAAATCCTCTAGTGACCTGGCTGAGTTCCTGTCACCCTCTTCATGAAGATCTTAATAATACAAAGCCAAATAATCAATATTTTTCAAATTGAGACGTTTCTTATTAAGCATTTACACAAAATTAAGAGGTATATCTGTTAACAAACCAGATGTCACTAATATTATGGATTATGACTTTTCTAACTAGCAAATAAAGCACACCCTGAGTAGAAACTCCCTGCTGTACCCAAAGGGCGTATTAACAAGACCCAGGTACCCATTTTATGTTTGTACAGAGAAGAATGGGTCTATACAGCCTCAAATTAATATGTATTGCCTGCAGCACTTGTGGTTGAGAGACAGCTTGCTGCAAATAGCACTGCAATGACTAGCACCCCTTCTTCTTGTTCATATGCTGAACTTCTGGCAGTTGAAAGGGTGTGTAAGGGTGAAGGTTGCAAAAGAACAATTTGTTGACATTTCACCGTGGGGCAAAACCCCACACACTCTTGATGCCTGTGTTTGCCCCACGGTGAATGCTGTTTTTGGTTCTCCTCCCTACCCTTCCAACAGGCATTTCGCTACTTCCAACAGCTGCGCTTCTTAATTAGGTGCTGCAGTGCATGCGGCAAAATGACTGTTAACAAAAAACAAACAAAAAAAATGATGAAATTCTACATATCCAAAAGAACTTGGGGCATATATACAAGAGCTTACTGCCACCAAAACTTCACTTTTTGTGATGTTCTGGTGACAATAAGCCCTTCACCTTATTTATAAGGTGGCGTTAAGCCACTTAAGGTGTTTAAACGTTGCCTTGTGAATAAGGCCCCCTTTCATGCAGCACTTAGCTTGAGGGGGCGGGTAATGGGTGTTGCGGTTAGCGTTCTGTCGCAACACCCATTTCCTTTCTGACTCTGCCCCCAAATTCAAAGGTGGCATAAATATAGGGCAGTGCCAAAAATAAGAACAGGGAAAAACTGGTCTTAATCGTGGAAAACGAGGAAAAATGATTAATGTCACCTAGTTTTTGCTGTTTCTAAGTGTGCTGCATCCTACAGCACACATAGAAACAGTACATTGCCACTAGTGATTGTTCATGTGCAGGAAGGTGTGCATTCCTGCACATGACCAATCATTTAAAAATGATGGGTTGCAACTTCTATGTGTGCTGCGTAAAGCACGAAAAGTTACAAATCGCCATTACTGATTGTTTATGTGCAGGAAGGAATACCTTCCTGCACATAAACAATCATTCCCTGCTACTCAGTTATATTTGCACTGTGGCACATGGGTGCCTGCGTTGGCGCTAGGCAGCTACATTTAGTGCCGGCGCAAGGGGAAACGCAGGGTTGCAACACATTCTTGTGAATATGGCATATCCCTTGTGTTTGGAAACTGTAGGAGCACAGCGTTAGCAATCTTGGCATAACGCTGCACCCCAACAGTTTCCTTGTTAATATGCCCCTTTGTGTGTCTACTCGACACAGCTACTCCACAACCTGAAATACTTAGGTTGCAACAGTATGGGAAAATTTTTGCCTATCTCAGTGTGGCTTTACACCGTCATTGGCATCTACCAGCTATGCAAAGATTACCTTTGTTTGAAATGACTGGTGCTCACATTTTGTTCAAATTGTTTGGTGCTAACATATTGTTTCCACAAGCCGGTCGCTTCAAATATCGGTGCAAAAATAGTGCATGATGCAAAACTGTTGAACACAGGTGCAAGCTATTTATTCCCATCCCACTACCATAAAGGTACTCTTTAACCACATTGTGCAAAATTTTCTATACGATCTTGAAATCTGAAATATTGTCATGCAACACACATGAAAAGCAATACATTATACATCATAAAGGGAAAGATATTGCAGCTTCGTTTGCCAGTGAAGGTGTGAGTAATTATTGGATATTTTAAATATTATGAACATATAGTTTGGATTCTTTATACGTAAATATAAATGTAGTTTCCAAAACATCGAATTTAAAGATTTATTATGCGACCTCAATTGCTCCACGTCTGCTATATTGATACTATCTAGTCGTCTGCAACAAACCGGCTCACCCAAAAAATATCTTTTCAGCTTTATTAATGATTCATATGGCGGTTTCTGAAGAGAAAAGTCCCACAGAGAAGGAGCACTTGATTAATGACCTGGAAACACTTTTCCTTTTCAGCTGATTAAATAAAATTGACTGGATTTTTACATTTTTATAATAAAATGACCCGCGGGGCTGGGATGACACAGTGAAAGCAGCATGCTCACTCTTCAGCAGATTTTTATTTTGTCACTTGTAAAAATGAAAGGGCTAACCACCCAAGCAGAAAAATGCACTTTATCACCGGCTACTGCCGACACGCTGACAATCGCTGCATACAAATAGAAAAGAGTGGTGGGAAGGAGGCTGTGTTTACCTTCACCCTGATTTTGTCTGATGATAAAAAAGGATTCTGGTTTTCTGGTTAAAGTGTGCTATTTGTTTTTAAACAAGTTGAAAGAAATAAAGAAGTTTTATTGAACTGAATATTGATTGACATCACTTTCACTCTTAGGAAATGTAGTGTCCAGTTGTTAATCGTTTTATAACCTTGTCATTTGTATTCATGTATTCATTCTCATACTACATTATAATTATTAAAAAAACCTCTAATATGACTTAAAGCTAACCCCGTGTGTACCGCAAGCGAGTTTAATGCAGAAATCTCTTTATGCCCCTTGTGAGCGAAGATACCATTCAAGGCTGGTCCCAGTAAGGCTCTCATTTCTATTGAGAGAGTAATCCGGATTCTATTGCAACTAGGATTTTTTCTGAAATTCCGGATTACAACTTGTCCAGGTTTGATATGCTTTGCAATATTTCTTACTCTAGTCTCCTTATCATTGGTATAAAAGGACATACACCGATTGTAAATTGAGACAGTCCTCAGACCTCTGCATTTAACTGTTCTCACAGCCATAACGTTTAATTAAACAAACTGTTCCTGTTTTGATAAACACCTCTTGTCTTCTGTTTTTATGAAGGATTTCAAACTCAAGCAACAGCACAGTAATTCTAGACAAATGCCCAGCAATTCACACACTGTCACATCCTGCATCACAGATCACATAGTCAATTGTCTCAACACAATTTGGAAAATATAATACAAAATCTGCTTCTGACCTTCTTGAGGAGAAAAGAGATTCAAACATTCCAGAAAGAGATCTATAACAGTATACCATAATCAAATTCTTTGCTATCTGACACTCTTGACAACAGCAACAAAACAGAGACAACGTTAGGCCATGCTTATGGGCTGACGACAGACTTAAAGAACAGAAACATAATGGGCAAGCATGCATTTGTATCATTTAGGAAGCTTATATTTGTAACAAGATTTTGGTGTTAATATAGGTGTTAGCTAGAAGACCGAAAGAAGGAATTTCATCAATACCCATCAACACTTATGCCCCCAATCTTCATATTAATTACACTTTTCCAATGAATAAAAACATTTATTGTTTTAAAAACTTACAATATAACACATGTATACACATTTCATATGTATCACCAATATTAAAGAATTATTTAAAAAGACATAATTAAAATTAGGTTTAGCTCCCCAATAAGTACACTCAGGTCATCTAATTAAAACAGGTAAAATCCTAAACGTAAAGTGCATTTACTGATGACACAATCTGCCTACTATTTCCTCTTACCGACAGTACCCCATTTATTCAGTTATTTACCAACTTGCTACAGTCTATGAATAGATCTAACCATTCGTAATGTGTAGCATACAGAGCGTCCTAGTTAGTTTATTATTGACACCTAGGGGTATATTCACAAGAAGGTGTGATAACTACCGCAAGAGTAGCGTAACACAACTTTCAACATCGCAGCCTATCGCCGGGAAATAACCCTGTGTCAACGTGTAATTGACAACAAGGCGGTAGCATGCGATAGACACCAGATAACGCTGCAAATGTTGACGTGAAATTCACGACACACCGCAAAAATGTGATACGCGAACACATAAAAACATGCGATGAGGCCAACCGCGGGACAAAAAGTAGCGATAACCAGTCACTGGCCTGCAAATCCCACGAGTCTGACGGGACAATGCACCATAAAAACCCCGGAAAAAATCCACCAGAAACAAGCCAAAGCACGTAGCAAAATGGATTCACCCTGACCCAGCGCAGAGGCCAACTCGTACCACACAACCCCCACAGACCACCAGCAAGGAGCAACGGGGTCGGGGAAGGCCAAAGGGGAAGAGGGAGAGGAAGACGGGGTGCAGACTGCAGAAAAACAAGACCAATGTCATGGAGGTGACAGAACACTACCAGCAACTGACCCACAAGCAGACCACCAGGAATGCAGTTGGAGTGCCAAGGAGGCCAATCCAGGAGGCCAATAGGCGACGCATGATGTGACAATCTAAACCAGGCACCAACCTGCTGCCAACAGGAAGGCAGCAACAGCGACAGGAGGTGGCAGTCCAGCGCCACCGGTGGAGCCGTAGGATACCCAAGCCACAGCCATCAGTGTGGAGATGGTGCAAGGAGTAGGGAGTACGAACACAGCTCTAGAACACCTGACACAACACCAACAGGGAGTGCAACAAACAGGGCCTGGTAGGTCGGGGGAGATGGGCACAATGGGCGTAGCACATTGCACACCCACAAACAACCAGGATCATGTACCAGATCCCCTTGGCACACAGCAGCACACACACGTAGCACAAACAGCACACCCACATTGACGACAACGTGGAACTACGCGCATAGCCGACACTGCAGAACAGAGGACACAACTGGCTCCGCACATGCACAAAAACATGCCCACTACAGCTGACAGAGCTGGTAACAGTGAAATGGAAATGTACGCATATGACCTCACATCTGTCATGTAGTCCAAATGTACACTTACCAGTAGAAGAATCCAGCATCCCCAAACAGTCACAATGTACACTGCCATACAGTCTGCATGTAAACTAGCACAATGCGCCAACATATATGTCAACACAAAGGCAACACGTACCTCCTCTTCACAACGCAGAGGGGCACACAACACCTTCAGCAGAGCACAGAACACAACACATGGTGATGCCGGAAACGACCACCACACCATCGACACCGATGCCCTGCAACAGCCCATGGATATCCCACGCAACCCCCCACCAGGACCCGGCCAGCCAAGCTACTCAGGGGGGAATACTGGGCCTGCAACAGACCACACAGCAGGAAGCACCCGCAAGCACAGCTGGCTCACGACACTCCACCCACCCACCCACCCATGACACCCCAATGCCATGTGTCAGCATGCCAAAAGGAGGTAGCCCAACAGGTGAGGGCCGAACCCATGGAATGCGAACAAGGACACATACATAGGGGTCTATAACCCTTCAGGGCCCACCCACGCTCCACTAAGGAGACCCACGCTGCCATTTGCATTTGGCACCCCAAGTGGGACGGGTATGCTCAGACGTGAGTCCCGTGCACTCCATGCCACTGGACTCAAGCTATCCTGGCTGAAGAGGGGTGAAACCCCGAAACTGGTCCTAGGATGCTTGTTTCCAATCCAAGGAGGACCTGGCCAGGCAGTTCGAGCTGGACTGTTCCCATTGGGCGCAGGGTCAAGATTGATGTGCTTGTGGCTGGGTCCAATCTGGAATGGCATGGAGAGCATAAAAACAATGGATTTAGGCCCAGATCTCTGTACTGGGGTGAATGTATGACATTGTTCTGCATTCTGTCCATCAATAGTTCTTTTTGCATTTGTCACTCTGAGTGGGATGGGTATGCTCAGAAGTGAGTCCTGTGCTCTCCATGCCACTGGAATCAAGCTATCCTGGCTGAAGAGGGGTGAAACCCCAAAACCTGTCCTACGATGTTTGTTTCCAGTCCAGGGAGGACCTGGCTTGGCAGTTCGGGCTGGACTATTCCCATTGGGTGGAGGGTCAAGACTGATTTGTATATTGTAGTGTTCTATCTAGGAAACCTGAATCGATATTCCTATTTTATGCCCTTGTCCGGTTATAATCAATAATGTCCATACAACGGCATAATAATTATATCCATAATTCAGTCGTAGCACGTGCTGTCACATTAAGCAAGGCTACTTCTCCGGCCCCCTAGTAAGCACACCGAGTTCTCTAAACAAAACCAAGCCTCCAGCAACCTGGGAAATCCCCCTTGCTTTTGTTTTGATTTCGTCCTAGAACTCCTGTAAAGCACTGTAAGAACGGCCAGTTCTTAGTGACATCTTTATTGACGTCTTATGTCCAACCTTACGTCAAACCCAGGCACCTTTCAGGTATAAATATACCAACATTGCCTTAAGCAAACACACGGTTGTGAATCTGGAGCAGAGCAGCTATCTACTTGCCCGAAAGCCCAGCTGATGCGAGAGCCCACGGACGCTGCCCCTCCTCTTTGACCCGCTGAGAAAGACGCTGTCTGGAATGCGACAGCCTGCTGCCACCACCAATTCCGTCAGCTACATGCGGGTGAAAACTGCCCCCTAGTCCATAGGCTCAGACGCCACCACTGTTTGACCAGAGAGTGTCCATGAATGTTGGGGAACAGACTTAGTGGCACCGGGGCTGAGTGGAAATGCAGACTGCGATGATGCCGGTACACTGATATGGACTCTGCCATTGCTGAATCATGACACTGTGACCTACTGGACCGCAGTGTAGGCTGTAGGCAGCGGTCAGCAGTGGCCCACAGCCACGTGTCTTTGGCTCGTGCTGCACAGCGCTAGTGACACCAGGGCAGTTGTCGGTAGTGTACGAACACCTCCGTAACGATGATCCTTTTACCTCCGCCAAGATGCAAGGCAACATCCTCTTAGGCCTCTCCTTGCATGCAATGATGTGTAATCTGCCTCTGCATACTTGATGTTCAGTTCCAAATCTGTGACCTACTTGAGCACAGCCTAGGCCGAGAGCAGTGTAGGCCGGAGGCAGCGGACAGCACAAGCCTTTCACCGAGTGTCGCCGGCATAGGTTGGTGGCCGCACTGGCCACCACGTGCTCGTTCACCTCCGTGACTGTGACCCGGCTTTCGTCTGGACTGAGCTACATCTTCCTCATACACCTCTCTGTGCGACCGCTGGTGTAGACTTAACCAATCGTGTTTCGCGACGAGGTGCCGGATGTGAGATGTACTGGTGCGCAGGGTAGTCCTGGTCCCTCATCCATGTGTCGCCGGATGGCGTTGGACAGGGTTTGTGGCAGCACAGCTTGCCAGATGGCATTGGACAGGGTATGTGGCAGCACAGCTCGCTGGATAGCGTTGGACAGGGTTTGTGGCAGCACAGCTTGCCAGATGGTGTTGGACAGGGTTTGTGGCAGCACGGCTCGCCGGATGGCATTGGACAGGGTTTGTGGTAGCATGTGTCGCAAGATGCGCATAT
This sequence comes from Lissotriton helveticus, assembly GCF_964261635.1. Classification (NCBI taxonomy): domain Eukaryota; kingdom Metazoa; phylum Chordata; class Amphibia; order Caudata; family Salamandridae; genus Lissotriton; species Lissotriton helveticus. Next base: position 429,260,445 of record NC_136059.1, read on the forward strand.
GGCACTATGCTTCACTGATCGAAGGGGGTCTGGTGCTGTGGCCACTGTCAGGCAACTCCGCTAACGAGAAGGGTGTCGGCCTTGTGGCGGGGTGGTAGGCACCGCCCTGGCAGAGACGTTGGGCTTTCCAGAAGAGAACAACGCCCAGGGCTACGTGCTTTTTACTCACACCCCTATGCTGGCCTGGCATACGCGGCCCATCCCACTCTGCTCACGCTTATGGGTGGAGCATGACAGGCAACATTTTCGCAAGGACCCCCACTGGCCGGGGTGACATGGTTGCGTCAACTGTCCACTTCACACCAGAAGTGTATGTCGCCGTGGATATGGGTGTGTTCTGCATACTGCGGTTTGTTCAGCACTTCGCCGCCACTCTTGGCAATGTGTACTTTCCCAATCATGGTTCCACTGCATCCTTCACAAATGCCTGGCTGCCTCCTCTCACCACATTCATCTATTAAGTGGCTGAGGTGCCATGCCGTTGATTGGCAATGTTCACGGCTAGCCCAGGTTACCACTGTGAGTTGTTCTATCATGTCTGGTGGGTGGGCATGTTGTTGTGCATCTTAGTAGTGGCCTTGTGACATATGATGCATGCAGAAATGTTTCAGAGGCATTGAATCAGGAATTTGCAGTGCTTTACAAGGAGTATACCTGCAATGTTCTACTCTCACTGGTTTCCAAGTTTTGTGTCGAACGGAAAATCATACATTTCTAGCCATAGGAGGCCCAACACATGCACATGTATGACTTTCAGAAATGGAGCTGATGCCTTACACACAAGTTTGCATGTCCTGCACGCATAAAGAGGTCCTGCAGAGAGTGCTACCAAAAAGTTGCATTGGTGGCTATGTTTACAATCACTAAAGCTTCAGCGTAAGAAAAATGATTCATGTCATTCTCTAGCAGAGGTCAGTGTAGAGAATATTTTGTTTAACAAGCCATTTCACAGCTTTCAAGGGAATTTCAGGCTTCAGTGTGAATAGTAAAAACACCCTACAACACAGTCTGCTATGACCTTACTACATTTTCGAAGGTGATGATATCCTTAGATGTTATCAGACATTTTGGCTCTTTCTAGTATAGGTACCACCCATAGTGGACCCAGGTACTAGAAAGTGCTTAGTCATTAAACCTTTTTGGGTTATACAACATATTAGATTGCAGTGGTCGAGATAAAAAAAACTACAACATAGGCCGCGAGGGTTGTTTGATCTTATTTTAAGTTTGTATTGCAAATATTTCAATAATACTATTCAGGTCATAGACTTTTGTGGTTCTCGCTACAGAGTCTATCTGTCGCAGATCTGTTTCTTGCAATGCGCTACATGTACCTAAATTGGGCTTTGGGTTAGTCCCTTGCACACGATTGGATGACTTTGTTGCCTGTCATGAACCTCTACTCTTGATTGATAATTTTTTTCCCTATTCCACTGTAACTATAGTCTAGCAGCATTTCAGTGTCACCGTGTTCTGATTGAATGAGTTGTACCCATTCACTGTCGACTTAAATTAACTATTTTTTTTTATTTTCCTGTCACCACTCCATGGGAGCGCATGTTATTCCATGGGTGTTCCTGTTGATTTCCCTGCCTGTTGTTCACTGATGGCCCCAGGCCTGCTTTAGCTACATGTTTTTAATTATTTTATTTGTTCTTTTTTTTTTATTAGGGCCCGGCAGCTCCAACAAACTTTTGTTTTGCTAATTTCCCTTTTTCACATTTCTGTGTACTTTTTCTTTTATTGTTGATTTACTATTCTAAAAGGGTCATTGGCCATTTTAGAATGGTAAATAAAAAATTCCAACATGGCTAATATCTTAGAATGGCATCAAGATAGATAAGCATAGATACGCACATGGCCATGTTGAAATGGATTTTCTTTCATAGAAAATCAATTCTGTCATTCTATCTGAATGCATACATGAGCATCGTGACACATGTTGTGATGTACTCGTGGCCCTTTGGCATCACCTAATTTCAATGCAAAAAGCACTGCCAAGGATGCTAACTATTGGTTTTGCCTATGCTTATTTTAGCACTGTGACTTAGCCGATATCTTAACTTGAGTTATCGCTACAAAAGGTACTAAATCTTAGATGTCTAAGCTGAGTATCACTATTTAAAAGGAAGAAGAACTATATATACCCGTAGTCACAGACACTCAACAAAGTTCTGGGCTCATATTATTACACCCTCCACATAACTGGTTGCAAGCACACTTCTGTGATACTTGCCATAAGACCTATAACTGAGGATTGTGAAAGGCAAGTAAATAGAAAAGTAACATCTATCTGTTATGTTCTTTACTTGCAGTGATGGGAATACTATGATTTTTGGTATCCGTTGCTTTATTACATGATCATGAATCCAATTATAGTTCAATTGTCTTGTCAGTAATAACCCTCCTGGCTTTGTTGATTGTTTTCTGCTATGTTATTGGCCTCTCCTCCTCCCTGGTCTTCTCCACTGGTTTCTCTGCTCAGATTTTATTTGTTTATTTTATTTCTAAGACTAACCTTATTTGCACTTACTTTTGTTCTGTTACATATTCTGCATCTGCTTCTAACCAATACGATGGTCCTATTTTGGTCCTATTTTGGAAAAAGCAGTAGATATTTTGACCATCAATTCTCTCTCCTTCTCTAATGAATGTTTTATCTGTTATTCTTAAATGTAACTAGTTCTTGCTCTGGACTAATTTTAATATCGTATTCAAACATCTCCTTGCCTTTTGGTAGTTTTCCCTCTTATTTTAAACCTACATTTATCATTGCTTTTTAGGTCTCGGAACTGCGAACAGATTGCGAAGCAATCTGTCGTTCCGAGACTCTATTGTGATCATTCTCGGTTTCAAGGAGTCAAGGGAGACAGACAAGTGAGGTGCACGCGCAACCTTGGAACTGGGATCAAGTCGCGCGCGCCTCCTGTCTCCCATGGCTCCTTGGAAGCACACAGACACGCACGCACACACACACACACATACAGCCCCCCCCCCCGCCGCGCACACACACATACAGCCCCCCTCGCCGCCGCCAGTGCGCATACACACACAGAACCCCCCCTTACACACACAAATCTCCTACCTCGTCTCGGCTTGTCATCGCGCTGCCTTGCCCCCGCTCCTCTGGTGCGCGCGCACCACTGGTTTCTATTCCCGCGTCGGCCGGTTTCGATTCCGTGCTCGTGCTTGTTTATTTACTTTTGCTGTAGGCGTCCACCGACACTTCTGGTGAGGTAGGCTGCCATATTGGAAGGGAGTCTGCTATGATCACTGGCCTTAAGTCTACATCAGATACCTATATGTAGTATTTTTTGTCACTTTGATCGACAATCTCATATTCTATTTAATTCCAAATACTTACTAAGAAATTGAAAGTATTCAATCATAATGTTCTTGCTTGCATCACTTAAAAATAACACGAACATATATATATTTTTTAATACGTTTCAGCATGGGACAAAGAGTGAAATGTAATTTCTTGTACGCTTGATATACACGTGCTGCACTGTAGTGATAGCTTTCTTACTGTGCCGAATGTTCGGTCGCTGAATATGGGTGATAATCCCACTTGCAGCCGCCTACGCAACCCGGAAGCACAGCTAACTCCAGGTCTGGGAACTGCTTTACTACTCTGATAATAAACTAGCTATTTTCTCGTGCAGTGTCAGTCTGGAGCAAAGTGGTTCCTGGAAAGTGTTTTCGCACCTTCTGTCTCGCGCCATGCAGTTGGAAATGGGAACCACCTTAACGAAGGATAGTGCTGGAGCTCTATCCTGACAGCTGCCCTCACCTCTTCATTCTGCTTCGCTCTCCTAGAGCTGCCTTTGTTTTTATGTTCCCACATTGAACTGTTTATTTTCGGACAGCTAGCAGTCTCTGTGTCCATCGCTTTGAAACCCTGGTAACGCTTTTGCTGTCCATTGTCCAGAAAGGGAGACAGCTTTTTGTCAAGAATGTCCTGCACCGATGAATACAAAAACGCAACGCGTTTAGAGTTTCTTGTATTGCTTCCTAGAATACCTAAGCACCACACGACTAGTGACTGGAGAAACGAAGCATCCTGCATCTAATGTGCCACGAACATAGGAGGGCACTGCACGGGTGCTGTCTATTATTTTAATTTATCCAGTCTTCGGTGATCGTGTTTTTGATCACCGTTCCTAGAATATTGATTTGTCGAGCCATTGAAACAATTGCGAGTCCGCTAGCAGATATCCAACAATGGACAAGAAATTCTTTGACGTGGTGCTGGATGAAGTGCGAAAGGTAAAATATAAAAGTTCGTTTTAAAAGGTTTTTTTGTTTCTAAACCGGAGGTTGGTGCATAGCTGGAAAGTTAACCCGGTCCATGCGCGAATAGCTAGCTGCTCCCGTGCCAGTTTTTTTCCTAGCATGCAGGGATGTCGTTCTGATTTTATAGTAGTGGGATAAACAAGAGACCAGTCCAAGAATGCAAAGAAAAAACTGCTCTAGAGCAGTTACTCATGGACCTGAGAAACTTGGCTAGGCTGGTGGTGGGTAGATAAGGGCGAAAGAAATCTGATACACTGCATGGGTAAATATTGTAAATCCAACGCACAACTCTACTCATTAGAAGGTTTTCGATGTATCAATTTGATATTCCATTCTTCAAATGTCTTATGTTAACACTCCCCATTTCTGCATCTTTCGTACACACTTGGCATGTATTTTATTTTATTTATTTTTTATTTTAAAAGTTTTATATAGCGCTAGCTTGACCCGTATTTGTGAGTGCTGAGTAGTGAGTGCAGACTAGTGAGTGCAGAGTAGTGAGTGCAGATTAGTGAGTGGTGAGTGCAGAGTAGTGAGTGCAGTGTAGTGAGTACAGAGTAGTGAGTAGTGAGTGCAGATTAGTGAGTGGTGAGTGCAGAGTAGTGAGTGCAGAGTAGTGAGTAGTGAGTGCAGAGTAGTGAGTGCAGAGTAGTGAGTGCAGAGTAGTGAGTGCAGAGTACTGAGTAGTGAGTGCAGAGTAGTGAGGGCAGAGTAGTGAGTGCAGAGTAGTGAGTGCAGAGTAGTTAGTGCAGAGTAGTGAGTGCAGAGTAGTGAGTAGTGAGTGCAGAGTAGTGAGTAGTGAGTGCAGAGTAGTGAGTGCAGAGTAGTGAGTGCAGAGTAGTGAATAGTGAGTGCAGAGTAGTGAGTGCAGAGTAGTGAGTGCAGAGTAGTGAGTTCAGAGTAGTGAGTAGTGAGTGCAGAGTAGTGAGTAGTGAGGGCAGAGTAGTGAGTAGTGAGGGCAGAGTAGTGAGGGCAGAGTAGTGAGGGCAGAGTAGTGAGTGCAGAGTAGTGAGTGCAGAGTAGTGAGTAGTGAGTGCAGAGTAGTGAGTGCAGAGTAGTGAGTAGTGATTGCAGAGTAGTGAGGGCGGAGTAGTGAGGGCAGAGTAGTGAGGGCAGAGTAGTGAGGGCAGAGTAGTGAGTAGTGAGTTCAGAGTAGTGAGTAGTGAGTTCAGAGTAGTGAGTAGTGAGTTCAGAGTAGTGAGTAGTGAGTTCAGAGTAGTGAGTAGTGAGTAGTGAGTTCAGAGTAGTGAGTAGTGAGGGCAGAGTAGTGAGGGCAGAGTAGTGAGGGCAGAGTAGTGAGGGCAGAGTAGTGAGTTCAGAGTAGTCATTAGTGAGTGCAGAGTAGTGAGTAGTGAGTGCAGAGTAGTGAGTGCAGAGTAGTGAGTGCAGAGTAGTGAGTAGTGAGTGCAGAGTAGTGAGGGCAGAGTAGTGAGGGCAGAGTAGTGAGGGCAGAGTAGTGAGGGCAGAGTAGTGAGTAGTGAGGGCAGAGTAGTGAGTAGTAAGGGCAGAGTAGTGAGGGGTGAGTAGTGAGTTCAGAGTAGTGAGTAGTGAGTTCAAAGTAGTGAGTAGTGAGTTCAGAGTAGTGAGGGCAGAGTAGTGAGGGCAGAGTAGTGAGGGCAGAGTAGTGAGGGCAGAGTGGTGAGTTCAGAGTAGTCATTAGTGAGTGCAGAGTAGTGAGTAGTGAGTGCAGAGTAGTGAATAGTGAGTGCAGAGTAGTGAGTAGTGAGTGCAGAGTAGTGAGTGCAGAGTAGTGAGTAGTGAGTGCAGAGTAGTAAGTAGTGAGTGCAGAGTAGTAAGTAGTGAGTGCAGAGTAGTGAGTAGTGAGTGCAGAGTAGTGAGTAGTGAGGGCAGAGTAGTGAGGGCAGAGTAGTGAGGGCAGAGTAGTGAATGCTGAGTAGTGAGTGCAGAGTAGTGAATGCAGAGTAGTGAGTAGTGAGTGCAGAGTAGTGAATAGTGAGTAGTGAGTGCAGAGTAGTGAATGCAGAGTAGTGAGTGCAGAGTAGTGAGTTCAGAGTAGTGAGTAGTGAGTTCAGAGTAGTCATTAGTGAGTGCAGAGTAGTGAGTGCAGAGTAGTGAGTAGTGAGTGCAGAGTAGTGAGTGCAGAGTAGTGAGTGCAGAGTAGTGAGTGCAGAGTAGTGAGTGCAGAGTAGTGAGTAGTGAGTTCAGAGTAGTGAGTGCAGAGTAGTGAGTAGTGAGTGCAGAGTAGTGAGTAGTGAGTGCAGAGTAGTGAGTAGTGAGTGCAGAGTAGTGAGTGCAGAGTAGTGAGTAGTGAGTGCAGAGTAGTGAGTAGTGAGTGCAGAGTAGTGAGTAGTGAGTGCAGAGTAGTGAGTGCACTCACTACTCTGAACTCACTACTCACTACTCTGCAGAGTAGTGAGTTCAGAGTAGTGAATAGTGAGTGCAGAGTAGTGAGTGCAGAGTAGTGAGTGCAGAGTAGTGAGTGCAGAGTAGTGAGTGCAGAGTAGTGAGTAGTGAGTGCAGAGTAGTGAGGTCAGAGTAGTGAGTAGTGAGGTCAGAGTAGTGAATAGCGAGTGCAGAGAAGTGAGTAGTGAGTGCAGAGTAGTGAGGGCAGAGTAGTGAGGGCAGAGTAGTGAGGGCAGAGTAGTGAGGGCAGAGTAGTGAGTAGTGAGTGCAGAGTAGTGAGTGCAGAGTAGTGAGTTCAGAGTAGTGAGTTCAGAGTAGTGAATAGTGAGTGCAGAGTAGTGAATAGTGAGTGCATAGTAGTGAATAGTGAGTGCATAGTAGTGAGTGCAGAGTAGTGAGTGCAGAGTAGTGAGTGCAGAGTAGTGAGTGCAGAGTAGTGAGTGCAGAGTAGTGAATGCAGAGTAGTGAGTAGTGAGTAGTGAGTGCAGAGTAGTGAGTGCAGAGTAGTGAGTGCAGAGTAGTGAATAGTGAGTTCAGAGTAGTGAATAGTGAGTGCAGAGTAGTGAATAGTGAGTGCAGAGTAGTGAATAGTGAGTGCAGAGTAGTGAGTGCAGAGTAGTGAATGCAGAGTAGTGAGTGCAGAGTAGTGAGTGCAGAGTAGTGAGTGCAGAGTAGTGAGTTCAGAGTAGTGAGTGCAGAGTAGTGAGGGCAGAGTAGTGAGGGCAGAGTAGTGAGGGCCGAGTAGTGAGGGCCGAGTAGTGAGGGCCGAGTAGTGAGTGCAGAGTAGAGAGTAGTGAGTGCGAGTGCAGAGTGCGAGTGCAGAGTGTGAGCAGTGTGTGAGCGTGCAGGGTGAACAGTGTGTGAGCGTGCAGGGTGAGCAGTGTGTGAGCGTGCAGGGTGAGCAGTGTGTGAGCGTGCAGGGTGAACAGTGTGTGAGCGTGCAGAGTGAACAGTTTGTGAGTGTGCAGAGTGAACAGTTTGTGAGTGTGCAGGTTGAACAATTCCAATCCAAACCACATAATTCCATTACACACCACATGCATACACTCCATAACACATGACTAAAAGACATTGCCATTTACAATGCCATTAGCTCTAACTCAAATATATCCGAGACCTATTGCATTTCCAATGCTTGTTTGATAAAGCTATCATTTCATCACACACTTCTGCCCAAATTTACCTTTGACATATTTAGTCAATATTCTTGATCACAGCGTTCCTATTCAGCGATCCTGCTACGCGTGCACTATAAGTTAATACCTGTTTTTCAGTCTGGTCTCACCCACGACATTGCACAAAATCTATCTAACCAGCTGTGTGGAATGTGATTCTCTTTCCATCACATGCTGTGCTCTCTGTTTTACTGCTTTGATACTGATAATCACCATGCTCTTCTTTCCTATTGTGTGTCCTTTATACTTTGCCTTCTATTCTTTCCTGGATTGTTTTCTATTTGTATGTATTAACTGTTTGTCTTCTTTATTCCTTCTGTGTAAGTGATCTGTGTTTTTTGCTGCTCAGTTTTGTGTGGTGTATCTTTGGGTTTGATGCTTTGTCCTCTACTCTCACTCTTAATGCCAACCATCTTCTGTTATACCCAGTTCTATGGAGAATATGCAGGAGGATGCCAGGACTGATGGCGTGCTCACTTCGATGGTGAGAGAGGCAATTCTAGATACCGTTGTTAAGCCTGATAAGCCTGCTGGCACTTTGATTCTTATCGACCATTGTTGATGATTAACATTGACAAGAAAATCTTGACCAGGCCCATTGCTGATAGATTGCTCCCACTTCTCCCCTGTATTATCTGGCTGGACTAATCTGATTTCGTCCCAGGAAGATAAACAGTAAACAGTGCATAACTTGCATATCCTATTTGCAGTGTTCCACTCTGTGTCTCCTGAGCTTCTGGCAGCAGCTATCTTCTTAAATGGTACCAAGGGGCTCATTATGATGACCTAACATTCGCCACTGCTGATCCGGCGGTAACGACCGCCACAACATCGCGTAACGAGTGAACCCCCCCGCCATATTACAATGGTGGGGGGTTCACGGCGGACGCAAAGTTTGTCCGCCATTTTTCTGCCTGTCGGCAATCGTTCCAATTGCCGGCTGGGTGGAATTGGCCCCTAATATGGTGGCGGTGCCTATCAGGCACCGCCATCCATATTAGGATAGTGTGTTGTGAAGGCCTTTAAAGGCTGGCGGTGATGTTCTTTGGGGGTCCTATGTGGGCCCTAGGGGGTGGGGGGTTGAGGGGTGCACTTGGAGGGTATGGGTACCCCCCTCCATTTACATGCAAAAGGTGGCAGGCACCCCACAGTGCCTGCCACACATGCAAATGCAAACCGTGCCATTTTGGCACCACAGCTTGTCTGCCGGCCGGTCCCGTTTCCACTGGGATGGCGGGTGGATTAAAGTCTGCCCGCCATCATAATCAGCCTCAAAGGCCTTTGACTCTCTGGCATGGCTATATATATATATCTATATATATATATATATATTACCTACTGGCGGTCGCCAGTAGGTATATATAGTTAGGATTTTTTTCCTATGGGATTTTTGAAAATTCTATGTCAAATAACTTTGGCGTTTGTGGACGGAATTGGCTGAAATTTTCAGGAAAATGGCACATTTTGTTTCTGAGCAGCCCCTGAAAATTGGGGGGGGGGGTTTGTCCAGGGGGGGTCGAGAAAAAAGGGGGGTCTCAAAACGTGTTTTTAACATTGAGTTTTCCATAGGGCGGTTGGCCTCACTTTTAGCCCGAACGGCTGAATGGATTTGCACAAAACTTGGCAAAATTGTAGGGACTGGTAGCCCGATGTGCCTTTTGTAGGTCTCAATATATGTGCTACAGTGGATTTTGAGAAATGAACGTTTAAAAAAAGATATATATCTGTAACAGCGGACCGGGCAGCGCTCCAGTACGCGTACTTTTCGCGCAACGGAGCTTTGTGAAGCGAAGCTGATTGGTTCTCCGGCATCTGTAAACATTCCAAACAGTCCGTAGCGGCCGCCATCTTGTCTCTCGGTAGGATCGAGAGACAAGAGGAGGCCAAAGCGAAGGGGCAAATGACCATAAGGGGGCATAGTAGATCCTCGCTGACCCCCTAGGTTTGATGTGGAGGTTTTAAAAGGGCCCCGCGGGGCAAACAAAAAAAATAATAATAATAATCGAACGGCTGAATGGATTTGCACGAAACTTGGTAAAATATTAGGGACTGGTAGCCCGATGTGCCTTTGCTAGGTCTCAATATATGTGCTCCAGTGGATTTTGAGAAATTAACGTTCAAAAAAAGATATATATCTGTAACAGCGCTCCGCTTCGCGTAACGGAGGTTTGCGAAGCTGATTGGTCATTCTGTCACTGGGCTATAGTTGGGCTACATCTGGCTGATATTTGGGCTACATTTGTTTTTTTTGTCTCTGGCGGCCATCTTTGGGCTACATTGGGCTACATTGGGCTTCATTGGGCTTCATTGGGCTACATTGGGCTACATTTGGGCTCCAACATATATATAGGCCAATGTAGCCCAATATATATTTTTCAAAGTTAATTTTCGTAAAAACCACTGGAGCATATATCTTGAGACATAGCAAAGGCACATCGGGCTACCAGTCCCTACAATTTTGCCAAGTTTCGTGGAAATCCATTCAGCCGTTCAAGCTAAAAGTGAGTCCAACCGCCCTATGGAAATGAAGGAAATGAATGGGTAATTTGTAATTAGCAAATAGCTCATCGCAAACTAGGAATGGTAAAGAATCGCTATTTATTCCTTAAAGTTCGCTATTTAGGAAATGCAAAAAACTTTGATGATACATATGGCGGTTCATCTCTAACAAGATAAGAAGCATAGGGATAGATTTATGATGACTGGCGCATCACCAGGGATGTGTTAGTCATTCTGTGCCGCTGTTCCGTCACCTATGGTGTGCTGCATTTACAATGCGGCGCATCATGGGGCAAAAACAGCACAGATGCGTGATGTATCTGTGCCGTAAAGGTGTCGCATTGCTGGAGTTGTATCGCAAGTGTGATGAACCTCCAGCAAGGGTCGGGGGTGCCCCTGTCGCAGGGTTTCTGTTCTCACACAGAACTGTGGACAGAAGATTGGAACCTCGGCGAATTAGGGTGCCCCAAAACTCACCTTAGTAATCAAAAACCCCTTAGCAAGCTAGGTACAGTGTCACATTGGATATAACAAACTCTCAATGTTTAGACAATCCAGAATATGAACTTATAGTACCTCAGGATACGTGGAACTCATGAACAGTCGGTCGTTATATATTTCTTAGAAACCAGAACATGGAGTTAAGAAGAACACATGTGTATTTGAAATGTTTATTTACTAATGCCGTCTTCTCAGGCGTAGTATCTTAGATAATACAAGTACACATATTATCAGTAGCAAAATTACCAGCATAGTTACTAGTACATAAAAAGCGAATGGTGACAGTATGTTAACATGCTGTAAATGAATAAGAGTTAGCAACACTTATAAGCAGCCACGGGCCGTGGAGGGAGTTACGGTGGGGCAGGGAGGCGGGGAGGGGGAGGGGCAGGGTGGAGAGGGCTCCACCCTGCCCCTCCCCCTCCCCGCCTCCCTGCCCCAACGTAACTCCCTCCACGGCCCGCGGCTGCTTATATCTCACCCTCCCTAATACACATATTATATTATTTGCTAAGAAGGTCTGTTTGTGTTGGTTTTGGGCGTGCCCATACTTTAGTGTCTTAGATTTGAAGGAATCACATCAGCATACACCAGCTCTCTCTTCATGTGAACCGCATCAACTGTTGTGTATGTGTGTTCGGCAAAGCAATATAAAACCCGCCTCATGCCCAGAATTGGCAGAAGCTGCACTTATGTTATGAGTATGAAGTCGTGGAGATCAGACCTCATAACAATTCTGTATCGTGTTGTTCTTGAAACTTCAGCACTCGCTGTACAGATATAGTTTAACAAGCAAAGCAGATAGTAGAGCAATAACATATTATTCTCATGTAAACCACGATGAACTACTAGGTTGAAAGCTAAAGCAACAACTAAGTGTCGTGTGCAGAAGTTGCAAAAAAGGAAAAATGGCGTTTAAACCGGTAATGAGCCCATGCTAACTTAACACGGTGTAAAGATATCCAGGACCTAGATGACACCTCCCCATGATCCGGAAACAAACTGAATAAGATAATAGAAGTGCCATCTCATGAGAGCAGATTGCAACTTTATATGTGGACGGTCCGCAAGGTAAAACATTAAAAACTAGGAAAATTTAATGCTAAAGAAAAATAAAACAGCCAAGTACTTTATCGAGTCTTAAGCCAATAGGCAAGCTAAATAATAAAAACTTGACAAATAAGTCAATGAATTGTCAATGAAATGCTAGTACTCAGCATATCAAACATGAAAAAGGTCTATGACATAACTGTGTATGCAAAATAAGCTGCAACAGCCTCCAATAGGAAGTCACCGTCTTCATCCGAAAAGAGTTCAGCCATCCAATTTAAAAGCGGAAAAGAACATACGTGCTCTCCCAGCACCGGATCCTCTATCACCATCAGAGGACAGCTCGGTGGGTTTTCAAGAAAGCTCTGTTCCAAGAAAGACTGTGTTGCCGCCAGTAAATTCCAGGGACCAATTAGTCCATGCATCAATGCCACAGCCATAATCCTTTCGCCAGGACAAACCAACTCGTGAGTAATGATAGGAGTCATCAGCTGATTAAAGTCGACGTCAGGAGAAACCGGTCTGCAGAGACACAAATCAATGGCCCAATCGAAATCACAGGTCAGGCAGTGAAATACAGGCTGGACACAGGTGAAGTAGGAGAATCGAAAAGATAATCCATATGCCGTGCTTAATATCGCCAACGGCATTGTGCCATAATATTCTAGCATGCGATTGCGGAACAGTGTCAGCAGCTGCAGGGCGGGAGCTTGCACAGGAGGGACATCCATATTTAAAAATGTAAAAAAGCACAAGAGCGTCCGCTGGTAATGCAAGTAAAAATGGGAATCCACGAAGCACAGTGGAAAAAATAGAATGAAAGAAAGCAGGGATGACTCCAAAGATTTTCTCAAATGAAGTCACGAGACCACTGGTAACAACTTTAAAAAAGTGCGCCAGGGCCTTTGTGGAGGACGCGTTAAAGATAGTCCGAACCATCTTGCTGAAATGGAAAGGCGAATCAGTATTGAAAAGGGTCTGCACCTCTGTACGGGTGTTCGCTATGTGAAGCACGAAAGTTTCACGGGCCGAACTCAAGGCCACCTCTCTCTGAGACAAAAGAGCTCTTATTCTTGCCATGCCGTTGAAATCTGCTCCCAAGGTTGGTATTTGTGGCCAGATTGAAAACTCCCTATGTTCATGTGTGGGAGGAAATAGAACATTTCTGCAGCAAATAACCCGTTCACTTACTGTTACGATAAAAGGAATACTTTTAATTAACCCAGAACAATCTTCATTATTGAGCATCAAATAACTACTATTTTCCAACAACTTGAACGTGGGGATGATAGCAGAAACTGGCGTGCCTTGCAACACGCAAGCCATATTTGGTCGGTGTTTGTTGCATGAACCGTGTAACTGTATGTGCCTACACATTAGTGAATGATCTGGCGTCTCAGTGCATTCCTCTCCATTCAGATAAACTTCTTGATCATCTTTGAAACATCTGTATGTGTATGGAAGCGACCAGACCTCATGAAGAAAAGCACTACCTAAAGGTTCATAACGACCTATTGGTATATATTTCATACAATTTGAAAACTTATATAAAGCAAAAGGCAGCGTTATTAAACCGTGGATAAGGCACGTTGCCAAAAAACCCGCAATCCTCTGCTGATGATGTCACTGAGCATGTCATGAATGATGTAATATGTGACATCATCAGCAGTGGATTACGGGTAATAGTATCTCTAGTTTACTCCCCTATAGCTGTCTTTCTTTTAACATAAGTGTCTGTTTCCTTCCCTTATACTTACTGTTCTTTTTTTTTAAAAAAAATTTTGGTTCACTTCCGGTTCGCGTACCGGCGAGCGAACTGGGAAGCGAACTACGAGAAATAGAGGTTGGCACAGTTCCAAATATTGTACCAATTTTTTAATAACGGGGAGGTAGTTCTGAAAAGAATTTTTTTTTTATTGTTTTTGTTGTTTTATATTTTTTTTATTATTTTTCTTAACATTTTTTTACTTTTTTTGAATTTTTCTGAACAGTTTTATATTTTTGGGGGTTTTTCTTGGAGGGGGCAATGAAAACGATTCATTGTAAAGGGCTCAACAGGAGCAACAAAACAAAAAAAAAGTATTTATTATTTGGGGCGTTTCGTACAAACTTGCATATGATAGTCAATAGCTCTGTTGATCAGAGTGATGCTTCTTTCTCCGTAGCAAATGAATCCACTGCAATATACGCAGACTTGTTTTACTTCATGAAATCTCGTTTGTATATTTGGCACCATCTCCCTGCCCTCTGGTCCCGTTACTTCCGGTACAACAGATCTTCTGGCCATAATAGGGAGATTATCTAGGTCGTTACGAAACTGTGCAGCACTGTAGTTGTTAGGATGCCACCTAGTCATATGGCGATGCATTGTGTAGTTTCCGAAACTGTATTTTTTGTCGGTCCCTCTGGACAGTCTATCTTGACATATAAGGCAAGTTACGTATCTTGCATTTACTTTTTTCTGACCTTTGGGAATTTTTAAAAATTGCCAAATGAAGTTTTCTTTCCGGTGAGACGTCCTGGGCTCCTCAGGCAAAAAGTGCCTCTCTTCGTGCTCGTCGTCCTGTTCCTCTTCTTCCTCTTCTTGCTGAATTATAACTTGAGCAGGTGGTCCACTCTTCCTTGGATGTGGTGGAGGTGGTGGGGAAGCACCAGCTGAAGCTACTAAAGAAGCCATTGCTCACTGGTAACAAAGGGTCTTTCTCTCACAATGATGAAAGTCAGAGTGAGGAAAGAAGGAGGGATTTTCATCATTTGGGAAAAACAATAGTTCTCAACCAATGAAAAGTGTTCATTTTAGATTATATGACCTAGTCTTACATCATTAGGAAACCAAAAGTGAAATGAACCAATGAAAAGTGTTATTACCAAGTCACATGACCTGCTGTGTTTACGTTAAGCGCTTTGCAGGGCCTCCCGGTTTGCTTCCAGAAACCTGTGCTTTGCGACTCGGTAAGCGTACCAGTTCGCTAACGTAGCACGTCATATGACGTATCACGCGACAACGCGAAACGTCATGCGGACGGGAGGCGTCACGATGTTGTTTTCTAACGCGGCAGTTGCGGTAAAGAAACGTTTACCGGCTCGCGGTCTATTTCGCGGCATCAAGGTCAGCTAACGGGAAGCTTCCCGATTCGCGAAGCGGGAACGAAGAAAAAAAAATATTTAAAAAAAAAATTATTAATAAACATATAAAATATATTTTTGGATTTAAAGAAGAATACATTTTACAGCTACAGATATTAGCTGTTCAAAAACCAATGAAATTCACTGAAAAAAACATAGGTTATAGACCATATATAGTTAGGAATTAGCATTTACAAAACCTTGAAAATTCACTGAAAAAACCATAGGTTATAGACCATATATAGTTAGGAATTAGCATTTAGAAAACCTTATTTTACTCACACAAAACCATTGAAATTCCATATATAGTTAGTTGCACTAACTATATATCGCGCACCCGCAATCCACTGCTGATGATGTCACATATTACATCATTCATGACATGGTCAGTGACATCACTGATGACATCACTGATGACATCTCAAATGACATCACTGATGACATCACTGATGACATCTCAAATGACATCACTGATGACATCATGACACACCAATACCAGTTACTACATACACACTCACTGATTCCTACATCTACACACACATTCACTCATTCACCCATACAATCACTCATACATACAGTCACTCATTATTACAACACTATCATATGCACTCATACACCTATGCAGACAGTCACACACTGCCACTCATCCATGGAGTTACTCACACACCAAGTCAGTCCTGTAAAGAATCAATCACACTTCCATTTCTTCATCTATACAGTTAAACACAGAACACCATACTTCAGTGACATCACTGATGACATCACTAATGACATCTGAAATGACATCACTGATGACATCTCAAATGACATCACTGATGACATCATGACACACCAATACCAGTTACTACATACGCACTCACTGATTCGTACGTCTACACACACATTCACTCATTCACCCATACAATTACTCATACATACAGTCAGTTATTATTAGAACACTATCATATGCACTCATACACCTAGTCAGTCCTGTGAAGAATCAATCACACTTCGATTTCCTCATCTATAGTTAAACACAGAACACCATACTTTTCACACATATACTAACACATACTTACTCTCTTATACAATCACTGATACAAGTACACATTGATATGCACAGCGTCACACACCTCCCAGCCAGCCACACACACACTCAGTCTTCCATCCATCCAGTCATTCTTCAATATGTAAAACATATTTAAACTTTACAAAAACACACAGACACTAGATGATGTCATCAGTGATGTCATCAGTGATGTCACTGACCATGTCATGAATGATGTAATATGTGACATCATCAGCAGTGGATTGCGGGTGCGCGATATATAGTTAGTGCAACTAACTATATATGGAATTTCAATGGTTTTGTGTGAGTAAAATAAGGTTTTCTAAATGCTAATTCCTAACTATATATGGTCTATAACCTATGGTTTTTTCAGTGAATATATATATATATATATATATATATATATATATATATATATATATATATAGATAGATAGATATATATATCTATATATATATATATTACCTACTGGCGGTCGCCAGTAGGTATATATAGTTAGGATTTTTTCTCTATGGGATTTTTGAAAATTCTATGTCTAATAACTTTGGCGTTTGTGGACGGAATTGGCTGAAATTTTCAGGAAAATGGCACATTTTCTTTCTGAGCAGCCCTTGAAAATTTGGGGGGGGTTCGTCAAGGGGGGGCCGAGAAAAAAGGGGGGTCCCAAAACGTGTTTTTAACATTGAGTTTTCCATAGGGCGGTTGGCCTCACTTTTAGCCCGAACGGCTGAATGGATTTGCACGAAACTTGGCAAAATTGTAGGGACTGGTAGCCCGATGTGCCTTTTGTAGGTCTCAATATATGTGCTCCAGTGGATTTTGAGAAATTAACGTTTAAAAAAAGATATATATCTGTAACAGCGGACCTGGCAGCGTCCCAGGACGCGTACTTTTCGCGCAACGGAGCTTTGTGAAGCGAAGCTGATTGGTTCTCCGGCGTCTGTCAACATTCCAAAAAGTCCGTAGCGGCCGCCATCTTGTCTCTCGGTAGGATCGAGAGACAAGAGGAGGTCTAAACAAAGGGGGAAATAACTATAAGGGGGCATAGTAGATCCTCGCTGACCCCCTAGGTTTGATGTGGAGGTTTTAAAAGGGCCCCGCGGGGCAAAAAAAAATAATAATAATAATAATCGAACGGCTGAATGGATTTGCACGAAACTTGGCAAAATATTAGGGACTGGTAGCCCGATGTGCCTTTGCTAGGTCTCAATATATGTGCTCCAGTGGATTTTGAGAAATTAACGTTCAAAAAAAGATATATATCTGTAACAGCGCTCCGCTTCGCGTAACGGAGGTTTGCGAAGCTGATTGGTTATTCTGTCACTGGGCTATAGTTGGGCTACATCTGGCTGATATTTGGGCTACATTTGTTTTTTTGTGTGTCTGGCGGCCATCTTTGGGCTACATTGGGCTACATTGGGCTTCATTGGGCTACATTGGGCTACATTTGGGCTCCAACATATATATAGGCCAATGTAGCCCAATATATATTTTTCAAAGTAAATTTTCGTAAAAACCACTGGAGCATATATCTTGAGACATAGCAAAGGCACATCGGGCTACCAGTCCCTACAATTTTGCCAAGTTTCGTGGAAATCCATTCAGCCATTCGAGCTAAAAGTGAGTCCAACCGCCCTATGGAAATGAAGGAAATGAATGGGTAATTTGTAATTAGCAAATAGCTAATCGCAAACTAGGAATGGTAAAGAATCGCTATTTATTCCTTAAAGTTCGCTATTTAGGAAATGCAAAAAACTTTGATGATACATATGGCGGTTCATCTCTAACAAGATAAGAAGCATAGGGATAGATTTATGATGACTGGCGCATCACCAGGGATGTGTTAGTCATTCTGTGCCGCTGTTCCGTCACCTATGGTGTGCTGCATTTACAATGCGGCGCATCATGGGGCAAAAACAGCACAGATGCGTGATGTATCTGTGCCGTAAAGGTGGCGCATTGCTGGAGTTGTATCGCAAGTGTGATGAAGCTCCAGCAAGGGTCGGGGGTGCCCCTGTCGCAGGGTTTCTGTTCTCACACAGAACTGTGGACAGAGGATTGGAACCTCGGCGAATTAGGGTGTCCCAAAACTCACGTTAGTAATCAAAAACTCCTTAGCAAGCTAGGTACAGTGTCACATTGGATATAACAAACTCTCAATGTTTAGACAATCCAGAATATGAACTTATAGTACCTCAGGATACGTGGAACTCATGAACAGTCGGTCGTTATATATTTCTTAGAAACCAGAACATGGAGTTAAGAAGAACACATGTGTATTTGAAATGTTTATTTACTAATGCCGTCTTCTCAGGCGTAGTATCTTAGATAATACAAGTACACATATTATCAGTAGCAAAATTACCAGCATAGTTACTAGTACATAAAAAGCGAATGGTGATAGTATGTTAACATGCTGTAAATGAATAAGAGTTAGCAACACTTATAAGCAGCCGCGGGCCGTGGAGGGAGTTACGGTGAGGCAGGGAGGCGGGGAGGGGGAGAAGCAGGGTGGAGAATACAAGTACACATATTATCAGTAGCAAAATTACCAGCATAGTTACTAGTACATAAAAAGCGAATGGTGACAGTATGTTAACATGCTGTAAATGAATAAGAGTTAGCAACACTTATAAGCAGCCGCGGGCCGTGGAGGGAGTTACGGTGGGGCAGGGAGGCGGGGAGGGGGAGGGGCAAGGTAGAGAGGGCTCCACCCTGCTTCTCCCCCTCCCCGCCTCCCTGCCTCACCGTAACTCCCTCCACGGCCCGCGGCTGCTTATATCTCACCCTCCCTAATACACATATTATATTATTTGCTAAGAAGGTCTCTTTGTGTTGGTTTAGGGCGTGCCCATACTTTAGTGTCTTAGATTTGAAGGAATCACATCAGCATACACCAGCTCTCTCTTCATGTGAACCGCATCAACTGTTGTGTATGTGTGTTCGGCAAAGCAATATAAAACCCGCCTCATGCCCAGAATTGGCAGAAGTTGCACTTATGTTATGAGTATGAAGTCGTGGAGATCAGACCTCATAACAATTCTGTATTGTGTTGTTCTTGAAACTTTAGCACTCGCTGTACAGATATAGTTTAACAAGCAAAGCAGATAGTAGAGCAATAACATATTATTCTCATGTAAACCACGATGAACTACTAGGTGGAAAGCTAAAGCAACAACTAAGTGTTGTGTGCAGAAGTTGCAAAAAAGGAAAAATGGCGTTTAAACCGGTAATGAGCCCATGCTAACTTAACACGGTGTAAAGATATCCAGGACCTAGATGACACCTCCCCATGATCCGGAAACGAACTGAATAAGATAATAGAAGTGCCATCTCATGAGAGCAGATTGCAAGTTTATATGTGGACGGTCCGCAAGGTAAAGCATTAAAAACTAGGAAAATTTAATGCTAAAGAAAAATAAAACAGCCAAGTACTTTATCGAGTCTTAAGCCAATAGGCAAGGTAAATAATAAAAACTTGACAAATAAGTCAATGAATTGTCAATGAAATGCTAGTACTCAGCATATCAAACATGAAAAAGGTCTATGACATAACTGTATGCAAAATAAGCTGCAACAGCCTCCAATAGGAAGTCACCGTCTTCATCCGAAAACAGTTCAGCCATCCAATTTAAAAGCGGAAAAGAACATACGTGCTCTCCCAGCACCGGATCCTCTATCACCATCAGAGGACAGCTCGGTGGGTTTTCAAGAAAGCTCTGTTCCAAGAAAGACTGTGCTGCCGCCAGTAAATTCCAGGGACCAAGTAGTCCATGCATCAATGCCACAGCCATAATCCTTTCGCCAGGACAAACCAACTCGTGAGCAATGATAGGAGTCATCAGCTGATTAAAGTCGACGTCAGGAGAAAACGGTCCGCAGAGACACAAATCAATGGCCCAATCGAAATCACAGGTCAGGCAGTGAAATACAGGCTGGACACAGGTGAAGTAGGAGAATCGAAAAGATAATCCATATGCCGTGCTTAATATCGCCAACGGCATTGTGCCATAATATTCTAGCATGCGATTGCGGAACAGTGTCAGCAGCTGCAGGGTGGGAGGTTGCATAGGAGGGACATCCATAATTAAAAATGTAAAAAAGCACAAGAGCGTCCGCTGGTAATGCAAGTAAAAATGCCAATCCACGAACCAGAGTGGAGAAAATAGAATGAAAGGAAGCAGGGATGACTCCAAAGATTTTCTCAAATGAAGTCACGAGACCACTGGTAACAACTTTAAAAAAGTGCGCCAGGGTCTTTGTGGAGGATGCGTTAAAGATAGTCGGAACCATCTTGCTGAAATTGAAAGGCAAATCTGAATTGAAAAGGGTCTGCACCTCTGTACGGGTGTTCGCTATGTGAAGCACGAAAGTTTCACGGGCCGAACTCAAGGCCACCTCTCTCTGAGACAAAAGAGCTCTTATTCTTGCCATGCCGTTGAAATCTGCCCCAAGGTTGGTATTTGTGGCCAGATTGAAAACTCCCTATGTTCATGTGTGGGAGGAAATAGAACATTTCTGCAGCAAATAACCCGTTCACTTACTGTTACGATAAAATGAATACTTTTAATTAACTCAGAACAATCTTCATTATTGAGTATCAAATAACTACCATTTTCCAACAACTTGAACGTGGGGATGATAGCAGGAACTGGCGTGCCTTGCAACACGCAAGACATATTTGGTCGGTGTTTGTTGCATGAACCGTGTAACTGTATGTGCCTACACATTAGTGAATGATCTGGCGTCTCAGTGCATTCCTCTCCATTCAGATAAACTTCTTGATCATCTTTGAAACATCTGTATGTGTATGGAAGCGACCAGACCTCATGAAGAAAAGCACTACCTAAAGGTTCATAACGACCTATTGGTATATATTTCATACAATTTGAAAACTTATATAAAGCAAAAGGCAGCGTTATTAAACCGTGGATAAGGCACGTTGCCAAAAAACCCGCAATCCTCTGCTGATGATGTCACTGAGCATGTCATGAATGATGTAATATGTGACATCATCAGCAGTGGATTACGGGTAATAGTATCTCTAGTTTACTCCCCTATAGCTGTCTTTCTTTTAACATAAGTGTCTGTTTCCTTCCCTTATACTTAGAGAAATAGAGGTTGGCACAGTTCCAAATATTGTACCAATTTTTTAATAA
This sequence comes from Lissotriton helveticus, assembly GCF_964261635.1. NCBI lineage: Eukaryota > Metazoa > Chordata > Amphibia > Caudata > Salamandridae > Lissotriton > Lissotriton helveticus. The sequence continues at coordinate 429,281,663 of NC_136059.1, forward strand.
CGGGGAGGTAGTTCTGAAAAGAACTTTTTTTTTTATTGTTTTTGTTGTTTTATATTTTTTTTATTATTTTTCGGAACATTTTTTTACTTTTTTTTAATTTTTCTGAACAGTTTTATATTTTTTTGGGTTTTTCTTGGAGGGGGCAATGAAAACGATTCATTGTAAAGGGCTCAACAGGAGCAACAAACAAAAAAAGAAGTATTTATTATTTTGGGCGTTTCGTACAAACTTGCATATGATAGTCAATAGCTCTGTTGATCAGAGTGATGCTTCTTTCTCCGTAGCAAATGAATCCATCACAAAATACGCAGATGTGTTTTACTTCACCAAATCTCATTTGTATATTTGGCACCATCTCCCTGCCCTCTGGTCCCGTTACTTCCGGTACAACAGATCTTCTGGCCATAATAGGGAGATTATCTAGGTCGTTCCGAAACTGTGCAGCACTGTAGTTGTTAGGATGCCACCTAGTCATATGGCGATGCATTGTGTAGTTTCCGAAACTGTATTTTTTCTCGGTTCTTCTGGACAGTCTATCTTGACATATAAGGCAAGTTATGTATCTTGCATTTACTTTTTTCTGACCTTTGGGAATTTTAAAAAATTGCCAAATGAAGTTTTCTTTCCGGTGAGACGTCCTGGGCTGCTCAGGCAAAAACTGCCTCTCTTCGTGCTCGTCGTCCTGTTCCTCTTCTTCCTCTTCTTGTTGAATTATAACTTGAGCAGGTGGTCCACTCTTCCTTGGATGTGGTGGAGGTGGTGGGGAAGCACCAGCTGAAGCTACTAAAGAAGCCATTGCTCAGTGATCACAAAGGGTCTTTCTCTCACAATGATGAAAGTCAGAGTGAGGAAAGAAGGAGGGATTTTCATCATTTGGGAAAAACAAGAGTTCTCAACCAATCAAAAGTGTTCATTTTAGATTATATGACCTAGTCTTACATCATTAGGAAACCAAAAGTGAAATGAACCAATGAAAAGTGTTATTACCAAGTCACATGACTTGCTGTGTTTACGTTAAGCGCTTTGCAGGGCCTCCCGGTTTGCTTCCAGAAACCTGCGCTTTGCGACTCGCTTCGCGTACCAGTTCGCTAATGTAGCACGTCATATGACGTATCACGCGAGAACGTGAAACGTCATGCGGACGGGAGGCGTCACGATGTTGTTTTCTAACGCGGCACTTGCGGTAAAGAAACGTTTACCGGCTCGCGGTCTATTTCGCGGCATCAAGGTCAGCTAACGGGAAGCTTCCCGATTCGCGAAGCGGGAACGAAGAAAAAAAAATATTTTAAAAAAAAATTATTCATAAACATATAAAATATATTTTGGGATTTAAAGAAGAATACATTTTACAGCTACAGATATTAGCTGTTAAAAAACCAATGAAATTCACAGAAAAAACCATAGGTTATAGACCATATATAGTTAGGAATTAGCATTTACAAAACCTTGAAAATTCACTGAAAAAACCATAGGTTATAGACCATATATAGTTAGGAATTAGCATTTAGAAAACCTTATTTTACTCACACAAAACCATTGAAATTCCATATATAGTTAGTTGCACTAACTATATATCGCGCACCCGCAATCCACTGCTGATGATGTCACATATTACATCATTCATGACATGGTCAGTGACATCACTGATGACATCACTGATGACATCTCAAATGACATCACTGATGACATCATCTAGTGTCTGTGTGTTTTTGTAAAGTTTAAATACGTTTTACATATTGAAGAATGAGTGGATGTATGGAAGACTGAGTGTGTGTGTGGCTGGCTGGGAGGTGTGTGACTCTGTGCATATCAATGTGTACTTGTATCAGTGATTGTATAAGAGAGTAAGTATGTGTTAGTATATGTGTGAAAAGTATGGTGTTCTGTGTTTAACTATAGATGAGGAAATCGAAGTGTGATTGATTCTTCACAGGACTGACTAGGTGTATGAGTGCATATGATAGTGTTCTAATAATAACTGACTGTATGTATGAGTAATTGTATGGGTGAATGAGTGAATGTGTGTGTAGACGTACGAATCAGTGAGTGCGTATGTAGTAACTGGTATTGGTGTGTCATGATGTCATCAGTGATGTCATTTGAGATGTCATCAGTGATGTCATTTCAGATGTCATTAGTGATGTCATCAGTGATGTCACTGAAGTATGGTGTTCTGTGTTTAACTGTATAGATGAAGAAATGGAAGTGTGATTGATTCTTTACAGGACTGACTTGGTGTGTGAGTAACTCCATGGATGAGTGGCAGTGTGTGACTGTCTGCATAGGTGTATGAGTGCATATGATAGTGTTGTAATAATGAGTGACTGTATGTATGAGTGATTGTATGGGTGAATGAGTGAATGTGTGTGTAGACGTAGGAATCAGTGAGTGCGTATGTAGTAACTGGTATTGGTGTGTCATGATGTCATCAGTGATGTCATTTGAGATGTCATCAGTGATGTCATCAGTGATGTCATTTGAGATGTCATCAGTGATGTCATCAGTGATGTCACTGACCATGTCATGAATGATGTAATATGTGACATCATCAGCAGTGGATTGCGGGAGCGCGATATATAGTTAGTGCAACTAACTATATATGGAATTTCAATGGTTTTGTGTGAGTAAAATAAGGTTTTCTAAATGCTAATTCCTAACTATATATGGTCTATAACCTATGGTTTTTTCAGTGAATTTTCAAGGTTTTGTAAATGCTAATTCCTAACTATATATGGTCTATAACCTATGGTTTTTTCTGTGAATATATATATAGATATATATATAGATATATATATAGATATATATTATACACATAAATACACCCTGCTTCGAACTATCACACTAAGGCAAGTGTTCCTTCAGAGAATCAAACTGCTATATCGCCAGCCCACCACACACATCTGTGTCAATGGAGTAGTTTTGCCTGCATTTCCGGTTAGCAGAGGCACGCTACATGGATGTCTGTTGTCCCAGTACTGTCTGCGATTGCCATGAAGCCCCTGGCGGCCTGGTTCATGCTGAGCCTAGACTGTACTTTACATCTCAGAGACTCATAGTTTTGATGTATGCTAATGATGTTACCATCTATATACGAGAACCTGTGCTTAATTTGGTGCACATCCTGCATGAATTCATCCGAATTGGTGGGCTAAATAGGGTTACTATCAATTGGGAAAAGTCTGTAATCTTTCCCTTGGCGTCAGCCACCTTACATTTTACATACATTTCCCCCTGAGGTCGGCTGGTTCCATGGTCAAATACCTGGAGATATGGATTAGCAAAGATGTCCAGGCACTATGGTGGGAGAAATACGACATAGCTGATGCTTGACTGGAAGAGCGGACCCCACGATGGAGTGTACTACCCTTGTAAATGGCTGGGAGGGTGGCCATTGGCACAATGGGGATCCTGTCTAAGTTTTTCTATCTCTTTGTTACCATCCCTAGACCACTGACTAGACTTTTTCTCAATCACCTCAGATCACTCTTACCCGGGGACTAGACAGCCGCGGCTAACATAGGAGATGTGTACCATACTGTTTGACCAAGGAGGCATATGTACTCCTGACTTGGAACTCTATTATTACTGTGCACAGGTGCAATCTGCTCATCAGTGGGTTCATCTGGAACCTTTTATATCATATGTTGCTGTCAAGTTAGAAAACGCTGCTTTTTGTCTCTTGGTCGCTGCTGTCTGCACCAGTCCGATGTGGCCCAGAGGTGTACTAGATACGGTGGAATACACTATGTGGGAGTGGGATAAGCTTGGCTGCAGGGCCTATCTACCTCTTCTCTATTCACTCGCGCTGATGTAGGCAGGAAATCAGATACTGACCCCTTTGCCTGACTAGTGAGCCTGCCAATAGCTGCATCATATGCAGATGAGGGTAATGCATGATCTCTACCTGGGTGGTTCCTTTGTCGAGCTGTGTAATATAAAAGCAGCCATTAACTGCATATCCCCTGGATATTTTCTTTTACTATCGGTTGAGGGAAGCCTGCAGACAAGTACACCACACCTTTTCCCAGGAGCCCAGCAGACTCCAAGCACTAGACTTGTTTCTGATATCACCCTCCCCTAAGCAACTGATGATGAGCCTTTACTCCACAATGAAGACAGTGACTCCAGTTATTGACCTCAGTGTGTGCACAAAGTGACAGCAAGATCTAGGCACTCACATTCCAGATTGCCAGTAGCACTACTGTTGCACCCAAACTGGTTCCCTCTCCGCTCCAGCTGCACAAAATGGGCATTGCGGACGACACAATTGTGCGAGATGTGGTGCTGTGGGTACCGACTTACCTCACCTGGAGTGGCAGTGCCCAAAAATAGCAGATTATTGGGCCTGGAGATTCATACATATAGGGGAGGTAATCACTTCTGGAGTGTCTAAGCTGGTTATGGCGGCCCATCTGGGTTTTGTGAAGGTTGTCCCATCCAGTGAGCTTAAATGTTGCATAGCTGATCTCACATTTTGCTCGGAGCAAATAGAGAAATAATGGTCACTAGTACAAGCTGCAAGCAGAACGAGATATATCTGGCCTCCGTTTAAACTATATTTGGCTATTCAGTCTGGCCAGTGATAGGAGTGGGAATAACCCCGACACAATGTTCAGCTGGGAGTTCTACTATGACATGCTGTATTTGCTAGGAAATGCTTGTATTTCTATAGCATGGGTAATCACAAACTTTCTCTCTGGTGCCAAATTTAAAGTGTGGTTTGTGTCCGGGGGCTGCACCGGTGGGGGTGGGGTCAGTGGGGGAGGGGGCAGGGCTAGAGTAGCAAAAAAAACTGTGACTAAGAGGTTGAACACAGGTCCCTGCAGCAGGCGCCATCGTCCACTGAGCCACCATACTCGGCATACACACATCTCTCTCTCTCTCTCTCTCTCTCTCTCTCTCTCTCTCTCTCTCTCTCCCTCTCTCTCTCTCCCTCTCTTTCCCTCTCTATCCCTCTCTCCCTCCATCCCTCCCTCTCTCTTCCTCTCTCAACCTCTCTTTCACTCTCTCCCTCCCTCTCTCCCTCTATCTCTCCCTATTTCTCCCTCTGTCTCACTCAGACTGCCTCACTCTCTCTCTCCCTCTCTCTCTCCCTGACTCCATCTGTCTCACTCCCTATCCCTCTCTCCTTCCCTCTCCCTCTCTGTCTCCCTCTCTCTCCTTCTCTCTCCCTCTCTGTCTCACTCTCTCTACTTCCCTCTCTCTCTCTGTCTCCCTCACCCTGTCACCCTCCTCACTATGTCTCCTTCCTCACTCTGTCGCCCTCCTCACTCTGTCGCCCTCCTCCCCCTGTCTCCATCCCCCTACCACCCTCTGTCTGTCACCCTCCTCCCTCCCTCTGTCTGTCACCCTCCTCCCTCCCTCCTCCCTTCCTCTGTCTGTCCCCCTCTGTCTCCCTCCCCTCCCTTTCTCTGTCTCCCTCCCTCTCCCTTTCTCTGTCTCTTCCCTCTCCCTCTCTGTGTCTCTCTCTGTCTGTCTCCCTCTGTTTCCCTCCCTCTCCCTCTGTCTGTCTCCCTCTGTCTCAATCCCTCTCCCTCTCTTTGTCTCCCTCTGTCTGTCTCCCTCTCTTTGTCTCACTTCCTCTATCTGCCTCCTCCCTCTGTCTCCCTCCTCACTCTGTCTCCCTCCTCCCTCTGTCTCCCTCCTCCCTCTGTCTCCCTCCTCCCTATGTCTGTCGCCCTCCCTCTGTCTACTTCTGTCTGTCTCCCTCCCTCTGTTTGTCTCCCTCTGTCTGTCTCCCTCCCTCTGTCTGTCTCCCTCCCTGTCTTCCTCTGTCACCCTCTCCCTCCCTCTGTCTGTCTCCCTCCCTCTCCCTTTCTCTGTCGCCCCTTCCCTCCCTCCCTCGCTTTCCCTCTGTCTGCTTCCCTTACCCTCCCTCCCTTGCTCTCCCTCTGTCTGACTCCCTTTCCCTCCCTCCCTCGCTCTCCCTCTGTCTGCCTCACTTTCCCTCCCTCCCTCGCTCTCCCTCCCTTTCCCTCCCTCCCTCAATCTCCCTCCCTTTCCCTCCCTCGCTCTCCCTCAGTCTGCCTCCCTTTCCCTCCCTTGCTCTCCCTCCCTCTCCCTCCCTCGCTCTTCCTCCCTTTCCTTCCCATCCTGTCTCTCTCCCTCCACCTCCCTCCATCGCTCTTCCTCTGTCTGCCTCCCTTTCCCTCCCTCCCTCCCTCCCTCTCCCTCTGTTTGCCTCCCTTTCCCTCCCTTGCTCTCCCTCTCTATGCCTCCCTTTCCCTCGCTCTCCCTTTCCCTTCCTCGCTGGCTGTCCCTCTGTCTGCCTCCCTTTCCCTCCCTCCCGCTCCCTCCCTCCCTTGCTCTCCCTCTGTCTGTGTCTGCCTCCCTTTCCCTCCCTCCATTGCTCTCCTTCTGTCAGCCGCCCGTTCCCTACCCTCCCTCGCTCTCCCTCCCTTTCCCTCCCTCACTCTCCCTCCCTTTCCCTCTCTCCCTCGCTCTCCCTCTGTCTGCCTCCCTTTCCATCCCTCCTTTCCTTCCCACCCTCGCTCTCCCTCTGTATGCCTCCCTTTCCCTCTCTCCCTTGCTCTCCCTCGGTCTGCCTCCCTTTCCCTCCATCCTTTCCTTCCCTCCCATGCTCTCCCTCTATATGCCTCTCTTTCCCTCCCTCTCTCTCCCCCTCCCTCGCTCTCCCTCTGCCTGTGTCTGCCTCCCTTTCCCTCCCTCGCTCTCCCTCTGTCTGCCACCCTTTCCCTCCCTCCCTCGCTGTCCCTCCCTTTCCCTCCCTCTCCCTCCCTTTCACTCCCTCCCTCACTCTCCCTCTGTCTCCCTCTGTCTGCCTCCCTTTCCCTCCCTCACTCTCCCTTCCTCTCCCTCCCTCATTCTCCCTCCCCCTTCCTTTCCCTCCCTCCCACACTCTCCCTCTGTCTGCCTCCCTTTCCCTCCCTCCCTCACTCTCCCTCCCTCTCCTGCCCTTTTCCTCCCTCGGTCTCCCTCCCCCTCCCTTTCCCTTCCTTCTTGTCTCCCTCCCTCCACCTCCCTCCCTCGCTCTCCCTCTGTCTGCCTCCCTCTCCCTCTCTCTGCCTCCCTTTCCCTCCCTCGCTCTCCCTCTGTCTGCCTCCTTTTCGCTCCCTCACTCGCTCTCCCTCTGTCTGCCTCCCTTTCCCTCCCTCCCTCGCTCTACCTCCCTTTCCCTCCCTCCCTTGCTCTCCCTCAGTCTGCCTCCATCTCCCTCCCTCACTCGCTCTCCCTCTGTCTGCCTCCCTTCCCCTCCCTCCCTCGCTCTCCCTCCCTTTCCCTCCCTCCCTCGCTCTTCCTCAGTCTGCCTCCATCTCCCTCCCTCACTCTTCCTCCCCCTCCCTTTCCCTCCCACCCTGTCTCCCTCCCTCCATCTCCCTCCCTCGCTCTTCCTCTGCCTGCCTCCCTTTCCCTCCCTCCCTCCATCTCCCTCTGTTTGCCTCCCTTTCCCTCCCTCCCTCGCTCTCCCTCTGTCTGCCTCCCTTTCCCTCCCTCTCTCCCTCTCCCTCCCTCCCTCACTCTCCCTCTGTCTGCCTCCCTTTCCCTCCCTCCCTCGCTCTCCCTTTGTCTGCCACCCTTTCCCTCCCTCCCTCGCTCTTCCTCCCTTTCCCTGCCTCACTCACCCTCCCTTTCCCTCTCTCCCCCGCTCCCCCTCTGTCTGCCTCCCGTTCCCTCCCTCCTTTCCTTCCCTTCCTTGCTCTCCCTCTGTATACCTCCCTTTCCCTCTCTCCCTCGCTCTCCCTCTGTCTGCCTCCCTTTCCCTCCCTCCTTTCCTTCCCTCCCTCGCTCTCCCTCTGTATGCCTCTCTTTCCCTCCCTCCCTTGCTTTCCCTCTGCCTGTGTCTGCCGCCTTTCCCTCCCTCCCGCCCCCTCTGTCTGCCGCCCTTCCCCTCCCTCCCTTGCTCCCCCTCCCTTTCCCTCCCTCCCTCGCTCTCCCTCCCTTTCCCTCCCTCTCCCTCCCTTCCACTCCCTCCCTCGCTCTCCCTCTGTCTGCCTCCCTTTCCCTCCCTCCCTCCCTCTCCCTCCCTCTCCCTCCCACTCCCTTTCCCTCCCTCCCTTGCTCTCCCTCTGTCTGCCTCCCTTTCCCTCTCTCCCTCTCCCTCCCTTTTCCTCCCTCGGTCTCCCTTCCCCTCCCTTTTCCTCCCTTCCTGTCTCCCTCCCTCCACCTCCCTCCCTCTGTCTGCCTCCCTCTCCCTCTCTCTGCCTCCCTTTCCCTCCCTCGCTTTCCCTCTGTCTGCCTCACTTTCGCTCCCTCCCTCGCTCTCCCTCCCTCTCCCTCCCTTCCCTCCCTCGCTCTCCCTCTGTCTGCCTCCCTTTCCCTCCCTCTCTCGCTCTCCCTTGCTCTCCCTCCCTTTCCCTCCCTCCCTCGCTCTCCCTCTGCCTACCTCCCTTTCCCTCCATCCCACACCCTCCCTCCCTTTCCCACCCACCCTCTCTCTCCCTCTGTCTGCCTCCCTTTCCCTCCCTCCCTCGCTCTTCCTCCCTTTTCCTCCCTTCCTCGCTATCCCTCCCTCCCTCTCCCTCCCTTTCACTCCCTTTCACTCCCTCTCTGTACCTCCCTCTGTCACCCTCTTCATCTCACCCTGCCTGTGTGTGCCCGGGCTGAGACAGCTTCAGGGCACACACACACACAGCCACACCCAAGCACTTCACAGGTCTTGTTTGGAAGAAAGATGATAGTGATCGTATAGCAGGCACAAACTACATTAATTACTAGCTAGATCCAAATGTATAATTAATGCTACCTCGCTGAAGAAAGCTGTTTGAGGCCCTGTTATTTCCAGCGGATAGATCACTTTTAAATAAGGATACCTACGTTTGTTGGTCAAAAGGACTGAAAAAGTTATTATTCGCTATCCTCTTTTGAAGTTGCAAGGGGAAAAAACCTTCTTCTATAGCATTTAGCAATTATTTCCACACAAGAAGAGGAGGAGGGTCCGAGGCTGAGACCTATGAGAATATGAAAGTTAATTTTTAATAGTGGTAGACATAGCAGATATAGGGGGTAACTTTGCATACCACTTGTTCAAAATAAATTGCCTTTCAACCCTCTGGGTCACATTTGTTGTATGTAAGTGTATTGAGTAACCTGCTTCAGATATATTCGGAGTAGGAAATGGTCTAGACCAGTGTTTCCCAAACTGGGGTCCGCGGACCCCCAGGGGTCCGTGACACATTCCCAGGGGGTCCGCAGGCAACAGTTTTAAAAGCACCTAAAAGTTTCTTGTATAATTAGAAGCTTTCCAGCAACAATAAAAGTGTCAAGATAAAGCCAGTGATTAATGTACCTGCTGGTGAGCAAGGAGAGTTTTGTTCAGTGGCAGCTTTGACTTAACTAATGTAGCACAGAGGGTTAATGTGCCTACTGCAAAGAACGTGTAACATGCATTTTAAAAAGCAGCATTTTATGTGCATAGGTTCGTGGTTACTGCTTTTGTCAGAGAGATTCCTTTTTTACTGTGCACTTCATAAGTGACAATCGTAATGTAGCAGAGGGACCTATAAACTGTCATCAAAGAGCTGCTTGAAAACTGTATGGTACCAGTTAGTAACTTTTGTTTTTTCCCGGTTATTGATTATCCTGATGCTGCTAAAAAGATTTATTTGGGTGGAAAAACATTTTTAATGTTAGTCAGTGCTAGCCACTGTGTTATGTTCTGAATCCTGAGTTTGTGCTTTTCCAGACCAAGCACTCTTTAAACATTTTATATACACACTGATTTACATGTACGATTCAATGTCTCTATATGTGAGTGATGTAAAGTGCTCTGACATCCTACAATGGTATGAGAGATGCTATAAAACAAATGAAATACATGTGACAGAGGGGCTATTACTTCAATATAAAATACTAAGGGCCAGATATACGATCCGTTTTTATATGCGCGAACGGGTTCGTGAACCCGCTTTCACATGCAAAAACGTATTGGGCCATGTACATTGCCTTTTTCGCGAGTCGCAATTTGTTTGCGACTCGCTAAATAGGTTTAGCAACTTGCTATTTTAAGGGGCATTCCCTTCCAAATAGCGAGTCTTAAAACCATGTACAAATGTTTTGCGGTCGCAAAACACTCGCAATTACCACTTACTTCAAGTAGATGGTAATGCATTCGCAAATGGGAAGGGGTCCCCAGGGGACCCCTTCCCCTTTGCAAATGCATGCAATTTTTTTTTTTAAGGGCAAGCAGTGGTCCCAGGGACCTCTGCCTGCCCTTAGAAAATGAAACGAAAAAGTTTCATTTTCTTTTTTATTTAAAAGCATGGTAAATGGGCTGCATTCTTTTTTAAACTGCTTTATTTGAAAGCAGTCCCAGACATGGTGGGCTGCAGAGCCCAGCAGACACCATACCTAGGAGGGCTGGCATTCCCAATAGGCTCGCAAATTGCAAGAGGCTCATTAATATTAATGAACCTCACAATTTGCGACCCCATTGGGAATCAAAAACAGTGTTAAACACACTGTTGTACATTTCATTTAGCGACTCGCAATTTGCCACTCGCAATTTGTCACCAATTGCGAGGCACTAAATGAAATGCTCGTACATCTGGCCCCAAAATCCTTAGGGGCAGATTTACAAGCCCCTTGCGCCTCTTTTACGCCGCCGTTGCATCACTTTCGTGATGCAGCGGCATCGCAAAAGATGCACCATGGTGCAGGGTATTTACAATGTGACGCATCTGGGAGATGCGCCACGTTGTAAAGCACTGCACCAGAAGGAGGCGTTCCGGCGCAGGAACGGCTCCTAAAAGTGGGATTTCACTCAGTCACTTTGGGGGCCTATGCTGCGTCAAAACCCTGCGCCTGCTTGAAGCAGGCGTAAGGATTGACGCAACATTAACAAGATTCGTCCCCCCAGAGCATTGCTGGAACTGTGTCGCGCTTGCGATGCAACTCCAGCAATGCGCCACCTTTACGGCAGAGATGCGTCATGCATCTGTGCTTTTTTGCCCCATGAGGTGCAGCGTTGTACATGGTGGCGGAGGCATGGCGCACAATAAGTGGCGCATCCCTGCTGATATGCATGGATGCGTCACTTATTGTAAATCTGCCCCTAAGTACTTTGAGTATTTGTTTTGTGTGCACACGTGCGTATTTTTTTGAATTACTGTTTTAATATTTTAAATTTAACTCCTACAAATTGCTTGGGGGTCCCTGGCTTCCAGTGGTGACTCAATGGGGGTCCTCAGGAGTCAAAAGTTTGGGAACCACTGGTCTAGACGTATTGAACAAAATTTTTGTTGAGATGGAAATGTGCTGGCAAGCTAAGGATATGAAATTGGCCAGTACAACATAGTGACAGTGACATGCTGTTTGATTTTAGAAACATTTAAGGATATGCTTCACTTTATCCCCCCACCTCTAATGTGTGCTTAATTTAAAAGAGATTTCCAGTGCTTCATTTTATTCTGCTATGCAATGATGAGGCTAGTAAAGCATTCAGTGCATGCTTTGAATTCTCTTTGCAGCCTTATATAGTATCAGTGTGGGAAAGTCAGTAGGTAGATTACCAACGGCTGCAAGAATTCCCCCCAGCAGTCTTTTTCATGTTTGCAAAGGGAGAAAAGGTAGTGTTATAGCTGTAACACATATGAAGTCCTCGTGGAATGTAAGAAAAGAGTTTTAGAAAAGCAGTCTTCGGAGCTCAACCTCTTAGGAAGTTGAGGTCACATTCCCAGTGGAGCTACCTGTTAGCTAAAGAGGAGATGGGCTGTGGTCTCTCCCCCATAGCCGTCACCTACCGAGCTGAACTTTGGGCAGACTTTCTTTCGTCTCTCCGTCATATCTCCCTCCTGCCCCTTTACCCTAACCCCGTACCGTCTAGGCTCCATTTATCTCGTCTTCTATGCCCTCAAATGTTTTACTAGTAACTGATGTAACTTGTAACTGATGTCATTTTGTAACATTGTGGAACCTCCAGCGCTCTGTTTCCTCCGGGTCTAGCCAGAGCTATATAAAACTCATCAAATAAAAATAAATATATACTTCGTCGGAGTATACATGCCGCCAACATACAAAAGTAAGGGCCAGATGTAGGTAACTCATTTTTATCGATTATAAAATACTGAATTTTACCGATTCGGTATTTTAGAAAAGGGAAATGAGATGTAGGAAAAAATTCGGTAAAAAATACCGATTCGGTAAAAATCGGAATCCCCGATTCGGTATTTACCGAATCGGTATTTACCGAATCGGCTTTTACCGATTCGGCAAATCCCATTCATTCCTATGGGCCTGGATGCCCATAGGAATAAATGGGATTTACCGAATCGGTATTTACCGAATTGGTAAATACCGATTCGGTAAATACCGACTCTGGGATACAAAAAAGCAAGCAGTTGAGCTACCAACCAATCATGTGCCTCCACCCCGCCCCTCAGCCAACCAACAGAGCAATCAACCAATCCTGTGCATCCACCCCACAACCAGGAAGTGGCCACACCCATGCAGGTGCAGAGTAACTGATCACCCAGGAGAGCAGTTACACACTGACAGGCTGTTGTGAAGCTGAGCTGTGCAGGAGTTACAAATGGATTCCCAAGACACCCAGAGGGAAGGTGCAGAGAGGAAGGCGAAGATGAAGTTCAGCACAGGTGAACTTCAGGTGCTGGTGGAGGAGGTGGTAAAGCACTACTCCAAGATTTTTGGAAAGCAGTCTCTGCAGGTAGCAGAGGCTCTGAAGAGGAACACCTGGCTGGGGATCCAGTCCAAAGTGAACGCAATTGGAGTGACAACCAGGGAAGTGGACGATCTGAAGAAGAGATGGTATGATCTGAGGATCATTACCAAAAAGAAATTGGCGGCAAGAAGTAAAGAGGCCAATGCTACAGGTGGAGGAAAGAACAGGGCACCTGCTCTCACGGATCTGGAAGAGCTTGTGGAGTCCACACTGGAGCCAGAGAGCGTTGTAGGAATTAGTGATACAGACAGCTCAACCCGAGCTGCATCAAAAAAAGGTAAGGGACATGTCATTCATTCCTCACCCCTTGCCTGTCTCCCTCAACCCAATGTGGCTGTTTGTTGAGGAACTCCAGTACAGGCTTCTGTATCCACCTGCAATGCATTATGGGAGTGGTAGTCATAAGAATTCACATCAGAGCAGGCAACATGAAAGAATGTCAGGCATGCCACACAATACAATTAGAGACAGGGGAGGACCAGGAAATAGTGCAAATGATATGTGATTTATTATAGAAATACACGGTAAAAGCACCACTAAGCCACTGTCCATATCTGTCCATAGGAGAGACTTCGCGCAAGACAATGCAGGAGAGGGAGAAGAGGCCACCCCGAAGGGAGAGGAGTGAGGAAGAAGCCAGGGATGCAGGGCCCAGTACTGCAACACCTCCAGTACCCTGCACACAAGCAGCTGCCACACCAGAGTCAGCCACCATGCAACTGCAGGCATCTCCTCTGCTCCTTGACTCACCACAACATGAGCCACAACAACTTGCCACACCAGCAGACTCAGAGGTGTCAGAAATCTGCAGGCCCAGGAGGCATGAGGTTTCCACGCTAAGAATCCCAATAGAGTTAATGGCAGGAAATACAGCTGGTCTTCTGTCCACTCCTGTCACTGTATCCGGAGGCACAAGACATCATAGGGTCTGGGAGGCAAGCTTGAGTGGGCATGATGACGGTGTCTTCCGTGGCCTCGAGGCAACAATGGTCAAGGTGCAGCGCCTGCATGCAAAAGCAATTAGTGCAGTGCACAGACAAATGCGCCATATGAACAAAAACTTTGACACCATGAACCAGGGGATCACATCAATGGCGGACAGCATGAGGGACATGGCTGATGGGGTCAGGGACATGTCACAGTGTGTGATGTCACTTTGTGATGAACTCCATGATGAACTCCATGAGGACCGCGCACAAAGGCGCAGGGAGAGGCAGTGCATGCAACAGCAGACAAGGGGCATGTACCGTCTTGCAACAGGGACTTCACTGCTGTGTCGCTGTTCTGTTGCAATGCAGGAGGGGCTGGTGCACTGCGGCACAGATCTCACAAGGGGGATGGGGAGATTCACTACAGCAATGGAAGTGCTGCTAACTAACCAGTCAGCCACCACAGGAGGTGAAGGTTTAGGGGACACAGACAACACCAGTAGCAGGAGCAGCACCCCTATCCCGGAAATTCGGAGGAGCAGCAGACGCCAGAGTACAGGCGATGGCACAGCAGACAATAATCAAACCCAACCACAGGCATCACGCATCACGCAGTGCAGTGCATGGGCGCAGGCAGTAAGGCTGCCAAATTCGAGTGGTCATGTGAGGGTGAGGTAACCCCTGTCCGCCCAGTTGTGCTAGGCACACTTAGGATGTAACAAATGTGTCTTCAGACATTTACCGTAGTGCCAATTAAACTACGTTCATTGCATTTAAACCCTTGCTGTGTCTCTCTACTTACTCAAAAGTAGTTGTGTGTGATCTCTGCCCGTCTCTGTCTGCCGTCTGTCGGTGTTGGTACTCCTACTGTGTTGGCGGCAGGTAGTGCCTGGTCATCGTCATGGTCTTCATAGTAGATTAATTCCACCTCTGTGCCCTTCTTAGTAGCGAGGTTGTGCAACATTGCACAAGTTGCAATGATCTTACAGCATATTACTGGTGAGTACTGCCTTGCCCCTCCACTTTTGTGGAGGCAGCGGAACCTGCTCTTCAGAAGGCCAAAGGTGCGCTCCACGATGTTCCGGGTTGATTTATGTTAGAAATGGGATTTCTGGTTGGCTAAGGCTTGCGCCAAAGCCAGGCAGAAACCACCATTCCTATGTCAGGGTAAGGAAGTCACCCGCCAAGACAACCCCTGCTCACCCTCTTGGTAGCTTGGCACGATCAGTCAGGCTTATCTCAGAGGCGATGTGTAAAGCATTTGCGCACGCAATCACGAGCAACAACATCCAAGGCCCCCCACAAAAGGAACTCCACACAAGGTATATGTAAAAATAGCCTTTGTATTGCAAAACACATTAGATAGAAACACACACTTTACAATGTGCCAACAGGCATGGGCAGAATTTACAGGGGAATATGTACAGGACAGGGCCACAGGCACCACTGTAAGGAATATGCACTTAGTAGAACTAGCACTTAGAACATATAACAACCCGAAGCTTCACACATGATGCATAGAACATTCAGAGGTGTAGGAAAGACACATGATGTATAAACATACATTCTGCGGTGTAAGAACAAGGCACATGATGCATCAAAACACATTCAGAGGTGCAGCACAGAAGAACACATGATGCATAAACAACACATTCAGAGGTGTAAGAACAAGGCACATGACGCATCAAAACACATTCAGAGGTGCAGCACAGGAGAACACATGATGCATAAACAACACATTCAGAGGTGTAAGAAAAAGGCACATGACGCATCAAAACACATTCAGAGGTGCAGCACAGGAGAACACATGATGCATAAACAACACATTCAGAGGTGTAAGAACAAGGCACATGACCCATCAAAAACACATTCAGAGGTGCAGCAAAGAACAATTCGCAGAAATTACATTAGCACAGAACTTACATTAAAGTCCAGGTTGCGCCACTGCGCCAAAACCTAAACGTAGCAGCTGCCCACTACTTGCTGGGCAGCTGAGGACAGGGACAGAACAGGGCCTAAACGCTGCAGCTGGCACTAAGTGCTGCGCAGCTGGGGAAGGCCAAGAAGGGGATGAAGGAGTGCGTCTCACTCCTAGTCCAAAGAACAAGTCCCTAGAAAGCAAAACCTAAACGGTGCAGCTGCCCACTACTTGCTGGGCAGCTGTAGGATCAAAACTGCGGCCTGGGCCCTCACTGGCCCTCTGAAACAACTGCCACATGTTGCAGCCCTCAAGGCTCAGGAACTCCAAATGCGCAACACGGGGGGAGCCTTCTAGGCTCTGATCAGGTACGTGGGCCTTGGAGCAATCTGGCTCCTCTCAAAATAATGGGGGCGGGGGAGCCAACTCAGCTCCTTAAATTAACATGCCCCCAATCGCCGTATCCCACGATGGAAAAGACCTGGGCCTCTCTGGCCCCTTAAAATCACTATAGCTCCTGCGGGAGCGGCCCTCTGCAAGACGGGGCCGCTCTAACCGGGACGCACCACTGTGCCTCCATCAGGCTCCATCACTCGCCTGCACGGAGCCCCACCCTCCAGCCCTCTCTCTCTCCCCGGGCTGGACTTCCTGGCGGGGGCTCCTCCGGCAGTTCTGCTTCTCCTGCGGCGGTCCCGCTTTGCGGGGCTCTCGAAATACATGAGAGCCCCGCCTTCACAAGGCGCCCGTCCCGCTTCACCCGGTCCCCCATCTCGGGACCGGGACTTCTAAAGTGGAGCCCGCAAGGCTCCAGGACGTCTCACAGCAACTCGGGGAGGCCTCCCCACGCAGCACCAGCTCCTTGCATGGCGCCGGGCAGCATCTCCGGTCTCCCTCTTGACCCGGGAGACCGGCACAGCGGCAAAGGCTTCCTCCAGGCAGGGGGAAGCGGAAACAACGTCCTCCCGGCCTCGTCCACAACCAGGCGGCGGGCCGGACATGTCCTTCCGGCACAGGAGAGCCCCGGGCTGCGGCGGTGAGGCGGGGAGACACACGAGGGGTCGGTTCCCTCTAAATAAGCATTAAAGCGAGGTGGGCACTCGCTGGGGGGCCCAAAAGAAATTGCGGCACGGTCCATGGTGGGGTGGGCACCTGCCAGGGGATTCTAAAGTCGGCAATTGAGCGGGGCAAATGCCAGGTGGGCACCGGCTGAAAACAAACAGCGCTCCCAAGCGCTAGGAAAAATAAAGCGCTTCCAGGCGCTAGGGTCCTAAAAGAAAGCAACAAAGTCCTTCAGTAGTCCAGGACATCAGCAGTCCAGGGGCTGGGCAGGGCCCAGGGAGGCAAGCCTTCCCCCTGGGCCCCAGCAGCAGAATGCCCCTGGCAGATTAAAGTAGGCACACAAGAACATTTTGTAAGGGGACACAGCCCCTTTTTATACTGTGAATTCCTTTGTCTGAAGGTGCAGGGTGGGGGAAAACCAGGCGCAGCTGGTTTGGCAGCACTCATGATGTGCTCAGCCCCTCACTCTATTCACTGGCAGGTTTAGGGACATTAGACGCACCACAGGGGGCGGAGCCAGCATTGTGTGGGGAAAGCCCAGCCCTATTCAGGACCCAAGGTGCACCCCTCCCTCACATCAGCATGCTAATCTCTCCATTTACCACCGGGGCAGACCCATCCAGACTCCTGGAGCCAGGCTCACCAGCCAGCTCCAGCCAATCACGTGCCAGCACACTCACTGCACACGCACACCCATGTCTAGAAGTGGCACTTCCACACTAGACACATACACGCCGCATACATTATTGCTCGGCATTCAATCACACGAGTCCTCACATACCAGACTCGAGCCTGCACACCCCACGCATCAGGAACTACCAGGGACACATACATTCCCCATGCATTCCTATGGGAGGGCAGGCCTATCTCACCACACGCACTCAGAGTGCGCACGCACTTTCTACAGGGACACAGTGAAAGTGCGCAGAAACCAAGAATCACCATAATTATTTAATAATACCAGGCAAAAAGTTCAGGGGTGAACCTGCCAGAAGGGCCAAGTCCAACAATTTATGTGCCACCTTGTATCGTCTCTGGCTGGGGGTCGTGGGGTTGAGGTAGGGTGTCAGGACAAAAGAACGGAGGGCATATGCACTATCCCCTAATGTGAAAAGAGAAAACCATTACTCACAGGCACACATAAACATACGTCTGCATTATCTATCAAGGGAGTGTCACACAGTAATTTACCTAGCAGGTATCCTTCGCCAAATTCCCCCGCTGTCAGGTGGGTATAGATCCCACTATTTTGGAAGATGTAGGAGTCGTGGGTGCTTCTGGGTAGCTGGCCACTATGTCTGTGATCATGTACTTGGCATCACAGATTACTTTTACATTTATTGTGTGGATTGACTTCCTGTTGTACTCAGTGCCAGTAGGTGGGCATATTGGGATGTGGGTGCCATCAATGCAGCCAATCACGTGTGGGAAATGTGCCATTAGGTAAAAGTCAGTCTTGGTCCTGAGCAGGTTCGCATCAGTGTCTGGGAAGCGGATGTAATGCTCCATTCTTTGCATCATGGCATCCAGGAACTTCCTGAAGAAACGGGACAGGCAGCTCTGGGACGCCCCACCTACCGCAGCAACAACACTCTCGAAACTCCCAGATGCAAGCAGGTGTATGCTACAGAGCACCTGCACATGGGGTGGGATGGCGTGGGCCCTTGGTGTTGGGTGCTCCAGGAGTGGGTGCAGGTCCCTGATCAGGTCCAGGATGGTTTGGGGGTGCAGTCTGTACCTTTGCAGTATCTCTGGCTCAGTCAGTTGGAAGAGTGTGATCCTCTGCCTGTAGACCTGCTCCTCCCTTCTCCATTCCCTCTCTCCTGCTGTCTGAAGCCGTAGCCGCCTTGCTATGATGTAGAATGCCGCCATTCTGGTTACACTGTTGCATTTTGGGGGCCTATTTTATAGCCTGCACCTGGTTACCACCTGCTTTCAATCCATGCTAAATATCGACTCTTAAATACCGAATTTGAAGCAAATTCGGTATTTATGGGGTCACCTACATCTCAAGAGTCTTATTTTTCCATTTCTTATTTTCCGATTCGGTAATTTACCGATTCGGAATATTTACCGATTCGGTAAATCTACCGATTCAGAATATTTACCGATTTGGAATGTTTACCGATTCGGTAAATCTACCGAATCTGTAAATTTACCAATTTAATAGTTTTTGGGAGCCCTACATCTCAATGTCCAAATACCGGTCGGTAACGGCAGAAATACGGTAATTTCGGCCGTTACCGACCGGTATTTGGCTACCTACATCTGGCCCTAAGTCTTTTAAAAGTTCTCTAGCGAGGGGAGTAGGAAATGCAACAGGTGATGCATTTTACCATACACACTTAACATTAGGGGGCTGATTCCAATTTGGTAAAATCCCCTACGAATGGCCGTATGGAGCATATTTCCCGTACGAATCGTACACCTTAAACGTCCCCGTACGTACGAAGAAGTACGATCCAAACCCAGAGTAGAACTCCATAGACCATACGACTCAAAAATCCGTACAAATCGCATTCGAAACACGCAGTACGGGACGTCCGTACAGGTTGAAGCAGCTTTTTACGACCCAGCAAGTACGATTCGTCACGTCAACACTCCGTACAACTCTTTTTATACGGGAGCCAAAAATGTCCGTAAAAGCAGATTTAGAGTTGAACCGCAAACAAAACGGACCCCCCCGGGTACGCGAGTACACCCAATGATTGCAGGGGTATGGTGCGTAGGGGTACGGTGCTTATGGGTACGGTGCGTAGGGGTACAGTGCATAGGTGTATGGTGCATAGGGGTACGGTACTTAGTGGTACGGTGCATACGGTGCGTAGGGGTATGGTGCTTAGGGGTACGGTACTTAGTGGTACGGTGCATAGGTGTACGGTGCGTAGGGGTATGGTGCTTAGGGGTACTGAAGTGCCGAAAAATAAATAAGACCATATAGAGCTATACTTACTGATAGCCCCCATTACCAATTACCAATAACCAGTCAGTTGGCAGTGAAGAAGGTACAATCATTTATTATACAACAACTCTGCCAGAGGAGCCTCTCGCGACCTAACCCCTCGAGGTCCGCCGAGAAGACTGCTGGCACATTATCAAGAGATCACATATATACTGTTACATTTCGAAACCGTTACCTAAGAGGAAAAATACAAGTTGGTACAGGTTGCTGAAAAGGAAAGACCATATATGGGATACAAAGCAGCTTCAGTTTAGATCAGCTCGTTATAGCAAGGTCGATGAGGGTAACTCCCTTCTGCCTGTCTCAGGAGGATTCGCTCAGCACCTTCTGGAATGTGCTTCTCCGGCCTACCCCCACCTATAACCTTGACAGGCCTAACATGCAGGAGCAGCAGTTTGTTGCAGTTGTCATGCTATTTCTTAAGGGAACAGCCCTTACTGACTATAACGATTGGATTTTACTAGTGCTACAGGCAAGCTAGGCCACAAAATGGCACTCGTCGGGTTAAGTTATAATACCCGTCAAAAGGCAGAAACTCTCATAGCGTGTTTAGCAACCATAAGAAACTAATTAATGTGATACCCACTAATGCATGGGTACTTATACTGAACTGAATAGATGCATCACGCTAATTTCTAAATGATACTGTGTGTCTTCAGTTTACTCACAAGGCCTGATTTAGACTTCAGTTCCTCAAACTTTCCTGTTAGTGTGACGTAGCTAACTATTTAGGAACTAATTCTGGAAAACCTCCTCATCAATGGCCATCAACTCATTAATCTCCTGTTGGAGCATCTGAGTTTTGGAAGAGATGGGAGAGGAGACAATCAAGGCCGTAAGTTTAGCAGCACAATAAGAGCAACAGGCAGGACCACATTGCATACAATGACGGCAAGTGAATAGAATGCCTGCAGCCCCGGCCACTATCATTAATAATTTCCATCCCCATGCTAATAAGAGTCCCCAGAACCAACCAGAGAGTGACCAGGATCCATTGTCTGTGTGTATTTCTGAGGCTATGTGATGTAACTTCTGAATTGCTAAATGAACTGTGGGGGCGGAGTCTGGAATGTAAACACAGCAGGAGCTGCCGATCACACGGCATGCACCTCCTCGATCAGCCAAGATAACGTCTAAAACCATCCGATTTTGAAGCAAGACAAGTCTCGTGGCCTGAAGCTCTTCCGTCATGTTTGTCATAATTTCCGTTGTAATATTGATGACATTTTCCACCACCCTGGACAATCGCCTAACTTCTCTACTAGTGAATATTGGCCCCCATATTGGAAATAATCCCTTGGCAACATCATAGAACTGTTGCAAGGAAGTGTCAGTTTGATCAACTTCGGACATCCCGAGCTGCCTCCTGCATCTGCTAGGAACTGCATTGGAATCATATAATTGGTGAGTTTTATGATAATTTGAAGGTGCTATATACACTGGGGGGTACAAGAAAGACAAATAACATTGACCTGCCCATCCCCGAGGTAACCAGGTATAAGCATTTTCCCCACATACAAAATAAACATTTGGGGCTAGATGTAGGTAACTCTAATTTACCGACTCATAAATACCGATTTTTACCGATTCGGTATTTATGAATCGGTAAATTAGAAGGAGGGAGAAGTAGCTAATTTTTTATTTTGAATTACCGAATCTGTAACATTCGGCATTTACCGATTTGTTATAAAGTAAAGTGTGTACAGTAAAAGTAGAACCTGTCTTAGCTATCATCGGAAAAAGATCAGTAGTATTACCGCCCCTTGCTGGTAAAAAGGAGAACAGAGTTGTATCAATCGACCTGGTAAAACCACAATCATGTGGCCAATAATAAGTAGTAGGCCCAGTGGACTCCCAAGAAGTAGCAGAAGACCAAACCTTGCTACAATCCAAGAGGTTCAAACTGAGAGACTAATCACATTTGATAAGCCTGCAGTGAATAAAAAAGGACTATGCAACAAAGCCATGGAACTTGTGTCTCTTGAAACCCAAATTGCAACAGTTCATCAAGAAACACCTGTCTACAATGATGTAGCATCTGAACATACATATCCAAAGATAAATGAAAATCCGGAAGCAATTCCAACAATTGACAGAACTGCATCTGGCTACTTCATCAATTTCGATGACTTTTCTGATGATCCAAGTGAACATGAAGAAACGCCAGCAACTAAAAACTTTCAAAGAAAAACTGACTGAACTCTTTCATCAACTCAAAGAAACATATCTGATTTCACCATGGATTGAATTATGTATTGTGTTAGGTGTACTTTTCCTCCTACTATGGCTCATTTTGGTTTTAAGCTTGGGAAAATTAATTGAAGGAAAATATAGTACAATGGACACAGCAAGTCAGAACATCAACTTGGTCCTAAAGCCTCACAGATCTTCTCACATCGAAAAAAGAGAACTATCATCAGTAAACATCACAGTCATTCCTATACCTGGTGGTGTAGCATGGGACACTACTGATTACGACATATATGGCCCGGTTGAGCTTTTGAGATATCCACATCAGTTCAAGGTTTCATTAAGTGACTTTTTATCACCAAGTACTTTCTCTGATGATTGGAACTTTGAAAATATTAATAATATGATGTCAGATTTAGAAATGTCAACACAATTTACAGAACATGATTATTTAGAAGGCTCATCAAAGTATGAAGAAATGTATTGCTTTAATCATTATGGGCATCACTATTTGCATAAATCTGCTAATCCTAGAAATGTTTTTACTTATAATCAATGGGAACAATGTCTCACACTGCCAAGAGGC
Source organism: Lissotriton helveticus (assembly GCF_964261635.1). Classification (NCBI taxonomy): domain Eukaryota; kingdom Metazoa; phylum Chordata; class Amphibia; order Caudata; family Salamandridae; genus Lissotriton; species Lissotriton helveticus. The sequence goes on from NC_136059.1 coordinate 429,303,944, forward strand.
AGCTCGAAAACCTTTCATGAGAAATTCTAATACTTCTCAGGGTTTAACATCACTGATCCAGAAACGTTTTATTTTAAAATGCTAAATAAGACAGGAATGAAAAACATGTTGACAAACACTAAATTGATATATTCCACAAGATTTTATGAAAACATTTCTACATTTGGTTTTGAATTTTGGAAAAACAACATTGAAACAAAAACCATCTGGGGTACAAAAGACTAGCAGGTACAAGGTCTAGAATCATTATTTAGAGCCTGCATGATCCCAGAACAAATAATGTTCTTGAATGACACCATTCAACAAACAACCTGTCTTGGCCTAGCCAAGATAAAAGACTTAAACAAACCGTCTATTCCAAAACCAATGCCTGATAGCAATAGCACTAAAGATGTGGAGATAGACGTATCCCATATTTTACACCAAAACAGAACAAATCCTGATTGGAGAAAATGGTTGATCTGGCCCACAGACACTAATAACTGTCAAAATAGATTCCTAAATAAAAGACAAGGGTTCAAACAGAACAGGCCAGACCCAAGATATTCCCAGAGACAACATCCAGGGATAATTACAACATACAGTGTAGGGAAACTATGCCTCGAATGGCTAGAGAGATCCACACTGCCTGAAATTAAGCAACACTTGACTTTACTTAAAGAAGGTGCTGACTTGCGAGATTTCATAATGGGACCTCGCAAACAGCGTCAAAAACGTTTCATATACGCCGGTATATACGCTGCTTACAACAAAGCTTGGAAAGTAATGCAAATTGAAACTGCTGAAAAAATACGAGATATTGATCGTATTATTTTGGAAAAATCACTTTCTGTAGTGGACAATGGGTTAACGACTCTGTCCTCCAGAATGTATTCACTGGACAGCATTGTATCATCTGCTATTGATATAATATAACAGGATATGCTAATGTTACAACATGGCCAGTCCCAATTACGTTCTATTGTACAGTTAGGCTGGACGTTGCAAAACCTCCGTTCAGGCTACGTGCCATGGCGTCTAATCAACACAACGTCATTATTTTCTATCTCTTCTCTTACTGATAAACAAATCTCTTTGGCACAAAAAGGAGCAGACTATACGGTACTGAGCATTGAAAAACTAGGAAAATTGCCATTGACAATGTCAGAACGACCTGTCATTGAATGGATAATACATGGTACAATTACAATTCCGATAACAACTTTTCAGTTTCAATATTGCCAAAAGTATATACCAGCAGGCCTGTATGAAAGGTTGGATAAAGGATACATCAAGTCATCCTGGAATTTACCTTATACACATAGATGTTATAGTGAAGGGAAAAAAGAGGTATTTCTTAGTGGCAACAATTGTAAAAAATCACTAAGCGGTACACTTCTGTGTCAAGGTATTAACTTGCATGGAGCCTGCGAAGGTTCATCAAAACGCCTTTCATGTCACCTGCATGGCACCCCTGCAACACACATAGAGCCTTTTTTCAGACAGCTTTCCAACGGCATCTACGTTATAATAGGTGACCAGAGCTGTTGTGGCATGGTACCAGGAATAGCCTATCTCGTGAGCGTTACTTCCAGGGTCATTTTCTGTATGCAAGTATTGTATCCAAACAGCAAACCAGACAAGGAGGCAGCAATATGGCCTTCTCTGAATATCTCTTCTATTCGAATTGATACTTTAAGCAGAATGAAATCCATTCTTTTACAAACAACTGTGCCTTTAACCTCGTCCAAAGAGACGTATGACCTGCAAGTTGCAAGGACAACGGCAGAGATACATACATTATTATCAACCAATTGCCCCGTGCATTTCGCAGAAATGTTAGGTCAAATTTTAAACATGTCTGATACCAGTGGCATCGCATATGTATTTAAGACAATTTTTTCGGGACTATTAGCACATTTGAAGCAGTCCTGAGCATCTTCCCGAATTTCGTGCACTCTGTGTTTGGCGGCTTGCCTCTCATCTTGGGACTCGTAGCAGGAATTTTATTTTTGTTCCTTCTGCTCCGATATGGCAAATTCAGCCACAAACAAAACTCAGGCTACCATGGAAGAAACGATCCTTGCGATGAGATGCAGAAAAAGAATAACTAAAGTACTCGGTTTAGCTCGACTAAGAGATCTGAATACCACATGGTTTCTTTTATTCAGACCAATCTGGCAAGATTGCATCTCACCTGTTCTACGATGCCTGCTATGCGGAGAAGAATGCGTATTGGACGTCTGTCTCACACTACCATCAGCAGTACCTTTGGATATCAATACTTTGCTTGGTTCGGTAACAGCTCATGCAACGTGTTGTCCCCAGGGGCTACCTATTCTGATGACGGCATTCATTGAGACTTCACCATTACGATTAGGTGACGGTGAGGTACGAGATGAAAGCGGCACACAGGTACCACCTTCTGTGACCATTGCTGATCTAAACACCGACGGCAGCAATGCCTCTCATGTCTGCACTATTTCTGCTTTTTCGAACTTGGTCGAACTTTCTCCTACTGTTGTAGACACATTTTTTGCAGCCCTATCTGAGTTAATGTTCTCTCCTAACAAGGAGAATAACGTTTGAGCACACAGCGTTCCCTGAACACTGAATTCGACCTTCAATTTTTAAAACAGAGATTCTAAAAAACTGTGGAACAATTTTTTTTTCTGAAAACGAAACTATTTTTCCCCGTTCCCAAAATATTTACATATTTTTTGGCACATGATACTCTGCTTAAAGTAGAACTATTCTTAGAGAACAAGATTTCTATTTTGAAACTCTAGAGACAATATTTTGATTCAGCCTCTAGCACATGTACAATCTTATATAAATATGTGATGAAATGGTCTCGACCTTCTCTTCTGTATTAAGAGCCATTTCATGAATGTAATTTTCGTGATTCATTCAGTCAATATTTGAACGTACTATATTTGCATTATCTGAATGATATCACTGCTTAAAAACGTACAGTATACTACTCATTTTTTGTGTATATACCATTTCAAGTGCATTTTACGTATTTTGGGGTGGGATGGAAAACACATGCATAGTTATATGTTTAATATTGCTTAGTATTTAGTAATGATGGAGATTATATGTGGAGTGGGTGTTGTGAACGTATCTAGGACCCTATTTAAATATTCCCGATTTATGCCCTTATGTGGTTATAAAAAATCATACCCTTATAAAGGCATGAGAATCATATCCATATTTAGTCATAGCCAATGCAGTCCAAATACGGCAAGGCTACTCCCATAGACTCCTAGAAAGTACATCGCGTTCTTAAAACAAACCAAGCCTCCTGCAGCCCGGGAATTCCCCCTGCTTCTGTTTTGATTTGTCCAAGAACTCCTGGAGTCCTGAAGGAACTGCAAGTTCTTTGTGACGTCTTATGTCCAACCTTACGTCAAACTCGGCACCTTCCAGGTATAAAAATACCAGCAGCTGCCCTAGCAAACACACGGCGGTTTGGAGCAGATCAGCTATCTACTTGCCCGACGCCCTGCTGTGGCAAGTGCCGAAGGAAGCCGACCCTCCCATTGACCAACTGAGAGAGACGCTGTCTTTTCTCCTGCTGAGAAATACAGCTCCAGTGTTTCCAGTCACCCTTGCGGGTTGCTGGGAGATCGAGTCCTGAGAACGAGATACAAGACCTCCTTCATTCTCTAACCAAGGTACGGAGCTGATTAGATCCTTAGAGAATTCTTGATTCAGATTCTTGGCAAAACTATCTTAACTTAAACTGCAGCTCACTTACTCCTTCCCACGTACTAGGCTTAGGTTAGGTACACCGGGGTAGGCGTATCTTAGAAGCACCAGTTGAGTACGTTTAGTCATGGTTTTATCAATGTATATATTTTATCTATTTTAGATACTGTATGGCTTAGAAACCATACCATGCTTTTACAGTATTATTTTATAATACTCCTTTTACTGTACGCACTTTACTTTATGACAAGTATTGCAATTGTGGCAACTCACTTCTCTTGCATGAGAAAGAAGACTGTTCAATAAATAACCACTTTTATTGAAAACACCTGTCTCTCTATTTCTCTGCGCTTAAGTATGCACGATTGACTGAGTGAAATAGTTATCTATTGTTTCCGCGACTCTGGAGATATAATCCTTATTCTGGAGGGAGCAAAGTTGTCATGTTTATGCGGTTGTCAGAAACGAATCCCTTCTTGTCTATTCAGGAAAGTTAACACCTTCCTGTTTACTCAAGAAAGTTTCTAGTGACCTCTGAGCTAGCTGGCATTCATAATTAAGTCTAATATATTCAATAGAGACCTAGTCGGCCTCAGTCCTACGTCTAAACTGTAGTTTATGTTATTCCAATGCGCAGAGCCTATTGGAAATATAGGAACTACACTACACCAGCTCTCAACGGGTTCAGTCCAGTGTCTCGCTCAGTACCTCAGAATAAAATCTAGCAAACCCAATTTATTCAAGTCTTTCCTTATCTCCTGGCCGTTTTGTCTGAGGTACCGTGATGTTTTCTTGGCCGCAGGTTGTAACGGACATGACCTGGGACTTCCTGATCAGAAAATAACACAAGAGAAGGTGTGTCTCCTTCATCAGAGCCACTACTAACGGAAGTGACAGCGACAGGATCAGAGGCAATTGCAGATTCAACTCGTGCTGCCTCACCCAATCCTGTTATTCCTTCTTCTTGCCTCTGCTCTATTTCACAGGCGTCAGAAAAAGGAACAAATCTGGTGGCTCTCTCACTTTCCTCTGTCAGAATTCCATCGGGATGCTGCTGATCATAAGGAAGTGGGAGGGGCAGCTTCTTCAGTTGGGACACATGGATCCAGTGTTTTTTTCCGTCCACCTTCACTGCTGTCCGTGTCGCCAGGAGAATCTGGTATGGCTCAGACCACCTTGGAGCCAGGCTGGTGTCTCGCTGATATTTCTTAACCAGTACCCATTGACCAGGTTCCAAATGATGTCCGGGGCCCTCTGGCAGGGGCTGCAACACGGATTCTACCTGCTGATGAATAGAACGAAGATCTTTAGTCAGAGTGTACAGATAGTCTATTAACATAGGATATTCAACATCTCTAAATGATCTCGGCCTAGGTACTCCCCATACATTAGCAGGCCGTCCAAAAATTACTTCATAAGGCGATAAGCCAGAACGTGAATGAGGGGTAACTCGTAATGACATTAGGGCCAAGGGTAGGGTATCAGGCCATTTTAGGTTAGTACTTTCTTGGATTTTTGCCATCTTTAGTTTCAAGATTCCGTTATATTTCTCAACTAATCCTGTTGATTGAGGATGTCGAGCTGCATGGAATTTCTGTCTTATTTGCAGCCCATTACAGATATGCTTAACAAGGGCCCCATGAAAATGTCCCCCGTTGTCCGACCAAATCAAACGGGGCAATCCGAATCTTGGGATAAACTCATTGAGAAGAGCTTTTGCTGTTGCCAAGGCAGTGTTTTCATTAGTCGGGTAGACCTCAATCCATTTCCTAAAAGCACAGACCACCACTAAGACGTATTTCAGGTTGTTGACGCGCTCCATATGGATATAATCCATCTGGAGCACTTCAAAAGGTAAGGTCGGGGGTGCAAAGTTCCCTCTCAGAACAGTTTCCCCTTTTCCCGGATTATGTTGCAAACAGACCATACAATATTGGACTAAATGTACAGCCGTCTTCTGAATATTGGGGTTATTCCATACTGGGTCCAATAAGGCTCAAATGCCTTTCGCCCCAATATGAGCTGCGCCATGAGCCATAGTTACAACGGCCTGTACCAAAGCATTGGGCAACAGCTATTGTTGTCTTTCAGTCAAACCCACTCAACAGTTATTTTCATCCAAACTTCCCACCTCCTGCTCCCATCGAACCAACTTAACCGGGGTAGCCTCTTTCTGTATTTCTTGCACACTTTCTATGGTATTATTAAACAAATCAGATTCCTCCACCCACCTTGCAGAAGAAGTTACAAACATAGAGGTGAGTGTGGACTGGGCCGTTTGTTTAGCGATTTGGTCAACAAAAGCATTCCCCTCCCCTACATCGTCCACCACTGCCTTATGTGCACTGCATTTTATTATTGCTACTCTTTTGGGTAATGTCAGAGCTGTAAGCAATCGCAACTCCATGGGACCATTCTGTATTTTCTGACCATTAGAGGTAAGGAAACCTCTTTCCTTCCACAGCCGCCCAAAGCTATGGGCCACGCCAAAGGCATATTGGCTGTCAGTATAGATGTTAACCTCTAACCCCTCGCTCAATTCACAGGCTCATAATAATGCCACTAGCTCAGCAGACCCAAGACGGGTGCAGAACAAAGAGTAGATTTCAGGGAGTCAAAAGAATGTTGACATTCATCAGTCCACGGAAGGGGTTCATGCACATGGTGTGGTTAAATGTAACAAAGGTTTAGCAAGGAGAGAAAAGTTAGGAATCCATTGGCGACAGTAGGAGGTAATGCCAAGAAAAGCACAAACATCACGCTGGGTGCAAGGCACAGACATGTTAGAGATAGTAGTAATACGTTCAGGAGTCAAACGCCTCCCCTCTTTCGACAGTAGATGACCTAAGTAGGTCACCTCTTGTCGACAATATTGGAATTTGGACAGGGACACTTTATTACCTTTGGCCGCTAGGTGGTGCAACAGTTTCACAGTGGCGTTTTTACAACCCTCTTGTCTGATGCTACTAACAAATCATCCACATATTGTAAGAGCACATTACCTGTAGGCAAAATCAAATTGACTAGAACTGCTTTAAGGGCTTGACTATAGATGCTAGGACTTTCGGTATAGCCTTGAGGTGCGCGACAAAATCTGAAGCTGCGGCCAGATAATGAGAAGCCAAAAATCTGACGGCTATCAGGATGGATTGGGATGCTAAAGAAAGCATTTTTCAGATCAATGATGGAAAAATACCTCGCAGTTGAAGGGATCATGGTAAGTATGGTAGTTATATCAGACACCGCTGGGTACTGGGGCACCACAATCTTATTAACCTCCCGTAAATCGATCACAAAGCGATATGTATTGACGTTTTCCGAATTCCCAGTGTCAAGAGACTTTTTCAAAATCAGGAGAATAGGGCTGTTACAAACATTAGCAGCTGTCTCCTCTACTACACCTTTATCAATCAAGACCTGTACAATAGAGAGTAAAGCTCGCTCACCAGCCGACGAAATCTTATATTGAGGTATCCGTGGTAACTTTACACCAGGTTTCAATGTGATATGAACGGGAGGGATGTTAATTTACCGACATCTGCATCCCCCGTAGCCCACAGCGTAGAGGGAACAGTGTCTAATTCAGGTGGAAGAGGTTCATTTTTAGCAAAGTACTGTTTCATATCTGGGTTGGGGGTTGTATTGTCAAGTAGACACCATCCGGGGAGCAGTGGATTTTCGCATTTAATTTCTTTAACATATCCAGGCCCAATACATTTTTACTATAATGCGAAGTCAACAGAAAGGGGGAGTCAACAGTAACTGGACCAATAGTGAATGGGAGCGGCCTGGAGATGGGGCTTACCACCGGAACTCCTGAAAATCCTACTGAAACATTATTTTGCCCGGACAGAGCAGCCCCTGGGACCAATGATCGAGCAACGGAACTGTTCATTGCTCCTGTGACAATCAGAAAATTTTCGGAAGTCCCCATCAATTCCCCCTTCACATAGGGTCCTTGTTGATTGACTGGTATTGACACCTGGCCCCCACTCTGTCCATGGCTGTCCTATGTATAAACATACCCATCTTGGTCCCTAAACGCGTAGTCCTTGTTAAAGTATTGCCTACCTTGAGGATTATCAAAATAATTCCGTTCAAACTGTCCTTGCGCTGCTTCTTCTCTACGCATATCACTTCAGTCTGGACCACCTCGACCACGTCCTCGCCCGCGGACTGCTCTGTTCTGTGCTAACAGCAATGGACACTGGGCTCTCCAATGTCCTTCCTGTTTACAATACGCACACTGATTTATTCCCAACGACGGGACTGGCCTTCCACCCCTTCCTGTCCCCACCCCTCTGGACAAGGGCCCTCGGATGCCTCTCCCTCCTCCTCGTCCTCTGACAACTTGCTGCAATAACACCGAGTCTTGAGGTCCTTAGCCTTCTTTTCTATTTTATCCTTACTTTTGTTTTCCCTATGCTCATAATACTGGGCCATACTCAGTATAACAGAAGGGGTGGACGTAGTCCAAGTGCTCTCAGCGGCTTGTAGCCGGGTAGAGACTTCTGGTAACAAGTTAGTCACAAAACAATTAACAAACAACCGAATCCCACCCTCTGTAGCAAGGTCCCGATAAATGTGCCTTCAAATCTCGTGAAGAAATTGGAAACACTTTCTTCTTTCTTTTGCTTACAGGCTGTCAATTTATCCCAATCGACCTTGCGAGGGGGAATCAAGGAATGCATATAAGCAATCATTTTGGCTGGGAGGGTAGTAATTTTATTTTTCGGCTTGTCCCCTGGTTTGCGGTCCTTATCCCATTCTTTTAACTGTTCCCAGGTTCCTCCTAATTCGGCAACGTGATCAGTGTCATGTATCTGTCGCCATATATCCACAGGGACCAACAGCCCGAAAAACAATTCAACATCGGCTAAGGTCATTACGGCTGAATCCGCAGCTTAAGTTAATTCCTTATAGTAGGCCCTGGGATTCTTGCGGGGATCGGGAAGCTGTGATTTTAGGGCCAGGACTTCACTTCTCTTCCATGGAGTGTATACCCATTGCTCCTGAAACCGAGCCTCTACTCTGTCTCTAGTTACGACGTTCTGATCATTGCATAGTTCGGGTACTTCAGGATGGAAAATGGGATGCACTTCCCTCATGGGATGTTGAGAATGCCAATTGGGACATTTCAAAAACATTCTACTTCAGTATTTTACCAACGTCTCTACGTTCTTATACACTTCCCCTGGACTTAGATCAAACTTATGAGTTCGGTCCAAAATGTCATACAATATCTGAGGAGCCAACGCGTCTCGAAAGCATTTCTCCCAAATTTCAATAAGGTAACAAGACATTTGATACAATGCATGCTGTTGCATAACGGGTTCAAGATCCCTTATGGTACTCCATAAGTCAGTCACAGTGTACACATTTTTCCGCATCCATTTAACTGCCTGTTCTGCTATTGCTTCCTTTTCGCTATATCCAACTGCTGCCCTTGTGAATAGTCACCTAGCGTTTAGTCCACTTATGTCCCCTAATGGAGTATGGTCCCTTACTTCAGGTGTCGTACCAGCCGATTTAGAAGTCCATATAGGACTTGGGGTTGCTAAAATTACACGAGAACTTCCCATGGGTTGCTGCGTATCAGGAATTAGGGTAGCTGTATCTCTTAGTGAGGTAGGTGTGGTACTCGAAGTACCAACAGTAGCTAGAGATGCAGCTACCACTGGGGCCGGGGCTAGGGGAGCTGTGGCTAACTGGAGGGGAACAGCGGGGTACACGCGCTTCGGTGCATACGGTGGGGGAGGTTGAACGTCCAATAGATCCTCTATTTCATCTTCAGCTTCATTTCGAGTAACGTAACTTTTGTCTGTCTGCAATCTAAACTGTCTATTCAAACAATCAATATTCTGTTCAGTCTGGTTTTTATCATAGGCGACGGCTTTCTGGGTAACAGTCTGTCCTTCTTTTATCTTGACTAATTTCACTGCTCTGATGCGTCTACGCTTTGCTTCTTTCTGCCATTTATTAAGGGTGTCAAACATGGCTTGTCTGCTGCGCTTAGAAAACAGACGATCTTGTAAATATTGAATCTTCTTTTCATCAAAAGACCCTGTGAACGGCCACTGTAGTTCTACATTATCCTTTGTATATTTGTGCCATAAGGTATTAAACAAGAGCGGTGTAATCTCGTGCTTGCAATACATATCATGACTAGGGCTCCCTTCTGGAGGGGCCGGTTGGCTTTCATCCAATCTTGTGCCTCTCCGACAAATACAGCCGAAACATAACTTACTGAGGCACGGCATTATCTTTCTAGAGTCTAATTTATTTGGCTGAAAGGGAAAGAATGTTAATTACAACACTCTCATACACATGGCCATGTTCAAGCAACTTAACTATTCACATACAATGAACATACAACAATCTTCGTACAACATAAAGGACAAAACGAATTTGTACTAAACAAAAGGCAGAGCCCGTCGACTCCTGCTCATGGAGAACTCGTGTATTTTCCAATTCTTAACAAAAAGAAACCCAAAGTCAAGTAGTCTTGTCCTTAGACTACCTAGAGATAGCTACACAGGTTTTCAAACCACAGACCGACCTACGGACCATCCGACAGCCTTCCTGGTTCACCTCCTGGACTATTCTGGCTTAGCCCGCTTTTTAAGCGTCGCTCCAGATCTGCCCAGGGGCTACCCAATCATGACCGCCACCATTTCCGAGAGCAGTCTGGCCGGGTGCGAACTTTATCACAAGTCACACCTAGGCGTCTGGTTCCTATCTCTATTACTCACCAAGATTGCTCAAAACAGGAGCGTCTGCCCGTGCAGTCTCAGTACTGCCCCGTCAGACCCCCACCAAGTTCTCCGTGGTTTCAAACCACCAAATGCCAAAAACCAAATCAAAAGGATATCCAACACAAAACAAGACGAATCACTCACCTGGTGCACTCAGGTTCGATTGCAAGTTTCTCCACTGCCAACTCCTGAAGACCAACATGGTCTGCTTCTGGGTTACACCCGTAGGACTCCGGCGTGGGGCCACTAGCAGCTGAGGCCCTCCTGATTGGGAGAGCGGAGTAACTCCCAAACTGCGGACAGTCCACCCCCTCGACCAAGATTACCTTTTTCTAACGTCCCGTTCTTTTCCGATTACGGAGGGACGACCCCAACGCGGAGTCCCGGCGGAGTCGCCAACTGAAGTACCGAAAAATAAATAAGACCATATAGAGCTATACTTACTGATAGCCCCCAATACCAATTACCAATAACCAGTCAGTTGGCAGTGAAGAAGGTACAATAATTTATTATACAACAACTCTGCCAGAGGAGCCTCTCGCGTCCTAACCCCTCGAGGGCCGCCGAGAAGACTGCTGGCACATTATCAAGAGATCACATATATACTGTTACATTTTGAAACTGTTACCTAAGAAGAAAAATACAAGTTGGTACAGGTTCCTGAAAAGGAAAGACCATATATGGCATGCAAAGCAGCTTCAGTTCAGCTCAGCTCGTTATAGCAAGGTCGATGAGGGTAACTCCCGTCTGCCTGTCTCAGGAGGATTCGCACAGCGCCTCCTGGAATGTGCTTATCCGGCCTACCCCCACCTATAACCTTGACAGGCCTAACATGCAGGAGCAGCAGTTTGTTGCAGTTGTCATGCTATTTCTTAAGGGAACAGCCCTTACCGACTATAACGATTGGATTTTACTAGTGCTACAGGCAAGCTAGGCCACAAAATGGCGCTGGTCGGGTTAAATTATAATACCCATCAAAAGGCAGAAACTCATATAGCATGTTTAGCAACCATAAGAAACTAATTAATGTGAAACCCACTAATGCACGGGTACCTATACTGAACTGAATAGATGCATCATGCTAATTTCTAAACGATACTGTGTGTCTTCAGTTTACTCACAAGGCCTGATTTAGACTTCAGTTCCTCAGTACGGTGCGTACCCCCATGATTGCAGGGGTAAGGCGCGTATGTGATTGTGTGGTTCTCCGTACGAATTGCTCATACGACGTTTTCGGGTACAAATCACGTTCTCGTTCCCCGGTCTGGATCGTACTTGTCGGTACGTACAACAAGTTTACGATTTGTACGGTTCACTGCGAGGGTCCGTATCGTACGGATTTTCCCTTGATTTTTGTACGGTACACAAAGATTCTGACGTATTTTTTTCCTACGGATCGTACTACGCGATTCGGACGGATTTGTATGATTGTATGAAAGGGCTACGAATACAAATCGTCATACAGATTAGTTTCCCAAATCGGAATCGACCCCTAAATGCGGCCAAGAGCACATGATAAATTGTTAATCCTAATGATTCAATATTTGTGTTTCATTTTTTTCACAATTCTCAGAACATGGATGTAAGGTAAATGTGCTGCTGATGACACACAGGGCATGACAAAGAAAGATCTATGTTATTTTTTATATTGCTTTTTTGTCTGTATTGCCGCCACAGTTACAATACTGATTTTATTTACTGTTTTTTTTGTTTTATTCCCACAATTACCTATGAACATATTGGGTTGTGAGTGTTATAATCAGGTCCATTGGAATTATGCAACAAAAGAGGACCAAATTATGGGGCCTATTAGGATTGCGGTTTTTCCGCATCCTCCGGGCCAGAGAATGCGGAAAAACCGCAGCGGACCCACCAGAGACCCACCGCCACATTAGGATGGCTGGTGGGTCCTGTTTTCTGTCCGCAGCTATTCCGCCGCGGTTGGCTTACAACCGCGGCGGAAAAGCTCTAATATGGTGGAGGTGTCTCTCAGACACCTTCCACCATATTAGGAAATGTTTGAAAAGATGCTTTTCCGCGGCTGATTTTCCGCCGTGGAAAAGCATGTGGAACTTCACTGCGGGGGCCCGTTGCGGGCCCCTTAGGTGAAGGGGGGTGCACATGGGGGGGTACCTATGGTACCCCCCTGCATTTGTATGCAGAGATCGGCAGGCTCCGCACGGTGCCTGCCGCTTTCTGCATACAAAAGCAAAGTATGCATTTTTTACATTGCGGCGGGTGCAGCTTGAAGCTGCACCCGCCGCAATGTTAAGGATAGAGGATGTGACCGCCACCCTGGCGGTCACATCCTAATCTTCACGGGGGGAACGCCGCTGCCCATGCGGACGTTCCCCCCTACTCTATGGTGGCGGACGGACTCAGGTCCGTCCGCCATCATAATCGGCCCCTATGTGTCTAGGTTGACTAAATTATATGGCAAGACAAGGCAAATAATGCAGTGCATTGTGACACTTTTTGTGATGGTATTACTGTATTATTTTGTTAATGTTACACAAGGTAACACTGTCTGGGGAAAGAATTCACCTTTTTAGTACCAATTTAACATTTAAATACAGAAACGAGCAACCTTTTCGGAAGGCCCTTCGAGTGCGCAGGAACATGTTTTAGTAACTTTAGTTCCGTTTGAACTACAAGCAAGTTTTTTTTGTTTAAATCTGCAGATAATGCAGCAAATAATGGATTATGTGGCAAATGCAGTAAATCCATACTTATGCGTGAACCGCCGTGGCCAGAGACAAACATAATGCCATTGGCCCTGGTTATAATCAGCTTCAAAATGGCTCAGTGGAAAGTGTTATTTAAATTAAAAACGATGTTCCTTCTCAATCACTGTCATACAGGTATAGTGATCCAATCTGGTGGATTTTATGAAGCAGAATAAATTGTGAGGAATAGAGTTTCAGACCTTAAACAATTTTTCTTCCTCATATTCTAGCTCTCTAGACAATTGGGATTTGAAGGCTTTACAAGAATCATCTGGAGAAGTTCTATAGATGATCATCAAAAACAACCTTCATGTTTTCTTTGTGATAGTCGTTTTTGATTATATATGAACATTCCTATTTAGCTCACCTTTCAAACCCATTATTTGGCCTTATTGTTTCCCTTAGGAACTACCCAGTCGTAGCTGTAACTGAGACTCTCTAGACAAGAGGAAGTTCCTCACCTAACATACAAAAGTTTTATTTGCCAATGTTATATAAAAAGTAAAAAAATAGGTGGAGTAATTTAAGTTTATGTTGTTTGCTATGTGCATTGTATTAATTATACTTTTAAAATAATTGCACTAATTCAGGCTTCTTCACTGCCATTTCAGAGTACAGGATCGGTGGGTTTGTGGAAGATGCTAATGCCATTGTCAGTGTCCAACATGATCATCTATATCGGTGTCATCCTCGTATTGTGAGTTACGTTGCTCCTCTCCCATAATAGCTCAGATCTGGTACTTGAAAGTTTCTGGGGCATATTTACAAGGAAGTGGTAGATCACAGTGTTGGTCTCCATGGGCTAACACCATGCTCTGACACTTCTGAAACACATGGCTGTAGCATATTTACAAGAATACAGTGCAGCCTCGCATTTCCCCCTCCACTAGTGCTAATTTAGCTGCCTAGCGCCAATGCAGGCGGGCCTGCGTTGAGTAGAAGGATTTGAAACTTCTATGTGTGCTGCTTTGTGCAGCACACATAGAAATTGCAACTTGTCATTGTTTTTTAATGATTGTTCATGTGCAGGAAGGGAACCCTTCTTGCTTATAAACAATCAATGCCGTCTTGATGTTTCGATGTCTGCTGCACAACGCAGCACACATAGAAACTGCAAAAATGAGGAGAAATATCCTTGTTTCACCATGGTAAGACCAGGTTTTCCCTGGTCTTAATTTTGGCTGTGCCCCATATATACGCCACCCTTGTATATATGGGGCAGTATCAAAATCAACAGTTGTTGAGGTAGAATGCCCACCACAAGACCCATTGCCCGCCCCTTTCACGCTAAGTATTGCATGAAAGGCAGCGTTAAGCCACGATAAGTGGCTTAACACTGTCTTGTAAATAAGGCAAAGCCCATATCACCACAGGAACATCACTAAAAGTGACTTTCCTGTGGCGATAGGGGCTTGTAAATTTGCCCCTAAGTGCTGTTGATGTGTCCCTTCTGTGACTTCTGTGAGAACTGTAGATGGTCTAGCAGTGTTTTATACTGAGTATTGAGCTTTGTATTTTGCTGTGGGGGGGCACGTAATACTGTGACATTAAAAACTGTCCTTGAAGAGTTTAATAATCTTTCCTTTCACTAAGGTATAAATGGAAGCTTTGGCATACAGTTTCCACATTAGCCAGGACCTGCAACCTCCTGCTTTCTTCTTCAAATCTTTAAATTTGTGAAACTGGTGAACTACATTCATCTGAGGTTGTCTGGCGATCTTGCAGCTTGTCGGAAATTTTTGTCTAGGTTCATGCTATACAAATATTACATACGAACATCCTATTAGGCTCTGTGCATGGCATACACAACCTCAGAGTTGTAGGCCATGGGAAATGCTGGGAAAAGCTACAGCTGAGCCTCTAGTTTGACTCTGTTGAAGGTGGAGAAACTAAAAGTATACAAATGATGTGCTTTTGGAATTTGGAAATTCTACTTCAGTTGGCAGACATATTCTTCCAGCTAATAGAAGAAATAGGTGTCATCTACATCAGCTGAATTCCTAAGTGATTGAGCTTGGTAAAATCAGCATGCTTTCAGATTCAACCTTGCCACTGTTTTTCTACTGGAATGGGCCAAGCATTGTGATTTCGAAAGAAAAATCTGGTATATGCCGCTTTGATCATTCACCCTGTACCCTGAGAGTTGTGTTCTGAATGATCAGTCCTCTGTGTGTCCTTGGCACCCATGATATAAAAGCCCTGAGCGATCGGTGCCTTGTGCGCTCATTTCTCCCTGATAATGGTGTCCTGAGTGATTACTTTACCTTTACAACCAAGTAATCAGTTGACCTTTACAATTTGCATTGTAAAGATTGCACCATTAGTGATAAATATCCTTGGGCATTTTCTTGCACATGAACTGTGGCTTAAGTGATCAGTGCCACTGTATCCTCCTGCACCATTGTAAGAAAATGGTTTGATGGTTGACCGGAGTGTGAGCCCTGGTCAAGCAACAACCTTACGCCCCAGCAGGGTGAACCACAAAAAAAGAGACTAAATTAATATGTGCTTAACCCTGGGTAGCAAGGCACAAAAAGCAGTCAGGTTTAACTTAGAGGCAATGTGTTAAATATTTATGCAGCACAAATGAAAACACTACACAAGAAAAATCCCAAAACAATTTAGAAAAATAGAGTAATAGTTAATAAATTATTTGAAGCCATCTACTCGCGCAAGAACAGGTCTAATGTCAAAAGTTAAAAACGACCACGATAGAGAGTGGATCAGATACAAGAAGTTGATCGTACCCCGTCAGTGCTTGCCTTTGAACTTAGAATGGTTCTTGAAGAAAATGTTCTGAAAAGGTAAAGTTCAGCCGGGCAAGGCTGCAGGAGGTGTCCAAGGAGGGGCTCCATCATCGGGTGGCCACAGTGAAGTTTTCTACGTTCAGATTTATTCGACAAAATGCATGTCGAAAAAAAATAGCGGGACAAACAGAGGTCTTTAGCCAATTACAGTTCCACGAGGTTGGATACCCCTTTGGTGAATGACAGCTGAAAAGGAACACAGAGATAAATCACTGCACTTTAATGTGTCTTGAATCAGATGCTAATATTTACATCTAACCTTTTTGATAGTGTTGCTCTCAGTGTTAAATGTACTCACAAAAATCACGTGACCTCCAGGTGGTTGGTGGGTTTTAAGGACCAAAAGTTCTGCTCTGTTGGCATACCAGGCCTTTCTCCTTGCTTGTTTCAATTGTCTTAGTGGGTAACCCATTTGATGTAATGGTGAGATAAAAAGTAATTTTTCATGGTAGCGCTTCTACATAACCTGAGAAATTGGCCATAAGGCCAATTGTCCCGATGTCCCCTAGGATGATGTTTTGAGTACATCAATAAAGAAAGAATTCCTTTGATGGGCTTTCAAAATTGTGTGGTGTAAAGAGCATAATCATCTACCCTAATTGTTAGGTCTAGAAAGGTAATGGTATGCCTAACACAGTTCATGGTAAATTATATGTCAGGTGATAAGTTGTTTACCCTCTGTAAAAGTTGCTCAACTAAAGAGGCTCAGCCATACTGTTATATTCTGCTTGCAAGGATTGTGGTCACTATAAAGCTATGTGTGTTTATAATCATTTATGAACAGTTTCGCCAGATTAGCTGCGACCCTAGCCCCCATTGTGACACCTTTCTTTTAGTAGTAAAAGTATTCATGAATTGGAAGAAGTTCCTGGCAAGTGTAATTTCAATCAATTGGACTACAAAGTCAGTGAGTACTTTGAGTGGATTTTCCTAGGAATCAAGCATTTTGGTAATCACATTTAATGCTTCCCGTTGAGGAATATTGGTATACAAACAAGTATATCCATGGTAACCAATAGTGAATGGGAATTGATAAAGGGAAGACCTTCTATAAGTTGAATAAGATTCATACTGTACCGAACATAAGAACATGTGAGGGGAAGAAATGGTCTGAGAAAAATGTCAGTGTATTGGCACAGAGGTTCCAATATGGATCCCTAACCAGAGACAATAGGTAAACAACGTTTACCACGAAGTTTTGACAACGCGGTACCTTTACCACGCAGCCGTTACAACGCAAGTCGTTACCACGACTTGCGCTGGAGGGCGCTGTGGGATAAGGAATTTAATAAATTTATATTCCAACACCTTCCTTAGTATCCACGGGGACTGGTGTTGGAATATAAAATTATAAAAACCCTAAATCCGCGCCCTCCAACGCAAGTCGTGGTAACGACTTGCGTTGTAGCGGCCGCGTGCTAAAGGTATGCGTTGTTACAACCCGCGTTGTAACAACATACATCCGAGACAATATAGTGGCCTGGATTATGGGTAAGGTCTTTATGGATGCATATTGCTGGAACTCTGGGAAATTAGACAATAAGGAAGTTATGCACATGTAATCCTTATTTGGTAAGGATTTGGATCAATACTTGTACTTCTCCTTGAGTTTGGTGTAATGCTATTTTACTGCAAGTTGTCTGTGGAGTTCAGTACAAGAAGATTCCTTATACTGAACCACAATTCCCCTGCCTTTGTCCGCTGGTTTGATAACAACAGCATCGTTGGACATCAAAACTTTCAATGCATTGTTCTCTTGCACTGAGCTATTGTATGTACCTTATCTCTGTGTATTAGTAATTCTGTCACTATTTCTCAGAACTATCTTCTCATATGTCACAATTTGAAAAAGGAATGGTGTGAGAAAGAGGGTTATACGGAATATGGAGGCTTCAATCTAGTGGCACTAAGTGTACTCTTTGTTAGCAAAAATGTGTCTTAATCTAATATGCTAAAGTATTTTTTATCTTCAATTTCACTGCGAAGGGATCAAGTCTCAACTTGGTAGGGCCAAAACTCAATTCCTTACTGAACACAGACATAACCTGGGGTTTAAGGGAAATCATAGAATTGGGGTCAGGTGTTTAACTCATCATTGGTTTTTCTGTCTGTGTGTTTGTCTTTCCCCATTTGAGTCTGTTTGAAAAAACAGCTGGCACCAGCCATCTCTCTAGGTGTTTGATATTCAGTTCTGGAGGCCAACAGTCTTGTCAGCCTATTTCTAAAAAACACTAATAGGTTGTGCAGAAGTCCCTGATGTGAGGATTCTGGCCGTTAGAAGGGCTGTACTGGTGCTAGATTCATATTCAGAAGTCTTAAAGTTAGAAGGATAAGAGAATGTGACAATACGTCTCTGGTATTGATGTCCTATGTTTAATCTCACTTTCTCGTCTAGTTTGTAATACTCCTCTAAAGATATGGGTATGTCTTGATTTTGCTGTAATCTTTAATGTCTCCAGCTTGTTGGTCTAATTTCTTTTGTTCTGTGACTGTTTTAAACTCTGAAACATTCTTCTCATGTGCCGATAGAGCCCATGTGCATTAATGAGAGATTGGTCATCAAATATATCCTTTACTAGTTCAGCTATTTCCTTCTAAAGTTTTTTCACATGTTCAAGGGCTGTGTTGATGCCTAAAGTCATCCTGTGTTGTGACCAGTTATTGCCCACGAAACTGAAACGTTGACAGTATTTAGGGTCATCTGTAAAGATGGTCCATTTGTTTCTAACTTGCAATCTCAAAGGAATTATGTTAGATTGTAAACATTGGGTCATAAAATCATCTTGTAATTGAGTGCAAATTAGTTTATTATTCAATTTCTCATTTTTCTCAATTTTTTGATTGAAGGTATTATCTATCAGAATAGGCACAGACCCCAGAAAGGAGAAACCTTTTGATAATTTCTGAATATATTCTTAAGTGTAAGATAAAGTTTCTGTTTCAAACATATCAGAGCAGGAAAAATTACATATCTTATCAAAAGAGATTGCAGAGGGGGGCCAACTGGTTGCCCAAACAATGGCCCTTGCAATGGAAACTGCACTACAATATCAAAGCCAGATATGGGATACCCTATATTCCTATCTAACCAGGGTAAGTAAGGCCATATATACAAAACAACGTTCCAGTAGGAATCTCTTAAAAAGATATTATAATACTTGTGCAGGTGCTAAATCAATTAAATGACCTGCTAACACAATAAATACATTTCACAAACCATAATTCAGTAGTTTAATCTCTTATCAATTAATTTTACATGTATTTACACATGTACACATTTATTATTGCGACAATTCCAATAATTAGTAGGTGTTACAGTTGACAGCACACTGCTAGTGAGAAATAAGTGTATAAACCAGATTGAAAAATACAATATATTACAGTGCGCAAAACCTCTATATGGAGAGAGCTGCCTTAACCATATGGATACTGTGATAATCATTGAGTCCAAACCAAGCATTTTTAGGATTTCTCAGTGTCGGGCAGCATAGGTATACATTGGTGAGGCCAATAAGTTGATGTTTTAACCCCTGACTATTATTTACATGGGGTGTGCCTTAGAACAGGAAAAGTAGCTACCTAAAAGAAGATGTTTGTTCTGACTCTGAACATTTTTCTTTCAAATGTATCTTTACTAAAAAAATTATTTTATTTTACAGGTGATTTGTGATGCCAGTCATAGCCCTATATTTCATTTGATATATGCTCTTGGTCAGGTGAGCTGTGTGTTTTGCCAATACTCATTGAGGACTTTATATGGTACTTACATTATTTACAAGTAGACATTGACAGTTTCTATAGCTTATTCCAAGACCTGAGGAAGCCATAATCTAAATAATTTCCAGGAGTCGAAATGTGGACTTATTGGCCTCAGCCATGTTTGCATATGATGCCGCTGGACACTGAAAATCCTATATTTTGCTTTAATTGGACTCAATGATTATCGCAATGTCCTTATGGTTAAGGCAGCTCTTTCCATATATATGTTTAACGCACTGCATTGATTTTTTTGTATTTCGTTTATTCAGTTAATTCTCACTAGTACAGCACCTTCACTTGTTTCTCCTACTTACTTGTTGGAATTGTTGCAATAATATACGTGTATACACATGTATAACAATTGATACTTGATTAAACCACTACATTGTGGTTTGTGTAATTCATGTATTGTGTTAGCAGGACCTTTTGAGCAATATAGCCTCTCCACAAGTATTATAAATCCTTTTTTAAGTTATTCCCACTGGAACGTTGTTTTGTAGATACAGCCTTAATTAGCCAAGTTCCAATAGAATATAGGGTCCCAGTGTCTGGTTTTGATATACATTTACAACCTGGTTCATGCCTTACCAACTGGCCAGGCCCTCAAAATACAAATTTGCAATTACCTGCACGAATGGTGGAAGCCTAGCCCACATGACTACATAAAAAACCTAAAAAGTTATCATTAGCAATCTAACCTTCCTCATGTTTGGCCCATCTAAATTAAGACACTTTTAATCTCATCTAGCCCTGAGAAACTATCTCACACTAAAGTTTTTCCTATTCTCCTTGAAACTACCCCAATTCAGTACTGACTCAGCTTAAGTCATTTGACCTTCATTGTTTCTCCATAATATCCACCTTATGCATACTACACTGTAGGCTGACCTCCTCTGTAAGTTTGAGGCCCAAAACAGGCTGCGAGAGGCCCTTTTCCTGAAGTGCCCAGCTGATCTGTACCAACTAAACCTGACCTGGACTGCTGGTGACATCTGCTGGAGACTCGACCCCCAGTGCTGCTCCTGAGGTCCTCGGATCTTTGGTATTGTCTAAGTCGATTTCTCCTGTCACTAATGAAAACCTTTGATTTGAAAAATATTGTGATTTTAAGATATGAGGACCATGACAAATCTGTCAAGCTGACTCTCCCAAGATGCAATCTCTCTGGGTTGAGCCAACAGGTTCTTTCTGCTCGGGGTTTCTCCACAGCAGCGAATACTAAGCCAGAAAGTATTCAACTTTGTGAAACTCAATGTTAGATAGAGCTGCAGCTTTGCCCCGCTGAAGGATTCCAAGCTCCAAAAATTAGACTATGGGGCTGATTAGGATTTCGGTCATTTTCCTGAGACCAACATCCCTGTTGTTTCGAGACCAACGGATCTCGGGTCGGCAGTTTGAAACTGCAATTTTGATGAGACCGCACAGGGTGCACTCGCAGACTCCCATTTCCCTATGGGAGCTTGGACTGTGGTCATAAACCGACTGCAGCACAAGTTCCCATTGAGGAATGGGTCACTGTAAATCCTTGCACCAAGTGGCAGGCACCACAGCCCATGGAGAGAGGGGCCCCTGCTAAGGCCGTCCAAAGACGCTTTTCAACAGTCTTTCCATATCAGAAAGCCCGACATGGAAATCCTGTCGGAAACCGACATCAAAATGCAGACGGCAGAAAAGCCATCCGTATGGGATTTTGGTGGTGGTTCTGATGGGCAGACGGGCTCCTTGAGCCAATCGGAAGCAGGCCAGAGTGACCAGCCGGTTTAGTTTCCGATCACCGTAATCATAATAAGGAGGTCAGAATTCAAACCTAGGATGCCGATCGGAAAGCCTCTGACCGCAGGTTTGAGGTTTTCTGACTGACCTCCTAATTGGGCCAAAGTCTGAAGGTAAAATTCTTGGGTTAATGTGCCAAAAATATCAAACCCCGAGCACAAAAATTAATATACAAAAGTACTAGTATATCAAATGTAGGCAGTCACATTTATTCTGCTAATTATTCAGCTTACATCTTATACAGCATGCTGTCGACCAAGAGTCCTGGCCCATGTTCTATAAAAATATGTAATTAAATATATAATGAAAGAAATACATTTTGGATTTCTCAAAAATCCAAACCAGTGATCCTCAATTTCTACACGGAATCCCTTGAATGTCAATGGCTGATATGAACCTCAATATTCATAGGTAGTGACAAATACTCACCACTACCTGAAGATACCAAAATTTGTCTAAGAAAGGGTCTTGCAATGCAGTAAAGAGGAGGTCATACCACCTACAGGAAAGGGAACCCTCTGTAAGAACTTAGGGGCGCCAAGAAACTGCCGCTAAAACGGCGATAATGGGCTTGCTAATATGCGTTCTAGAATTCCAATAGAAGCCCAGGTTAGATGTCCTGCACATCTAACCTGGGCTTCTATTGGAATTCTATAACGCATATTAGCAAGTCCATTATCGACGTTTTAGCAGCAGTTTTCTGCAGCTAAGACGGTGATCATTTTAACGATGTTCTTGCTAATATGCCCCTTGGATTATTAACTGTGGTCAACAAAGGTATGTACTCCCAAAAAAACAGTGCCTTGTTACGTACATACCATTTCAATAAAAAACCAACTGTACTTTCTGAGCCTATTTAATAAAAACACTACTTTAGCACATAAAGCAAGACGAAAACAGCAACAAAAATAATGAATAAGGGAATCTGCAATTTTGAATTTTTGAAGAAAATTTCAAGACAACAATAGGAACCAAAGGGTTTGTAAAAGTCATTGTTAGTCTACATTACCATAATCAAGCACCAACAGCCATTCTCGCACAAAATCTAAAAACAGTTGCTAGTAAAGTGCACGGTCTTATACAGCGGGGAGGATAGGGACACAATCAGTTACCTTACATGCTGGTCTGTACAAATGATTTACCATTTCTCAGGTTGCAAAATATATTCCTTGTAGAAATTCTGAAAGGTCCCAAACTGCAAAGGTAAGCTTTCTGGATATCAGGGAACCGATAGCAGTGGGAACAGTCTCATACACTTGGCCGAAATAGGACGCCAGCTCAAGACCTAGGTTCCACTGGTCTGTTGTTTCGTTTGTTAAGATCCTGTTTTTAAAAATTATGTTCTCTGGGTAGTGCTCCTGTTCTGTAACCATTTGCAACTGATCTGTTGGTTATTCTCTAAAAATGCCCTTTTTGTCCTCTTAATCTCTGAGATCAGCTGGGCTGATCCTTGAGAAGCCCTTTCACAGTTATATGCAAGTGGGAAGTAGTCCAGGCCTGATTTTGTGCCACAAGGAGACAGAGACAGCAGATTGTTCTTCTGTTCTTATTCAAGTTCTGTTGTGTTCTAAATTGCATGTTATAGCAAACTTGCATATAGTAACCACTGCATAGTAATAGGTGATAAGGTACTAATCTATCCTAAGAGAGTTCTTACTCTTTACATCATCCCTCATTTGAACAAGTGCCTGTGTTTTTACCACAAACAGGTACTGAAAGTCCTATTCTTGAGGCCTTTCGAGATGCAGGCAGTATTTGGACGAAATTATTGAGATGCAGAAATATCAAGTTTTTAATATCGTGGTCCACAAATATTGTGATGCAGGAATATTGTTGACAAGAATATCGATTTTGTTTGGTAAGCAATATTCATGTCAAAATATCTATGTTGTTAAAATCATTTGCAGAACTATCTATGTTGTTAAAATCGATGTTAAAGTTATCTAAGTTGTTAATATCATTTACAAAAATATCATTGTTAATAATAGTTTTAAAATTATTTTTAAGTATTGTAGTATATGTTTTAGTTGTATATGTTATAAATTGTTTCCATAGTCAGTCAGTCTGTCATTTTGACTTTATTTCGGTTCTTTTAAACCATAAAAGCATGCACAATCATCATTGATGAAAGATTAATAACATTTGCATAATAGAATTTTGTTTTGTTAAAATAGTTCAAATCATAAAACCTTTTTTACAGTATATAAAAATTGATTAAAACAGATAAAAACGGTCTGTTCCCAAACACAATTCATGTGTACAAAACACATCATTGACTATAAAACATCGGCTTCATTTAGAAAAGATTAAATATTGCAGCTGTCACTTTCCCAATAAAAACACTGAAGCTACAATACCCAAATACGTCATCCTTGGAGCATCAAGGGGCATATAAGAAAGTACTAGCTGATAATAAAAACAAATACATATCCAATTAAAGCATTGCCCCCTGCTTTTTCCTAAGTAGCCACACTGTATAAAGGTATCAACTAACACCAAAAACCACTGCCTGAGTAGTGTCCCATTGCAAAATACGATACGCCACCCTATATGCCCTTACACCTCAAAGAATGCACAGTGGTTTGAACAATCTCTGCTCGGATGTAGCAAAGGATGGACAAAAGAAGCGAATGTGTTCAACATCCTCAATGGCATATGTACATGCATCAAATTTGGGGAAATGGCTTGGGAGCGCTTCCATTTATATGTAAAATTATTTACATGAATTACCCCTAGTCTGAACTTGATGTACAATGTACGTTGCTTAAGTGACTGGAGCTGATCCATGCATGTTTCCTTGGCAGGAACAACTTTACAAGACAAAAAAGCTCTACCAGCCCACCAGTACTCGCTCTGTGGTAGTTGTTATTGTTTTTCCTATCCCAGAACGCGGCTTTGACTCTACCTTTTGTGTCTGCCCCCACAGAAGATGGATTACTCCGGGTGTCTCTCAGGCCCAGGTCACATAGATGAAGTTTGACGTGATTAAGCCTGGGGAGAAGATGAGCATTTTTACGGCACATGATGTACTCCAAGGATAACCCATAGGAAGGGCTTGGGGTCATCCACAGCTTCATCCAAAAGAGAAGTGGTTTTCGAACTGCTAGATCAACTACTTAGTATAGTGTCATAAAAAAGTGGGTGGATGTGTGTATGCTACGGGAGGCTAAATAGAGATCTTAAAAACTAATTGTCCTTGGATTTCAGGCCTTTGATGTTGGAAGGCCCCCAGACTTAGGCACCATATAAAGCTGCTGTCTGTGCATTTGCCCAGTATACCTCAATGGCTGGGGATGGAGACGTAGGGGTGGTTGCCCTATATTTCTTAATGATAGCAGAGGCAGAGTGTAAAAGGACTGCCTCACTATTATCCATGCCCTTCTATTGTCAATACTGATCCCCAGGTAGTCAAATTTAGATACTACCTGGGGGGGTTAACCATTCTGCAGAAAATTCCCTCTGTGTGATTTGTGTGGGCTAGACACCATAATGTTTGTTTTAGAAGTGTTCTCCTCCAGCCCATGGATGGGACAAAACTCCTGAAATGTATTCAGCAGGTTTTAGAGCCCACATGGTGTACAGGAAAGCAGAAGTGTGTCATCTGCAAATAAAAGCGCTGATGTTGAGTGACTAGCTAGCTTGGGAGAATCATTTATTTACTCGCCTAAAAAGGGGATCACACCATTAATATAGAATGAAAAAAGCAAAGCGCGAGTAAACACCCCTGGCTTACTCCATGCTGCACTACAATTAAATCATACAAATCACCCCCTGTCCCCATCTAACCTATGCTGTGGTATTGCTATGGAGCCTTAGAAGGATGTCCAGCAAGGATGTATCAATGCTCAAGGGCAGACAAGTTTGACCAAAGGTGCTGCCTTGGAACCAGGTCGGAGGCCTCCCTGAGGTGCTCAAAGGCGAAGTAGAGATGATCCCTAGAAAGCCTGAGGTACTTACATATTATGAGGTCTAACCAAAAGAGTTGATCCACTGCAATGACCCTAGAGCGGAAACCCGCCTGGAAAAGAGTCACGATGTCTGCCTCTTCCATCCAGGCCTGTATTTGGGCCAGGGTCTGGCAGCAAAAAATGTTCGGCAAATTATCTAAAAGACTGATGTGTCAACAACTGTTTGGTGAACCTCTATCTTCCTTTTTTAATATTGGAATGATCTCAGCATTTGTCCAAGATTCTGGGACCCATCCACCTGCCAGTATATTATTTGATAGTTCACTGATGAAGGGGCCTACACCTGGGGTTCAGAGCAAAACAGGTCCCCCGGAATTCTGTCAGGACCTGGAGCCTTCCCAGAAGGCGTGTCCACAATTGCTTTAAGAATTTCATTGCGGCAGAACTGCTACGAGGAGGCCACATATGCAAGTTCCTGTTCCCAGTGTAGATGTTCATGCGTGTCCAGTCTGCATTTGGCATAGTATATATGTTTGAAAAATTATCCACCCATTGTTGGGGTTGTATTGGTAATTCTAATGGGCAAACAGAACGTGGGCAGCCATGTGAAAAAATGTGCCAGATCTTCTGCGAGTCGTTGTGACTGGATGTCTCAACTAAGGGTTGCCAATTTGCATCCACCCAATTTTGTTTGGTACCAGAGGTCAGTATAATTTGATTGGGATACCCTGATTCCCTCATATTCTCCACTTTTGACAGCCTCTTTTAACATGGACTTTGCCTGATGGGACTCTTTATTATACCAAGACGAGGGCTGCCCGGGTGAAAACATATTTTTAACCTCTTGGGCCTTAGGAAAGTGAGACTTCAGGGCACTAAAGAGTGTAGGGTGGATAATCTAATAGATAGCATGTGCCTGGATAGTCAATGAGAGGAGTAATTTTCTTGTTAAATACTTTGTAGTTGTCTGATGGGGAGATCAAATCAAGGGATAGTTCAGACCATAATATTGACTTTCTGTTTTTGTTCAGAATAACCCTGGTGTCAGACTTCTATCCCAATCAATTGGGATTCCAAAGGGAAGAACCTCCCATTTTGAGCTGCAAGGCGCTAATATCACTATCTGTGCAGGGGATTCCTTCAAAATCAACTGCTAGATGCCATAGCTCTAGGTCTCAGAGGAAGTAATCAATTCTGCTATGATTGCGACCCTGTACGAATGTGTGAGCACCGTTTTAATTAGACAGAAACCTCCCATTGCATGCATGATTACCCTGATTTAAAGTTAGTGCAAACAATTGCATCGCTCCAACTGGCCCAGAGGAGAGTGATTTAATCTCAAGTGGAGGAATATGTCTGGCCTCATCCTCCAAGCTAAAAACGGATGACAAGCCATCCAGTGGCCCGAAGATGACATTGAAGTCACCTGAGATAACGAGGGGGTTGCGTACTTCTCTCATAGACAACAGACATGCCAATTGGCATAGCGTGAGAGATTCCCAATTACGGGGAGCTTAGTGATTATAAACATTAGAGAGGTCAACCTTGGATCCATTACAGCTTCTCAAAGAAATCCCCCAGAATATCATAACTATTGGTTTTCAGAACTTTAACAGTTCGGTCCAAGGAATTCTTAACCCAAACTATGAGTCCACCAGAAGGGCATACAGCTTTGGAAGGAACAGCTTCTATGCTATAGTTGCAGTACCACGATCTAAAACATTTTTCCAGTTCCCATATTTCCTCCATTATAACTAAGTCATGTGTGTCAATAAATGACCCCCGCTCAGGATCCATGGTTTTCCCCTTGAGGCCAGTGTATTCCATGACAACAGTAATGTAATTAATTCTTCAGCTGGTGGTACTATGATGGGCCTGTCGGAAATGTCCAACGACGCCTGTCCTACCATGGGGTAATCGCAGGTGAAAGTCTGAACATGAAGATGGCCACTCGGTGGACACAACACAATTGCAGTGCCAATAGAGGGAGATTGCACCAAAGAAGACTCTGTCTCCACAAAATTAGTATATATTGGAATAGGGATATTCTCTCTAAGTCTCTTCTCCACTTGGCCCTTACCCCCTTTGGCCATATTTGATTCTTGGTGTGACTCTGAGAATGCGCATGTCACATAGGAAACAGGGGCATCACTGGGGCTCCCATATCGTCATTCAATTCTTTCTAGTTCAGAAAGTGGCTGAAACCTATTTCTGACTAGCAGAATAGTTAAGCTTGGGGCCACTTTCCTGCCTTGAACAACCAACACACCTAGGGAAACACTGCTAACTGGGGGAGTATTGGGTTTATAAAAGGATCACAATGGAGCAATATCAATACATGTCTCAACACCCACCCCACAAAGATTGGAACCACTCCTATTTAGACGTTCTGCCCATATTGGGTTTTTACAGATCACTATCATACAATCACTGCTTTTATTCCTTATGTGACGTTCCAAACCAGCCAGCCCTTTGAAAAAATGGTATGTCACTAAATTAATTGTCACATACTTTGTTCTTCAGCTAGGCCGATGTTTCTTCTTGGTCAGGACTTAACTGTGGAACAATAGTCAAGATAGCCACATATGGACAACATTCGGGAGGGAGATTTAGTGGATCACGATTAGGGCGGGTTGGCCTTCTAGGTCACATCCTGCTCATGCTTGTTAGAGCACGTGGAGCTAACAGATGGCGTTATAAGTGATTGGGCAAGCTTCTGAGGCTCTTGGGACAATTCTGGAGCAACTGGCAAAGCATTGTAGGAGCTAACCCCTGAGGGCTTGCTAAAACAACTTTGATCTTTCTGACAATTTAATGAAGATAAAAACTGAGAGACAGAATGGTCTAACTTCGCCAGTCTATCCAAAATCGGGAAAAGGCTTGTATTCAGTTGGTCTTGGATTTTCCCCCAAATTCAATCCAAATTTACTTTACAGATTAGATTGTTGCCTCCAAATTCAAAATGATTGACCACTTTGGAAGAAGGCAGAAGAGCATCTTCATCAGGAGGGGCACATGATAAGCCCATAGTCTTGGCTTTGACACGGGTTATTTGTGAGCCACCCTTTTTACCCAGCTGTTTAACTCCTTGCTTGGCTCCCTTTCACTTCTTTGTTGGTGGATGATCCTCAGTAGCTACCTCAGTAGGTGTCTGAGGGACTGATGTGGACTTTAAGGCTACGTGAGGAGCAGTAGCCTGCTGGTTGGAGGTCACAACAACAATAGTAGGACTTAGTGGCTCATGTGGCATCTTCCAGTTATACAACTCTCTGATGGGATCCTGAGTGTTCAATGGGGACTCTCCCAGACATCCTAGTTCCAAAGATGGGCATCGCTCTGCCAGTACAATTTGCTTGTCGATGACTCCCACTGCGAGTACTTGAAAGGAATCGAGAGTGGTCGAGCCCCATGCTGGCTTGGAGATGGCCACTTTCTCTCCAAGAAGCTTGTGCTTTTACATTATCAGGGCTCACTATTATCACTAATGTCACTAACGGCTCACAGCATACACCAAATAGATGGTTGGTAGTATTTGGTGTTCTCCACTTCACCCTGAATGCCTTCAAGTGACTTACCTAGTACGGCAATTCCTCCAAGTAGCGCAAATCAGCCACAAGCACCACCATCAGCGACCAGCAGCTATACCGCTAAGAGCATCAACCGGACACCGTGTCAGGAGTACAACCACTTACCTCCTCCCCTTTTTCTTGTGTGCATAATTATTGGTAATGTTTTTAATATAGTTTGTACATTTTTAATTTAATGTAATTTTTTGTTGTCATTTTTAGCGTTGTTGTGGGGTTTATAGTGGTACAGGTTGGAAAGAAAATTAATTACAATGAATTAATATTAATTTAAACATTTTATGAATTATTTATTTGATAATTAATATGTAAATTGTGTAATTAATTACATTTGTAATTTATATTTTTGATGCGGGTTGCGGGGATTGTAGGGATAACGGGTGAGAGGTAATTCATTATAATTAATTATTAGTTCATGTTAATTCATAATACATATTTAATCGATCATTAAATATGTCAATTGTGTATTTTTTTAAGTACAATATCTGATGCCAGTTGTTGGGTTTGTAGTGGTAAAGTGTGAGAAGTTAATTGAATATAATTAGTTATTAGTTAATTATTAATTATTGTTTCTTTGATACTTAAACATGTAAATTGTGTAATTAAGATATTTCTAAGGTTATATATCATGTGTGGATTGTTGGGTTTACAGGATTATAGGGTGGGAATTTAATTAAATATAATAATTAATTATTAGTTAATAGAATGAATTTTTTAATTGATCAATGACTATGTAAATTGTGTAATTATTGTATTTGTCTAGATATATTTTAGGTGTGGGTTGTTGGGTTTTTAGTGGTACCAGATGGTAAGTTAATTTAGAAATCATTTATTGATAATTAATTATTGATTTGTTAATTATTCAATTGATAATTGTGAAAATTGTTAATTTATCACATTTGTTAACTTATATTTTAGGTGTGTGTTGTTTAGTTTGTAGAGATATAGGGTGGGAAGTTATGAAAGTAATACTCAGCTTAAAATTATGTGTTACTTTATTAAAAATGGTGTTATTTATTACATTATATGTTGTGTTATGCGTTTTAATTTCAATTACATTTTATTTGTTGTTTGGTATGATTGTGAGATTATATTGTGGTATTTTAATTACATCAATATTGTTTGTTTTAATTGATAATAATTATTAAACATTGTAAAAATTATGTAGTTTGCTTAGTATTTGATAAAAAGGTTGACATATAATTTTTAAATTTAAATATTTATTTTTTCTGTTACCTAATAGAGTTGTTAAAATATGTTATTTGTTTGAAGAGAGCTACACTCTCTCTACTGTTGCATCGACTGGAGTGTGAATAGTAAATGATACCCCTCCTGAGTCCAAATCTTTCCCCGCTGTTGCACAGACTTGAATAGGAGTAGTAAATGTTACCCCTCCTGAGTTGAACGCTTTCCCTGCTGTTGCAACTGCTGGAGTGGGAATAATACATTTTACCCCACCTGCCTTCAGCGTTTCCCCTATTTTTGCCCCGAGTGGAGTGGGAATAGTAACTTTTTGCCCTGCCTCACTTTAATGCTTTTTCTACTGTTGCATACATTGGAGTGGTAATAGTAAATGTATTATTCATATATTTTTTTTGTAATCTTGATTAAATATATATTATTATTATGTGTATGCATATTTAATATGATATTGTTATAATATATATGTGCAGTTAAACATGAACACTTTCATATATATGTGTGTGTATTTAAGTTTGTAAATATCTGTATGTATTTTTATATTATTTAAAAAAATATTTGATTTACATAATGGTAATGTTATATATTGAACTATTTACGTTTTATTTATTTAAACTATATATACAATAAAGCACAATATTTCTGTATCTTTTTGGGATATTAGTGTAAAACCATATATATATAAATATATTTTGATATTTCTATACTTATCATCATATTTATAGAAAAATTATTTTTTTATTCTTCGATATTCTTTACACAATATTTTGGTAGCACAATATTTATGGTTTCAATGTTGTATCAGTGATCCTTGCACGGCCTCCGGCCCTGCCAAAGTCTGGACTTCCATTTTCATCCCACCAAGAGACCCACTGCAACTGACTCTTGGCCCCGACCATCTCATGCAGTTACTGGAGCCAGGTCTTTTTCGAAGAATGTTCACTGTAGAGCTTTGCTTAGACTAAATGTGCCACAACCAGGCTCTCTGCATATTCTCAGTGACCATATGAGCCGTCCCCTCCCCTCACATTACTGTATACTTGGGCTTGACTGTCCCAGTAATTAACTTCCCTCTTCTTTTCTGCCAGAGCTCTGCCAGCAGGACAAATACTCCCAGAGATCATTTGTTTTTTCCAGATCCCCTCTTTACTCCCTTTCAGCACTGCTGGTTATTCGGATTACTGTCACTGTAGGGAAGGGAGTGTGATGGAACCGTTTGGGTGGCAGACTACAGGCAGATATGAACAATATGTGTGCAAACCATCCACAGGTCATAATTACCGCCTATTGCAAATCACAAAACTAGTTTCTGTAAACCTTTCCCAGGTCAATTTACATAAAGTGACTTTTATTCTCATAATAGGCATTAGTAAAATGAAAAGGCTGCTTTAGCCATCTGCTGTAAATGACACTTGTCACAGAGGCATGACAATGTCATATTTAGTACGACTCACTTTTACACATTATATTAGGAGGCCTATGTATGGGTAACTTAGCTTTTGTTAAAGGTAGGCTCACCAACATGTGAAAAATGCTATACTTTGACAGTCCTTTGACAGCTTTTGGTTATAGCAGTTTAGGGCTACCTCTAAACATGGGTATTTGGTCAAAGACAACCCCCTTATGCTAAGTTTTTGGGCACAGCTCTTGGTACGTCATGCCCTAGCTCAATTTCTGATAATGGCCTTTGTAATTCTGGCCTCCACTATTAGGCCCTTCATCATTTATAATATTGACGACGCTGCACCTCATCTGAGCAATAGTGAGTCAGACTTTGAAATAGTGACTCCCTGTTCTGTGTGCATACATACATGCGCATACATGACCTCTGTTCAGCTGCCCGGTATCTCAGGAGACAGGTCTTGGCTAAAGATTCTTATATTCAAGAGGAGTGCTTTAAGGGGCCCTATTACGGTAGGTGGATATACTGCCTGGTCACACCAAGGCTCTTAAAACCCCTTTGATTAACAAACTGCACTGGCACGTTTACCAGGCAAGGGAAGTGAGATGTTCGTCTAGCATCCCTGGAGGTGAAAGGCTGGAACCGAGGCATGTCAATCATCTGCAGTCATGTGGTGCGTTTCCACTCTCCTATTACCTTAATAGAGGGACATGTGTTCTGTTGAATGAGTTCGCTAGAAATCAGCGGACGACTCTATTGTGCTAAAAAAAATGTTGTTGCTAACATTTATTTGGTAATGTGCTTAAGTTCTCCGGCAGTCGCAGTATCCTAGGTTGGTGAAGTACAGGATTTCTTGATGAAGCAGAGATGCGAAGGGGAAGGCTTATTCCAAAGAAGATAAAGTGATTTGCCTGACTTGCCAAGGCAGTGGAGAATTGTAGTTTATTGTTCTGAAATTGTTTGTTGGTACTTCCAGCAATGAAATCCATTTCAATGTACAATGTAAGTCAACTGACCTCTCATAAAATCGATAACAACCATTTGTAAATAAAAAACGTTTTAGTATGCGCAATACTGTTACATTCGTCAAAGAGTTCTTAAAACACATCAGAGCAAATACTAAAATAACTACTCATCAACACTATGCCCCAAGGACTTAATTTGCCCTACGATTTAAAAAATTAATTCCTAAATGAGGTATTTGGAGGCAACCATATTTGACGGTGGTTGGATAGACAGTAAACGTCAGCAGTGAGCACACATATCAATTTTATTTTGACAAACGTATAAGCACAATTTCTTCCTTACTCCTACTTTTTCAATGCGCAAAGCAAACATTTGATGGTGGGAATAAAATGAAAACGCACCCATGCGTTCACCCTGTCATCCGGTTCCCGAATCACATGATTTAAATGAACTCGATATTAAAGCATGAATATCTGGGGTTGTAATGGAAATACAAACTCAACCTTAACTAAATGTTTCACTACTGTGTGGATATAATTAACACCTTCTTTATGCTAGAGGTAACACAGAGGAAACGTCTGGCAACCCAAGTCAGTTCTAGGTACTTGTTTTCAGGCTTAGTTTGAAAAGCCATACTCGTGAGACTAAAGTACTAAATGCAGAAGTAAAAATACTGGTAAAGTTTTATGTCAGATGGTGCAATAGATATTCATTTCCTTGGTATAAACTTTTGGTGAAAGAATGTAATCCCACAACTAACTATAGTTTGCTTCTTACATACAGATGTAGATTAACATTTCCGCATGCCCAAAATCATTAAGTCAGGTTTTAGGCCGACGTTTTCTGATTTTACAAATGAGTGAGGGTTATTTAAACATTGCACAACTGCCACCATATTACGCATATCCTGTTCCAAGGTGTTCAGTGGTGCGGCATCCTGAAGCAGGAAACTGTCAATCAAAGCTCTGCTGTGATGTAAGGGTGGCAGCTGTGAGCACCGTGGGGTGGAGCAGGACCATGCTAGGTGCAAGTGGGCCATATGCAGTCCGTGCTGGTAAGAGCGGTGGGGCCAGGTGAGGGGGAATTTCGACGTACGATGACGAGGGAAAATGTGATCAATAATTAACTTTCCCTCTTCATCGTCTGTCTAAATCCCCCCTCACTGCTCTTACCTGAATGGGCCAGGGCTGGACTTGCAGATGCGAACACCGTGGGGTGAATCAGGATAAAGCAGAGTACAGATAGTGCTTTAGAGGATACAATGGTGAAGGGGCATTTGTAGAGCACGTGGCTACCCAGAGGCCTCCCAGCGCTAGGCAAAACTACTCAGTTAGTGGACAGAGCAGGATGATATATTACGGTAATAAACGGGTTTTAACACCTTCGCTGCGGCAGCTATTGCGCCGCAGCGCTAAGGGGGAGGCGGGGCTGCGCGGCGCTCCCGTACTGGTGACGGAACCGCTCCATCACGGCCCTCGGGTGAGCTGTGCTTGTGACGGAACGGTTCTGTCACGGCCCCGCCCGCTCTTTAGAACGTCAGCGCAGGCGCGGAATTCGCGCCGCGCAGGCGCAGCGAGCGGGCCGTGACGGAACCGTTCCGTCACCAGCACAGCCCACCCGAGGCTCGTGACGGAACGGTTCCTTCACAAGCATGGGAGGGGTTAAGGTGTTTCCTGAAGGCGCCGTCACTAGGTTCGATTCGGAGATGGAGAGGAAGGGCGTTCCACAGTCTGCCTGCGTTCAGGGAAAACAGTCTGATGCCACTCCTGGATCGTTTGATTCTAGTAGTAGCGATTAGGTGAAGTTCATCCGAGCGCAGTTTTCTCCTGGCTTTGTAAGGTTGAATTATGGCTGAGAGCAGGGGCGGACCTTTACCCTGAAGAGATTTATGGACGGCGCAGAGTGACTTGAAACTGATTCTCTCTTTCACATGGAGCCAGTGAAGGAGGTGCAGGGCGGGTTTTGCAGAAGACAGTTTGGGGGTTCCTGTCAGAAGTCCAGCTGCGTAGTTCTGGATGACCTGTAATCAGTTAATGACCGAAGTGGGGGCTCCCAAATAAAGCGCGTTACCATAGTCTAGTCTGGAGAGCAGGATGGACTGGACCATGGTTTTCTTGGCTTGTGGAGGGAGCAAGGGGAGGACTTTCCTTGTTGTTCTGATGAGGCTGAAGCTGGTTGCCACAGGCTTGCTAGCTTGCACTTGAAAGGTCAGTTTATTGTCTAGCCAGATGCCCAATGGTAAGTGGATGCTATGAATACCGTCGGTTGGATCAGGAGAAAGCAGGGTGCAGGTGGGACCTTATATTGGGCAGTCAGGCAGGCAGGAGAGGTCTAGGTACGAAGGCCTGGTGTAGGGTTGGCAAGAGCATTAATGCGGGGACCAGTGCGACATCTGTCGAGCAGCACCTTTCCTTCTGACTAGCTATGCACATTGTATGGCTAACGCTGAACTGCACAGGCCCCTAACTAAAATGCAAGTGGAGCGGACCTCTGAATTGGCAATGTGGCAGTACTTGTCTCTTAAACTGCCCAGTGCAGTAATACAAAAAAGTAGCATTTGGGAACGGACTATACAAGGTGCAAAACTGGTATGTGCAAAATGGAAGCTGTCCCGCTCAGAAGGCTTTAGTGTTTGCACATTTGCACAGTTGTTCTAACTGATAGTGGCAGCCGGTGAAGTTTCAAGGGTTTCAGACTAGAGTGCTATTCACAAATGAGTGTACATTTTCTTCCGAATCGAATTGAAGAATAGAAAAGCCATTTTGATTCTCCTTTTTCCTTAGTTTCAAAAGGAATTCGAATTCGAGAATACATAGTGGTTTATTTTGGGGTGGTCTGGGCAGGGCATCTTTACTTCCTCTCGGTTCTAAAGATGAACTTCGAAAATACCCACAAAATCTTCATTTCGTAAGAGCTAATAAACACCGTTTTCTGTAAGAATAGCCTAACAGGGTTTGCTATGTAAATTGATACTTGTATAGCGCACTACTCAACCGCAAAGGTCTCAAGGCGCTTGTACGAATACCGCTGTGGAACCCATCCTGGCTTTTCCTGTGAGGTGTCCACTCCTGGGCACCCCCAGGTGGAGGCCAGGCATCCTTAGCGTTGTGGGGGCCATTGTGGAGTTTAAGCAAGTTATTGCCCAGAATTGCAGAGTGGGACTCCATGATTGGAATAGGCGTATCAGGTCCATGGAATTTTTGAGCCCAAGACCCGCCGTGGTGGTGAATTGAACCCTGGTCCCGGGCTAGACCTCTGCATCAGGGTCTGCCGCTCTAACCATTGAGCCACACTTCTCCATGTAAATTGGTCTGTAACAAAAGTACCTGTGAATTTAAAGGCATTCGCTAGTAAGACAGAATATCAGGTATAGAAAGATGAATTTTCGACTTATGAAAGTAATGATGGGTAGTTCCGGTATAAACCCAGGTAGTGCGGGAGACATTGCCCTCCAGCTCGGGGACACCAGGATATGCTGTTGATGAGAGCCAGACCTCTCTGCAACGACCCTGCACTTTGCACTTTTTCCGGGTCCCTGACCCTTGCAAAGCACATCAGCACTTTGAACCTGCCCTCTGGAGGACGCTACAAAGACCCAGAACCGGGACCGCAACGCGGGATGCGCGCGGGCTCTGCCCGCCTTAAAGGAGCGGTCTTAGCATTAGACAAGCACATTTCTACGGTTGAGGAGTCTTTAAAAAGGAACGCACAGGGTGCATCTGTCATAAATAGGACCATTGATTCACAACAGACGGAGATTAAAGAGGCTGGGGAGAAGGGACCATTAGGAAAACTGCAACCATTTATGGGGAGCCCATAAATGGTTGCATCCAGGTTACTGGTGATGAGATCATTGCCAGCGATCTGGATGTGGAGTTGCCCCCCCCTACCTAAAAGATGCTGTATGCTGAAATTAAAGGATCTGTCTGGAAGCGCACAGGTCCTGATACATAATGCTCCATCTGAGCCTCCCATGCCGACACCAATAGTTAAGAACAAACAGGGGAATGGCAATTTGACAATGTAAAAACTAAAGGAGTGGGTAGGAAACCTAAAAGAACGGGGCATGGAAACCATGACACAGAAACAAACAGCATATATAACGAATTGGTTGTTTTAAGCAAATATATTAAACAATCCCTGGTGCCTTAGAATCAAGATCAGTAAAGATAGAGCTGGGTTTGGCATCCATAGTAGAGAATCACAATAGGCTCCTTACAGTGGAAGATACAAGTAAAAAAAAGAAGTTGAGAAAACGAGAGAAGTTTTTAACTCGCGTTGCCTGAATATTTTATGTAACACTGTGACTTCTGGGAAGCAGGTAAAAAGAGGGGACTACATTACGATGGTGGCTGTACCCCAAAAACAATTAATATTCTGCATACCAGAGGTCTGGGAAATGGTATAGAATCTACAGAAAAGGCTATTGACAGGATGGATAAATGACAGGATATAATGCAACAAGGGGAACTGGGCCCAAATATTGGGACAGAAAATATTAAAATGCCTGAACAGCAAGAGAAACGCCAAATTTTAAATTTAGCCCCGCGGCGCTACCATATACAGTGGTGTTGACAAACATTCCCCCATTACTTGAGGGGGAAAAAGAAACATGGGACACACTAAGGTATAGAACAATTAATTGCCTGGGTACTAGAACAGGTTTAACCATGGATATGTTCCTAACCTTTAAAATGGATCGACGGGTTCCCTGGGTGGGTACAATTGGAAAATGTGTGCAAGGGGATTGTGTAGTCCTTTCCTTAGGAATTCCATCTCTGGTTCAGGAAATTTTCCAAAGGACGGGCAATAATATAAACAACGTGGAAGCAAGCATAAAGGTTTTACCCCTGAGTCATTTCTATCAGCCAGGACCTTCTAAATGGAATAGGGATAGGTATTCCCATGCACAGACCATAAGCACAGTGGGGAGGATTGCCCGATATGATCTGCTCCAAGCAGTGTTTATTTGAATAGTAGTAGAGTCACATGAGCCTTGGTGAGTATGTACTACACTCCTCTCTGCTCAGGGCTACAGCCCGCACAAACCGACTGTCCCAAATGGGGGTGCCTGTAAAAGAAATTGCAAAAGAAGCTTCCATTGCAAGCATTTTGTTAATGCTCAGCATGTCTCATGGTGTAATAATAATATGTTGCCTTGCATGTGACATTAGGGGTAGCAGGTAATACTGATTTCAGGGTGCAAGCGCTCCAATGTTACAGAGGCTCCCCCCTTTCATGGTGGATGGAGGTGGGCACTGAGGGGACATTTTGTTGCTGACTTGCCCTGTGTGTCCAGTATTGGGAGGAGCTGCAGGGGGAGGAAGGGCTATGCCGGCAGACTGAGGTAGCAGCAAATGGAGCAGGCTGACCATTGATTGTCCTTGCTGCTAGCTCTCGCCCCAGTCTCTCATTTGTATAGCGCACCAGGAGGTAACAAGTGCCGGTCCGAAGAAGCGAAGGAGTGCCCTGCCAACTGCTCAAGGTAGGTGTTACTCTCTTTTTTAGGAGTTAAAATGTGTCCTCTGGTATTCAGAGAGATAGCTCCAGTTAAACTTCACTGGCTTCCATCAGATTCCATACTAGTCTACAGAGGCAGTGTAAGGATGCATGCATATTTAGTACTTAGAGAGCCATGCACTGACGCATTGTATACCTGCAGTACCCATATCTTTACCAGATCGATCTAATATATATTGAGCGCCATTTAGGTATATAAATAATAACACCTGCGATCTGTCATTTGCTGATAATGTGACAAAGCAAGGTGTTAAGAGTCAACTGAGTATTTAAACCATGATGTAGCAGAACTCGGCTGAATCACAGAGTTTTTGTGCAAGTCTGCATAATTCCGCAGAGTACAACTCCGTCAGCTCTGCCCACCTTTGCCTTTAATGTCAGGCTCTTCTATTCATTGTAAGTGACTGAAAATATGATATGTCTCTCACAACATTCTGTGGCTACGTTTAACTTGGCCTATCCCATACTTGTTCTGCAGCTAGACTACAGCATTTTGCGAGGGCAATTGATGGACAGAATGCAGAACAATGTCCTACATTCACCCCAGTACAGAGAGCTGGGCCTAAAACCATCGTGTTTTTGCCCCCATGTTATTCCAGTTTGAACCCAGCCATATGCAAATCAGTCTTGACCCTGCTCGCTATGGGAACATTCCATCCCGAACTGCCAGGCCAGGTCCTCCCTGGACTGGAAACAAGGATAAAGACAATGTGCCTGCCACAAGGTGCAGATATCAACAGGGGGCACCATTGGTACCCCCTCGTCCGCCATTCAGAGGCCTTGTACCCATGGGTGCCCTGCTGTGGGCCCCCAAAGTCGACTACCCATAGGATTTCTGTGTTAGTAATAAGGCCACTAATAGGCCAGTAAGGTCCAGTAAAGCTCTCAGTAAATTAGCACCTTGCTTAACCTTTAGCTGGCAATGAGCAATCAGGTCTAACTTAAGAGACAGGTATGTAAAGCATTAAAAAACACCACTGCATCAAATAAGTAAGACACAACACACAATAAAAATTCAGGACTAATTTATAAAAATAGGAAATATTTGTATGAACAAATAGAAACCAAGATGAGAAGAATCCAAATTAGGGAACCAGAGATATGTATTTTTAAAGATAAACCACTTTATAGTGCTTAGCCTGTAGCACCACTATAGGACATCTGGTTGCCCTTGACTGAGACAAAGTCAAAGTTTGAGGCCAACTGTGATGGAGCCCTGGCCGGATTCACTAAGTGGAAGGCCCAAGTCAGAAATTTACCGTCACACTTCTGACGTTGCTTAGCCCTCGACAGCAGTCTGGATTCGGAGAGGGTTCACTGGCTTGACTTTCCACGAGGCCCCGATCACAACTTGGTAGTCTGGGGCTCCATAGCTTTCAGCAGGACAAACCTGAAATCCTTGCTGAGTAGCGGTTGAAGGTGGTCGGCTTGACTCTCGATGTCGGGTTGGTCACCTTATGGAGCTTTTTCCCAAAATTTCTCCAAACTTCAGGAGGTGCTTCCTGAAGGGTTTCTTATAAGTTCAAAGTGATCAAGTCACCAAGTCAAAGGTCTGGCATCTCCTAGATGGTCTCTGGGATGTCGGTACCACACTTCACACAATGCAACTGGCCAAATCCTAAAACATGTGGAGAAGTGTGGCTCAGTGGTTAGAGGCGGCAGACCCGGAAGCTGAGATCAGCCGTGGACCAGGGTTCGATTCCCCGCCTTGGCGGGTCTCGGGCTCAAAAATTCCATGGACTCGACAATTCTCGCTCCGGTGCCTATTCCACTCACGGGGTCACACTCTGCGACTCTGGGCAATAGCTTGCTTAATCTCCACTACGGCCCCTCGTGGCGGGATGCCTGGCTTTCACATTGTGAATACCCTGCCGGGGTATCTCTCACAGGGGAATACCAGGACGGGTTCCCTAAGCAAGCGCCTTGAGACCCCTGGGTGAATCGTGCGCTATATAAATCGAAATACATTTACATTTACATTTACATCCACTAGACACACTCCAGGAAAGGGACTCTTGGTGGAGATGATGCAGATGGAGTCTTTTAACTAGTAACTTGCAGGGAGTCCACTCCTTAATCCTTCTTGGAGCAAGGAACAGTCCACAGGGCTGTAGTACCAGATTGTGCAGCATGCACAGTCATTTAGAGTGCAGGCCTTTTGGTACAAATCCAGAATTGTTGTAGTTTAAGGCAGCATATCTGAGAGACTATGCAGCTCTCACATGATTATTCAGTGTTCTGGGGCGACAAACAGGGGGCACCTCTGTCCAATGAGATGCTGGGTTCCACCCAAAAGCATGGCAACTTCCTTCAAAATGTGCCATTTTCTTGTCCCACAAGGGACTATCCTTCCAAAATCCAACATGAATGATTTATTTCCAGAGGAATAAGAGCTTGCTAAACCAACCCACAGTGTGGCTCATTTCCATTAGCTCTCCTGCAACTGACCGCTGCAAATTCCTGTCCTACGCCTGCCATTTGGCTGCGGCACAGGATGTGGGGGTAGGTATGACTGGCATTTCTTACTAATCTGCTCTATCTTTGGGGTCAGTTTGATTTACCCACCCCCCTCTGCAGGATCCACCCTCCCCAGCTGCAGAGCTCTCTCCATCAGATAATCTCTGCTTTGGCCAGGCCAATTATCACCTAATCAAAGCAGCCTGTCTAAGCCTGTTAAGGCTGACCAATCAGCAGGGACCACTAGAAGACTGGATTTTGGCTTACAGAAGAGAAAGTTCTGTATCTTCTCTTCTGTACTAGTTATGATAACTTCAACGGTGGCAATTTGTTTCATTTACCAACACCAATCTTTAAGTCCTAGTTATAGTAATAGTTATAGCTACATAACATTTTGCAATGGTAGCCTATGGAGCTTGGTATCTAAAATTGTGTTAGAAAAGAAATGCTCAGTTTGTCCTCACCAGGGCCTATAAAACATCTTTTATACAGTCCCTGCCTATAGTTAAATGGCTCTCCAACTCTGGGACAACTAGGGGAGACTTGGGGGGAGGGGGAGGTGCTAATATCTAAAAAATAAGGTTGATTATCAATTGTAAAGAGCCCATACCTCAAAAGTCGAGTTTGTGCAAAATTTACTTTTGAAGACAGTTCACAAAGTCAGGCTGCCTTTACAATGACAGTAGGCACTCAGCAGTGCAGACATGCAAGTACAGGAAATATGCTGGGCCTCTAAACTTCCATGCCCTATTACATACTAGTGACTTATAGGTAGTTCTACCCCATAGCCTATTGTATAGTATATATACTTATAAGGTCTGTCAGTACCAATTGTGAGAGTTTACTTTTAAAGACAGGCTACAAGGCTAGACTCCCTTTAAAATCACAGCAGGCACACAGCAGTGTACCTATGCAAGTGCAGGAAATCTGCTGGGCCTCTGAACCTTCGTGCCCCAATATATACTGGAGACTTATAGCTAGATTGCACCCCCCGGCCCTATTATCTACTATGGACCTGTCATTGCCAATTCAAAGTGTACCTCAATACATGTACTTTTTTACACATAGCAATGACATTGGGCCTGGTTAGCAGAGCCCAGTGTAGAGTCAGAGTCAATTAACACCAGTATCATTCACCAGAAAATTGTGCTGAACAAGGCAAAGGGATGACTTTCTAACAGGGTGGAAGTGACATTAGAAAAAGAATCAATAGAATGGGTTAGGCCCTGCATTCTAGCTGTAGTGCTATGGTCTCAATGCCTTTGATAGGCACAGTCAGCCCCCATGCGCTGGCATAATCCCTGTATGGAGGTGGTAAGGCTGACCACATTGCTGTTCATGGTTGTTAATTATGTCTAATGTTCTCAAATCCAAAGGAAATTCACTGCTGCATTTTCTGCATCTTCCTGTTCATGAATTTAATCTCCTCGTGTTTCAGATGCTCAATTTGGATCATGGATGCCTTAAGGACTCCAAATGACTACATTGGCTTCAGGATCTACTTTATGATGTGCCCCATGCACTGGAGCATGCTGCTGTAATTGTCTCACACATGGGTGGGACTGGTTGACAGAGTTACTTCGCCATCCCCCATTAATGCTGCCTGTGGTGACAATGAAAAAGTGCTACATTTAGCTGGTGTTATGCTTGGGTGATTAGCAATGGGAATGGGTTCCTCAGCTGCCATGTTTGCGTCCTCCACTACCTCCACATTGGTGTCACACTATGAATCTCAGGGAGATCTGTGGAAGATAATAAAATTCTGTTTGCTCACTGCTTTGGTGAGATATCAATGTGCACATTTTAATAGCAGCACCCTAATAAACGTACACATGTGACTCCTGTGCTGCTTTTTTGACATGTCCCATAATGCACTATAACGGTAATTTGTTTTACTAATTTGGGGAACAACCATTTGATGTATACTACAGTTCTACGTGGAGACAAAGATGTAAGGCCTGAGATGTGACAATAGTAAATAATTCACACTTACTTTGTGATGGTCCCGGTGCTGAGGTGTCAATATCCCCAATTCCCACAACAGTCTCAGGCTCCACAATGAAGTACTGGGTTATTTAGAACCCAGCGGTGCCAGGGGACACACCCGAAGACTTCGGATTCTCCTGTCTCAGACTACAGAAACACAGAAACTTCTTGGTGACGTCAAAGATCAGATTCATTGGCTGCAGCCAGTAACAGGTATCCTAGAAGTACAACACGGTGTATGTTCTCAGGAGACTGCTCAACTTTACAAAGCTAGTCATCCCTTTTTATACCAAATATTATGCTTCAGGCGAACATTCCTTATTTTACAGTTGGCCATTCACATGTTTTCACGACAAAACTGCAGAATCATGATGACAAGCCCATTTTTCAGTTTGTCCAGCCCACAATCAATTTTTAGTCAAACCCAAAATTCTTCATCAGACAGGTCGATCGAACCCACCATAAAAACGGGCACATCCCCATCGTAAATGGACCATAAAGAAAGGAGCAGAGACAGGTGTGAGCAAGATAAGGCATAGCTGTTGCGTAATAAAATGTTTGATGGTGTCTTGTGTCTTGATCAGCAATCTTGATCAGCTACTGGGAAAGGAACTGGCTTAACAAGTTTGGCTTCAGGAAAGGGGGTCGCTCGCTCAGGTCATTCTGAAGTCAGCTAAAGTGTACGTGTGCTTGGAGACTCGTTCGGCCACTGTCATCGGCCTATGTGAGGGCAACCACAAAATGGCTGTCGTACGCAAGATGGAACCCGAGGGTTCAGAACGGAAACTCTGATTTCACGGTGATCTCGTCACTCGAATATGACGAAAATACTTGTACAACTTGCACTCGCCATTTTCAGTCTGATGCTACCAAAATCGCCATGGTACGATGACTTTTATGAAACGGGTTCAGAATTTCAATACCTTGACAGTAATCTCAACCATGGTCTCCAGTAAAGTGGGAATGGGTACAGATGGGGACCACCTCCTGTTGCCCGGTATTCCGACAGTCGCGTAGCCACCTTTTCTTTAGTTAGTGACCTGAGGTCATACCACCTTTTATGCATTGATGGAGCGGTGGGTGACTTCAACAGCATTAATATTTTGTTGCATTTCGTGCCATATCGTCTTCTTTTGGGTATGTTGAACTATCATGGATGCCCATCGAAAACAGTACCACATTGGTCTCACTCTTCAGTCAGTATCTCAAACTCCTTTTCTGAGTATTTCATTTTTTTGTTTTCTGCCTCCTACATTCTTTCTCCACTTTGGCTGTCATTGGTGCAGATGGATCTTCTTTGGTGTTTTGATAAGTGTGCTGGAAATGACAGCTGCACTCACACATCCACTCAGAGTGGTCTCCACGCAGGTACTTCGAGGGACTTCCTGGTTCAGAGTTGAGAACCGAGACTAGGATGAGTTTTTTATCTATTCTCGGTTGAATTTGCAATTTGCAACTCCAGTCGAAAATTTGGAAATCACTATTAATGGTTTCCAAAATTGCAATGCAACTTAGTAGTGTCTCGCAATGTGTTGCATCTAATTGTACCTACTTAAAGAAATGTGATTTCATATCTGCAATTCGTAGATTTCCAATTAAGAATTCACAAATCTATACGTTAGT
This sequence comes from Lissotriton helveticus, assembly GCF_964261635.1. Lineage (NCBI taxonomy): Eukaryota > Metazoa > Chordata > Amphibia > Caudata > Salamandridae > Lissotriton > Lissotriton helveticus. The sequence goes on from NC_136059.1 coordinate 429,348,103, forward strand.
ACATCTAGCCCTTAGAGCAAAAGGCCTGTGACACAGCCGATCACCATGTGGCTAAAGTTGCATGATGATTGGCTGTATTACAAGCCATATCTTGTCAATCAATCAATACATCAATCAATCAAAATGTTTTATTTGCATCTGATATATATGCATAAAAGTACAGAATAACATTTTTCTCGTGACATTTGATCCAAAAGGAATGTAAAATCAGTTAATAATTAATTTTATGCTATATCCATTTAAAATAGCGATATTTACAAGTTATGTTATGTTATGTTAATTAATTTATAGAGCACGTCTGTTACCCGTGGGTGTACTGGCGCTATCTGCTATCCTTCAGGGAGGGGAAAAAACGAGTTGCACGGTAAAGAGGTGGTTCTAGAACAACCACGTTTTAAGCATTTTTCTGAATGGTAGCAAATCGGTGCAACTCCTCAGATAAAAGGGAAGCTGATTCCACAGTTTTGCTGCGCCCACCACAAAGCTTTTCCCGCCCCAGCGGGCTTTTTTCACTGGTGGTACTCTCACCAGTTTTTGATCTGATGAGCGTAGAGGCCTAGTTGGTAGATGCCATTGTAGTTGGTCCTGTAGATAGCGTGGTCCCTGGTTCTGAAGTGACTTAAAAACGAGGCACATCGATTTGAAGTGTACTCGTTGTCTCACTGGCAACCAGTGAAGTCTACGGATTTCACTAAAAATAGGGGAGAATTTAGGTATGCCTGAAATCAGCCTAGCAGCTGTGTTCTGCAGCATCTGCAGCCTATGCAACAGCCTCTCTTGGATGTTTAAATAGAGGCTGTTGCAATAGTCTAGTCTTGACATGATCAGTGCCGTAACCACCGTCTGTCGACTCTCCTTAGGCAGAAAAGGGAGGATTTTCTTGGTAGTTCTATTAGTGAACATCGTGGATGACACCATGGCGTTGACCTGTTTTTTCATGACCAATCTCTCATCCAGATACACTCCCAAATTTTTCACATGTGTGGAAGGTACAAGCAGGGGTCCCAAAGAGTTAGGCCAGCATTCTGGGGTCTGCACGTTAATATCGTTCCCAAATAGAATGACCTCAGTCTTGTCTGAGTTTAATTTAAGTCAATTACTGGCCATCCATGATCCAACTACTTCCATACAATCGTGTAGCTTGTGGCTAACAGCCCATTCTAATCCTGGAAGGAGAGATACCACTATCTGCGTATCATCCACATAGAAGGTAAGATGGAAACCAAAAGATCTTATCAGTGGAGCCAGGGACGATAGGTACATGTTAAATAGAGTTGGACTTAAGTTGAAAAGGGGCGGAGCAAAACTCTCCAGGGGCTACTATCTGCCTATGATCAGAGAGGAAAGACTTTAAGATCTTTCAGGCAGAGTTCTTTACTCCGCAGGCTGAAAACGGTCCATCAAAAGACCATGATGGACCGTGTCAAACGCTGTGGAGAGATCCAGCATAATCATTGATGCTTTACCTCCCAGATACAAAGTTTTCCTAATCTCGTCAGTAGATTTTAAGAGGGCGGTCTCTGTACTGTGGCCCTCCCGGAAGCCATATTGAGTACAGTAAAGCACCTCAGCATCATATAGATATCTGCTCAAATATATATTAATCCATTTCTCCAGCATTTTGGCAGGAAAAGGTAGGCGAGAAATGGGTCTGAAGTTGCGAACATCTGTTGAGTCAAGATTAGGTTTTTTTAGCAAAGGGATCAAGGAGGCCGTCTTCCAATACGCCGGAAAGCTTCCCACCCCCAATACCATATTAAAAAGGGGAGTCAGAGCCGTACTAAAGATTTGAGGGATCAATTTGGCTATTTTAATAGGACAGGGGTCTTAAGGGGAGCCTGATTTCAAGTTTTGCAAAAGTATGGCAGTATCAGTGTTGGATAACAAAGGAAATTCAGTCAAAGCGTTCTGCGTTTGTGAGGCCATGTTATTATCCATGCCTGGTTCCTGAGATAGACCATTGTTGGCATTATTGAAGGTTGAGAAAATATCTTCAACTGTATCTAAAAAGTACCCGGCGATTTTATTACAGAGTTCCTGGCTCTCTGCCACTTGTGACGTATGAGGATTGGCCAATTTGCAGACAATCTTAAAAAGTTATTTTGCTGAGTTTTCCGCTAATTCAATTTGATTAGCAAAGTATTCTTGCTTATATGCCCGTATACTTTTTTATGTTTTGTTTTATCCTCTGCCTTATAACCCTTCTTCCATTCCCGTTCAGAGTGCTTACAGATACATTTCTGAGCTTTTAGATTGGGGGTATACCAGGGGGCAGAAGGATAGATCCTTTAGGGTAGAAGCGTTTTTTTGGGGCGAGCTTATCACAAGCTTCATTAACCCAATCATTAAATCTGGTAGTAACCATGTCAACCTCACCAACTAAAGAGGGCAGTGTGGATTCCAAGAGGTCTGACAAATCTTTAGCTTCAATCTTATTCCAGGCACGTGTGAAGCTGGGCTTTGTTTTAGCTTTCACATGATTCTGTTTATCTAAGCAGGCTATCTCAAATAGAATGGCATCATGGTCCGACCATACTACTGGGCACACCTCAATGACAGATAGCTGTGGGTAATTTGAAAAGATTAATTCCAGCCAAAATTGGTTGTTGGGATACGCACTCCAGATTGGTAATCTAGGTCTGTGTGGGTAGGTGGTGCCCGTGGGGTTGAGCCCCCTGTACCGGGGTTGTGAATAACTGTTGATCGCACTGTTCCCTCGGGAACAGTGTCTCCCCAGAGCACTCGAAGTCAATTTCAAAAAATATAGTTCCAGAATTTGTAAATAAAGTTTCAATGTCTCTTTTTATTGAAGTTTTTTTCGATTATCTCATGATTATTCTCATGTTTTTATAACATTTTAGCCCGGTGGCCCAATGCATTTCGGGCTGAGCCCTTCTTCAGGGGCCGTGTACACTCCTGTAACTGGCGTTATGTCGATGGATTTTTCCAAGTGTAGACGAACCGGAATGGGAGCGATCAAAGGAACCATCGCTCCCATTCCGGTTCATCTACACTTGGAAAAATCCATCGACATAACGCCAGTTACAGGAGTGTACACGGCCCCTGAAGAAGGGCTCAGCCCGAAATGCATTGGGCCACCGGGCTAAAATGTTATAAAAACATGAGAATAATCATGAGATAATCGAAAAAAACTTAAATAAAAAGAGACATTGAAACTTTATTTACAAATTCTGGAACTATTTTTTTTGAAATTGACTTCGAGTGCTCTGGGGAGACACTGTTCCCGAGGGAACAGTGCGATCAACAGTAATTTGAAAAGATCCCATCCAGCGTATGTCCTGCCGTGTGGGTGGCCCCTTTACCTATTTGTAAAAGGTCTAGTCCATTCATGAGGTCCAATAATTCCTGTGTGTCTAAATCTACAGTGTCTTCCAAATGGAAGTTAAAGTCGCCCATTATGGAAAAAGATCTGTCACTTATGCCTTCCTCCATCAAATTAGGCACTAAATCAATGAATGATTTTCTCAGCCCTGGTTGCCTATATAACAAAATTCCTCTAAAATTATCCTTGTGTGGAAGGAAGAGGGAGAAGCTCAAGGCTTCACATCCCCCATTAGTAATTGTTTTAAATATAGCTTTGATGGAGTCATGGTAGATCACAGCCACCCCCCCCTCCTTTCTTGCCCTGCCTATTGACCGTGTGACATAGGAAGCCAGGTGGTGATGCCTGTACTATGTCTGGTCCAGAGGCTTCGTCCTTGTTGCTAACCCCAACATCAATTCATTAAAAGAAAAATTTGTTGCAACAAACAGTTAAGAAGACCACACCCCCAAAACAAATCCAATTAGCATATTTATAACCATACAGCAATTATTATTCAGAAAGTGGCAATTAGTATATATGATCAAATAAAACAACTCCCCTATCTGTAGTGCTTCTCATAGTTCGAAGAACTGAATATAAAAATGTTGCAACCGTGAAACAAATATATGGTGTTTCCAGGGAGTTGATGACTGCAAAAGCTGAAGAGTGAGAATGTAGGCATAATTTTGTTATCAAGTGGAGGATATACTTTTTCCTTTCCATTTTATAAAAATGACAGAAGAATAAAATATGGGACATAGAGTGGGTAGACAATCCATCACAAGGGCATTGCGACAAAATATTTAATGAGTGTTCATGTGCTGGGTATCCTACCATCAAGGGGACAAATTTCCTTGTTAAAAGATATTGATGAATATTATTAGTAACAAAGGAGAGATAAGAGTCATGGCCCATGAGGACTCTGGGCAAGGTATGGTAATAAGTAACTGTGGCTTTACTTTGGTTGCGGTGACATTTTTCCAGCACACATTTATTAAAGAAGGTCTCTCTCAGCTTAGTCTTGGGAAAGGACAAACATTTCTTTGGTGGTATATACAAATCAGCTAAGCCCAGATCTGTGAGAGACTTTCTGACATATACTAGCCAGTGGATACTATTGGCTCGGTCTAGGTTAATTACATATGTTTTATTATAGTATGATTTAACCCAAAGGTGTCCCTTTTCTAGATGCGCAACCATAAAAGGGGGGCTAGTTTAATTGTGTCGGTAGTAAAAGGGAGGGCAAGTTTTTTATGAGCGATCAAATTCGAACAGGTGAGTTTGACTGATAGCAATTTTTTGGCAAACTTGTCCTCCACTTTCTGTAAGGCACCCACATCAGCTATGCCCCATATTTCTGCTCCGTGGGTAGCTATAGCTACTGATTTTGCTGAATATATTTCTAACATTTTTCTAATAGATTTTTGTCCCAATTTAGAAGCAAATTTCCACAGGGCGGCAATAGTTATTTGCAACAAATTCATTTTGTTTGCAACCATGGGTGCCCAGTTAAAGTTTGAATCAAAGAAGAGGCCTAAATACATAACAGACTCTACTCTTTCCAGTGATTCCATATCTAAATAAAATTAAATTGACTTTTTCTTTCCCATTTCCGCTAGCATGACATAGGTTTTCGATCTATTAACTAGCAATCTCAGTTTGGCCATAAAAGTTGAATAGGAGCCAATCAGGCGCTGTAAGGCCAAGGGTGTCCTGGCCATCAAAACCGCATCATCTTCATAGAAGAGAGTGGGCAGCGGTAAGCCGCCCGCTAATGGAACATCTATGCATTGTGCAGTCAGGAATTTGTTACATTTATTGGTGTACCGGGGGAATAAAAATGGGGCGAGGACGCACCCCCTTTTCGATGTTAAACGTTTCTCTACATTTCCCTTGTTAGCCATACCTGACTGCATCTCCTGCCTCTCTAAAGAGCTCCCTAATAAAAAAGAATAATGAAAATGTCCACGCCCATCGACTCCAAAAGAGCCCACAATTTGATGTGGTCTACACAGTCGAAAGCCGCGGACAGATCCACAAAACTCATATAAAACTGGCCCTTTTTTGTGCAAAGATTTTTTGCTGCAAGTAAGGCCAGATTAAGTCCTTGGTCCATCGTTCCCCTCCCTTTTCTGAATCCATATTGTGTCTCTGTTAAAATATTATTGACCACTGCCCATTCCTCCAGTCTATTCAGGAGCAATCTCCCCATTCATTTCACTGTGCTGTGCAGCAGATAAATTGGGCGGTAATTTGCTGGATTCATGGGGTCCTCTTTCTTATATATGGGAAAAATCACCGATTGTTTCCATGATGCTGGAGGTCCCACTTTGGAAATAGCATTAAAAACTTGCAACAGGAGCGGAGACCATAAATTCTTACAAACCAGAAAAATATTCAAAGGAACTCCTTCCGGCTTTGCTGCCTTGTGGGAAAGTGCGTGCTCAATTTCCTCTAACGAGAATTCCATCCCCTGTTGGGCAATCATTAAGTCGCCCAATTGTTTTGTAGCACTATCCTTCACTACATTAAAAATACCCTAAAAATTAAAGAGCCATGTGGATTCATCTATATGAGTATCAAGAGAGACGCCCCCCTGATCTTGGAGAAAGGGAGCGTTTACCACTCTCCAAAAGGCCTTCCTGTCTTTACTCCTCGATGCATCACACACATTGACCCATGATTCTTCTTGTAGCTCTTTTATTCTCATCATTCTGGCTATCTTATATTCAGCACTTAACTTCCTTATTAAATCTCTATTTCTGGGGTTCATTTTAAGGAATTTACATATTTTTTTTTATTAATATTTTACAGAGTTTTGTATAGCGCAAACTTGACCCAAATCGGGAATCAGAGCGCTTTACATAGCACCAGTTTCATTACATGAGTACACATTCATTTTTGATAGGCACGGGGAGATTAAGTGATTTGCCCAGAATCACAGGATGTTTACCATCATTGCCGAGACTCGAACCCAGTTCCCCAGATTCGAGGTTGACCGCCCTAGCCGTTAGGCCAACTCCTCTCCCCAAGTTCTCTAAAGGCTTTCGAGCAATTGGTTTCAAACCACCTTGTCCTAGGAGAAGTTTTACTTTTGGCTGGGCGCGTAAGATTAGAATTAATGGTTGTCAAACTTTTATTGGAAGGTGTTACTACCTGATGGCTATTGGTGTTAGTATCTAAGCAGGATTCCATCTCAAGAAGTACCTCCTTTACAACCCTTGGGAGGAAGAGAATTAGGTCAATTTTTTCCCACTTGAGAGTAAAACCATTTTTCCTACTTAGTATTGGTTATGGGCACATATAGATCTTAACTTAGGGGCCAATTACGATTGCGGATTTCCCGCATCCACCGGCCCGGCGGAAGCCACCGCCGGCCCGGAGGATGCGGGAAAACTGCCGCGGAGGCTTGAAAGACCCACCGCCAAATTAGGATGGCTGGTGGGTCTTGCAATCTGTCCTCCGCGGTCGCCTTCCGACCGCGGTGGAAAAGCATTAACATGGCTGGCGGTGTCTATCAGATACCGCCAGCCATATTAAGATGGAGTAGAAAGTATGCTTTTCCACGGTGGCTTTTCCGCCGTGGAAAAGCATACGGACCTTCACTAACGGGCCCCCTGGGTGAAGGGGGGTGGGGGATGCACATGGGGGTTACCTATGGTACCCCCCTGCATTTGCGTGAACAAAGCGGCAGGCACCGCGCGGTGCCTGATGCTTTGTGCACGCAAATGCCGTGCATGCATTTTTAACATTGCGGCGGGTGCAGCTTAAAGCTGCACCCGCCGCAATGTTAAAGATAGAGGATGTGACCGCCACCCTGTCGGACACATCCTAATCTGCACGGAGGGACCGCCGCTGCCCCTGCAAACGGCCCCTCCTACTCTATGGTGGTGGACGGACTCAGGTCCGTCCGCCATAATAATCGGCCCCTTAGTTGGAAAGAACCCAGCAAAACTAAAGAGGGGGATGGCATGATCGCTGAACTCTGTACATTTTTTCACCAGAAGACTTAATACAACTCCTATAATTGGCCTGAATAATTATAACATTGATTGTTGAAGTAGCACCAGTACGTTGAAAAGTAGGTAGGAGTTGGCCTGTCATGTGGGCACAAGGATTAATTATTACTAAATCCCAAGTTAGTAAAAGGCTGTTCAAAAAGTTTCTCTAATTGTGATGCATGAAATGGACAAGCAACAGGTCATTAGAGTCAGTTACCCCACAAATGCGCCGATCCATTTTACGGCAACTGGTACATTAAAATCCCCAGCCCAAATTAAAAAGACTGATTGTGAGTTATGTATTAATAAGGCTTCCAATACTTCCCCACACTCCTCTATCACTTGTGTAGGTTTCTTGAAGTTATTATTGTAAACATTAATAAATAATAAATTAGTTTTCCCATGGCATTCGGCTATAATGACATGGAAGTGGGGGAATTATTAATGAAGTTCACCTTGCCAAGGGTGATCGTATTTGCAATAAGTGTGAGTAGCCGCCGTTGGATCTACCTGCTGATAAAGGGACTGCTGGGGTAACATAGGAGCGATAGCCATTAACATACACAGGCAGCACTGACCAGGTTTCCTGGAAATATATAATATCCGTATTCATGAACACCTTGTACCTGCAAGGATTATCTTTTTTATTTTCATATCCCGCTATGGTCCAAGAGAAAAACGTTACGTCTTGTGGGGAATGCACCATCAGTGCTGGAGTAAGAGGTATAGTGGGTCCAATTGGTTGCGGCATATCGCTATTGTGTGAATCTAAACCAGCTAACCGAACCCTCTCTACAATGTCAATAACACTGTAAGTGTGTCAGCAAAGCATGCCAAGCATGGTAACCATAAGTTGAGCAGTTGAGTGTGATCGGGTCAAAGAGTGAATGGCAAAGACAGCAGGAGGCTTCACACTCTCAGGACCCTGCTCTACTGACAGGCCTATCTAGCCAATCCTGCATCACTGAAGGCCATGGCATGCATCCACTCACGTAGTCAAAAGTCATTGTACATTCACCTGCATAGCTCTCAGTTTGGATGGTGCAGCCTCACCCGAAACCCGGCTTGATTCAAGGTTGGTTTGTATTTTTTTTTTAAACGTAATTATACCATAACAAAAATGTCACCTAGATAACGTGTAAAAATATCATCAGCTCTCTCTAGTGCGAAAGGGTCACGTCCTGTGTGGTTTTGCTGTTTTTATCATTACATTGCTGAAAAGTTCCATAAACGCAATTTAAATCATAGTAAATTGCAAATGATGTCCCATTTTCTGAAGGGAAATCTCTTTAGGCAAAGCAAGAAGAGAAAAATAACAACAAAACGCTCAAGTGACCCTTTCAATGGAAGCTCTTTTGTCTCCAAGGCAATTAGGTAGGTGCCCCATCTATAATACGCACGAATATTCTTTTAGCTGTGAAGCAGAAGCCACGTAGTATATTATTTCATCGAGAACTAACGCGGAGAATGTTTTCTGTTTTTAGTACATTCGATATAGTTTGCGATTTCACATTCGAAAAGCACCCATTGACAACATATGTTTTTTAAACATGCATTCCGTTAAAAACTGCTCTGGGTGGGGCATGCATAGGTCAAAGTAAAAAAAAATGAAAAAGCAACAGTAGTGAGTAGTGATACAAGCAGACAATCACAAAGCAATCACACGCAGAGGCAATCACGGAAAAGATACACATCTGCAATCAGAGCAGCAGTAGCAGACAATCACAGAGTATAGTGTACATTTCTGCAAACGTCCAAGTGTCTGAATCCCATCACCCGGGCCATTACATGCATTCAGGTTCACAAGCGAGGATTTTGGAAGCAATTTATTGTTTTACGGACAGTGTGTAACTTTCTGACTAACCTTAAGATATCGCTTTTAGTTGTCTTTTTAATGTCCTATGTCGCTTCTATGCCATTGGAAAGGATCGTGGTTTTTGTCAGAATTTCGGAGTTCATGGTATATTTTATTTATTTAATAGAAACTGATAATGAATTATTTTGTAAAGGCACGTGGTAGTTTAGTTGGAATTAATACAACGAAAGTTGGTCAAAAAGTGATGTCATTTGAAAACGCTACACGTGAAATCTGGATACGCTTGGAAAAGTCTGACCTAGTGAATACTCAAAACATCCACCAGCATGACGACTTTACTCCTTTCTTCCCCACTGACATATCAGAGCAGAGGCAATCGGACTGAATTTGGTCTATCTGTATGCATGGGAACAGACAATCAGCATTACATTTTTGTCAGTATAATGGCATAGCACAAACAAAAACAGAGTTCTAACAACAAGAACAGAGTTCTAAGCTCTGTTTTTGTTTGAGCTATGTAAATCTGCCAAAAATAAAAATGTCGAGGCCTGTCACATGCTCTAATCTTCCCCCTTTAGAAATAAGGATAAAGCTTTAACCTTTAATGTATGTGCGCCTAGAGACCAGGTGGTGAGTGGGCGCTATACAAGACTAAGGGGCAGACTTACAAGCCCCTTGCGCCACGTTTACGCCGCTGTTGCGTCACGCAAGGCGGCGTAAACATGGCGCATCCCTACGAGGCATTTACAACGTGACGCATCTATGGAGATGCGTCACGGTGTAAGGCCCTGCGCCACATGAAACCTGCGTCAGGTTTCATGTAGGCGTTCCGGTGCAGGGGGGGCGTTCCGTTGCAGGAATGCCCCTGAAAAGTGACTCAGTGAAATCTACAAGATTTCACGGAGTCACTTTCTCAACGCTGATGCGTCAAAACCCTGCGCCTGCTTGAAGCAGGCGTAAGGCTTGACGAAGCACGTTAAAGATAGGGCAAGTTGGAAAAGTGCTGGAGTTGCGTGCCGCACGCAACACAACTTCAGCACTGCGCCAACTTTACGCCCAAGATGCGACACGCATCTGTTCATTCCTGCGCCATGGTGCGCCGCATTGTAAATGCGGCGCATCATGGGTGGCGCAAGGATGAACTTGCGTGCCGTATCTTTCCTGGCGCATCTCTGCCGATTTGCAGAGATGCGTCAGGCAAAGTAAGTCTGCCTCTAAGTTAACAATAACAATGTAATGTGTGACAGGCATCGCCATTTTATAAGTGGCAGTTTTACAAAACTCCGAATCACGTTTCTGCATGCACGAATCGGGAAGTGGGAGACTTGCCTTGAAATTGATAGTTGGTTGGAATGTATGGGTGAAGTTATACATGCAAACCCAAAAAGAGAATCTATTACTTATTGTCTCACCGGCAGGGTGAAACTGGGTATACAAAGCAGCCCTGCCAAACATTGTCAGACCAGCCCCTTGCTGTGCATAGTGAGTGCAGCGAGTGAACCTGACCACTATAAGCAGAGTTTGACCGGGTTCGACCGGGTTCTCCTCCTAGGAAAATGTAGGCAAAAATTGTGCATTCTACAACACATTTTTCATTATATATTTAAATGTATTACCTTTTTAAAGCATAGGAAGTTATTACCTTGGAGTGCGCCAGGATTTAACAATCTTTTTTGGGGCTCTTCAATATTCCTCCACTATCACCCTCCAACCTCCATCCTCTTATATCTCCATATCCCCTCTCTCACATGTTCATTTGCTTTAAAACGCCTCTTATACCGGTTTTGGAGCACTTCGTGTCATACACAAATACAGAGACAATTAATACATGTGTAAATAAAAAAAAATGTTACACAGACAAAGGGAAAGTAAAGGTGTGGGATTCACATGTCTTCCATACTGGTAGACATTTTAAGAGTGCTTGGTATGGAGAAGCACACATCCAGGATGCAAGACGGAACTTACAGCCTGATTCATGAAGCGAAATAGCGCCCGCAATGGCTGCGAAAACGCAATTGCGGGTGCAAAACACGGAATCGGCATTCAAGTACGAAATAGCGAAATCGCTAAAAAATAATAGCGATCGGAATAGCGATTACGCTGTAATAGTCGCAGACTCCGGGAAGTCGAGCATTAGCGATACGGAAATAGCGACCAACCACGGAATCTGCGAAATGAATAGCGAAACGCAATATTGTCTCAATCGGCATTCATGAAAGAAATACATTAGCGAAAAAGCGCTAAATCGCACGTTTGCGTGGCGCAATTTAAGGACAACTCAAAGCAGGTGGTAACCATAAAAGCCATGATTAACCAAAATTTGAAAAACTGTTAGCCAATCACCAACAGGTCCAGGCCTGACCAATCACACATAAGGACATTCAGCAGCAGCATTAGGCGTTCCACAATGCCTGGGATGTACATGGTGGTGAGGCGGCGAAGGCTACAGCGAGCAGCACGGAGGAGACGCATGAGGCAGGCAAGGATTTACCGGCAGCGGGTCACCTTGCTGGGCCAAACCAGAGAACAGATTTATGCAAAATACAGGCTGAATGGGGAAATGATCACCTGGCTGATACAAGAACTCGACCCCATCATGCAGCACCCAACAAGGCGAAACAATTCTGTGCCCACACATGTGCAGGTATTGTGCAGCCTGCACCTCCTGGCCTCCGGCAGTTTCCAGGGCATAGTAGCCGCTGCTGGGGGGATATCCCAGCCCACCATGTCACGCTGCCTCCACACTTTTGTTGACGCCATGCTCAGCCAGCTCCACCGGCACATCACATTTCCCACGAGCCAACAGGAATTGGACCTGACAAAACTACAATTTTATAATGTTGCCCATTTTCCCCATGTCCTCGGCTGCATAGACTGTACCCACGTCGCCATCTGCCCACCAGCTGGCACGGAGTATATGTACCGCAACAGGAAGTCCTACCACTCCCTCAACATACAGATGGTCTGCAATGCCAAGACCATCATCACTGACATTGTGGCCCAGTACCCAGGGAGTACCCATGACTCCTTCATCTTCAGGCACAGCGGACTCCACACACGACTGATCAGGGGAGAGTTTGGGGAAGGACACCTACTTGGTAAGTACACTTTGTCGACAATGTCACATTGCTATGAAGTAACTGCGCTGCACAGGCAATCAACATCTGCTCCTCTCATTCAGGTGACAGTGGCTACGCCCTACGGGAATACCTCCTGACCCCTTACCTCAACCCTGCCACACCTCAGCAACGGCGCTACAATGTTGCGCACATCCGGACAAGGAACTGTATTGAAAGGACATTTGGCCTGCTCAAGAGCAGGTTCCGTATACTGCACAAGACAGGTGGGGCCATGTATTACAGTCCTGCAGCGTGCTGCCGCATTGTGGCTGTCTGTGCAATGCTTCATAACATTGCAACCAAGCGCCGGATACCAGTTGACATCTCAGGCAGTGAATCTGAGGGGGACGACCGGCCACCAGCACATGCGCACCATGCACGCGGGGAGAACCCAGCTGAAGGCCACAGACGTCGCAACCACATCACAGCTAACAATTTCTAGCCCACCCCCTTCCCCCACCCCACATATCACAATTGCATGCAAAATGTAATGATTACACAAGGCGAATGTGTGCAGCAAAATAAATGTAATTGTTTGATTCACAAGAAAAAAGGGTCATGGTAACAACTATTTACAAAGTGCAGTATTCCTGCATACTGCATGTGAAGGTTCATGGCAGGCTTAGCTTCAGCCTGCGCCTGTGTCCCTGACACAATGTCATTGGCGCCTCCGGCGCACAATTCCCAGGCGCCTGTGAGGCTCTTCCTCATCCTGGGCAGCTGTACCAGGCGTAGCCCTGGTGCTGCGCCTAGGTGGGGGGGCCTGCGTGGCAGAGTGGCTGCTCACACTGGAGGCACCCTCACTCGCATCGTCTCCCCCCACAATGGCCGGTAGCACAGGTGTATGCAGTGCGGTAACGGCGGTGGTCAAGTGCTTCAGCACCCGGGTAATGTCCTCGCAGCACTGGACCAGTTGGTGCTGCTGGGTCAACGAGCGCCGCGACAGCTGGGTGGTGGCATTTGCTGCCACATAATTTGAGCGACTATAGGTGGACAGCCGGCTCAACAGCTGGTGGTGGCGCCTGCTTGCAACACTGCGGTGCTTCACCAGCGCTGCAGTATTGTCCTCCATTGCCGCCGTCATGCGGTCCATCCGCTCGCCGACTCCCGCCACATTGCGGCCAATCTTATGCAGCTGGAGCTGGATGGCTCCTTGCTGCTGCGACTGGCGCTGGTGTATTCGGAGCATGCGGCGCTCCACGCTCATGCAGGCATGGAGATGCCCATTGCCCCTCCGGCTGTGCGGCCGCTGTGTTGCGGATGTGGCTGGCCCAGATCTGGTTGGACGAGCTGCAGGTGGTGTAGCAGCTGGTGTTGCAGGTGCGGCAGGCACTGGAGGCACATTGGTGGGGGCTCTGGTGTTGGCAGCCTGTGGGCCTGCAGATGTTGCAGCAGGTAAGGTGGGGGCTCTGGTCTTGGCAGCCGGTGGGCCTGCAGATGTTGCAGCAGGTAAGGTGGGGGCTCTGGTCTTGGCAGCCGGTGGGCCTGCAGATGTTGCAGCAGGTAAGGTGGGGGCTCTGGTCTTGGCAGCCGGTGGGCCTGCAGATGTTGCAGCAGGTACGGTGGGGGGCCTGGCTGCTGGTGTTTGCGCAGCGGCAGGGGCTGGTGGCTGGGTATCGGGTAGGGATTCCTCCTCCTGGGCCTCCTCATCGATCAGCAGCCTCTCGCTGTCACTGCTATCATCCGCACCTGTGAGGGTAAGTGGATACTCATTAGGTGCATGTGACTGTCAGACGTGCAGATGTTACATGCATGCTGGGGGTCATTCCCTGGATGGCTGTGGATTTGCGCACTTTGGAACCTTTCTGGCCGCATTGTGGTACTACTACATTGTGGACATACTACGTCTCCCACAATGCTTCAGGGCATTTCCTGATGCACAACATAGGCATGACTAAGGGCCAATGAGTGAGCCTATTTGGTCAGGGACGGTCATAGGGGACAGGGTCGCAGGCGAATGCCACTTACCTTGGGTGTCTTGGGTGGGGCGGGAGGAGTCCAGAGGGGTCACGCCAACACACGCCTCCCTCTCCAAGGTGTCCTCTACCTGGTCCTCCAGGGGGGTGTTGGGTGGGACAGTCGGTCCACCACCTCCAGTGCCTGATGCCTCACCAAGGCGCTCCGCCACCCTCTCCTTGGCACGCCCTCGGAGGTCGTACCAGCGCTTTTTCAGCTCCTCCAACGACCTGTCCGCAACGCCCACAGAGTTGACGCTGGAGGCAATCCCCACCCAGATCCTCCGCTTCTCCTGCTCTGGGACCCTCCTTGAGTTGGCTCCAAAGAGCTGGTCGTGGTTGGCCACCGCCCCTTCTATAAGGTTCTCCAGCTCCTGCTCGGAGAACTTTAGTTTGCGCTTGCGGCCAGCGCTGGTGCTGGGGCCAGGGAGAGGTTCGTCGGACATGGCGGTCGCAATTTCGGCCGGTTCGGGAGTCGCTAACGGAGGTTTAGCGGCAGCTTTCCGTCGTGAACACTCGAATGATAGCGTCACTGTGGTGTTTGGGGGTGGGATTTGGCTGCTTCCTGGTTGTGATGTCATCACGGTGCTCGGAATGCGTCTTCCCGTTTTCCAGATCCCGCGAGAATGCGACTCGCAATCCCGATCGCACGGGATTGCGAGTCGCAATCCCGTGCGATCGGGATTGCGAGTCGCAATCCCGTGCGATCGGGATTGCGAGTCGCAATCCCGTGCGATCGGGATTGCGAGTCGCAATCCCGATCGTAGGTAGCCGGAAATAGCGATTTTTCTGCGTTTTTTGTAGGTCGCTAACGGCTTTAGCGCCCGCGTGCGAGTCGCTATTTTTTTCCCGAAAAGTACATGAATGCCGTTTTGCGTTTCCTCAATAGCGAGTCGCTATTAATCGCTATTAGGGACACGCAAAACGGCCCGTACATGAATCAGGCTGTTAGTGGTTAGGGTTAGCTTTGCTAATGAGAACTTTTTCCTACCCAATTTAAACATAACGTACTAACCTGTACCATGTACTTTGCATGCAGCTCTTTAATGAACTTCATAGCTCACTGTGCTAGATAATGATTGTAACTTGTGAACTGCACAAGCACAAAAGGGCCTCTTTGATAAAAGCAGTAGCCCACCAAGCCATGCACATAAAATACTGGTCTGTGATCTGCATAGTACATGTCGTTTGCAGGAGGCATCCTAACCTTCTGTGCTACCCTAGATGAGTCAAAACTGACACTAGACGAAACTTTGATCTCTCTCCACCAGGTACATTAATCATCAGAGTTATCTTGACACTTTTATTATTGTCTGAAAACCTCTGGATGGACATGAAACTCTGCAGTGGGTGCTTTAAAAACTGCTGCACTGCTACAAAAACAGCCCCCAGTGAAAAAATCATCCCACCACCCTTGCAATCGCCCAGGGAAATGCCAGATGAACGGTTTGGCCAAGTGTTGGCATATAGTCTCTTTTCTTTGTTTATGTACTGTCCTCGTGATTTGAAATATTTCCGGTTCCTGCATTCACTCTTATTTGAAGTGACAATGTGCCTTTACATGTGCAAAATTAACTAAGTGCAAAAAACGGGAAAAAAGTGCCATACAACTACAATACAATTTACAGTTAAAAAAAACCTTTGGAGGGACCGTCTTGTTTTCCAATTAACATATGTTCGTCTTAATAATTATTATTGCGCTGGCGTTTACACTCCTAAAGTGCAATGCGCCAGTCACAATTTCTAGTAAGTATTTTTGGTACATTCTTCCCCTTAGTGGAACATCCATGTCCTCAAGTTTTTCATTTTGAATCTAATATGCAATCTCAATTCTCTTAAGAGTCATTATCTGTGAATTACTGCTCATGCCCCTGCGGATGTTTTGAGCGGCAATGCATTGTGATGCTTGAAGTCCACTCTCATAATCCAGTGGGCATGTTCCTATGTTCATGCTTCCACCTTTTACTTTCCCGATATATTATACACACTCTCATATATATGTATGTATAGATATATTTTTATTTATATATTTATATATATATATATATATATATATATATATATATATATATATATATATATATATATATATATGTATATATATACTACTTACTAGGTAGTTATGGTTAGGTCCTAGTATCCATAGGAAAAGCGTTTTTTGAATTGCCAATATCTTTGGCGCCGTTTGACAAACCTTCATGAAATGTTTCAAACTAATTGGTCGGCCCACTCAGTTTCTCTGTTGAAAGTTTTGGGGTGATTTGTAAAGCGGGGTGGCGAGAAATTAGGGGGGTCCGAAAGCACGTTTTCTCCATGATAATTCCATAGGAAATTTTGGAACTGGCTACAGCCGGAACTGCTGAACGGAATTACACCAAATTTAGCAAAAGCTCTTGGTTCAGGAAGCACCTTTTTTTAAAAATGAGTGTAAATCCTTTCAGCAGTTTTTAAGAAATTCAAAAATAAAAAAATATCGATATCTGGGCAGAGCCTAACCACACATGTCATCGTGAGATGTGATTGGCTGTCAGCACTTCATCCTGGAATTGCTGGCAGCCATCTTGTGATAGCACCCAATTGAAATGCATTGTAGTGAATTTGGTGTTAGGATGTATACTGGATTTTGTGTGATTTTTTGTGATTTTTTAGGGGTTGGCGGAATTTGCATAATCCCGTTACGCAAATATCTGTGAAATGGTAAAAAATCTCTGCGAACACACAGGAATTGCGCGAACACGCGGGATTGATTGTTTGCGATGCTTTTTTCCTGTACGCAATCTCTGTTTGTGTCCTTGGGGGAGGGAATATCTTGCGAATACTCATTTTGAGAATGCGAACAAGCAAAAATTTTGTGAAGTCGCGGAACGCAGAATTTTGGGCAATTTCGCGTTCTCCGCAGAATGCGAAATTACCCAAATTACCCAAATTCTAGGAGCGGAACGGAATTTGACGCCCAGCCTTAATTTTTTTCTGTATGCTCTGCTTCCATGAGTACTGTTCCGTGCTGTTTGGTAGATGGTCTACTCTGTGTCTATCCTTTTTACATTATTACAATCTTAAACGCTCTTCTAGTTCCTCAACCCAGACTAGATTTTGAACTGCTCTCCTGTGTCCTTGGTGTATTTCATTTTATTTTTACATCATTTTGGATAACCAATTGTGTGGTACTTTACTACGCATTTGGTTATTTAATTTTTTTCTGTTGTTGTCCGTACGTTACAGTTTTTTAAAATAAACTACATAATTGATGCAACCTCTGATTCCCATTTATGTATGGGAGTTTGTTATATGAGTGCGTGGTGTGGTGCAATCTTTACTGTCTGTTCAACCCTGCATGTAATGGTTGCTCAATAAAGTCATTTACATACCCTTACTTTCTCCTTTTTTCTTCCTTCATGTGGGATGGAAGAATTGACGCAGCATACCGTTCAGTAAGTGGGAGGCTACGCCCATTCAGGCCGTAGCTACTCGTCATGGGACTGCCCTCACTTTGGGGCAGATTTATGAGTTCTGGCGCATCTCTGCAAATCAGCAGGGATGCGCCAGAACTGATGCGTCACGCAATTCCCTCCTTGCGGCACCATAGATGCGCCGCATTTACAATGCGGCGCACCATGGTGCAAGGAAGGGCAGATGCGTGACGCATCTTGTGGTGTACGGGCGGCGCATTGCTGGAGTAGCGTCGCAAGTGCGACGCAACTCCTGCAATGTACAGAGGCCACCGTTACATAACGTGGTGCGTCACTCCTTACGCCTGCTTCAAGCAGGCGTAAGGATTTGACCCAGCAGCGTCGTAAAACTGACTCAGTGAAATCTTGTAGATTTCATTGCGTCAGTTTTACAGGGCTTTCCTACGAGGGAACGCCCACCCTGCGACAGAACGCCCACATGAAACCTGACGCAGGTTTCATGTGGCGCAGGGCTTTACAACGTGACGCATCTTCCTAGATGCGTCACGTTGTAAATAGGTCGCAGGGATGCGCCACGTTTCTGCGCCGTTGCGTGACGCAACGGCGGCGTAAACGTGGCGCAAGTCCGACATAAATCTGCCCCTTTGACTTTAACTGTGGAAATCACAAGAACAGGAAGTTGACTGTTTACTCTTCAGTCTATGCGTTGCAGGGTTTAAGGACATGAGAGCCGAACACGGGTTAGCTTTTGGGACGGTGTTATACAATGGGTGACTGTAGTGAACACTTTCTTGCCTAGCGGTTTTCACAGGTACTGCGAAATGGAGTTGTACCCGTTTCGCTAGCTAGCGGGTCAGCCCCTTTACCTAGTGTTTCTTTGCATCTTTATAACTGACATATGAAGGGCTTTTTACAGCCTTCTTATATGTGTTTTATATAACCTTGTGCTTAATGAAGGGGCAACTTGCCCCTGAAAACTGCATAACAGTCCCCTCTTTGTTTTTAAACAGGATTGGCAGATACATATGTATTTTGAATACCCTAACATGAGGGCTGAGAAACTAAATAATCATCACTTTTTTGTACTGCTATTTTGCATAAAAATATTAGATGACAACGCAATTGGCACGTCTATGTACACATCATTTTGGAAATATTGGGGCAGATTTATGAGGCACTTGCGCCACGTTTATGCCGCTGTTGCGTCACGCAAGGCGGCGTAAACGTGGCGCATCCCTACGAACGATTTACAACGTGACGCATCTAGGCAGATGCGTCACGTTGTAAAGCCCTGCGCCGCTTGTGGGCGTTCCGGCGCAGGGTGGGCGTTCCGGGGCAGGTGCGCCTCGCAAAAGTGGCTGAGTGAAATCTATAAGATTTCACTCAGTCACTTTCAGGCCAATGCTGCGTCAAAAGCCTGCGCCTGCTTGAAGCAGGCGTAGGTCTTGACGCAGCATTGTGGAGATGGGGCACCCCCGAGCCTTGCTGGAGCTGCGTCGCGCTTGCGACGCAACTCCAGCAATGCGTCACCTTTACGGCACAGATGCGTCACGCATCTGTGCCGTTTTTGCCCCATGGTGCGCCGCATCATAAATGCGGCGCACCATGGGTGGCGGAGCTGTGGCGCACTGTGGCGCATGTTAACTGGCGCATCCCTGGGGATGCGCCAGTTAACATAAATCTGCCCCATTATATCTACCTTGGTTAATTGTCTTACACTATGGATGCATTGGTATATTCCAGTAAGGATTGTTTGTGTTTCACTTTAGCTCAGACCTGTAAATATTCACGTCTCCCATACGTGAGGAATTCCATGATGTCTACAAGAGTTTTTTCGGGACGTTTCGAATGGATTGTGCTAGCAGACACATCAATCTTGCTATCAATTGAACCTGAACTAACCCATTGTATGTTCATTAATTGGCCTAAAGGAACTCGTATATTTCCTTTTGGGGGGATGATCATTTTGATGTCAGTTGCTTGATATTTGTGGAACAATTTCCTGAAATGTCATCTTTCCTCTCTATCGACCACAGCACAGTGGGACATCCATTTTGGAGTTTTTTTTCAACACCCAAGAATCTTCTGGTGGTTTCACTAGTGGTAAGGGGGTCAGATCAATAACATCTGACTTTTTACAACACGCACTTGTGTATATATATAAGTCGATCTAAAGTGCAGCTGTCTTCTCTGTCACTGGTTCAGCATAGTTATACACTTTGTGTTAAAACTCTCTCACTCACGGTTGTATTCTTTTGGGTTCTGGTGTTTCTCTCACTTTATCCTTACAAATAGTTCTACTCGAGGACTTGCTTCTTTGCTCTTCTCTTGAGTCTTTTTCTTGGTGTTCAGATACGATATTCTGGTTAGAGAATTCTAGTTCTGCAGCAGCTATGACATGTGTTTTGTTAAACCTAAAAATCCAGGGTTTCCGGAAAATTGAACCTAGCTCAGGGAGAAAAAAGAGACTTCCGCTCAAGGTGGAGTGGAAAGGTCTACTGGTAGGAAATAAAACTTTCTTTCTATAGTCCCCTCACTCACCAGGGTTTCCCCTTGGTGACATGCTTCATCATAGGGGTCCTCTCGATCTGCTATGGATTGAGGGTTGCTGCGACTTGTGAAGTTACGTAGGAGCACTTATGTGAAATAAGTGTGTAGTGCAGTGATGTGAAATGGAGAAAAAAATGGGTTAAATATACCTAACTAGTAGGCGAATTACTTGGGTGGTAAATTGGTACCAAGAATTACTTGGGTGGTATATTGGTACTAATGGTGTGCAAGCCACTCTTGCTTTCTTCCGCGCCTCTCTTGCCTCTTTCTGCATTTCTCTTTTTCTGCACTTTTATTGCCTCTTTCTGCAAATCTCTTCTACTGTCTGCACCTTTATTTCCTCTTTCTGCAGATCTGTTGCCTCTTTCTGCACATCATTTGTTTCTTTCTGTACCCCTCCTAAGTCTTTATGCACCATTGTTGCCTCTTTCTGCACCTCTGTTCCTTCTTTGTCCACTTCTTTGGTTTCTTTCTGCACCTGTCTTGCTTTGGTCTGCACCCCTCCTGCCTCTCTCTCCACCCTCTTCCCTCTTTCTGTACTTCTGTTGCTTCTTTCTGCATTTATCTTGCTTCATTTTGCACCTCACTTGCCTCTTTCTGCACATCTACTGCCTCTTTCTGCAGTTCTCTTGCCTCCTTCTGCACCTCACTTGCCTATTTATGTAACTCTTGCCTCTTTATGCGCCTCTGTTGCCTCTTTCTTCACCTCACGTGTTTCTTTCTGCACCCCTTTTACCTGTTTATGCACCCCTCTTTGTGCAACTCTCTTGCCTCTTTCTGTGGCTCTGTTCCTTCTTTTTTCACCTTTCTTGTCTCTTTATGCACCTCAGTTGCCTCTTTCAGCACCTCTATTGCTTCATTCGGCACTTTCTGTGCTTCTTTCTGCAACTCTTCTGCTTCTTTCTCCACTTCTCTTGCCTCTTTCTGCACCTCAGTTGACTCTTTCGGTACTTCTGTTGCTCCTTTCTGCACTTCTATTGCCTCTTTGTGTACCACTCTTGCTTCTTTCTGCACCTCACTTGCCTCTTTCAGCCCCTCACTTGCCTCTTTCAGCCCCTCTGTTGCTTTTTTCCTGCAGATCTCTTGCCTCTTTCTGCACCCCTGTCACTTCTTTCTGCACCTTTCCTGTTTCTTCACCTCTCTTGCCTCTTTCTGTATCTCTATTGCCTCTTTCTGCACTCTTCTTTCTCTTTTTGCACCCTTCGCCTCTTTCAGAACCTCTGTTACTTTGTTCTGTACTTCTATTCCTTCTTTCTGCACCCCCAGCCTCTTTATGTACCTCTCATGTCTCTTTGTGCACCCCTCCTACCCTTTTCTGCACCTCTATTGCCTCTTTTTGCACCTCTGAGGGTTCTTTCTGCACTTCTCTTGCTTTCTGCATCTTACTTACCTCTTTCTGCATTTTTCATGCTTCTTTCAGCAAATCTCATGCCTTTTTCTGCACTTCTCTTGCCTCTTACTACACCCCTCTTGTTCTTTCTGCACACTTTGTGCCTCTTTCAGCACTTCTGTTACTTCTTTCTGCACTTCTCTTCCTTTTTTATGCACCCCTCCTGCCTCTTTCTGTACCCCTCTTTTTTTCTTTTTGCACCTCTCTTGCCTCTTTCTGCACCCCTGTTCTCTCTTTCTGCACCTTTATTGCCACTTCCTGTACCTCTGTTGTCTCTTTATGCCCCTTTCTTGCTATTTCTGCTCTCTTCGTGCCTCTTTCAGCACCTTCGTTACTTCTTTCTGCACTACTCCTTCTTCTTTCTGCATCTCTCTAGCTTCT
Organism: Lissotriton helveticus; assembly: GCF_964261635.1. Taxonomy (NCBI): domain Eukaryota; kingdom Metazoa; phylum Chordata; class Amphibia; order Caudata; family Salamandridae; genus Lissotriton; species Lissotriton helveticus. The sequence continues at coordinate 429,370,050 of NC_136059.1, forward strand.
TTAAGCACCTCACTTGCCTCTTTCAGCATCTATGTTGCTTTTTTTCTGCAGATCTCCTGCCGATTTCTGCACCTCACTTGCCTCTTACAGCACCTCTGTTGCTTTTTCCTACAGATCTCTTACCTCTTTCTGCACCCCTCTTTTCTCTTTCTGTACCTTTTTCCCTTTATCTGCACCCCTGTTCCCTCCTTCTGCACCATTCCTGCCTGTGTCTGCATCTCTCTTGTCTCTTTCTGTACCTCTGTTGCCTCTTTCGGTGTATTTCATGCCTCTTTCTGCACCCCTATTGCCTCTTTCTGCACCTCTGTTACTCCTTTCTGCACTTCGATTGCTTCTCTCTGTACCTCTCTTGCATCTTTCTGCACCTCACTTGCCTCTTTTAGCACCTCTGTTGCCTTTTTCTGCGGATCTATTCCCTCTTTCTGCATCTCTATTGGCTCTTTCTGTGCTTCTCTTGCTCTTTGTGCACCCTTTGTGCCTCTTTCAGCACCTCTGTTACTTCTTTCTGTACTTCTCTTCCTTCTCTCAGCACCGCTCCTGCCTCTTTCTGTACCTCTCTTGCCTCTTTGTGCACCCCTCCTACCTTTTTCTGCACATCACTTGCCTATTTTTGTATCTCTGTTGGTTCTTTCCACACTGCTCTTGCTTCTTTCTGCATCTTGCTTACCTCATTCTTCACTTCTCTTGCTTCTTACTGCACCCCTCCTGCCTCTTTCTGCACCCTTCTTGCCTCTTTTTGCACCTCTGTTGGTTCTTTCTGCACTGCTCTTGCTTCTTTCTGTACCTCACTTGCCTCTTTTTTCACTTCTCTTCGTTCTTTCTAAACTTCTGTTGCTTCTTTGAACAATTGTCTTGCCTCTTTCTGCACTTCTTTTGCTTGTTTCTGCACCTCTCCTGCGTCTTACTGCACCTCTCTTGCTTCTTTCGGCACCTCTGTTGCTTCTTTCTGTACCCTTCCTGCCTCTTTCTGCACCCCCATCCATCTTTGTGCAACTCTCTTGCCTCTTTCTTTACCTCTTTTTCCTCTCTGCACCACTCTTGCCTCTTTCTGTACCTCTGCTGCTTCTTTCTTCAGTTCTCTTACCTCTTTCTGCACTCCTCAGGCCTCCTTCTGCACCTCTGTCGCTTCTTTCTACACATCTGTTGCTTCTTTCAGGAATTCCCTTGCCTCTTTCTGTACTTCCCTTGCCAGTTTCTGCACCCCTCCGCAACACTTTTGCCTGTTTCTGTACCTCTGTTGCTTTTCTCTGTACTTCTCTTGCCTTTTTCTGCACCCTTTGTCTGTCTTTCAGCACCTCTGTTGCTTCTTTTCGAGCTTCTCCTGGTTCGTTCTGCACTGCTGTTGTCTCTTTCCTTATCCCTCTTGCCTCTGTGAGCACCTCTTTTGCTTTGTTCTGCACTTCTCTCTCCTCTTTCTGCACTCCACTTGCCTCTTTGTGCACCTCTGTTGCTTCTTTTTGCACTTCTATTGCCTCTTACTGCACCTGCCTTTCTTCATTCTGCAGCATGACTTGCCTCTTTCAGCACCTCTGTTTTTTTTCTACAGATCCCTTGCCTTTTTCTGCAACTCACTTGCCTGTTTCAGCACCCCTGTTGCTTTTCTCTGCAGATCTGTTGCCTCTTTCTGCACCTCTCTTTTATCTTTCTGCACCTCTCTTGCCTCTTTCTGTATCCCTGTTCCCTCTTGATGCACCTCTCTTGCCTCTTTCTGTACCTCTGTTGTTTCTTTCTGCCCTTTCTTGCTATTTTTGCTCCCTTTGTACCTCTTTAAGCAACTCAGTTACTTTTTTATGAACTTCCATTCCTTCTTTATGCACATCTCTTGCTTCTTTCAGCACCTCACTTGCCTCTTTCAGCATCTCTGTTTCTTTTTTCCTGCACATCTCTTGCCGATTTCTGCACCTCACTTGCCTCTTTCATCACCTCTGTGGCTATTTCCTTCAGATCTCTAGCCTCTTTCTGCATCCCTCTTTCTGTACCTTTCTTGCCTCTTTCTGCACCCCTGTTCCCTCCGTCTGCACCATTCCTGCTTGTTTCTGCATCTCTCTTTCCTCTTTCTGTACCTCTGTTCCCTCTTTCTGCACATTTCATGCCTTTTTCTGTATCCCTTTTGCCTTTTTCTGCACCTCACTTGCCTCTTTCTGTTCCTCTATTGCCTCTTCCTGTGCTTCTCTTGTTCTTTCTGCAACCTTCATGCTTCTTTCAGCACCTCTGTTACTTCTTTCTGCACTTCCCTTCCTTCTTTCTGCATCCCTACTGCCTCATTATGTACCTCTCTTGCCTCTTTCTGCACCCCTGCTACCTTTTTCTACACCCCTCTTGCCTCTTTTTGCATCTCCGTTGGTTCTTTCTGCACGGCGCTTGCTTCTTTCTGTACTTACTTGCCTCTTTCTGCCCTTCTCTTGCTTCTTTCTATACCTCTTTTACTTCTTTCAACAATTCTCTTGCCACTTTCCGCTCTTCTCTTTCTTCTTCCTGCACCACTCCTGCCTCTTTCTGTACCTCTCTTGCCTCTTTTTGCACCTCTGTTGGATCTTTCTGCACTGCTCTTGCTTCTTTCTGTACCTCACATGCCTCTTTTTGCACTTCTCTTGGTTCTTTCTAATCTTCCATTGCTTCTTTGAGCAATTATCTTAGCTCTTTCTGCACTTCTCTTTCTTGTTTCTGCTCCTCTCTTGCCTCTTTCTGCACCTCTGTTGCCTGTTTCTGCACTTCACTTGATTCTTTCTGCACCTCTCTAGCCTCTTTCGGCACGTCTGTTGTTTCTTTCTGTACCCCTCCTGCCTCTTTGTGTGCAGATAGTGCTGGATGGGTGAATGGAGAAGTACATGGGACAGACAGAAGGATTCCTAGACTGCATAGGTACTAACTGGGTATTTAGAAGAGTGTATCAATAGTATGTAGCTGATTAGAGGTCTGCATGCATAGTGCACAGAATATTGTAGCTGTACTAGTATTGGTGTCTCTATGGGTTCGAGAATGGTAGTCTGTATTTTAGGATATGAGGAGGTACATCAGATCATCACGTGGATGATGTCATCAGTGATGTTATTTGAGATGTCATCAGTAATGTAATCAGTGATTTCACTGACCATGTCAGGAGTGATGTAATATGTGGCGTCATCAGCAGTACATTGCGGGGGCGCAAGTTATAGTTAGCACAACTAACTATAACATCCAAATTTCTCTTGTTTTGTACGAGTGAAATGTCCAACTAACTATGATGTCCATGAAACCTGTGGTTTTTTCAGTGAATTTCTGAGTTTTTTTAAATGCTAATTTCTAACTATAATGTCCCTGAAACTTGTGTTTTTTTCAGTGAATTTTATATATATGTAATTAATTTCCTCTCACTCTTACAAGGAAGGAATCAGCACTCAGGTTGTAGTTTGGAAGTATTTAATCTGCAAAGGACATGATCCACGCGTTTCAGCTCGTCTGAACCTTGATGACGATACAAGATGTCATTGTAGCCTCCTTATTTAAATGTACACATGCCTCCAGTTGCCAGGACTACATATTACTTTAATCCAAAAAGATGGAAGCCATATTGGCCTGGTCACGATTTGAAAATTCAGGAATTGATACAATAAAGAAAAGAAAACAAGTGTTAATATGCACACAATGTCATTTCAGCATATCTCTCAATACAATAAACACAACAGCTGTTTTTAGAGCCACCCAAGACCTAAACATATAAGCTTGATCGCGATGTATATCGGAAAAATATTTCTTTTTTTTTGCTTGGAGTTGCGCACCCCAAGCGTTAGGAGTCATGCATCCAACAAATGCACACCAGTGGACCGCGCTGAACACCGCGCTGGGTGCGCGACTCCTAATTTTCCCGTAAAAAAAATAACACTTATCACTAATTTCTATTCTCCCCAAGGACCCCATCCCCTGGGGCCTATATGCAACGTTGGGGACTGTGGGCCCCCACGGTCCCAGCCACCTCCCTGCATCCTTCGGGAGCAAGCATTGCTTTTCCGCATGGGGAACTGCTAACATGCAGTTCCCTGTGTGGAAAAGCAATATGGTCTGGATTTTGGAAGAGAGAGCAGGTTTTCCTGCTCTCTCTTTCAAAATCCAAACCAAGTTTGCTATGACAGGGCGAGAGCCTCGGCTTACGCCCTGCCATAGCAAACAGCAGTGTCCCGGGGTGGGCACCCCGAGACACTGCAGGAGCAGGGCCTGGTACGTGGCGGTCCCCATGGCCCACAGCGGCTCCAGGAGGGGGGCCATGTGGCCCCCTCCCACAATATACAAAGACCCAGGGTTGGTGGTCCCTGGGGCTTGGGGGCCTTTGAGCCCCTCCACCACTTTTTAGAAAGTCCCAGGGGGTAGCAGTCCCCTGGGCTGGGGAGGGCCATTGAGCCCCCCACCCACGTATTTTGCTGGGGGATGGCCTTTAAGCCCCCCCAACCATTTATTTTGTAGCCCTAGGGGGTGGCAGACCCTAGGACAGGGGGACCCCTCTAGGCCCTCCATAAGATTTAATATATTTCCCCCAGGATACGGCCCCCCGGGGGCTAATTATTATGCCCGCACTTCATTTTATTTTACAGCGGGTTCCGCACACCCTGCGTGTATTTTGACGTTTAAAAATAAATAAAACATTTGGGGCCCTGGGGGTCCTTGTGGGACCCCCTAAGCAGGTCTAGAGAGTCATGGTATTTCTACCCTGGTCCCTTTTTGACCTTTTACACACTTATTCCACTGACTTCTTAAGCCTTGCTTCTACTAAGGCACATAATGTCTGCCAACACTTCCTGGTTTGGAGTTTTGACAGCCCGTTGACAGCCAATTACCATGCAGCTTGTGTAAGGGTGCGCTCAGGATGCGCTCAGGATTGCATGGATCCACCGCGGCCATAGATATATATATATATATGATTTTACTTTTGATTTTCTCAGGAACTGCAGAATGGATTTACTCCATTTAACCAAAAGGCACGGGTGTGAACCAAGGGCTACCTCTTTGCCAAATGTGGTGTAATTTCATGCAGCAATTCGGGCTGTAGCTGTGACTCAAGGTTCCTATGGAAAATTGCATGGGGAAAACATGTTTTGGGACCCCCCTTTTTTCTCGGCCCCCGCATGATGAATCACCCCGAGACTTTCAGGATAGGAGCAGGCCACGACTTTTGAAAATTTTGCGAAGATTCGTCAACCGGCGCCAAAGTTATTTCAAATAGAATGTTGCGGATTTCCTATGGATAATACCGCCAGCAGGTGTGTATGTACATATATATATATATATATATATATATATATATATATCAAAACAAATCCCTTTCAGGCATAGAGTGACGCATAAATTATGCAAAAAAGAAGGAGAGAACTCTGGGTAGGTCTCAGTTTAGGTGGAAAGCAGCTCCTGTTAGAGCACTCTCAACACCAGCGACACTCTAGATCTGCTAACCTCAAATGTCTGTTTTTCTATCAAAGTTTTTAAGCATAGGATTAGCACAGTGCTATCCATGCCGAGATAGAAAATGACAAAGTCTTTAAGCATAGGACTAGTACAGTGCAGTCCTTGCCGAGCTGTAAAATAACAAAAGCCATTTATCACTCCAGGCACAATATTACAGCTTTGAATTGGTAAAATACCAACTCAAGCCAACCTGAAATGAGTAAAAGCAACCCCTGACACAGTGTTTCGCTCTAATTAGAGCTCTTCAGAGAGGTATAGCTTTGTCCAGACACAAGGGAGCACCCAGTATTAAGTCAAAACAAAACCCTTTCAGGCATAGAGTGACGCATAAATTATGCAAAAAAGAAGGAGAGAACTCTGGGTAGGTCTCAGTTTAGGTGGAAAGCAGCTTCTGTTAGAGCACTCTCAACACCAGCGACACTCTAGATCTGCTCACCTCAAATGTCTGTTTTTCTATCAAAGTTTTTAAGCATAGGATTATGCGCCACAGGGTGTGTTTGCAGACATGTCACCTCAGGCCCCGCCCCCTTCCTTCACCATTGTGCAAACACCCCCTGTGGTGAATTTTAGGTTAAGGAATTAATTCTTCTTCAATCCTGAGGGTCCCTGGGAGCCAACTAGCCCACTAGGTACCTCCAGTATGCGCCAGGGAGCTGCATTGCAGAGAGGTGTTCAGAGGCCAGGCCCCTTTTTATACCTCTCTGCAACGCAGTTCTGTGGTGCTTACTGGAGGTACCTAGTGGGCTAGTTCGACTCTAGGGACCCTTAGGATTCAAGGGGACTTAATCTCTTAACATTAAAACGCGCCACAGGGCGCGTTTGCACAGTAGTGAAGGGAGGGGTCGGGGATTCAGATGACATGTGTGCAAACACACCCCGTGGCGTGTTTTAAGTTGGGAAATTAATTCCTCTTCAATCCTGAGGGTCCCTGGGGGCCAACTAGTCTACCAGTTACCACCAGTAAGCGCCACAGCACTGCGTTGCACAATGTTTTAAAAAGGGGCGTGGCCTCGGAACACCTCTCTCCAACGCAGTTCTTTGGCGCTTACTGGAGGTACCTAGTGGGCGAGTTTGACCCTAGGGACCTTTAGGATTCAAGGGGACTTAATCTCTTAACTTAAAATAAGCCACAGGGCTTGTTTACACAGTGGCGAAGGGAGAGGATGAGGCCTGAGGTGACATGTGGAAACACACTCTGTGGCGCGTTTTAAGTTGGGGTAATGATTCCCCTTCAATCCTGAGGGCTTGTGGGGGCCAAATACCCAGAAGGTGCTTCCAGTAAGCACCACTGCGCTGCGTTGCAGAAAGGTGGTCTAGGCTGTGCCCCTATTTACACTTCTCTGCAAAGCAGCTAGATGGCGCTTACTGGATGTACCTAGTGGGCTAGTTGTACCCTAGGGAACTTCAGGATTCAAGGGGACTTAATCTCCCAACTTAAAAGGGTCACAGGGCGTGTTTACACAGTGGGGAAGGGAGGGGACGGGGCCTGAGGTGACTTGTGCTAAGACGCCCTGTGGCGCATTTTAAGTTGGGGAAATAGTTCACCTTCAATCCTGAGTGACCCTGGGGGCCAACTAGTCCACCAGAAGCTTCCAGTAAGCGCCACTGCGCTGTGATGCAGAGTGGTGGTCTAGGCCGTGCCCCCTTTTTACATCTCTCTGCAACGCAGCTCTGTGGTGCTTACTGGAGGTACCTAGTTGGCTAGTTGGACCCTAGGGACCCTCAGGATTCAAGGGAACTTAATCTTCCAACTTAAAATGTCCACAGGGCGCGTTTACACAGTGGGGAAGGGAGGAGACAGGGCCTGAGGTGACGTGTGCAAACATGCCCTGTGGCACGTTTTAAGAGGTAGTTTTAAACCCCGTGCCCTATAATATACTAGGGGCCTTATTTATGAAGGCCTTGCGCCGCCGGTGAGCCACTTTTAAAATGGGAAAAAGTGATGCACCGGCGGCGCAAGGCCTTCATAAATAAGGCCCTAGGGGCTTACAGGGGAGGTCATGCTAATCACAGGGAGACCCCAACGCATAGTGTTCCCTTGTGTATGTAGGTGTTTTCACTGTATTCTAAGTTTCTTTTAGCATAGCACTGGCTCTAGGATGGGTTAATCAACCTCAGTTACCATCAGTACCCATCTGGAAAAGTTGATGGTACAGGATGATTTTGCAACATTGCTTCTTTCTGCTCTTCTGTCTGTTCTTTCTGTATGTTTTATTTCTTTCTGCACTTTTCTTACTCTTTGTTGAATTCTGTTGCTTTTTTCTGCATTTCTGTTTTTTTCTTTCTAGGCGTTTTTTCATCTTCCTTCACATGTCCTATCTCTGTAGGCATAGTTAGAAATTAGCATTTAAAAAACCTTTGAAATTCACTGAAAAAAACATAGGTTTTAGGCACGTTATAGTTAGGAATTAGCATTTAAAAAACCTTAGAAATTCACTGAAATAACCATAGGTTTCAGGGGTGTTATAGTTAGCTGGACATTTCACTCGTACAAAACCATTGAAATTCCCTTGTTATAGTGAGTTCAGCTAGCTATAACTCACGCACCTGCAATGCACTGCTGATGACATCACATATTACATCACTCATGACATGGTCAGTGACATCACTCATGACATCACAACATCTCTATATTACATCACTGATGACATCATTGATTACATCATCCTTGTGATAAAGTGGCAGACCTCCTTTCACCCTAATATAACCTTTGAGACACACATTCAAAAATACAAACTAACATTTTCAAAAAGATGGACATACCAATATCAGTTACAACAACCTATTCAGTAATTCCAAGATCTACATACACATCCACTCATTCACCAACAGTCCGATATAGTCACTCATACATGTACTGACTCATCATATGTACTCATACAGCTATACATCCTGTTAAACACCACCACTCATTCATGGAGTTACTCACACACATAGTGACTCTTGCTAATAAAGAATAAAACATCCATATACTTGCATATACAGTTATACACATACTACTGCACTTTCTTCTACAGAAACGTACACATACTTACTCTCTTAAACAATCACTTATAGAAACACATACTTATTTATACAGGAACTCTTCCAATCTCTCACTCTCACATATACTCACTTATATACCCCAATTCTTACATATACTAGTTTTAAACATATGTAGTTACTCATAAAGACACTATTGAGACAGTCATTCACTCACTAACACACCCAAATACACACTCATCCACCCATAGAGTCCTGAACACATGCTCTTTTCAAAACAAATACAAAATGTTCACTCTTTCATGCATCTATGCGCTAAGTAATACCCCCCACTGAACCATACAGACAATCAGACACTCATACTGATACTCAAAAAAGCAACCAATAACCCATATAGACACTCATGTAGCTACTCACCAAGCCATGCAGCCACTTATACACATAGTGAGAGACTGGTTCAGATATTTACATATTTACACATTACTCGCTAACCCATGTATTCACTAAGATACACTTGATCAGTCAGTTATACAATCAATCTTACAAAAAAACATCCATTTAGACACTTATTTACCCATTTATTCTTCCATCGCCCTTGAGATGTACATATATAAACATATTTAATTTTCAGAAAAACACACATTCACTGGATGATGTCATCAATGTTGTCATCAGTGATGTCATTTGAGATGTCATCAGTGATGTCATGAGTGATGTCACTGACCATATAATGAGTGATGTAATATGTGAAATCATCAGCAGTGCATTGTGGGCGTGCAAGTTATAGTTAGCTGAACTAACTATAACGGGGGAATTTCATTGCTTTTGTACGAGTGAATTGTCCACCTAACTACAACGCCCCTGAAACCTATGGTTTTTTCAGTGAATGTATACATATATATATCAAAGCTCCTTTGTACACCATGAGACAGCTTCATGCGTCGAGTCAACACCTGCCTAAACTAGTACAAAGCATTCCATATGGAGAGCTTTTGAGGCTTAAAAGGAATTGTACATCTGGGAATGTGGGTGTAGCATGGGAACACTTAACTGCAGTGACTTGTGCAATGTTACCTCACTCTGTCTCTTTAAGACTATGAAAAGCCACCTATGATGGCTTTTTTGTGGCCTTGCAGATATGGCTAAGCCCTGTGTGCCACTGGAACATCACAAAAAGTGATGTTCCAGTGGTGCACAGGGCTTGTAAATAAGCACTATAATTTCTACCTCAAACATTTTGTTGCCTTTCACTTTACCAGAATTTTGGACTCTCGTATTCTGGTAGTGGAAGCTGATGTCATCATTTTTGTCATTGGCCTGACAATGGTTAACAGTTCACTGTGAGCAGATCATTTCCCGTTGGTTTATGTTCACTTTCTGGCATGTGTGTACATTTCCTTGTTTTGTCTATGTTGCAGAGAAACAAGATTATTTTCTCTTGCTGCTAGTGTATTGTGTAATTCCAGATGTGGTTACATCAGCTGTTCTTCTTGGGAGGTGTTTGGACTCAGTCTCAGGTCTCCAGTGTCCATAGAGGCAGCATATGAGTTTGTTTGGCATATGTTATCTCTATGCTTTGCTTTCCTGTAGCGTTTTGCGCGTCTTCAAATCTTTGTAGTTAATTGAGGCCTTTGTGGCCATGTTTGCTGTTTGCCTCATTGGCTGTTGGCTGGCCGAACCTGTAAAGTTTGTCTTTATTCAGTCTCTAGTGTTCTGGGACTCTCTATGTTGTGCTGGTATTTGGCCTACCTTGGTTGGTTGTATTTCTTGCTTTCATTTCACCCCACAATAGAGATGGCCAGTACTATGTTTCACTGCTTGGAGTTGCGTCGAGCATTGACCAATCCTCTCCTATATTGTTCAGAAACACTTCCCCATGCCTTGAGGAACACTCTCAATGGCAGTTTTCACCACTGTCCTTCTAATCATATGAGTTCCATAAACCTGCCAATTATGATACAACTTGATGTTTTTATCCTGTGACAGCTCATGTGCCCCCATCCCCCCTACACTAGTCAATCTATATAGAATGTTTAGCAGCATAGTTTAAGACTTCAAACGCACTACTCTGTCGGTTGTTCCGTGTAATGACTGAGTGCCTCACCGTTTCACTGTATAACAGATCGCATTTTATATGTAAAACTCTCATTGGGGGGCGTGGTCTCGTGCCGCAGATAGATGGCGGCTTACCCGTAAGCTCCGTGCGCCCGTGGAGCTTCGTTCGAAATTTCAGCCCGCATTTTGCATACCGTGGGTGCTACAATGACAGATTATAGCAGATGAAAGGTTGGAGCGGCGATTAAAACTGCTCTGACCGCGCTATCCCCTTCCAGTGGACCTGCATCAGCGGCGGTATTTTTCCGCATCGGAATGTGAGCTGCGACCCCCATTTTGCAGCGGCCGCTCGCCTCACACAGCCTCAAGGTAAACTGGCGTTTATCATTAACGCGCTGCTACGTGTTTTTTTCTCTTTTTTTCCTCTCATATACCAACCGTGTCCACATTTGTATTTATGGAATACTGACACTAGTATGTCAAATCTTCATAAGCCTTGTCAGTACTGGTCATACCATGCATTTTTAGCCTAATGCATTTGAGCCTCAATACTTTTTACTTCAAATTTTTCTATACACACATATTTGTTTCTTTTGCTACTTCAAATGATGCTGCATTTCTTGAGCCTTTGACATTTGGACTAAGTATGTGCCAGTTTCAATATCGTTTTTTGGTTTTTTTTCAACATTGTGGTCACACCACCTAGCCTCTTCATAATTTGGCACTTGATTTAATATTTGCCACGCTGTTGTCACTTCATTATCTGATAGTGAATAATAGAGTGCTGACGGAGGGTGACGCAATTTTGTTGGTATATTATTCTCTGGAGCCTCATTGATTAGTGATGTGTCATTAATAGGCTTATGGGGAGACTGAAATCGCTATTGAAAATCAGTTCTCGCCCTCCTTATCATTTCAAGATGGCTAATGAAACTCCAATTTCGGTCAGAGCCTCACCAATAGGTACCAAACTCAAGAGAGCCAAAAATGATCCTCCCTCACCCATCTTATGCTCTCAAAACCCTGTTCTTGATATTATTTTCGACGAAGTGAGGGGTCTTAAGTCATTTATGACCACAATTAATGAAAAGCTTCAACAAATAGAGGATAGATGGATTACTATAGAAACCAAGGTGTTAGCTATGGAGCAACGTATCAGTGAACTACATGATGTATCTTGAGGGTCCAGAAATACTTCTCTTCCTAAAGAAATTCTTGTCAGAACTTTTGGACCTTCCACCAGAGCTTTCATCAAATATTCAACGTGCCCATAGACTTTGTCGATTTCAACCTCAGGCTTCTAAACCTAGAGCAATAATAATGTTGTTTTTGGAAATCACTGACTTAATGCGAGTCCTCTCTGCAGCCAAAGCAAAACGTCATCTCAAATGGTCTGGTCACAACATCTTTATATCGCAAGATTTATCTAACGCTACTAATGCTAGAAGAAAGGAATTCTTGGCTCTACATCCTCAAATGAGACAATTGAATATTCGATATGGCATCCTTCGCCCTTGTTTATGTAAAATTACTCATGATGGCACTACACGCACGTTTGTTGATCCTTTTAAATTGAGGTCTTTTCTCCAGGGCATCGATACAAATTCTGCAGCCGGTTCCTCTTTCCATCCTTAGTGTTCTTACGTCTTTCATATATTATATTCAGTATGGCTGTTTGTAACTCTATCATTTTTCATTGTTTTCTCTGTCGCTTCATCTCTCACTGGTGCAGTTACTCCCCATGCATCTGTTGTTGTTCCTTTTTCATAGATCGGGATTCTTTCCTTGATCTATCTTCTCTTTCTTCTATTTCTAGTATCTTTTTCTTTTTTGTTCTCTTCCATTTTGTGTTAATATGTTCCTTTTACTTGATGATGTTTAATTCATTGCATGTGTCCATTAGTAATGTCTATTGTTTTGTAGCATATTTCTTCTATTTATCTCATAAGTGGTGTATTTTTCTTTTTAGATGTATCCCTGAAGTGTTTCAACTCCTCACGTGTATTGTGCACCCACCCCTCCATCATGTGTAATTTTGCCACGTGGAATGTTCTTGGGCTTGTACACCCCGTCAAAAGACAAAGGGGCATATTTATGAGTTCTGGCGCATCTCTGCAAATAAGCAGGGATGCGCCAGAACTGATGCGTCACGCAATTCCCTCCTTGCGGCACCACAGATGCGCCGCATTTACAATGCGGCGCACCATGGTGCAAGGAAGGGCAGATGCGTGACACATCTTGTGGTGTATGGGCGGCGCATTGCTGGAGTAGCGTCGCAAGTGTGACGCAACTCCTGCAATGTACAGAGGCCACCCATACATAACGTGGTGCGTCACTCCTTACGCCTGCTTCAAGCAGGTGTAAGGATTTGACGCAGCAGCGTCGTAAAACTGACTCAGTGAAATCTTGTAGATTTCACTGCGAAAGTTTTACGGGGCTTTCCTATGAGGGAACGCCCACCCTGCGACAGAACGGCCACATGAAACCTGACGCAGGATTCATGTGGCGCAGGGCTTTACAACGTGACGCATCTGCCTAGATGCGTCATGTTGTAAATAGGTCGCAGGGATGCGCCACGTTTCCACGCCATTGCGTCCCGTAACGGTTGCGTAAACGACATAAATCTGCCCCAAAAGGTATTAACTCATCTATCCAAGCTAAATTCACAGGTATCTTTCATTCAAGAAACACATTGTATTGAAGCGGAGTCGCTTAAGTTAAAGAGACAGTGGGTGGGTCAAGTTGTGTACTCTCCTGCTTCTAAGAAAAAAGGAGGTGTTGCTATACTGTTTCATAAGCCATTGCCTGTACACATTTTATCTACACAAAATGATGATGATGGGCGTTGGGTAATGGCCAAAGTTGTTATACATAACAAAAATCTCGTCTTATTTAGGGGTGGGCCAAATTTGCGTAATCGCGTTACGCAAATCTCTGTGAAACGGTAAAAAATCTCTGCGAAAACGCAGAAATTCCACGAACACGCGGAATTGCTTGTTCGCAATGCTTTTTTACTGTTTGCAATAGCTGTTTGCGTGCTCGGGTGGAAATATCCCACGAACACGCATCTGAGAACGTGAACAAGCAAATAATTTTGCAAAGTTGCGCAACGCAGAACTTTGGCAAATTACGCGTTCTCCGTGGAACGCAAAATTACTTAAATTCCGCCAATGGAACTCAATTTACCGCCCAGGCCTAATCTTATTGAATATTTACGGCCCAGTCAAACCAGATCCTAAATTTTGGAATGACATTAAGATTGTACTTTCCTCCATTGATTGCCCTAATATTATTATTGCCGGTTATTTTAACCAATGGATTGACCCCTTTTCTGATAGACAATCTAAGTGTAAGTTTAATCCAGATAAATCTCATAAAGCATTCCAATCCACCATTACATCTCGTTCATTGTATGATGTTTGGAAAACTTGTAATCCTGAATCTCTTGAGTTTACTTTTTTTCCAATGTTCACCAAACATGTTCCAGGATTGATTACATTTTGGTTAGTAAATCCCTACTCCCATCTCTTCAATCATCGGAAATTGGGTCTATTTTCATCTCCGACCATGCACCAGTCCATACTGTTTTGGACCTTTCCTTACTCCCCAAAATTCAGTTGTTGAAAACGTGATAACTTTTTATTATCTGAAACTATTTTCATTAAGGAAGCCACTGTTTTTATTAATGAGTTTTTCGAGTTCAATAATCCATTAGACACGTCTGTTTACAAATATTGGGATGCCTTTAAGGCCTCCTTTTGTGCCTTTACTATTTCATATGTTTCAAGAAAAGAGAAATCTATTTGAAAAAAGTATACAGACCTCCTACAACAGTTTAAATTATTGGAGCATAATTATTTCACTTCCAAATCATCCTCAACTCTTCATGAGTTGATTAAGGCCAAATCTGAACTTAACAAACTTGCGACAGTCAAAGCTTGTTACACTCTTCTTAAAATCAAATGTAAATACAATGGAGGTCAAAACAAAGCTGCTAAGATGTTAGCCAATTATTTGAAAATCAAATCTGAACGTAAAAATATTAGACCTATTTTAAATGAATCCACTAAAAGTTTAGCATCCTCCGATGAAGATATTGCTAATGTTTTTCTTGAATACTATTAATCACTTTATTCTGATGACACAAATCCCTCTAATCAAAATCTGGATACTTTTTTTATGGGCCTTCCCTCCCCCCCTTCCATGCCAGATGAATTCAATTCATTAGAGGGTGAAGTTACTGTACAAGAGATAAATATTGCCATCAAATCCTTAAAAAGCACCTCTCTGTTGAATTGTATTCTACTTTTGCCTCTTTTTTTGTCCCCAAACTTCTGACACGTTTTTATTCTTTTATTGATGATGCTAAAGCCTCTTGTTCTTTTATGGATGCTTTAAGAACTCTTATTCCTAAACCTGACAAAGACCATTCCCTGTGTAAAAATGATCGCCCTATATCATTAATCAACTATGATTGTAAAATGTTTGCTAAAATTCTTGCATTTCGTCTTGAGAATATTATTCCATTATTGGTTCAGACTGATCAAGTTGGATTTGTGAAAGGCAGGTTGGCAGCGGATAATGTTCAAATGTTTGAAAATGTTATTTCCTATGGAAAAAATGTAAATCCCATCTTGCAGCGCTGTCTTTAGACGCCGAAAAGGCCATTGACCATATTAATTTGCATTTTATGTTCAGAACTCTCCAGTGGTTTGGTTTTGGACCTACGTTCATTTCATATATTAAATTATTGTATTCCTGCCCATGTGCCAGATTTTTTGTAAATAATCACTTTCCCAGATGTTTTGTTTATCCAGAGGTACATGCCAGGGATGCTCCATTTCTCCCCTGTTATTTGTTTTATTTCTCGAACCCTTCCTTGAACGCATCTGTGTTAATACTCGTATTTCTGGTTTTACACATAATTCCATAGAAACCAAATTATCTGCATATGCTGATGACATTTTAATTTACATGTCCAATCCTCATATTCCCCTCCTCCATTTCTGGATGAGGTTCGGTTATACTCCAGTATTTCTGGATATAAGTTAAACCTCTCTAAGACAGGAAGTTTTACCACTGAACCCTTTGTGCTAACAATATATGTTTAATGCCACTAATTTTACATGGTGCCCCACAAAAATTAAATACCTTGCTATTTGGTTTTCTGTCTCCTTGTCTACCACAATTAGATATACGTTCAATGCATTAATTACTAAAATTCAATCACTTCTTTTTACTTGGACCCCCCTCTATCTTTCATGGTGGGGTAGGTTAGATACTATTAAAATGATGATTGTAACCCATGTCCTCTATACATTATCTATTCATTTCATATTTTTCTCAAATTAACTCCATTTGTACAAAATTTTTATGGAATAAGAAACCTCCACAAATTGCCCTTACAAAACGTATACGTCCCAAATCTGAGGGTGCCGTACGTTTTCTAGATTTTAAAGCTTATCATTCGGCCTTTTTGATTAAACAGTCCTTTGCTTTATCTTAAGATTTTGCTGATATCCCTATTCCCAGGTGGATTGTTTTTGAACGCTCAATATTAAAGTATTTTTCTTTTCAGAATGTAATATATATGTCTAATTGTACTTTCATATCAAATAATCCTATTATTATACAATACATTCACCAATGGTTTAACTCGATTTCAATATTTTTTATCCTCTACTATCTGGTATAATACATTTCTCAATATAAAGGTAAATCATTCTATTACAAACACTGGAAGGAGTAAGGAATTATCTTTGTGCATCAAGTAATTCACCACAACTCTGTTATTCCATTTCTTGAATTACAGTCTTGTTTTCATTTACCTAGCTCTTGCCTTAATGAACATACTATAATTTCAACTGCTTTACAATTACAGTTAGCCTTATTTTAACCTCCTAATGATACACCTTCTCTTACTCCACCTACTCCATTATATAGTCTATTTCAGATGCACAGACCTAAAGCCGCTCTTGTATATAAACTATTGTCTTTATATGTTACTGATAGACCTAAATCCCCTATTGAAATTGCGCGGGAAACAGACATGTCCTTTACATTATCTATTCTAGTATGGGACAAATTATGGTCTAAGGTATTTCAAGTTTCTGCCGCTGCTCGTATAACCCAATCTTTGTATTTTATTTACAATAGAGCTGTTATTTCAACTGTTAGATTTGGGGGTCTCTAGTTGGCACAGGTAGGTACTTGTGACAAATAGGGACCCTTGCCTCTAGTCAGGGTAAAGGCGATACAACCCTAAAATAACCCCTGTTCACCCCTTTGGTAGCTTGGCACGAGCAGCCAGGCTTATCTCAGAGGCAGTGTGTAACGCATTTGTGACCACATACAGTAACCCAGTGACAACACTACGAATGACACCATACAGGTTTTATATAAAAAATGAGTATACTTTATATAGAGTTACCTCAAGACCGATAAACAACAAAAATCCACAATACGGTACTTTTAGATGGTAGTTTTAGCTTAGTTAAGTTCAATTCTTAAGATGCAACACTTTGCGTCAATGTACCTTACGATGCATTGCGCTTCCATAACAAGTAGTGTTGCAGTGATGGAAATGCGGCAAAGTTATGTGCTGAGAAATAAAGACAACGCTCTCTCCTTGATGCGACTCGCTACCCGGTGATGCGGCGGTGTCTGCTGTGACGTCGATTCTCCTCTCCGGCGATGCAGGATACTTTACAAGATGCCAGCCGCGACCTGCCCTGCGACAAGCTTCCCAGCGATGCGGCGGCATCTGCAGTGATGTCGATCCTCTCTACTGGCGATGCGAGTTGCTTCCACAACGATGTGAGCTGCGACACTCCTCCCGGTGAGGCGGCAATGTACATCTTCTTCTCTGACAATGAGCCGCAACAGGCCCTGCGACACGCTTCTCAGGGATGCGGCTGCGTATGATGCGACATAGAACCTTCTCTGCTGTGACACGCATCCCGGTGATGCGTCGGTGTCTGCTGCGACGTCGACTCTCTTCTCTGGTGATGCTGGGCGCTTCATTTTGACGAGCGGCAGCGGTAGTTCTGTGACACGCTTCTCGATCTTGAGTCGTGCTTCCAGCTCCTTGTGCCATGCAAATCCCCCACAAAGTCCAGCACAGCTGCAGGCACTTCAGGAAGACTTTTGGGGTGCTGGTGGCAAGCTCTGTTCCAAGCACTTGGAGATCCTTCACAAGTTGAAAGTAAAGCACACAAAGTTCTTTCTGATTTCTTTGGCAGTCAGGTAACCACTGCAGGCCAATCCCGGAAGCAGCACTTCAGCTTAAGGATAATCTCCCCTCAGTTTCTTCAAGTTCCTCTCCTCAGCAAATGTTTCTTCTTGTAGTCTAAAAGTGATCTAATTTCTTGGGATCAGGGTCCCAATAATTATACCCCAAAGTTCTTTTTCTCTGAGGGGGGAGGGGCCTTTGCCAGTCCAAACCAGTTCTGAAGCACTCTGTTTACCAGACTTTTCCTTTCCTTTCACAGTGCAGGGCAGAAACATCAGACGCCCCACAGGAGGTGGAGCCAGCATCGTGGAAGGCAAGTACAGCCCTAGAGCACTTTGTTGACAGGAATCCTTCTCTTATTTCAGTGTGCAGTGCAGAGACATCAGCTGCAACCCAGGAGGTGGAGGCAGCATTGTGGAAGGCAGGCAAGCCTTTTCAAGGTTCAGGTGCAACTCCTCCCTCCCATCTAGATGCAGATCGCTCTATTCACCACTGGGCTGACTCATCCTGTCTCCTGGAATCCCCAAGCCCTGTCATTCACAAACTCCAGACAAGGAATACACAACCTAGCAGAGGCAGGTTTGAAAGGTTAGGCAAGAAAATACCTACTTTCTAAAAGTGGTATTTTCAAACACAGAATGTTAAAACCAACTTCACTGAAAGATGTATTTTATTAACCCAAGTTCAGGCATACTAAACTCGAATTTCTACCATGTTCTCTGAGTCAGTTAGGATTATAAAATGTAATAATTCTAACAGCCCATTCTGGACTATGGAGATCAAGTAGCCTTGCAATAGTGAAAAAACAAAAATGGCTGTAATTCACTATTAGGACATGCCACATACACCAGGGCATGTTCTACCTTATACTTACAATGCACCCTGCCCAGGGGCCTACTTTAGTTGTAACTGAGATGCAGAAAAGGGAAGGTTAGGGACTGGCAGGTGGGCGCATTTGACCAGTTAGTGTGACAGTACCACACTGCACACAGTCTCTGCAATGGCAGACCTTAGACACATTTTACAAGGCTGCTTCTGTGGGTGGCACAACCAGTGCCGCAGGCCCACAAACAGAATTTGGATGTACATGCCCTGGGCACTCCTGGTGCACTGTACCAGGGTCTGACAAGTAAACCAAATAGCCAAACATGGAACCACGGATTAATACATCAAGTTACCGTAGGGAGCACTTCCAATGTGGCACTGGTCAGCAGTGGCACAGTGCCCAGAGCATCTAACACCAGCAGAAACACATGAGGCAACAGCAAAAATGAAAGGGAGACCCACGCCATTGGTGCCAGATCTAAACCTGTTTGCATTTCCAAGTTTTCCCCTTCCTCCTCTCCATTATGCTGGTCCTGTTCTAATGCTACCAGCACTTTGAGACATCAACTTTATGATTGTGCAAATGTATTGGCATTTTGGAAATCTGTTTGGGCTACTTGCATGAACATTTTTAATTGTAATCTTACATTATCATTACAAAATGTTTTTTCTAGGTTCATCCTCACCTGATATCGATGATTCATCTTCTATCTCTTTATTATTTGACCTTTTTATTGCATTAGCATTCAAAGTTATTTTATAATTTTGGAAAGATCATTCCAAAATATCTTCATTGACTTGGTGGATCTTTATTTGTGATGAACATATAATTGCCAATGTTTCTTCTTCCATTCTCTCTCAAAAAATTAAATCTGATCTGCTCTGGCTACCATTTACAACTTACCTCTCTGCACATGCTCCTATGCACTAATTCTCTTTTTCTTTATAATATCATATGTTTTCTTTTCTTCTCTCTTTTTGCTTTATTTTTCTTTTTCTTTTCCTTTTCTTTTCTTGATCTCTCTATTTTTTCATATACTGCTTTTATATATTACTTGCTCATTTATAATTCGTAATATGGTTTATAATGTGTGAATACTTTAGCATCTCTGTTTCTCTTGAAAACTTAATAAAATGTCTTAAATTAAAAAAACGCTCATTGTACTAATATTTTTTAAAAACCTGTTGTGGCTGAAAACTACTCTAATTAGTAGACTTGGTAACGAGGATCAACATATTTCTTCACACTCCCAACTCTTTATGGCTTACATCACCCTATTTCTTCATATCTACCTTACTTGTTTGTGACAATGGGATAGACCAGAGTACCTCAAGAGAAAATCAGTACATCAGATCCATGGCAGAAAGAATTACACAAATGCAACAATCGTGAACTTAACTTTAAATTAACACTGCTGTTGACATTGCAAACTAAGATAGCCAGGTTTAACCTGGCCATGACTGAAAATAAGCTGGACAATCTTACAGTCTCCCCAATCAAGCCTGCTAGATTAATATTCCATCCATATTTCAACAATCCTTGTGTGTCAGTGCGTGAGCCTCACGAAAACAAATGTATGCTGTGTCATGAGTTCCTGTGCCACATAATGATGTTGTATTCTATTAAAGTACGTTTATCCTTGATAAAGCCCCATGCTTACAAGCTTAAAGGGGGAAACACATGTGGACTGGGAACCATATGTAAAAAGTCACATGGGAAGAATAAAAACCATTAACAAACGGACCGGAAAATGCAAAGACTGATGTGTAAATAATTGATACATGCACCACAACTTGAAGCAGATATTTTACGAATGTATACATTGCATTGCGTTGAGGGTATAAGAGTGGAAATAATATGTTCTCAATTGCTGTCACATATACTGTAATAATAACTGATTTCCTAATACCCATGTTCGCTCTCAATATGTTCCTTAGTGGTGGATGTAGAGGCTGCTGTGGTAGCGAGGCAAGCTGTGTAAGCTGTGTCATGTGCTTGGTTGTGTTGCTCGGTGATGCTCCTGTGGCTTCCTTCAAATGTGTGGGTGATGTGTAAATAGTTTGACATAAGATTCAAGAGTTTTCTCTTTCTGTGCAACTTGTTTCATCACTTTGTACGGAAGGAAAGTAATGAGATGAAACATGTCTGTACTACTTGGAGTAATTATCATTAGGACTAACTCTTCTAACTCATAGCATTCCCAGATTCCCATCGTCCTTCTGGGATCAATTGTGGCAAGCCATTTGTAGGGATATTTCAGGATGTCCCATTGTGCACTCCAGAAGGGGTGGAACGTGATGGGGTTGATGCTACTCCCAGTTAGTGAAGGCTGGGGGGAGGAGGGGCGATGACTAAAGTAAAAATAGAAGAAAGAATTCTACGTACAAAGTGAGAGTCAGTGATATCTTTTTCAGGGAGGCAGCATGGCTCACTTTGCCAGGAATAGAATGAGGAACTGGAGACAAGGCGTAATAAGGATTACCCCAAGTAATCCAGAAGTTCATTAGAAGAATCCTTGCTGTGATCTTAAAAGCCACATTTAAATTAGCCAGTAATGCTACAAACTCTTGTCTCTAGGTAGCCTTCATCTGAAATGACGTCATTTTTTCATTTTAAGAAATTTTTATTTTGTTTTAAGAACATACAAGATAATTATAACAAGTCATATATATCAGTCAAATAAAGTAAGAAAGATGATATAGAATGACTATGAATATTTATATCAATTAGGAGTGAGAGGGGGAGGGGAGAAAGGAAGTTAGAAAAGAAAGCTAGAAAAGAAAGATAGAAGTAGGAAGAGAGAACGGGAAAGGGAGAAAGAAAGAGAAGAAGAGAAGAGGGTATAATAATTAGACGGAGGAAAGAGAAGATAAATAGTTAGATAGGGGAAGCCAGAGAAGATCAGATTTAATTTTCAAGGGTACAAAAGAAGAAGAGGAGGCAATGGCAATTCGATGTTCATCACATATGAAATTCCACCAAGTGTGAACAGACAGTTTGGAGTTATCTTTCCAACAAGACAGAATAACTTTGAGAGCAAGAGCAATAAACAAGTCAAGTAATTTTGCACTTGATGGAACAATATCAAGGTCATCGGAGTCAGAACCTAAAAATACAGTAGCAAACGATAACAGAAAAATGAAACATGCGCATGCAAATATTCCAAACAGATTTCCAAAAATGTAAAACTGAGGGGCAATCAAACAGTTGATGTTTGAGTGTACCAGCTTGCAAAGCACAGGACCAACAAAGGTCACTGGAGGATGGAGAAAACTTAGCAATACTCACAGGAGTAATAACAACTCTATGGTAGATAAAAAATAACGATTGTGTAATACGAGCAGAAAATGAAATCTTAAACAAATTACTCCATAAACGGTCCCATACATCAACAGGTAGAGAAATAGATAAGTCAATTTCCCAAGCACTTTCAGTAATAGATTTAGATCTAACCTGAGCATTTGACAATAATAATTTATAAACTAGGGCAGCTTTAGGTTGTTGCAGTGAAAACAAGGGATATAAAGGGGAGGAAGGAGATAAAGAAGGGAGAGTATCAAATGCAGGAAGGGTTAACAAGTGAGATGATAAAGCAGTAGTAATGATATTGTATTCTTTGATATAAGTGGCAGGAAGGTTAAATAAAACTTGCATTTAAGAAAAAGGAATAATGGAGTTATTAGAGAAAAATTGGTGAACAAATACAACATCCTTTTCTTTCCAGTGCTTGTAGTAGAAAGATTTGCCCTTGTACTTTAAATGTTTATTATACCATACGCTAGATAACAAAAAACTTTGGAGAGAGGACAAGTCTTTGGCAAATGTATTATGTAATATTATTTGGGAGTATTTTAATACAGGGTGTTTAGTCAGGAATGAACAATTGGACATAAAAACTGTGTGTTGAAAAGGAAAATCCTTCAGCAACGAGCGCTCAAATGTAATCCATTTAGGGACAGGGGTATCAGAAAAATCAAAAGCTAAGGAAAAGGATTGTTTAATAAGGAAAGCAGTGTGGTAAGTTTTCAAATCCGGGAATCGAACCCCACCTTCATTCTTAGGGTGTATCAATTTGTGTAGTGCTATGCGGGGGTGCTTATTGTTCCATAAAAACCTTGAACAAATGGAATTCAACCTAATAAAATATGAGTTCGGAATTTTCATGGGGAGCATGGAGACAGTGTAGAGTACATGAGGTGTGATCATCATTTTGATGGTGTCTAATCTGCCCCACCAAGATAAAAATAATGGGGACCAAGACTGAAGAAGAGATTCAATTTTCGTAGTAAGAGAGGCAAATGTGAGTTTAAGGGTATCGACAAGCGATGGGGAAAACCATATACCTAGATATTTGAGTTTTGAAGGACACCAAGCGAAATCAGTTGATGCAAACATGTATTGGAAACATGAGGAGTTTAAGGGTAAGACCTCTGTTTTAGATAAATTAAGCTTATACCCAGAAACAGCGGAGTATAAACTAACTTCACTCAAAAATAGTGGGAGAGAGGATTCTGGATTAGCCATATAGACCAAGATGTCATCCGCATAGGCAGAGATCTTCATCTCAATGGCTGAGGATTTAAAACCAGCTATTAGAGGATTGGAACAAATTCTTTCCAAGAAGGGCTCAAGACAAAGAATAAAAAGTAAAGGAGAGAGAGGACACCCTTGTCTTGTTCCCCTGGATAAGGGAAAGAATTTGGAAAATTGATTATTTACAAAAATACTAGCCCGGGGAGCTGAATAAAGAAGTTTAACCTGGGAAATAAAAGAGGGGCCAAACCCAAACCATTTTAAGGAACGGAACATGAATTGCCAATTAATACGATCGAAGGCTTTCTCCGCATCCAATGACAAAGCTGCAAGGGGGGAACCATAATGTTTGCCATGAGAAATAACATTTGCAAACATGCGAGCATTATCCGCAGCAAGCCTACCCTTTACAAATCCTACCTGGTCAGTTTTAATCAATAGGGGGATGATGGATTCTAGTCGGGAAGCAAGGATTTTGGCAAAAATCTTACAATCATAGTTTATCAGGGAAATGGGACGGAAATTCTTACAAATGGAGTGGTCCTTGTCAGGTTTGGGAATTATAATGATGAGGGCATCTAAAAATGAACCTGAGGCCTTTTCATTTGCTATGAAAGATTTAAAGAGTTGGAGGAGATGGGGTACAAAAATGGAATGAAAGGTGGAATAAAATTCAATAGGTAACCCATCAGGACCAGGAGCCTTGGATTTTTTCAGGGAGTTGATAGCTTTAAGGATCTCCTGAGAGGAGATGTCTACCTCCAGTTGAGCAAAGTCATCAGGGAGTGAAGGAGGAGGGAGGTTACCAAAAAAAGAGGATAAATCATGTTCAGTAGGGTGAGTGTCATCTGTGTACAGGGATTGGTAATAATTGTGGAAAACATATGCAATGTCTTCATCAGACGAGACAAGTTTGTTAGATGACTCATTAAGGAAGGGACCAACAGATTTGCGTTCAGACTTGATTTTAAGATAATTCGCTAACATTTTACCAGCCTTTTTCTGACCCCCATGAAATTTAGATTTAATTTTCAACAGGGTATTGCAGGCCTCGACAGTTGCAATTTTATTCAATTCGGATTTAGCTTTAATCAGATTAAGAAGGGCATTAGGGTCTTTAGAGGAAAAATAGGAGTGTTCTAAATTTTTGATTTTGGTAAGTTGAGCAGCGTATTTAAGTCTATTGGTTTTCTTTTTCTTAGAAACATAAGAAATTGTGAAGGCTCGTAGGGCCGCTTTAAAAGCATCCCAGTTGTTAGATGTAGAAGTATCAGTCGGGACATTAAAAGTAAAAAACTCAGCTATAAACTTTTTTACTTCTTCAGCAAAAACAGCATCAGACAAAAGGAAAGTATTGAATTTCCAGCGGCTAAAGGTAGAGGAGGTGAGGGCAAGATCAAGAGTGGCATAAACGGGAGCATGATCTAAGATAAAAATAGATCCAATGTCAGACTTCTGGAGTGTATGGAGAAGAGATTTACTGACAAGAACATAGTCAATCCTAGATCTGGTATGATGGACATTAAAATAAAAGGTATATTCAAGGGAATCAGGATTACAAGTTTTCCAGGCATCAAATAGAGGTCTGGAAGACATAGCCGATTGGAAACATTTATGTGTCTTATCAGGATGAAATTTGCTCGTAGAGAGTCTATCAGAGAAGGGGTCCAACCATTGGTTAAAATCACCAGCTATGACAATATTAGGGGAATCAATGGATGAAAGGAGAATTTTAATAGAGTGCCAAAATTGGGGATCAGGGCGTACCGGGCCATATACATTCAATAAAACCATAGTTTTGTTTTGGATAACAACTTTAGCCATAACCCATCTACCTTCATCATCTGACTGTGAGGAGGGAATTTGGACATTTAAACCTTTATGAAATAAAATGGCGACACCACCTTTTTTTTCAATAGCAGGGGAAAAAACCACTTGTCCCACCCATTGCCTTTTTAGTTTAGAAGACTCAGCATCTGAACAGTGAGTTTCTTGAAGAAATACAACTTGAGAATTTAGCTTGGATAAATGAGACAATACCTTTTGACGCTTGACGGGGTGACCCAGACCACGAACATTCCACGTTACAAAGTTACACATGATGAGAGGATCGGGAAAGGGAAGACATCTGGAACCACCACACTGCAGGAGGACAACTACAAGGGGAGGTAATGCAAATAACAAGACTACAGATGAAACAAATGCCTAATAAATGGAAACCAACATGAAAAAACAAATGTGAGCATAGCAAAGACAGCATGCCAAAAAACACGGAAAAAGAAATAGAACAAGAACACGTAAAAGAAACTTGCGCAAAGATATGAAAGGAAGAGTTGAAAAAAAGAGAATAGAACCAGACAAAACCAATGAAGAAGAGGAGAAGAAAGGAAGGGAAGAAAGAGACAGATCAAAGCAAGAAATCCAGATCTGAGAGGAGAAGAAACACCAAGACATCGAGGACGAGGATACGCCGAAGGGAACACAGACCCCCACGGAGCAACAGCAGAGCAAGAGGGCAGAAAAAGAAGATGAAAAACATAACCTCATGGAGAAACTGAAAACATATACAAAACTTCAAGAAGCGAAAACAATCGCAAGAAGCGCATCAAGTGACGGCAAGACTAGGATGCATATAACAGGATCAATCATTCGTGTCCATAGTAGGAGAAGATACACTTTGAAGATATTCTCGTAGCTTCTGAGGATCATCGAAGGAACGGGTACGGCCATTATGAGTGATTTTACACAAACAAGGATGGAGTATGCCGTATTGGATGTTCATGTCCCGCATATGAGAACGAAGGTTCAAGAATTCCTTGCGACAAGCATTCGTTGCACTGGACAGGTCTTGGGAAATATAGATATTATGGCCTGACCATGTGAGGCGGCGTTTAAGTCTCGCAGCTTTAAGAACAGACATTAGTTCAGTAAATTCAAGGAAGAGAAGAATGATCCCACGAGGTTTGGATGGATTGGAGGTGGGACGGCCAAGTCGGTGAGCTCTTTGGATATTAAGAGGGTGTGACGCAGGTTGGAGCTCAAGAAGGTCCTGAAGAAACTTGCGAATGAAAGATACCATGTCCGGCCCCTCAAGATTCTCCGGAATTCCATAAACGCGTAGGTTATTCCTCCTATTACGATTTTCAAGGTCCTCCGTGTGTATTTTCAGCTGTTGGATTTCCTTTTCCAGAAGGGGGATCTTGGTTGATAAATCTTGAATGTTGCTGACGCGCTGCTCTAAGTCCGTAACCTTGCCCTCCATGACGACCCATCTGTCCTCAATTTGTTTGAGTTTTTCATTGGTAGCAGACATGAAGGGTTGAAGACCACGAACCTCCTCTAAGATGGAGTCTAACACAGGGTTTGAAGAGGTACGAATTGGAGAGGGAGGTTCGTTTTTTTTACGTTTAGGTTTTGTACCTGTGTGAGAGGACTTCAGGTGACCTGCATCATGAGCCATGGTGATGATATAGGGGAAAACCAAGGATATATGAAGGATCCAGGTACTAATTGTAGCAAAATGTGACCCTGTGAGCAAATAGCGAGGAGCCTACGAGGAGGAGAAAGGACTGAAAGCCACTGTGTAGTAGGAGGAGCGCACAGGAGGTGCAAACTGGGCAAATAGTATCAAGCGCAAGACTTGACTAAGCCCCCACAAAAGAATATGGTAGATAATTCAACAAGCGTAGGGAAAAAAAAAAGAGTCCAAAATATGAAGGCATTTATCGAGTAAAACACCACAGAAAAGTCACGGAGGAATTCCCAGAAAGCCTCAGAGGACAACAGCAGGACCCTTGAGTCACTTCCACACACCTAAAATGGCCGTCCCACCTGAGGGGAAGAAGCAGGCTTAGCTATGAAGTCACATGATAATAAAAAAAAATCCCAGTGCAGGAAAGTAAAATTCCATTCAGGGCATACCTGAGCCTTGAAGCGCTAACATATTGTAGCTGAAGGCAGCCTCCACATGGGGCTCCGTGGTGAAGAATGTCTTTGAGGGACGCGAGCTCGGTGGCACAAAATGGCGGCCGCTCGCATCCCGATGGAGCCAGAACAAGAAACAGTCGGAGCACCCTCGGAGCCGCCTCAAAACGCTCCAAAACGACAGCAAAGCAAGCGGACCATATTCCGCTACTGCAGGGCGGCGAATTCCGGCATCCGTGTCGGGAAAGAAGAGGTAAAAACTTTATCCGAGCCCAGTGCTCCCCAGAGCTCACACGGGAGCCGCCATCCCGATACGGCGCGCAAGTCACGCCCCCCTGAAATGACGTCATAATCGAATATTTCTCCAGTTGTCAGGTCTGCGATATGGAAACCATAGGGGGCAGATTTACAAGCCCCGTACGTCACATTTGCACCGGAGTTGCATCACTTTTGTGACGCAGCGGCAGCGCAAAGCCACCACCATACCACTACGGGGTATTTACAATGTGACGCATCTAGAGAGATGCGTCACGTTGTAAAGCCCTGTGCCACATGTGGGCGTTCCGGCACAGGGGCTGGTGTTCCGGCGCAGGAAGGCCTGCTAAAAGTGGCTGAGTGAAATAGTCACTTTAACGGCCATGCTGCAACAAAACCCTGCACCTTCTTGAAGCAGGTGTAAGGATTGATGCAGCATGTTAGGCATAGGGGGACCCCAAGCCTTGCTAGAGCTGTGTCGCACTTGCCACGCAACCCCAGCAATGCATCACCTTTCTGGCATCAGATGCGTCACGCATCTGTCTATTCTTGCCCCATGGTGCGCCGCATTGTAAATGCTACAAAAGGGGGTGGTGATGGACGGAGCATCTGAACCAATCAAACACTCACACCCAGTCAACAGATCTGGGTTTAATCCATCACCGTTCTTTAGCCCACTCTGCCACCCCAGTTCAGACATGGCCATATGCAAATCAGTCTGACCCTGTGCCTCATGGGAACAGTTGTTAAAAACAGAGAGGTACCCCTTAAACTGGTCAAGGGAAATAGGGTTGAACAACCAAGTAAAAGCGAAGTTCCCTTGAACTGAACTTAGAATAAAAATGACATGAACAATCTATGCCTCAATTAAAAATATTTTTGACAAATCCACAAACTAATCTGTAAAGGGGATCACGATTTATTTTGTGTAAAAGTAATAAGATACAATAAAAATGCAATAGGTACTACACAACATAATACTAAAAACTAAATAAAAACATATCATAACAAATCATAACATTCAATTATGACCCGCATAATTGGTACACAAGGACAGACCAGTAAGACATAAAAAATTGTACAATACTAGTGATATATTCGGACTCCTGGTTTTTAACATCGATGTTATGTACTCAGATAATTAATGTATCGACAACGATGACAGAGTCTTGAATCATACGGAGCAAGAAAGCGTCGACGCGTTTCGGTGGATCTCCCAGATATTAGCCACCTTTTTCAAGACTTTACTCAATGTCTGTCGTAACCAGGGGGTCATTAAAATTTCCTTAGAATAAATACACAATACGTTAGGGAAAGACTATGAATGTCTTTCATATACCACATTTGTTAACAACAAGTTACATTTAATCAAGAAAAACCTCCTTTATATAACCTAAAATTATACAATGATTAAAGAACACATTAATATAAGTAAATAAAACATAACCCAATTATCTATAAAGTATGAAGAACTGCGTGATTTATGTATCAGAAAAAAGCCCCATAGGGACTCTGTGAGCCTATACATAGAGTTTTTCCACTGGCTGGGGCATTGTGGAGTAGTGTGGCTCACTGGTTAGAGGCGGCAGGCCTGAGCGCAGAAGTCGGTCCGGGACCAGGGTTCAATTCCTGACGCGGCAGGGTCGTGCACCTTGGTCAGCGGACTCGATAATTCTCGCCTCGGTGCCTTCTCTAATCAGGGGTCCCACTCGGCAACTCTGGGCATTAGCTTGCCTAATCTCCACAACGGCCCCACCAATTCTGGGGATGCCTGGCTCCACCTTGGGGACTCCCAGCAAGGGACCATCCCACAGGGAAAGCCAGGACGGGTTCCCCAGAGTTATACAGCGCCAGGAAACCTATGGACAGGTAGCAGTGCGCTTTACAAGCTCAAAAACATTTACATTTACACATTTACATCACACCATTAATGCCTGCTAGTCTTCACTAAATGGGCTACATTTACACTAATTCTGGAGATGCCTGATCGACTGGAGGAGCCTCTATCAAGATGTGAAACAAGCGTAGGAAAAAAAAAAAGAGTCCAAAATATGAAGGCATTTATCGAGTAAAACACCACAGAAAAGTCACGGAGGAATTCCCAGAACGCCTCAGAGGACAACAGCAGAACCCTTGAGTCACTTCCACACACCTAAAATGGCCGTCCCACCTGAGGGGAAGAAGCAGGCTTAGCTATGAAGTCACATGGTAATAAAAAAAAATCCCAGTGCAGGAAAGTAAAATTCCATTCAGGGCATACCTGAGCCTTGAAGCGCTAACATATCGTAGCTGAAGGCAGCCTCCACATGGGGCTCCGTGATGAAGAATGTCTTTGAGGGACGCGAGCTCGGCGGCACAAAATGGCGGCCGCTCGTGTCCCGATGGAGCCAGAACAAGAAACAGTCGGAGCACCCTCGGAGCCGCCTCAAAACCCTCCAAAACGACAGCAAAGGAAGCGGACCATATTCCGCTACTGCAGGGCGGCGAATTCCGGCATCCGTGTCGGGAAAGAAGAGGTCAAAACTTTATCCGAGCCCAGTGCTCGCCAGAGCTCACACGGGAGCCGCCATCCCGATACGGCGCGCAAGTCACGCCCCCCTGAAATGACGTCATAATCGAATATTTCTCCAGTTCTCAGGTCTGAGATATGGAAACCATAGGGGGCAGATTTGCAAGCCCCGTACGTCACATTTGCCCCGGAGTTGCATCACTTTTGTGACGCAGCGGCAGCGCAAAGCCAACACCATACCACTGCGGGGTATTTACAATGTGACGCATCTAGAGAGATGCGTCATGTTGTAAAGCCCTGTGCCACATGTGGGCGTTCCGGCACAGGGGCTGGTGTTCCGGCGCAGGAAGGCCTGCTAAAAGTGACTGAGTGAAATAGTCACTTTAACGGCCATGCTGCAACAAAACCCTGCACCTTCTTGAAGCAGGTGTAAGGATTGATGCAGCATGTTAGGCATAGGGGGACCCCAAGCCTTGCTAGAGCTGTGTCGCACTTGCCACGCAACTCCAGCAATGCATCACCTTTCTGGCATCAGATGCGTCACGCATCTGTCTATTCTTGCCCCATGGTGCGCCGCATTGTAAATGCTACAAAAGGGGGTGGTGATGGACGGAGCATCTGAACCAATCAAACACTCACACCCAGTCAACAGATCTGGGTTTAATCCATCACCGTTCTTTAGCCCACTCTGCCACCCCAGTTCAGACATGGCCATATGCAAATCAGTCTGACCCTGTGCCTCATGGGAACAGTTGTTAAAAACAGAGAGGTACCCCTTAAACTGGTCAAGGGAAATAGGGTTGAACAACCAAGTAAAAGCGAAGTTCCCTTGAACTGAACTTAGAATAAAAATGACATGAACAATCTATGCCTCAATTAAAAATATTTTTGACAAATCCACAAACTAATCTGTAAAGGGGATCACGATTTATTTTGTGTAAAAGTAATAAGATACAATAAAAATGCAATAGGTACTACACAACATAATACTAAAAACTAAATAAAAACATATCATAACAAATCATAACATTCAATTATGACCCGCATAATTGGTACACAAGGACAGACCAGTAAGACATAAAAAATTGTACAATACTAGTGATATATTCGGACTCCTGGTTTTTAACATCGATGTTATGTACTCAGATAATTAATGTATTGACAACGATGACAGAGTCTTGAATCATACGGAGCAAGAAAGCGTCGACGCGTTTCGGTGGATCTCCCAGATATTAGCCACCTTTTTCAAGACTTTACTCAATGTCTGTCGTAACCAGGGGGTCATTAAAATTTCCCTAGAATAAATACACAATACGTTAGGGAAAGACTATGAATGTCTTTCATATACCACATTTGTTAACAACAAGTTACATTTAATCAAGAAAAACCTCCTTTATATAACCTAAAATTATACAATGATTAAAGAACACATTAATATAAGTAAATAAAACATAACCCAATTATCTATAAAGTATGAAGAACTGCGTGATTTATGTATCAGAAAAAAGCCCCATAGGGACTCTGTGAGCCTATACATAGAGTTTTTCCACTGGCTGGGGCATTGTGGAGTAGTGTGGCTCACTGGTTAGAGGCGGCAGGCCCGAGAGCAGAAGTCGGCCCGGGACCAGGGTTCAATACCTGACGCGGCAGGGTCGTGCACCTTGGTCAGCGGACTCGATAATTCTCGCCTCCGTGCCTACTCTAATCAGGGGTCCCACTCGGCAACTCTGGGCATTAGCTTGCCTAATCTCCACAACGGCCCACCAATTCCGGGGATGCCTGGCTCCACCTTGGGGACTCCCAGCAAGGGACCATCCCACAGGGAAAGCCAGGACGGGTTCCCCAGAGTTATACAGCGCCAGGAAACCTATGGACAGGTAGCAGTGCGCTTTACAAGCTCAAAAACATTTACATTTACACATTTACATCACACCATTAATGCCTGCTAGTCTTCACTAAATGGGCTACATTTACACTAATTCTGGAGATGCCTGCTCGACTGGAGGAGCCTCTATCAATATGTGAAAGAAGTTTTTGGACATGCTGTTTTGAGTCTATCATCTAATGTTCAGGGAATATGTCTTACCCTTATGTGAACAGAAAAAGATCTGTTCCCAAACTTCGTCCCTCGATCTGCGAGCATATGGCGAAATGCACAAAAACGGGGTATTTGACCTGTGGTACAGGATATAGGGGGAAAATCAAACATACTGTAAAATCTGTGTAATTGTCCAACTCTATCGGTTTATGGTTGAAAGACTTAATTGAGTACCTTAATCTGGTTCAAGATGTTGCATCTGGTTAATTAAAATACCATCGCCCTGCACAGAACGATTAAAAACGTCTCTTTATCTTTGTAACGAACCAGGGAATAGCCTGTAAATAAGTATAAATCATGGGAACAGTCCAGCCCGAACTGCCAAGCCATGCCTTCCCTGGGCCAGAAACAAGCTTCCGAGGACCGGGTTTCTGGCATTTCAGCCATCTTCAGCCCGGCTTACTTGAATCCAGTGGCAAAGTGAGCAAGGGACTCACGTCTGAGCATACCCTGCCAACTTGTGGCGAACAAAGTGGTACAAAAGGGGGTGGTGATGGACAGAGCATCTGAACAAATCAAACACTCACACCCAGTCAACAGATCTGGATTTAATCCATCACCGTTCTTTAGCCCACTCTGCCACCCCAGTTCAGACATGGCCATATGCAAATCAGTCTGACCCTGTGCCTCATTGGAACAGTCCAGCCCGAACTGCCAAGTCATGCCTTCCCTGGACCGGAAACAAGCTTCCGAGGACCGGTTTCTGGCATTTCAGCCGTCTTCAGCCCGGCTTGCTTGAATCCAGTGGCAAAGTGAGCAAGGGACTCACGTCTGAGCATACCCTGCCAACTTACGGTGAACAAAGTGGTACAAAAGGGGGTGGTGATGGACGGAGCATCTGAACCAATCAAACACTCACACCCAGTCAACAGATCTGGGTTTAATCCATCACCGTTCTTTAGCCCATTCTGCCACCCCAGTTCAGACATGGCCATATGAAATTCAGTCTGACACTGTGCCTCATGGGAACAGTCCAGCCTGAACTGCCAAGCCATGCCTTCCCTGGACCGGAAACAAGCTTCCGAGGACTGGTTTCTGGCATTTCAGCCGTCTTCAGCCCGGCTTGCTTGAATCCAGTGGCTAAGTGAGCAAGGGACTCACGTCTGAACATACCCTGCCAACTTATGGCGAACAAAGTGGTACAAAATTATAAATGCGGCACATCCATAGTGGCGCAAGAGGTGTCTGCCATGATGCACAATAACTGCCGCATCCTTGCTAATATGCAGGGATGCACCAGTTATTGTAAATCTGCCCCTAGGTCTTTTTTCTCTTGGTTCCTTTTCATGCGTCACAAAGGCACTCAGGACTTCTGGCTGAGTTATTCTGTAGTAGATAATATTTCACAAAGGGAACTGGATAAAAATAAGTCTTCTGTGTTTTGAAAAGCCCCTGACATTTTTTAATATAAGTGCTGCGGTATAAGAGGAGCACATCATTGTTTTGTTGCTATCAATCCTCAAGAGAGTCTCAAAACAGTCCGGATTTAAAAATAGAAACAAGGACTCGCGGCCTTCCTCTTAAAAGCTTTTTTCAGCTGAAAAGGCAATCAAAGCACAGCTTTCCTTCCCCATTCCAAAATAGAATATAAAATGGTTTAGTTCATACATCTATCCCAGGTAAGTTGAATGTACAGGTAAATTACTTGTAAAGAGCGTAACTAGTAACACGTGTTCTCATTATTTTGAAGGCAAATATAATTGCATTAAAAAACTGAATGTGTGCAGTGGAATTTCCAAGTATTCACCCCATTACTCACATCAGGATTCATTTTGAAAATGTAGGTATGCTGCAGTCATTGCATTCTCATGGCTAACTCATGGCTACCATGTGCTTTCATCTAGTAGTTTTGACATCATATTATACATACGTTTAGCAATACAAATATATAGCTGGGAAAAGTGAATGGAATAATTGTTTTCGTTCAACCACATGCAAACATTTGGTGGCATCCTCTGGAACGTTATAATTTATATGGATAGCTTCGGTGAAGATTTGGCGATGTCCCAATCATTAACTATCCATCTCTAACTTAAGAACGTACAAGTTGCGTGTGATCAAAAAAGTGAACTCTAATTAGCACGCCCTAACTCCACGGGTTGCTGCGCAGCTTCATATTCACTGAAAAGTGCTTTTTAAAACGAAAATATAACAGATAAAAATCAGGATGTTTTTATTAATGGTTCTTGCACTTTTCAAAAGTGTTGGTAGCAGTGTATGTGGTGAGGAAGCAATATTATTTTCTATATAAGTACATGAATGACAGATTGCAGCAAACAGCTTTAATGTTGTGGTAATATCCGATGAGATTGTACAGTAACTACTCTTTGCAACATAAAGCACAGATTAGCAAGCACTTTTCCCAAGTAGTTTACATTTTTAGTGACGTTCCAGCTGCAGGAAATGAAGATCTACTTTGATGTAAATAAGTCTGGTCTGGCTGTAATCTTTTCAGAGTTGTTTTAAAAAACTTCTTTGCAATAAAACAACTGGTTGTTCTTGTGAAAAATTTGCAGCCTCGGGTAATAAAAATAGCACTATACAATGCCATCTATTTTCCTATGATAAATTAACTTGCCTGCGTGACTTGGGGAGTTGCTCTACTGCAACAGCTCCTAACCTTTTGACTTCTGTAGACCCCCACTGAATCACTATTGGATCCCAAGAAAGAAAGTAAGAAGGAAAGATAGTAGGAAGAAAGAAAAGAAAGTAATAAGGAAAGAACTAAAGGAAAACGAAACAAACAAATCATGGCAAGAGAAAAGAAAGACAAAAGGTGAGAAAGAAAGAATGCAAGAAAGACAGCAAGAAATAAAGAAAGAAAGAAAGTTAAAAGAAAGAAGGAAAGAAAGAAAGAAAGAAAGGGCAAGAAACAAAGACCGAAGGTAAGAAAGAAACAAAGAATGCAGGAAATAAAGAAAGCAAATAGCAAGACAGAGGGAAGGAAAGCAGACAAGAAAGAAGGAAAGACAGAAAGAAGAAAAGAAACAAGAAAAAAACAGAAAAGAAAGAAGACAAGAAGGAAAGAAAGAGCAAAAGCAAGAACAAAGGATAAAATGAAGAAAGTCAGGAGCCAAGAAAGAAAGAAAGAAGGAGAGTAATGAAGGAAAGACGGAAATAGGAATGACAACATAAAAAAGGCAACAAAGCATGAAAGAAGGAAAGAATCATGAAGAAAAGAAAGAAAGAAAGAGACAGAGAAAGAAAGAAAGAAAAAATACAGAAGGACAAAAAAAGAGTTATGGAAAAAGAAAAAAGGAGAGAAACAAGGAAGAAATGAAAGAAGTGGGGCAAGAAAGAAAGAAGGCATACCTAATATAGAACAGTTTCAAAAGGACACAACCTGTAATGCTTTGAAATAGCAATAATCAGAGAAATAAAGGGTAATCCAAAAGCAATTGGCATGGGACAGGAAATGGTAAGGCTGGAATGTTTCAAGTTTTATTTGCATATGGCTGGGTCCAAACTGAAGTGGCTTAGTGTGCAAAATAACAATGTACTGGTATGCTGCCACAAGTAATTACCAGAGGCTGAGATAACTCAAGCATTCCATCTATCAGTTGTTTTTATATATTTGTGTCACACGTGTCCCATGCATACTGTGCCACTGGAACCAAGCAAAACCCAGCTGAGGAACCCTAACAAGGGTAAAACTGGTCCTGGGTTGCTTATGTTCTGGTTCAGGGAGATCCTGGTCTGGCAGTTCAAGCTGGACTGTTCCCATTGGAGAAGGATCAAAACTGATTTTCAAATGGCTGGGTCCAAACTGACGTGGCTTGATGTGCAAAGTAATGATGGCCTGAGATGGGGTCCACATAATTACCAGTGCCTGAGATGAATTCACATATTCCAACCATCACCTTTTTTGTATACTTTAGTGTGACCCCTTAAGTGGGACGGATATGTGCAGACATCAATCCTGTGCATACTGTGCCACTGGAGCAAAGCTATGCCCAGTGATGAGCCTTAAAATGGCAAAACTGATCCTGGGTTACTTGTGTTCCTATTGAGGGAGGTCCTGGTCTGGCAGTTAAGGCTGGACTTGTCCAACTGGAGCAGGGTAAAGAGGTTTTTGCACATGCTGTGTCCAATGTGAGGTGGCATGATGTTCAAAATAACAATGGACCGGATGCAGCTCTGTATACTTACCAGTAGTTGAAATGTATTCTAGCATTCCATTCATCACCTTTTTGTATACCTTACAAGTGCAATTATTGGCATAGGGACTTTCTGATCATTTCCTTGCTGAAATGGTGCTTAGTTAGGGACATGGCACAAGGAGGAACGGTTGGCAACTAGACATAGAATTTAAAACCCACATTATAACAGAAGATGATAATTATTTTACTGTGAATGGTGGCTCTGTGGAGTCACAGGTGACAGCCTGGGAGACATTAAATTTATTTACAAGGTAAAATCATACGTTATATGGTAGAAGAGAACAGGAGACAGTGGGAGGAGACATTGCAGCTGGAGGCTCTCCTGCTTAAGTTAGACCCCATATAAGGAATCCAATTTACCAAAAATCTATATTTTATCAAGCAGAATTGTGTGAGTTCAGAATGGCGTGACACAACCCACAAAGCCATATCGATCAAGGGAGAAACAAACCTAGCAAATTACTGCATTGATTGTGTCAGACAAAGGATACATATACCTATGGGCATATAAGTCAAACATGGCATCTGGAGGGACACCTGGTGATGACTAGCTGGCCAGTTTCACAGACCTTTGATACATTTTATGAGCATCTGTACACAGATGTAGCTCCCCAAACTCCTTAAAATTGTGGGAGCTTTTTCGAGATATCTTCAAATGCTGCATCCCTATGATGGAACAAGAGGTTCTGGAGGAAGAGATTGGTGAAGATGAGTTGTCATCCACCCTACAGAAACTAAAGAGGTGAAAACCCCTGACCCTACTTATTTTCCAGTTGATCTATTTAAATCAGTGTGCAATACCTATCTTTAAGTCTATGCTGGACAAGGCATTGAAAATGGAGAATTTCCAGCAGACTATCACCTTTCAAAAATAGTCCAAATACCTACATTGGGCAGGTCTCCGGATTTATGTGCATCATATCACCCAATCTACTTGATAAATATAAAGGTTAAGATATAGCAACATTTTTGGCTATATGCCTGACATGAGAGATTAGAGCTGTGATACACCTAGATTAGTGTAGTTCCATGATTATCCGGTCAATCAGACACAACATCAGATACCTTCATAATGCATTTGTATTCACCCACAACCTAGTTGGCCAATTGACATTCCTGCTGGTGGAGTTTAAGTGGGCATTTGACACAGTGGGGTGGGAGTACATGTTTTCACTCCTACAAATGAAGAATTTGTGTCCCAAATTTATCAAATATACTTACCCTGCACAAATTTGACTGCCAGCGTGAGAGTTGAGGCAAGATATCGCAAATATTCTCTACCCACAGGGACACCTGACAGAGATATCTACTTTTCTTCTTGCTTGTTGTCATTGTGATTGAACCTCTAGCAGAATGTATGAAGAGGGATGATTTAGTGAATGGGTTTGAGTGGTTGCCAAAATTTTTCATATCCTTCATATCTAATACCTCAGTTTCCTACAATCTTGTACCCCACCAGGTGCATTATTAGGTAGCTGACATTACTGTGAGTCCCAAAATATTTTTCTCTAAGGCACTTCTGGCAAAGAGGAGATTGGCTTTGCAATATTAGTCCTTCTCCCAACCACAAGTAATGGCTGCTTGCTCAAGGTTGCTGCAGTGAGATGGTGAATAATTACCCTGTGATAATATATCCTCTGGTTAGCTTGCGTGATTTCTGAATACATTTTACAAATTCATTCTCAACATGGATTGAGTCAACACATAAGGGAATTCTTTACTCTAACTAACATCTTTACATTCGGGAAACTATGGTAATAGAGTCTCGTCGTTTTAATACATTGGATGAATCCAATTGTTCTAGAACAGTGATTCCCAATCTTTATAGATCAACTCCCCAATGTTTAGAATGGCAAACTTTTGCGAACCACCTAGCGTTAATGGAACTTTTCCTGCGTTATGTTACATTTTGAGCGGATAGAAGTTACATGAGTGGAGCATGGGCATTCCTGTGCATTCACCAATATATTTGATGCAAGTCCAGATTTACCAAAGTTTGCCTCAAATCCGTACACCTCCCACAGGATGGGAGCACACTGTCTCATGTTCCAGCAATCAATTTGTCTCAATGCATCGTGGTAAATATTGTTTTCTACTCATTCTCTTTTCTGATTGTTTTTGTCAAGTAATGTATCTCTTCCTGCACAAAACAATCCTGCCTGTAACTACAGTTCCGGGGTGCCTGAGTTGGCTCTAAGCAGCACACAATGTGCCAACGCAATAATTGAGCACAAATGCTCTATATCCTTTTAAATATGAAGCGCTTCTAGTCTCTCCCTTTCATGCAATGCAGCACAGCAAGTTCCCTTCCTGTGCTGCATTGTGTGAAATAATAGTAAATATGCCCCATTGTATGTATGGCTATGTTGTTACAAATAGATGTAAGGTATCTGAAAAATATAACTATCTAAGTAGTTTTGCCACTTTTCCGTGGGATAAATAACTTGTGATACTATTTCCTAATTTAGCCCTTGTTAAAATTAAAAATGTTGAGCTGAGTCACAGAGAGGTGTTGGCTGTGAGCCTTTAATTCACTGACCTATCCTTTGGTTGTACTGTAAAATGTAAACATTAAATGCAGTAATTACCTTTATTCTACCAGTACACTTTACCTCA
Source organism: Lissotriton helveticus (assembly GCF_964261635.1). Taxonomy (NCBI): domain Eukaryota; kingdom Metazoa; phylum Chordata; class Amphibia; order Caudata; family Salamandridae; genus Lissotriton; species Lissotriton helveticus. The sequence continues at coordinate 429,408,672 of NC_136059.1, forward strand.
GGAGAGTCTGAAACGTACTTATATGGAATGAGTAATTCACTTTCCACAATAGGATTTCTACAATCAGCAGTAACAGAAAATAGAACACACTAAACAAAACATGCAACTTTGTTTATAATATCATATATAAAAAATCTAATTTGAGAAAAAACGTAGCTATGTGTTGTTGTTTGGAATAATGTCAATCCTGTGTGCACGCAGCGGTAACAAGAAGCAGGAAAACATCCGTTTCCACCATCCTTTTCAGAGTTAGAGAATTGCTTTATCTGCGGATCTTTATGGACATAAACATATGTTATAATTACGTTCACTTATTTACTAATAATACAGAGGTTAGTCAATAATCGTAAGAAAAAAATGCTCAATTTACAGTGTTGACAAATAGCCCAAAGTAATTATTTATTGATGTGTTTTTCAATTAGGTCAATGAATCTATTGTCTACCACTATAAAGCATAGTAAAATATTGGTATGGTTTAGGCGCACTTAAACTATAATATGGCACAAATAAAGACATCAGTGTTTACAACACATATAAGGATGGTGATATTGTGTAGGAAGATGGTGTGATGGATTTTTACATAGCTGCATTGTTCCCATATTTTTAATATTATGGTTAAGCTGCTTGTAATTTTTATTTGGAAAATGCAGACTTTAGCTAGAGCAGTGCAGCTGCAGGAGGCTGGAAATGGCCTACAAAGGAAAGCACAAGATGTAATCTGATGGGTAGGTTGCATTAAAAAAATTGGATTGAAAAGGATTAGATTAGATTAGACCTTCTGGATTTAAAAATGTTAAAGCTCCATTTATGCTTTAACATAATCTCCTTCCACTCTCTGGAGCCATCACGCCGAGCAGCGGACGTTACTTGCTTTTTTTTTTATTACATTGCATTTGCTTTTTTATTTTAACATTTAGCTTACGTATTCACTGGAAGAAAAAGTCCTCAGAGGATGAACTAAAGGTTCGTTTTGACCCGGTGAATGGAAGGGCAGACACTTAAACCACTAGCTTTTAGTCTTATTATGATTTATAAGCAGTAATGCAGAGTCAAAACTATAAGGGGCAGATTTATGAGGCCCTTGCACCACGTTTACGCCGCTGTTGCGTCACGCAATGCGGCGTAAACGTGGCGCATCCCTGCGACCGATTTACAACGTGACGCATCTAGGCAGATGCGTCACGTTGTAAAGCCCTGAGCCGCTTGTGGGCGTTCCGGCGCAGGGTGGGCGTTCCGGGGCAGGTGCGCCTCGCAAAAGTGGCTGAGTGAAATCTATAAGATTTCACTCAGTCATTTTTAGGCCAATGCTGCGTCAAAACCCTGCGCCTGCTTGAAGCAGGCGTAGGTCTTGACGCAGCATTGCAAAGATGGGGCACCCCCGAGCCTTGCTGGAGCTGCGTCGCGCTTGCGACGCAACTCCAGCAATGCGCCACCTTAACGGCACAGATGCGTCACACATCTGTGCCATTTTTGCCCCATGGTGCGCCGCATTGTAAATGCGGCGCACCATGGGTGGCGGAACAGCGGCGCAGGATGACTGGCACATCCCTGGTGATGCGCCAGTCATCATAAATCTATCCCTAAGCTTCTTATCTTGTTAGAGATGAACCGCCTTATGTATCATCAAACTATTTTGCATTTCCTAAATAGCGAATTTTAAGGAATAAATAGCGATTCTTTACCATTCCAAATTTGCGATGAGCAAATTGCTAATTGCAAATTACCCATTCATTTCCATGCGCCAGGATGCCCATATGAAAGAAGGTGCAATTTGCAATTAGCAATTAGCTCATCGCAAATTAGGAATTTTTCCACAGGTGTAGGGGTGTCTCAATAACACCCTGCCGCACCCCTGAAAAAGAAATTTGGGGGCATATGGCGCACATAAATTTTAACAACATTCCTTTACCTCAAAAACGATTTTCAATTCATAATTTGAAAACACTGCCCACAGGGAAATTACTTAAAATGTCCTTAAGACACATGAAAGTGTTTTTTTATTGCCTTTCCAGCATGGTTGGGTCACTTTTAACATGGCTATGTAACACAAACATTTAAATTCTAAATTTGCCATGCACAGGTGGGAGCATATTTACAAGCAATTTGCGCCACAGAGAAAGGTCTTACATTAAAATGGGAAAAATAACATCAGGGACAGTCAATTGCCTTATAAAAAAGCATACACCAATATGTCCTTGTCATAAATTTAAAAACAATTCCTTTTCCCCAAAAACGATTTTCAAATCATAATTTCAAAACACTGCACATGGGAAAATTACTTAAAATGTCCTTAAGACACATAAAAGCGTTTTTTAATTGCCTTTGCAGCATGTTTGTATCACTTTTAACATGGCTATGTAACACAAACATTAAAAATCTAAATTTTCCTTGCACAGGTGGGAGCATATTTACAAGCAATTTGCGCCACATAATTCATAATTTTCTCCTTAAAGCACACTATTCTCTATCTAAATTAAAGAAATATTTTCTCACCTTAGCAAATACTTTGAGTTTGAAAACAGTCTCAGAAACACACCAATTTGTCTTCAGCAGAGCAAAAGGTATGCACTCCAGAGTCTGCAGCTATCAAAAGCACAGAAATGCTGTAATTCTTCACACATATCTCTCATGTCACCCAATCAAAACTCTTCCCTCACTTTTTTTCAAATGAAAACCCTTCCCCCCTCTGCCATTTCATGCCTTTTCTGCATAGCAACCACCTCTTGGAAGACTTCTGGTGTTTGCAAGTTCACACAACAATGTTGCAATTGAACTCTGAACTCTCTGTGCACCTGCATATCCAGTGCATTCTTTCATTTAATGATTTTTTATTAACCATTCAAAATACATCTTTCAAATAACTCATCCGTGCACCCTAACTTTCTGTTTTCAGCAATCAAAATCCACCAATCACTGTTACTGCTTCATGAACACAGAAACTCCACAGTTTTTTTCATTTTAAACTCTCATTTTTTCAACTGCCATTTCATTGCCACACTTCATCTGACTGCAGGAGAACCTTCTCTCACCATGTTTTCTGTCTGGATTGTTGGACATAGTTATATTCACTGGGCTCAAAGGTACACTGAAAACAGGAATTTACCTAACCTCAATTTACAAGATGTGGAAATTAAGTGGTTTGGCCACAGAGGATTAAAATGTCACCAATTGATACCATTGGTGAAAACCTTTATGCATTTGCCCAAACCTGACCTGTTAATTGTGCACTGTGGAGGTAATGACTTGGGCACTTTGACTGGTGTAGGTCTGGAAATGCTTTTAAAGGACACCTTTGAGCAATTAATGGCACTTTTTCCTCAGACTGCCTTGGTATATTCAAATATATGCCAAAGACAGAAATGGAGGTGGTCAAACCAATTTTGTCCACAAATTGAGAAGTCGAGGAAGCATGTAAACAAATCTGTTACAGCTTACATGAGAGACCATGGAATGGGCTCCCTGTACAACAATAACTTGCGTTACTACATGCAAGATATCTACAGAGGAGATGGAGTTCACTTCTCAGATGAGGGCAACAGAATTTTCACTCTGAATTTAAGAATGTGCATTGGTACCTACTTATAAGTACCTAAATGTACCATAAACCCAAAAGCTCTTCTCAGAGCTACCCTACATCTGATCACTCACAATTATTATTTTACTCTAACATTTTTCACTAATTTTCAACAAAGTACGCTCCCTGGGGCGCTACCCGGTACGCGAACCGGAAGCTAACCTCGCGAAATTTTAAAAAAAAATGTTTTTTTTTCGCACATATGGGCCTCCTCAGCCACCCTCACAAAACCTAGGGGGTCAAGATAAGTCTACCGTGCCCCCTTCTACCCATTCTGAACATTATTTGCCCTCCATCTTGTATCTTAATTCGACCGAAACACAAAATGGTGGACTCCCGTTACGCTTAAGGTTCGCGAACCGGGGCGCTCAACGGTTCGCGTACCGGGTCGCTCCCTGGGAAGCGCACCATCAAAAAAGGTGGGAAAGTAGTTCACAGAAAAGCCACTGGAGACAATTTCACCAAATATAGACTAGCTCATACTACATACCAATCCCTACCATTTTCACAAATTTGATTGGAATTCCATTTAGCCAATTAGCCTGTAGACCTCTCTAAATACCGTGAGGTAAATTACTTCACAAAACACATCTGAAGTGTTGGAATTGACAACCAATTAAAATGTTACTTTCATTTTCTACTTTTTTTACCTGACATTTGATTGGTTATATACCTGAATATATATAAAGGAAGAGAAGAAAACACAGCCATTTTGACTACTACTTCTTGGTGTACATTTCAATAGGATTTTCACTAATTCCTTCAACTTCTATCTAAAGGTAAGTTTTTATTTTTAAAACTGAAGTATATTGTGCACTATAAGTTAATATGGTAAACTTTTTCTGATAGTTATATACTATCCCTCTGTAGTAGTTATAGATTTAGATAGACTTCTCTGTTATAGTTATGGATGGAGTTAGGCTTCTCTTGTATAATTATGAATTTACTTACGTTAAATCACATACACTTTTTTATATTCCTACTTCCACTCTGATACTATACACTGCCCAAAATTAATCCCAACAGTGCCCTATCTCTACTAATATATATTTTTTTTATCTAAATTTCAGGCAAAATGGAAGGCGAACAGAAAGTTGAATTTCAAATTGTCCTGCAAGAGAGCAGCCAAGAAATCAATGATGAAAATGATATTGAATTTTTCGATGAAACTTGGGACAATGAACTACTGCAATGTGTACAAGCAGTAGATAACCTCCTTGAAAATGAGGACATTTTACACCCTCAGAGACTACAATGTATATTCCATGATAATTATGAAATTTCTGACAATGAAATGTTAGAAAGTTTAATAAATTATGAAACACAATCACAATAAAAAAAAAAATGCTTAAAAAATAAAGAAAATAAAAAATAATCAACAAAAACAACAATCAATTAACATACAGCATTTGAAAAGTCTATCATTCATTTTTCATTGCAGTACGCTGCCCAGAACGCTTCCCGGTTCGCGGACCGGGCGCACCCCACGCAAAAAAAACAAAAAATTTTTTTGTTTTTTTTGCCCCGCGGGGCCCTTTTAAAACCTCCACATTAAACCTAGGGGGTCAGGGAGGATCTAGTATGCCCCCTTATGGTCATTTTCGCCTTTGTTTTGGCCTCCTCTTGTCTCTCAATCCTACCGAGAGACAAGATGGCGGCCGCTCCGGACTGTTTAGAATGTTGACAGACACCGGAGAGCCAATCAGCTTAGCTACGCGAAGTTCCGGTACGCTTAAGGTCCGCGGACCGGAGCGCTGCCCAGAGCGCGCTTACAGATATATATCTTTTTTTAAACGTTAATTTCTCAAAATCCACTGGAGCACATATATTGAGACCTAGGAAAGGCACATCGGGCTACCAGTCCCTACAATTTTGCCAAGTTTCATGCAAATCCATTCAGCCGTTCGGGCTAAAAGTGAGGCCAACCGCCCTATGGAAAACTCAATGTTAAAAACACGTTTTGGGACCCCCCTTTTTTCTCGGCCCCCCCTTGACGAACCCCCCCCAAATTTCCAAGGGCTGCTCAGAAACAAAATGTTCCATTTTCCGGAAAATTTCAGCCAATTCCGTCCACAAACGCCAAAGTTATTAGACATAGAATTTTCAAAAATCCCATAGGGAAAAAATCCTAACTATATATACCTACTGGCGACCGCCAGTAGGTAATATATATAGATATATATATATATATATTACCTTCTGACGGTCGCCAGTAGGTAGTTATAGTTAGGACCTAGTTTCCATAGGAAATCCGGAACATTCTATTGGGAATAACTTTGGTGCCGGTTGTTGAATCTTCACAAATTTCTCAAAGAAGATGGCCCGTTCCGCTCCGCTTCTTCCCTGAAAGTCTCGGGAACATTCGTCAAGTGGGGCCCGAGAAAAAATGGGGGGTCCCAAAACGTGTTTGCCCCATGTTAATTTCCATAGGACGATTAGACACGGCTACAGCCCGAACCGCTGAACTGGAATTAAACCAATTTTGGGAAAATGGTAGGGTCTGGTGCGCAGTTCACGCTTTTGGTTAAATGGTGTAAATCCCACCAGTAGTTCCTGAAAAAATCAAAAGAAAACAAATATATTTATCTGGGCGGAGCCTAACCACACATCTCATTGTGAGATCTGATTGGCTGTCAGCACTTCATCCAAGAAGTGTTGGCAGCCATCTTGGGACCAATATACATGATAGCACCTCTTTAAAATTGCAAACACAACAATGATGGACAGAATGTGGATCAATGTCACACATTCACCCCAGTCCAAAGATCTGGGCCCAAATCCATCGTTTTTCCACTCCACACCACCCTGGGTTAGACAATGGCGATATGCAAATCAGCGCTGACCCTGTGCCCCATGGGAACAGTCCAGTCCGAACTACAAAAGCCATGTCCTTCCCAGAACGGAAACAAGCATCCGAGGACCGGCCCGGTTTCGAGGTAACACCTCTCATCAGCCCGGCTAGCTTGATTCCAGTGGTGTGGAGTGCCTGGGACTCACGTCTGAGCATCCCCAGTACACTTAGAGCGGTAATTGCAAACACAACAATGATGGACAGAATGTGGATCAATGTCACACATTCACCCCAGTCCAAAGATCTGGGCCCAAATCCATCGTTTTTCCACTCCACACCACCCTGGGTTAGACAATGGCGATATGCAAATCAGCGCTGACCCTGTGCCCCATGGGAACAGTCCAGTCCGAACTACAAAAGGCATGTCCTTCCCAGAACGGAAACAAGCATCCGAGGACCGGCCCGGTTTCGAGGTAACACCTCTCATCAGCCCGGCTAGCTTGATTCCAGTGGTGTGGAGTGCCTGGGACTCACGTCTGAGCATCCCCAGTACACTTAGAGCGGTAATTGCAAACACAACAATGATGGACAGAATGTGGATCAATGTCACACATTCACCCCAGTCCAAAGATCTGGGCCCAAATCCATCGTTTTTCCACTCCACACCACCCTGGGTTAGACAATGGCGATATGCAAATCAGCGCTGACCCTGTGCCCCATGGGAACAGTCCAGTCCGAACTACAAAAGCCATGTCCTTCCCAAAACGGAAACAAGCATCCGAGGACCGGCCCGGTTTCGAGGTAACACTTCTCATCAGCCCGGCTAGCTTGATTCCAGTGGTGTGGAGTGCCTGGGACTCACGTCTGAGCATCCCCAGTACACTTAGAGCGGTAATTGCAAACACAACAATGATGGACAGAATGTGGATCAATGTCACACATTCACCCCAGTCCAAAGATCTGGGCCCAAATCCATCGTTTTTCCACTCCACACCACCCTGGGTTAGACAATGGCGATACGCAAATCAGCGCTGACCCTGTGCCCCATGGGAACAGTCCAGTCCGAACTACAAAAGCCATGTCCTTCCCAGAACGGAAACAAGCAACCGAGGACCGGCCCGGTTTCGAGGTAACACCTCTCATCAGCCCGGCTAGCTTGATTCCAGTGGTGTGGAGTGCCTGGGACTCACGTCTGAGCATCCCCAGTACACTTAGAGCGGTAAGTGCAAACACAACAATGATGGACAGAATGTGGATCAATATCACACATTCACCCCAGTCCAAAGATCTGGGCCCAAATCCATCGTTTTTCCACTCCACACCACCCTGGGTTAGACAATGGCGATATGCAAATCAGCGCTGACCCTGTGCCCCATGGGAACAGTCCAGTCCGAACTACAAAAGCCATGTCCTTCCCAGAACGGAAACAAGCATCCGGGGACTGGGGATGCTCAGACGTGAGTCCCAGTTACTCCACACCACTGGAATCAAGCTAGCCGGGCTGAAGAGAGGTGTTACCTCGAAACCGGGCCGGTCCTCGGATGCTTGTTTCCGTTCTGGGAAGGACATGGCTTTTGTAGTTCGGACTGGACTGTTCCCATGGGGCACAGGGTCAGCGCTGATTTGCATATCGCCATTGTCTAACCCAGGGTGGTGTGGAGTGGAAAAACGATGGATTTGGGCCCAGATCTTTGGACTGGGGTGAATGTGTGACATTGATCCACATTCTGTCCATCATTGTTGTGTTTGCAGTTACCGCTCTAAGTGTACTGGGGATGCTCAGACGTGAGTCCCAGTTACTCCACACCACTGGAATCAAGCTAGCCGGGCTGAAGAGAGGTGTTACCTCGAAACCGGGCTGGTCCTCGGATGCTTGTTTCCGTTCTGGGAAGGACATGGCTTTTGTAGTTCGGACTGGACTGTTCCCATGGGGCACAGGGTCAGCGCTCATTTGCATATCGCCATTGTCTAACCCAGGGTGGTGTGGAGTGGAAAAACGATGGATTTGGGCCCAGATCTTTGGACTGGGGTGAATGTGTGACATTGATCCACATTCTGTCCATCATTGTTGTGTTTGCAGTTACCGCTCTAAGTGTACTGGGGATGCTCAGACGTGAGTCCCAGTTACTCCACACCACTGGAATCAAGCTAGCCGGGCTGAAGAGAGGTGTTACCTCGAAACCGGGCCGGTCCTCGGATGCTTGTTTCCGTTCTGGGAAGGACATGGCTTTTGTAGTTCGGACTGGACTGTTTCCATGGGGCACAGGGTCAGCGCTGATTTGCATATCGCCATTGTCTAACCCAGGGTGGTGTGGAGTGGAAAAACGATGGATTTGGGCCCAGATCTTTGGACTGGGGTGAATGTGTGACATTGATCCACATTCTGTCCATCATTGTTGTGTTTGCAGTTATCGCTCTAAGTGTACTGGGGATGCTCAGACGTGAGTCCCAGTTACTCCACACCACTGGAATCAAGCTAGCCGGGCTGAAGAGAGGTGTTACCTCGAAACCGGGCCGGTCCTCGGATGCTTGTTTCCGTTCTGGGAAGGACATGGCTTTTGTAGTTCGGACTGGACTGTTCCCATGGGGCACAGGGTCAGCGCTGATTTGCATATCGCCATTGTCTAACCCAGGGTGGTGTGGAGTGGAAAAATGATGGATTTGGGCCCAGATCTTTGGACTGGGGTGAATGTGTGACATTGATCCACATTCTGTCCATCATTGTTGTGTTTGCAGTTACCGCTCTAAGTGTACTGGGGATGCTCAGACGTGAGTCCCAGTTACTCCACACCACTGGAATCAAGCTAGCCGGGCTGAAGAGAGGTGTTACCTCGAAACCGGGCCGGTCCTCGGATGCTTGTTTCCGTTCTGGGAAGGACATGGCTTTTGTAGTTCGGACTGGACTGTTCCCATGGGGCACAGTGTCAGCGCTGATTTGCATATCGCCATTGTCTAACCCAGGGTGGTGTGGAGTGGAAAAACGATGGATTTGGGCCCAGATCTTTGGACTGGGGTGAATGTGTGACATTGATCCACATTCTGTCCATCATTGTTGTGTTTGCAGTTACCGCTCTAAGTGTACTGGGGATGCTCAGACGTGAGTTCCAGTTACTCCACACCACTGGAATCAAGCTAGCCGGGCTGAAGAGAGGTGTTACCTCGAAACCGGGCCGGTCCTCGGATGCTTGTTTCCGTTCTGGGAAGGACATGGCTTTTGTAGTTCGGACTGGACTGTTCCCATGGGGCACAGGGTCAGTGCTGATTTGCATATCGCCCTTGTCTAACCCAGGGTGGTGTGGAGTGGAAAAACGATGGATTTGGGCCCAGATCTTTGGACTGGGGTGAATGTGTGACATTGATCCACATTCTGTCCATCATTGTTGTGTTTGCAGTTACCGCTCTAAGTGTACTGGGGATGCTCAGACGTGAGTTCCAGTTACTCCACACCACTGGAATCAAGCTAGCCGGGCTGAAGAGAGGTGTTACCTCGAAACCGGGCCGGTCCTCGGATGCTTGTTTCCGTTCTGGGAAGGACATGGCTTTTGTAGTTCGGACTGGACTGTTCCCATGGGGCACAGGGTCAGCGCTGATTTGCATATCGCCATTGTCTAACCCAGGGTGGTGTGGAGTGGAAAAATGATGGATTTGGGCCCAGATCTTTGGACTGGGGTGAATGTGTGACATTGATCCACATTCTGTCCATCATTGTTGTGTTTGCAGTTACCGCTCTAAGTGTACTGGGGATGCTCAGACGTGAGTCCCAGTTACTCCACACCACTGGAATCAAGCTAGCCGGGCTGAAGAGAGGTGTTACCTCGAAACCAGGCCGGTCCTCGGATGCTTGTTTCCGTTCTGGGAAGGACATGGCTTTTGTAGTTCGGACTGGACTGTTCCCATGGGGCACAGTGTCAGCGCTGATTTGCATATCGCCATTGTCTAACCCAGGGTGGTGTGGAGTGGAAAAACGATGGATTTGGGCCCAGATCTTTGGACTGGGGTGAATGTGTGACATTGATCCACATTCTGTCCATCATTGTTGTGTTTGCAGTTACCGCTCTAAGTGTACTGGGGATGCTCAGACGTGAGTTCCAGTTACTCCACACCACTGGAATCAAGCTAGCCGGGCTGAAGAGAGGTGTTACCTCGAAACCGGGCCGGTCCTCGGATGCTTGTTTCCGTTCTGGGAAGGACATGGCTTTTGTAGTTCGGACTGGACTGTTCCCATGGGGCACAGGGTCAGTGCTGATTTGCATATCGCCCTTGTCTAACCCAGGGTGGTGTGGAGTGGAAAAACGATGGATTTGGGCCCAGATCTTTGGACTGGGGTGAATGTGTGACATTGATCCACATTCTGTCCATCATTGTTGTGTTTGCAGTTACCGCTCTAAGTGTACTGGGGATGCTCAGACGTGAGTCCCAGTTACTCCACACCACTGGAATCAAGCTAGCCGGGCTGAAGAGAGGTATTACCTCGAAACTGGGCCGGTCCTCGGATGCTTGTTTCCGTTCTGGGAAGGACATGGCTTTTGTAGTTCGGACTGGACTGTTCCCATGGGGCACAGGGTCAGCGCTGATTTGCATATCGCCATTGTCTAACCCAGGGTGGTGTGCAGTGGAAAAACGATGGATTTGGGCCCAGATCTTTGGACTGGGGTGAATGTGTGACATTGATCCACATTCTGTCCATCATTGTTGTGTTTGCAGTTACCGCTCTAAGTGTACTGGGGATGCTCAGACGTGAGTCCCAGTTACTCCACACCACTGGAATCAAGCTAGCCGGGCTGAAGAGAGGTGTTACCTCGAAACCGGGCCGGTCCTCGGATGCTTGTTTCCGTTCTGGGAAGGACATGGCTTTTGTAGTTCGGACTGGACTGTTCCCATGGGGCACAGGGTCAGCGCTGATTTGCATATCGCCATTGTCTAACCCAGGGTGGTGTGGAGTGGCAAAACGATGGATTTGGGCCCAGATCTTTGGACTGGGGTGAATGTGTGACATTGATCCACATTCTGTCCATCATTGTTGTGTTTGCAGTTACCGCTCTAAGTGTACTGGGGATGCTCACACGTGAGTCCCAGTTACTCCACACCACTGGAATCAAGCTAGCCGGGCTGAAGAGAGGTGTTACCTCGAAACCGGGCCGGTCCTCGGATGCTTGTTTCCGTTCTGGGAAGGACATGGCTTTTGTAGTTCGGACTGGACTGTTCCCATGGGGCACAGGGTCAGCGCTGATTTGCATATCGCCATTGTCTAACCCAGGGTGGTGTGGAGTGGAAAAACGATGGATTTGGGCCCAGATCTTTGGACTGGGGTGAATGTGTGACATTGATCCACATTCTGTCCATCATTGTTGTGTTTGCAGTTACCGCTCTAAGTGTACTGGGGATGCTCAGACGTGAGTCCCAGTTACTCCACACCACTGGAATCAAGCTAGCCGGGCTGAAGAGAGGTGTTACCTCGAAACCGGGCCGGTCCTCGGATGCTTGTTTCCGTTCTGGGAAGGACATGGCTTTTGTAGTTCGGACTGGACTGTTCCCATGGGGCACAGGGTCAGCGCTGATTTGCATATCGCCATTGTCTAACCCAGGGTGGTGTGGAGTGGAAAAACGATGGATTTGGGCCCAGATCTTTGGACTGGGGTGAATGTGTGACATTGATCCACATTCTGTCCATCATTGTTGTGTTTGCAGCACCTCTTTAAAAAGCATTGCAGTTAATAGAAGGTTTTAGGACTTTAGTTACATTATAAATCATTTGTTGATGGTACCATACTCATTTTAGGAATTGTGGTGTGTTCTAAGGTGATTTTACCATAAGAAAAAGCCTTCTGCTGGGATATCATGAATCATGTTTGAAAGAAAACTATTATCTCATGCTTTTCCCGGATGTATGACGTTACAACGCATACTTTTACTCCGCGTACCATTACAACGCGGTATTTACAACGAATACCGTTACAACGCATAGCGCTTTGGGGTGCTGGATAGTGGTAAGTATAATTTACTATTCTAACTCCAGTCCCCGTGGACCCTAGGGAAGGTGTTGGATAGTAAATTAAACTTACCTCTTATCCTAGAGCGCCCCCCAGCGCAATGCGTTGTAATGTCATGCGTTGTAATGCCCGCGTTGTAATGGTAGTGCGGAGTAAAAGTTGCGTCGTAACGGGTGTATACCGCTTTTCCCACAGTGGTTTGGAAGGGGATCTATAAGCTAAACTGAAAGCATATTTTCCTTAAATTCACATTATCTTTCTCAGTCATGTGAGAATGAAGTCTGACATTCTCAGTAAAACATGTACATCCAACAAGGACAGAGACTGTCAGTTGATTCCTTTGGGTTCTACTGCAGTTCCCAGAGTGTTCCAAAGAACAACTAGAGCGCTAAAAGTCCGACTTATTACAAAGGTATGGCACAACTGAAGCCATCTTGATTGGAATAAAGTGCTAACTCTTAAAACATTTAATTTAAAAAGGAACACAATGAGGGGGTATATTTTGCCATAGAAAGTATGATTAGTGCTACATACTAGGGCACATTTTGAGTGACTTCTCAAATCCTCTTCTATTTCATAAAAAAATTCTGACATGCAGTCTCCCAAGATGGCCACCAGAGACAAAAGAGCCCAAATGTAGCCCAAATATCACGCAGATGTAGCCCAAGTATAGCCCAATGACAGAATGTCCCAGAGTGTTCTAAAGAACAACTAGAGCGCTAACAGTCTTACTTATGACAAAAGTATGGAACACCAGAAGCCATCTTGATTGGAATGAAATGGTAAGTCTGAAAACATTTAATTTAAAAAGGAACAAAATGAGGGGGTTCATTTTGCCATAGAAAGTATGATTAGTGCTTCAGAAAGAAGAATTAGGGCACATTTTGAGTGACTTCTCAAATCCTCTTCTATTTCATTAAAAAATCTGACATGCAGACTGACACATGCACTTTCAATACCAGCAGCAGACTTCCCTGGTGAGCAGTAGCTTTACTACAGTGATCTAATAAGCAACTAGCGTGCTAACATTCTGAATTTATGGCAAATGTGTTACATCTGAATGCCTTCTTGATGGAATCAAAGTAGAAAACTGAAAGTATTTCCTACTGAGAAGACTGTAGTACATGAGGAAATTAGGTTACTTCATAACAAATTAGTCTCCCAAGATGGCCACCAGAGACAAAAGAGCCCAAATGTAGCACAAATATCCCCCAGATGTAGCCCAAGTATAGCCCAATGACAGAATGTCCCAGAGGGTTCTAAAGAACAACTAGAGCACTAATAGTCTTACTTATGACCAAAGTATGGCACACCTGAAGTCATCTTGATTGGAATAAAGTCGTAACACTTAAAACATTTAATTTGCAAAGGAACAAAATGAGGGGGTTCATTTTACCATTGAAATTATGATTAGTGCTGAAGAAAGAAAAATTAGGGCACATTTTGACTATTCAAATCCTCTTCTATTTCATAAAAAAAATTCTGACATGCAGACTGAAACATGCACTTGGAATACCAGCAGCAGACTTCCCTGGTGAGCAGTGGCTTTACTACAGTTATCTAATGAGCAACTAGAGTGCTAACATTCATAATTCATGGCTAATTTGTGACACATCTGAATGCCTTCTTGATGGAACTAAAGTAAACAAGCATTGAAAATGCATTAGATCTCGCCCTCGTTTAAGTTAAAGCCATTCTGTTTGAAGTGAGGTGGCTTTTTAGCTTTGCTTTTATTAGTGTTTTTCAAACTTTCATGTAAATAACATGCAAATGTATGCATATATGTATATTTATGCATGCATTTATATTTGTATTTATATAGATATGCAGATTATATATGTTTATATATGTAAGTATATATATATTCACTGAAAAAAACCATAGGTTATAGACCATATATAGTTAGGAATTAGCATTTACAAAACCTTGAAAATTCACTGAAAAAACCATAGGTTATAGACCATATATAGTTAGGAATTAGCATTTAAAAAACCTTATTTTACTCACACAAAACCATTGAAATTCCATATATAGTTAGTTGTACTAACTATATATCGCGCACCCGCAATCCACTGCTGATGATGTCACATATTACATCATTCATGACATGGTCAGTGACATCACTGATGACATCACTGATGACATCTCAAATGACATTTACTGATGACATCACTGATGACATCTCAAATGACATCACTGATGACATCACTGATGGCATCTCAAATGACATCACTGATGACATCACTGATGACATCTCATTTGACATTACTGATCACATCACTGATGACATCATTCATGTGATAATACGATGAACCTCTTCAGACTCTAATATAACCTTAGATACACTCAGTGTAAACAGACACTCATAGACTGTCACTCATCTATGGAGTTACTCAGACACTTAGTCAGTCATGCAAAGAATCAATCACACCTCCATTTCCTCAACTATACAGTTATACACACCTTACTTATTCAAACATATACTAAAACATATTTACTGACTTATAAAATCCTGGATACAAGTTCACAATGATCCATACAGCCACTCACACATTCACTGGCTCTTACGCACAGTTATTTATATATGTCAACTCTCACATGTACTGTATTTTACATATGTACTTACTTTAACATGTAGCACTGAGATATCCATTCACTCACCAATACACTCATGCACACAGTCAACCGCCCATACAGCTGTTTCCACATGCACTTTTGAACCCATACATCTAGTCAATCAACTGCTCACACATCTATGCAAAGAGTCATACACCTCCCAGCCACCCACACACACACTCAGTCTCCCATACAAATGCTTGGGCAACCAATCAATAACCCATACAGTTAATCATATAGCTACTGATCAACACATGCAGCAGTTTACAGAACAACAGACATAATGATGCACAAATTAAGACAGTTTAGTCACTAACCCATGCACTCAGTGAGACACATTTAATCAGTCACTCATACAGTCAGTCATGCCCCTACTAAATCCTTCATCAAGACACTTATACATCCACTCATTCTTCAATATGTAAGACATATTTTAACTTTACAGAATTATACAGTCACTGAATGTAGTCATCAGTGATGTCATCAGTGATGTCATTTGAGATGTCATCAGTGATGTCATCAGTGATGTCATTTGAGATGTCATCAGTGATGTCATCAGTGATGTCACTGACCATGTCATGAATGATGTAATATGTGACATCATCAGCAGTGGATTGCGGGTGCGCGATATATAGTTAGTACAACTAACTATATATGGAATTTCAATGGTTTTGTGTGAGTAAAATAAGGTTTTTTAAATGCTAATTCCTAACTATATATGGTCTATAACCTATGGTTTTTTCAGTGAATTTTCAAGGTTTTGTAAATGCTAATTCCTAACTATATATGGTCTATAACCTATGGTTTTTTCAGTGAATTTCATTGGTTTTTTAAAAGCTAATATCTGTAGCTGTAAAATGTATTCTTCTTTAAATCCAAAAATATATTTTATATGTTTATTAATAATTTTTTTTTAATACTTTTTTTTGTTCGCTCCCGGTTCGCGAACCGGGAAGCTTCCCGTTAGCTCATCTTGATGCCGCGACCCAGTCCGCGAACCGGTAAACGTTCCATTAGCGCAACTGCCGCGTTAGAAATCAACATCGTGACGCATCGCGGAAGCGCGACGTATCACGTTGTCGCGTAATGCGTCTTATGACGCGCTGCGTTAGCGCACCCGGAAGTGCTCCGGTACGCGAACTGAGACGCGAAGCGCAGCTCCCCGGAAGCGATCCGCGGCGCGTCGCAAAAGCGCGGCGTATCGCGTTGCCGCGTAATGCGTCTTATGACGCGTTAGCGCACCCGGAAGCGCTCCGGAGCGCGAACCGAGGCGCGAAGCGCAGCGAACTGGAAGCGATCCGAGGCGCGTTCCGCAGCACGTAACTTAAGCGTAAGAGGTCATGTGACTTGTTGATAAAACTTTTCATTGGTTCATTTCACTTTTGGTTTCATAATGATGTAAGGCTAGGTCAGGTGACCTAAAAATAACACTTTTCATTGGTTTAGAAATATTGTTTTTCCCAAATGATGAAAACCCCTCCTTCTTTCCTCACTCTGACTTTCATCTTTGTGAGAGGAAGACCATTTTTGAGAGTTGAGCAATGGCTTCAATAGTTGCTTCAGCTGGTGCACCCCCACCACCACCTCCACCTCCTCATGGGAAGAGAGGACCACCTCCCCAGTTTATCAGCCAGACAGAGGAGGAAGAGGATGAACTAGAGGATGAGGAGACCGAAGGACCACAGTTCTTACAGGAGGTGCCCCGGGTTTCACGTCGGAAAGCCAGCTTTATTTGGCAGTTTTTTTCACTCCCTCGAGGGCAAAAAAAAGTAAATGCTAGGTATGTCACCTGCCTGATTTGCAAAGACCGGTTATCTAGAGGCACTGATAAAAAATATAGCAACGGAAACCATACAATGCATCGTCACATGACCAGGTGGCATCCACTGAACTACAGCCAGGCGGAGATACGTGACATGCAAGATAACCCAACAACAACTCCTGTGGCCAGGTCAACATCACTAATATCATTGACAGCAGCAGAGGCACGGGAAACCGTGCCAAACATTCAGGAGAACTTTGCTCATATCAAACATACCTGTATGTATTGCGGTGCATTGCTGTCATGTGGTAACATGAGCATTAATTTAATCAACCTAGCTATTAACAATCACAATTGCCCTAACCGCCCCAGACAGTAATTTTTTTTTTTGCTCCTGTTGAGCCCTTTTCAATGCCTGTTTTTTGTTGTTTCCCCTCCATCAAAAACAAAAAAAAACATAAAAATGTTCAAAAAATACAAAAAAAATAAAGAATGTTCAGAAAAATAAAAAAAATATATAAAACAACAAAAACATTTAAAAAAAAGTTCTTTTCAGAACTACCTCCCCTTTCAAAAAAAAATTGCTAGAATGTTTAGCACTCTGGCAAGCTCTTTTTTTTTTAGTTCGCTTCCCCGTTCGCTTCCCGGTTCGCGAACCGGGAGCGAACCAAAAAAATAAAAAAAAATAAAAAAAAGAAGAGTAAGTATAAGGGAAGTAAACAGAGAGTAATGTTAAAAGAAAGACAGCTATAGGGAGTAATCCAGAGATACTGTTTAATAGATCTATTTACCGAAGAAAAGATGGAAGAGGGTATAATTGTGAAAAACAAAATAGATAAGGAAGTGAAAGAAAAAAAAGAGAGTAGAACAATAACAAAGAAGAGTTTCTTGGAGAATATGAGTGAATGTTCAAAATAAGATTAAAACATGTGGAATAACAGAGAGAAAAAACAGAAAACAGAAAAGAAAAAATAACAGAAAAGATTAATTGAAACAGCAAAGAAATGTAAATAACATAGAACCATATCATCAACATAGGCAATAAAAGTTTTGCAGCTTTTATCGGCAGAAATGTGTCGCTAAAGCCGCTTTTGCGGCGGAAAACTGCCGCTAAAACCACTTTTGCAACAGTTTTCTTCCAATAAAAACAGCAATAATTTTATTGGCTGTGTTGATAATATGCCCCTTAGTGTGCTTGAACTACAGAGAGAAAGCATAATGAACAAGTAGTGAAAGAGTGATCAGTCAAAGACACTAAGAGTAATAGAGACGGAGTGAGTGAACACGAGTGAGGAACTATGAGAAGAGAGGGACTGACAAAAGGAGTGGAAGGAGTAGAGTAAGTAGGTAATAGAGAAAGGAATGAGGGAAGTAGCAAAGGCAGGAAACTGAGGGTTAAAGAAATGAAGCTGTCGAACTACTAGTAGGTGAATGTGATAGAAATGTAACGAAAAGAGTACAAAACATTTACCTTATAATTGTCGTTAACTTACTCACTTTTTGTTTTTATACTTTCAATCTGTGAAAGAGAGAACAAACATTTGAAAAATATTAAAACATGTATTTAAAAATTAGAAAAGACAAGGGAAAAGATTGAAGGAGAAACAGAGTTTCTTTTCCTCATTTCACAATCACATCACCTGTGTTGCCTTTGGTTAGGTATCTCATAGTGCAGAGGGAGTCTAGCATATCAGAGTACATAGAAGTTGAGCAAAATATACAACAATTTTGACATTTACAGAAGACTTAGCTTCTTATCTTGTTGGAGATGAAGTCAGGCCTGTCTTGCAACATGGTGCATCTTTTGCATCACTGCTGCATCGGTTTCATGTGGCACGGGTTTTTTACAGCATGACACATCTGCCTAGATGCATCAATTTGTAATTTTGTCGCCTCATAGCAAATCTTTTGCACCGCCGCTGCATCACGCACAGTGGCGCAAAAGAGGCATACACCTATCATAAATCTGTCCCTAACATTTGAAATGATTGATTCAGGATGACGATAAGGTGTGGCCTATCCAGAGGTTTGTTTAAGGTGAGGCCTACTCAGGGTTTTAGATGAAATTTACGCTTGTTGAAGAGTACAGAGGAGATAATACATGTGAAGACCTACCAATGAAGTAAGTCATGTCCACTTCACTCTTGAACAAAGGCCAGACCTCTTCTGTGTCCATGGACAGACCTAAACTTCATCTGCACAATGTCATTCGTAAACTTAGGAAACACAGGTGATGTAATTGAAGAAATGTGGAGTTTCTTTTCCTCATTTCACAATCACATCACCTGTGTTGCCTTTGCTTAGGTATCTCATAGTGCACATGTAGTGCAGCATATTAAACAGTACCCAGAAGTGCAGCACTGCATGGAACAACTTTGACACTTACAAAAGCTTCAGCTTCTGCATGCCCCCTACACAGTGCTAATTATATACATTTTAAACTAATGGTATCTTGCTGGAGATGAACTGAAACCTATCTTGCAACATGGTGCATCTTTTACACAAAAGTGACCCACAATGGAGCAAAAGAGGCGCACGGCCACCATAAATCTGACCCTAACATTTTAAATGATTGTTTTAAGATGCCAATAAGGTGTAACCTATCCACAGATTTGTTTCAGGTAAGTCCTACTCAGAGTTGCAGATGAAATTTAGGTTTGTTGAAGAATACAGAGGAGAAAATACATGTGCAGGCCTACCAACCAAGTGTGTCATGTACACTGCACTCTTGAACAAATGTCAGACCTCCTCTGTCTCCAGGAACAGGCCTAAACCTCATCTACACAATGTGATGTGTAATGTTAGGAAACACAGGTAATATAATTGAAAAACGTGCAATTTTTTTTGCTCATTCCACAATCATATCACCTGTGTTTCCTTTGCTTAGGTATCTCATTGTGGAAATGTAGTCTATCATATGAAAGACTACATAGAATATGAGCACTGTATGCAACAACTTTGACACTTACAGAAGCCTCTCCTTCGCCATGCCTCCTACACAGTTCTAAATGTACATCATAAATGCAAACAGTACAGAATTAATTATACATGTTAAATGGTTTATTTTTGCTGTTCTCAGAATGTATCAAATTTCACTAAAAACAGTGACTTGAAGGTATTCATCATATAACAGCGGGAGAAAAAAAACACAATCAAAATGATTGTGTTTAAAAAACCTATACAACATAACAAATCAGAATTCAGAACTCCTTAAAGTTAACTTACTTTCCATGACGTCGAAGGATGTCCTATGAACAGCTTACACTCTGTTGTGCTGTTATTACTTTCAGACCGCCACTTTCTGAAAGAAAACCTCCATCGTTTTGAAAAACATGTTACATACAATAAATGACTTCTTGCTCTCTACCACACGTTTCCACAAGGCCAAATCATGTCAGAGCCATTTATAACTCTTAGAATTCTTGTAAGCCAATCCCGTCATGTTGTATTTCCGCAACTTTCACAATAAAAATGTTGAAGATCATTTTCACAATCCTGGACTAGTAATATCTTCCCCTTCTTGCTCAGTCATGTTCTACATTTCCTATGACACTGATACTGCTTACTATGAAGCAGACTTACACTATCTCTATGACTACTACAATTATTTAATTCTCTACATCACTTTTAATCACAAAGCAATATAAAACAGTAGACAGCATTGCAGACTTACATTCCCTCTACTCCATGTTTTGATTGGCTGCTTCAATTAGCTTATAAAAAGAAACAGTTTTTTTGAACTCATTCAAAGTGCACTTATTTCTCCATGACGTCCAGTGTTATGGTAAGAAGTTATGTCTCTGTACTACACTTATCCTCAAGGCCAAATCGTGTAGGAGCCATTAGAACTTCTTGAAATTCCTCAGAGCACATCCCGAGATTCTTTCCCTAAAATTTTGGTTTTAAAAACACCAGGTAAGAGTTTTTAAGGTCATACGGCAATTTTTTTAGGAAAATTAAAACAGAATCATTGCAGAATGACCAGCCATTTCTAGACTTTAAATAAGCTGTGTAATGTCTTGATGATATTGAAGGACCGTCATGATATATAATTGCTGCAGTTACAAAAGTCCTTCCTGATATTGACAACTGTGAAGCCACAAATTTTTTAATTAAAGTTGTCAATTTTGTTCCATCAGGCCTACATCGTTGGAACATTAAAATAACATACTGGCCATATGTTCGTATAAATAATGTGGACATCATTTCAGATTTACATTGGCTACACTCCATGTTGTGATCAGCTGCTTTTACTAGTTTATTAAAAGAGACTGATTTACTGTCTGGCAAAGTTAAATATATAAATCTTTCTGAGTCTACACTAGTAGTACTTGATACCCTACAGTTCTCGCAGTCATGCTGCCATTGATATTTCTGTATTTTTCAAAATCAACAACATTTTCCATTGATCCATTTACCAGACCTCTTTCAAACATGTAAATTCCTTCTTAAAATTATACGGCAGTTCAAGCACACATTCAGAGTCTTTTCAAAACCTGCAGTTTTAGATATAGTCTTCTCTAATGAATCCAATTTTGTTTTCAAATTCTCAGACAAAATAATTGTTGATCCCATATGCTCTACTATAGCTTCCAGTTTCACAATCTGTTGCTTTTCTAAATGCAACATTTTGTTGTTGAATTTGGCACATTCTGCAAGAGTTGGCATCAAACATATTCCAGATTTCTTCTCAGTAATTTTCTGAAAAATATTCTCAGGCACAACATCTTGTTCTGGATATAAATTTGACAGTAATCGTGCATGTAAAGCTTCTTTCCCATGCTCGGTCACTTTTCCAATTCTAACATCTTGTAGAATAGTCTTGTAAACTTCATCCTTCGCCTGACGCATATTTTCATGCAGTTCAGCATAATTGAAGTTTAACCATATATTGACGTTGCCAATGCTCCCTAGGCACTTCCTGGTATCTTCATGCGTGAGCATTTTGAACACAGGTTGCCCTTTCACTGGTGTCAGCTGCAGAAGATCTCCGAAAACAATGATGTGTTTGCCACCAAATAACACATCATACTCTGTTTTGAGAACTTCTTGCATTCTCAAATGCACAAAGGCAAGCATGACATTGGAAACCATGCTTACTTCGTCAATGATAAGAAGTTTCATTTTCCTCAAGACTCTTGAAACTTCACAACAAGCATCTCCAGATAGCTTGTGATATTGTAATTTGTTGTCATGCTCCACTGGCAGCATCAGTAAACGATGTAAAGTAATCCCTTTAATGTTATGTGCTGCCAGTCCAGTTGGAGCGGTGACAACACAAGACAGCGATGACTCTGTCCTTTCCTGCAAATAACATGAAATTGCTTTAATAAGGAAACTTTTTCCAGTTCCCGCTTCTCCACTCACGTACAGTCGGACAGGCTTCAACGACGTACATGAGCACTCTTTCTTGTCATGACTTAATCCATGATCAATTTGCATGGTAACTTCGTCATATATTTTCCTCTGCTCAACGTTGAGTTGTCTTTCCAACTCTTCTAAGTTAACCACATCCTCCTGAGCATGTGCCATGGCTCTTTCCACTTCATTCATAGCAGTGGCAGCTTCATTTTCGATAACAGGTCCTCCTAGTGGATCCTGACTCAATGAAGCAGAACTCTGACTGTCCTTAGAACTGTCTCTGGCAATCTCGGCTGCAATCGTTGCTTCCTGCTCAATTTCCGCATTCAACATTTCTACATATTTGGGAAAAGCAGGACATTCTATGGTCTCCTTGGCAGCATTGAAAGAGTCTTCGTAACAGAGGAAATCTCCAAGCAGTTCCTCTTCTGCACGCCAAGGCTTGAAAAGTTGCAAAAGTGCTAAATAGAAAAACTCCTTTTTTTCAGGAGATTCGCCACTCAATTTTCGATGGTTTACCAAGTGGCATTTTCTTTGCTTGACCAGACATCCCTCGCTTCCTATTACAGCATACACTCCTTTCTCAGTATCTTCTTTGATGTTCCTCTTGAATATGTAATTTTGAAGAACCTCATACAGACAAACATTCTCGAGGTGACTGCTTCGATTTGGATAATATGTATCCAACATGTTGGTCTTCAAAATGTCGGTACTGTTTGGCTCCTTTTCCGCCAAATACTCAATTTCCCGCACAGGTTTCAGAACTCGATTACGCGTTGCAGCAAGACCAAGACTCGCCCAAACGATACTCCTGGACTTGGCATAGAGACTTGCTGAAGACAACCGGTCAGAACATTCGTAAGCTCCGATTTCTCGATGCGACAACATCTTCAGACTGAAACTGTACAACTTCTTGCTGAGGCTCTTTTCATGGGAAATGTCCTCCCACATATCCTTCAATTCTGTCTTCTCTTTTTTGGTGATGTAAGATGTCACATACCGAGCCACAGCCATACAGTTATCAGCCACAAACTGTATATCCATGTTAGCATTCCACATGGACAAAATCACCGGGTTGTAGTCGTTGATGTACTTAGACTCTTCGTTCCTCTTCAAATTGTATGTGTTTTTAGGTGATTTCTTCATCACATTATGTCGCAGCGAAGACATCAAACTGTTTACTCTTCCTTTAGAAATCACCGGTCGTGGAAAGCCGAAACGACATTTGGTGTAGAACTTGTCCTTGTTTCGGAATTTACGACGACATTACTTTCCACATCGATGGCTTTGGAAACGTAGAACTTTTTCTCTTAGGCTTTTCTTCTCCTTTGCGTTTGGAACAGCACACGTAGAATACTGTTGTATGAAACTCATCACTGAGTCTTCTGGATCCGTTCCAAATTTAGGTGCATCCTTGATCCACAGCAACATATGTATATGAGGAGCACCTCTTGCTTGGTACTTCTTTCTCCAGAAGAAATCCAACACCTCTCCAAGAGGTGGATTCTTCTTATTCATGATGAAAGACATCATAGCTTCAAATCTATGATTGAAGTACCTGCATACATTGACTGGATCCAAAGAGCACAGTTCTCCGGGTGTCTTGAATTCGATGTTTTCGATGTTTCCATTTGCCTCTCGTAGAAATTCAAGTAAGTCTTCCCAGCCATACTCCGCACAGCTCAGAGTGAGGAACCATGTGGGAGTTCCTAAGTTCCTCAGCATACATTTTAAATCACCATGACGACGGTACCAGTACTCATTAGTACCACGCTGACACGCCATGAGATTAATCAGGTGAGAATCCAAAATACTGTCCTGGACATTGACTTTATCCATAAAGTCACTTGCCGAGATGTTTTGCATGTGTATACCACTTTTCAAGATGTGGTTCACTGCATATGACAGTCCAGACAGATCGCTTTCAAACAGGAGATGAAACAAATAGGGAATGCATTGTCGAAACCTAGCATCTCCTGCATACAATCGCAAAGTCCGGTATTCAGAAGCAGGAATTTGATGAGGTCGCTCATCATATCTTCCTCCCTGACCTGTTGGAAAAAGCTGTGGGAAACACCGAGCTTCCAAACTTTCCTCCCAAACACTAATGGGACTCCCTTTGGCTTGTTTCATTTGAAACAACTCAATAGCATTCCCCATGACTTCCTTGGAATGCAAAGGATGAACACTATAATGTTCATATATTTCTTCACTAGTAGAGGGTTCTACTTTCTCAATTTGACCAGCACACAAATCGCTATCCTCTTCCTCACTTACTTCCTCTTCTGCAACATATACATTCTTATAGTATTTATTATTTTTTTTCAAATACAATTTTGCCTTTTTAACTTTCCTAACATCCACTAAATCTTGCCATATTTTCTTATTCTTTGTCGGAACCCCATTAACTAAGATAACCAGAGGTTCCTCTTCCACTTTTTCTACTCCAATTGTGTTAATGTTTTTCTTCAAATCTAGAGGCAAATAAACAACTCTTCCCTTTAATCCTCTCTGTAAATCTGATGGAGGCAATTTCCCTGTCTTTGGCTCCATTCTTACAATAGCCTGAAAGGGATGGATACTTTGAATCAAAATAGATTCATAAGTATTTAAATCCTTCAATTCAGAAGGAATCTCAACCAATTCCAGATTATTATGAACTGCTCTAGCAGGCATCTGGTTTTGATTTAATTTGTTACAACAATAAGTACACACACGTTGATCCAATCCCAAATCAAAACAATTTTCTACCATCAAGTATGTTGTGAAATCCTTCCATTCACTATTATTTTCCCTTTCACTTTTTGCATATAAATCCACTAACTTAGTCTGATTCTTATAATAAGTGCGTCGACAACACACACAAGTGAAATTTGGCCTCTCACTTGATTTCACCTGAAACGTCGCAATTTCCCTCTGGAAATTATCTGTACTGGAAACCTGTACACTATCTTCCACATTACCCGCTTCTTCTTGGTCAATTTCAACATTCTCCTCTTTACTTCCAAAGTAACAAAACTCAATTTCTTCACATATATTCTTCACATCTATTTCAGAACCATGCAAAAGAGCAGCACATAATTGTTTAAGCATAATTGCTGGACTCTTAGCATAATACAACATTCTAACTAATTTCCTCACTTTATTATGATGCACTGCTAGCATCCTGAAATGATGAAAAACACTCTGGCATACTCTCCTGGAAAGACAAGCCAGTGAATGACCATGCAAACCTGTCACTTCTCTCACTCTGAAGATGCAACAAAAAGTATTGTACAGAGTTCCCCTCTGTACAATACTTTTTGTTGCATCTTCCTAGGACGAGTGCATTGGACCCCACTCAAAAATCGTCCACCCCTATTCCCCCTGTTTGATACCACTTCTCTCACTCTGCAAGGATCTAATTCTTGCAACAACTTCATTTTCTGCTTCAAACTTTTCTTATTAAATGACCGTACAAAATCACAAAGCAAATTGATGGAATCCTGTCGCACACTGCAAATACTACTACACTTCCAGGTATACACAGGACCCTTAGGACGTCTTCCTAAAACCTCATTACCTAACACCTCTTCTGCCTCTGTTGTCACAAGTTTTTCTTTTTCAACTGGACAACCATCTTTCACTTCATAAGCTCGACCACTGGTGTCAACTGCATGCACCAAATCATTATCCTGGAAATAACTCTCCTCATTAAAAAATGCCTCACAGCTTGAACTATGCATCCATTCTCCAGAAAAAACTTCACAAAAATTACTACGATTAACTATTCTCTTCCATCTACTATTTCTTTTGAAATCATAAATTGCCTTGTTTAGCTTCCTAATTCTATTGATTATCAAAATAAATAACTTACGTTTAATTTCAAATGCCTGATCAATAACTTTCTCAACTATTTTTTTTCTCTTATAAAAAACCACTTTCTGTTGACCTTTCTTAATATTTTTTAACAAATTGCCAATTATCCTGTTGCGGAACATTCGTTTACGAATGTCCCTAAACTGTTGTTTCCTTCTACTATCATGCACAGAGTTATCTCTTGCTCTAGCAGTAACATTTTTCATTGGCCTTTCCTTTCCGTTTGAATTGCTTCTCTTTTTCTGGACTGAAACATTTTCTGTAGTAATATTTTTTTTACTACAGATATTTCTTATGAATGTTTTTGTACTCTTACCCGGTGCTTTCTTGGTGACTTGACAAATCTTTTTGTTAGAGGACTGCTGCTTTTTTTCATTGACCTGCTGTCTTTGACGTTTTGCAGCCTTTCTCAGTCTTTCTTTGGTTGGCATGCTGAAATCTTGAAATGATCTGCAGTTGAATCTGTGGTAAAATATAATAAAAAATGGTATTAACCACTATTACCAAACAGTAAATCAATAACAGTCATCAAAAACTTAACACACTACTTGACATTTTTACATAGAAGATTTTTTAGTGCTTGGCAAATATATAATACACAAATAGCAGAAAATATATGGAATTTATATTCATTTTACCTCTACTATTTTATATGTGATTCTGATCTAATTTTATGAGCATATTTTAATATTTTATTGAAGACACTAGACATAACCTGTTTTTAAAGGTGTTTTTAATTTTAAATCAAACGGTTTACATTTTTACTTTTTATTTATTATAAATTTTTAAAATAAATGTTTATAGTTCCATAGGCTCAAGCACGTCAGCTTCCCATCCTATGTCATACAATTCTGACAAATCTGCATCCTCATCACGTTCTTCTTCATCCTCAGGATTTAAATCATCCAAGGGATCAACATCCACTGATGTTTCAATTACGAGTTCAATGATGAGGTCGAAATCAACTGATTGCTGATTGTCGCTCATGTTGATGTTGTCTTTATCTTTAAAGAAAGATAACAACAATGAGATGTTGCAGAGTAAGAGACAAATCTCAGAGATTATAATAGTAAAATTGTTTAACAAGAGTAACATTTTGCAGCTATTATTTAGCCATGTCCAGCGATGCTGAGGAGGTGAAGCCTATGTCCAATTTTTCAGTGAACAGGACTCATCTCTTCTTAACCTTGGATAAGCCTCACCGACTCTGTGTCCCCTGCACATACTTAAATGTAAAGGGGCAGATTTATGTTAACTGGCACATCCCCAGGGATGCACCAGTTAACGTGCACTGCTGCTCTGCCACCCATGGTGTGCCGCATTTACAATCAGATAGGACAAAGCTGCGTCAAAACCCTGCGCCTGCTTGAAGCAGGCATAGGTCTTGACGCAGCATTGTGGAGATGGGGCACCCCTGAGCCTTGCTGGAGCTGCATCGCACTTGCGATACAACTCCAGTAATGCGCCACCTTTACGGCACAGATGCGTCACGCATCTGTGCCGTTTTTGCCCCATGGTGCGCCGCATTGTAAATGCAGCACACCATGGGTGGCGGAACAGCGGCGCAGGATGACTGGCACATCCCTGGTGATGCGCCAGTCATCATAAATCTATCCCTAAGCTTCTTATCTTGTTAGAGATGAACCGCCTTATGTATCATCAAACTATTTTGCATTTCCTAAATAGCGAATTTTAAGGAATAAATAGCGATTCTTTACCATTCCTAATTTGCGATGAGCAAATTGCTAATTGCAAATTACCCACTCATTTCCATGGGCCAGGAGGCCCATAGGAATGAAGGTGCAATTTGCGATTAGCAATTAGCTCATCGCAAATTAGGAATTTTTCCAAGGGTGCAGGGGTGTCTCAAGAACACCCTGCTGCACCCCTGAAAAAGAAATTTGGGGGCATATGGCGCACATACATGCCCTAAGGGCATGTATGGGCGTCATATGGCACCTTTTGTTTTTTGGAAAAAAAGCTTTTTGAAAAGAATTTGCAAATTACCACCAACTAGAAGTTGGTGGTAATTTGCAAATCCTTAATGGCATTTTTTGCATATTTTTTGTTTGATACATTTCATTTAAGGAATCACAAAATTTGCAAATGCTTCAGTGCAATCCCAAAATAAGGAATAACAAATTTTGCTATTCCTTATTTTGCATCAAACTTCTTTGATACATACCATTTGTCTAATTAGCATTCGCAAAGGCCGAAATTCGCAGAATTTCGGCCTTTGCGAATGCTAATTAGCTTGATACATATGGCCCCAAGTGAGGCCTGTCTTGCAACATGGTGCATCTTTTGCATCACTGCTGCATCGGTTTCATGTGGCACGGTTTTTTTACAGCATGACACATCTGCCTAAATGCATAAATTTGTAATTTTGTCGCCTCATAGCAAATCTTTTGCACCGCCGCTGCATCAGAAAAGTGACGCACAGTGGCGCAAAAGAGGCATACACCTATCATAAATCTGTCCCTAGCATTTTAAATGATTAATTCAGGATGACGATAAGGTGTGGCCTATCCAGAGGTTTGTTTAAGGTGAGGCCTACTCAGGGTTGCAGATCAAAGTTACGCTTGTTGAAGAATACAGAGGAGATAATACATGTAAAGGCCTACCAATGAAGTAAGTGATGTCCACCTCATTGCGCCAGTCATCATAAATCTATCCCTAAGCTTCTTATCTTGTTAGAGATGAACCGCCATATGTATCATCAAACTATTTTGCATTTCCTAAATAGCGAATTTTAAGGAATAAATAGCGATTCTTTACCATTCCTAATTTGCGATGAGCAAATTGCTAATTGCAAATTACCCATTCATTTCCATGGGCCAGGAGGCCCATAGCAATGAAGGTGCAATTTGCGATTAGCAATTAGCTCATCGCAAATTAGGAATTTTTACAAGGTTGCAGGGGTGTCTCAAGAACACCCTGCTGCACCCCTGAAAAAGAAATTTGGGGGCATATGGCGCACATAAATTTTAAAAACATTCCTTTACCTCAAAAACGATTTTCAAGTCATAATTTGAAAACACTGCCCACGGGGAAATGACTTAAAATGTCCTTAAGACACATGAAAGTGTTTTTTTAAAGCCTTTGCAACTTTTTTGGGTCACTTTTAACATGGCTATGTAACTCAAACAGTCAAAATCTAAATTTACCATGCACAGGTGGGAGCATATTTACAAGGAATTTGCTCCACGGGGAAAGGTCTTTTAATTTAATATGGGAAAAATAACATCAGAGACACTGAAATGCCTTATAAAGAAGCATACAACATTATGTCCTTGTCATATATTTTAAAACCATTCCTTTTCCCCAAAAACGATTTTCAAGTCATATTTTGAAAACACTCCACATGGGGAAATGACTTAAAATGTCCTTAAGACACATGAAAGTGTTTTTTTAAAGCCTTTGCAACTTTTTTGGGTCACTTTTAACATGGCTATGTAACTCAAACAGTCATAATCTAAATTTACCATGCACAGGTGGGAGCATATTTACAAGGAATTTGCTCCACGGGGAAAGGTCTTTTAATTTAATATGGGAAAAATAACATCAGAGACACTGAAATGCCTTATAAAGAAGCATACACCATTATGTCCTTGTCATATATTTTAAAACCATTCCTTTTCCCCAAAAACGATTTTCAAGTCATATTTTGAAAACACTCCACATGGGGAAATGACTTAAAATGTCCTTAAGACACATGAAAGCGTTTTTTGATTGCCTTTGCAGCATGTTTGGGTCACTTTTAACATGGCTATGTAACGCAAACATTCAAAATCTAAATTTGCCATGCACAGGTGGGAGCATATTTACAAGCAATTTGCTCCACAGGTAAAGGTCTTACATTAAAATGGGAAAAATAACATCAGAGACACTCAATTGCCTTATAAAGAAGCATACACCATTATGTCCTTGTCATAAATTTTAAAACCATTCCTTTTCCCCAAAAACGATTTTCAAATCATAATTTGAAAACACTCCACATGGGGAAATGACTTAAAATGTCCTTAAGACACATGAAAGTGTTTTTTTAAAGCCTTTGCAACTTTTTTGGGTCACTTTTAACATGGCTATGTAACTCAAACAGTCAAAATCTAAATTTACCATGCACAGGTGGGAGCATATTTACAAGGAATTTGCTCCACGGGGAAAGGTCTTTTAATTTAATATGGGAAAAATAACATCAGAGACACTCAATTGCCTTATAAAGAAGCATACACCATTATGTCCTTGTCATACATTTTAAAACCATTCCTTTTCCCCAAAAACGATTTTCAAATCATAATTTGAAAACACTCCACATGGGGAAATGACTTAAAATGTCCTTAAGACACATGAAAGCATTTTTTGATTGCCTTTGCAGCATGTTTGGGTCACTTTTAACATGGCTATGTAACGCAAACATTCAAAATCTAAATTTGCCATGCACAGGTGGGAGCATATTTACAAGCAATTTGCTCCACAGGGAAAGGTCTTACATTAAAATGGGAAAATAACATCAGAGACACCCAATTGCCTTATAAAGAAGCATACACCATTATGTCCTTGTCATAAATTTTAAAACCATTCCTTTTCCTCAAAAACGATTTTCAAGTCATAATTTGAAAACACTCCACAGCTCCTATGCACAAAAAACCCTGTCAGTACTAATACTTCACATTTTCTCCAATTACAATTTCTCAAAGAAACAAAATCTATTTGTAAAACACTTGAGACAAAGCAACATTTGAAAAACACAACTTTCTTCATAATTTTCTCCTTAAAGCACACTATTCTCTATCTAAAGTAAAGAAATCTTTTCTCACCTTAGCAAATACTTTATGAGTTTCAAAACAGTCTCAGAAACACACCAATTTGTCTTCAGCAGAGCAAAAGGTATGCACTCTAGAGTCTGCAGCTATCAAAAGCACAGAAATGCTGTAATTCTTCACACATATCTCTCATGTCACCCAATCAAAACTCTTCCCTCACTTTTTTCAAATCAAAACCCTTCCCCCCTCTGCCCTCTCTGCTATTTTCGCATAGCAACCACCTCTTGGAAGACCTCTGGTGTTTGCAAGTTCACACAACAATGTTTCAATTGAACTCTGAACTCTCAGTGCACCTGCATATCCAGTGCATTCTTTCATTTAATGATTTTTTCTTGACCACTCAAAATACATCTTTCAAAGAACTCATCCATGCACCCTAACTTTCTGTTTTCAGCAATCAAAATCCACCAATCACTGTTACTGCTTCATTAACACAGAAACTCCACAGTTTTTTTCATTTTAAACTCTTATTTTTTCAACTGCCATTTCATTGCCACACTTCATCTGACTGCAGGAGAACCTTCTCTCACCATGTTTTCTGTCTGGATTGTTGGACATAGTTACATCTATTGGGCTCAGAGGTATGCTGAGAACAGAAATTTACCTAACCTCAATTTACAAGATGTGGAAATTAAGTGGTTTGGCCACAGAGGATTAAAATGTCACCAATTGATACCATTGGTGAAAACCTTTATGCATTTGCCAAAACCTGACCTGTTAATTGTGCACTGTGGAGGTAATGATTTGGGCACTTTGACTGGGGTAGGTCTGGAAATGCTTTTAAAGGACACCTTTGAGCAATTAATGGCACTTTTTCCTCAGACTGCCTTGGTATATTCAAATATATGCCAAAGACAGAAATGGAGGTGGTCAAACCAATTTTGTCCACAAATTGAGAAGTCGAGGAAGCATGTAAACAAATCTGTTTCAGCTTACATGAGAGACCATGGAATGGGCTCCATGTACAACAATAACTTGCGTTACTACATGCAAGATATCTACAGAGGAGATGGAGTTCACTTCTCAGATGAGGGCAACAGAGTTTTCATTTTGAATTCAAGACTGTGCATTGGTACCTACTTATAAGTACCTAAATGTACCATAAACACAAAAGCTCTTCTCAGAGCTACCCTACATCTGATCACTCACAATTATTATTTTAACTTTTTTCACTAATTTTCAACAAAGTACGCTCCCGGGGCGCTACCCGGTACGCGAACCGGAAGCTAACCGCGTGAAATTTAAAAAAAAAAATGTTTTTTTTCACACATATAAGCCTCCTCAGCCACCCTCAGAAAACCTAGGGGGTCAAGATAAGTCTACGGTGCCCCCTTCTACCCATTCTGAACATTATTTTCCCTCCATCTTGTATCTTAAGTCGACCGAAACACAAAATGGTGGACTCCCGTAACGCTTAAGGTTCGCGTACCGGGGCGCTCGCCAGTTCGCGTACCGGGGCGCTCCCCGGGAAGCGCACCATCAAAAGAGGTGGGAAAGTAATTTACAGAAAAACGACTGGAGACACTCTCACCAAATATAGATTAGCTCATACTACATACCAATCCCTACCATTTTCACAAATTTGGTTGGAATTCCATTTAGCCATTTAGCCTGTAGACCTCTCTAAATACCCTGAGGTAAATTACTTCACAAAACACATCTGAAGTGTTGGAATTGACAACCAATTAAAATGTTACTTTCATTTTCTACTTTTTTTACCTGACATTTGATTGGTTATGTACCTGAATATATATAAAAAAAAGAGAGAGAAACACAGCCATTTTGACTACTACTTCCTGAAGTACATTGCAAGTGCATTTTCACTGACAACTTAAACTTGTTTTTAATAGGTAAGATGTTATTTTATAAATTTGAAAGGAGAACTATGTTATGCACTTTAAATTAATTTGGGAAAACATTTTCAGATAGTTATATACTGTCCCTCTGTAAGAGTTAGACATTGAGAAAGGCTTGTTTATTATAATTATGGATTGATTTAGGTTTCTGTGCTATAATTATGAATTTACTTAGACTTCTTCACAGGCACTTTTTAATAGTACTACTTCACGCCTGAAACCATACAGTGCCCATAGATTACTTCTCTGTTATAAACTCACAAGTACCTGTCTGAACTTAAAGCCAACAGTGCCCTATCTCTACTGATATATTTATTTTTTATGCAAATTACAGCAAGAAAATGGAAGGAGAGCAGATTATTTCCTTCATAATTGTTCTGGAGAACAACACAGAAAAAGTTATTGAGGACAATGATGACTCAGATTCCATGGATGAATCACGGGACCATGAATTAGTTCAATGTGTAGATGCAGTAGATTTGCTGATTGAAAATGAGGACATTTCCGACAATTTGTTGTTAAATGTTCTGTTAAATTTGGAAAAAGAATCACAAAAATAAAATTATTTAATAATCAAAAATTGTTCGAGACTTTAATCATTTTTATATGTAATTCATAAACTAGTACCTAATTGATTATAATGTAAAGTCAGACTTATAGTATACTGTGCAACTTTTTTATGTTACATAGTAATTTTGCTCATAGTTACTTCCTTTCTCCAACTATATTATCTCCAATGTGTATTTAACAACTCTTTTTCATCTCCTGCCTCCATGTTCTTTCTGCTTTCCTGACAGACTATGATATGGATTCCATATTCCACAATAACTTCTGAAACAACATGCAAGATATCTACAAAGGAGACGGTGTATATTAATTTTTTGACTCTGCATTGGTACCTACATATTGCTACTTAAATAAAAAAAAACAAAAAAAAAACAACAAAACGAACAATCAATAAACATACACTATTTTAAAAGTCTATCATTCTTTTTTCCTCATAGTACGCTCCCCAGTACGCTTCCCGGTTCGCGAACCGGGCGCTCCCCACGCAAAAAACAATTTTTTTTAAATTTTTTTTTTGCCCTGCGGGGCCCTTTTAAAGCCTCCACATCAAACCTAGGGGGTCAGGGAGGATCTACTATGCCCCCTTATGGTCATTTCCCCCTTTGTTTTGGCCTCCTCTTGTCTCTCGATCCTACCGAGAGACAAGATGGCGGCCGCTCCGGACTGTTTAGAATGTTGACAGACACCGGAGAGCCAATCAGCTTCGCTTCGCGAAGTTCCGTTACGCGTCAGGTACGCGAACCGGAGCGCTGCCCAGAGCGCGCTTACAGATATATATCTTTTTTTAAATGTTAATTTCTCAAAATACACTGGAGCACATATATTGAGACCTAGCAAAGGCACATCGGGCTAACAGTCCCTACAATTTTGCCAAGTTTCGTGCAAATCCATTCAGCCGTTCGGGCTAAAAGTGAGGCCAACCGCCCTATGGAAATTAACATTGGAAAAACACGTTTTGGGACCCCCCTTTTTTTCTCGGCCCCCCTTTGACGAAGACCCCCCAAATTTTTTGGGGCTGCTCAGAATTAAAATGTTCCATTTTCCTGAAAATTTCAGCCAATTCCGTCCCCAAACGCCAAAGTTATTAGACATAGAATTTTCAAAAATCCCATAGGGAAAAAATCCTAACTATATATACCTACTGGCGACCGCCAGTAGGTAATATACACATACATATATATAAATGCATATGCATATATATGCATATATATATGTGTATATGTGTGTGTGTAGAGAGAGGTAGAGAGGTAGAGGTGTAGAGGTAGAGGTGTAGAGGTAGAGGTAGAGAGGTAGAGGTAGAGAGGAAGAGACTAGTAGAGACAGAAGTAGAGAGAGGTAGAGAGGTAGAGAGTGGAGAGTGAGTAATAGAGAATAGAGAGTGAGTAGTAGAGAGTAGTAGAGAGCAGTAGAGAGAGTAGCAGAGAGTGAGTAGTAGAGAGTAGTAGAGTGAATAGTAGAGTGAGTAGTAGAGAGTAGTAGAGAGTGAGTAGTAGAGAGTGAGTAGTAGAGAGTAGTAGAGAGTAAGTAGTAGAGTGAGTAGTAGAGAGCAGTAGAGAGTGAGTAGTAGAGAGTAGTAAAGAGTGAGTAGTAGAGTAGTAGAGAGTGAGTAGTAGAGAGTGAGTAGTAGAGAGTAGTAGAGAGTGAGTAGTAGAGAGTGAGTAGCAGAGAGAGAGAATAGTAGAGAGTAGTAGAGAGTGAGTAGTAGAGAGAGTAGTATCAAGCCCATTATCGCCGCTTTATCGGCAGTTTCCTGTTCTAAAAATACAATTTTTTTTGTTTTGTATTTTTGTTGTGTTGTCTCAACAAATTCCAAGCGGAACAAAAGAATGAAATAAAGAACAACTAATGTCTAGGACAGCAATGATCCTGCATCCTGCGTTTCAGCAAGTCTATAGACTGTTCCCCATAACACAAACGTTTATCCCAATAAATGCATAGAACTTTAACTTTAGCAAAGTCAGAATCAATATGTGGGTGTGGACCGCTTGCTGAAAAACCTGCTGCCGCAGTTGATGTGCTTGGTGTAGCAGCAGGTGGGTTCTTGTGCAACCTCCGTCTTGCAGCTTGAGCAAAGTTCTTGGGGTGCAAGTTCTTCACGTGTCGCACCATATTTGTTGTGCCAAAGGATTATTTTTTTAGATGGATCACCCCTTGAAAGAGTTGTTTGGCAAATTTTACATGTTACTTTTGGAACATTAAACATTTTTTGTCCTTCTGGAAAAGTAAAAAATTCAAATTAGAGCTTCTTTCCTCTTCTTTGGAAGTTCTTCAGGAATGAAATCTCCCTCTAAAAAAACTGCTGGAAGATGAGTCCTTTGCTCTTATTATGGTGATCTTCCTTCTATTTGAGAAGATTCTCAGAAGAAATGCTTCTTCTTAGAAAGTCAAAGTCGAATAATTATAATGGGACGGAACTTTCAAAAGTCGCAATAGGAAAAGTTATGAACCAATCAAATCTCTACTTTTAAAGTCACATGGCTTTGCGTACGCTTATGATGCGCTTGCGCAGCTTTTCAATACGAGTACGCATGATGTTCTACCGCGATTTGTGTAATTCTTTTTAAAAGTAATATATGATTATTACAAGTATTAAAACAAAATTCATAGTTATCCCAAATGTCTGCGCTTTGTATGTACATTAAATACATACATGTTTTAAACCAAGTAGAAACATTGCCCCCTTTCGCGTACAGAACGCCCGTACATGACGTCACACCAAAGCTTTAATGCGACGCGTAACGTCAAAGAATATTCGTACCGTATGCGCAGGTACACGCTGAGTATGATAAGCAGTACAAACTATGGTGCGATCACCTTTCACTGACAAATCAGAGCTCAGGGCGCGCTAAGGAGAAAGATTAGAAGTGCTGACTCATTGCAGGTACTATTCTGGGCCTGCCTCTGCGCACATTATAACTCCGCCCCATCTCTCTCTGTTGTTATTTGTTAGTGCACACACTCGTACTTGCAAAAGCGCGGTGCACGCCCGCCCACACTACTCACATGCGGCCACCAAGCATGCTTGCTATCATTTAGACTGGAAACCAACACATTACCCAATGGCATGTCCCCCAGGGCCTTCATTCTTGCAGTCCACGAAAACGCTACCAATGACGGCCCTGGGCTTGGTTTGGTCAGCCCCCGCAGTTCCCATATAATGCGGGCACTGACATGAGCACACTCTCTATTGCCTGCCTCTGCTGCGGTGACAGACAGACTGTCGAAAACACCCCAGACTCAGCGAAACCACAGCCTTTCAAGACACAACAAAAGACGACAAAAACAAAGGTAAGAGAAGATGTCACAACATCAGCCTCCACTGTAAATTGAATATGCATAATGCTATTTTTTTAACTTTCATATGGCTTTCCTACCCCTCAATGGTTTTAAAGTGTACTTACATAATTGAAATTTTTCTTTATGAGTCACGAGGTCCTATACACCTCTAATCTTAAAAATTGTGCGTGCATACATTTCTGTGTCGTATTTCTGTACTACGCCACGTGTTTAGGCCTCTATTATTATTAATTGTGCGTCCATGATAGTATTTTTTTTTCTGCGTCACGAGGCCGTCCCAGGCCTCTATTAACTTATTGATCTTCCTTTGTTTGCTGGAGCTGCAACAGTCTTAACTATGGAATATTAAGAACCCACATTAAAATTCACTTTTGATAGTAGTTACGCAACTCAGTTTACGATGACTAATCAAAATGTCCTTTTGTTTCCTTCAACAAACATTGTTCAGAAGCAACCACGGCCTATCGAGCAACAGCAATGGAATTCTCTGCAACTTATTGAATATACTTTGACGTATAGAAGCAGAGTTCAAGTCGAATGGTGAACTCCGGTGGCCGCACTCTTTATACAAGCTAAGCACCAGGCGCGCCACACCAATTGGGCTCATGGGGCTTCAGCCCTCCCCGTCGTGTGTGTCAGCCCGGGCTGACACGTCTTCACGGGCTGGCGAGCATCTAATTGCAGCCGCACCCGAGTACTTAACAGGTCTTTAAAAGACCATTAATTGTAAATGAGGCTTTTGTTGTGTTCACCCATTCTTACAGCCACTCTGTCTGTGGTTGGAAGAATGAGCCCCCCCCCCCCGAAATTTGGCTCTAGTTGCCTGCCTGGTAAGCACAGCAGCCTAGATCTACAAAGCCTTCATAGCAATGCATTAGAAATAAGTCGCCATAACGGGCATCAGTAACGCAGTAGGCACTTCCATATAGACACTACTTAAACACAGCACTATAACAACTGAAATATACCAGGTACACTGCACTGGTAAAACTGTAATGTTAGCTTTATTTGTGAAATGAGAGAGGGACATATTATCAAGCCTTGGCGACAAAATTATCACCACTTTATTTGCAGCAAACTGCTGCTAAAGTGTCCATAATAGGTTTGATAATATACTCTATTGAATTCCAATCGAAGCTCGTGTTAGATGTGAAGGACATCTAACATGAGCTTCGATTGGAATTCCATAGAGCATATTATCAAACTCATTATCGCCACTTTAGCGACACTTTCCTGCCGATAAACTAGCGATAATGTTGTCGCCCAGGCTAGATATTATGGCCCAGAGTGCGTAGTGTACAGCTGCTTCTCTGTAAACTCTATATTTACCTCCGAGCAGTGACAACAGATAAGTTTCAACAGTCTGACAAACAGATCCACAACCTTATTACGCCACTTTTGAGTTACTTTTAACATGAGTAAAGTGACGCAAGGAAAAAATCTCAACTCGAGACTCTGTGACACAGTTTTAATGTTGTTTTCTCTCTCTTTCTCCCTCCCACTCTCTGTGACATAATTTCTCTTTCTCTCTTAAACTTAGACACTGCTCTCTTGGAGGTGTAGACGTGTGGAAGAATTGTTCAGAATAAGTTGTGACACCAACTGCCTGAAATGTTTACCCGCAAGGTTTATACAATGGTAAGCACAGAGGACTAGATCTACAAAGCCTTCATAAGAATGCATTAGAAATAAGTCGCCATAACGGGCATCAGTAACGCAGTAGGCACTTCCATATAGACACCACTTGAACGCGGCACTATAACAGAACTGGAATGTACGAGTCACATTGCACACGTAAAACCGCAGAGTTACCAAAACTTGTAGGGGCATAGTATCAAGAACGGCGATAAAATTATCGCCGTTTCAGCGGCAAGAAACTGCCGCTAAAGCGGCGATAATGGGCTTGATAATATGCCCTTGTGAAATCCCATAGTAGCCCAGGTTAACACCAGAACATAGACTGCTATGGGAACTCACAACACCATATTATCAAGCCCATTATCCCCGCTTTAGCTGCAGTTTCCTGCCGCTGAAATGGCGATAATTTTATCGCCGTTCTTGATAATATGCCCCGTAATGCTTCAGCTCATTTACTCACATCTACATAATTCTAAACTCTAATTTTCTTTTTTACTTTTGCAGATTACCAATCGGACACCTTTTGGAATCCATTTCACAATTTGTTTATAACATTGTTTAAGTTATTTTTCCAGTTCTAATATAGTTATAATTGAGTTTTGTTTATATTTATTGTATAATAAAAGTTAATAAAAAATAACTACATACTTCTTTTATTTTGTGGGGAGGGGTATGATGGCCCACAATAAAAATAATGTTGAAATACTATAGTATGATATTCAAGACTAGGATTGAAAACTACTGAGTTCTAACTAACAGATATAATAAAAACAACGGTGAGAAACTACTAAAATGGCGCTGGACGGAGTATGTAATCAACGTTTGGCTCCTCGGCACTACCTTTCAAATAAATATATAAAAAGTATGACTATTAATACTGTACAAAAGTACAGCAGCGGATGGCACACGAACCGGGAAAAGAAAGCGACAGATTTACTAACTGATATAAAGAAAGGTTTGCTTGTTGAACTTGAAGAAAAAGAAAACATGGGCTTCAAAACGATGCTGAGCATGCGAAGAGAGTACAACTGCTACA
The DNA here is from genome assembly GCF_964261635.1 of Lissotriton helveticus. Taxonomy (NCBI): domain Eukaryota; kingdom Metazoa; phylum Chordata; class Amphibia; order Caudata; family Salamandridae; genus Lissotriton; species Lissotriton helveticus. The sequence continues at coordinate 429,447,844 of NC_136059.1, forward strand.
CCAAAAAAAAACATACTATCATAGAAATGAAGGAGCATATTATCAACAAAAAGCGATACATTATAGCCGCTTTTATCGACAGGAAACTGCAGATAAAGCGGCGATAATGCGCTTGATAATAGGCCCTTGTAGCTTCCCATAGCAGCCCAGGTTCTGGTGTTAACCTGGGATCCTATGGTTATTCACAAGGGCATATTATCAAGCCCATTATCGCCGCTTTATCTTCAGTTTCCTGCCGATAGAAGCGACGATAATGTATCGCCTTTTGTTGATAATATGGCTCATTGCTCTTTTTTTGACCAGTAAACTTAGGTGCATATTATCAAGGACCGGTGTTACAATTATCGCAGTTTTATTGGCAAGAAACTGCAGATAAAACGGCGATAACGACCATGATAATACGGCCTTGTTATTTCCATAGAAGCCCATGTTAACACCAGAACATAGGCTTCTATGGCAATTAACAAGGACGTATTATCAAGCCCACCCTCCCAACATTAATAAAAACCATAGACAGATGTAAATTCCCATAGCAGCCCAAGTTCTGATGTTAACCTGGGCTGCTATGGTTATTCACAAGGGCATATTATCAAGCCCATTATCGCCGCTTTATCGGCAATTTCCTGCCAATAAAGGCGACGATAATGTATCGCCTTTTGTTGATAATATGGCCCATTGCTCTTTTTTTAGACCCATAAACTTAGGTGCATATTATCATGGACCGGTGTTAAAATAATCACTGTTTTATTGGCAAGAACCTGCCGATGAAACAGCGATAATGAGCTTCATAATATGGCCTTGTTATTTCCCATAGAAGCCCATGTTAACACCAGAACATAGGCTTCTATGGGAATTTACAAGGACGTATTATCAAGCCCACCCTCCCAACATTAAAAAAAAAACTCCAGACAATTCAGGTACCCGGAGATGGAAGGTCATTTTACATATCACTGCCCCAGAAATGTGGCGTTCCCGCGCCACGTGTACGGGGAGAGAGAGAGAGAGAGAGCTCAAAACATTTTTTTTTTTTTAAAAGACCCAAGGGGTGCCGCTCACCGAGACTGCGGGGAGTAGGACCGTAACCCCCCAGCATACTTCAAAATAAAAACAGAGGAGTGCCATTCCCCAATGCTTGGGGCACCTTACAAGCCCCCATTATGCAGAAAAATTGCCCCGTAATTTGCCCCACCAGGACCTAATGAATAAAACAGACTTCTACTTTTTTTCCACCTTTTCTACCACGTACAAGTACTGCACGAGTACCCTGCCATTTTTATTTAAAGAAAAATAAAAATTGAGCCTAAAGATCCATGTACCACCCCCTGACCAAGACTATAGACTCAGAATGTTTCTACCCTGCCCCGTTTCCTTATTTCTCAACTTTGTTTTACTGTTTTCTTGTGACTCTGCTCTCCCGACAAACAAGATGGCTGCCAACACTTCCTGGTTTTGAGTATTGACAGCCAATCAGCATGCAGCTCTTGCTCGTAATTGTACGTATTTTCATACGTGTATGCCGCGATTTTCTTAAAAAAAATTTAAATAAAAAATAGAGCGTAAACAGCCATGTACGACCCCCTGAGCAAGCCTAGAGGGTCAGAATGTCTCTACCCTACCCCCTTCCCTTATTTCTCAACTTTGTTTTACTGTTTTCTTGTGACTCGGTTCTAGCGAGGCACAAGATGGCCTCAAACACTTTCTGGTTTGGAGTGTTGACAGACAGTTCACAGCCAATCAGCATGCAGCTCGCGCTCGTAATTGAACAGATTTCAGTAAGCGTGCTGAACTCTGTCTCTAGATATCGGTATGATTTTACTTGCAATTTTCTCAGAAAATACTGAACGGATTTACACCATTTAACAAAAAGCACAATCTGCAAACAGAACTCTACCTCTCTGCCAAATTTCGTGTAATTCCGTTCAGCCGTTCGGGCTGTAGCCCTGGCTAAAGGTCCCTATGGAAAATTGCATGGGGAAAACACGTTTTGGGATGCCCCATTTTTCTCGGCCCCCACTTGACGAATCACCCCCAAACTTTCAGGGACGGAGCGGAACCAAGCAGGCCATGTTCTTGGAGATATTCACGAAGATTCGTCCACCGACGCCAAAGTTATTCCAAATAGAATGTTGTGGATTTCCAATGGAAAGTAGATTCTAACTATAACTACCTACTGGCGATCGGCAGTAGAATATATATATATATATATATATATATATATATATATATATATATATATATATATATATATATATATATATTCACTTAAAAAACATAGGTTTCAGGCCTTATATAGTTAGGAATTAGCATTTAAAAAACCATTGAAATTGCTCCTATATAGTTAGTTGTACTAACTATATTTTGCGCACCCGCAATCCACTGCTGATGATGTCACATATCACATCATTCATGACATGGTCAGTGACATCACTGATGACATCACTGATGACATCTCAAATGACATCACTGATGACATCACTGATGACATCTCATTTGACATCACTGATTACATCATCCAGTGACTGTGTGTTTCTGTAAAGTTTAAATATGTTTTACATATTGACGAATGGGTGGATGTATAAGTGTCTGGATGAAGGATTTAGTAGGTGCGTGACTGACTGTATGAGTGAGTGATTAAATGTGTCTTACTAAATGCATGGGTTAGTGACTAAACTGTCTGAATGTGTGCATCAGTATGTCTGTTGTTGTGTAAGCTGCTGCATGTGTTGATCAGTAGCTATATGAGTGGCTATATGGGTTATTGATTGGTTGCCCAAGTATTTGAATGGGAGACTGAGTGTGTGTGTGGGTGGCTGGGAGGTATGTGACTCTATGCATAGATGTGTGAGCAGTTGATTCACTAGGTGTATGAGTTCAAGAGTGCATGCGGAAACAGCTATATGGGTGGTTGACTGTGTGCATGGGTGTGTTGGTGAGTGAATGGATATCTCAGTGCTACATGTCCAAGTAAGTTCATATGTAAAACACAGTGCATGTGAGAGTTGGCATATATAAATGACTATACATGAGAGCCAGTGAATGTGCGAGTGGCTGTATGGATCATTGTGTACGTGTATCAGTGATTGTATAAGAGAGTAAGTATGTGTTAGTATATGTTTGAATAAGTAAGGTGTTGTGTGTATAACTGTATAGTTGAGGAAATGGAAGTGCGATTGATTCATTGCATGACTGACTAGGTGTGTGAGTAACTCCATGGATGAGTGGCAGTGTGTGAGTGTCTGTATAAGTGTATGAGTGCATATGATAGTGGTGTATTGATGAGTGACTGTATGTATGAGTGATTCTATGGGTGAATGAGTGAATGTGTGTGTGGACCTAGGAATCAGTGAGTGCGTATGTAGTAACTGGTATTGGTGTGTCAATGGTTTCAAGAATGGTAGTCTGTATTTAACACTGGGTGCATCAAAGGTTATATTAGAGTGTGAGGAGGTGCATCGTATTATCACATGAATGATATCATCAGTGATGTGATCAGTGATGTCAAATGAGATGTCATCAGTGATGTCATCAGTGATGTCATTTGAGATGTCATCAGTGATGTCATCAGTGATGTCACTGACCATGTCATGAATGATGTAATATGTGACATCATCAGCAGTGGATTGCGGGTGCGCGAAATATAGTTAGTACAACTAACTATATAGGAGCAATTTCAATGGTTTTTTAAATGCTAATTCCTAACTATTTAAGGCCTGAAACCTATGGTTTTTTAAGTGAATTTGCAAGGTTTTTTAAATGCTAATTCCTAACTATATTCACTGAAAAAACCATAGGTTTTACACACGTTATAGTTAGGAAGTAGCATTTAAAAAACCTATGAAATTCACTGAAAAAACCATAGGTTTTACACACGTTATAGTTAGGAAGTAGCATTTAAAAAACCTATGAAATTCACTGAAAAACCATAGGTTTCACACCTGTTATAGTTAGCTGGAAGTTTTACTCGCATAAAACCATTGAAATTCCCACGTTATAGTTAGTTGGACTCACTATAACTTGCGCGTGCAATGCACTGCTGATGACGTCACATATTACATCACTCATGACATGGTCAGTGACATCACTCATGACATCACTGATGACACCATCCAGTGAATGTGTGTCTTTCTGAAAAATAAATATTAGTGAGTAATATTTAAATATTTAAATATATGTATTAGTGTTTCACTTTGTGTATAAGTGGCTGCATGGGTTGGTGAGTAGCTACATGTGTATGTATATGGGTTATTAGATGTTTTTCTTAGTATCAGTATGAGAGTTTGCATGGTTTGGTGGGGGTATTACTTAGCACATAGATGCATGAATGACTGACTCTCTGTTTGTATGTATTTTGAAGACAGCATATGTGCAAGACTGTATGGGTGGATGACTGTGTATATGCGTGTGTTACTGAGTGAATGACTGTCTCACTAGTGTCTTTATCAGTAACTACATATGTTTTAATCTAATATATGTGAATATTGATGTATATAAGTGAGTATATGTGAGAGTGAGGGATTCTAAGAGTTCTTGTTTAAATTAGTATGTATTTCTATAAGTGATTGTTTAAGAGAGTAAGTATGTGTAAGTTTCCTTAGAAGTAAAGTGGTAATGTGTGTATAGCTGAATATGCAAATAAATAGATGTTGAATATTTATTTGCATGTGTGAGTATGTGTGTGAGTAACTTTTGGATGACTGTCGTTGTGTAACAGGATATATAGGTGTATCACTACATATGATGAGTGAATATATGTATGAGTGACTATATAGAACTGTTGGTGAATGAGTGGATGTGTATATAGATGGTGGAATTACTGAATTGGTTGTTGTAACTGGTATGGGTATCTCCATTTTTTTGAAAATGTTAGTTTCTATTTTTGAATGTCTGTATCAAAGGTTACATTACAGTGAAAGGAGGTCTGTCACTCTGTCACAAGGATGGTGTCATCAGTGATGTCATGAGTGATGTCACTGACCATGTCATGAGTGATGTAATATGTGACGTCATCAGCAGTGCATTGCACGCGCAAGTTATAGTGAGTCCAACTAACTATAACGTGGGAATTTCAATGGTTTTATGCGAGTTAAACTTCCAGCTAACTATAACTGGTGTGAAACCTATGGTTTTTCAGTGAATTTCATAGGTTTTTTAAATGCTACTTCCTAACTATAACGTGTGTAAAACCTATGGTTTTTTCAGTGAATTTCATAGGTTTTTTAAATGCTACTTCCTAACTATAATGTGTGTAAAACCTATGTTTTTTTCAGTGAATTTCATAGGTTTTTTAAAGGCAAATTTCTAACTATAAGCTGTTTATAAATTATATTTTTCATTATATTTCATTGTTTTTATTAATTGCGAAATATGAAATACTTTTTAAATGTAATCTATAGTTTTATTTAAAATTTTCAAGAAATGTTTTCATAGTATTACAAACTTTTCTTCACTGTTAGAATTGCTTAGGGACTCCTTGTAAGTTTCAAAAGCTTTACAAACTGTTTACCTTACCTTCATTTTACCGTTTTCAGACTTGCCACTAAATGTTGAAAAACGTACTGTGCTGCGCGACCGATTGCGCGCACCCCGGTATTTTGAAACAATAAAAAAGGTTTGATACTGTATCGGCATTGTTCTTGTGACCCCATATCAAGGTATTTAACATTTAGAATGTATACCTTTCCTCCTTTTCACATTTTAAAACTTCATTACATTAGACCGATACTTCTAATTCACGTATGTGTCTGGATTCCGTCACCGCGTATACGTCCTAATACGCGCATGTAAAATCATGTGACTTGAAAACAACACTTCCTATTGGTTCATAGTAGTTTCTATTCTGCAATTTTCCAGAAACCACCAACTTCCCTCACTATCTTTATGGCGCTGAAGAGAGAACAACCTTTTTCATCTGTTCGGAGACTTTGGTGAAATGGCGGCCGCATGCAATTCTTCTTCAGAATCCGAAGAAAATGTTTATCTTCCTTTAACAAAAAAAAAAGGAATCTTTTATTTGGCAATTTTTTACCTTTACTGAGGGGCAAAAAAAAGTAAATGCTCCGAAAGTAACGTGCACAATTTGTGGCTCCGTACTTTCAAGAGGAAATGCAACCAAAAAATATTCCTTTTCAATTCATACTATGAAGAGGCATATGAACCAAGTCCACCCTGTTCAATATGCACAGGCAGCGACAAGAGCTCTGGCCACAGAACTGCCACCATCTCAGGCCAGTACTTCATCGACCAGACGACCTACATCTCCATCGACTGAACATATGGAGTTGAAACCATTTATGTCAAAAGTGCATATAAAATGCAACAAAGTGCAAAGGATTGATGGTATACGGGAGCAGAGCCTCATTCTTATTGAGAAAAGATTTCGTGACCATAAAAGATTCGAATGCATCTAATTTTTTAACAACTTCAAATGTTCATGTTTTAAAGTTCAAAAATTTGGTTCCAGTTTTACAAATTATAAAGAATACAAAAGTTTTAAAAAAAAAAAACTTCACAAAAAAACAGTTCTTTTCAGAACTACCTCATTGTACCAAAAAGAGCTCTATTATTAAGCTAAAGTATCGCCGCATTTTCAGAACAATAATAAAAGAATGCGGCAATACTTAGGGCATATTATGAAGAAGACGTGATAATTTCACGTCGCTTTTATTGGCAGAACGCAGTAACAAAAGCGCCGATAATCGCCTTCATAATATAAGCCATATTATCATGGATGGACGATACAATATCGCCATTTCTATCGGCCGATAAAGCGGCGATAATGCACTTGATGATATGCTGTATGAAAATCCTATTGTAGCCCATACTACATGTTTTCGCATCTCACATGGGCTTTCATAGGATTTCCATCCGGCATATTATGAAACCCATTATCGCCGCTTTATTTCCAATTTCCTGTCGATGAAAGCGGTGAAAATATATCGACCGTCCATTATAATATGCCTGTTTGTTTTTCAAAATTCAAATTAAAACATATGTTATATGCCTTTATATCTAACATTGCGTTCGACTGCAATTTATTAAGCATAATATGGATGCCGTTTTCGCCGCTATATCGGCAACTTCCTGCTGTTGAAGGCAGCGATAACATTTTTTGAATCTTTGTAAATATTCTTCAACATCTTTATAAAAACGTCATAACACCGCCTGCGCTAAAAGCAATTTGCATGTGTGCCGCACACACAGTTAATGAGATGCATAGTAGGCATATGTTAAACTAGAAGCAAAATCTGTTTAAAGGCAAAAATACTATCTCGTACACGGCGGCTGTTAGAAAAACAGTTTAAATAAAGTTGTTTATCGTACAAGTGCCACGAGCAGCTTTCATGAAGCATTTGGCAGCGTTAACGTGGAGGTGTGGAAACTAAAACTAAATCAACCCCCTCTCTTACTTACAAAGCACACATTAGTACATAAAAACAACGCGTGTTTTCACACGGTAATGTCAAGTGCCGCAGGCTGTCACAGGGGTACTATCACATATGTATTCAAATTATGTTCACACTGCCTCTTTTGTAATTCTCTGCTTACATGCACTCTCATCACTAGAAATGAAAGTATAGTCCTTCTTCTATTCTCATTTAATGTCCCGTTTTTTACGTTTAGAAATCTAGTAACCGTAAACAACTAGCAAAAATTATCACTAGTTTGGCTTCCTTCCAATATTTTTTCGTAGACCAGCGCCAATTTTAACGCTTAGAAGTCATAGAATTATCAAATTTAAATTCTAAAACTAGTGATTCCCAAACTGTACACCGTGGCTCCCCAGTCCGCCGTAATGAGGTACCAAGGGCACGGAGCACACTAGGTTGCCTAATCGTCCGTAAATTCCACAGACGTCACTACCCTGTTATGTGTAACTGTATCCATTTCAGAGAGCTGCGCGCTCCTCCCCTATGATAACGCTGACAGACCCTGCTGAAACGGCCTTGAATTGTACTGCAGCAGGAGCACCCAACCCGCCCATTGGAATTCTCAAAGGAGCTTCCTGCCTCAATGAACAGAAGACATTGTCTTACATAAAAAAAGTGAAACCACCAGCATGGCATATTATGAAACAGTTTCTTTAAAAAAGGGTTTGAAAGAAAATTAAGAAATCAGATTAACGTTCTTTCATTGTCTCATGAATTTTAAACAGCAGTATTTTCATTAACATATTCAACAATACCATGGTTACTGCTTTTGTACGTAAATGAAGTAGCACCTATTTTCAAAGCCAATAGTCTTTGCTTGTTGTTTGTGTAAAGTTATTTGCTGATCTACATATCTGCATGCAATCAGACATACAACATACCTCCAGTCGAGCACTACACTATACTACTCACAAATCTGTAGTTTAGGTGCTTTAATCTGCCCACAGAATAACATCCAACACCTCCTTTGAAAAGACTCCTCCCTTTTTTTAAACAGTGCTTAAAGTCAGAGGCAGACTGGCAAGGCGGACATTCAAGCATGGGACAAAGGGCCGGTGCCTCAGTGCCCTCTGTGGGCCGTTTATTTCTCCCCTGTCCCAAACCACAGAGAGTGGACTTGGAAAGGGGAGAAAAAAAAAAACTGTCCCACAGAGTACACAGAGACACACAGAGAAAATGAAAGCAGCGTCGCTGTGCGGCCGGACACCCCTGGCCTGCCAAGCAATGAAGCTAAGGCTCGGCTGGGGAGGGGTGATTGTTTGCAAGAATCGGCCTCCCTGGGGTCCAGGTGTTTGTCAGGCCTTTGAGCCATTTTCACCTCGGCCCGCCTGGGCCCCATGCAGCCCATGCATAGGGTGACCAGACGTCCCGGTTTTCCCCGGACGGTCCCCGTTTTTGGAGAAGTGTCCCCGTGTCCCGACACTTTTCTCCAAATGAGTCAAATGTCCCCGTTTTCGAACAGTGTCCGGCGTATACACACAAATGTCCCGGTTTTTCATTAGTCTGGTTGGCCGCCTCCTCTGCAAGTTGATGAGTGCACATTCTGTGGCACAAAGACAAACTGGCTTTCTTTCTTACATATCCTGTATACGGAACACCCATGAATTCCCTATGAGACATACAGTGTAAACCTCTTGAATGAATGAATTAATGTTCTCGAGTAGCCCACATTGAGAACTGAGGGACAGAAAAGGAAATTAAGTTACATTTCTCAGCGCCAGTCTTCTGTTTCCAAAGTATGCGGCGAGGAATTAGATTGCATCTTGTATAATTTCCATCATGCTTATGTTCAAACGTTGTGCCTGCTTACATCCTGCCCTGTTTTTCAAAAGCACTTAAGAGCAAGTGATGCGTAGGATCCCACAATCCGGTCAAGTGAAGACAGCCAGGATAACAACACAGGTCTTCCTAATCCTACAGGTGACATATCTACTAAACCCTTACACCTGAGGTACATTCGTATGAACTGCGCTGATACCCCCACCGCTAAATTTATTCCACTCAGGCTGTAACACACCACATGCACACACCACCGAAAGCACGGGCACTGCTTGGTCAGGTCCAGTGCAGCTGGTAGCCTTGAGCTACTAATAAGCAATTATGTGGGAGATGATAGATCATGTGTAGTGGCATTAGTAACAGTGTCAAGTGAGCATCTAGGCCAGCACAGAGAAATCATGTTACATCAGCCGGCCTCTGAAAGGTGCTGTGCCATGCATGTTGTGTGTACATGTCCCTGATGGCTGCTATGTCCAAGTCTGTGTGTGCGTGTGGCCAAGAGGCAATACGATGGAGTCACTCATTCTGTACATTCTTAAGCTCTACAGGCAGCCCTTCCGGTTGCCTCGCCACACCTCTCATGCCCAAATTCAACTTGACTTTGGCCTTGTAAGCCAGCAGAATGGAGATGTCCACATGACGAGCTTACTGCTTAGTGCTAGAGTGCAGTGACAATATGTACTTCAAGCTGATTGGCACTTGGTCTTAACAGCATTAGTACTTTGTACATGATTCACAATGATAACCTTAGACCAAAAGTCTAAGTTTATGAATTTTGGTAGTCACAAAGGGACTTGCAAGTGGTAATAAAATACCTCTGATTTGTCATCTGTAATGCTTCATCTCGGTCTGTGGAGGGACCTGTCATTGCAGTCGCTTTTCTGTGTCTATGACAGCTGTCAAATAGTCCTACTTTTATGTCGATGGTTACTGCAAACTATAGTACTACTTCTATGTCTATGACCTGTCCCCGTTTTTTGTTTTGAGAATCTGGTCACCCTGCCCATGCAGCAAGTATCTAAAGCAAACAAAAGTGAAAGGTAGCATACAGTGTGATATCACAGAAAAGAGAAGTGTGCAAGTTACAAAAGAGTAGCATACACAGGTACAACAGTAATACTACAGTAAATGGTAAACACTCAAACTGCCAGAACACAATTGCACCAGCTTCACCTCAACCTCCCCCTGGCTACCTAGCTGTGTTTTGTGCTCCCCTGCCAGAACATTTTCCCGAGGCCTGGAGGGCTGATTAATTTACTAATTGCAGGGGCCTTACCTCTGTTCAAGTGCTCCTGAGCTGAAGGCCTGTGAAGGACTAAGGTTACTAATAGCCGCGGCTTTGCTGCTTTTCAGGTGCTCCTGTGCTAGAGGGCTGGAATAATTTTGTGACAGAAAGAGGCCTTGCTATTTTTTTAGTTGCTCAGCATGTACGCCATTGGCACCTTGGCCCTGTGTCCTGTGCAAGAACAGTATCCTCCTACTTTCATTCCTTGTATGTGCAAATGGTGTTTTATGAAAGGGCACGCCCCTTGAATGTGAGCGACACCCATTAAATATGGGCCACGCCTCTTGAATGTGGGCCACTTTTTTCGTCAGTACCCAGGCCGAATTGTGAAGTCAACAATATTCATCCACTACAAAGCTGTTTTTCTTAGTCAAGTTATAAACCGACCATTAAATGATATACCTAAGAACTACTCAGGGGCAGCTATTCGATTTTGTACTTTTTCGAATATGGCACAAATATGTTCCAAAGTGCTTAAAAACAGATAGCAATGTTAGAAACTGTTTCCAATCACTAACATCATGCAATCTTAACTTTGTATGTCAATTATATTAAATTTCACAGACAAACAAAGCAAATCCCAATATAGTTATTATCTGTTATTAGTTATCACTAACTGGTGTTAGCGTCTGCTACATACTAGAGAGACAATTTTATCTGCACTATAATGCCTTTTAAAATAAAAAATGCAGAATAAAACTCCCTTGATAATATGCTGAAAAGTTCTGTAACACATATCATTTACTTGCAATATTTTCACACATCCACATTAGTGAACTAACAGACTGAAATGTTGCTGATTTCTTATATTAATTTTTAAGAGGCTCCTTGTGACCGTGCAGCTAATCCTCCATGGAAATGCTCACATAAAACACAACACTAGTATGACCAGGATACTCAAAGAAATAACACTGGGTTGAAAAAGTGTTTTTATTATTTATACTTACCTAAGAAATAGTAATAAAGAAAAACTTTAAATATTTGAAAAACATGCTATCTGTGAAAGAAAAGTAAAAATATGGTTATAGTGTTATTTCATAAAACAAAACAAAGTAGAAGTGATTGAAGCAGAAAGTAAAAGAAAAGAAGACTGAGGGACAGAAAGAGACCAAGACAGAATATTTTGAAAGAAATAAAAGCAGTCAAAGAATGACTGTCTAAAGGAAAGTGAAGTGACAGACAAAACAACAGTATGATCAGTGATAATACACGAAACAAACAGTCTATCAAATAAACAGACTAAGAGTACCTAAATGTTTTAAAGAACTAGATAAAATGTAGAAAGAATACTAAGAGAAAAAGAGTCAAAAAGGTAGACTAACAGAACATGAATGGAATACAAACAGACATGGAGTATAAGAGAGACAAATCGACAGAAATGAAGTAGGGTGAGAAAACTAAACTATAGATTTTAGATTGGAAATTGAACATAAATAAAGGAAACAAAGTAAAGAAACAAATTGTAAGGTACAGTAAGACAAAGAAGTTAAGATTCAGGAAACAAAGGTGATAATGGATCAATAAAGGTGACTCTCTATAAAGTAACATAAAAAAGAAACTGAAGAGTAAGAAAGACTGAATAGAATACTAACAAAAAAGATGTAAAAGTAAAAGCATGAGTTAAAGAGAATAACCATATCTAAACACCAGTAACAAAGGAAGAGGATGAAAAAAATAAAGATAAGAGACAGATACACAAAACACTCAGATATGATTAATTCTTCTTACCTTAAAAATGTAATATCTGTGGAAGACAATAAAGAAATCTGTTATAATACATACTTCTAAATCCAATGTAACAAAATTACTTAAACAACATATTTACTGGTTTATTTTTGCTGTCCTCAGATAAATTGATTTTCACTATAAACAGTGATTTCAATAGTAATCATCATGTGACAGCAGGGAAAAAAAACCACAATCAAAATGATTGTATTTAAAAAACCCGTACAACATCTCTATACATACTATAAATACCTAGAAAAAAACATGTCTTAAATGTTTTTCTCTAATTCACAATTCCTTGAGTAAGTACATGACATATTTCACAATTATAAACTAACTAAACTATACCAGTCTCTCTCAAAGTCTTTATTTCGGCATGAATGCCATAAAAGAAACAATTCAAATGCATACAATAAAAACATATTAAAAACTGTACAGCGTGGAACATAAAACCATTCATTAAGAACAATTCATTTATATAGGAGACAATTGTAAATAACAGCATCAAAGTTCTGCATTGGACCCCTCATTAATTAATTGAAAGGGAATTTTGACATTTCTACCTATTTACAATCGATAGCCCAATTTTTTTCTTTGGAAAAAGATACAATGCAAAAATCTACTAACACTAAATATTATGGGTTGACTTGTGTTGGTAGAAAGGATTCTCAGAGCCTGAGAACATGATCTCACACCTAACACTAGGCATATTGGTTTGATCCATCTTTTCCTGGCCTGGGCATATAATGGGCAGAAAAAGAGGATATGTTGCTCGTTTTCTTTTTGGTGACTTCCACACATGGGGCAAAGTTCGTCTACCACCTGATTTGGGATATTTGCACCACTGGCCCAACGAGCCAATGTGGAGCCTATTTGGAGGTTGCCGTATCTAAATTTTAAAAATAAAGTTTTTGCAAGCGGCGGTTCTATTTCATCCAAAAAGGTCTCGAAAGTTGGTGAGGAACTTTGTTACTAGTGTCCCACTAGATGAAGCACTTTTGGTCATGTCTATGATGTATGTCCAGAAGGCCCTTTTTGCTATTTTTTTTTGAGTTTGGTGGTAATAGGTCTGGGTTTTCCCAATAATGTTTCAGACCTAAATTGTGAAGCCAAGTTTTGACATGTTTGACCCACGATATTACTTGGAAGTTATCGAGCTCCATAACTTCTTTAAGCCCATTTCTATAGTCTTGTAATTCTGGTACCTGCCATAGCCTTATCCATAGCAGCAGAGGGCGTAAAATAATATGGTGGTCCGTTCTTCGAAAATTTAGGTCCAATTGGAGGGGCACCAAAGGGGTACTTCTAGGAACCCTGACCAAACTCCTCACAAAATTGTTATCTAGGACACTAAAAGTGCCTTTCGACCCGGGGCCCCAGATTTCTGAGCCGTAAAGCACTGCTGGCTGCACCTTGAATTTAAAAAGTTCAACCGCAGGGGATACGGCTTTGCTGGTACTCAGACTTTGTTCCCTGAGAATGGGTTTTGCATTCTGACAAAATGTCATCTTGCTTTTTTCCAGTTGGGCTTTCCAAGAAAATTTGGAATCCAGTGTCACCCCTAAATATGCAAAGTAAGGAACCGATTCTAATTTTAGACCATTAAGGGTTAAGCAGCCTTTATCTGTTTTAGTCGGATTTAGGGCCATACACTTAGTCTTTTTCCCGTTTATCTCCAATCCTTTCTTGCTACAATACTCGCTGAAGGAATTTAGGAGAGCTTGAAGACCTTTTTTTGTCTGGGAAATCAGAATAGTGTCGTCAGCGAATAATAGGGAAGTTACCTTTTCACCCTTGAGCTTGGGGGAATCGTTTTTACATCCCTCTAAATGTGATGGAATATCATTCACGAAAAGGGAGAAGAGGGAAGGGGCCAAGACACACCCCTGGCGCACACCACGCTCAATAGGAATTTTTGGGGTTAGTTCTCCGTTTGGGCCCCAGCGAATTCTCGCAAAATTGTCTCTATGGAGCTCTTTAATTTGCGCTATTAAGGTGGTTGGCATCCCTACTACACTCAATGCTTCCCATAGTAATTTTCGCGGCACTAAGTCGAATGCTGCCCTTAGGTCAACAAACGCAACATGTAGCTGGCCCTTTTTGATCTTAACATATTTCCAATAAAGGCAACAGAAACGGAAAATTTGATCTATTGTACTTACTTTGGGTCTGAATCCCGCTTGATATCTAGTCAAAATTGCCTTTTCGTCCAGCCAGTCATTAACACGAAATAAAATATGACGTGCATACATTTTCTGGAGTATGTCCATTAAACTTATTGGCCGGTAATTTGAGGGGTCCATCCTGTCTCCTTTTTTAAAAATTAAAGCAATTTCAGCTCCCTTCCAACTCTCTGGGAAATCTAGATTTCGGGATAACTCATTGCACAAGTAATTAATGTAGGGTGCCCATATTTTTAGATCATGTTTATACAAGTCTCCCGGAATCTTGTCTAACCCAGGGGGCTTTGCCAGGTTTAATTTGGCTTATTGCCAGTTCAGTCTCTCCTAGCGTAAAGTTCAAATAGTCTGTTGGAAGAGCATTACTTAGGACAACCATAGCAGTGGGGAGTTCTTCATATTTTTTATAAAGGCTAGTGAAGTGGTTTACCCAGGTCTGTTCGTCCAAACTATACCAGTCACTTTTAAATACCGCTCAACAAATAACCGTGCAACTATGTTCTTAAAACATTTATCTCAAGTCAACATTTGATATCTCATTTTTTTCCGCATGGCCAAATACTATGAGATAAGTCATTATTTTTTGAGTACCTCTCAACAAACTCGCGAGTACGTATGTTCTAGAAAGATTTATCTGAAGTCCACATTTAGATATCTCATACATTTCCGCAAGGCCAAATGGTATGAGTTAATTTGTTTTTTTTGAGTACCTCTCAACAAACTTCCAAGTAAGTATACTCTAAAAACATTTATCTTAAGTCAACATTTTCATATATCATTGTTTTTCGCGTAGCCAAATAGTATAAGTTAATTCCAACATGTCCTGTAGCAGAAACATTAAGGAAACCTTACCTGATGCTATCACATTGGCACATAAACGTTTCATTTCTATATTTGAACACCCTTAATCACATCGTATTTCTAAAGAACACATTTTCATATCTTTACAGTATTACTCTGACTCCACCAAGTAATTTCACTGAAATGTTGGTTGCAAAAATATCAGATAAGAATTTCTGAACTCGGAAGGCAAACGTTTCTTAAAACTTAATTGACTATCATTGCACAGCGTCCAACCAGTTGGACTCTTCAAATAAGCTATGTAATGACCTGATGATATAGATGACCCTTCATGAAAAATA
Organism: Lissotriton helveticus; assembly: GCF_964261635.1. Lineage (NCBI taxonomy): Eukaryota > Metazoa > Chordata > Amphibia > Caudata > Salamandridae > Lissotriton > Lissotriton helveticus. The sequence continues at coordinate 429,463,382 of NC_136059.1, forward strand.
ATTGCTACAGTGACAAATGTTCTTCTAGAAATAGATATTTGAGAAGCCACATAATTTTTTATTAAAGTTGACAATTTACTTCCATCAGCTCTGCATCGTTGAAGCATTAAAATAACATACTGTCCATATCTATGGATAAATAAAGTAGATAACATTTCTGAATTACATTGAGAACAGACCATATTCAGATACGCATCTTTAACTAGTTAATTAAAGGATACTGTTTTACGATCTGGTAATGTTAAATATATAAATCTTTCTGTATGTATGTCAGTACTACTTGTAAATGAGCATTTATGGCAAATATGTTCCCATTTATAAGAAAGGCCAAAAAGACTATCAATACCTACACCTTCTTCTTCCAAAACTGTAAGCATATACATAATAAATTCCTGACAATCTTGCTGAATATTCTGAGAAAATTGATTTACTCCTGTACATATGTCTAAAACATTCCTTACTTCTGAAACACTTGCTACTTCACTATTACCACTGGTACATTTTTCAAACACAGAATTTAAAGAACAACAACATGTTTGCTCCTGATTTTCTCTAATCTGTTGCTGTAAACTTTGTAGAAAAAAAAAACACATTAACCACTACATTTGAATAGCAGTTGACACCAGACCTATTTTCAAATTTAAATCCAACAATCTCTGTAGTACTAACCTTTTCCTTAGTCTTATCAATGACACTCTCATCTTTTTTTCTTTGTTTCTCTACTACTTCAGTACATTGTTCCTCATTTCTCCTTTTCTGACCAACTATACTCTTTTTAATTAAAGGATATTGAGGTAAACTTGGAGCATATTCTCTTCTTAACCTATTATACTCCTTTACACATTTTAAATCTGCACTGATCTTTGTCTCATCAAAATCAATTAGATAAAGCCCAGATAAAGTTCTAACTCGTGATAAAGCAACATATCCCATACCCTCTTTGAATACACTATTTCCAATATTTACCAAAGCACAATCTACACTTAAACCTTGCGATGTGTGAATAGTCACTGCATATGCCAAACAAATTGGAAATTGTTTCCGACGGACATACAAGTCTTTTACAAGTAAAAAACGACTTGAGCAGCGACTGATTTGTTGAACTTCCTCAATTCCATCAAATTTTATTCATAAAAATTCAATCTCATCTCTAATGGGGTAATTTACAAAACTAACAACATTACCCATTGCTTCGTTCACCAGACCTCTTTCTACAAGTAAATTTCTCCGTAAAATAATCCGACAATTTAAACATACATACAGATTCTTCTCTAAACCAGCAGTTTTAGATATAGATGTCTGTAGACTATCCAATTTTAACGTTAATTTATCAGACAAAACAATAGTACTTCCTTCATGCTCTATTTTATCTTTTGCTTCCAATTTCTTAATTTCTTGATTTTCCAACTTCAACATTTTCTCATTGAAAACTGAGCATTCTTTTAGAGTTGGCATCAAGCATATAACTGACTTATCTTTTACCTCTTTACTATATATTTTCTCAGGTACATTATCTTCATTGGGAAACAACTTACAAAGTAATCGAGTTTGTAGAGTTTCTTTTGCATCTTCAGTTAATCTTCCAATCCTTATATCTTGAAGAATATTTCCATATTTAGTATCCTTTGCCTGTCTCATATTTTGAATCAGTTCAGTATATTTGAAATGTGACCATATATTAACATTTCCAATACTGCCAAGACACTTCCTGGTGTCTTCATGTGTCACAGTTTCAAATACAGATTGTCCTTTTACAGGAGTTAGTTGCAGTAGATCTCCAAAAACTATGACATGTTTCCCTCCAAATAAAACATCATAGTCAGTTTTAAGTATCTGCTGCATTCTTAAATGTACAAAAGCAAGCAATAAATTGGATACCATGCTTACCTCATCAATAATAAGAAGTTTCATTTCTTTAAGAACTCTTGAAACTTCATAACAAGCGTCTCCAGATAGCTTGTGATATTGTAATTTGTTTTCATGTTCAACTGGCAGCATCAGTAAACGATGTAAAGTAATACCTTTAATATTATGTGCTGCCAATCCAGTTGGAGCTGTCACAACACAAGACAATGGTGACTGAGTTTTTTGCTGTAGATAGGTACTAATTCCTATTATAAGAAAACTTTTCCCTGTCCCAGCTTCTCCACTTACATATAGTCGAATAGGTTGAAATGACATACATGAGCATTCTTTTTTCTCATGACGAAAACCATGCTCTATGTGCTCTGTCACTTCATCATATATCTGTCTTTGCTCAAGATTAAATTCCTTCTCCAATTCTTCTAAGCTTATTATATCCTCTTGAGCTTGTTGCATTGCTCTTTCCACCTCATCCATGGCAGTGGCTGCTTCATTTCGGATAATTGGTTCTCCCAGTGGATCCTGACTCAACGATGCTGAACTTTCAGTGTCTTGTGAACTTTCTCTAGCAATCTCTGCTGCAATTGTTGCTTTTTGCTCTATTTCGTCGTTCAACATTTTGAGATAATTACTAAAAGCAGGACATTCTATACTACTTTTAGATGTGTTAAAAGAATCTTCATAACTTACAAAGTCTCCAAGTAGTTCCTCTTAACTACGCCATGGTTTAAAGAGTTGCAAAAGAGCTAAATAGTAAAATTCTCTTTTGTCTGGATTTTCGCAACTCAGTTTTCGGTGATTAATCAAATGTCCTTTTGTTTGTTTCACCAGACATCCTTCCTGTCCAATTACAGCATACGTACCTTTTTCAACATTCTCTTTAATATTCCTTTTAAAAGTATATTTTTCAAGAACTTCATACAGACAAATATTTTCAAGCAGATTACTTCTATTTGGATAGTATGTATCCAACATATTTGTTTTCAGAATGTCTGTACTGTTTGGTTCTTTCTGTGCTAAATATTCAATTTCTTGCACAGTTTTCAAAACACGGTTTCGTGTTCCTGCTAGGATACTTCGAGATTTTGCATAAAGACTTGCTGATGATAATCGATCACAGCATTCATATGCTCCAATTTCTCGATGTGACAACATCTTCAAACTGTATGTATACAATTTCTTGCTTAGGCTCTTGTCATGAGAAATATCTTCCCACATCTCCTTCAGTTCCGTCTTTTCAGATTTCGTGATGTAAGACGTTACATATCGAGCCACAGCAATAGAGTTGTCTGCAACATATTGTATATCCATGTTAGCATTCCACATGGACAAAATGACAGGGTTGTAGTCATTTATATATTTGGACTCTTCTCCTCTCCTTAAATTGTATGTATTTTTGGGTGATCTTCTTCTGATGTTATGTCGCAAAGATGATATCAAATTGTTCACTCTTCCTCTTGAAAGCACTGGTCGTGCAAATCCAAAACGACATTTTGTATAGAACTTATCCTTTGATTTGAATTTTCGCAGACAATATTTTCCACAACGATGTCTTTGAAACCGTAACACTTTTTCTCTTAAGTCTTTATCAGTTGTACTGTTAGGTATGTCACAAGTGGCATATTCCTCAATAAAAGACAGTACAGTGTCATCGGAGTCTTTTCCAAATTTAGGAGCATCCTTGATCCATAGTAACATATGAATATGTGGAGCACCTCTAGCTTGATACTCTTTTCTCCAGAAGAAATCCAAAACTTCACCAAGCGGTGTTTGTAAGAAACAACATCATTGCTTCAAATCGATGATTAAAATATCTGCAAACATTAACCGGATCCAACAAACACAATTCTCCTGGAGTCTTGTAGTTTATATTTTCAATATTTACATTTGCCTCTCGAAGATATTCCAATAAATCTTCCCAGGCGTACTCTGGACAGCTTAGAGTTACAAACCATGTTGGTGCTCCCAGGTTTCGTAGCATGCATTTTAAATCTCCATGACGATGGTACCAATATTCATTAGTACCACGCTGACATGCCATTAAATTAATTAGATGAGAATCCAAAACACTATCTTTCTGTTGCACTTTATCCATAAAATCCTTTGCTGAATCATTTTGCAGATGCACTCCACTTTTTAAGACATGGTTTACTGCATAAGAAAGACCAGATAAGTCACTCTCAAACAGAAGATGAAACAAATATGGGATACATTGATGAAATCTGGTAACCTTCTGCATATAATCTTGTTGTCCGGTACTCAGATGCAGGAATCTGCATAGGTCGATCATCATATCGCGCACCTTCACCTGTTGGGAATAAGTGTGGGAAACAACGACCTTCCAAACTTTTTTCCCACACACTAATAGGACTTACTTCTGCTTTTTTCATCTGAAATAACTCAATTGCATTCCCCATTGCTTCTTTGGAATGCAGTGGATGAACACTGTAATGTTCATAAATTTCTTCACTTCTGGACATGTCGACTTTTTCAATTTGTCCAATAGAGAAATCATTATTCTCTTCATCACTTACATCTTCTTGTTCTACATACACATTTTTATAGTATTTATTATTTTTGATTAAATACAACGTTGCCTTTTTCACTTTCCTAACATCCACTAAATCTTGCCAGATTTTCTTACTCTTTGTAGGTACACCATTAACTAGAATAACAAGAGGTTCCTCTTCTACATTTTCAATACCAATTGTCTCCATATTTTTTTTTAAATCAAGTGGCAAATATACAACTCTACCCTTTAATCCTCTTTGTAAATCTGTAGGATTTATTTTCCCAGTCTTAGGCTCCATACGAACAATAGCCTGAAAAGGATGTACACATTGAATCAAAATAGTCTCATAAGTATTTAAATCCTTCAGTTCCGATGGAATATTTATCAACTCAAGATTATTATGAACAGCTCTAGCAGGCATTTTATTTTCATTTAATTTATTATAACAATATTTATAAATACGTTGCTCAAAACCCAAATCAAAATAGTTTTCTACCAGCAAATAAGTTGCAAACTCTCTCCACTGAGTATTATCTTCATCTTCACTTTTTAAATATAAATCAACTAAACTAGTTTGACTTTTGTAATGAATGCGTCGACAACACACACAAGTTAAATTTGGTTTTTCACCTGCAATGACCTTAAATTGTGTTATTTCTTGTTCAAATTCTTCAGTATGAAAATGTCCAACATTTTCTAACACATTTCCTTCTATAACAATATCAGTTTCTACATTCTCTTCATCTCGACCAAAATAACTTACCTCAATTTCTGCACAAATATTCTTCACATCTAATACACATCCATGCAAAAGAGCACTATTTAACTCTTTAAGTTTAAGTGCTGGACTTTTTGCATAATACATATTTCTGACTAATTTTCTCATTTTGGTATGATGCACTGCTAACATCCTAAAGTGATGAAAAACACTCTGGCATATTTTTTTTGAAAGACAAGCCAAAGAATGTCCTTGCAAACCTATTTTTTCTCTCACTCTGCAACGATCTAATTCTTGCAACAGTACAATTTTTTTGTAAAACTTTCCTTAGTGTACTTACGTAAGAAATTGCGAAAGAAATCAATTGAATCCTGTCGCACACTGCAAATACTGCTACAATTCCAACTATAAACAGGAGCATGAACACATTCCTGTAAAACTTCTCCACCTATTTCCCCTTCTGTATTTCTGACCTCAATTTTCTCTTTCTCAATAGGACAGCCATCCTTCACTTCATACGCTCGACCACTGGTGTCAACTGCATGCAACAAATCGTTACTTTGAAAGTAACTCTCTTCATTAAAAAATGGCTCAGAATTTGAAGTATGCATCCATTTCCCAGAAAAGATTTTACAAAAATTAGTTCTATTTATGTCTCTCTTCCATTTACTCTTAGCTTTTAAAACTCTGATTGCCTTATTTAGTGTATTTATTCTTTTAAGCACTAAAATAAACATTTTTTTTTCGTCTCGAACGCATCATCCACAACTTCCTCTATATTTTTTTTTTCTTATAAAAAGCAGATTTCCTTTTAGAGACTTTTTCCTTTTGTAATAAATTCATAACAACTCTCTTATGAAACATACGTTTCCTTATTTCCGCAAACTGATTTGTACGTCCTTTACTGTACATATTTTCCTCACCACTCTTTTCCAACACAGTTTTCTTTTTTCGTCCATTTCTCCTTGTAGATCCTGAAAACTGTTTTTCCTTTGCAACATTATCCAATTGACTTTTCCTCTGACACAATTTTTTTAAAAATTCCTTACTGCTCTTACTAGGAGCACTCTTGTTTTTCTCCGTCCTTTGTTGATTATGTAAATCTTGTCCCTCTTTTCTCTTCAAATGGTATGTCTTTTTATACAGCTTTCTTTTTTCATTTCTCGTCGGCATACTGATTGATGTTTCTGATATTAATGATAACCTGTTTGGAAATAAGTTAAAAAATATTATCGACCCCTACTACCATATACCATACAAATTATAACCAATGCTTGATTTTATAACTTGAATAAAGACAAAGAAACAGTCTCTGGTCAGAGTAGGAAATCCTATAGTGAATATTGTTTCTAAATTTCTGACACTCCATATCTATGTTATCCTTACACATGTATTCTTTGAATGTAATTTTTGAGACATATAAGTACTATTCTAACTTTCAAGCATTGTCGATGTTCCTAATGCTTTTTATTCTTATAACTTTAATCTTTTATCCACCTTATCACAACTTTTACTGTCATTCTTAAAAAAGAGAATACTGATTTACAATACAACAATAATATTTTCAATTTTTTTTTATTTAATCAAAAATAATTTTATTCATTTAATAATTCATATTCCAGAATCACATTTAGCATAATTTCATCTGATATTTCATTACTATTTTGCTCTTCTAAATTCTCTTCTTCCACCATCTCTAAGTATGCACTATCTAAAGTGCTGTCCAAAAAGTCCTCATTTACAGTTGAAATTTCATCCTCAAATACTCCTTCAATTAATTCTTCTAGCACTTCTTTTGCCATTTCAAAATTGATATTCTCATTTTCATAGTAATCTTCCATGTTTTTATTAATTTTCTATCTTCTGTCTCCTTTTAAAAAAATATAAAGACTAAATTATATATTTTTTATTATTAGTTAACCAATGATTACCTTGAGTAATCTTTTAACTACATACACTTTCATACTTTTAAAGACATTAACTACATTGATTATTATAAGACCTTCCTCTTTATTTTTTTTAAAAACAGATACTTTCATCCTAGACAATAACAGTTTTCTATTTAATTTTTTTAATTAAAATTGTGCTATAAAAACACATTTCACTGTCAAATTTGCTTTCTGCATTTCGTGCTGTAGAACTATTTATACACTTTCTAATTTTATTGTAGAGATCTATTTTCTAACTTCACCACTATAAACTGTGATTCAAACTGTATGCAAACTGAAGGAATAACTCACAATATACCAATTAAACATTCACTAAACGGATTGCTACTTCCCACAGAGGCAGTTGCTTTTACGTTTAACAGCATACTCATCATGTAAATTTCATCTAATATAAAACATTTCATCATAGTCATATGAAACCACAATGAGCCACAACTCGTGGAGGCAATTATGGTGCGGCAGGGAGACAAGGAGGGGAAGATCTTTGCTGGAGGGACCTAAAAACCAGGATACAGATAATTTGTAGTAAATACATAATTTAATTATTTAAATGAATTTTACAGTGTGCACTACATTCCAAAATGCGATGCTGTGTACACTGAAAAAATTATTTTACTAATTAAAATATATACTTTCCTACATTTATCTATATACCATATTTTAGATCTCTCTACCCTACACCTCCCCCTCCCTCCCTCCCTGCCCTACCATTACTCCCTCGATGGCGTCCGAGTGACCTCATCATAATACACCTGTGCAAATGCATATAATAGAATGCAAATAGATAGTACTGTCACAAAAATGCATCCGAAATGTCCATCACGCCAACAGCCATGTCATAATATACCTCTATAATTTCTCAAAAATTACTGTACACAAATGATACAGCATAAAGTTGAGAGATAATGATGACTTAGCAAAAATTAACCAAGGTAAACAGCAAACTCTTACAGTCAAAGAATAGATGAACCCAAACTGTATACAAAATAACACATGAACCCGGCCCATCAAAAGATTGTAACAATTAACAATAAAACCGTATTGCAAAATACATATGTACTACAAGCATGTTCAGACATGTTTAAAGTACAAATTAAAACCCTCATGTATAAGAGAAGCAGTGTTAATTTTTTTTTTTAAAACATGCATATTATGATAATCTTCTCAAAAATAAGTTATCATTTTAAATTTATCAACTCACCTGTAAAAAAGGATTTTCTGTTTCTATACTCTCACGTTCAACCTCAGGTTGTTGCTTTTCAGCACCAAACACTCTTTAAAAAAATACACAACTGAATTTTAATTAACATAATACACACATATGTATTACACAACATACACCCATTTTACCAAATATCATGCCTACCATATACATTCCCTAATTTTCTATCCAATATATATCGTAAAGCCTAAGTTTAAGGGGCCTTATTTATGAAATCCTTGCGCCACCGGTGCATCACTTTTTCCCATGTTAAAAGTGACGCACCGGCGGCGCAAGGCCTTCATAAATGAGACCCAAGATGTCTTTGTGAACCACATTTATTTATCAAATTTTTCCCCCTACATTTTTTTTAAATCAATCATTATATACAATATAATCTACCATACATTACCAGGATACTACATGCAATATTTTTGATATGCACTACTACACAACCTTACTTTCTATATTTATTACCTAAATACATATACATTATGTGCAGGGTATTTTTTAACAAAATGGCGGTCAGCACTTTCTGAATTCCCCCGAATTCGACATATTATCAAGGGAATATATCTCCGCTTTTTTGGCTTTAAAAGTCAAGAAAGCGAAGATAAAATTATCTCCCTATTACCTAGCTGTCGCTAACACCAGTTAGTGACAGCTAGTAAGAGATAGCAACCATCTTGGGCGCCACTTTGCATGTCACTAATAATTATCACTAATGATATCCTAAAGTGGGCGTGGCAAGATGTTAGCAACTGGAAACAGTCTCTAACATCACTATCTCCTATTACCAACTTTTGGAGATATTCGTGCTAAGCGCAAATATCTCCAAAAGCTAACACCTGCCCTGAGCAGTTTTTAGCCATGTTAACCAATGGGAGGTGGATAACATGGCTAAGAGCATTAGCTCGGTAATGCATGAATATCGCTAACTTTTCAACAATATGCATGCATTGCGGCAGTTTTTTATCGCATTTCCGATAAACCTTGGTAATACCAAGATTTATCTGCGGTACAAATCGCCGCAGCTTAGCGGTAAAATTTCCTCTCTAACCAAGCAATAGCGATAATTATCGCTATTGCTTGGTAATATGCCCCCTTTACTGACGTTAAACAACAAATCACAATGCCATTCACACACAAGAACAAGTGTCTATGTATTGAATGTACAAAACCGACAAACAATCCTGTGTAATGAAACGGAAACGTGGTTTGTGATTAAAATGTAATGGTGCAAAAGGAGAGGAGACATGAAGATAGTTATAGGTCTTAAACTTTTATAATTTTGACTGTTTTTCAAAAATGCAAAAATTTACAGTTTGCGGAATTATAATTTGCTGCTCAACGTCTGTCAACATTCCATTCGGAGCAAATGAGGAAGTGTTGCCGCCATTTTGTTACTGCGAGTGCATATAATCTACCGAACAAACGGTGAGAACATGGAAAGAGAAAAAGGTACAGATTATCTAAGCTAAATAAGTTTTCTCAGGAGGTGCAGTATAGACCCTGAACGCCAAAACAACTTTTTTTTTTCTGAAAAAGTTACGGGGTGCGCGCACTCGGTCGCGCAACCCTATTTGCAAGACTGTGATTCACGTGCTTTATAAGTAAAATTTAATGGTGCAAAGGCACACGACACTTGAAGATTGTTTCAGGACTTTAAGTTCACTTATTTTGCCTATTATTTAAAATTGCAAAAATATACACTTTACGGAATTCTGATTTGCTGTTTAACGTCTGTCAACATTAGAATCTGTGGAAATCAGAAAGTGTTGGCCGCCATTTTGTAACTGCGAGTGAATATATTGTACAGAACAAACGGTTAGAACATGGAAAGGAGAGAAGGTACACATTATGTAACCAAGTAGGTTTTCTCAGAGGGTCCAGTTAAGACCCTCAACGTGAAAAAAATATATTTTTTTCTCCGTAAAAAGTTACGTGGTGCGCGCATTGGGTCGCGCACCCCTATTTACAAGACAGTGGACTATTGCCTTTTCACACAGATTATTAGCTGCACATTTTAAATAAACCTTAATTTACTTATCTCACTAATGTTTATAAAACTTCAACTTACAGTCCCGCTAACACTGTAACAATATTCTCATACATAAGTTTGTGAAAAAAATAAAAAGTATTCCATACTAAATGTAACTCTCTGTAAACGTTTTCCGTTCCGTAACTACACTACACTCACCTAACATCATTTCATTGCGTCACTTCTCCACTACTCATAAGTACACAGGGGCAGATTTATGAAAGCCTTGCGCCGCCGGTGCGTCAATTTTAACATGGGAAAAAGTGACGCACCGGCGGCGCAAGCCTTCATAAATAAGGCCCACAGTGTCAAAAATATCAATGCCGCACATAATCGTTCACATCCAGGCACTACCAATTGCATCACTTATTTTACATGAAGCGCTGTAATGTTGCATGTGTTTTCAAAGGTACACCGGTTTCTCCTATAATGCCGAATTTTACCTTAACACTCAGCAGTAATTATTTATTTACAAGCAATGTCAATTACTATGACTTTTTAAACGACAAACTTTAGTCTGTAATAGTCACTCTGCATATGCCTCTCTATAAAAATAAACTTCATCCACCCACGCATGGGAACCTTGATGTTTTTCATATGGCCGCGAAATACGGCCTTGAACTCAAACTTCCATCCCTAGACTTGAACAACAGCCTTATTGTCCCAAAATCAAGCTACCCGAGCATCTGTTCACAAACATATCTCATTCACTTAGCTAACACTCGCAGAAAACTGCATACCTTATTAAATAGTGACCTTCCTTTACAATTTTCTAAGGTGACTCTCATAATCTTTAACGCTCCTCCACTTCCCAGCTGCACTATTTTTTTTGCAGCTACTAACCAATGTTTTGGTGTTTTTTTCCACCAAATCATTTAAAGGCATTCTACTACTCTCACTCCATACTTTTAGATCTATGTTTCTGAACTTCCTCATCTACTACCAGCAGCTGCAACTTTTGTATTCCTATTTTCGTTATTACAAAATGGATGTCCGTACTGCCTTCGCAAACGAGCTGGAACACTTAGAACTATTTCGCCACAGGATGCTTGACCAGTATGGCATTCTGCCACTTGCGACTTTGAGTGCATTATATGGATTATCGTTTCGATTTACCTATTTCACCTGTGTGCAGCCTGTATTTCATTGCCTGAGCTGTGATTTCATGTGGGCCCTGGACTTATGTCTCTGCAACTCAGTACCTCCTGAAGTGAATTACAATCATCTCATGAATCCGTTACTTGATCATGAACAGCTTTGTTCCTACGGAGGGATTATGGCCTTTGCAGCGATACATGGAGTTCTGGGTCATTGGAATATTTTCGCAGCGGCGCAAGATTTCTTGGCACACAGCTACATTGAAAATTCACCGAGTTGTCCTCTGATGGTACTAGAGGCTCCGGTAATTAATGACCATGTATGTTCATTTCCTCTTTTGAATTGGATGACTGACTTGTTCTCGGATGACAACAATGACTTTCTTTTAGAAGCAGTTGCCACTTACTTTGCCTATTCAATGGAAGGATAACTGTTCTGCAAACCATTGATATCTTGACTATTTTTTCCCTTCCTATTTTTTCTTATTATTTTTTTATTTTTATATTTTATATAAACTGACCTATTGGCTTTAATAACATTGGACATTGCAATTTCCTGCTGCTGACAATTTTTTAATTTATGTGGAATTAATTTGTTTTTCCACACCTACTCCATTTTGTTCAAAACATTTCATGATGCTCTAATTTCAACAAATCACTACCTTATGTGATCTTATCTGATTTGAAATATTCTCCAAGCAAGGCTGCGTAAAATATGGCTAAATATGCCCTGATAAATGTGTATAGTTACAATGACTTTTTATATCGTTTATCACCATACTCCCTTTCTGCTCCTTATTTCCGCCTCACACACATGTGCTGCTTTTGTTTATGCCTATTGAAAGATTTTTGATTCATAACTGAAAAGTATATGATTACCCTGATATTACCCTTGCTTATCAACCTGTATGTCACATCGAGTACTGAAACCTTTCAAAAAACTTATCTCAATATAATAGTTGTTCTGAGTACTGATTTTCGAACGTCCCTGCAGATAACATACATGCACCTCCAGCCAAATTCTCGCTTTTGGCGCGTTTTTCATTTCCATTCACAATACCATACAACAAGCTTGTTACTGCTTCGTATGCTGAAAACTAACTGTTATTGAGGTGATGTTTAACCATTAGCATTTTCATATATGATTACTGAACTTAAAATCAAAAGACACCTTCTTGCATGCAATATAATTAAATATATTTGATTACAAGGCTGTACAATATGTTTTTTAAAAGTTATTCATTTTGCTTCATACTACATTTCCATCATTTGTGTTGTATGGAATAGTAACTATACCCACTACTTTCTTTATATTATATTTACTTGTATTAGATAAAAAACTTCCATTCAAAGCACTGGATCACTAAATAAAAATTTGAAATATATACGTTCCCTCTTTTAACCCATATTCACAACTGAAATAATGTATACTAAAACTGTATTCATGTGTTTGACGTAATCTCAGCTGCACTCAGTTCATGTTATCTTTTCTCAACCTGAATTTTTCATAGTTTAACCTGCTAGCCTGCGACGGTCAGTCAAGCCTTTTGTTTACGTCTTGTGAACCATAGCATCAATCGTACCTCTGGCAAAAAAATAATTTATCACTGTAACAAAGCACCGCCGCAGTTGTGCTTCACTCAGACTGTTAATCACTGCTCCCCCGCTTCCACAGAGCACATGCTATCTCGTATTTCAGTACTTATCACCCTTTCATCTCCACTATAACAAACACGTCTATGCCAGCCATCAGACAACAAAGTAAAAAACCAAACTGACTAAGACAGAAACACAACAAACCCTCAGCTCTGTGGAGCCCACCGAGCGGTAATTCTGAAACTCGACATACACTGATTAACGCTTCCAAAAACCATCTCAATTATTTAAATAATATTTTCTAACCTGCCAAGTACTTTGATGTGACTATCTATGTCTGCCTGCACAACAAACTTCCTCAGCCCAGACTGAACGCACACACACACACATACACACAGTAACATAACACAAAGCAACTGATATGGAAAGCAGCAGTGAGATGAAAATGGAGTCACACAGAGGAACACAGAAACCTCTATATATATTTGATATTCTACATCAATTTATGAAGGCATATACTCCACGAACCTGTGTACAACCTCATGGTCACAAATTTTCATTTCATTGTACTGGGACACCTCTCCTTCTCACCCCACCCCAACAACTGCATCCCTCGGCCACAAACCACACTGTAATTTTTTCCTCAAACTTAAAGTTTAAAGGAACAGATTTATGAAGGCCTTGCGCCGCCGGTGCGTCACTTTTAACATGGGAAAAAGTGACGCACCGGCGGCGCAAGGCCTTCATAATTCGCCCCAGTAAGTCAAATAATCAAATATAGTGATCAAACCACATTTTACGCTACATCATAAAACAAACAGTTATACACTCACCTTTACCAATGCTTTATCAGATGTAGAACAATGATAGTAGCAAAACGATAGCCGTTTGACGGAGCTCTCAATAATACTTCTATCACTGCAACCAAAGAATAATGGCATAGATTTCCTGTCAATACAGACTCATATATGTCTCTCCAACCAATCATATTTGTTCCCGTACAATTTCATAATCAAATTAACATTTCAGTTGGTTATCCTTTCAATATTTTCAAAGTCACATAATGGTCACCCTTCACCCTCTGCCTTCTCTGCCTGTTACCATGGTAACAGCTCATTCTGCACCTGGCTGAAGGCACAGGTCAAAAGTTCATATCTCAACGTTCTAAATCTAAGCAAAAAGACGCAATTCCCTGCAAACACACCTGCCTATCCACTATTTTTTTACATTTCTTTATTTTCGACAACCAATAGAAGATTTGGTTTTAATAAAACAGTAACATACAACGTAGTCTTGAATCTAGAGGTATAACAATCAACCAATCATGTTCAGTTTTTCATCAACACCAAACCTCACACACTTTTTTATCGTGACTTTCACCATCTACTTCCCATTCCACTTCCAGAACCCATCGGAGTACTACTGCATCTGCCTTGAAAATGAAGGTTTGGCTTGTAGGACACAGTTATATTCACTGGAGTGAAAAATATGCTGCAAACAGACGAATTTCTAACCTTGACTTACCAAATGTGCAAACTACGTGGATTGGCCAAAGAGGATTAATATGTCACCAATTGATACCATTGGTGAAAACTTTTATGCATCTCCCTGAGCCTAACCTGATAATTGTGCACTGTGGTGGGAATGATCTAGGCACATTAACAGGGGTAGGTCTGGAAATGCTTCTAAAAGACACCTTTCGTCAATTGATGTCACTTTTTCCTCGAACTGTCTTGGTGTATTCAAATATATGCCAAAGACAAAAATGGAATTGGTCCAATCAACATTGTCCACAGTTTGAAAAAGCAAGGAAACATGTAAATAAATCTGTTTCTGCTTTCCTCAGAGAATATAACATGGGTTCTATATACAACAACAACCTGCGTTTCAACATGGAAGGCATCTATCGAACAGATGGTGTTCATTTCACGGATGAGGGAAATAGAATTTTCCTCTGTAACATGAGACTCTGCATCGGAACTTACTTATAAGTGCAGAAAAAACTCAATTAACAAAAGGGCTCTTTTAAGAGCCACCTTAGATCTAAACACTCAAACTTGTAATTTATTTCCATCTTTCTTTATGTTTTTTGATCGCCGTGCGCGACCGAGTGCGCGCACCACGTAACTTATTTGAGAAAAAAAGCTACTTTTACACTTTGTCATCATTAATAAACCCCTCAAGAAACTTACCAAATCAAACACTCTCCACCCTACTCCCTTTCCATTCTGACCACTATAGTTTTTCACACTCTTGTAAATAGGGGTGCGCGACCGAATGCGTGCACCCCGCAAATTTTTTCTCCCAAAAAAAATGGTCTTTTCGCGTTCAGGGTCCATACTGCACCCCCTTAGAAAACCTACCCGGCCAGACAATCTCTACCTTCTCCCCTTTCCATGTACTAACCCTTTGTTCTGTATTATATATTCACTCGCAATAACAAAATGGAGGACAACACTTCCTGATTTCCTCCGAATCGAATGTTGACAGACGTTAAACAGCAAATCACAATGCCGCTCGCGCACACCCGCATAGGTGCGCGCACCCGTGCTCGCTTACAGATATATACCTGATTTCAACTTCAATTTTCTCAGCAACTACTGAACGGATTTACACCATTTAAACAAAAGCGTGATCTGCGACCCACACTCTACCTTTCTACCAAATTTCTTATAAATCCATTCACCCGTTCAAGCTGTAGCCGTGTCTAAACGTCCTATGGAAAATAACATGGGAAAAACACGTTTTGGGACCCCCCTTTTATCTCTGCCCCCACTTCACCAATCCCCCCAGAACTTTCACAGAATGAGCGCAGCGGACCGAGCCATCTTCTTTGAGAAATTCACAAACATTCGTCCACCAGGGCCAAAGTTATTTCCAATAGAATGTTGAGGATTTCCTATGGAAACTAGGTCCACTCCTAACTATAACTACCTACTGGCGACCGCCAGTAGGTAATAATGCTTGAAACCTATGGTTTTTTCAGTGAATTTGGAAGGTTTTTTAAATGCTAATTCCTAACTATATCAGGCGTGAAACCTATATTTTTTTTCAATAAATTTCAAAGGTTTTGTAAATGCTAATTCTATTAGCGGATAACGTTTATATATGTTATTATCCTTCTGGGACCACCTGAGCAGCCATCTTGTTTCTCAGGAGAAGTGAGGCACAAGAGAGCACAAAACAAGAGTGGAAAACGCGAAAAGGGGGCAGGGTTGAGACCCCCTGACCCCCTAGCCCTTCTCAGGGGGCCCAGAAGGACAGATAGCACAAGAATTATTAAGAGAGGAAGATAATCTGTGTAGGGCAATTATACGGAATCTACCCCTAGAAGAATATGTATTTAAAATTATAGCACTGAAAGCCGAAGCAGTTGAAGGTCTGGCCAGGAAAGCAGCAGATAATGATTTAACGAAAAAGGAAAGAACGTATGAATTCAGTGAGAGAGTAGGCCAAGTACTAGCAATAAGAACTAGGCAGAGAACAGCTGCAGCGGCAATAAAAGAAATAAGGGATGGACAGGGGAATTTGGTTGTAGATCCTAATTTAATAAGGGAAGTCTTTAGGAGGTTTTTATTCAGACCTATACACCCCGGAGGATATAGGAAGCCCGGTAAACATTGGAAACTATTTTATGAATATTCCACCGCCGACATTGCCTGAAGAAGATAGGGAGATAATGGAGGGACCTTTTCAGTTTGAAGAACTAAAGGAGGCTCTTGGAAGCTTACCAGCAGGGAAAGCAGCAGGACCGGATCTAATTCCGCTTGAATTCTACCAAGTATTTAGGGATGTGCTACTTGCAGATATGTTTTACATAATGCTGCAAGCGCAATCAGGGGAATCCACTCCAGATTCCTGGGGCGGAGCTGACATCATCGTAATTTTAAAAAAAGGGAAACCACCAGAAGTACCAGGATCCTACAGACCCATAACACTGCTGAACTCAGATGTAAAAATCTACTCTAAAATTCTGGCAAAAACCATTGAGCAATTGGCAACCCCCACACAGCACGGGTTTATACCTGGTAAAGGGACAACACAACATGTTAGGACTGTAGTTACCATCTTTGACTCTGAAGGTGTCTTAGGAGACCCTGTCGCAGCACTTTTCCTAGACGCTGAGAAAGCGTTTGACAGGGTCTCCTGGGACTATCTCTGGTATGTTATGAGGTGGTGTGGGATAGGGGAGAAGTTTATAAAACCTATACAGGCATTATATAACACCCCAACTGCCAGAATTAGAGTTAATGGAGTAATGCTAGGGGAACCAGGCAGGGGTGTCCCTCCTCGCCCCTTCTCTTTGCGTTATATCTTGAGCCGTTATTGCGGCAACTGGAAACCAATACTGACATACCACCAATGAGAGTAAATAACTGTATTGTGAAGATCCTAGCTTACGCAGATGACGTAGCAATTCTAACTTCGAATCCTACCTTAGCTATTAAAGAGGTAGAAGCAGAGGCCCTGGTGTTTGGACAGATATCCGGGTATAGTTTGAACAGAGCCAAAACGCAGATCATAAAAAACATACATACTAGGTGCGATGACAACAGAGTGGTCAGCTCTGCAGTATATTTAGGGGTCTCATTATCGGCGGATCTGGGAACAGTGATTGAGAGTAACATGACTCCATTAATCTCTAAGGTAAAGAGTGACCTGGAGAGGATGTACAATCTTCATCTTTCCCTGATGGGCTGCACTAACGTGATAAAAATGTTGATCCTCCTCAAATTTCTTTATTATTTTAGAACTATCCCCTTGGTTTTTGAAGCTAAATGGTTTAATTTGTTGGAGAACGTATTGAACAGATTTATTTGGGCACATGGGAAGACCCGGCAAGCTTATCGATATATGTCTCTTCCGAGAGAGAGAGGGGGTTGGGGGGCCCCTGATTTTAGGATGTACCAAATGGCAGCAGCATTACAATATATGCAGGGACTAATTGGAGGTGGGGGACTCGAGCAAAGAGTTACGATCATGTCCACGGAAGTCTATTCTGCTGTGCTGGGGGTGGAGACAGAAAACTGTTTCTTAAACAGAGTAGAGTTTGGGTACTACAAAAGGACTAGATTCAAGACTGTAGAGGCAGCAGTTAAGATATGGAATGCTTTTTAAAAAAAGGCAGACCTGGGAAGATACAATAGGTATATCCGGCTTTATAAGAACAAATCCTTCCCGGCGGAAGTCTTTGCTGATTTAATAATGGCTGGGTGGGCACAAAAAGGGATAACCCAGATTGGGGATCTAATGGATGACGAGGGGATGGTCCAGTTTGAAGAACTTACCCTTAAAGTTGGCATCGAAACAAGGGACTTCTTTACATTTTTGCAGATAAGGAGCTTCCTTAGTAATAAGAGGGGTGGAGCTGCGGGCTTCGGCTGCAATGAAATACTTGAGAAGATAAAACTAGGAGGGGAGTGTACGATTAGATCCTTTTATGCAAGTCTTGCAAGAGGGAAAATAGACGATATGAATTAATCTAGTAATAAATGGGCTGATAAACTGGGGGGGTAGCCTGAAAACTTTAAGGAATCACTAGATCTGGGTCACACCATCTTATGCTCGTGTCCCCTGCAGTCTCAGCATTATAAGACTCTGTTTTCACTGTACCACACTCCAGCCAGAATAGCTAAATGGGGAGGCTCGACCGGTACCACTTGCCCTCGTTGTAATGCAGTAGATGCAGATATCGTCCACATGTTTGCTAACTGCCCCCAGCTACACACTTTGATCAAAAATGTAGAAGACTTTATGGGTAGCACTTTAGGATTACGAGCACAATTGACACCACTGTTAATTTTATTGGGGAGTGACATGGGGGGTGATTATATCTATAAGGAATTTATGTTTATTGCCACCGCAGTACTGAGGCTGACAATAGCAAGAGCATGGTTGGACAAGATCCCCCCGGTTATGCAAACTTGGCTCTCAAACTTACTAGGCATATATAATCTTGAAAAGGCAATATACGCACGTAAGGGAAAAAGGGGAAGAAAGTTAGGATTAAAAATATGGGAGCCAATTGCGAAATGGAAAGAGATTATGGCAATTTAGGAATACATGTGTATAATAATTTACCCCTTTTTATTTTTTTTGTTTTAGCACCTTGTCCTTAGGTTTAATTTTGTTGTGATCATGTACAGTATGAGTAGTGTCATCAAACCAGGTATGGTGAATTATAAATCTAGAATTATTTGGCAAATGTATAATATATGTAATACAGTGTGTTTAATGTAAGAATAAAATAAAAAATGTATTAAAAAAATAAAAATATACATTAATATTTACACACATGTATATACAGTTCAAAAAACATTTCAAAGAAACAAATGACATATATCCAAAGCAAAACAAACATCAAACATTTCCATTTTTCATTATGTGGAATCAATAAAAGTCAAAAACAGGAGCAAAAAGAATTTTTGAGATCAATTGTCACTAGCAACCGCTAGTATACATTATCAATGTTATTGCTTGCTCCTGCAGATGTGCCGACGCGTTTCGAGTTCTCCTTAAGTTTTTCTGGAACGTCGGAAAACTGTGTGTGTGTGTGTGTGTATAGATATGTATATGTGTGTATATATATATATATATATTCACTGAAAAAACCATAGGTTATAGACCATATATAGTTAGGAATTAGCATTTACAAAACCTTGAAAATTCACTGAAAAAACCATAGGTTATAGACCATATATAGTTAGGAATTAGCATTTACAAAACCTTATTTTACTCACACAAAACCATTGAAATTCCA
This sequence comes from Lissotriton helveticus, assembly GCF_964261635.1. Lineage (NCBI taxonomy): Eukaryota > Metazoa > Chordata > Amphibia > Caudata > Salamandridae > Lissotriton > Lissotriton helveticus. Next base: position 429,483,119 of record NC_136059.1, read on the forward strand.
TATATAGTTAGTTGCACTAACTATATATCGCGCACCCGCAATCCACTGCTGATGATGTCACACATTACATCATTCATGACATGGTCAGTGACATCACTGATGACATCAATTGAAAACCAACAACATCTTCAACAGAATCCTTTTTGTTTCTGCTTATAATTTCAGGTTCATCGACTTTTCGTCTTTTTGCTACAACCTCCCCAGTATTGGTCACATTTCTTCGTTTCCGGCCTACCACACGTTTCTCAAACAAAGGATACTGAGGCAAATGTGGCGCATACTCTCTTCTCAACCTATTGTATTCCTTAACACAATCTAGATCCGCACAAATGTTTGTGACATCACACTCAATCAAGTACAATCCCGATAAAGTCCTAACTCGTGACAATGCCACATATGCCATACCCTCCTTGAACACAGAACTGCCAATATTCACCAATGCACGGTCTACACTTAAACCTTGCGATTTATGGATTGTCACCGCATATGCCAAGCAAACAGGAAACTGCTTACGACGAACATATAAGTCTTTTACAAGCAAAAATCTAGCAGAACAACGACCAATTAGCTGTACTTCCTCAATGCCATCAAATTTAATTTTTAAAAATTCAATTCCATCTCTATTTCTGTATTTCACAAAATCAACAACATTACCCATTGATCCATTTACCAGACCTCTTTCAACATGTAAATTCCTTCTTAAAATTATACGGCAGTTCAAGCACACATTCAGAGTCTTTTCAAAACCCACAGTTTTAGATATACTCTTCTCTAATGAATCCAATTTTGTTTTCAAATTCTCAGACAAAATAATTGTTGATCCCATATGCTCTACTCTGTCAATAGCTTCCAATTTCACAATCTCTTGCTTTTCTAAATGCAACATTTTGTTGTTGAATTTGGCACATTCTGCAAGAGTTGGCATCAAACATATTCCAGATTTTTTCTCAGTAAGTTTCTGAAAAATATTCTCAGGCACAACATCTTCGTCTGGATATAAATTTGTCAGTAATCGTGCATGTAAAGCTTCTTTCCCATGCTCGGTCACTTTTCCAATTCTAACATCTTGTAGAATAGTCTTGTAAACTTCATCCTTTGCCTGACGCATATTTTCATGCAGTTCAGCATAATTGAAGTTTAACCATATATTGACGTTGCCAATGCTCCCTAAGCACTTCCTGGTATCTTCATGCGTGAGCATTTTGAACACAGGTTGCCCTTTCACTGGTGTCAGCTGCAGAAGATCTCCGAAAACAATGATGTGTTTGCCACCAAATAACACATCATACTCTGTTTTGAGAACTTCTTGCATTCTCAAATGCACAAAGGCAAGCATGACATTGGAAACCATGCTTACTTCATCAATGATAAGAAGTTTCATTTTCCTCAAGACTCTTGAAACTTCAAAACAAGCATCTCCAGATAGCTTGTGATATTCTAATTTGTTGTCATGCTCCACTGGCAGCATCAGTAAACGATGTAAAGTAATCCCTTTAATGTTATGTGCTGCCAGTCCAGTTGGAGTGGTGACAACACAAGACAGCGATGACTCTGTCCTTTCCTGCAAATAACACGAAATTGCTTTAATAAGAAAACTTTTTCCAGTTCCCGCTTCTCCACTCACGTACAGTCGGACAGGCTTCAACGACGTACATGAGCACTCTTTCTTGTCATGACGTAATCCATGATCAATTTGCATGGTAAGTTCGTCATATATTTTCCTCTGCTCAACGTTGAGTTGTCTTTCCAACTCTTCTAAGTTAACCGCATCCTCCTGAGCATGTGCCATGGCTCTTTCCACTTCATTCATAGCAGTGGCAGCTTCATTTTCGATAAGAGGTCCTCCTAGTGGATCCTGACTCAATGAAGCAGAACTCTGACTGTCCTGAGAACTGTCTTGGCAATCTCGGCTGCAATCGTTGCTTCCTGCTCAATTTCCACATTCAACATTTCTACATATTTAGGAAAAGCAGGACATTCTATGGTCTCCTTGGCAGCATTGAATGAGTCTTCATAACAAAGGAAATCTCCAAGCAGTTCCTCTTCTGCACGCCAAGGCTTAAAAAGTTGCAAAAGTGCTAAATAGAAAAACTCCTTTTTTTCAGGAGATTCGCCACTCATTTTTCGATGGTTTATCAAGTGGCATTTTCTTTGCTTGACCAGACATCCCTCACTTCCTATTACAGCATACACTCCTTTCTCAGTATCTTCTTTGATGTTCCTCTTGAATATGTAATTTTGCAGAACGTCATACAGACAAACATTCTCGAGATGACTGCTTCGATTTGGATAATATGTATCCAACATGTTGCTCTTCAAAATGTCGGTACTGTTTGGCTCCTTTTCCGCCAAATACTCAATTTCCCGCACAGGTTTCAGAACTCGATTACGCGTTGCAGCAAGACCAACACTCGCCCAAACGATACTCCTGGACTTGGCATAGAGACTTGCTGAAGACAACCGGTCAGAACATTCGTAAGCTCCGATTTCTCGATGCGACAACATCTTCAGACTGAAACTGTACAACTTCTTGCTGAGGCTCTTTTCATGGGAAATGTCCTCCCACATATCCTTCAATTCTGTCTTCTCTTTTTTGGTGATGTAAGATGTCACATACCGAGCCACAGCCATACAGTTATCAGCCACAAACTGTATATCCATGTTAGCATTCCACATGGACAAAATCACCGGGTTGTAGTCGTTGATGTACTTAGACTCTTCGTTCCTCTTCAAATTGTATGTGTTTTTAGGTGATTTCTTCATCACATTATGTCGCAGCGAAGACATCAAACTGTTCACTCTTCCTTTAGAAATCACCGGTCGTGGAAAGCCGAAACGACATTTGGTGTAGAACTTGTCTTTGTTCCGGAATTTACGACGACAGTACTTTCCACATCGATGGCTTTGGAAACGTAGAACTTTTTCTCTTAGGCTTTTTTTCTCCTTTGCGTTTGGAACAGCACACGTAGAATACTGTTCTATGAAACTCATCACTGAGTCTTCTGCATCCGTTCCAAATTTAGATGCATCCTTGATCCACAGCAACATATGTATATGAGGAGCACCTCTTGCTTGGTACTCCTTCCTCCAGAAGAAATCCAACACCTCTCCAAGAGGTGGATTCTTCTTATTCATGATGAAAGACATCATACCTTCAAATCTATGATTGAAGTACCTACATACATTGACTGGATCCAAAGAGCACAGTTCTCCGGGTGTCTTGAATTCGATGTTTTCTACGTTAGCATTTGCCTCTCGTAGAAATTCAAGTAAGTCTTCCCAGCCATACTCAGCACAGCTCAAAGTGAGGAACCATGTGGGAGTTCCTAAGTTCCTCAGCATACATTTTAAATCACCATGACGACGGTACCAGTACTCATTAGTACCACGCTGACACGCCATGAGATTAATCAGGTGAGAATCCAAAATACTGTCTTGGACATTGACTTTATCCATAAAGTCACTTGCCGAGATGTTTTGCATGTGTATACCACTTTTCAAGATGTGGTTCACTGCATATGACAGTCCAGACAGATCGCTTTCAAACAGGAGATGAAACAAATAAGGAATGCATTGTCGAAACCTAGGATCTCCTGCATACAATCGCAAAGTCCGGTATTCAGAAGCAGGAATTTGATGAGGTCGCTCATCATATCTTCCTCCCTGACCTGTTGGAAAAAGCTGTGGGAAACACCGAGCTTCCAAACTTTCCTCCCAAACACTAATGGGACTCCCTTTCGCTTGTTTCATTTGAAACAACTCAATAGCATTCCCCATGACTTCCTTGGAATGCAAAGGATGAACACTATAATGTTCATATATTTCTTCACTAGTACAGGGTTCTACTTTCTCAATTTGACCAGCACACAAATCGCTATCCTCTTCCTCACTTACTTCCTCTTCTGCAACATATACATTTTTATAGTATTCATTATATTTTTTCAAATACAATGTTGCCCTTTTGACTTTCCTAACATCTACTAAATCTTGCCATATTTTCTTATTCTTTGTCGGAACCCCATTAACTAAGATAACAAGAGGTTCCTCTTCCTACTCCAATTGTGTTAATGTTTTTCTTCAAATCTAGAGGCAAATAAACAACTCTTCCCTTTAATCCTCTCTGTAAATCTGATGGAGGCAATTTCCCTGTCTTTGGCTCCATTCTTACAATAGCCTGAAAGGGATGGATACTTTGAATCAAAATAGATTCATAAGTATTTAAATCCTTCAATTCAGAAGGAATCTCAACCAATTCCAGATTATTATGAACTGCTCTAGCAGGCATCTGGTTTTGATTTAATTTGTTACAACAATAAGTACACACACGTTGATCCAATCCCAAATCAAAACAATTTTCTACCATCAAGTATGTTGTAAAATCCTTCCATTCACTATTATTTTCCCTTTCACTTTTTCCATATAAATCCACTAACTTAGTCTGATTCTTATAATAAGTGCGTCGACAACACACACAAGTGAAATTTGGCCTCTCACTTGATTTCACCTCAAACGTCGCAATTTCCCTCTGGAAATTATCTGTACTGGAAACCTGTACACTATCTTCCACATTACTCTCTTCTTCTTGGTCAATTTCAACATTCTCCTCTTTACTTCCAAAGTAACAAAACTCAATTTCTTCACATATATTCTTCACATCTATTTCAGAACCATGCAAAAGAGCAGCGCATAATTGTTTAAGCATAATTGCTGGACTCTTAGCATAATACAACATTCTAACTAATTTCCTCACTTTATTATGATGCACTGCTAGCATCCTGAAATGATGAAAAACACTCTGGCATACTCTCCTGGAAAGACAAGCCAGTGAATGACCATGCAAACCTATCACTTCTCTCACTCTGCAAGGATCTAATTCTTGCAACAACTTCATTTTCTGCTTCAAACTTTTCTTACTAAATGACCGTATAAAATCACAAAGCAAATTGATGGAATCCTGTCGTACACTGCAAATACTACTACACTTCCAGGTGTACACAGGACCCTTAGGACGTCTCCCTAAAACCTCATTACCTAACACCTCTTCTATCTCTGTTCTCACAAGTTTTTCTTTTTCAACTGGACAACCATCTTTCACTTCATAAGCTCGACCACTGGTGTCAACTGCATGCACCAAATCATTATCCTGGAAATAACTCTCCTCATTAAAAAATGCCTCAGAGCTTGAACTATGCATCCATTCTCCAGAAAAAACTTCACAAAAAGTACTACGATTAACTATTCTCTTCCATCTACTATTTCTTTTGAAATCATAAATTACCTTGTTTAGCTTCCTAATTCTATTGATTGTCAAAATAAATAACACGTTTAATTTCAAATGCCTGATCAATAACTTTCTCAACTATTTTTTTTCTCTTATAAAAAACCACTTTCTGCTGACCTTTCTTAATATTTTTTAACAAATTCCCAATTATCCTGTTGCGGAACATTCGTTTACGAATATCCCTAAACTGTTGTTTCCTTCTACTTTCATGCATAGAGTTATCTCTTACTCTAGCAGTAACATTTCTCATTGGCCTTTCCTTACCATTTGAATTCTTTCTCCTTTTCTGGACTGAAACATTTTCTGTAGTAATATTTTTTTTACTACACATATTTCTTATGACTGTTTTTCGACTCTTACCCGGTGCTTTCTTGGTGACTTGACAAATCTTTTTGTTAGAGGACTGCTGCATTATTCCATGGTCCTGCTGTCTTTGACGTTTTGCAGCCTTTCTTACTCTTTCTTTGCTAGGCATCCTAAAATCTTGAAATAATCTGCAGTTGAATCTGTGGTAAAATATAATAAAAAATGTTATTAACCACTATTACCCAACAGTAAATTAATAACAGTCATCAAAAACTTAACACACTACTTAAGTATATAATATACTGAAGCCTATCTCCAATTTTTCACTGAACAGGACTCATCTCTTCTTAACCTTGGATAAACCTCACCTACTCTGTGTCCCCTGCACATAATTAAATGTAAAGGGGCAGATTTATATTAACTAGCACATCCCCAGGGATGCACCAGTTAACGTGCACCGCTGCTCTGCCACCCACGGTGTGCCGCATTTACAATCAGATAGGACAAAGCTACATCAAAACCCTGCGCCTGCTTGAAGCAGGCATAGATCTTGACGCAGGTAGGCTGAAAGCTAAAGCAACAACTAAGTGTCGTGTGCAGAAGTTACAAAAAAGGAAAAATGGCGTTTAAACCAGTAATGAGACCATGCTAACGTAACACAGAGTAAAAATATCCAGGATCTACATCAGTTTGGGGTTCACGAACCTGGCAGGTACAAGGCACTGAGGCTTTCCACCGTGCATGTCTCATCCCAAATCATATGTTGTTTGTGAATGAAACAATTTCCCAGACCAAATGCTTTGGATTGGCTACTTCTAAAAAATTAAACACCCCTACTATCCCGGAGTTAGAGGAATATGATGGTTGGAGTAATTTTACTCGTTGTCCATTAAAGATTTACAGGCCCTACTCCGTAATTCTTCCTTTAACATTTCCAGTATAAATCCAAAAGGTTGACTGCTTTGGCAACGTGCCTTATCCACGGTTTAATAACGCTGCCTTTTGCTTTATATACGTTTTCAAATTGTATGAAATATATACCAATAGGTCGTTATTAACCTTTAGGTAGTGGTTTTCTTCATGAAGTCTGGTCGCTTCCATACACATACAGATTTTCAAAGATGATCAAGAACTTTATCTGAATGGAGAGGAATGCACTGAGACGCCAGATCATTCACTAATGTGTAGGCACATACAGTTACACGGTTCATGCAACAAACACCGACCAAATATGGCTTGCGTGTTGCAAGGCACACCAGTTCCTGCTATCATCCCCACGTTCAAGTTCTTGGAAAATGGTAGTTATTTGATGCTCAATAATAAAGATTGTTCTGGGTTAATTAAAAGTATTCATTTTATCGTAACAGTAAATGAACGGGTTATTTGCTGCAGAAATGTTCTATTTCCTCCCACACATGAACATAGGGAGTTTTCAATCTGGCCACAAATACCAACCTTGGGAGCACATTTCAACGGCATGGCAAGAATAAGAGCTATTTTGTCTCAGAGAGAGGTGGCCTTGAGTTCGGCCCGTGAAACTTTCGTGCTTCACACAGCGAACACCCGTACAGAGGTGCAGACCCTTTTAAATACAGATTCGCCTTTCCATTTCAGCAAGATGGTTCGGACTATCTCTAACGCGTCCTCCACAAAGGGCCTGGCGCACTTTTTTAAAGTTGTTACCAGTGGTCTCGTGACTTCATTTGAGAAAATCTTTGGAGTCATCCCTGCTTTCTTACATTCTATTTTTTCCACTCTGCTTCGTGGATTCCCATTTTTACTTGCATTACCAGCGGACGCTCTTGTGCTTTTTTACATTTTTAAATATGGATGTCCCTCCTGTGCAAGCTCCCGCCCTGCAGCTGCTGACACTGTTCCGCAATCGCATGCTAGAATATTATGGCACAATGCCGTTGGCGATATTAAGCACGGCATATGGATTATCTTTTCTATGCTGATGTGATTCCTTCAAATCTAAGACACTAAAGTATCGGCACGCCCTAAACCAACACAAAGAGACCTTCTTAGCAAATAATATATTATGTGTATTAGGGAGGGTGAGATATAAGCAGCCGCGGGCCGTGGAGGGAGTTACGGTGGGGCAGGGATGCGGGGAGGGGGAGGGGCAGGGTGGAGCCCTCTCCACCCTGCCCCTCCCCTCCCCGCCTCCCTGCCCCACCGTAACTCCCTCCACGGCCCGCGGCTGCTTATAAGTGTTGCTAACTCTTATTCATTTACAGCATGTTAACATACTGTCACCATTCGCTTTTTATGTACTATTGACTATGCTGGTAATTTTGCTACTGATAATATGTGTACTTGTATAATCTAAGATACTACGCCTGAGAAGACGGCATTAGTAAATAAACATTTCAAATACACATGTGTTCTTCTTAACTCCATGTTCTCGTTTCTAAGAAATATATAACGACCGACTGTTCATGAGTTCCACGTATCCTAAGGTACTATAAGTTCATATTCTGGATTGTCTAAACATTGAGAGTTTGTTATATCCAATGTGACACTGTACCTAGCTTGCTAAGGGGTTTTGATTACTAAGGTGAGTTTTGGGACACCCTAATTCGCCGAGGTTCCAATCCTCTGTCCACAGTTCTGTGTCAGAACAGAAACCCTGCGACAGGGGCACCCCTCAACCTTACTGGAGCTTCATCACACTTGCGATACAACTCCAGCAATGCGCCAACTTTACGGCACAAATACGTCACGCATCTGTGCTGTTTTTGCCCCATGATGCGCCGCATTGTAAATGCAGCACACCATAGGTGACGGAACAGCGGCACAGAATGACTAACACATCCCTGGTGATGCGCCAGTCATCATAAATCTATCCCTATGCTTCTTATCTTGTTAGAGATAAACCGCCATATGTATCATCAAAGTTTTTTGCATTTCCTAAATAGCGAACTTTAAGGAATAAATAGCGATTCTTTACCATTCCTAGTTTTCGATGACCTATTTGCTAATTACAAATTACCCATTCATTTCCATGCAGCAGGAGGCCCATAGGAATGAAGGTGCAATTTGCGATTAGCAATTACCTCATCGCAAATTACGAATTTTTCCGAAGGTGCAGGGGTGTCTCAAGAACACCCTGCTGCACCCCTGAAAAAGAAATTTGGGGTCATATGGCGCACATAAATTTTGAAAACATTCCTTTACCTCAAAAACGATTTTCAACTCATAATTTGAAAACACTGCACATGGGGAAATGACTTAAAATGTCCTTAAGACACATAAAAGCATTTTTTGATTGCCTTTGCAGCATGTTTCAGTCACCTTTAACATGCCTATGTAACGGAAACATTCAAAATCTAAATTTGCCATGCACAGGTGGGAGCATATTTACAAGCAATTTGCTCCACAGACAAACTTCTTACATTGAAATGGGAAAAATAACATCAGAGACTCTCAATTACCTTATAAAGAAGCAGACACCATTATGTCCTTCTCATCAATATTAAAACCATTGCTTTTTCTCAAAAACGATTTACAAGTCATAATTTGAAAACACTCCACAGCTCCTATGCACATAAAAGCCCTGTCAGTACTAATACTTCACATTTTCTCCAATTACAATTTCTCAAAGAAACAAAATCTATTTGTGAAACACTTGAGACAAAGCAACATTTGAAAAACACAACTTTCTTCATAATTTTCTCCTTAAAGCACACTATTTTCTATCTAAATTAAAGAAATCTTTTCTCACCTTAGCAAATACTTTGAGTTTCAAAACAGTCTCAGAAACACACCAATTTGTCTTCAGCAGAGCAAAAGGTATGCACTCCAGAGTCTGCAGCTATCAAAAGCACAGAAATGCTGTAATTCCTCACACATATCTCTCATGTCACCCAATCAAAACTCTTCCCTCACTTTTTTTCAAAGCAAAACCCTTCCCCCCTCTGCCCCCTCTCTGCTTTTTCTGCATAGCAACCACCTCTTGCAAGACCTCTCACACAACAATGTTGCAATTGAACTCTGAACTCTCAGTGCACCTGCATATCCAGAGCATTCTTTCATTTAATGATTTTTTCTTCGCCACTCAAAATACATCTTTCAACGAACTCATCCATGCACACTAACTTTCTGTTTTCAGCAATCAAAATCCACCAATCACTCTTACTGCTTCATTAACACAGAAACTCCTCAGTTTTTTTCATTTTACACTCTCATTTTTTCAACTGCCATTTCATTGCCACACTTCATCTGACTGCAGCAGAACCTTCTCTCACCATGTTTTCTGTCTGGATTGTTGGACATAGTTACATCTATTGGGCTCAAAGGTACGCTGAAAACAGGAATTTACCTAACCTCAATTTACAAGATGTGGAAATTAAGTGGTTTGGCCACAGAGGATTAAAATGTCACCAATTGATACCATTGGTGAAAACCTTTATGCATTTGCCAAAACCTGACCTGTTAATTGTGCACTGTGGAGGTAATGATTTGGGCACTTTGACTGGGGTAGGTCTGGAAATGCTTTTAAAGGACACCTTTGAGCAATTGATGGCACTTTTTCCTCAGACTGCCTTGGTATATTCAAATATATGCCAAAGACAGAAATGGAGGTGGTCGAACCAATTTTGTCCACAAATTGAGAAATCGAGGAAGCATGTAAACAAATCTGTTTCAGCTTACATGAGAGACCATGGAATGGGCTCCCTGTACAACAATAACTTGCGTTACTACATGCAAGATATCTACAGAGGAGATGGAGTTCACTTCTCAGATGAGGGCAACAGAGTTTTCACTCTGAATTTAAGACTGTGCATTGGTACCTACTTATAAGTACCTAAATGTACCATGAACCCAAAAGCTCTTCTCAGAGCTACCCTACATCTGATCACTCACAATTATTATTTTACTCTAACTTTTTTCACTAATTTTCAAGAAAGTACGCTCCCCAGAACGCTTCCCGGTTCGCGAACCGGGCGCACTCCACGCAAAAAAACTAAAAAAACTGTATATTTTTTTTTTGCCCTGCGAGACCCTTTCAAAGCCTCCACATCAAACCTAGGGGGTCAGGGACGATCTACTATGCCCCCTTATGCTCATTTGCCCCTTCGCTTTGGCCTCCTCTTGTCTCTCGATCCTACCGAGAGACAAGATGGCGGCCGCTACGGACTGTTTGGAATGTTTACAGACGCCGAAAAACCAATCAGCTTCGCAAACCTCCGTAACGCGAAAAGTACGCGAAGCGGAGCGCTGTTACAGATATATATCTTTTTTTGAACGTTAATTTCTCAAAATCCACTGGAGCACATATATTGAGACCTAGCAAAGGCACATCGGGCTACCAGTCCCTACAATTTTGCCAAGTTTCGTGCAAATCCATTCAGCCGTTCGATTATTATTATTTTATTTTTTTTTGCCCCGCGGGGCCCTTTTAAAACCTCCACATCAAACGTAGGGGGTCAGCGAGGATCTACTATTCCCCCTTATGGTCATTTGCCCCTTCGCTTTGGCCTCCTCTTGTCTCTCGATCCTACCGAGAGACAAGATGGCGGCCGCTACGGACTGTTTGGAATGTTGACAGACGCCGGAGAACCAATCAGCTTCGCTTCACAAAGCTCCGTTGCGCGAAAAGTACGCGTCCTGGGACGCTGCCCGGTCCGCTGTTACAGATATATATCTTTTTTTAAACGTTAATTTCTCAAAATCCACTGGAGCACATATATTGAGACCTACAAAAGGCACATCGGGCTACCAGTCCCTACAATTTTGCCAAGTTTCGTGCAAATCCATTCAGCCGTTCGGGCTAAAAGTGAGGCCAACCGCCCTATGGAAATTAACATGGGAAAAACGCGTTTTGGGACCCCCCTTTTTTCTCGGCCCCCCCTTGACGAACCCCCCCAAAATTTTCAGGGGCTGCTCAGAAACAAAATGTGCCATTTTCCTGAAAATTTCAGCCAATTCCGTCCACAAACGCCAAAGTTATTAGACATAGAATTTTCTAAAATCCCATAGAGAAAAATCCTAACTATATATACCTACTGGCGACCGCCAGTAGGTAATATATATACCCACACACAAACACAGACACACACACCGTTTTCCAAAGTTCCAGAAAAACTTAAATATAAATATATATATATATATATATATATATATATATTTTTTTTTTTTTGCCATAGGAATGTTCAAGCCCAATCCTGGTGCTCGGCCCAAACAAAGTGCAAATACTACAGCCACGGCTAGCCCTGCCAGCAATTTAACAATTCTATTTCAAAATCTAGAGAAAGCCCATGAAAGAGAGTTGAGAAAATGGTGGGAGGCCACCTCATTACAGGGATACGTGGACTGTGACCGTATTCCAAGGGGCCTCAGAACCTATACTGTTCCAGCCTACGAAAACCCGGATCCCCAACTGCTAAAAGATTGGGCAGTATATACAGCTGAATCAGACAAGGGTTTAGTAAAAATGCTGGTCCATTATGCATGGAGCGACAGAAAGAAAGCTCTAGACGAGATAGCAAGACTGGAGGACCTAATAAGCAAAGAGCAAGACATCACGGTCGCACAAGATCTAAAAGACAACATGCTCAAGAGACTCAAGAATTATGAATCGACGATCAGAAGGAGAAAACAGAGTAAGTTCGAACGTGACGAACAGGACTATGCAACAGGGCGAATACTAACCTTTGCAAAAAAATATGATAAAGTGAGATCAAGATTAAACAAGGTAGGAACAACAGCCACGGACGGTCGGGAAACTTCTGAGTCGGAAGTAGAACTCTCGGAGGAGGAGTCTACTACTGCTGTGGATGGTCGAAGAGTGGAGGTGGAAAATGGAAATGATCCTCCATTTTTTCGGGAATACAAAATCATCACAGAAAGCCGTCAAAGGAAAGCACAACAAACTCACATCCCTGTACAGCAAAAATCTAAAAATCCAAAAGGAAAACCAGGCGGGGCAAGAAAAGAGGTGGTAGAATTGCCAACCCAGAGAGAAACCAGGAGTCAATGGCAGAAGAAGAACAAAAACTAGAGGACCAGCCTGCACACATAGTGGTTAATCTCTCCAAAAGAACAATAACATATGAGGAACAGAAGGTTTTGGAACTGGGCCCCACTTTCTGCCCAACATCAGGATTTGATTATGCTAACACACGTATCAACCTATTCAAATTCATAAGAAAACTAAAATTTCAAAAAAAAATTCTGATTAATCCCCAGGATACATCATCCACACCTCTTCCTATTCTGGAGGATGAAGATATAGAAGAGGCCTCACCAACGGTTAATACTTTCCGGGCAATGTCCACTTTACAAGCATTAGAGAGTTTGAGCGCCGGAATATCGATGGCGCCAAACACCGAGGAATATCTAGAACAAGCAGGAATAACCCAAGTAGGAGGCAGAAGTAACTTCAAAAGAAAATCTAGAAAAATCCCTCAGACTCCTTTCGATGCAATTGATGTCTTTAATGAAGCCGTCATCAATGATTTGAAAAATTTGGCCAGCAAAAACCGGAAAGGAATTGATAACTTTAACATCCCGAGAAAATATTGGGAAGCTCTGCAAACCCTAAAAAATGATAAAACCATAGAAATAAAACCTTCAGATAAAGGTGGCAACATGGTGATTTTTAGTAAAGAACATTATCAGAAAGAAGCAATGAGGCAACTGGAGGACATTGAATGTTACACTAAAATCCAACGTAACATTTATGGGGCAAGCATCCTACAATATCATCAACTATTAGGACAATGGAAAGCAGAGGGCATGTTAAATCACGATGAGTATCTCTTCCTGCTTTGTGAAGAACCGACGCTGCCCACATTCTACCACCTGCCCAAAATTCACAAACACTATAGTAATCCACCTGGAAGACCTATAGTTGCTTCTAACAACAGTCTCCTAGAGAACACTGCAATATATGTGGACTCTTTTCTATCTCCCTTTGTCAAGAACCTAACATCCTATATACAGGACACTCGGGATTTCTTGAAACATGTGGAAGGAATCTGTTGGGAAGAAAATCTGTTACTGATAACACTAGACATCACAAGTTTATACACCTGCATCTGCCATTCTGATGGCCTGGAAGGGATCAGATGGTTTTTGGGTCAGAAACATCCCAAATTTGCACAACACAACGACATGCTGTTACAGATGGTATCTTATTGTTTAAACAATAACATTTTTGTCTTTGATGGACAACTGTACCTACAAAAACGGGGTACAGCGATGGGCACGTGCTTCGCCCCCAGCTATGCGAACCTTTTTGTGGGCTGGTGGGAGAAGCACGTGGCCTGGGGAGATGATAATGACCATTGGCTAGACAAGATTGTACTTTGGACAAGATATATTGACGACCTATTTATTATTTGGAGGGGTGATCGGTCCTCTGCTGAGGAGTACATTGCCACTCTAAATAATAATGAATTCAATCTAAGGTTCACAGGGAACATCAGCGATACTACAGTCAATTATCTAGATCTCCAGGTCTATATTGAAAATAACGTTCTAGCCACTTGCCTTTTCAGAAAACCCACTGCAGGGAACGCAGTATTACATTCAGATAGTCACCACCCGATTAGCCTTATCAAGAGCATCCCGTATGGCGAGCTCTTGCGCCTTAAGCGCAATTGTTCTACGGAGAAGAGCTATGACAGTGCTAAAAAACAGGCATTGCAACGTTTTAAGAACAGGGGCTACAAGAAGGGACATTTGCAGAATGCGGAACTCAAAGTACAGCAAATTGATAGAAGAACCTTATTATCTTCCGCAAGTAACAATAAAACCAAACCTGAAGATAATACTGTACGTATGATCACCACATACAATGAGAAATCTGCACAAATTGTCCAAATCTTTAAAAAGAATTGGCATATTCTTCAAACTGACTCAGTTTTGAAGAAGCATATCCCAGAACGTCCCGCAATCACATATAAAAGATGTTTATCTATTGGCGACCATCTTAGACATAGTCATTTCACTAAACCAACAGCCACCAAAAACAAACTGGGTATAAATGGCTTTTTTCCTTGCAAGAAATGCAAGGCCTGTAAATTCAGCAAGAAAGTTACTAGTTTTGAGGGTGGACCGGGAAACAGCAGGCCTATGAGAACGATTAATAAGTTCTATAATTGTAATTCCGAATATACGGTTTACTGTCTTGTCTGTCCCTGTAACAAAAGATACATTGGTAGCACCAAAAATCCTACAAAGAAACGCATACTGGAACATATGCGGGCGATCTCTAATAAGGACCCCACCTACCCCGTCGCTAGACATTTTGAGCAATATCATCAAAGTAATAGGGATCTATTACAATTCTATTGCATCGATGGGGTAGACAGACATGAGAGAGGGGGAGACAGACTGAAAAAACTCAGAGCCAAAGAGTCCCGATATATTATAGAACTCCAAAGCATGAGCCCGATTGGACTCAATAATGACGAAGAGCTTTGGGCACACCTAGACTAAAGTATTTTCATCTGAATAATGTGTTGTTCAAGTATCCAACTAGCATGATAGAGTGCACTAAGAAATGTAGGTTCTTACTGTCAGAATGATACACATGTAAATATGGTTACTGTATAATTGACATGGATACCTGCTTTCGTATTCCTCTCAATGGCCCATTATCTAGGGGTCAGTTTTTAATAATTTAATAATCTGATGTTATTGAAGCAAGTATTTGTAACTGGACATATTGACAAGTATTAGGCTGGGAGCCTTTTGCCCATACAGGGCTCAATTATGTTATCTCGGCAGCTGGCTATACATGATGATACGTGGTTATAATGTTCTTTTGATCTCTGAACTTTTTGCCTTTATCAGCTGTGGCATCTGCCGAGATTTTGAAAAATCAAAACAGGTCATGGAGATTGTCAATGATTAATTTGCAACTCTATAATTAAGAGTCCTGTTTTTATGAATGTATATTGTGAGAGGAAATCGACTCTCTTTATTTAACACTGTACAATTATTGTTTAAGCACTTGTACTTATAAATTGTTTTTGAATAATCACTTTTTTACCCACTATAAGATGGCCGCCACCATACGAATGTATAGTTGGTTAAGATTATGTCCGTCATTTGTTTCCATGGCTATGGAATTGAAGGTTGGGTTTAAAAATCATTGAAACACCATGGGTTATTCGAAATTGAAAAAGCCGCGAAGGCGAAACGCGTCTGTCGAATTGGAGGGAAGAGGAAACTGTAAAGCACCGATTAAAGCATCTTAGCTTTATAATCTGACTCCGCGTGTGCCTCTTACTTTGTTAGCAGTCCTGCATGCTTGCTAAAGTACAACAATATATATATATATATATATATATATATATATATATATATATATATATATATATATATATATATCCTTCTATAAACGGCGTTCCTTAACGAGCACTCGGGCGTCGTTACACAAACCACAGTCCACTTGCAAGTCCAAAGAAGTTGGATTTATTACTTCATAAATCAAACGTGACGCATTTCGCACTCCACGGAGCGCTTGATCACACAAGTTGTCACCAGAATTACAAACAATTTAAGTCTCTCAGTGTTCAACATAGAAAGCGGACTATTCCAATATGGCGGCACTGGAGCAAGTCTAGTCCGCTTTCTATGTTGAGCACTGAGAGACTTAAATTGTTTGTAATTCTGGTGACAACTCGTGTGATCAAGCACTCCGTGGAGTGCGAAACGCGTCACGTTTGATTTATGAAGTAATAAATCCAACTTCTTTGGACTTGCAAGTGGACTGTGGTTTGTGTAACGACGCCCGAGTGCTCGTTAAGGGACGCCGTTTATAGAAGGATATTGTGAGGCGGTGGCTCCGCCGCAAACGAGCCACCCCTGTTGAAGGCGAGGGGTTGTCAGAAGGAGCAATGTTTGTGGGATATATATATATATATATATATATATATATATATATATATATATATATATATATATATATATATATATATATATATATATATATATATATATTATTTCCAACGTGCCCTGCAGCAAAGAAGCACTAGACAGCAGCAGTTATGTAATCATACCATTTATTTCATGCTTGAAGGTGGCGTTTCATCTGTCATTTTCAGGCTTTCACCCAACGTGTTTCCGAGCTGTTCGCTCCTTTCTCTGGGGTTTACTGGTTGCTTGCAGTACATTTCTGGCTTGTTCCCTAGCTTCTTATTATCATGTCTTCAGTAGTTCCCGATTAGTAGCAGGATTACATTACAGTGCATTATGGGGCTTATAGTGATTAACTTGCCGATTTTCACCCACAGTGGGTCCTGCACGCTTGCCATAACATTAAAAAGGTTCACGTTAGTTAGTGGAGTCTCTGTGATTATAAAGGCACTTCAATGTGCCCCGGTATAGTCCGCTTCACTTCATTAGTTTGCGCGCTGCTGTGTCATTAATTTCAACTTGGAAAGTTCCTGCTGAGATGGCCCCATGCTCCAGCGGCTCTCTCCTCATTATCTAGGTGGTGCTTCTTTCACCACCTGCTGCTGTTGAGTGCTTCTTTGCTGCAGGGCACATTGGAAATAATATTTACACGACGACCACTCCTACCCTGACATGCTCTGTGAGCAGGGCAGCACCACCTCTTCCCAGCTTTGCAAGATAGAAAAACAAAATAATAATATTAATGAGTTATTATAATTTAGTTTTTTTCTGGTTAGACCAAAACACTGGGACAATGCTCCTCCGCCTTAGCGGAGGAGACTCCCTGTTTATTGCATTTT
This sequence comes from Lissotriton helveticus, assembly GCF_964261635.1. Classification (NCBI taxonomy): domain Eukaryota; kingdom Metazoa; phylum Chordata; class Amphibia; order Caudata; family Salamandridae; genus Lissotriton; species Lissotriton helveticus. The sequence continues at coordinate 429,500,420 of NC_136059.1, forward strand.
TTAAGCATATGAAAAGGTCTATTTTTATAACATTGCTGACTTTGGAACCTTTGATGAGTGGTACAAACATGAAGTACCTTTTAAACTCATAGGGGCAGATTTACAAGCCCCTTGCAACACTTTTACGGTGCCATTGCGTCACTTTTGTGATGCAGTGGCGGTGTAAACAATGCGCCACTATGCGTCATGTTGTAAAGCCCTGTGCTACATTATACCTGCATCAGGTATAATGAATGCAGGGTGGGCAACCTTCGCAAGGAAGCCCCGTAAAAGTGATGCAGTGAAATCTACAAGATTTCACTGAGTCGATTTCACGTCCCCGCTGCTTCAAATGAATGCATTTCAACGAGGTTGTTACAACGACCACGTTGTTACAGCGCAGTACATTACAACGCAAGTCGGTCTATCGACTTTCTGTAGGGGGCGCGCTGGACTTAGGAATAGTATAATTTACTATTCCAACTCAAGTGTGCACAACAGTAGGGTAGGTGTTGGAATAGTAAATGATACCATTCCTTATGTTAGTGTGCCCTCTACAGAAAGTCGATGTAACAACTTGCGTTGTAATGTACTGCGCTGTAACAACGTGGTCGTTGTAATGACCACGTTGTAAAAGCATGCATTGTAATGCATGTGATGTAATGGATATTTCACTTCTTTTACACACATTTATAGAGCATACGGTCTGAAATAGGAAAGTCTACTGCCTAGAGGCTACTTTACTTACACCATCTTATCTCTGCGTTTTCCCTAAGGCGGGTACAAAATGTATCTGTATAGTGAGAATACAGACCCCTTTGAAACATAGTACAAGGGTGCCTGCATTGCAAGGAATTATTGTTCATATCCAGAAAAGAATACCATCCTGTACATGAACAACCACTAATGGCAATTTGCTGTTTCTTTGTATGCTGCAAAATGCAGCAAAATAGAAACAGCAGAAACAAGAAGAAATGCATCACTGTTTCCATGTTGCACCAATTTAACACCAAATAACTAATTAATTTTATTTCGATATAGGAAAGCACTGCAAGGAATCTTACTCTGCTGCTGTACATCAAAATAAAAGGGCAGGAATACACTATGTCTACGAGATGTGATGCGTTCCTGTTGTTTCCCCCTGCACTAATGCACAATGTTCTGCCATTTGCGAACTCTGGCATCCTTGCAGCATAGAGCAAAAGTGCCTTCTTTGCAGGGCTGATTTATTTTGTAAAGTAAAGGATACCTTTCTTCACAAAATCAAGTCAGGCAATTAGCTTTTTCTATAAGTACAAAAAACACAGTTGATGGACAGAATGTAGAACAATGTCATACATTCACCCCAGTACAAGGATCTGGGCCTAAATCCATCGTTTTTTTTGCTCTCCACACCACCCTGGGTTAGACACTGTGTGGTAAATCATTCAATAAATCCAAGTTATAGTTGGTACTAGTTTAATAGGAATAGCACAGTACTCATCTCATCAGCTCCCAGCAGGTATCTCCCAGTACAAGATATTCACATATAAACAATTCTAAATGGAATCAACAGAAAGACTCAGGTGCATGTGCATAGAATCCAGGAGAAGGGATTAAAAGGGAAATACAATAATGTAATTTAAAAGAGAAATGCAAAAAGTAGAATATAAATTATAACACATTTTCCCCCTTAAGAAAATCATTGACATAAAGGCATGCATTTGGAGACACGTCGGACGTTCCAAACTTTTCCATCTTGTGTGACCACACTATTGCGATTCACTTTAACAACTTTGATGGGTTTACCAAACTTTACATCACCTTTAGCAATAAATCCAGGTTTTTCGAATTCTTACCCAATCACCACATTTAAACTCAGGTGTTTTAACTTTCATACGCATATCATAATCATATTTGATCTTGTGTTGCTTAATTCCAACTTTTTGTTCAACTTTAGAAATATTAGGTGTAGTTTTATGAGAGTCACAATTCTTTTTGAACCACCAAGGACATAATTTAGAGATGGGATCTCTACCCCTCAATAAGCGGAAAGGTGAAACTTCGGTAGTTGTATGAGGTGTGATGCGATATAACCAAAGTCTCTCTCTCAATTTCTCCCTCCATAAATTACCAAAAGTCCGGGCCCAAAGAATATCTTGTTTGAGAACTCTGTTATACCTCTCAACTTGTCCATTTCCTTGAGGTTCATACAAAGCAGTCGTGATATGTTTGACACCACAATCCCTAAGGAATTCTTGAAATTCTGAAGATTTGAATTGTACTCCATTATCTGAAATTATCATTTCAGGAGCACCTTCCAGAGCAAACAATTCTTTTAGAAACAAAATTACATTACTAGTATTTGGATGGGAAATCAGCTTGACCTCAGGCCACTTTGAATGATAATCAATAACAACTATGGCAAATCTGCACTCTGAGGGTAAACAATTGAAAGGACCAGATATGTCAATACCCAACTTTTGCCATGGATGTTTAGGCCATTTAACAGGAATTAAAGGAGCTGGACTACATTTGCAAGACTTATCACTTTCTATGCATTCAGGACATTCCCTTACAAATCTGTCAACAAACCTACCCACACCTGGCCACCAGAAATTGGATCTTATCAATCTCTTCATGGATGACATGCCCATATGACATTCATGACTGAGTTTCAAGATAAACTCACAAATTTCAAAAGGAGGTATACATTTGTCAGCTCTAAAAATCAAATCTCCTTCAGTTACTAATTCATCTTTAATATTTAGGAAAGGTAATAGATCCCCAGAAACCTCCCCTTTACAAGGCCAACCCTTGTTGATGAAGTCTCTTACTTGACAAAGTAAAGTGTCATTACACATACTACTCTTCCACACTTCTTCTGAAATAGTCTTAAAATTATCAGAAACAGACTTGGTAATGTTGACTACCACTTCATCTTCACTAGGTTCATCTACATAGTTACATGGTAATCTGGACAAACAGTCAGCAGTGACATTCAATTTGCCTGGAACATATTCAATATCAAAACTATACTCTTGGAGACGTGACATGAGTCTGGCTATGCGAGCAGTAGCCCTTAATCCTCCTCCAGGGGACAAAATATTCACTAAAGGTTTATGGTCTGTTCTTAACATAAACCTTGAACCCCAAATATAATTGCGAAAATGTTCCACAGCCCACACACAACCTAAAAGTTCCTTCTCAATGACAGCATATCCCCTTTCCGTGGCGGTGAGTGTGCGAGATGCAAACGCAACATTCCACTCTTCTTTCCCTGAGCGTTGTGATAAAACACAACCCAAACCATATAGACTAGCATCAACTGTCAATAGACACAGCTTATTCAGACAAAAAGGTTTGAGAGTAGGAGCATTCACCATATCAGCTTTTATAGACTCAAAAGCATCTTGTTGCCTGTTGCCCCAAACAAATTCTACGTCTTTTCTAGCAAGTTCTCTTATGGGTTCCATCTTTGAAGCAAAATCTTTGATAAACTTACTGTAGTACTCACAAAGACCAGAGAATGATAGCAGTTTGTCTTTACAGTCTGGTGCAGGTGCTTTTAAAATCGCATCAACTAATGACTTCTTAGGAGATACCCCATCCTTAGATATCGTGTGTCCTAAGTATTCTATGGTCTCTTGAAACAATTTACATTTGTTATCTTTGATAGTCAAACCAGAATCACTTAAAATCTTACATACATTCCTTAAATGCTCATCATGAACTTCAATATTTTTTGAGAAAACAAGAATGTCATCTTGAAAACATTTAACGTAACTTCCCACATCCTTAAACAAATGAAACATGGACCTTTGGAAAACGGATGCGGCAGAGGCTAATCCAAAAGGCATACGTTTAAATTGGTACAACCCTTGAGGAGTAATAAAGGCTGTCAAATGTCTGGATTCTTTCGTCAATTCTATCTGGTGATATGCCGATCTAAGATCGAGAGTTGAAAAAACCGTGGCACCTTCTAGCATGCTCACCACTTCATTGATGTTAGGTAGAGGATGGCAATCAACCACAATATTTGCATTCAACGCTCTTAAATCTATGCAGAGTCTCAAACTTTTATCAGGCTTGCGAGCAAAAACGACTGGGGAAACCCACTCAGATGATTCTATTTCCTCTCTTACACCGTTATCCAACATTTCTTTAAGGGCATTACTCAATTCCTCCCTGACATTGAGTGGTACATTTCTAAGTTTCTGTATTAGAGGCACAGCTTTTTGTTTGAGTTTGATCCCATGACTGAAACCCTTCAATTTTCCTAATTTCTCAGAAAACACTGTAGGGAATTCATTTACTAATTTCTTTCTCTTCTCGTTGTCCTTTACAGTAACAACGGAATCAGTTTGTGAAGACACATTATCACATAACATGACTGGATCTCTAGACCGTGGGTTTAACATTATCCCTAGCTTCCATTGATCTCTCCACCCAAGTACATCAATACCCTTCTTTGCTATATATAAATTAATAATAGCGGACCTCCCTTTAAAAGTAATGGTAGATTGTAGATACCCAATAAAATCAATGTTGGATTTATTAAAACACAGAGCACTGATATCTGGGGGCATTAATTCTTTTTCCGATATCCTTGAACCAAATTTCTCGTAAAAATAATCTTTCGTAATTATAGTCCAAGGAGAACCAGAATCTGCCATCAATTCTAGATCTACTCCAAGAAAACTCACAAGACATTTTGGAGAGTTGAGTACTTCCCCATCAACTACTCCAATGTTCATCAGAGAAACAACCATTCCACAATCAATCACCACTTCACTACTTTTAGGATGCATACACTGAACGCAAGCGACTTCAGAAGAAGGATGAGGTCTCACACATGAAACATCATTCCTCTTAAAGTGATTGATATTATGATCATTATTTCCTTTTTTCCAATCTCTACATGCCTTGGAGAAATGACCAATTTTGCCGCACTTGCTACATTCTTTTCCAATGGCAGGACAGAATTTGAAAGAAGCAACATGGTTATTACTTCCACATCTGTAACAAACGATTTGATTTTTCCCAACACTCTTATTGGAATGAAAATTGTTTTTAACATTACTAATGGCCCCTACTTCATCACTTGTCTTATCATTTTTTGAACCCTTAGAATTATCTTCAATAGTTTTCATCCATTTATTGGATTGTTCAAACGCTTTTGCTGTAGAAATGCTTTCTTTTAATGTAGGATTTCCTAAAATCCATAGTTGCTCTTGTGTTTTCTTACACTTAACATTAACTATAATCTGGTCTCTTATCATTTCATCTGTAATTTCTCCAAAATTACATGAAACCACTAAAGACCTCAATGCAGTTAGGAAATCGACAACATTTTCAGACTCCTTTTGTGCCCTCGTATAAAACTTGTAGCGATTGAGAGCAATACTGGTAGTGGGCTTGAACCTTGTTTCAACACGTAACATTGCCTCATCAAAATTTCCCAAATCCCCAGGAACAGGAGGTAAAGTTCTAGAAATAGCTTGTCCTTCTGAACCGAGACAATGCAGAATTTTTTTTTTCTTTCGTTTCCCATCCTTTCTCCATCTATGGCTTTCAAATAAGTTTAATAAGCTGCTCGTCGCGTGATGACGTATACGCGCTTTGCGTGTGTTGATGTCACTTGTTGCCGTCTTTCGCGTTGTAATCAAAGATTCGCGGCTGACGTGAAAAGAGTTCTAGCAGTAGTCTGCCATCCAACTTGCACGCGCTGGGTAAACGAACACTCTACACGACGCGGACTCCTTTTTGAAAGATGCCCAATGTCAAAACTTGACGAAATTCACCAGCGTATCTAAGAAAAAGGTAGAGAATTCCTTTTTCGTTATAATTACTTCCAGGCAAGCGCACCTCCAGGCAAGCGTAGTGTAGACAGCTTGCACGCGCTGGGTTGAAGGTTTTCTTTTAATAAGTTGAAAATCCATAAAAAAAAACAACAGCCAAGGACTCGTAGGGCCCGATTCACAGAACTAACTTAAGACAAAATCCTAAACTTACTACCATTTTGGTATTCACAGAAGGCACTTACTCATTTTGGTATTCACAGAAGGCACTTACTCATTTCGGTATTCACAGAAGTTAGGAGTCCTAACTTTAGGACACCTAAATGCCTTCTGTGAATACCGAAAGTCTTAAAATTAGGATTTTTCTCAGTTTAGTAGTAGCAAAGTTAGGACTCCTAACTTTAGGACTCCTAAATGCCTTCTGTGAATACCTAAAATCCTAAAATTAGGATTTTTCTCAATTTAGTAGTAGTTAAAGTTAGGACTCCTAACTTTAGGACTCCTAAATGCCTTCTGTGAATAACTAAAGTCTTAAAAATATGATTTTTCTCAATTTAGTAGTAGTAAAGTTAGGACTCCTAACTTTAGGACTCCTAAATGCCTTATGTGAATACCTAAAGTCTTAAAAATAGGATTTTTCTCAATTTAGTAGTAGTAAAGTTAGGACTCCTAACTTTAGGACTCCTAGATGCCTTCTGCGAATACCTAAAGTCTTAAAATTCGTATTTTTCTCAGTTTAGGACTCCTAAAGTTAGGACTCTTAACTTTACTACTACTAAATTGAGAAAAATCCTAATTTTAAGACTTTCGGTATTCACAGAAGGCATTTAGGAGTCCTGAAAGTTAGGAGTCCTAACTTTACTACTACTAAATTGAGAAAAATCCTAATTTTAAGACTTTTGGAATTCACAGAAGGTATTTAGGAGTCCTAAAGTTACGAGTCCTAACTTTACTACTACTAAATTGAGAAAAATCCTAATTTTAAGACTTTTGGTATTCACAGAAGGCATTTAGGAGTCTTAAAGTTAGTACTCCTAACTTCTGTGAATACCGAAATGAGTAAGTGTCTTCTGTGAATGCCAAAATGAGTAAGTGCCTTCTGTGAATACGAAAATGGTAGTAAGTTTAGGATTTTATCTTAAGTTAGTTCTGTGAATCGGGCCCGTATTCACGATAGTACTTCCAGGAATATTAACTCCAGGTCTTCAGAGTTTCTCCTTGTGGCAGGAATATTAAATCCAAATATCCAGGCGCAAAAATGTTGGAAATTATTAAAATTGAAGTTGTACCACTCCTGTGCTGTAGTTGAGTAGTAAGGTACTGGTCACCCTCGTCGCCAAATTTGTGGTAAATCATTCAATAAATCCAAGTTATAGTTGGTACTAGTTTAATAGGAATAGCACAGTACTCATCTCATCAGCTCCCAGCAGGTATCTCCCAGTACAAGATATTCACATATAAACAATTCTAAATGGAATCAACAGAAAGACTCAGGTGCATGTGCATAGAATCCAGGAGAAGGGATTAAAAGGGAAATACAATAATGTAATTTAAAAGAGAAATGCAAAAAGTAGAATATGAATTATAACACACTGGCTATATGCAAATCAGCTCTGACCCTGTGCCTCATGGGAACAGTCCAGTCCGAACTACCAAGCCATGTCTTTCCCAGACCGGAATCAAGCATCCAAGGACCGGTTTCTGGCTATCAGCCTTCATCAGCCTGGATAGCTTGACTCCAGTGGTGTGGAGAGCCTGGGACTCACGTCTGAGCATACCCAGCACACTTGGGGTGAAAATTGCAAAAAACACAGTTGATGGACAGAATGTAGAACAATGTCATACATTCACCGCAGTACAAGGATTTGGGCCTAAATCCATCGTTTTTTTTGCACTCCACACCACACTGGGTTAGACACTGGCTATATGCAAATCAGCTCTGACCCTGTGCCTCATGGGAACAGTCCAGTCCGAACTACCAAGCCATGTCTTTCCCAGACCGGAATCAAGCATCCAAGGACCGGTTTCTGGCTATCAGCCTTCATCAGCCTGGATAGCTTGACTCCAGTGGTGTGGAGAGCCTGGGACTCACGTCTGAGCATACCCAGCATACTCGGGGTGAAAATTGCAAAAAACACAGTTGATGGACAGAATGTAGAACAATGTCATACATTCACCCCAGTACAAGGATCTGGGCCTAAGTCCATCGTTTTTTTTGCACTCCACACCACACTGGGTTAGACACTGGCTATATGCAAATCAGCTCTGACCCTGTGCCTCATGGGAACAGTCCAGTCCGAACTACCAAGCCATGTCTTTCCCAGACCGGAATCAAGCATCCAAGGACCGGTTTCTGGCTATCAGCCTTCATCAGCCTGGATAGCTTGACTCCAGTGGTGTGGAGAGCCTGGGACTCACGTCTGAGCATACCCAGCACACTCGGGGTGAAAATTGCAAAAAACACAGTTGATGGACAGAATGTTGAACAATGTCATACATTCACCCAAGTACAAGGATCTGGGCCTAAATCCATCGTTTTTTTTGCACTCCACACCACCCTGGGTTAGACACTGGCTATATGCAAATCAGCTCTGACCCTGTGCCTCATGGGAACAGTCCAGTCCGAACTACCAAGCCATGTCTTTCCCAGACCGGAATCAAGCATCCAAGGACCGGTTTCTGGCTATCAGCCTTCATCAGCCTGGATAGCTTGACTCCAGTGGTGTGGAGAGCCTGGGACTCACGTCTGAGCATACCCAGCACACTCGGGGTGAAAATTGCAAAAAACACAGTTGATGGACAGAATGTAGAACAATGTCATACATTCACCCCAGTACAAGGATCTGGGCCTAAGTCCATCTTTTTTTTGCACTCCACACCACACTGGGTTAGACACTGGCCATATGCAAATCAGCTCTGACCCTGTGCCTCATGGGAACAGTCCAGTCCGAACTACCAAGCCATGTCTTTCCCAGACCGGAATCAAACATCCAAGGACCGGTTTCTGGCTATCAGCCTTCATCAGCCTGGATAGCTTGACTCCAGTGGTGTGGAGAGCCTGGGACTCACGTCTGAGCATACCCAGCACACTCGGGGTGAAAATTGCAAAAAACACAGTTGATGGACAGAATGTAGAACAATGTCATACATTCACCGCAGTACAAGGATTTGGGCCTAAATCCATCGTTTTTTTTGCACTCCACACCACACTGGGTTAGACACTGGCTATATGCAAATCAGCTCTGACCCTGTGCCTCATGGGAACAGTCCAGTCCGAACTACCAAGCCATGTCTTTCCCAGACCGGAATCAAGCATCCAAGGACCGGTTTCTGGCTATCAGCCTTCATCAGCCTGGATAGCTTGACTCCAGTGGTGTGGAGAGCCTGGGACTCACGTCTGAGCATACCCAGCATACTCGGGGTGAAAATTGCAAAAAACACAATTGATGGACAGAATGTAGAACAATGTCATACATTCACCCCAGTACAAGGATCTGGGCCTAAGTCCATCGTTTTTTTTGCACTCCACACCACACTGGGTTAGACACTGGCTATATGCAAATCAGCTCTGACCCTGTGCCTCATGGGAACAGTCCAGTCCGAACTACCAAGCCATGTCTTTCCCAGACCGGAATCAAGCATCCAAGGACCGGTTTCTGGCTATCAGCCTTCATCAGCCTGGATAGCTTGACTCCAGTGGTGTGGAGAGCCTGGGACTCACGTCTGAGCATACCCAGCACACTCGGGGTGAAAATTGCAAAAAACACAGTTGATGGACAGAATGTTGAACAATGTCACACATTCACCCAAGTACAAGGATCTGGGCCTAAATCCATCGTTTTTTTTGCACTCCACACCACCCTGGGTTAGACACTGGCTATATGCAAATCAGCTCTGACCCTGTGCCTCATGGGAACAGTCCAGTCCGAACTACCAAGCCATGTCTTTCCCAGACCGGAATCAAGCATCCAAGGACCGGTTTCTGGCTATCAGCCTTCATCAGCCTGGATAGCTTGACTCCAGTGGTGTGGAGAGCCTGGGACTCACGTCTGAGCATACCCAGAACACTCGGGGTGAAAATTGCAAAAAACACAGTTGATGGACAGAATGTAGAACAATGTCATACATTCACCCCAGTACAAGGATCTGGGCCTAAGTCCATCTTTTTTTTGCACTCCACACCACACTGGGTTAGACACTGGCCATATGCAAATCAGCTCTGACCCTGTGCCTCATGGGAACAGTCCAGTCCGAACTACCAAGCCATGTCTTTCCCAGACCAGAATCAAGCATCCAAGGACCGGTTTCTGGCTATCAGCCTTCATCAGCCTGGATAGCTTGACTCCAGTGGTGTGGAGAGCCTGGGACTCACGTCTGAGCATACCCAGCACACTCGGGGTGAAAATTGCAAAAAACACACTTGATGGACAGAATGTAGAACAATGTCATACATTCACCCAAGTACAAGGATCTGGGCCTAAATCCATTGTTTTTTTTGCACTCCACACCACCTTGGGTTAGACACTGGCTATATGCAAATCAGCTCTGACCCTGTGCCTCATGGGAACAGTCCAGTCCGAACTACCAAGCCATGTCTTTCCCAGACCGGAATCAAGCATCCAAGGACCGGTTTCTGACTATCAGCCTTCATCAGCCTGGATAGCTTGACTCCAGTGGTGTGGAGAGCCTGGGACTCACGTCTGAGCATACCCAGCACACTCGGGGTGAAAATTGCAAAAAACACAGTTGATGGACAGAATGTAGAACAATGTCATACATTCACCCCACTACAAGGATCTGGGCCTAAATCCATCGTTTTTTTTGCACTCCACACCACCCTGGGTTAGACACTGGCTATATGCAAATCAGCTCTGACCCTGTGCCTCATGGGAACAGTCCAGTCCGAACTACCAAGCCATGTCTTTCCCAGACCGGAAACAAGCATCCAAGGACCGGTTTCTGGCTATCAGCCTTCATCAGCCTGGATAGCTTGACTCCAGTGGTGTGGAGAGCCTGGGACTCACGTCTGAGCATACCCAGCACACTCGGGGTGAAAATTGCAAAAAACACATTTGATGGACAGAATGTAGAACAATGTCATACATTCACCCCAGTACAAGGATCTGGGCCTAAATCCATTGGTTTTTTTGCACTCCACACCACCCTGGGTTAGACACTGGCTATATGCAAATCAGCTCTGACCCTGTGCCCTGTGCTGAAGGCTGATAGCCAGAAACCGGTCCATGGATGCTTGATTTTGGTCTGGGAAAGACATGGCTTGGTAGTTCGGACTGGACTGTTCCCATGAGGCAGAGGGTCAGAGCTGATTTGCATATAGCCAGTGTCTAACCCAGGGTGGTGTGGAGTGCAAAAAAACGATGGATTTAGGCCCAGATCTTTGTACTGGGGTGAATGTATGACATTGTTCTACATTCTGTCCATCAACTGTGTTTTTTGCAATTTTCACCCCGAGTGGGCTGGGTATGCTCAGACGTGAGTCCCAGGCTCTCCACACCACTGGAGTCAAGCTATCCAGGCTGATGAAGGCTGATAGCCAGAAACCGGTCCTTGGATGCTTGATTCCGGTCTGGGAAAGACATGGCTTGGTAGTTCGGACTGGACTGTTCCCATGAGGCACAGGGTCAGAGCTGATTTGCATATAGCCAGTGTCTAACCCAGGGTGGTGTGGAGTGCAAAAAAACAATGGATTTAGGCCCAGATCCTTGTACTGGGGTGAATGTATGACATTGTTCTACATTCTGTCCATCAACTGTGGTTTTTGCAATTTTCTATAAGTACAGCACAAAGCAGCATACATAGAAAATGGAGAAAAAAAGGAGAAATGAAAACATTTCTCCCTGTTGTGCCTCCCTAACACCACCCCTGGGGTGGTGTTAGATACTGACGCATCCCAGGTTTTAATTTCTCGTAAATCTCCTAATGTTTCAGATTCCATGGGTGTTGCATGAGAACACCCACAGCAACACTCATGGAATGCCCATTTCACATACTGCTCTGCTTGAAAGGGGTACATTTTTACGAGGTCATAAAAAGCCATGTAAAGTGGTTTTTTGTGGCTTTGTAAATTTGCTGGGGCACATTGCGCCACTGGAATGTGAAAAAATGACGTTCCAGTGGTGCAAAAGTGCTTATAAATGAGGCCCCAGTTTTTCCCTGATCTTATTTTTGGCACTGCCCCATATCTGCACCACCTTTGTAAATAGGGGGCAATGTCAAAAAGCATTGGGTGTTGCAGTACAACAGCAATATCAACACCCATTGCCTGCCCCTTTGAGACAGCAGACTGGTGCAGTAAAGGTAATATTGAGAAGGTGACATTATACCCCATTAAGGGAGAGATGTAGGTAAATTCAATTTAGCGAGTCCTTAATAGCGATTTTTACCGAATCGCTATTAAGATCTCGCTAAATTGAATGTAGGTAGGAATCTCTAAAATATTAGCGATTCCTTTAAATTCCTTAATAACGAATCGCAAATTGAGATTCGCTAATAAGGAATACCTACCCATTCATTCCTATGGGCTACGAGGCCCATTGAAATGATTGGGAAGATATTCACTATTTGCAATTCGCTATTAAAGAATCGCAAATAGCGGGAGCTATTTGAAGGGTGCCAGGGTGTCAAAAGGACACCCTGTTGCACCTCTGAAATGTGAATGTGTATACATGTGGCACATGTGGCATGAATGTGTGCCACATGGCACTTTAAAAAAAGCAAAAAAGTGCTTTTTTAAAGGAAATTGCTTTTTTACCACCAACTTGAAGTTGGTAATTAGTGATTCCTTAAGGCTAAAGTGCACTTTCTTTTGTGCTACTTTGTGCTACTTACATTGCATTTAAGGAATCGCAATTACCGATTCCTTAAATGCAAGAGCAAAATAAGGATTCGCAATTTTGAGATTCCTTATTTTGCTAGTAGGTTTAAACTCACTTACATTGCTCTCCGCCAAATACCGCAAATTTCAGCCTTAGCGCTCAGTATGTGGCCACCTACATCTGACCCTAAATGTCTTATAGCTACCATGAAAATATGGAGCACGACATTGCCACATGAGAACATTATTAAAAGTAAAGTTTCTGTGGTGCACTGCCCTTGTAAATACGCCTCTCACTCATATATGTACTTAATTACACATAGACATTTCACAAAAACATATACTCATTGTTACAAACATACATAGAACATATATTTTCATTTTCTTTCATCAGTTTGGGTGATTCTGGCAAAAAAAAACGTTTTGTTTATATTTGTTTGTATTTCATTTTGACTTTTTTTTTTTTATTTTTTTTTTTTTGTTCACAATTAACAAAAAACAGGCACAAAAATGGTGTGCTTCAATGGGGGAAAAATAACAACAATGATTTTTTTATTGTCTCAGGCATCTTAGAAACTACTTGTTCTCCAACACTAAGAACAGTTGAGCATTTGGGGCAGAAAAGTCCAGCGTTGGTGAACTCAGGCAAAGTAAGTAGCATAGTTAAACCTTGGCCTGGTGTAGATGATGGTCCAGCCTGAGCACTTACGGCTCCTTGTTCTGCTTCCTTCTCTTTCAAACACCATAGTTCTACTCTAGCCAGTTGAGCACAGTGCATGATCTTTAGGTGCTTATAAATGGAGGCAGATCCATGAAACAGTACTTTGCGGCAGATATTGCAAGTTACCTTGCAAGCGTTCACCTTCTTCTCCCCTTCAGGAATTGTAAAAAATTCCCACACTACACTTTCTTTCCTTTTCTTTAGTGTGTCTTCTTCCTCCATGTTGCAAATCCAGAAGAAACTGTCATCTTCTTTTAAAAACAAGAAAAAGAAACAAAGATCCTTCAAAATGGTTGCTTTCTTTACAAATGATACTGTTCAGTACCGCACCCAAAGGGAAAAAAATGGGTAGGATTTCTCCCTCCATATGATAGAAACCTCGTTATCCAATGAATTTCTTTTAATTTTATGTCATGTGGGATGCACGAGCCCTACACAACCCCCTCGCACCTCCAACACGCATCCATAAAAAAGAATTACATTTTAATTTGCATGTACTTTTCTTTAAAAAATATACCATTCTAAATTCTCATAAGTATATCTCCTCATTTAATGTACACTAAAAACATCATTAAATATACATTTTAATACTTTTGAAAAACTGCTACAGTAGCGCACCCTGGCAACACCGGAAATACATGACTCCCAGCTGCTCCTCCCTCCCACTGGACACTTAAGGCGCCTCAACGCGACGGTGAGCGGTGACCTGACCTGACATCGTCAGAGACGGTCTCTCCACCCGCCGCGTGGCCCCCCCTTGAGTCACCCGGTCTCCCTGCTACACCGCTTGCCGCCGCTCCTGAAGGCGTGACCCCTGTGCCTTCCGCTGGTTGTTCCTCTGTGCCAGTTGTGCTTGTGCTACTATCCCCTGTGCCTTTCTCTGCTCTGTTTATCTGCGCCGGTTGTGCTGCTGGACTAGTTCCACTAGTACCACTTTCCCCCCTGTGTTGTTCCCCCCCCCGTGTGGTGACTCTGTTGAGTGAGTCCTGAACTGCCATTTTTCCGCCGTTTTTTTCCCGCCTTCTACCGTCGCACTCCGCTCCCCTCCCTGCCGCTGCTCCCCTGCAGCCCACCCCCCTCTCGCTTAGGACCTCTCCCCTTCCCTTCCCATTCGCCACCCCGTTCCCGCCTCCCAGCTGCTCCTCCCTCGCCCCGCCCCCCCTACTCTCCACTAATGGCAGAGTTCGCACGTACGCGCAGCGGGCGCACCGATTGTGCGCCGAAGGCACGCCAAAGGCAAGCCCGTCTGCGCCCGTCCGTGCCTGGACCGCGCCCAGCACCAGGACCCCTGGCCCCCGTGGATGCCAGCCCACACGACGGACTTACGCCGCCGCCACCCTCAACGCACTCAACTCCGGCCGGAACCCCACCTGTTACCGAGCCACCCCGAGACGCACCCACGGACCCTTCACCTGCAAGGCCTGCAAGTTCACCTGCCTCCGACCCTGCACTGCACCCGCCAAGCCTAGCACCAGCAAGACCCACCTCAAGTGCATCCTGCTCAACACCCGCTCCTTCCACAGACACGCCATCGAACTCTGGAACCTGCTCGACGCAACTTCACAAGACGTCGCCTTCCTCACGGAAACCTGGATGAACGCCTCCTCTGCATTCGACATTGCCATCGCCATCCCAGATGGATACAAGATCACCCGGAGGGACCGTATCAACCAGACGGGAGGAGGCATCGCCATTGTACACAAGAACACCATCCGCATCACGACCGACTCCAACGACACCTTCTCCGCCGCAGAGCACCTCCACTTCCAGATACACGCCGACCCAAAGACGACGCTCAGAGGCACCCTCATCTACAGACCCCCGGGACCACGCACACAATTCAGCGACGACATCACGGACTTCATCAGCCCGCACGCCCTCCCCTCCGCCGACTACATCCTTCTAGGGGACCTCAACTTCCACCTGGAGAACAACAAGGACTGCAACACCGCCGCCCTACTGGACAACCTCGCCAAACTCGGACTCAAGCAACTGGTCAACACCCCCACCCACTACGCCGGTCACACGCTGGATCCCGTCTTCACCTTCAGCTACTCCACCGGACTTCACTGGACTGACCACAGCTGTGTCCACTTCAGCTTCAGAAGAACCATGACCCACCACCACCCGCAACAGGTTCCTCACAGGAGCTGGAGCAAGATCACCGCCGAGCAGCTCACCACCTCCCTCAGCCAGAACCCACCCGCCAGCACAACGGACCCCAACAAAGCTGCCCGCAACTTCATGCAGTGGCTGACCGCCTGCGCCGACGACCTCGCACCACTGAAGAACCCTCCTAGCAGACCCAGAAGCAAGAAGGCCTCCTAGTTCACCGACGAACTCAAGGACTCCAAGAAGAACTGCCGCACCCTCGAAATAAAGCCTGGCTCCGCGACCAGACCACAGACAACATGACCACCCTCAGACACGCCACCCGCAAGCCCCACCAGCTTATCCGCACCACCTAGAAGAAATCACTGAAGGAACGACTGGACAACAACGCCCACGACAACAAGGAACTCTTCAACATTGTCAAGGAGTTCTCCAACCCCAGCACCGGCAACAACGACATCACTCCTTCACAAGATCTCTGCGACTCTCTCGCCTCGTTCTTTCACCGCAAGATCGCCGACATCCACAACAGCTTCGACGCAACATCCAGGCACCCTACCGTCGAACCAACGCCCCCCACCGCCATCCTCCGCACCTGGACCACGGTGAGTACCGAAGACACAGCCCGCACGATGAGCACCATCCAACCCAGATCACCAACTGACCCCTGCCCCCTCCACGTCTTCAACAAGGCCGAATCCACCATCGCACCCCAACTCCGGAACATCATCAACACCTCCTTCAACACCGCCACCTTCCCGGAGAGCTGGAAACATGCCGCGCTCAGCACCCTACTAAAGAAACCAACAGCGGACCCCACCTACCTCAAGAACTTCCGCCCCATCTCGCTCCTCACTTTCCTGCCAAAGTCATCGAGAAGACCGTCAACAGACAGCTTGCCGCCTTCCGCGAGACAAACGGATCCCTCGACCCCTCGCAGTCCGGTTTCAGAGCCAACCACAGCACCGAGACCGCCCTGATCGCAGCCACCGACGACATCTGAACCCTGCTCGACAATGGAGAAACAGCAGCACTCATCCTCCTGGACCTCTCTGCAGCGTTCAACACTGTCTGCCACCGCACCCTAGTTCAACGCCTTAGCAACATCGGTATCCAAGAGAAGGCACTGGAGTGGATCATCTCGTTCCTCGCCGGAAGAACACAGAGAGTCCGCCTCCCCCCGTTTCGATCCGAGGCCACCAAAGTCATCTGCGGCGTCCCGCAAGGATCATCACTTAGCCCCACCCTCTTCAACGTCTACATGAGACCTCTTGCAGCCATCGCACGTCAGCACACCCTCAACATCATCTCCTACGCCGACGACACACAGCTGATCCTCTCCCTCACCCGAGACCCCGACACCGCCAGAACTAGCCTACACGAAGGGATGAAAGACGTCGCCGAATGGATGAAGAACAGCCGCCTGAAACTGAACTCAGACAAGACGGAAGTCCTCCTCCTGGGACCATCTCCCTCCGCCTGGGACGACTCCTGGTGGCCCCCTGCCCTGGGCACCACCCCCAAGACAACAGACCAGGCACGCAACCTGGGATTCATCCTGGACTCCTCCCTCTCGATGACCAGACAAGTCAACGCCGTCTCCTCATCATGCTTCAACACCCCACGCATGCTCCGCAAGATCTTCCGCTGGATCCCGACCGAAACCAGGAAGAAGGTGACCCAGGCTCTCGTCACCAGCCGACTGGACTACGGAAACACCCTCTACGCCGGAACCACAGCCAAGCTACAGAAAAGACTCCAACGCATCCAGAACGCCTCCCCCTGACTCATCCTGGACATCCCCCGACGCAGCCACATCTCCGGCCACCTGAGGGACCTGCACTGGCTCTCCGTCAGCAAGAGGATCACGTTCACGCTCCTCACCCACGCACACAAGTCTCTCCACGACCTGGGCCCCAAGTACCTCAACGACCGCCTGACCTTCTACACGCCCACCCGTCAGCTACGTTCTACTACCCTCGCCCTCGCCGCCGTACCACGCATCCGAAGAGCCAACGCCGGAGGCAAATCCTTCTCCTACCTGGCGGCCAAGACATGGAACTCCCTCCCCATCCACCTACGGCTGACCCAGGACCATCTCACCTTCAGGAAACAACTCAAGACCTGGCTGTTCGAGCAATAGCGGACCCATTCACCGTAGCGCCTTGAGACCCCTCCGGGTGAGTAGTGCGCTATACAAATGTTATGATTGATTGATTGATTGACTCAACGGTGTGTGATGGTATCGCAGTTCAACTAAATGATTTTTTTTAAAAACAATAAAACCTACTCAAATTTGCATATTGTTTTTATTTGTGCGTAATTAAAACTATAATCTAAAAATGAAGAGCATAAATACATATATAAATCTGTATTAATAGTGCCAATAGTGAATTGGAATCGAGTATCTGATGTGATTCCTGAAAACGGTATGTGATACCATTGCGTCTTTTCAAAATGTGTGATAAACATCAAAACTTGAATATTTGAATATTTGTTGCATCCTATCTTTTAGTATTCATTAGATTAATAATCTTCTCACTTCAAACTAATTTGAAAACACTTCTATACATATATAATTGTAATAGCCACACTGTGCTGGAGTAGCATACCATATGCGGGAATCCACGCCCGGTAGGCGAACAGGTTTTTTTTTTTTTAAACCAAAAAAACTGCTTATAACCAACAATACAATGCTCCTTAAAAAGGTATAAACTTATTACTGAAACACTTAAACCAATGCATTAAATCACAAATATTTTTTTTTAAAGTTTTCATTAATTAACATTTACAATCAAATATATCAAAATGCACACTCAATTATGCAATAATGCATTCCTTGTACTATCACTGTCACACATGTTACGAAATATCAATATTTTAATATATAAAACGTTTAGTTACATTTTATAAATAAAACTTTTCTTAAAACATTTTAATTTACAGTTTTTAAATCTGCAAAACTATTTAGTTTTGGTTAGAAAATATAATTAAAAACATCTATAATTCAACTTGAAAAGTAAAGCATAGAAATATCTTATAATTTAAACCGAACATTTGAAAAGCCTTAGAAATTCACTGAAAAAACACAACGGTAACACGGACATTATGGTGAAGAATTAGCATTTAAAAAACTTAGAAATGCATCAAAAAACAACTAATATATAGGGACGTTGTAGATAGACTAACGTTTCACTCATACAAAACCAAAAGTTCAGCAGTTATAGTTAGTGAGCTATCAAGAACTCCTGTTCTGCAATACCCTGCATATGACCTCACATATTACATCACTCACGGCATGGTCAGGCACATCAGTCATGACATCTCAAATTGAAAACAATAAAAAGAATACAGTTAAAGCACTCCCTGCCCTTTTACATTAACATTTAAACACTCACAAAAACAAATTAAAATAACACTAGACAAAAATAACAGTACCCATTATTTTAAAACATAACAATATAAAATCAATTATTATTTACTAAGCACTTAAAATGAAAAATTATTGTCCAAATTATTCAACACTAATAACGTAATAAATTATTTGAAAAGTCAATTATCTAACTCACTAACCAAGTACTAAAAAGTAATGCACAAAATGAGTAATCGAATAAACCAAAAAAATATTTGTAAAAAAATAATCAATTGAAAAATGGATATTTAAAAAACTTCTCGCCAACAACCAACCAAGAAAAAACTACATTGAAATGAAATAAGAAAACTGTAACTATATTATCAAATAAAAAAAACTACACTAAAAGCAACTAAACATATCTACCATTCTAATGACAACCTATAATCGAAAACATAATAAAACTCAGTAAAATAATTATAAGGTAAAACAATATTATATACAACTATATTTGAAAAAACGTAATAAAATAATTCAAAAAATTGTTTTACCTTTAATATTTTGTCTCACAAAATTCTTGACATCA
Organism: Lissotriton helveticus; assembly: GCF_964261635.1. NCBI lineage: Eukaryota > Metazoa > Chordata > Amphibia > Caudata > Salamandridae > Lissotriton > Lissotriton helveticus. The sequence continues at coordinate 429,519,785 of NC_136059.1, forward strand.
CAATATTTTGGACACAACATTTATGTCAAATGATAGCTTTGAAACAGTATGTTAGTATATTAGTGTGACGCACACCAAGACTCTTAGATCAAACCCCAGATTCATAAAAAGTGGGTGATTTACACATCTTAGTCAAGCTTTTATCTAGTTAGAATTGCAGACACTCCTAATAACGCAAAAGTACATTTCAACCTTGCTTCTGTTCTGTCCAGTCCAACCTGCTGTAAGACTGTGATCCTAGTATGAAAAACAGTTTGCCTTTTTTTGTAAGAATGAAGGTGTCAGTCCTTTCACAGGTAACTAAATATTGTAAAGCCTTTCACAGCTTTTTTCCACATCGGTTGGTACTAGGCTTATGTATTTCTTCCTGAATGCACTGGGTTTTACTAGCTCTAAACTACCATACATTCATTTTGAACATCTTTAAACTTGCTATGCCCACAAATGCCCCATTAGTTAGGAATGTATTTAACCTTCCACTCACTATTGAGTACCAAACAATTGTGGCGACATCCACTTACAAGGAATTCAACTGTAGATCCATCTATCCACTCTAACTGTATATCCATCTACTTTCTACTGTTAGGAAGTAGAATCTGCTGGTAACATTCAGTTTTCAGCACATTTAGAAAATCATTGTCTCTCCAGTCCAATGCAACCTGGATTCCAGCCCACACATGAGAGCAAATTGTTTTTGCAGCATCCTTGGGTGACATACATGAATTAAAGGAAACCCAAGACACTGTTTCATTGATCTTAGTCTAGTGTTTGATACAATTTCCCACCTAATCTCTTTTTGAGTCTCTTGAAGGTATTGGGAACTGTCTTGGACTGGATATTGCCCTTTTTACCTAAAAGATATAACGCTGTCTCAGACATATTTTTTACTCATCCTCTAACCCTTATATATGGTGTTATGTTCAGACCTTTAGAGGATTCCATGAGTTCTACACTGTTCAATCATTATGTCTTTTCAGAGTATAATGTTAGTTCTTCTATTGTTAAGCATAGAGTACTTAAAATTCTATGTGGCTTAGCACACATTGGATCTTTTCTGGCATATGTTTTCTATTCCTCAATTGGATAACCAATATTAAGAGGTTGATCAAAGACAGGCACCTTAAACGTAACCATTACTGCAGGGCTATTGATAATAAAAGGCCTTAGACTTAACAGCATTAGGTTTTGCACAACTGCTGTAAAGTTTTGATTCTGCCCTGCCGACATCACTCACCTGACTGTGGCAAGTGCCTACATCTACCACTTCTCTTATACTCAGTAGAATTTCAATATTTTCACCTTTTCAATGTTTTAATGTTTTTCACTTGCGCTGTTCACATATATTAATATTGTGTAACACCTGTAGCAATATAGAAGACTCTTCCCACATAATGATGGGCTACTCTGGAGGGTGTTGATTCTTGGATTATTTTGTGCATCCTTGCAAGATGGTGAACATACCAAGTATTATGATGGCCTTGACTGCATCCATTGCATCATGGCACTGACTTCGGGATTAATATTCTCCCTGGCATCACGGTGACAATTCTTGGTGTACCGTATTTCTGCTTCTGATCCCCTAAATTGCATAATATTATTTGAAGTTTCCCTAATATATCTTAAGAGTATTACATTATTCTTAAGATGGGCTGATAGTAGATCAATAGTTTAGAGAGCAGCACAGCAGCTTTAGACACATGTGTAATAGAATTCACATATTTCTATTTACTACTTACATCACAGATTATAAGGACCATGCACTCTCATAATAATGGTGAGAAATAGTATATATAGAATTGCAAAACTAACACAGGTAAAGAAACACTTCTGGAACTCCAAAAGAAGCATATAGGTCAAACAGTCTGCATCAAGGCTACACTCTGGTGCTTGCTTTTTTGTCCATCTAACAACATTGACAAAACATAGAAAAAGATTTGCCTTCCATGCAGGTAATTAACTATCAATTATAAGAACCTACCCTCGGAAATCCTATATCAATCTGTACAAAGGGAATGCCATTGCAGGCTAAACAAGAACCCACTAAGAACTCTAAATATTAATTAGGTTTAATTCACACCTGATCTGTACCTAAACCTATAAAAGAAATGTATATATAAAACAAACTTTATTTCAGCCAAAAGGCTATAAGAGTACAAAATAGAAACGTGATACACATTCTTTACAACAAGTAATAGAGCAAACCATAAAATCACGGAATACAGTAGCAGTACCTTTAACAGTACTACATACAAAATGCATTAAATAAATAGAAGCAGTTAACAATCAGTTAAAGTTCATGATAATGAGGTATCATAAATCAATAAGGATCTAGGGGCCTCTGGATTACTATAAGAGGTATTTTAGAATCAGTAGTAAGTCAAAATTCCCAGGGGAAGTTCTTAACTCAAATTGAGCTAGTATAATTTAATAAACTAAACATAGGAAAAGGAGGGATGAAAGTTGTCCTCACTTAATAGGCAGAGATACACACTTGATGTGGGTATAAAGTTAATTAAATAAACAGAGAAGGTTAACAATCTGAAAAAGTGCATATTATTGAGGCATCATAATTCAATTGGGTTTTTGCGTGCTTCAAGATTTGTGTAAAAAACATTAAAAACCCAGTTATTAGTCAGGCTTCAGAAGAAAAGTTCTAGGTCTGAGACTCACAAAGTGTAGAGCGTTTGGTTCAACCAAATAAGTATCTACTAGTGAGCACTATAGCAAGGCAGGAATCAGTGATAAGTAAACCTGTGGGTAGTCAAAAATCTGTTGAGGCCCAGATTGAGGCACAAAGAATGAATTCATTTGTTTCTAGGACTGGCATAATGAGGACAGCAAATCTGAAAATAGTGAATTTGTACCCACACAAATTGCACTCAGCAGAAGAAAGAGAAGATGAGGACCATTTGTGGGTGAAAGATTTTAGGTAGAATATCAAAGCGAAATTTCTTATATAGACTTTTCGCAAGGGGCAGAGAAATCTCATCAAGGAAGGCCTCGAATTTGGGGAATGGTCTATGGGTCAATAATCAGGTAGATAGAGATCCCATTTTAGTAGAGTAGCAACCCTGCTCCACTAAAAAATCCAAAAAAGTTATCATTAGGAGTACGATAGAGTTTAAGCTGATAGACTCAGAGGAAGTGAGGAATGACTGGAGGTCTAGTTTTGCAAACTATGCATTTGGGTGCAAGAACCACTTGATTTTGCTATCAGCATCAAGGTCTATGACTTCTGGAAGGTCCCTTCTAAGCAGGTCCAGTTCGCTATGGGACCAGAGCCTAATCAAATGTAGGAAGGGTTAGAGGGCAGCAAGATGTTCTGTACTTTTATGGACATTGTCAATAGTTATGGTGCAGATTGAGGTAGTTTGAACAATTATTTGCTAAACGTGAGCTTCTTAACCTTAATGGGTTAAGGTTGTTAGTTTCCCATAACTCGCCACCATAGAGTGCTGCTGACTGAGTTCCGGCCCTATAAACCTCAGTACTGGAAAGATTGCCTGCAATTGAGATGATTTATGCATTTTTAGAATACCGGTCCAAGTATGCTGAATGCTCAGACTTCTTTTATGGCTCTTGACCAGGAGAGGGTGTTTGTACTCTTACCCTGAGATACTCAAAGGTTTGACTGACTTTTGCAAGTTAATTTCAGGCCCCCTAATAAAACAGATTTCCTCAAATTTAGATAGGAGGTTTTGTAGCCCGGGCAGGGCTGGGAGAGAAGAAGACTTTCATTCACAAAGAGGAGTGCAGGAATCTTAATTCTACTCAGCTTCTGGGTGTTAACTTTCCCAGTTTTAAGATGGTTGTCAACCCTGTGGATGAAAAGGAAGAACAAAGTGGCCACTAATACGCATCCCATGTGAACTCACCTACCTACAGGATTGGGTCTCTCAGTTTGCCATCTGCACCCTATCTGCACCCTATCTGACCCGCGCATAGTTAGATTAATGGAGCGTAATAGGGGTGTTTAGGATAGAAGGGGGAACTCCCAAAATCCCAAAGGGTCCCAGAAAATATGTCTGGGAACCAGGTCAAAAGCTGCCCGAAGATCAACAAAGGCCACGTAGAGATGATCTTTCAGAAGGTGATCCTATTTTCAAATAAGAAAAAATTGTAGCAATTGGTCTATGGTACTGATCTTTTTGCCGATAACTAGCCTGATAGGGGAACAGCTTTTTCACTATATCAAACCTGCCCTGAAGTTGGGTTAAGAGCTATGAGCAAAAATATTTTTGTAAGCTGTCTAAGAGGCTTATGGCCCTATAAAGTTTTTGTTCACTCCCATCACTTTTTTTGAAAATGAGCCAAGTAGTACGCAGATCATTACCTTTAAGAATTTAATCTGAGATAAATAATGTAAGGGGCCCAGATATCTATCTCTGATTAATATAAATTGCCAGAAATAGCATCAGGTCCTGGGCCCTTGCCTTTACGTGTAGATATAAAAAAGCAAACTTGTATCTGAGAGGACAAGCAGAGATGGACTGTTCATGCTGGCTCTCAGCGTAAAGCTTTGAGAAACAGATGATAATATAAAATGATCAGTTGGAGTGCTGGCCCCAATGTGACCATGTGAAATGATCAGCGAGAACACCACCTCTTGCTTGCCCTGTGCAGCACCTAACAGGTCCTGCCAAATGGTTTTGTCCCACTTGCGCTGTTTGTCTCTAAGGATCTGCATATAAGACAGGCAAGCATCACAAACAGAGACCGAATTATGTGCTATGAACTGCCTGGGGTAGAGTACTTGGGGAAATGGTCTTGGTGGAGGGTGGCAGTGGGCAAGGATGTTTTTTTTATAAATTTGGTGCACCAAGGTTTTTTAAACGGGTTAGGCTTAAGGTTTTGAAATCAGCATTGTCAAACTGGTATAAAATCAGGCGTATATGGGGCATAGGATACTTTTCAGATTGCGCCCCAATCTGGGACTCTCCTGGGACCCCACTCTGAATGTGTGATAGCTTGACGATACCGATCAAAGGTTCAGGGCTGTGAGATGGTCAGATCTGGTGGACTCAGAGGGCAGCCTTCCATGGGAAGTTTTACAAGCCAAGATAGGCCCTCTTTTTTCAAGGTTCAAATATCTTCAATTAAGATCTTGGTATGAGTCAGAAGTAGGTGACATCTCTGGGAGTTGGGAACTAGAGCAGTTTTTGCAAGACCCCCGGCCGAGGAAGAAAGAAATAGCTCTTTGGTATGCATGAATTCAAGAAGCAGAGGAAGCTAAGATCCTTTCCCCAACATCAGTTTGGAACCAAACGTCACTCGCCCCACATATTGAGGAATCATTTGATTCATCACTCAAGAAACTGTACAGATACATAAAGCCTGCCTGAAGAAAAATCTTTTTTTTTGCGATTAATAGGCTATATTACACCCCAGCCAAAATTGCAAAATTTGCTCCTGTCCCGCCGCCAAGCTGCCCTAGATGTAGTCTTGTTAATGCCAATAATATACATATCTTTTTTCAATACCCAGAACTAACTACCTTTTGGAAAAATGTGGGAGACACGTTAACATCTATTTTTGAAATCGACATAAGAGTATATTTGCACCTCGTGATTTTTGGTAAGAATGATTCCACCAGTGGCGTTCTCCCACAGAAACAAATGGTACTTCTGTTTATCTAGTGCTCTTGGCAAGGAGAGAGATTTGTATTAAATGGAAGGCCACTATCCCCCCGGGCAGCGACGATTGGCTTAAAGCCGTTCTTAATATGGCACGTTTAGAACAAGATACAGGGGAGGAAAGTCCACCCAATGTTTGGCGACCCCTGATATGATGGGCGCGGCAAAGGTACCTGATTAATTAATGAGGTATAGATCATAATGGGCCCTTCCCCATAGTCCTATGATTACACCAGTTCTCAAATACGTGAGGAAGGCCTTGGGGCCTAGACGGACGCAGTGAGCCGCAGAAGCGGAAAAATCGGCTTGTCAAACCTGTGAAAGTCTTTGGTGAGATGAGGACAAAAAAAAAAGAATTATGTTCTATGATCTCCCTCAGAAGGTGCACCTTGGCCCTGCGACAATGGTTGTCATACAAAGGGGTAGATTTAGTAAGTTTACTGTGATGTTGTCCTTTCGAAATTGAGAATGAGTCCCTAAGGGACTGGAAGAGAGAAAGGTGGTTCTCAAATATCAACTTTTTAGGAGAAGAACAACATTTCGCATTGGCCAGCATGGCCAAAAAGAGAGTATAGATTGGGAAGGCAGATCAGGAATATTTGCGTTTGATGACCACTTGATGCTCCTTTTGTTGTTGATGACTGAGGGATTGAATTGGGACTGTGTCTTTGGGGCAGGTAAGTTACAAAGGAAATCCCATGTAAGAGTTAATTCTAGGAAGTTATGTTCACTGTCATTTCTTGGGAGAATCTTGAAATTGCATAATCAATCACTCAATCAATCAGAGTACTTGTAAAGTGCTCTACTCACCCGTGAGGGTCTCAAGGTGCTGAGGGGAGGGGGTGCCGCTACTGCTCAAAGAGCCAGGTCTTAAGGAGTCTTCTGAAGGCGAGCAGGTCTTGGGTCAGCCGTAAGTGAGTAGGGAGAGCATTCCAGGTCTTGGCGGCGAGGTAGGAGAAGGGTCTATCGCCGGAGGTCATTAGTTGGATGTGGGGGACAGCGGCGAGGGCGAGGCTGGCGGAGCGGAGCGGTCGCATGGGGTAGTAGAAGCTGAGTCTGCTGTTCAGGTAGGCTGGTCCGGCATTGTATAGTGCCTTGTGTGCGTGGATGAGGAGCTTGAAGGTGATCCCCTTGTCGACGGCAGCCAGTGTAGGTCTCTCGGGTGGGGGGTGATGTGGCTGCGGCGGGGTACATTGACGATCAGTCGGGCGGAGGCGTTTTCGATGCATTGTAGTCATCGTAGGTGTTTGGCTGGGGCTCCTGCATAGAGTGCGTTGCCGTAGTCCAGTCTGCTGCTGACGAGGGCCTGTTTTACCATTCTTCTTGTTTCGGTCGTGATCCACTAGTAGATCCTGCGTAGCAGGCGGAGGGTGTTGTAGCATGAGGAGGAGACGGCGTTGACCAGTTTAGATATGGAGAGGGAGGAATCGGAGATGAATCCTAGGTTGAGTGCATGGTCGGTGGGTGTCGGTGCAGTTCCCAGTGAGGTCGGCCACCAGGAGTAGTCCCAGGCTGAGGGGGTGGGAACGAGGATGAGTACCTTTGTCTTGTCCGAGTTCAGCTTCAGACGGCTGTTCTTCATCCAGTCCGCGACGGCCTTCATTCCCTCATGGGGGTTGATTTTGGCAGTGTGCGGGTCCTTGGTGATGGGGGGATGAGCTGGGTGTTGTCGGCGTGGGAGCTGATGTTGAGGTCGTGTTGGCGGGCCACTTGTGCGAGGGGGGCCCTGTAGACGTTAAACAGCGTCGGTCCTGAGGGATGATCCCTGGGAGACGCCGCAGATGATGCCGGTGGCTGCGGATCGGAAGGGCGGGAGGCGGACACTCCGGGTTCTGCCGGAGAGGAAGGACGTGGTCCAGTAAGGGGCCTTCTCTTGGATTCCAGTTTCTAGGAGGCGTGTCTTTTGAGTGCGATGGCAGATGCGATGGCAGACCGTGTCGAAGGCAGCTGGCAGGTCCAGGCGGATGAGGGATGATGTTTCGCCGTTGTCTAGTTGGCACCTGATGTCATCTGTGGCGGCGATGAGGGCTGTCTCGGTGCTGTGGTTTTGTCTGAACCTGGACTGGGACGGGTTCAAGATGTTGTTGTCTTCCAGGTGGCGGGCCAGTTGCATTTGATGATTTTCTCGATGACCTTCGCCGGGAACGGGAGCAGGGAGATGGGCCGGAAGTTCTTGAGGTCCATGGGATCCGCATTGGGCTTCTTGAGGAGGGCGTTGATTTCGGCATGTTTCCAGCTATCCGGGAATTTCGCTGTTTCGAAGGAGATGTTGATGACCTTCCGTAGTTGGGGTGCGATGGCAGCGTCTGGTTTGTTGAATACGTTATGTGGGCAAGGATCTGACGGAGATCCTGAGTGGATGGAGTTCATGACCTTGCGTGTTTCGTCGTCGTTGACGTGGGACCAGGAGGTCAGGCGGTTGGCGCTGGTGGCGTTCACAGGGGGGTTGGGGTCCGGCGTAGTCGGGGCGGTCATGGTGTTGAAGCTGTCGTGGATGTCAGAGATCTTGTGGTGGAAGAAGTTGGCCAGTGAGTTGCACAGTTCTTGTGAGGGCAGTATGTCATTGGCATACATTGCTCCAGAGTCTAGTATCAATGACACAATATTCAATACAATTTATGATCTCTCTTTTGAATGTAAAGGCCCAGGATGTGTTGTCCTAAAACCAATAAAATAAGAAATCTCGTTTAGACCCAAAAGATAGATATACTATTTGTTATTAACATTTTGTTATTGAATATACCTAATTCAAATCTGAGGGTAGAAGACTCAAAGGGATATAAGGTCAATCAATTAAATAGAAGGGGAAAAAGAGCATGGCAGTAAAAAAGACAGGAGACTATGCTAAATTGTATAAACCTTGCACATAGAAATTCTGCGGAGCTATTTGTTGTTAACATGGCTATCTTCAAAACAAATCTGAGTTTGTGTATACTGGTCTCCCGTCCTCCAGGTCAAGGGGAGGAGATAATTTTGGAATGTATTCAAAGATTTCCTGATTCCTTAGCAATACTAGGACTAACCTATTTAATTTAAAACCCCACACATATTTATGTCAACTTTAATTCCTTCAAAATCTTAACTGTTGTTCCAGTGCTCTGGACAAACAATTAAGCGATTCTAGCTGAGTTTTGTCTAAGAGTATAGACAGTTAGGCAAACTCCACAGAAGGGACCTCCCACTCAACTTATAAAACTATCGGAATGGCTAAGGAACAGGGGAAAAGCACACAGCAGGATACAAGAGAGTCTTACTAGCCTACTTTTTGCATGGGAATAATTCCACCCGTAAACAGATCGAGACCAACTCTTTATATCTTTTTCATCTATTTCTTAATTTTCTATTTGAATGTGTTCTTTTTCAGCAGAATTATAGAAGGACTTTTATTACAGAACTGACATTTTTAATCATACATCATTTAGCATACCTTTGCATCTGTTGTTAAGCTATATACATACATTTGCCAAGTTTAAAACATTTAACTTCAAAAAACAACAATCACCCCCATCATTCCTTTCATTTCACATTCTCATCTCCCATTCAGTTCATACCACATACCACACACTCATCATGCAAACAATACGGAACAAAAACTACCCCCATACACCAGCGAGGCCTGACTTCTTCTATCTTTCTGGTGTATTGGCCCAGACTGGACACACCAGCAGTCAACGCACGTTTTGGTGCTTCTATAATTGAACTACCACCTTCTTCAAGACCATATTCAAATTAAACTTAAATATATATATAAAACACATTAGGAGGGGCTAATAGGGAAAACTAGAATAAAAACGAAGAGTATACGATTATCATGCACTTCATCATTGATAATGTACCTAATCTGGATCTGTTCACATCTTTTCAACAAAAAGGATCAATGCTTCCAAAATGATAAAGACCTGAATCCTAAGCCATTGGCCGCTCTCATCACCTCAGTGTGAAAAAACAAGATCATGCATAGGGAATTCTACCTCACACTGCATAGGTTACCAAAACTATATAACTTTATATAGACGTATTGTAGCCCAATGACTACTACCCTTTCAAATGCTCAGTCTAAAACCCACTCAACGTTCACCCAAATGTGAACATTGTACAGAGAAATGTGTGGACCCATACCTTCTTTAACACTTTACATATATAGGCAGAGATGCCTTGAGCCAAAGTTACCATACTCTGGTCAGAAAAGGCCTAATTATGCTGGCCCTAAGTGCATGTCAAAGACGCTGTGACAAATAGAGAAAGGACAAGTACCCATAATCACATAGAATAAAAATTCACTAGGTACAGGCTTACTCTCTCAATAATGTTTGTCAGGAAAAGGCTTTATTCTTCATATATACCCAGGGAATGCGAATATAAGTGGTCTCAATCACTGTGAAAACAAAAAGACAGGAAAAGGGAGAACCACCTGGGCCCGCTACATTATTAATCATCTCCAAGGTGTGAGTGCAAGCACTCCAGGGATCTCAATACAATTCAAAAGTAGAAATACCCTAAAACAACAAACCTACTCACTTTCCAATGAGCCTTCACATTTGTCAGAGGAATACTTTCACTTCCGATTAGTAGCTTAAAAACAGATGCAAACTTATGCTAAATGATGCATGATAAAATATCAGTACTGTAATAGAAGGCTATGTATTATTCTGCTAAAACAAATAGGAAAATAAAAAAAAATATGTGAAAAAAATATAAAGAGTTGGTCTGGATCTGTTTTCGGGTCAGTTTACTCCCATGTGAAAAGTATTTAGACTAGTATGACCGTCTTGTATTCTTTGGACAGTTAGGCTCCACCATAATTATTTGAATAATATGACATAGGTAACATTATCAATTGTAACATAAGTGAACATCAATGTTAAGTTTGCTGAAGCAGTACCCCACATCACTGAAGCAGTACCGTACATTTGGTGGAGAAAAAAAAACAATCAGTGGAGTGATGATATTGTCAATTTAGTGGCTCTTTTAAAAGGTCTTTTTGAAAAATTCCATCTGCAGCATCAAGAAAATGGGAGTGTAACACCCTAGAGACGAATTGGCAGTAAAAATGGTGATCCACATGAAAAGCCAAGCATGCTGAAGTATTGAGTAAATATAAAAATCTAGTTCGACATATTTTTTCCGAACCAGAATACTATCAGCAAAAACAAAAAAAATTGGGACATGTTTTACATTGGAAATGAACTGGCTAATCCTAACTATTGTTCCGCCTAAGTAGCTCATATGGCAGATTTATATGATCCATGTGTACCCTACTTCTCTGACAAAATCAAGATAATTTATACTTCCTTTTAGACACCATTATCTGAAAAGACAAATTCATGTTAGATATCCTTGACACATTGCAAAAACAACAGTACTATATCACCAATCCAATTTTCTCCAATGTCGGCAGAGAATATATACAGCATTGGTATAAAGATGAAGTCAGGATTCACTTCCAGTCAGCCATGTATGGCCAAAATGTGCCTTGCGATGGAATATATAGGCTCTAATTTGGAAGCAGTTATTAATCTTTCATTTCAAATGGCCAAAGTGAAACTCATACTAAAAAAAGTCTGCTGATCCAACAGTGTATAGCAAATTTCAGTCTATTTCATCATTAACTCATATGTAAGTTACTGAAATGGGAGTCAAAACTCAATTATCACAGTTTATCAAGGATGATAAACAGGTGGGCACCTACCAGGATTTAGAGCCCACTATGGGTTTGAGGTTGCTGTTCTTCCAGTGATGAATAAGCTCTGGGGTCCAGGTTCATGGATGTTTGGCAGTGCCAGTATTTCTTTATCTATCTGCAACATTTAGTACTGTGTCACACTCTATCCTCATTTCATGACTTAGTGAAATTGACATGACAGATTTGGCTTTGGAGTGCTTGCCATCTTTCTCCAGAACAGCAGTCAAGCAGCCCTTAAAATCCATGCACTTCTAATGAAGGTAAGCTTGAATGTGGGGTCCTGCACGGGTCCTCTCTGAGCCCAACTTTATTTAATATGTATGTTATCCCATATGTCCATCTTATAATTTACTATTAGCTGGATGTTGTGAGCTAAGCATCAGGTTAAATGGAGAAGCGGATTTGTCAGGTACTGCCTTCAACAACTGTATGGCCAATTTAACCAGACGGATGAGTAACACTGATCTAAAATTGGACTCAGAGAAGATGAAGATTTTGATTCTGAAAGGCTCCTCTCATTTACAGACTGGCCCATAGTGTCCATCTTCCTTGGACGATTGGCCCACACCTAAAAACTCTGTAACCTGCAGTTTATATTTGATGGAAAATGTAATTGCTCAACACAGAATGCAAAACGGGACTTAACAAGTTTTTTTCATTTAAGACAGGTGAGGAAAATAATTACTGTACTGTCCCTAGAACACAGATTTGCAGTGATTCAAATCACAGTTGCATAGAGGCTGGATTATTGTAAAACTCTGCATTTTCCTCTCCTACATTACACTTTACAGAAATGTAGATGATTCAAAATTTCATATGAGAGACATACTACCTCTGCCTCAAATACTTGTATTTCTAAACATCTTGACCGATGAGGAACTGGTAACAATAAAGAGGAAGTGTATGTTTGAATCATATGAGACAGATACAAATTAACCCATTAAGGACGAGGGTAAGAGGCTACCAATTAGGAGAACTTTAAATTGCAGAAAATAAAGCCAGGGAATTTTGTGGGGAGGATATAATTTTTAAGTCAAGGGAAACAGCTGGGAAGGAGATGGTGATTTTGAGTTCAGCACAAAAAGTGATCAGATTCATCTCTACTTTCTCTGAACAATCAGAACAATAAAGAATAGGATGTTGATACACTAGGGTATAGTACAATTTTTGTGACCGAGCAGCAAGCAGGTTATTTATCTGAAGGCAACAGCATTGAGAAACCTGCTTGTAACAAGTCCACCAGAAAAGGCAAGAACAGAGGAGGAGGTACAACAGGTCATTTCTTCCCATGTATGACCTATAGGGGATGCAAATATAAAAGAAAGGTGATTGACTTCAAGGTCCCACAGAGGAAAGAAAAATATATGATTAGGTGCATCTCGCCTGTTAACCTGACTATGTGGTCTAGGTAATCAAGTGTCCATGTCCTAAACAGTACATGGGCAACTCTGTGTTACCAGTTAGTAAACTAATCTTGGAGCATTTAAGAGCTATCACCGCAAGTACCATGTCGCAAGACACTTTAAAGAATATCAAATCTCAGAGTGGACTAAGGCTATGTATTATAGTATAGACGGGGTTCCAAGAAACAGGAGAGAAGGTAACAAAGAAACCTCTCAATATAGCTAGAGTCAAAGTGTATAACAGATCTTGACCAGAACGTTCAAATGTGAGGGAAGATCGCTTTGACCATTTTCCATGGTTATTTAGCTGCCTCTCTTTTCTGTTTGGGTTTCAAAATTGTGTAATATACTCCTTTTGTTGAATGAATTAACTAGTGCTGTCCTTTCTTTGTATTTTTATAACCCTTAGCATTTCCTCAATAGATAAAGACGTTAAGGACATACAGGATCAGTTCGATAGTGGTTATTCGAACCTATGGGAGAAATACGGCCATTATGCGATTCTTTGTAAATAATTTAAAGACCTTTACTCACATGGGTGATGTGATTAAATGGAACAACGGTGTGTAGATGCTGCCTACGTTTGAAGTATGCAGTGGAACAATTTTACCCATTTGAGTGATGCAATGCAATGTGACAAATGTGTGTAGTCATTGCACTCATTTAAAATGTGCAGGAATATTATAAGCACCTCTGGTGCATTGTTTTGTAGGACACAACCAAAAGGATTTCGAAATGCATTGAACAGAAATATAATATAATGTCTGATACAAGGAATAAGACAATATGAATCTTGGGACTTTAGCATGATTTGGAAGATCATCAAGTGACACAGCGATCACCATGAATCACAACTCAAATCCTAGCTACTATCATCCTAGCCTCAAATACTGAATGGCAGATTCTCAGGTGATAAACCACTGGTGTAGACATATAGACTACACAACTGCTTTCAAGGCTCTTCTCAAATATATAATTGACTTTAAATAGAAATTGCGTGAAGCCAAAAACTACAATCCACAGATAGCAGTACAGCTCCAGCTGCTCTACCGTTCCTCAGGCAATATATTTATTTCTGACTCAAATGTAGGAAATTTGATGCTTTTACACTGGCAATTAGAGCGGATATTTTGTCAGATTGCTTGGAACTATTAGATGAACATCCAATCACGCATTTCAATGGGATTATTGATTGGGAACAGTCCTGTAAAAACTTGATAGAAAAGTACTGTCGTGGGAAAATCCTCTCACATTAATTAACTTCTAAACTGAAAGCCACACCGTGGATGATGAAAATTCATATTTTTGCAAAAAGAGCATTAAATAAGAAGTACCATCTATGAAACACAAGTATGTGGATATGGTGCAACAAAGTAAAGTAAGAAAACTGTTACCAGAGTATACGAGGTCAGTGTGGATAGCCAAGTGGCAACATTCAAAATGCTACGTGGCTTTAACTCTAGACACTCCAGAACTTTTTGAAAAAAATCCATGGATTAGATAAGGATCATACCGTGATCTAAGGTGCAAATATAAGTGAGGAGTTCTGGTCGCAACACCTGGGAATATACTATACAACATCACCAGGGGAGCATTCAGAAATCACAGCCAAATGTTTCTGCCAAGGCCCTAACAGCCCATCAACACAGCGCCATTAGCAAACCCTTCAGTTCTGATGGGCATTAAAGAGACCACCTGCAAAAAAGAAATGGCATCCCTCAGGGTAAAAGATCAGCCAAGGCTGGGCCCAGAGGGCTATCCAATAGGCAATTAGAGCCAGCTAATTGGAAATCAAAATCAATAAAAGGCATCATAAGTAAGAGTAGATCAAATGGGGCTTCAGGGCTGAACAGTCTCCCTTCTGCCCTGCTCAGAGCCTACCCCAAACCACAGGCAAATACATTTTCTTTCCTGCAAAGCACGACCCAGCCTATGTCAGGCAGGCTTCAGATTCCTGGTCAGGATCCATCATACACCGAATTTTTAAAGGGGGAAACAGAAGCGACCCAATAAACTATCTATTAGTAGCCTTGACGTTGATGCCAAGTACTTCACAACTTCAAGGTTGTACGATTTGCAAGAATGGGTGGACAATCAGGCACCTATTCCATGGAACCAAACAGGATTCCTCTCTGGCCAGGGGACATTCTCCAATCTTACTGCCTTGTCACTTTGCATGGAAAAGACGTTAGCTGCATAATCACCAATGTATGCTTGCTTTATTGATTTCAAAGCAGCATTCAACAGAGTTCTACTGGCCCGTCATTGGAAGAAAACCAACAGCAGTGGGACTTCGCTGAAATTCATGAAAACTATCCAACTTCTTTATACCAGAACCTGACTACAGGTTTAGTTAGGAGATGGTAGCAGGTTATATATTTATTTTATTTTAGAAGCTTGTTACGTGCACAAATACCTGTGGGTGTCTCGGCGCTGTGGATCATGCTAGCAGGAGAAAGAATAACTATAGATTTTTATGTGCTTCCTGAATGTAAGTAAGGTTGTAATTGTCTTGATTTGGGGTGGAAGGCTATTCCCGAGTTTGATGGTTGTAACTATGAAAGACCTGTCACCCCATGAGACTTTTTTGTTCTTGGTACCTTCAGGAGGCTTGCTGTAGATGAACATAAGGTTCTTGCAGGAGTGAAGGGGCATAGTGATTGTTTTAGAAATGCTGGTCCGGAGGCATGCATTGATTTAAAAGCAATACATAATGCTTTGAATTTTGCTCTGTTACTTACAGGTAGCCAGTGTAGCTGTCGAATGACTTTGGAAATCTGTTTAAATTTGGGGTCCCTGTAAGCAGTCTAGCTGCCACGTTTTGCACCAGCCGCAATTTGTTTAGTATTCTTTCCTGAGCATTGATAAAGAGCCCATTACAGTAGTCAATACGAGACATGACCAGTGTACTGACAAGAGTCTTAGCAGCAACAGTGGGAAGATAAGGGAGAAGGTTTTTTATCATTCTAATGATAAAAAAATGATGATGAAACAACTGCATTTGCATGGTGCATGAATGACAGGTTTTTGTCAAAAATGACCCCCAGGTTTCTTACCTTAGCAACTGGAGAGGGAGGTGATCCCAGGTCTCCTGGCCACCATGTGGGGGACCAGACACGGAGAAGGTTGCCAAAAATCATCACTTCCGTCTTATTGGAGTTTAATTTAAGGCAATTTTCTGTCATCCATGCACTTATTTCATTTCATAAATCTTTATTTCGGCAATATTATTACCATAAAAGATACACAAAATACAATCCATAGTTATTTATTTAGAATTTATTTATTTATTCTATTTATATAGAAGTTACAAGATGGCCGCTGAAAGGGAGCCCTAGTGTGGAGCTCCGGGGCTAGGGATCTCCAAATTTGGACTAAATCCCCGAACAACCCCAAATGGTGTCTCCATACCGAGCGGAACCACAGCCAGCCGATCTGAGCCGATCCAAGACGAAACCAAGCCAGAAAGAGCACAGAAGAAAGAAGCCGACGAGAACAAGGTTACCTGGTCAGTGATCTGGACGCGTCCTCCCTCAGAGCCATCCCGTGATGAACATCCCGATGGGGGGCAACAGATGTGGAGGATTCGCAAGACAGGCGACATCTGTGCTGCAGCACAAGGCAAGTCGGTGAATCGGGAGAAGCGGAGGAGCCATCTGCGGCAGCCCCGGTGCCTGTGGACACGGGCTGGCCGCTGCGGAGGTGAGGAGCGGAGAGATCTTCGGGACCGTCGGAGAGGGTGCGTCCATCCCTTGCCCCGGACCTGCCCTCGCTAGCTCGCACAGGGGGAGGCGTGCGACCGCGTAGACGGTGAAGCGAGACGGTGTAGCGGCGCGCCTGACCTTAAAATGGCGGCCGCGTGAGACACAACTACTGCCTCAGTGAGTGCCTCTTACCGCGAGCTACTGCTCCCGCCTAACACTAGGATAAACAACACAAGAGCACGGACAGCGAAAGAGGACTGGGGCCTCGAAAACGAAAAGGAAGTCTACAGAGCCATATCTGCCCTAAAAAGAGAAAAAGGACCACCGAGCCTTGGTAGTGGAAAGAGAGAAGGGCCGAGAAAAAGCAATAAGGGACTAACGAATAGGAGTAGTGGAAAGAAAGAAAGTCTTCTCTCCTCAAGAGAGTGGAAAGAGAGAAGGGAGGAGGAAAGCTGAAAAG
The DNA here is from genome assembly GCF_964261635.1 of Lissotriton helveticus. NCBI lineage: Eukaryota > Metazoa > Chordata > Amphibia > Caudata > Salamandridae > Lissotriton > Lissotriton helveticus. Next base: position 429,536,668 of record NC_136059.1, read on the forward strand.
GACTAAGGATTTGGAGTTTCCTCTCCACAATAAATTAGCTGATCAGAATCACCGGACATCTTATACTGAGTAACTTTCAGCAGACAACCCCTTTTTGATATTCAATTCCATCTAGTTTTGGATAGGTCAAACCCCTTTTTGATATTCAATGCCATCTATTTAATTGATTACTGATGATGCCATCAAAATTTCAATGGATTTCGGCGAACACGATTTCACTATGATTAACTTTCCTCATGGACTATTTTTCATCTGATAACCCCTTTGATTACCAGAGTTATTTAATTAATTAATTACTACGCATGGCATCACAACCACAAAGCTTTAATCGTTATCTACGATAGCTTAACTGCTAGGTCTATTTAGAAGATACCTTCGACAGGAAAACCATACCTATACTTCCGAAACTGTAGACCTGGAATAACCTCATCGCCTGGACCCTCCCTTGACCATACAATATAAGAATTATACCTTAGCAGGGAACTATTCAGAACAGATAGACAAAGAAGTCGGAAGACCCACAACGATAAGCCGACATGGATGGAAGATACCGAAGCGTGACCAGACCCAATGCAAGGAGTATTGAATACCCATCTACCCTATCCAAAAATGCTGCAAAAAAATTCAAACATAACACCTTAAGAAAAAATCCGGACACCCTATTCGTTGACCCTTATTTTGATAGACTTAAGGGCGCTATGATGAATGATCTGATATTCTACACTGACAAAACTGCTAAATGGCGTAATGCCTTGACTAAAACGCTATTCACGAAAGCTATAAAAAACATACCACATGGCACTAAAATAACGATCTCACTAACTAAAAGAAGCAATACTGAACTTTACATTACTCTATATAAAACGGGAATAGTTCTGATACAAGCAGCTAACAGAGAACTCGAGAAATTTAAGATAACTTTCAAAACCCTGAAGGAATCCATTGAAGATACAAGTCACCAACAACACATGACCCCACCAGTTGTCACTCCCGACCCCAACGACCCTATCACCAGTAACTCGAACCAATCGGGCGACCAGGACAATCTAACCGCCAATCCCAGAGATGTCACTGGATTTGAAAGTGCATTACCAGAGATTATGATAGAAGGAATCGCGAAGTCTACTAACATTGGAAACAGAGTGAAGAATCTGACCCTAAGCGAAGAGCAGATGTTGCCAGCTCAAAACGCCCCCACGCCTGAAGTGACTACCTCAGCTCCAAGGAAAACTCCCGATGAAGATAACCACGCCCTTCCTCAACAACCTGGGAATGTGAGTCTTGAATATCACAGTTCCTTACCCATATATTCACCCCCTACACCACTCAACCTAGGGAATAATGAGCACACCTGTAATAGAGTCAGTAATGCCAACGAAATGAAGGACAAAAAAGAAAGATCTGTGGTAAGGAGAACGAACCAATCATGGAGAAAAACAAAAAGTAGAACACAGACAAGCAGGGCTACTGCAATAAAGATAACTCCACGAATTCAGAATGAAGTTAAGGAGCTCCAGAAACTAGTAGGTAACTTGGTACAAGCCCCGTCGAAATTCTCACAGACAATTGAGAAAATATGGGAGATGACGTTAGGAACCCACACCAAAGTTTCACACATCCAGAATGTTGTACTCAGGCTCAACAGACCAAACAGAACCGATCCTTTATCAAATGAAGAAGCCTTGGCCTTACTCAGATCTTATGAACAACCGGTCCATGGAAGAGAGGAGAGCATCAAATTAGTACCTATTGACTCCAATAGATCGTCCAGAAAGAATGACAGGAAAGCTATCCACAACAACCTACGACACATCCAGGTAACGGCAACTGAATCTGATCATGGCAACGTCCTGAACTCACACGAACCCCTGAAAGGCCTGTTATTAAACTGTCGTTCGGCAACGAAACATGCATCTGACATAGCTGCTCTCATCATTAACAAGCAAATCGACCTGGCCTTCCTTACTGAAACTTGGCTCAGTGAATCATCTTCACCTAATTTAGATCTCCTAGTTCCTCCTCAATATAACATTGTCAGATTAGACAGACCTAAGAAAGTGGGAGGAGGTATAGCTTGCATCCACAGGTCTGAGATTGAGCTCAGCCAATTCCAATCTGACCCCCTAGAGTCTTGTGAATACCTTGGTCTTAATATAAGATCAGCAAACAACCAAAGATGCAACATGCATGCGTTCTACCACCCTCCTGGAGACAACGCAAAGTTCTCAGAGCAACTCATGGAGATCATAACAACCAACTCTAACCCTGATGCCCACAATATATTCCTTGGTGACTTTAACCTCCACTGGGAGGACGACAATGACAAACTAGTTAACTCACTTAAAGACTTCCTCATCGAGCTAAACCTTACACAAGCTTGCACATATCCCACTCACTCACAAGGAGGGACCTTAGACTGGATTATATCAAGGAATAAAGAGACTTCAATTCTCGCTATTGACCCGTGTGATTGGTCCGACCATCACGCCATAACTTTTGCGATAACCACATTGAAAAAGGGCAGGACCATACAACCCCGCAAGGCCAAAAAACTGGTCCGAGACACAAAAGAGGCTAATATTGAACTATTGGTGGAAAGATGTGAGAAAGTCTTGAAGCCACCAAACAACAGACTGAATGTCAGCGAGTTAACGGAGCACTACTTAACCTCAATAGGAAATATCGTCAATGACACCATGCCACAGACACTGAAAAGAGTATCTGAGAAACCTAAAAATCCTTGGTTCAGTGAGTCACTAAATGAGGACAGGCGCAAATTGAGAATGGTCGAAAGGAAATGGAGGCAACATCCCTCCTCTCCCGAGCTCATAGCCCTTAGGAATACCAGAAGCCAATATAACAAGAAGATAATTAAATCCAAAAAAGATTTTATAAAAGCCGAACTTGACAATGCCTCAAACAGACCTCGGAAACTCTTTGAGATTTTAAAACAACAATCGAATAAGCTAGCTAAAACAGTTCACGAGAATCCAAAAACTCCCTTAAGTTGTGAGTAATTCTCTACATTTTTCACGGAAAAAAACAAACTGCTTGAAGTGGAACTCTCAACTGCCGCAATTAACATCTCGACCCTTACCTCACCTACAAAAGAGGCCAATGAGCCAACAGAGAGTCCCCAAACAAAAAATAAGGCAAAGTGGGACACATTTGAACTTTATGACCAAGATAAGATCACCAAAACGCTAATGGAAATCAGACCGAACAACCACTATCAAGACCCTCTACCGGCAAAGTGCGTAAGAGTAATTAGCCATACCCTAGTTCCGATCTGGACTGAGATAATAAATGCCTCACTTACCCAAGGGACCCTGCCCGACTGCCTAAAAACAGGTCAGGTTGTGCCCATCATCAAAAAAACGACAGCGGATGCAACTGACCCGAACAACTATCGACCAGTGACCAACATACCTTTATTGGCCAAAATTATTGAGAAATGCGTACAAGGCCAACTGAGTCAACACATCGCTAAGTTCTCATTACTAGATGATTGCCAATCTGGATTCAGAGCTGGGCATAGTACTGAAACTGCGATCCTGCATATTGTGGACGACGCCCTACAAGCCCTAGACAGAAATCAAGCATGCCTACTGATTCTCCTAGACCTGTCATCTGCATTTGACACGGTAAATCATGAAATGCTGATGACCAGGCTACAAGAAAGGATGGGCTTGTCGGGAAATGTGCTGAATTGGTTTAGATCTTTCTTGCAGAATAGGACCCAACGTTTCCTGGTCAATCAAGCGACCTCTTCCCCTTGTCCTACTGCCGTCGGGGTCCCACAAGGTTCAACATTATCCCCAGATCTATTCAACCTATATGTTGAACCTCTCACGGAGATCCTTCGGGGATCACAGATACCCTATCACATGTATGGAGATGACACGCAAATATACATAAAGATCGCCTCCCGTGATGACATTGACCTAATGAACAAGACACTAAAGAGAGCCCTACAGTGGTTAACCACGAACCATTTGAAACTAAATGCCCATAAAACAGAATTCCTGTTAATCTCACCGACAAAGAACCGTCCCGAGGTAAAGGAATTGACAAAACTGGTGACAGCATTGAACTGCACCCCGACCCTAGTTAAGTCAGCTAAATCACTTGGAATTACCTTGGATGAGAACCTTGACATGAAAGACCACATAAACTCAATGGCCAAGGGTGCCCGCTTCCATCTGAACTATCTAAGAAAATTGAAACCGTACATCTCAAAGACGGACCTAAAACTGGCTGTACAATCCCTAGTTATTTCGAGGATTGAATACGGTTGCACTACGTTAGCGGGTCTACCCAAAACATCCATAGCACCGCTAAAAGCCTGTCTCAATGCAGCGGCAAGACTGATCACGGGATCGAGGAAATTCGACCACATATCTCCTCACCTGAAGACACTAAACTGGCTACCCTATGAAGCCAGAATTCAAATGAAGATTGCTTGTATTACCCACAGAGCAGTTCACTACAACATGCCGAGATACCTTGCCAAGAAAATTAAGCTATCGGGAAGCAACAGACCAACGAGAAGCGCTAAAGAACTGCTACTGAGGCCAGCCTTTTTCCGTAAGAAAAAGACCTACAACCGAGCGTTCTCAGGAGCCGCCCCCAGAGTCTGGAATTCTTTACCTCCGAACATCAGGAAGATTAAAAACTTGATATCATTCAAACGCGAACTGAAGAACCACATGATGAGCAAATACCTCTCTTAGGGAAGAGTACTGATTACTGATGAGAATATCCTCACCAAAGAGAGACGGCCTCGACTGAAACTTCCTGAAGATCAATTATCTGTTAACATATTGATTCCATGTTTATACATTGGCCACACACGTTACTACTACCTTAAATCAAAGGGATCCAATATCTGTAACTCTCAGACAATGCGATATATCCTCTACCTCACTTTGTTTTATTGCCTAGGATCCCGGATACATGGCAACACTTTTTACTCCTTAATGCTATTTACACATGATATTTGCACTGTTATGCTATACAACCCTACCTCACTCACCTCCTAATACTAATTGGATAGGCTGAAGAACTCTTACTTATAATCCCCCATACAGCTTATCGCCTTAGACCTTATACTCATGTATACCTGTTGTTATAATTGCCTCCATAATGTCTGTAACTTATCCTACATGTGAAGCGCTCTGATACCCACGGGTCTTGTCCGCGCTATACAAAAATCTATAAATAAATAAATAAATAAATAAATTTAAAAGAATAAAACATTTAAAACATCACAATTCATCCTGGTACAAGCAAAATTTACATTGGCATGGTTCCTTGTTTTGCAATAGACTTAATGACCAGCCTTTATGCTCTGTATCCTCAATGTCCACATTGCACCTAGATATTTAGCTACAGCAAAAACAATGTGATCAGTCATATCTGTCTTTAGTACTCTAAACGCGGCCAGGCACTCCGCAAACCCCATGTTCCTGCATATGGGGGCAATCCATGTTTAGCGGGGAGCCTTGTAAGCCGGGCAGAAAAAGACCATGTGGAGCTCTGATTCAGTAGCTACTCTGCAAGCCGGGCATAAACTAGTAATTGGGTCTCTCCATTTACTTGTTAGAGCTCTTAGTGGGAGGGTCCCATGCCTCCACTGCAGGTAGAGTTTTCTAAGTAGGACGGGATACATTTTTTCCAATGCTGATTCAAAACTATATTGATCCTTGACGCATAGAAATGAATCCGTAAGTGACCCCAGTGTTGGCTGGCAACAGAGTTCTGCCAATTTACTGTCGCGGTAGACCTTTGCCAGCCTTTTTCTGGAAATTCGTGAATATACAGTCAAGGGATCAGACCAGAGTGCCGCTAGACCTAAGCCCTCTAATTCAGTTTTAATAAATTTTAGCCATTTAATTTTCCCAGCATTCGGGATAGCTAGGACCTCTTGTAAACCCTGCCTGTAACTGATCAATTCCGGGACTGCCCACAGCCTCCGCCAGTAGACCAAGGGACGCAGTGCCAGTTCTTCACTTAGAGGGCGCAGCCCCAGATCTAACCTCAGTGGGACAAGGGGTGTACTAGGCGGAAGTCCGGTCAAGAGCCGAATAAACTTGTTCTCCTCTTTCGCTAAGTCTGGAGAGACTACATGACCCCATAACTCGCAACCATACATAGCAGCCGCCCTTGCCTGTGCCTTGTAAATCTGAAGTGGAGGGCCAACGGGTCTAATTGATGACCTGTTATTCCCTATGAGCTTTAAAACCCCTCCTGAGTACTGGGTCAACTTAAGTAGTGCTTTCTGTTGTTGTGAGCACCAAGTCATTTTTTCATTTATCATGACCCCAAGATACTCAAAGGTGTGAACCCTTTCAAGACTAGTCTGACCAATGGTAGGTGTAAAATGTAGTTTAGGTGGGGCATTGAAGACCATAAATTTGGTCTTTAAGGTGTTGATTTCTAAACCGTGTTCCCCACAGAAATCTACAAACCCTTTTAAGACGCGCTGCATCCCCATTGGGGACTTTGAGAGTAGCAGGGTGTCATCGGCGAACATAATCGCTGGCACCCTGCTACCTGCCAACTTGGGAGCATCTAAGTTGGAAATTCAATTAAGGTGGGCGAATACCCCGTTGACATAGAGGCAAAACAGGGTCGGTGCAAGCACGCAGCCCTGCCTTACCCCCCTGTCAACGGGGAATCGGTTAGAAAGCGCCCCATCCTTGCCACACCTCACCTGAGCAAAGTTGGCCGTATGGAGACGAATAATCATCTCCAACAGGCCCCTCGGGACCCCCAATTTGGCCAACACCTCCCAGAGTTTTCCACGGGGGACCAGGTCGAAGGCCGCCCTCAGGTCCACGAATACAGTGTAGAGGCTGCCACCCTCCAGCTGTACTGTTTTCCAGAAAATGAGGACGAACCGAAAGACCTGGTCTGTGGTGGAGATCTTCCTTCTGAAACCCGCCTGGAGAGGACTTAGGATTTCATGATCCAAGATCCAATCCATCAGACGATCCAGAAGTAGCCTGGCAAAGAGTTTCTGAGAAACATCTATCAGGCTTATGGGCCTGTAGTTGGCTGGGAGCAGAGGCGAACCCTTCTTGAATATAGGGACGATCTCTGCCCCCAGCCAAGTTGGGGGGATCATCATGCCGTTCAGAATGGCATTGAACAGCATCCTCAAATAAGGGGCCCAGATCTTAACTTCGTGCCTATAGAGATCTCCTGGGAGCTTGTCCAGGCCTGGCGCCTTTTCAGCCGCCAGACCCAGGATTGCTATTTTAAGTTCTCCCAGGGTGAACTCGTCCATCTGAGATCGAATTTCAGGGGTTCGATCCAGAAAGGGTTCGGTTGACCTCCCCACATGGCTCTGGTCGGGTGAACTGTACAGGGATTTAAAGTGGTCCTCCCACACTGTGGCAGAAATGTTTGCATTTACTGCCGCCAATGGTTCAGCTGATCCGTGCTTGACGATCTGCCAGAATTTTCGCGCATCATGGACTTCTATGGCAGCCGTCATTTCTAACCAGTTTAACTGGTCCCATTCTATTTTGGCCATGCGAATAGTGGACCTATAGGCCATCCGTTTATCCCTGATCTTACTTGGAGTATCTCGTGTTTTGAGGGAGTCCAAAAGGGCAGCCTTTGCGCCTCTGCAGGCAGCATTGAACCAAGAAATTCTTTTCCCCTTAACATTTTACGTCCTGACCTCCGGATTCAGTACTTTTGCTAGATTGGTACAAAGCTCGTAATGGATAACCCCAAGCGCACTGAACTTGTCGGGGGTGAGTGACTGTGGGATAAGATCAATGGCCCTTTCGAGGGCGGGGACCACCGCCTCATATATGCTCTGAATTTTTTGTGGGTTCTGCACTAGTGTTGGCCATCTAATTCTACGTCTGTTGCTAGCTGCAACTAGGCCGTCCGTTGGTATTACGTTTAGATCTGTGTTTACTATTGGGACACCCTGGACAACTAATCTCAGTGACAATGCATTGTGGTCACTGTCAGTCCTGCTGAGTACTGTGAAGTCCCTCACTTTATCCCAATCCTTTATCGGGACCAGGATATAGTCTATCCGCGATTCGTGTCCTGGTCTATTAAAGGTGTTCTGGGGTGGGATATCTCCATTAACCCGCCCGTTACAAGCTCTTAGCGAATGGGATAGGGTGAAGGATAATATTTGAGTAACTAAGGGTGACCATGCTTTTGCAGGTGGACCCGACACCGAGGGTATCTCCCAGAGATCATCCTCTTCGTTGATTACCCCTTCCATGTGGTCCGGGAGGGGCTCATACTGTGTGTTAAAGTCCCCCCCAATTACAAGTAAGGGACAGAGAGTAGTGGAATCAATAAACGCAGATAAGGCCTCAATAGTTCCCGAAGTGCCCGTGATAGCAACTGGTTTAGAGTATACATTTAGTAGTGCTACTCTCGCACCAGATGACCACTCTAAGACAACACACTGCAAATCCGGTGAGTTAGTTTCGAGGTTTCTTGCCCTGCATCCGAGGTGGGAACCCACCCAGATCGACAGACCGCCCGATGGTCTGCCCTTCCCACCCCATTTAGCCACTACCTCAAAGGTTGCATAACCTGTGTAAGAGTGTTGTTCTCTAGCCCACGTTTCCTGAAACAGGCAGATATCATATTTCTCTATGAATTCCGCCCACTCCTCGGAATCCAACTTGTTGGCCAACCCAGCCACATTCCAAGACAGTATCGAAAGTGTGCTCGGTACCGCCCGCTCCTCGATAGGTTCTAGAGGATGTCTGTGCCTGGTTATCCTAGACTGGCCGTAGTTTGAGTAGGGTAAAGCTTCTGGTGCCAAAAAGGAGGTTACGGTGAGCACCTCAGGAGAGACTTTGTCCTTATCAGTATAACCAGCTAGGCATATGTTGGTGGTACCGTCTGTATCTTTCGCATGCTCAATGGATGTGCCCCCCTCAGAATGATCATATGCCTGCTCCTGTATGTGCTTAGTATCACCCGTGATTTGTTTACAGTCTCCGGGGTTATACTGTGCTGGTGGAGTAGCTAAGCGTAACGGGGAGCAATATGACTGTACCAAAGTACCAACACTCCCTAGTGCTATTGGTGATGCGGGTACAACACAGGGTGAGGGGTCATGCAAAGAACTGTGGGGGTCTAGCAAGAGCAAAGTGTCAGATGCACTATGTATAAGTCAGTCCACATCCTCAAGGCATGCAAATCTATTGTAGGTAGGAACCCCATTCCACCCCCCATATGTGCCTTGCCAGAGGTTGGGTATCCCACCATACACACAATTACGCGGCGGGATCGTGTTCCAATTCCGATTTGCCCCAGATTGAGATTGGAAACGTGGGGGATAGAAATAGGTTAATGATCTGGTTGCGATGGGGGAATTGACTACTTGATTGCTCCATGAGTGTATAAAATGTGCTGTATTAGGGTCTTCGAATGAGACTATGACACAATCACCTGAGATAGATTTGTGCGTTGTGCCTATCCAAGGAACACGTCGCACCATGAGACTTTTACTTCTCAGGTGATTGGGTAATGGTCTGTTCACATTGAGCCAATGAGTGACCTTATTTTTTAAAGACCCAAAGTCCTCCTGCTGGTGATACTGAATTTCTGGCACCCCTGTGAGCACCACTACGTATGGTCTGACATCTGGGGGTAGGTCAACATAACCCCTATGACGATTTTTGGAGTATTTTTGTCTCTGTGTATATGTGTCGTAGACCTTAGTCTTCGGGGCAGCCGGTGCTCTGGGAGTAATATGGGTTGAGCCGGCAAGTTGTTTGCTCTTCCCACTTCTCTATTGTCATTGATTATTGCAGGAACCTTATGCCGGGGCTTTGGCACAGGTCTAGTTACAGAGGGTACCGGTGGGGTGAGGGCCACTACTGAAGGGATATTGGTCACAGCTAGTTGGGTAGATGGTTTATTACCCGGCGTGGACAGGGTGGCAAGATTTAAAATGCTTTTTTCAGTCTCAAGGAGTTGGGTTTCTATACGGGAAAGTCTGCATTCTAGGGGGGTCAACAATTTTTTTAAGGTTTCCCACACAATCGTTAAGAATTCAACATCCTTCCCTTCAATCATACATAGTGGTACCCGGTCATTTTCATTTTCAATAACGAGATTCTCGTATTCCCCCATCGACTTCACGGGACTAGAATCAGAAACTGGGGGGTAACTATTTACCTTGGGAACGGGTAGGTGGAATGACTGGGCTGACATCTGAAAAGGCAACTGGGCCTTTGCAACCTTAGCCTTTTTCCTGGAATAAGCGGTTGTGTTATTACGCTTTCGTTTTTGGATAGAGCCTTTTGGGGGATTAGGGGGAGTTCTCCCACTCTTGCCCCTGCATTCTAGATTTGGTGATGTTTCCTTTGGGGGCCCATCTACCCCTCCCACCCTGGGTAGTGGTATGGGGCCTTCCTGTTGAGATCCAGCCTCCAATAATAAAGGAGGCGGCGAGGCAGGTTGGTAATGGATAAGTGCTTGTGTTAGGTTCGTTAATGGACCCGTTGTGCGGTCCGGTGTTTTTGCAAAAGCGAGATGACCCAGAGAAGATTTCTTAGCATTGGCCATCACCTGGGATAGCCTTCTTGCTGCATCAAGTTCAGTGGAGACCCTATGCTGCATCTTGGTAATTTCCTTGTCAATTGCAGTATTAGTTCTGGTGATGAAATCATCGAGTGTTCCATTTTGCAACTTCCCCTTAGCTGCCCTGCTTCTGTACTCACGTGCAGACATACGCGTTGGCCTCTTCGTACACCTCTAGCGAATGTGAAGCCTGCAGCAATGGAAGTGGGGCCAAGGGGGTGTAGCCCAGACCGGACTCTCCCGTACTCAAACGGCCTCAAACGGCCCGCTCTTCGCCCGGTCTTCGCCCGCGCTTCCGTCCGCGCGCGTCCCGCGTTCGCGTCAGGAGGCGGGGCTAAATAGGAGGAGGGCCGGAAGAGGCACCAGGTGCGCGCGATGAGCAGGCGCTAGCACCTCTGGGCCTCGCAGTCCCGCTGGGTGATTCAGCGTCTCTCTCCCTCAACAGAGCGTGAAAACAAGGGATGGAGCACACGGGCTCAGAGTTCCTCGCAGTATTCTCCAGGCAGTGTCCACAACGACCCCACAGAGTCCTACACACAAGCGACTACGAGATGCCAGCTCTCCTCGGGCCGCAAGAGATTTACTAACATTCAAGCATTCAGGCATAAAACCCACGAGCTTGTGCCCCTTGCCTTGTTCCCGCTTTCTCCTCTCTACGCCAGCAAGCAGCCTCCAGCGCTCAGAATGGACAACAGACAGAGCAGGAAGGATTGCTTTAGGGTGATGGAGGCGTCGACGGTACAGTCTCTAGCCTAGGGCTCAGTTGTTGGCAGGGACTGGGCGTGGGTGTGGGAGTAGGTGTGTTTGTTTTCCGCCGTGGCCCACCAGCCCAGAAGCCCAGAAGGCAAGCAACAGTTTTTAATAATGACACAAGCCTCAAACGCTGCACCCCTACCTCTTCAGGTGTGGTTGGGTCACGTCGCGTGGTCCGTGAGCTGGATCCGGCCTCTTAGAGCAGCCTCTTGGAGCAACCGACACCTCCTGCTAGAACCCTCAGCAAACTTGACTTAGCTCGGCAGCGGCGGCAGAGCTGCACAGCACCGCGCTGCTCAGCAGGGCCGGGGAAGGAAGGCAGCAAAGGCAGCACGTAACACACCCCAGACTTCAGCGGTGTTGTTCTTTTCAGCGCTTCACATAGCGCTCACACTCGGAACACGGTTACGGCGCGGCGGTCCGCGAGCTGCAAGCTGATGGCAGTACTAATAGTGCCGGCGGTACAAGAGCAGTACCGGAGCAGTTCTGAGGCGGTACCGGAGCAGCAGCGGCGTTCGCCCTGATTGATGTGGCGTCTCTGGCTCCGGCTCTAGTTCTGGCATTCCCGAAGCTCTCTCACACAGCTCTCTGGCGCCCTCCCAACTTATTGTGAACATTCCCTGTTGGAAATTGTGGGCCATTTTCTCACCATTGTTGTTAACAGCCAACACCAGTTGGGTGTTGTCTGCATATGATGATAGGCACAAGTAATGGGATTTAATGACCCTTGCCAAGTCAAACACATGGATGTTAAATAGCGTCAGACTTAGTGAGGATCCCTGGGGAACACCACATGGCAGAGTGAACGGCGGAGAGTTAAATTTGCCAAAGGTAATGGACTGTACACGATTGGCAAGAAAAGAGGAGAGAAGTGCTCAGGCCCTGTGGGAGATCCCAGCTGCCGTGACACGGTCGATCAGGGTCACATGATCGACCGTGTCAAAGGCCGCAGACAGATCCAGCAATATCAAAACTGCGCCCCCCCCCATCTAATATCGTCCTCATTTCATCAGAGGATCTAATAAGCACAGTTTTGGTGCCATGTCCCCTTCTAAATCCGAATTGAGATTCATCCAAGCAGTTATTTTGGTCGATAAGGTGTTCTATCTGAGCGTTCATAACTTTTTCAACAATCTTAGCTGGAAATGGAAGACAGGCTATGGGTCTGTAGCTAGTGACATTGGCTGGGTCCAGAGTACTCTTTTTAATGAGGGGTTTGATGACAGTTTTCTTCCAGATAGAAGGAAATATGCCTGTTTTAAATATTGCATTGAAAATCTCAGCTAAGTTGGTACATATAATGTCGGGGAATAGCTTGAGAGTAGAAGGAGGACAAGGTTCTCTCAAAAAATCCCTACCACAGTTGTCCTGAAAATGTTTTTTTTTTAAGAGTTTTACATAGCGCGAACTAGACCCGAGACATTGGGTATCAGAGAACTTTACATGAACACCAGTTTCGTTACAGATAGACATGTTCATTTTTGTTAGGCACGGCGAGATTAGGTGAGTTGCCCAGAATCACAGGATGTTGAGCGTTGTTGCCGAAACTCGAACCTGGTTCCCCAGCTTCGAGGTCGACCGCTCTAGCCGTTAGCTTCATCCTCTCCCCAGTTGTGTTCTGGCACTTATATTGGTTAACACCTATCTTTCAAGTTAGTCTGCTGAACTGGACTTAAAAAAGGCACCCCTCCCCCAAATCTCTGGTGCCGCAGGCGCACTCAAATGCTGTGTGCAGACGACCTGCTTTTGATAAGCATGACCCCAGTAGGTCTGCAATGGCTCTTAGATGCCCTCTCAATGAGCACAAAGTAGCTTACACATGAAATTAAGGATGGGTGGAATTTGCGGAGTTTCCTGAACACTCAGCAAGTTTCTGCGGAGTTCCATGAGTGGCAGAGTTGTGGTCAATTTCTCTGCACGTGCTAATTTTTAGCTCTGGAAGCTTGTCTGGCACCGTAAAATGTGTGAATTGCACCACACAGTGCACCAGAGGACCATGCATCCATCTGCTGCTTGAGTAGATGTTATACTCTAGTGGCAGCTTTCTCAACAAGAGTAATAGCAACCTCCCATGACTGTCTGCATTGAGAGGGGGTCTAGCGTTCGATTTTCACACTCGTGCTTGCCAGCGTACAGTTGGCAAGTTATTCATAGGCATTTGGTGGAGTTTTGACAAAACTCCACGCTCCAAGAAGATTGCAGAGTGGGCAAAACTCCACAAATTCCACCAGAGGAGCGGCGTTTACCACTCACCTCCACTTGAAATTATCCATAGGAAAACAAAAGTGGTGAGATTCAGTGAAAAATTACATATACCGGGGTCATGGCTTTTTAGATGGACTCCAATTATCCATCGGTCCAAATTACACATACCTTGGGATGATATTTGACTCAGGAGGCATTGTATCCACTCACATGGACATTATTGTCTAAAGCTTCCTCCTTATACTTAAGTTTTCATAAAATGTCAAGATCCTTCCAAAGCCCAATTTAAGGACCACTTTAAAAGGCCATGGCGGCAAAGCTGCTTCCATGCATCTCATATGGCTGTGAAATAATGCCAGGAAAAAAGATGTCAAACGTGCTTGACCTGCTTGGCCTGCTACTTGCATGAGCCTACTGTTCTGTCACTAAGCTACGAAATGATACCACACAGGCACAACTGCACTTAGAACTGAGGGGCATATTACCAAGGGCCATTATCGCCGCTTTAGCGGGACTTTTTCCCGCTAAAGCGGCGATAATTTTATCGCCCTATTACCTAGCTGTCGCTAACACCAGTTAGCGACAGCTTGTAGGCGATAGCGGGCATTTTGGTGCCCGCTTTGTATGTCAGCGATAATTATTGCTAATGACATGCAAAGTGGGCGTGCCAAAATGTCAGCGACTGAAAACAGTCGCTGCAATCGCTATCGCCTATGATCAACACAGGCGTTGTTTTGGAAATATTCGCGCTAAGCACGAATATCTCCAAAAGCTAACACCTGCCCTGACCAGTTCTTAGCCATGTTATCCAATGAGAGGTGGATAACATGGCTAAGAGCATTGTCACAGTAATGCCTGAATATCGCTGTATTGACAGCGATATTCACGCATTTCGCCTGTTTTTTATCGCTCCTGAGATAAACCTTGCTAATAGCAAGGTATCTCAGCAATAAAAACAGTGAAGGGCGGCGATAGAAATATTCCCGCTAAGCCAACACAGCGATAATTATCGCTAGTTGTTGGTAATATGCCCCAAGGTCTAATCAAACAATAATTCGCTTTAAATGCTCCTTTCTAAAATTGTGCCATAGATTCAGAGCGGTTGAGGATAGATAACACGTTGAATGCGGGTATCTGATTGGAAATCAATAAGATGAACTTAAAATCAATATTTAGAAGTTGACTTTGTAACGCTCTTGGGTCATTGCAAGCCACTGACCTAAGGTTCGACAGCCTCTCGATTGGGGAGTTTAAAAATATATTAAATATGGGGGGGCGTGGCTTACGCGCCGAGAGTGACAACGGTTTCCCCGTGAGCTCCGCTGAGCGGCGGGCGCTTATCCCGCTTTACGAACCTTCTATCCGCCGATGGACGCCTGAATTCACGAGGTTCCTGCGGCGGAATATGCGCTGCACCCATCCATCTCGAATTCGGCGATTTTAATGCCGTTTTTCGCGTGTAGCGCACTTTCGTGTTTTCTGTCAACACAGAGACGCGGGCGGCTGCCATTTTGTGCCGCCGCGCTCGCGTTCTCTCCCCAGCCCGTCAGCCTCGCCTGGATGTCACAGCAGCCTGTCTCACAGTGCCAGTAATGAGCTGACTTTTGCTGTATTCTCCCTCTCCAGGTATGGCACAGAACTTATTCTACTGGCTGTTTTTTCATTGACATCTCCTCTCAGTATATTCTCTTGTGGCGGTATGGCAGCCATCTTAATTACTGAGAAGGAAACACTCGCCTTTCTGCGCACTTGGTGACAGTGCTTACTTACCAGCCTGCTTTCCACCTTGCTGTCTCTCATATTTTTTCTTTACCATATCTCCATGGCATTTTGGCTGATTAAGAGCTAATTGCTCGTCAGGAGTTGGCATTTTTCATCATATTGGGAACTCTGAGCTACTGTCCAAGGTGTATGTTGCAGTTATCATTTACATTTTTTTCTTCACATCTTGTGTAACCCTCGTTTTTGTGCTCTTAAGACTCTTTTCGTGCTTCTTGGATTTTTCACGTCATACCACTCAACTAGTTACTCGATTTTCTCATCCTGCCTCGTCATATAGTTGCTGCAATGTCTCACGACGCTAGTTCTGTCAAATCTTCTCATACTGGCACAAAACCAAAAAGACTCAAAAATGACCCTCCCTCCCCTATTCACTCTTCGCCAAACCCTATTTTGGATTCTATATTGGAAGAGGTGAGGGGTCTTCAACCTTTTATGTCTGCCACTAATGAGAAGCTCAAGCAGATCGAGGACAGATGGGTCGTTATGGAAAGTAAAGTCCTTAACTTAGAACAACGAGTCAGTGATATACAGGATGCTTCTTCTAAAATTCCCCAACTGGAAAAGGAGATCCACATGCTCAAGCTCCACACTGAGGACCTTGAAAATCATAATAGACGCAACAACCTACGCTTGTATGGTATTCCAGAGAATATTGAGGGGTCTGACGTGGTGTTGTTTGTTCGGAAATTTCTATATGAGCTGCTAGACCTTCAACCAACGTCCCATCCTTTGAATATCCAACGAGCTCATCGCCTTGGGCGCCTTTCTTCCAATGCTTCCAAGCCTCGTGGCATTATTGTCCTATTTCTTGAATTTACTGAACTAATGACTGTGCTCAAAGCTGCCAGACTTAAACGTCGTCTTGTTTGGTCGGGCCATAATATCTTTCTTTCACAGGATCTCTCCAACGCAACTAATGCCCGTCGGAAATAATTTTTTAATCTTCGTCCTCAACTGCGACAGCTGAATATCAAGTATGGTATTCTACATCCCTGCTTATGTAAGATAACGCATAATGGTCATACTCGCTCCTTTGATGATCCCGAGAAACTTCGTGCTTATCTACAAACTGTTTCCTCACCTGAGATGGACACTAATGTTTGATATTTTCACGCAGACTTAACTTTGTCATGTTGGTTGCTCACTTCCCTTCTGTCATGCATCAGCTAATGCTTTCTCTTCTCTTTTGTTTCTTCTACCTTCTTGTAGGCCTGTTTTTGTTGTGGTTATGTGGATATTTTTTCATCATAATGGCGTTCTATGTGTTTCATCCTCCTCCTTGAGGTTCTGTATTTTTTTCCTTTTCCTGCCCGTTTTTGCTCTTCTGTTGCTCATTGGGGCTATTGTCCTCTTTGGCATCTTCCCTGTCCCCGATGACTTGGCTATTTCTTTCTTTTCAGACCTGGCTTTTCTGCCTTGATCTGTCTTCTTGTCTTTTTCCGGATGTTCTTTTCCTTTTTCTTTCCTCTCTGTCTTTCTCTCTCTTTTCCAATGATTTTCCTTTCTTCTGGGCTCTCCCCTACTTCTTTTTCCTTGAACAGTCTCTGTCTTTTGTCCTATGGCTTCTGTGGTTCTTCTTGTCTTGCACAGTGAGTTTGGTATATTGTAATTTCATGCATTGTGTCTATTTGTTATTTTTTACTGGTGTAACTTGTTTCTCTGCTTTGTCCCCACATGTAGATGTTTTTCCTGCAGTGTTTCCACCCCACGTGTACTGCCCCTTCCTTACCTTCCATCATGTGTAACTTCGAGGTCTTGGTCAATCTGTCAAGCGTCAAAAGGTATTGTCCCATTTGTCTAAAATTAATTCTCAAGTTGCTTTTATCCAAGAGACTCATTGTACAGATGCTGAATCTTCTAAATTGAAACATCATTGGGTGGGTCAACTGGTGTTTTCTCCTGCGGTCAATAAGAAAGGGGGGGTTGCGATTTTGTTTCATAAGGGGTTGTCAGTTCAAATGTTATCGTCTACGAATGATGACGAAGGACGCTGGGTAATGGCAAAGGTTGTGATCCAAAATGAAACTTTGATTCTATTAAACATTTATGGTCCAGTTCGACCAGATCCTAAATTTTGGAATGATATCAAAATCCTTATATCTACTATGGACTGCCCTAATATTGTCGTTGCTGGCGACTTTAATCAATGGTTGGATCCATTCGCAGATAGGCTTTCCTCTCACAAGTTTCAACCTGATAAAACCCATAAATGTTTCCAATCTGCCATTGCCTCGCGTCCTCTTCATGATGTTTGGAAGACATGTAACCCTGATACCCTTGAATATACTTTTTTTTCCAATGTTCATCATACCCGTTCTCGGTTAAATTATATTATGATTAGTAAGTCACTCCTTCCCTCAATCCAAAAGTCTGATATCGGTGCTATTTTCCTATCTGATCATGCTCCTGTCCATGCATCCTTGGACCTCACTTCAACTTCCTCCAAATTCAGTCGATGGAAATTCAATACATTTCTGTTGTCTGATGCTATTTTTGTTAAAGAGGCTACGGCATATATTAATGAGTTCTTTCTCCTTAACAACCCTGCTGACACCTCTATTCCTAATAACTGGGACGCTTTTAAAGCTGCTTTCCGAGCTTTTACTATTTCTTATGTTGCAAAAAAGAAGAAATTTAATAGACTCAAATATGACGATCAACTCAAGCTCATTAAATCCCTTGAACACTCGTATTTTTCCTCCAAATCCAAGAATGCCCTTCAGGATCTAGTCAAAGCTAAGTCAGACTTAAATAAAATTGCTACGATTGAAGCCTGTAACACCCTATTGAAAATTAAATCCAAATACCATGGCGGCCAAAACAAAGCAGGTAAAATGCTAGCAACTTATCTCAAAATCAAATCTGAACGTAAAACGATTGGTCCTATTTTTAATGATCATACTAATAAGTTGGTTCACTCAGATGAGGATATTGCAGAAGTATTTAATAATTATTATCGTACCCTTTATACTGATGACACTTACCCATCGGACTCTAATTTATTGTCTTTTTTTGAGGATCTCCCACCTCCTCCTTCACTCCCAGATGAATTTGCCCAACTTGAGAAAGATATTTCTCTTCAAGAAATTCTCAAAGCCATCTCTTCCCTTAAAAAATCTAAAGCACCGGGCCCTGATGGACTGCCTATAGAATTTTACTCTGCATTTCATAACATATTTGTGCCCCAATTACATCAACTTTTTAATTCTTTTATCTCATCTGCCAAAGCCTCTGGCTCCTTCCTGGAAGCCCTTATTATCATAATTCCTAAACCTGACAAGGATCACTCCCAATGTAAAAATTTCCGTCCTATCTCCCTCATTAATTATGATTGTAAAATATTTGCTAAAATTCTTGCTTCTCGCCTAGATGTCCTAATCCCTCTTTTGATTAAAACTGATCAGGTCGGCTTTGTAAAAGGCAGATTGGCCTCTGATAATGCCCGTATGTTCGCTAATGTTATTTCCCACAGTAAATCTTTTAAATCTCCCTTGGCTGCCCTATCCTTGGACGCTGAGAAGGCCTTTGATCGGATCAACTGGCAATTTATGTTCCGATCTTTGCAATGGTTTGGTTTTGGTCCCTTTTTTATTTCCTTAATTAAACTCCTTTATTCCTCCCCTCGTGCTAGCATTTTTGTCAACAATCAATTCTCTAAACTTTTTTCTTTGAGTAGAGGCACGAGACAGGGCTGTCCTCTTTCCCCATTATTATTTATCCTTTGTCTTGAACCGTTTTGGAACGTATCCGGACTAACCCAAATATCCATGGTTTTAAATTGGCATCTATGGAAACAAAAATATCTGCTTATGCAGATGATGTTCTTGTTTACATGGCTGACCCCGTTTCATCTTTACCCCACTTCTTGGATGAAGTTCGTCTATACTCTTCCATTTCTGGTTATAAACTTAATCTCTCCAAAACAGAAGTCCTTCCTCTCAACTCCATTTGTTATCATTACATGTTTCAATCCACTGACTTTGCTTGGTGCCCCTCCAAAATAAAATACCTTGGCATTTGGTTTTCCTCATCTCTCGCTGACTCCATTAAATTTACTTTTGATTCCCTCGTTACCAAGATCCAGTCCCTTCTTCAACGTTGGTCTCCCTTATTTTTGTCCTGGTGGGGTAGACTGGATACTATTAAAATGATGATTACACCTCATATCCTATATACTGTTTCTATGCTCCCCATAAAAATTCAGTGCTCATACTTTGCTCGTTTGAATTCTATATGTACCAAATTCTTATGGAATACTAAACACCCCCGCATTGCTTTACAAACTCTCCTCCGTCCTAAAAATGAAGGTGGTGTACGATTTCCCAACTTTAAATTATATCACTCAGCTTTTGTTATAAAACAATCCTTCACTTTAGCATATGATTTTTTGTCTTCACCTGTACCTAGATGGGTGATGTTTGAACGCTCCTTGTTGAAAGATTTTTCGTTTCAACATGCTGTTTTCATGTCTAATTGTTCCTTTTTGTCCAAACACCCAGTTCTAAAGTACTCGAAGTCACTGCTGCTTGACACTTTTACCAAAGACCTGTCTCCCCTCCAATGTTTTTTATCGTCCACTGTGTGGTATAATAAATTCCTTAAATATAAGGGCAAGTCTTTCTACTACAAATACTGGAAAGAAAAGGGGGTCCTTTTTGTTCACCAATTCCTTTCTAATAACTCTATTTTATCGTTCCAGGAGTTGCAAACTCTGTATCAATTACCTATTTCATATTTACAGGAGTATACCATCGTCACTGATGCTATTCGCTCTCACTTAACTTCCATTTCTCCACCCGATGTTTTACCCCCCTTTTTTCCCACGTCCCCACTCTACCCTTTGTTCACTTTACAACAACCAAAAGCTGCCCTTGTATATAGATTACTGGTTTCTAGTGTTCTGGTTCGTCCTAAAACTTATGTTGAGACTGCCTGGGAAGCTGATTTGAATATTTTATTACCAGTTGATGTTTGGGACCGTTTATGGTCCAAATTACATAAGGTTTCTATTGCTGCACGCATCACTCAATCACTTTTGTTTATTAATCATAGAGCTATTTTTACACCTGTAAGTATTTCCAAGTTTGCCCCTGCCTCTTCCTCTACATGCTGGTCTTGTTCTTCTGAACCAGGTAAATGTAAATGTAAATGTAAATGTATGTATACTTGTAAAGCGCACTATCACCTTTCAGGCATCCTGGCGCTGTATACCGCTGTGGAACCCTTCCTGGCTTTCCCTGTGAGATGCCCCCTAATGGGTACCCCCAAGGTGGAGGCCAGGCATCCTAGCGCTTTCGGGGCCTTTGTGGAGATTAAGCAAGCTATTGCCCAGAGTTGCAGAGTGGGACCCATGATTAGAGTAGGCACCGAGGCGAGAATTATCGAGTCCGTGGACATTGAGCCCAAGACCCTGCCGCGTCGGGAATTGAACCCTGGTCCCGGGCCAGACCTCTGCCTCAGGGTCTGCCGCTCTAATCGGTGAGCCACACTTCTCCACTAAAGTACACTCAAGCATCAACTGTTTGATTGCCCTTTTGTCTTCTCATTTTGGAAATCTATCTGGGATATATGCATGCTCATGTTTAAATGTTCTGCACCATTCTCGTTACCAAATGTGTTTTTAGGTTCTTTATCAAATGATATTGATATGATCTCTTCTACTGCTCGATTACTTGATTTGTTCATCGCTCTTGCATTTAAAGTGATTCTCTCCTGCTGGAAAGATAATTCTAAAATCTCTGTTATAACTTGGTGGAATTTCATTTGCGATGAACATAGAATTTCTGTTGCTTCTTCTTCTTCTGTTCCTCTAAAAATTAAATCCGATCTCCTATGGCTCCCCTTTGTTTCTTACCTCTCTTCTACCAATTCCATGTGAGTTCATATCCTGTTCTTTTCCTTGCATTTTCCCAACTTTCTTCTAACCTCTTTTTCTTCCCCTCCTCCTTTCTTTTCTGTCTTTCTCCCTTTTTCTCTTCTCTCTCTTCTTCTTTTCTTTACTTTCCTTTCTTCTTCTCATTGATGTTTCTGGAATTTTTCTTTTTTTTTTTAAATTAACTTAAGTGCCTTCTGTTTTCAATTCTTATAATCGCTTTCATTATTGTATGGCATTGTTTGTATTTTTGCTAAAATTTAATAAAAATGTCTTAAACATAAAAAAAAATATATATATATTAAATAAGACCACCAGATTGCTTTCTCTGCTAGATGACAAAACTACTTTGGCAAAGCAAGCACATGTCTGGCAAATCATTAAAACCGCAGGCATACTTTGACATAGGGTTTCCATTACATATCAAAATTATGAAAATTTGCAAATAACCAGTGGAAACACTGTTTCCACTAGTCTTTGCCATATGTGCTTTCCTGCAACAAAGATTTTCCCGACAAACCTGCTGATTATCTGGAAGTGAAACAGGAAAACCAAACAGAATCCAGTAATAACAGTTCCAGTTCTAGGCTACATTATTTTGAGTGGTCATTATGAGAAACTTTCCCGGTGTAAGAATATGCAAGAGTGTCTGCTTTTCTAGATTAGTAAATCGCTTTAGTGTCTAAGCAATTGTTTTTCAACATTTAACATCGCGTGTGCACTGACTTCTATTTATCACTGGTGTGTTGGTGCAAATATCGGTAAAAATGTTTCTATAAATTATACAAAATCGATATACAGTTTAAGACGTTAAGTACATCTAAAATGTTATTGGCAACATTTATACCAAATTCGTTTTTATGTACATCTGCACAGTGTCAAGAAAGCGCAATGTTCCTTATAGTATTTTCACCGTGAAATAAACACGGTTTAAACGTAGATGGCTGAGCTCATGGAAATAACGCGGTAATGCATTTAATATGTAAAGACTAAAGAGCAAATTCCCTTCCTTGATGGGTGGCTTCGGCTGAATTGTTGTTGCATTCATTTGAAAGGATTTACTTGACTGCACTCGTGAAATTCGCTATTATAGTTTGTCTTTATCTACAAATCTGTCAAAAATTAAAAGAAACGAATGGCTGAAGTGATTAAAACAATTGCAGACTGGCTATAGATTATGCTAAAAGGTACTTATTTCATTGCCATTCTCTCGAAATGACCTTGCCTGAATTATGATTCAGTTTTGTTGAAATGCAAATGTGACTTCACACAGTAACTTTCAATAGCTCCAGTGTGCATACAGGACGTTCTATGTTGTTATATTTGTAGGCTCTGTTTTGATCTTTTTGCTCATGGAAAGTCAGATTCATATGTATAATTAGTCATTTGCAAATTGAATAGCATGAAATTACTTTAACATCAATTGCATACCATTTACATTTTGTAGCACTTACTGAGTAAATAGACCTCTTAATGAAAGGTGTGATATTAAAACGTGAGAATCAAATAATAAAACGTACAGTATACTTAGCACAGAAACATCACATGTAGAGCGGATGGTTTACAGTCGAAGGAGGAAGAGCTTCATAACACATGCTATTGTTCCATATCATCAGCACGTTCTCTTTCTACGCTAACATATTTGACTGATATTGTAAGCAAACCTTTAATTTCAATCATCTGAAAGCTACTCCATGCTTCAATTCTAAAATGATATTTCAAAGACCTCTCTGCGGCTGACGATCCAATGTAGCTATTACAATTAGAAACTAGCAATAGGTCTGGCTTGCAATTTGAGTCCTGACTAAAACAAAAGCAGAGAAACATCCAATAGGTCTGGCAATGGCTGTCAGCCTTTCGGCTCTCTTAAAGCATATTTTCTGTTCTCATGGGTTTTGTAAAAGTTTATTTTTGATGAAGTTGTCAAGCACGAGCAAATGTTTTAAAAGTTGTCTAAAGCCACAAAAATAATTTTGGTCTCAAAAAGCACAATTTGCCATATCAGTCCCTAGCACTGAAGGCAACTACATAGAGGGAAGATGTGGTCTTCTTAAAAGAGCAGCATGCTCCCAGTGGTCGTAAACTTAGTCAATGGCTGACATGGGCAGAAACTTTACAACATGCCGAATTCTCCACAAGTGAGACCAATCAGGTTTTCAAAACCCCCCTACCCTCAATCAAATAGACCCTAGCATTGTACATTCCATCTCTGAATACAAACTAAGTACACCATGCTGTTCTTTAGAGAAATCATATTATCAGGCGTTATTTATTATTCATCATAAACACAACACAGAACTTATCAACATGGCATTAAAAAAACAAAGAAGGGAAAATATTTGCATTATTTCACACTACAACAGAATTGCAAGGAACCAACACATTGAAGCCTACGTTACATTGGCAGAGTCACCCTTGACTAACCCTCAGGTCCTATTCCCTGTGGTATCATCTGTATTCCATTGACCTGAAGCAAGGGGAAATATCCCTTTGTGTTTTTTCATTCGTTGTACTTACAAGGCGGATCCACCTGTCCCCTCATTATAGAGAAAACCTGGGCCAGCATCCAACTGGTCCCCCTACAGCATAATCGACCATGCCATGGTCCCCCCTTAAGGTATCCCCCTGGCCACTATTCAAGAATGTGCTGGGCCATACCTGGACTTCCTAATCCCTCAAACACCCACCATGGCATTGTAAGGTAAGGCTATAGATACTTGCGGCAGCAGACGCCAGTAGTCCTTCTCTAAAGATTGTGTATCCGAGCCCCCAATTGGGACATCAGCTTAAGGCCAACTCCCTCCTGGATTAGCCAAGGTTGTTCACATGTTTTGTAGCCAAACACAACTCTTTTTATTCCCTCACCACTCCTTGCGGTAAACTAAGGATTGGTGGTTGGTTGAAAATACAGGGTAGGCTCACACAGTGAATAGAGTAGCAAAAAACAAAAAGAACAAAGGAAAAACTGAAAGGTAGAAAGGTGGTGAGGCACTACAAGTGTTTGGACAAGAACCCTCACTTACATGTGGCACGTCTATGTACTAATATCTACTGGGTAGAGTGTAAAGGAAAATAGTGTGCTAAACAAGGTTATACCTATGTCCTAAGGGATAGAAGTTAAAAGCATAGTGAAACAGGGTTATGGATGTTCACCCTGTACAAGGTTAACATGTGTCATCCGTGTGTGACTAAGATGTTCCAGGCATCTTCAGGATCAAGATATTAAGTCACTCTGCTCCAAAAATGTGTATAAAAATCATAATGTCACTCAAAATATGGTATTTCAAATATACTTAGGCCTGGACTCTTTGCCAACTGTGCGCAGTTGCACCAAATTCTCAAGTAGGTCAGGTGGCCCTGAAAGAAAATAATGGTAATAAGCACATTTCAAGCAAATGCATAATAACAATCAACGTAAATCCCCACTGTAAGCCACCACCACCATAGCGAGGGTGTGTAAATATTCCTAAAATCCTTACCCTAAGAAAATGAATAAGTTCCGACTCCACCGTCAACAAAGTTCCTCCACATGTAGAGCTCTATATTAAAATATATAGACATCTATCAATAAACACGTCTAAAAAAACACACACATCTCTGAACTCGATGTACAAATTCAGGTGCTATGTGAACTACTCCTATAATGTGGGTGCAAAAAGTAGTCAGTGCACTGTTGTAGAGAGCCATGACATCAAGGTATCTACTGTATGTGACAGGGTCACTATGTATCATAGCACAAAAAGGCCAATGCGCCCTTTATAAGATAGTTTAACGAAACAAATGAATGAAAATGAAAGGAAAATAGATGAAGAAATCGAGTTAGCCGAGTTGAGTACCCATGTGCACCCAACCAGATTGCCAACCCGGAGACTGCGCTATCAATTACATAGACAGTATAGACCTCATGATATGTGAGGTAAGTTCTAACAGGGCATCTGTAGACCAAAACAGGAGCTAAAACTAAATCAAATCAAAACAGAGCACGCATGCTTGCCAGGAACACAAAGGATGGGTAAACATCGTTTACAACGATGTTTTCACAACGCGGTACCTTTACACCGCGGCTGTGACAACGCAAGTCGTTACCACGACTTGCGCTGGAGGGCGCTCAAGGTCTAAAAATATTTAATTTACTATCCTAACACCTTCCCTAGGGTCCACGGGGACTGGTGTTAGAATAGTAAATTAAACTATTCGAAATCCGCGCCCCCCCAACGCAAGTCGTGGTAACGACTTGCGTTGTCACGGCCGCGTTGTAAAGGTATGCGTTGTGACGGTACGCGTTGTACCGTCATATATCCCAAAGGATGTAAACAGCTTGCTGCCACAATAGTAAAAAACAAAAAAATGGGCTCAGTTCATAACACAACCCTCAGGATACCTCGCTGTAGGGATACTCTGGTGGGAGTGTTTGGACAAGGCTTGGGCACTTGCTAGAAACGTCAGTGTCATGTGTGTGCAACTTTGCAAAGCATACCTGGGAGTTGTAGTGCGTGAGAGCATTTATTATGAAAGTCAAAGTCAGTGCCTTAGCTGCTGCTGGCAAGGCGGGAGTGTTGGCATCCATCAGGTGCATCCAGGGAGTGAGGAGACAACAAGCTAAGTTGCCCCACCATTTAAGTCTCCTTGCCTGCCCCCATCAGATTTTAGGTGACCCCCCACCAGCCCCAGACAGCCAACGGCAGTGTGGGCTGAGCCCACAAAAATTCCAAATTGCGGCCACTGGTGGCCACTGGCTTGGACTGGCCGAATCAAGCCTGCATCTGTCACAGGGGCCTGCCAGCCTGGGGTGTGAGCCCGCATTTGCTAGTGGCCTGGAGAGACATTTGAATGACAGCAGACAAATGGTCGAAGAAGGCTGACTGTAAGCTGATATACAAACATATTCTAGATAAAACCAAAAGGTCTTTACTAATGACAGACCAAAAAACACTATTTAAATGCTTCTTTAAGAAAAAATGTGCAATGATTAAATATGTTTTGAAAAACAATTCCTTATGCATTGAGATGAAGAATGACCTGGTTGACCTTGTTGCAACACTTACAACTGGGATGTTTTAGAACAAATATGAGCAAAGCTGATATCACTTCAAGAAAACATTCTTTATTTTCTTTATTGCACACAAGGTTGCAAACTATGTGGTCATTGAAAGTAATCACATATACTAATCAAATTAACAAGTAACTATTGCTTTTAATACATAATGAAAAGAAAGACCACAATATCAAGGAAGGGGGTGAAACCGTACTCAAGCAGGAACCACATTCCTTGTCAGGGTGAAGTCATAAGCAAACACCAAATTAACCTGTGCTTAGCCCTCTGGTTGCTAGGCAAAAAATAGTCAGGCCTAACTAGTGGCAATGTGTAAAGTGTTTATGCAGCACTTCAAACAGTACTAAAGTGAGAAACAACACAAGAAAAATTCCACATCAATTTAGCACAATTGAGTAAAAGGCAATACATAATGTAAGACCAAAACAACAAAAAGTAAATTAGTAAAACCATAGCTAAGCAGTTTTAAAGATTGAAGTGAAAATAGCACCAACAAACACAAAGAGCCAACTGTGATTATCTGGTGGTGCCCGCCAGGGACAAAGTCACAATTTCAGGCTGCCCGTGATGAAGTGTGGGCCAGCTACAGAGACCCATTTAGTCAAGCTGAACAAGAGTACCCTTAAATCTTGGTTGCAGAGTGCTTTGAAATCCTACATTGGGGATGGATTGCACAGCCCAGGTGATGAGATTTTAAGGTGGGCAGATTTGGTGAGAAGCGTTAGTTCTGGGATGCTGCAAGGCTGTGATGGAAAGTTCTGTGTTGTCGTCAAGGATGCCATCAACAAGGGGCTTGCGATGTGAAGACCTGCATCGGAGATGCATAGCACTGTGATTCAGATGTAGAGTTTGGTTAGGCAATGTGCAAAAAAACAAAATGCAATGTGCCACACAAAGGCTTTGATGCAGCGTTTCTGGGAGGTGATGCATTGGTTCCGCTGGCACTACAGTGAGCTGGTCACCATCAGTCCCACTTCCAATGGTCCAGGATTGGGGTGGCAACACTTGGGAGGGCAGTACTCATGGCTGGTATAGTCCAGGTGTTGGGTTCAGGATGGAGGAAGCCTGTTCTGTTAATCAATCAATCAATCAATCAGTCAATCAGTACTTATTGAGCACAGCTATTCACCACTGAGGGTATTCAGGCACTGTTTTTTTTTGGTCTCTGTTGAAAACCAGGCCTTGAATCCCTTTCTGAAATCCACCAGAGAGGTTGATGTTCGCAGGTGGAAAGGTAATTCCAGGACTTGATGTTGAGGTAGGAGAAAGATCGACCTCCACTGTAGCTTAGGTTTATGATGGGAGTGTGTACATGGGCGAGGGAAGTGGAGGGCAGTTGTCTTGTGTGTTGGTTGGATTTCAGGGGGTGGTTGATGTATGCTGGTCCTTGGCCTTGTAGGGCCTTGTAGGTATGTGTCACCTTCTTGAAACTGGCATCTCTGTTGGATGTTGAGCTTCAGGCAGTTAGTCCTCATCAAGTCAGTGATGCTTGCATCTGAGGGCATGAGTTGAGATACAGAGTCAATTCAATTCAAAAGATCTTTATTCGAATTACAGGAATTCATAAAAGCACATATATAAATATACAATCCATAAAAAGTAAATAACAATAAAATCAATCAACAGTAGTACTGAAAGCCATCCATCATTTTGCGAGCACGGACTGCAATTTTTAGGAAAGTACAAGTGCGACAAATTATCTCCTCGTTGTCTAGTGCAAGTAACAACTGATAAGATTGGTCCAGGGTAATTGGTCTAACTTTTTTTTAAAAAAGGAATTAAAAACCATTTAGTATATTTCAAGTAAAAATTACAGGAAAAGAAGAAGTGCACGTCATTTTGGGTGCTTAGCCCATTACAAGGGCAACTTATTTTGTCTAAGCTTGATTGATGGCCCCGGGGAAAGTTTAGCAGATGTCTAACGGAACCAGCCCTTAGTCGAAACAACACGCTTCTTTCCCATTGAGACATAGGTAGGGTTAAGTACAAAACCAAGGGATATCTAGGTAGTTCCATATTCAGATACCTAGCAACTGTAGTTTTTCCAGTTTCCATCTTAAGTCTGTTTGTTGAATAAAGTGCGTATAGTGGTTCTTTTAGTTCAATTTTCTTCACTATATTAACATTGCTAGGATTGGAGAATATCATGTCTTTCCCTATTCTACATAAACTGTTATGAACATAGGAAAGCCATGGGATCTTCATCCCCCTATCACAGCCTAGGCAGTCGGTTAAAATATCTTGGGCCTTATTTATGAAGGCCTTGCGCCGCCGGTGCGTCACTTTTAAAATGGGAAAAAGTGACGCACCGGTAGCGCAAGGCCTTCATAAATAAGGCCCCTTGTGCCAAAGTGGCCAATTACTCCATACCGAGTGCCAAAACAGCACCGGTCGTGCACTGATAAAGTCTGACACAAACTGTAAATGTAATTCAGCGTGCAAAATGTAGTTGGGAGTAGAAATTGGCATACTTGATAATTTCCTACAAAACCGGTTTTCATCCTGCTGTATATTGCTACTGTTTCCAATGCCCCATACTTCGGCCCCGTAGGTTGCTACGGGGACACATTGCAACTTAAAGATTTTTACAATTGCTTTAGTGACACCTGATCTTTTGGGTCTGGGGTTACTTAAAATTGAGTTAGTGTCAGAGTCAAAACACCGGTGAGAGGTCGAAGAGGGATCACTGATACAACATCCACTCCTATGACATCGAATTACAAAAATATTGAATCAATAATATTGTATAGAAAAAAATCTACACCCAATACACAAAACTGAAATAACACTAACATCGAGGAAAAAATATTGTTTACAAAAATCTCAATGACAAAAATATCGACAACAAAAATAAAGAACACAAAAATATTGATAACATTAAAATTAAATGAAACACAACAAAACCATTGATAATGATGACAACACAAACAGCGATGAAATACGTATAAAATGCGTATAAACTATACCAAAAAGTATATTTAAACATAAAAATTAACTATTTTCAATAATATAATAAAATAACATATTCTAAACATGTTTACATACTCTAAGAACATTACAAAATGAATAACATTAAATAAAACAAATGCACCAAAAATCCAAAAACAAATAAATAAACAAACAATACATTAAAAATATCACAACTACCAAAAATAAACAAACATCAATATATATATCATATGTACAACAATATTTCACATCTATATATACATTTAAATAACAATAATAAACACAATCTAGAAAATATTAAATATACGTAATACATCTAAAAATCTAAAAAATTAAAAGGTAACTGCTAAAAAATTCAAAAAAGCTATCTTGACCAATACATTTAAACTACACTAACACAAAAATTAGAAAACTGTGACAAATTAAATAAACACTATAAAAACAATCAATTAACACAAAATTTACAGTATAACAGACAAACAAGGAGGAAGAACGAACCTTAACAAGACAGAAAACAGAATGAAAAAGAACCACACAAACAACTATTCTGAAAATCTCTCATTAGAGGTAAGAACAAAACTTTATAACTAAATAATTAAAATTAGCTGACAAAAATTAACAACAACTATAACATGTTAGCCTTTATATGTCACAGATTAAACGTCACTAAAAATCCACCTAGAGAATTCAACACAAAGATTTATGTCCACACACCAATAAAATCAACATTACTAAAAATATATAAGAAAGTAAGTGTATGACTTAACCAACAAATAAAGTAAAGGATTTAAAATTAATTAATTTAATAAAAAGCAAAACATAGCTAACAAATACTTTTATTTTAACAGCTTCCACAGAAGTCAACAAAACCACATTAACAAAAGAAACATGATCAACTAAAAACGTAAGTATATCTTGTTTTTATAACCTAATGAAAATAGAGTCTAAATAATCATAATAGTCAAATAAACTACAACTATAACGTTTTCTTTTGTTTCACAGACTACACTTCACTAAAACGCCACCTAAAAAAACTAGGACAAAATCAACATTAAACAAAAATATAAAACTAGGAATATATATTAATTAACCAACAAATAGAGCAAACTAATAAAATCAATACATTAAATAAAATAGCAAATTATAACTAAGAAATACTTTTCTCTTCACAGATTCTACAAACTTCCACATACAACTACATCAACGAAATAAACTTCATCAACTAAAAATAGTAAGTATTTTTTTTCTCTCAACTAAATCAAAAGTATAAACTAACTAAATAAAATAATCAAATTAAATGTAACACTTTAATAACTTTTAAAGACCTTATAATTAATATATATATATATATATATAACTTTGTTCCCCAAATGCCAAAAGATGCCATTGACATATACCATGGGAGGGTAATAGACGATATCAAGCACCTTTACCACCGACTAAATCACAAGCCTAAAAAACTCAGCTTCAACCAAATACAATACACAAAACTTATGGCAAAACTGGGCAAAAATACGGAAGTGATTATCAAGCCCTCTCACAAAGGAGGGAATATAGTCCTTTGGCCAAAGGATGATTACCTTAAAGAAGCCCACCTACAACTATCTGACAAAACATGCTACAAGGAATCCAATAAAAATGAGTACACAGCGGCCATTGAGACGCTTAGGAAACATCTGCAACAGTGCAAACGAGATGGCATGATTTCTAAAGATGAATTTGACTTTCTATGGAGTGAGTTCCCTACAATACCCTCTATATATTTTGTTCCAAAAACACACAAAGACACGACCCCGATTCCGGGACGTCCTATTATATCGGCCATCGACAGCGCAGGAGAGCATCTATCGCAATACGTAGATTACTACCTGCAGGATTTGGTCAAGGAACTGCCAACGTATGTCAAAGATACAGGTGACTTTTTGAAAAAGATGGATAATATCCAATGGGAAGAAGGTTCCGTAGAACTCCGCCGGGAGGCCATCCGTCCCGGGGGTTTTATTCCGAGGTAGTGCACGGATGGCCTGGCGTATTTCCGCTATTGTGATGGGTCGCGCCAGGTCTGTCTTCTGACCGGTCGTGAGTTTTGGTAAGTCTAGCCCCGTCATGAATGTCTCAAGTGCCGCTTCCGACATCTGCCGGGTCGGGCCATATAGCATCTCATAATAGTCCCTGAAAGCAGTGTTAATACCTATTTGTGTCGTGACAAGTGTTACCCCTGGTCAGTGATCTCAAGGATAGGCAGGTGTATTGGGTCATCCCGTATTATACGGGCTAGCAAAGGACCTGGTCTCTCAGCCTGTGCGTGTTGTCTGCAAGTGTATGCTCTGTAGTCAAGGACCCGTACTTCCTCTAATAATTCGGCGTTCTGAATG
Organism: Lissotriton helveticus; assembly: GCF_964261635.1. Taxonomy (NCBI): domain Eukaryota; kingdom Metazoa; phylum Chordata; class Amphibia; order Caudata; family Salamandridae; genus Lissotriton; species Lissotriton helveticus. The sequence continues at coordinate 429,568,238 of NC_136059.1, forward strand.
TGCGCCTCCTGCAGTGGTGTAAAGGGCAGATTTGTGCCTGCAGCGTCGCTTTCGAGCATAGCCAGGCGCCCCTCCACGTCTCGGAGTCTTTCCATCACAGTGTGGCGCATGCCCACCCGTGTACCCATTGCTACTCCCCGTATGCACACCTTCAAGGCGTCCCATTCCACTTGTCTGGAACTGGCAGTGTCAGTGTTTGTGGCGAAGTAAAGTTGTTATAGCCTCCGCAAGTGCTTCCTTTAAAACTGTGTCTTCCAGCAATTCCGTGTTAAGGCGCCAGGTCGGTATGGGTGTTGGGATCCTACCCCACTGTATCGTGATCTCAACCGGGTTATGGTCAGAGAGGGTCTTACCCATGTGTTCTGCGAGTGTCACCGCCCCCAGTAAAGAGTTAGTGCTGAACACTCTGTCTTTTCTGGTGTGGAGGCCATGAGGCGGGGAGTAAAATATATATTCTTTATTAGGTGGGTGTTTACATCTCCAGGCCTCTGCCAAGTCCCAGCCCTCCGCCCACTGCGCAAGCGCATCAGCCTGTCTCTTGCTCTCAGTGGCGTGTAGTGGGGGATGGGACCTATCTAGTGACACATCTAGCACAGCGTTAAAATCCCCACCAATAAGCCACTGATGTTCCGCCCAGTCTGCTAGCACTCTATTAATGTTAACTAAGAAAGTCGATTGGCCAGAGTTCGGTGCGTAGATACTGCCAATCACCACAGGGGAGCCATCCAATAGTCCGTGGATGAACACGTATCTGCCCTCTGTGTCCACCCTCTTCTCCACCAGTCTAAAGGGGACAGAGTTTCGCAACCATATGGCCGCCCCTCTTGAGAACACTGAGTATGAAGTAGCAAAGAACTGACCCTTCCACTTTTTGTGTAGCTTCGTGCCTTCTGCACTGTTGAGATGAGTTTCCTGAAGGCATGCCACCATAACTTTCCTCCTATTGAGCTGTGCCAACAGCCTATGTCGTTTGTGGACGGACCCCATGCCCCGTACGTTCCAGGTGCATACCTTGTAAGTATTAAGAGTCCCCATTATGGTTTGCATCTGGTGCTGCCAGTAAGCCACATACTAGAAACAGAGTGTGTGTAGTGGATAGTGTTCCAAGTGCCGTCAATAACTGTAACCCCTCAACTTCAAGGTCCCCAAGGAAAAGGTCCCGAGGTCCGAACTTCATCACCCAATGTGGGTGACGGTGAAACCTGAACATGTCTATGCTGTAGGGGGGGTGGATCCCACCGACGCCCGCTATGGATCTGTTGATGCCACCACAACGTGCCCCGTGCTAGTGGAATCCCTTCCCCCGGTGGCCCACCCATGCTCCCTTGCAATTCTCATACTTTACCAATCAAGGCTGTCACCGCTGCAATCAAAGGTCGTGCGCCACCTGCGCAGTGATTTTAGGGAAAAGTGGCAGGCTGGAGGCAGAGCCCGATACTTCTGTGCGCGTGTCTGAGTCGCCGCTTACGGCCAGAGTGTCGCCTGCATCATGAGCAGCCAGGGCAGCCTCCGTCAGCCGGGCAATTTCCAGCATCCCTCCGGCTCGGGCTGACGTCGATCCGCCGCTGGCCAAAGATTCCTTTGCGCTCTTCCCACTTGTGGCATCTCTGTGCATCCTTTGGCGTGAAGGCCCTCCTGTTCAGCGGTGACAAGGACACCTCCATCCACTCCGCTGCCTCCTCAGGTGTGTCAAAGAAGTATGATTTATTGTCATGCATTATTTTGAGGCGGGCCGGGAATAGGAGTGCGTATTTCAGGCTCCTATCGCGTAGTTTCCGCTTCACCCCTATGAACGTCGATCTGGCCCTCTGCACCGCCGGGGTAAAGTCAGGGTAAATGGAGACGGTTTTATCTTCGTACCTCAGCGCTCTCAATACCGAGTCTCTGCCCTTGTAATGCAGAAGGCGGGCTATTAACGGTCTTGGTGGTGCCCCCGGCTTGGGCGGTCTCGCCGGCATCCTGTGCGCCCTCTCCACGCTATACAATGGGGTTAGGTCTTGGGGTCCCACAATCTTCTTTAGCCAGTCCTCGACAAATTGCGTGGGGTTCCTCCCCTCACTGCACTCCGAAATTCCTAAGATTTGCACGTTATTGCGGCGCGCCCGCCCTTCTGCATCGTCCATCTTGTCCCAGAGTAGTTTAACCTGTTTCTCCATCTGCTCGATCTTCGTGGAGGGTTCCGTCTGCTGCGGAATCAGGTCGTCCAGGGCAATCTTGTGCTCCGATACCTTCACGGCTAATTTGTTGTGGTCCGCCCGCAGGAGTGACAGGCCAGTCGCCATGCTGTCCATACGCGTCTCGAGCGCCTCCCTAGACACCTTGATTTCGGCCAGAATGAGGTCTAATTTTGCGTCTTGTGTGCACTTGCCTGTCGGTGGTACGAACTCCACATTGGAGGAGGCCAGCGGGTCGTCGGAGCCGGTAGATTGAAAGTCTGCGTGGGCGCCCTGATCATGCATTTTCGCCCTGTTCCTTCCCATGGCTCTCGTCGGCAGGATGAAGGTGTTGAGGTCAGCCTGGCGCCTCCGGTGACGGCTCGTGCGGCGTTTGCCCTTTGGTGCTGTACGGTCAGTAAAGGTAGACGTGCCAGGCCGTGGCCGCTCTAGCGTGGTATCAGGTAAGCCTCTGCTCCCAGGACGCAGGTAGTACAGTTGACCGGTTCCTGTAGCGCCACCGGGCAGCGCCCGTCGGGGTTTCCGCCTACCCAGGCACCAGTGCCTAGTGTTGCGTCACAGCAGAGGTGCAGGCGATCGGCGTTCTCAGTGTCCCACTACACCGGTTTGCGCGCCGGCAGCGTGTGATGTCGCCAAGGAACAATCCCTGGTGGTTTAGAGCGCCTCACAGAGTCACAACATTGACGTGCCAGGGGGGGGTCCAGTGAATTTGCAAGGTTTTTAAAATGCTAATTCCTAACTATATAAGGCCTGAAACCTATGGTTTTTTAAGTGAATTTGAAAGGTTTTTTAAATGCTAATTCCTAACTATATAAGGCTTGAAACCTATGTTTTTTTCAGTAATATATATATATATATATATATATATATATATATATATATATATATATATATATATATATATATATATATATATATGATCCAAACTCCTGCTACACCTCCCACTCGGATCTGGATTCCGACGTAGAAAAACAGGTACAGACCACACCACAGCGCTATAAAAGAATTCAAAGGTGGTTTATTGACCCCTTGTCGCCAGCATGACGCATTTCGGCTACGTCACAGTAGCCTTGATCACATGACATTAGAAACCAATAATCGTGTTTAAATACTGTGCACAATCAACATATATGGGCGTTGCCAATCAGTAAACACTGAAAACATACTTAAACAGTTGGTATCGCTACAAGGATGAATCCATGTATTATGAAACTCGGTAATTAAAAAAGTATACATAATTACTTATTATTGCATTTCATAAAGGACAGCACAAAAAAGATATACATGTCCTAACGCTGATACCTCTTAAAGAATATATATAGAGTATATTCCAGTTGTAACTGAACTATAATAAAAACAATCTATATACTCAAGGATGATATAAGTGTATAAGACGCCCAAAAGTAATTAAAAAAGTGCTAGTGCCACAATCTATAATAATGTGCAAAACGTGCAATGTGCAAATTAGAGATTCAACTGTAACTTAGAGATAGGAAATCTGCCTGTCTCATATAATCTTAAGTCAACAGTGAATTCATATAAAATGGGAAAGCAATGCAAGCATGTTGGAACCCCTATTATGAAGGTTTACATGTTCTATATTTAACAAATATTTAGCAGCATTCCATACTTGAAAATGACAACAAATCTTTCTATTGACAGCTTACTTAGGATAGGATCTCGTGGCATAGTGCCCATTACCCCCTATATGAAATGCTGTCAAACGAAGCTCTTACTTTATCAGATTTTATCATAACACATGAAGCTATCAAAATATACACAGAGATAAGGTGCTGAAATTCGACATCACCAAATGAGGAGTCTTGTCACTAAAATCAGAGATCCAAAACAGCACTCAACTGTCAGCTACCACAACTGGTGTAAGAAAGCAAATACAACACAGGATCCTTTCGGTTATAAGATCTAAAGGGGTACTGTACAAGGACCAGAAGTCTGCCACACTTCTGTTAACCCTTAATTTATAAAAAAAACAATGCAGGTCCTCCCCTGTATTCATTCCATTAGGAATCCTAGTGTCTAAAAGTAGTATATATTTACTTTCCAGTTGCCTTAAAGTTTTCTCTCTGTTACCCCCCTGATGTTTTTGGGCACTGCATCGATAATGAAGTATTTGAGATCATTTAAGTTCTTCTTGTGGACCAATTCAAAGTGGCGCGCAACTGGGTAGCTCTCATCAGAATTGACGATCGCCCTTAGGTGTTGGAGGATGCGATTAAAGGCCTGTAATTTTGTGCTCCCAATGTATTTGAGCCCACACGTACACTGGAGCACATAGACCACAAAGTCTGTGCGGCAAGTAAAATGACCTTTGATCTGGATAGGCGTAGGATCAAATGCAGAGTAGTATTCCTTGGTGTTCATACCGAATTTGCATACTCTGCAAGAGATATATTTAAAAAAATCCAGATTTGTCTGATACCCAGATTTTCTTTGTCACCACCTCAGGGCTTGATTTAACCAGAGCATCCCTCATTGAGGGTGCTCTTCTGAAAACAATGGATGGTTCATCTGGTAACAGAGGCGCCAAACTGATATCGGACTTTAACAATGGCCAATGTTTTTTCATTATCCCCCTCACCTTCCTTTCTTCACCATTGAAGGTTGTGATAAGGCTGACCTTATCATGGGCTTCCTCTATCACCTCAGGCACATTGTGAGTGGGGTTAGCATTAATAGAAGTGAAGTATTCTTCTCTATTAAAACTATTAGCCTTATCCATAGCCTCCTGTAGTAAGGAGGCACTATAGCCTCTTGCACAAAATCTAAAAAATGCATCATTCTGGCATCTCTCCAAATCTGACTTGGAACTGCAAATCCTAAGTATCTGCAGAAATTCCCCGTAAGTGATACTTCTGACCTGATGACCCGGGTGCGAACTCTTGGCATGCAAGGTCGCATTGCCCGCCGTAGGCTTTCTATGGAGTCGGGTTTGCAATTTACCATCCAAGATGTAAATTTCAACATCTAAAAATTTAATCTGGGTGGTGCTAATTTTTGTGACGTAAATCTCAGATTAAGTTGGTTGTCATTGATGTGGGGCGTGGCCACGAGCCGAGCATGGCGGTCGAGCTTTGAGCTAGCTCCGTCGTAAGCCCCAAACACCAGCGGATTATCCTGTTCCCGAGCCCTACGGGAGGACTGCCCAGGCTCCACAGACTCCAAATACGTGGCGCCTGCTGTGGCGTGAACTGCGGCGACCGGGATCCTCTCGAGACGTGAGCGTGAAGATCGGCGCTGACGAGGCCTACCTTCCGGGGGCAGACCGCGGTCTGTCGTGGCTGGACTGGCCGGTCACGGAGACGCCGACCCGCCTGAGGACGGGCAACACCCATCGGCCCTGAGCGGAGATCTGCAGCGGCGGGGAGACGACCGGGGAAGCACCCGATGCGGCCAGCCGCCGCGGCTGGTGTGTGGCCATGGCGGTGAGGACACTGTACCCCGGGCTGGCCCGGTGTGCTACGCGGAGGTGGGTGACTGCAGTCTATGACGCACCGGCGCCGGCGGAGATTGAATCCCCGTAACCCTGTGGGAGAGCGGAGGTGTAGGCTGCTGGCCCCCCAACCATTAAGGGCACAAAAGCCTGCCCTGCCCCCCCCTGAGGGAAGCCATCAATTAACGCACAACTGCAGGGGTGCGCCGCCGAGAGTGGCGCTAGACGAGAGGACGCCATTTTGACCTGCATCGAGCTCCTGAGGCGGTGGCGACACCTCCGTGGCAGACACTCGCTACCAGACTGTGTTGCTCCTGGGCACGCCAGACCACCAATCGGCTGAGCTAATTCCTAACTATATAAGGCTTGAAACCTATGGTTTTTTCAGTGAATTTGCAAGGTTTTTTAAATGCTAATTCCTAACTATATCAGGCGTGAAACCTATATTTTTTTTCAATAAATTTCAAAGGTTTTGTAAATGCTAATTCTAATAGCGGATTACGTTTATATATGTGATTATCCTTCTGGGACCACCTGAGCAGCCGTCTTGTTTCTCAGGAGAAGTGAGGCACAAGAGAGCACAAAACAAGAGTGGAAAACGTGAAATCGTGGGGTACGCGCTCGGTACGCGTACCGTACGCGTACGGTGCGCGTACCCCGCGATTTTTTTAATTTTCTTTTTTTTTTTTTTTTGGGGGGTCCTTTTGGGACCCCCTGAGAAGGGCTAGAGGGTTGGGGGGTCTCTACCCTGCCCCCTTTTCGTGTTTTCCACTCTTGTTTTGGGCTCTCTTGTGCCTCAGTTCTCCTGAAAAACAAGATGGTGGCCAACACTTCCTGGTTTGGACAGTTTGGAATGTTGACAGTCGACTGCCAGCCAATCAGAAACTCGCTCGCGCACGTAAGGGTACGCGCACGTACGCGTACGGTACGCGTACGGTACGCGTACGGTGCGCGTACAGTGAGAGCATATAGATATATAATTTGCTCAAATTCAATTTTCTCAACAACTACTGGAGGGATTTTCACCAAATGTAGAAAAGGCACTACTGCATACCTGTCCCCACCATTTTGCCAAGTTTGGTGTAATTCCGTTCAGCCGTTCGGGCTGTAGCCGTGTCTAAAGGTCCCATAGAAAATGCCATTTGAAAAATTTCAAATTAAATTTTCTCAAGAACTACTGGAGGGATTTACACCAAACATACAAAAGGCACTGCTGCATACCAGTCCCTACCATTTTGCCAAAGCTGGTGTAATTTTCGTTCAGACGTTTGAGCTGTAGCCTTGTCAGAATGTCCCTATGGAAATTAACATGGGGAAAACACGTTTTGGGACCCCCCTTTTTTCGCGGCCCCCGCCTGACGATTCCCCCCGTAGCTTTCAGGGAAGGAGCGGAGCGGAGCGAGGCAACTTTAAGGAAAATTACAGGCAGATCCCTCAATCAGCGCCAAAATTATTCCCAATAGAATGTTCGTAATTTCCTATGGTAACTTGGTCCTAACTATATATACCTACTGGCGACCGCCAGTAGGTAATATATATATGTATATATATATATACTAGCAGCCCATCCCGACGTTGTCCGGGTATGAAATAGAAGGTGTGTATTTGGCAAGGGCAATTTATTTTAAAATCTCGCGGTAGACAAAATATTTTGTTTCATTACAATAGGGATGGAGAAGGCCCAGCTGCAGCCCTGGTTGATGTTAGCAGGCGCGTGTAATTGGTGTAGTAATCTGCCGCCTGAGCCCGGCTACAGCCCTGGTTGATGTTAGCAGGCACGTGTAATGTCGTTGAATGACAGAGTTATCAGGTGCGGGTAAATCCGTTTAATGAGAGAGTTGAGTGACAGCGAGTAGGAGATGCTGCAGTAATTGTCCATGCAGACACGGTCATTTGCGTGTTCCCCCGCTTGAGGCCCAGCTGCAGCCCTGGTTGATGTTATCAGGCGCGTGTAATTAGTGTACTGATCCGCCGCCTGAGCCCGGCTAGAACCCTGATTGATGGTAGCATGCGCGTGTAATTTAGTTGAATGAGAGAGTTCAGTAACAGCGTGCAGGAGAGGCTGCAGTAACGTTACCAGGCCTCCAGGTTAATGCGTTTGTCACGCCCCCAGCACACGGCCACAGCAGACGATCTTCTGATTAATGTACGACCCACATGGCATGAGGGCCGGAGCGTAGCACACGCCCCCAGCGTTTCTCACGCCCTCAGCGTGCCCCTTGATGCGGCGCAATTGCGTTCACATGGCATGAAGGCCGGACACATGCCCCCAGCGTTTCTCACGCCTCCAGCGTGTCACACCCGCAGCGTGCCCCTTGATGCTGCGCAGCAACGTAATTGGCGCTTGTATGTACGACTTTCATGGCATGAAGGGCGGACACACGCCCCAGCGTTTGTTACGCCCCCAGCATTTGTTACGCCCCCAGCACACGCCCACGATGTCTGTACCACACGCCCCAGCGTTAGTCACGCCCCCAGCCCACGCCCATAGCACAACGCAGACAAGCCCACAAGGGACTACTTTGCTGGCACGGTTCTTTTACCTTTTAAATGTATGGAGGAGTTGGCCTAACGGCTAAGGTGCTCGACCTCGGACCTGGGGATCTGGGTTTGAGTCTTGGTAACGACGCCAAACATCCTGTGATTCTGGGCAAATCACTTAATCTCCTCGTGCCTAACAAAAATGAATGTGTGTCCTCATGAAACGTAACTGGTGCTATGTAAAGTGCTCTGATACCTCATTCATTTCGGGTCAAGTTTGTGCTATATAAAACTCTGCAAAAAAAAAAATATATATATGGTGGCTGTCTGCATAGCCTATGTCCTTTTGCTGCAACTGCCCTTTCCAACGCTGTATTGGGTGTTGTGATTGGTGCTGTGGTTACTGAGATTACCCGCCTCAAAGGTTTGAGCTCCCTCTTTATAATATTAGTATGGATATATTCACAGATAGACACAACAAGGTCAGAAGGAGCAGAATTCATCACATCACCAAAGGGAAAACTACTTCTGTGCTACAACAGTAGAAAAAAATGGAGTTAATGTCAGGGAATGCAACCATCCCCCCAATGTGACAGAAATGCTCTACAAACAATCAGAGAAGAAAGCACCTGCTCCCAACAAACCAATACAAAATACTAAAAAACTTATTAACTAGGGTCCCTGACCATGTCACACGACAACTACCATCCATCCCCACTTAAAAAAGATTAATAGCCAGAACTAAATGAGCTACTGCTCAAACACCACCCACCTCCCAAACTTTTTCAGAAATAGAAATCTTACCGGAATACACTGTCACCCACAAAGATGAGAAATGCATTCTTCATGACAATGACAATCATGAAAAGCAAATTATCCACCTTGCCACCAACAACAACATACAAAAACTAAAAAACTGCGAAATATGGAAGATGGATGGCACATTCAAAGTTTGCCCCAAACCTTTTTACCAACTATATACCATCCATGGCGAACAGGAAGACACTAACATCCCCTTCATATACGCACTACTCCCTAATAAGCAAAATACCACCTACATGGAGCTCCTTACAATAATAAAACAACACACGGACAACTACTCTCCACAAAAAAAAAATATTGACATTGAACTAGCAATGATTCATTCAATATAAAAAAATATGCTCACACACTGCAATAAAAGGTTGCTATTATCACTTCAACCAAAGTATCTGGATACACCTCCAAAAATCTACTCTAAGTATAGATTACGCCACCAATAGCAACTTTGCCTATCAAATAAAAACATTAATAGCCCTGGCCTATGTACCAACAACTGAAGTAGCCAACCACTATAACATATTTCATGAAAGCCTGTTCTACCAAGCAAACAAAACAAAACTAACTCCCTTCCTAGACTACTTTGAAGACACTTGGGTGGGAAGGCTACATAGGTCAGGGCACTGTAGACAACCAACGTTCTAAATCCCCTTGTCTATGATAGCACTCTAGCTCAAAAAGCTAAAACTAACAATATGGTTTTAGGATGGCACAATGCTTTCCAAGCCACAATAGGAAGAGTACAACCAACCTTACACAAACTAATATAAGCCATATAAAAATAACAGGGCTATCAAGAGCTAAAGCCAGAGCAATCCCTAACTAAGGGGGATATTGCAATAGCCTGCCGGTGGTGGATTCACATCCATTGTGCGACCATTCTCTGCCCACCAAATAAGTATGGCAGACAGATTGCTAGCGGACGGGGAGTCCGTCCACCATGGGTCTAACACAGGCAATCATTACGATTGCCTGTCGGACCCAACCTGCAACCACAAAATGGTGGCGGTGTCTAGCAGGCACAGTCTGCCAGATTAGGATGCTGCGTACCCACCAGCCTGTGTATGGTGGTTCAGCTGCCATACACAGGCTGGCAGGATGTACTTTGGGGACCCATAGCGGGCCCTCCTTAAGCAGGGGCATTCCAGGTTTGCACTTGGGGGGGCACCATGCGGCAGGCACTGCATGGTGCCTGCCTCGCAGTGCACTGAAATGCGAAACTTGCCTTTTTACCATTGGGGCGAGTGCTGCAGCCAGCATTTCTAATATATATTATATCATTTTAGAACAAAAATAAAACTATACTATGGCTGACATCTTTGAGTGGTTTACGCTCTAGTCATCCCCCATAATCCCTTGCACAGGGCTATGGCCTACTCACATAAAACAAGCCAGACGCGGATGAGCAGCACAAACAAGAAACAGGTGATGTTAGCTTTTCTTGACAGGTTAACCTAAATTGAACCCAAAAACTACTTCACTTTTTAAATTATGGGCACTAAAATTGCGCTCGATGCAGAGCAAGCATCCTGGTGTTTCTTTAACTTTTATGACATATTTTAACTATTTGCTTACCGTAAGCACCCTTAGTCCCAAGGCTACTCCCGGGACCACCACCGCCCTGCTAGGAGGCCGATTGCATGGAGAGAGGCAGCCGTGTTGGAGGTTGACTGGCACGTTTACGCCGCCATCTTTGAGTGGTTTATGCTCTAGTCATCCCTCATATTCCCTTGCACAGGGCTTCGGCCTACTCACATAAAACAGGCCCGACGCAGATGCACAGCACAAACAAGAAACAGGTAATGTTAGCTTTTCTTGACAGGTTAGCCTAAATTGAACCCAGAAACTGCTTCACTTTTTTAACTATTGGCACAGAATTCCCGCTCGATGGAGAGCAAGCATCCTTGTGTGTTTTTAACTTTAATGACATATTTTAACTATTTGCTCACCGTAATCACCCACCATCCCCAGGTTACTCTCTGGTCTACCCTAGCCCTGCTAGGAGGCCGATTGCATGGAGAGAGGCAGCACTGTTGGAGGTCGACTGGCACATTGACTGCCACCATCTTTGAGCACTTTATGCTCTAGTCGTCCGCCATAATCCCTTTCACAGGACTTTGGCCTACTCACTTAAAACAGGCCCCAAAACACAGTGGACAGGCACAGCGGGTGAGCTAGAAATGTTCCCCCACACCTACCAGAGAGCCGCGCTCCTGGATATTGGTGACAATATTGAAAGGACCATGTGTAATGGAAAGATATCCCTGGCTAGTGGTCAGGATTTTGGGCAATGCTCTGAATTTAACCAATTCCCTACCCGCCCCCCCTAATAGGCATGCAACTGACCCTCAAACCCGCAAACTCACGAGGTATAAGCAAGAACTCCCCGAGGAAGAGTGCATGTGAAAGCGGAGGGCGACCATATGACTTGCAGGGCCTTTACCTTAACACACATTCAATTCCAAAGCACGCAGTAGAAGTCTGGGACCTCTTAGACACCATCGAACCAGACATCTGTTTCTTGACATAAACATGGCTGTCAAGGATGGCTCCCACTCTCTGGCAATTGCATTACCATAAGAATATAGAGTCATAAGATTGGACAGATTGACGAAGAAGGGAGGAGGAATAGTCATCGCAACTCACTTGACCCTAAGCATCAAGCTTTTGGACACAGTCTCCACCCCTAGCTTAGAAATGATAGTATTCAGATTGGAGGTAGCACATATATCCAACTGAATGGGAGCAGTGGTCTATCGGCCACCCGGTGGCAAAAATACTTTAGTTCATCACTGATGGAATCCATAGCCCCCTTCACTCTTCAAGCGGACAACTTTCTACTCTTATTTATTTTATTTATGTAAGTTTTATATAGCACTAGCTAGACGCGTAGGTGTCAGAGCGCTTTACAAGGTCATGATAAGATACAGTAAATGCAGGCATGCAATGAACATATGAGACAGTAGTTCAATAGACAAATGGTTCCCAACAAAGGTGCAAATTGATTGACCAACAATAGAGACACAATTTAAGAAGATCTAAAAGTCAGAGAAGCACAAAAGAGAAAGAGAGCACCGCCACATCAGACAGAGGGTGTAGGTCTAATAAAGCGATATTGTACTAAGTTCTGTAGACTAGAAGTTAAAGAATTGTTTGAGGAGTAGGATTTTTAGGTTTCTCCCAATGCAAGGAAAGGAAGGGTTGCATCGAAGGTCACATTGTAGGGAGTTCCATATTCTTGAAGCATTTCCAGAAAAAGAGCACAACTTGGTTGCTGTCTTTTTTAGAATGGGAGTAGGGAGCAGAAGAGCATTGGAGCTTCTCAATGTTCTAGTGGTTCTTGTTTTTGCCAGCTTGTTTTCTAAGTAGTTAGGTGTATGAGAGTGAAGGGCTTTGTGGATGATACATGTAGTCTTGTATGTACATCTTCCTTCAATAGGAAGCCGGTTGAGGCTTTTGAGTACACGAGTGATGTGCTCAAACCGTTTATTATCTGTGATGAGCCGGGTTTCCATGTTAAGAACAGATCTCAGGGGGCAAGGTGAATTTTAAGCATCCCAGTGAAAGTGGCATTACCATAGTTTAGTTTAGAGAGGACTAGAGATTGAACCACATCTTTTAAATCATCTGCGGGAACAAAGGGTTTAAGTTACTTGAGGTTTTTGAGTGTGTACAGTGCTCCTTTTGCTGTATTCTTGACGTGATCTTTCATTGACATGTTGTTGTCCAGGATAAAGCCAAGGGATTTTGCAGAGTTTGATAAGGTAAGAGAGCACTTTAAAGCATTTAGGTCGATGAGCCATTTGTGTATTGGAAGGCAGTTACTCTTAGGGGAGAAAAGAATAACTTCTGGCTTGATGGAGTTAGGCTTTAAGTGATTTGCTTGGAACTAGGATTGTAATTTGTTCAATGTGTCGTTAAGATGTCGAATGTTAGTGGGTGATTTTATTTTGTATAAAGTTGGGTGTCATCAGCATATAGGTGGTATTTGATCTCTGCCTGTTTCAAGATGACCGTTAAGGGTTCCCTAAAGAGATTGAAAAGCGAGGAGGACAGAATTGAGCCATGAGGCATGTCAAGATTGATCCGCGTGGGCTTAGACAGGGAAGAGTTGATTTTGATTTGTTGCGAGCAGTGTTGAAGGAAGGAAGAGAACCATTTTAGTACAGTACCATTCAAACCGAAATGCCACTTCAAAGACTCAAGTAGGGCTGGGTGATTGACTGTATCAAATGCCGCCGATAGGTTAAGTAGAATAAGTAGGCAGGCGTCACCGTCGTCTAAGGCTCTGTGGATGTCATCTGATATGTTCAGCATGGCCGTTTCAGTACTACAGCCGTTCCTAAAATCGGATTGGAAAGCTTCAAGGAGGGAGAAATTTTGTATGATGATTAGGTTGCTGTAAGACTCTTTTTTCCAAAGTCTTGTCAAGGAACAGGAGGATGGAGATAGGTCTGAGGTTGTTGAGATCGTTGAGATCAGCCCTGGCATTTTGGGGGATGGGTGTGATTTGTCCTAGTTGGTGCGAGATCAGCACACAACCCGTGGTGAGAGAAGAGTTGATGATGAGAGTACAGAATGAGGCGTGATGTGTTTGAGATTGTTCATTATCGTGGATGGAAGGGGATCATTGGTGTGAGTTGGTGGCTTTGGATTCATGATTATATTGAAGACTACCTTTTCAGTCAAGGGTTTAAAGTCTGACAAGTTGGCGTTTTTTCAGTTTGGCAAGATTCATGAAGTTGTTGGCTATTATCGTGGTTGTTTGGTCCGAACCGAGCTTTGGAGCTAGATCAGCTGTGAGGGGAGGTGGGATGGTGAAGGTGGGAAAGATGGTGGAAGAAGAGGAGACTTGCAAGAAGGTTTGCTCAATTTTTGAGACTCTGTTGGCAAAAAAGCTACTGATTTCTTCACGTCACTCCCTAGATCTGTTTTTAGCACGGTCCAGTTGGTTGCGGAAGAAGGAGGCTTTTTCTTTAAAGATGTGTTTTTTGTAGGACTGCCTTGTTGTTCTAAGAAGTGCTAGGTGATAAGTTGAGGGGTTCTGTCTTCAAGTCCTTTCTGCTTCTGAGTTTTCTTCTTTCGTTGTGGAGATCGGAATTAAACCAAGCTTTTGAAGATCTTGATTGTTTTAATTTATGCGGGGCCACTTGGTCAAGAACTGCAGTTGAGGACAGAATTTTGGATTCAAGTTCAAGAATTGGGACTTGATTGATATTTCTGGTTAACAGCTTTGGTTTCTTTATAACATCATGGTGGGATCTGGTAGGGGAATTGATGTTGAAAAGAATTAGATAGTGGTCAGACCAGTCAATAGGTGAGATAGAGCTGATGGAAATAAGGTCATGATATAATCCCATCAAGGGCGGATCCTTTGATGTGAGTTGGTTCCGTACAGAGTTGATTTAAGTTGTTAATTCCTACTAGTAGGGCATTTTATCACCACTTGGGTGCAGTAGCAGTTGGTGGTGGGAGTAGCTGCCGGGCGGTGATGTGAGGAGTGGGAGGGGCAGGGTGGGGGCAATAATCCATGGATTACAGAGGATTACAGGTAAGTAAACATATAAATAAATAAAACAAATTTTGTTGTGCGCACTGCATCCCCAAATGTGTTGCAGTGCACGCAATGAAATTTGTTTTATTTACTTATATGTTTACTTACCTGTAATACTCTGTAATCCATAGATTACTACCCCCACCCTGCACCTCCCCCTCCCCACCTCACCGCCCGGCAGCTACTCCCACCATCGACTGCTACTGCTTGGACATCTCTTCAGACGCAGACTCTAGCCATCTGACAGCGGCCATTGTATCTCTTGGTCTCTTTCCAAATGTATTTAGCCCCATGCATATATCCGTACATACGTTGGATACTATTTTCTATGATTCACTGGACATAGCAGTGGAATCCCCCATAGCCTTAACCTGGATAGACCATTTTGCCTTAAAATCTTTCTTTAAAAACTCCAATTGTCAATGATTAATGTCAGATCGCCTTGAAATCTTCAAGACCCTGGAGGAAGTTTACTCTCGCCTCATTCACCCCTTCCTTTAACCCACCAGCCATAAAGGACTATGTGGACAGTGAGTCAGCTCTAGTAGCACTAGTGGACTCACTTGTAAAGACCTTAGACACTATTGCCCCACAAAAAGTAGGCAAGACCCAGAAAAAGAATGCCCCAGCACCTTGGAATACCTAAATCCTCACGACAGAAAAAGCCACCTGTAGGAAATTGAAAAAGAAGTGGAGGAAATGGAAACTGGAAGAAGATAAACTAGTCTATAAAAAAATGCCTTGAGAGCATATTTTAAAAAGTGCAATACTGCTGGAATATCCCATTTAGGAGACAAAATCAGCCAAGCAAAAAACTCCTCCAAAGAGCTGTTTAAGATTCTTAAAGAATTCACCAACCCAAGGGTAAATAGTCCATCTCCTCCCTCACCCAATAGCTCTGTGGTGATCTTGCAGATCACTTCCAACAAAAGATTAACAAAATCTATACCTCATTCATTAACAAGGAAGAGCCAAATTGGGTTACCATCAATACAGACGCTCTAGGCTTAATCCCTTTTCCACTGGAAGCTGTTGAGGCAATTACTCCTGAGCAAGTTCAGGTCCTACTAATTCAAATGAAATCAGGCTCCCCTCCAGACCTGGCCCCCCAACATATTAAGTCATCTCTGGCCCGGCCCTAGCAGCACCCATTACAGATATCTGTAACCTATCATTAGCTACAGCCACTCTTACTCAGAAGTGGAAGATGTCCAGAATTAGACCTATATTGAAAACACCATTGGCCAACCCACAGGACTTGCAGAGCTACAGAGCTATATCACTACTTCCTTTCTTCTCCAAAATTATGAAAGCACTAGCCAATAATCAACTAACAGAGTATCTAGAACTGAATAACTTACTAGACCCCTCTCAGTCAGGTTTCTGTGCATCACACAGTACAGAATCGGCTCTAACGGAAATAACTGATACTATAAAGCTATCCTTAGATAAGGGGACCCCAACAATGTTGATCCTTTTAGACTTATCAGCAGCGTTTGACACCATTTCCCATTGAATCCTAGTTCAAAGGCTAAGAGAGTTTGGTATCAGTGGAATGGCGCAAAAATAGTTTGAAAATGTTCTCTCCGATAGAACACATGTAGTGCAGCTGGACTTGTTTACATCACAGTCCATGATCGTTGACACAAGGGTACCTCAGGGGTCTATTTTTAGTCCCACGGTTTTTAACATCTATGGGTCCTCCCTGGCTAAGATTGTTAGATCATGTGGCTTTGAGACCATCTCTTCTGGGGATCACACTCAATTGATAATAACGATTGATCCTGACCCTCTATCACTAAAAATTATTTTTAAACTGCATGTTAAAAACATAACGTGGATGACCACAAACTTCCTGCAGCTCCACACAAATAAAACAGAGATTCTCCAATTCGGAAAGGCAGACGAGATATGGTCTGCTGACTGGTGGCCTCCAGAACTGGGAGTGTCTCGAACGCCGAACAAATGGGTGAAAAATCTGCAAGTCATACTGGATTCCAATCTATCCATGGATTAACATGTGAAATGCATCTCAGGCACAGGTTTTGGCCTAATGCAATGCTCAGGAGGGTGTTCCCATGGATACCTCTCTCAGCCAGAACATCTATATTCAGACACTATTAGTGAGCCAATTAGACTATGGCAACTCCCTACTGGTTGGTATAAGAAAAGATCTTCTCTCAAGCCTACAGGTGGTGCAAAATACAGCCTTCCTCTAAATCGTTCCCAACTAAACCATCTGAACCCCTCCTGCGCCTGCTCCACTGGTTGCCCATAAATAAATGGGCAATGTTTGAGCTCCTATGTACGGTCTTTAAAACACTGAAGGGGAAGGGACCAGTTTACCTAAGAAATAAGTTAAAACCTTATATCCCCACCGACAACTTAGATTTCCTACCTGGCTCCCGATCACTGGAACAAATTGCTGCTTCACATCCGCTCCTACTCTAATCTCATGCAGTTGAGAAAACTCCTCAAGACCTGGTTATTTAATCTCTAACTAGAGATAGTTCTGCTTTGCTTGCCTGTTACTGTGGCGCCAAGAGATCACCCTGGAGATGATTTGTTGCGCTTAACAAATAATAATAATAATAAACTAAGGGAAAATGCTGGATAATAAACCATAATAAATTACTACTCCAACATCCAAACCAACTAAACTCAGGGAAAGTGCTGGATAATAAACCCCCAAAAATTGCAATTACAGCTCCAAAATCAACTAAACTCTGGCAAAATGCTGGATAATAAACCATAATAAATTACTTTTTCAACTCCTAAACCAACTAAACTCAGGGAAAGCGCTGGGTAATAAACAACCAAAAAATGACTATACCAATTTCAAAACCAACTAAACTCAAGGAAAGTGCTGGATAATAAACCCTAAAAATTACTATTCCATCTCCAAAACCAACTAAACTCAAAGAAAGTGCTGGATAATGTACCATAATAAATAAATATTCCAACTATAAAACCAACTAGACTCAAGCAAATTGCTCAATATTAAACCACAACAAATTACTATTCCTAAATCTGAAACAGAAAAACTAAAAAAAAATGCTACATGTTGTAAAAATGACAAATATGTAAATACATAAAATATTTCAAAACTATGAAGAAAAATATATTTTTTAAAGTAAATTTTGTATCAACATTTTAAATGTAACAATTTTTTTTTATTTTGTCCTCCAAAAATGTTATTAAAAAATGCAATAAATGATTAAAAAACAATTATTACAAAATGAATTGTTAAAAATGTGAGACATCCCTTCTCACAAAAAATAAAAAATATAAAAATTCAATTCTAAATCACAATTAAAATTTTAATATTTTAAAATTCAAAATTATCCAAATTTGTATTATTTCGTGGTGAGAGTCACTCCCATATTGAAGTTCCCTGCAAGTAGGATGATCTACCACTGAGTTATTTTTAATATCTTATTGGTAAGAGAAAGGGCCGTATGCAACCGCAGAAAATTTGTGGGTCATTTACAAACCTTAGTTTGCGAGTCGCAAACAATTTGCGACTTGCAAAATAGGATAAGCAACTCGCTGTTAGTAAGGGGCATTCGAAGGACATCCCTTCCGACCGTAATATCGTTGTATGTAAGCAAGTGATTTGGTGGACACAGTCAGGCAGACCCGATTCACCATGTTGGACCATATAGAAGAAAATCTTATGAAACCCTTCTCCCTAATATCAGCCCTGACAAAGAAGAAAATAAAAGTACAACATATACAATAACTTGGCAAAAAGCTTATAAACGAAACCCAAGGCTCTGAACACGCCTCCTTATGAGCAAACACAAAAATCTAAATTGGTGGCTACTCGAAAATATGGTCTGATTGGACAAACAAAGATAACTTACTCATCAAGACTTGGGCTCTTTAGACCATCGCCAAATCTTTGCAAACCATCAAAAAAAATCTGAATGGTAAAGTTGCAATAGACAAGCATAAAAAACCTCAGCTCAGACCGTATGAAATTACTTACAAAATGAACTATGCAAATGCACAAAGCTGCTAAAATATAGTCATTTCTAAATCTTTCAAAAACAAATAGTAGGACCCTGACCTACCACACACTTCCTCTGCCCCATCTGATAAACAATGGTCTGAAATATGGAAATCGGCTATTAAGAACAAACTCTCCCAAGTAATAACAAAATGTAAATTATTGGAAGGCTGCAGAGTATTGTGGAACCCAGAAAGATTCTATGAAACAGGTCTCATAGATTCTATCAAATGATCGAATTGTTGCGAACTAACAGGCTCCGTCGCGCACATGCTCTTTTGCTGTAAAATGCTCAAACCCTTCTTGACAGAAATAGAGAATACAGGGGCATATTACCAAGCAATAGCGATAATTATCGCTAAGCTTGGTTAGCGGCCATAATTATATCGCTGCGCTCCGACGATTTTTACCGCTGAGATACCTTGATATTATCAAGGTTTATCTCAAAAGCGGTAAAAATCGTGCAAAATGCATGAATATCGCTGAAAAATCCGCAATATTCATGCATTATCGTGACAATGCTCTTAGCCATGTTATCCACCTTCCATTGGATAACATGGCTAAGAACTGCTCTGGGCAGGCGTTAGCTTTTGGAGATAATCGCGCTTAGCGCGATTATTTCCAAAAGTAGGTAATAGGAGATAGCAATGTTAGCGACTTTTTCCAGTCACTAACATCTTGGCACGCCCACTTTGCATGTCATTACCTGCAAAGTGGGCCCCAAGATGATCGCTATCTCCTAATAGCTGTTACTAACTGGTGTTAGTGACAGCTAGGTAATAGGGCGATAAAATTATCGCCGCTTTAGCGGGAAAAATTCCCGCTAAAGCGGCGATAAGGCCCTTGGTAATATGCCCCACAATCAATAAAGGTTTTCGCACAAACAAATCTTTCTCTAAACCACAAGAATGTATCTCTGGATCCTCACATACTCACCAGCGATGAGCCGCCATGACTTCTACCTCTTACACATCCTTTTAACCATAGGAATGAATCATAAACTATATATAATATTATGTATAGTATATTCTTTTTTGATCATAAGTTGTATTAGTAATATGGTTTCTGACGGACTGCATCTCTTTGTATGTTAATACTGAATAATCGTCGCTCTATTATAAAAAACCCAATAAAATTCTTCTGAAAATGAAAGACGATACGTGCATTTCCATTTATTTGGATTGCTCTCTTGCAGCTGCCTGAGCACGGGAAGTATACCAGTTCGAACGCAAGCTTCCAAAATCAGTGCATTAAACACAGGCACTCTCTCTGTAAGAGTTTATGCTTTTACTGTTGCCTCGAAAAAAACAAAGTAAAATATTTTTAATCTGGCTAACTGAGTAATCACCCAACCCCTACACACTCAATTTAGTTTATAAATTGCTTAACGAAGGAACATTTCAAAAATTAAGAAATCACCTGTTTCAATTATATATTGTATTATCCTCATGACTCACACTTCAAAATCAATTCCTCAGTTAAGAGACTAATGCTTCCGAGAATCAATATGCTCTCAAGCAGATATTACATCAGTGGCTTTCTATATTGGTCAGTAATTCCATTCTTTCAATTGTAAATCAGCGGCTTTCATCTCACAGCGCTCTAAGAGTGGAATCGTTTTGTCATTGTATCTTTTGTTGACAATCTAATAATGTGTGGAATTTAAGATAATATGTGGTAAAGTGAATTAAACCTTCTACATCACAGATACTTTTGATACATATGAATCTCGGAAGGTATTTTAAGGTAATGTGATTGGGAAGGTTCATAAACTTGCTTTCAGATTTGTGTTAATCTTACGAAACTAACACCTCTACTTGACTGACTAACAATTTCGAGTTGTCGCATGTTTTTGCAGGGAAGTATTTTAACCAGGTAGCTTTTCTAAAACGAATTCTTCCAGTCCTTGTGTTTTATATCACCTTCTAGATTCATTATATATTTGACCATAAACACTTCTGTGAATACACTTGTCGTAAAGCATTTAGTCCTCATTACATAACATTAACTACCTATTGAGACAAGCCACAATTGACCTCTACATATAATTGTCTAGACTGATAATGATTACAAAAGTCACAGGGGCTGGGAAACGACTAACCCTGGACAGATAACTCCGCCCCGCCAGCGAAGATTGAAAAGTTTTCTAAAGCTTAGCAATCGCAGTGGAGCGGAGTAAGACTTACCTTCCTTCAGTCCAAAATCAGTGTACTTTCCTGCTCCTGTTGCCGTGGCTTCATACGCCTGGCATGGCGTACTGCGTGGAGGCATGCCTGACCTTATCAAATCCCATGACAAGGCCAGGGATGCCTTTACGCAGTACTCCATGTGCACTGAGAAGGTATTCGCGCGCTGCATCGCGCTTTGCGCCTCACTGTGCCTCGCTACTATTTTAATTAACCTGGTATCTATTTGAGTTCATTTTTGTTGCATTTTCCCCTGGTTTTAACGGGACTTATTCTACCCCCCCTTACCTGCACTTTAATCGGCTCCTCACCGCTGTTTAGGCGGGTCCGGTTCCTGGGGTGGGATTCTCTTTGGGCGCCATCTTGGAGTGGTGTGCACTCTTTGGGCGCCATCTTGGAGTGGTGTTCACTCTTTGGGCGCCATCTTGGGGTTGGTGTTCACTCTTTGGGCACCATCTTGGAGTGGTGTTCACTCTCCGGGGCTGTCACTGATGAGCGTTCTAGCGCTCCAGCTGAGTGGAGGGACGCCTATTTAAGGCGACCTGCCCTGTGGTCTTCCCTGAGAAGGTATTCGCGCGCTTTGCGCCTCACTGTGCCTCGCTACTATTTTAATTAACCTGGTATCTATTTGAGTTCATTTTTGTTGCATTTTCCCCTGGTTTTAACGGGACTTATTCTACCCCCCCTTACCTGCACTTTAATCGGCTCCTCACCGCTGTTTAGGCGGGTCCGGTTCCTGGGGTGGGATTCTCTTTGGGCGCCATCTTGGAGTGGTGTGCACTCTTTGGGCGCCATCTTGGAGTGGTGTTCACTCTTTGGGCGCCATCTTGGAGTGGTGTTCACTCTTTGGGCGCCATCTTGGAGTGGTGTTCACTCTTTGGGCGCCATCTTGGAGTGGTGTTCACTCTCCGGGGCTGTCACTGATGAGCGTTCTAGCGCTCCAGCTGAGTGGAGGGACGCCTATTGAAGGCGACCTGCCCTGTGGTCTTCACTGAGAAGGTATTCGCGCGCTGCTTCGCGCTTTGCGCCTCACTGTGCCTCGCTACTATTTTAATTAACCTGGTATCTATTTGAGTTCATTTTTGTTGCATTTTCCCCTGGTTTTAACAGGACTTATTCTACCCCCCCTTACCTGCACTTTAATCGGCTCCTCACCGCTGTTTAGGCGGGTCCGGTTCCTGGGGTGGGATTCTCTTTGGGCGCCATCTTGGAGTGGTGTGCACTCTTTGGGCGCCATCTTGGAGTGGTGTTCACTCTTTGGGCGCCATCTTGGAGTGGTGTTCATTCTTTGGGCGCCATCTTGGAGTGGTGTTCACTCTCCGGGGCTGTCACTGATGAGCGTTCTAGCGCTCCAGCTGAGTGGAGGGACGCCTATTTAAGGCGACCTGCCCTGTGGTCTTCCCTGAGAAGGCATTCGCGCGCTGCATCGCGCTTCGCGCCTCACTGTGCCTCGCTACTATTTTAATTTACCTGGTATCTATTTGAGTTCATTTTTGTTGCATTTTCTCCTGGTTTTAACGGGACTTATTCTACCCCCCCTTACCTGCACTTTAATCGGCTCCTCACCGCTGTTTAGGCGGGTCCGGTTCCTGGGGTGGGATTCTCTTTGGGCGCCATCTTGGAGTGGTGTTCACTCTCCGGGGCTGTCACTGATGAGCGTTCTAGCGCTCCAGCTGAGTGGAGGGACGCCTATTTAAAGCTCCCTTCAACGTGCAGCGGTATCGCGCAGCGGGTGCACCTTCGCTGCGCCTGAGTCGCGCCAGAGTCCTGCCCGTCTGCGCCCGTCAGTGCTAAGGCATCGCGGGTCGTGGCAGGACTCTATGCCCCTTCCTACCATTATGCCATCACCTATAATTAGGTATCAAAGGGAAGAGCTGTTGGCCATTCGGGGATTGTGCACTGTCTGTGATCTCCCCCCAGTGGCCCCGACTTGTGGCCCCTATCTTTGCACCTGTGGTGTTTGGGCATTTGTCACTCCATCGCGCCTTCGTTCCTTGAATTTACCATCTGGGCAGAAACACATGCCACGGAAGCGGGATCTTGACATCTGGAATTTGAATGTCAGGTCACTGGTAAAACATTATCAGGAGATATATGATCTCCTTAAAACAGAGGCACCTGACGCGCTTTTTATGACCGAAACGTGGCTGCAGGACGCGGACTCCTCCATACTGAACCTCGCTTTTCCCTCTGACTATGCTATCTTTACGCTTAATCGGGGTACGAGAGGAGGGGGAATTGCGATGGCTGTTAAGTTGTCTTACCCATGTGAATGGAAAGCCCTTAAACTTCCCGGATGTGAATGTGCTCTGTTTAAAATTTCGTTTAATCATCACATCACCTTTTCGGGCCTTTTAATTTACCGCCCTCCGGGCTGCGATGCTGCCTTTAGGGCTGCTCTCCCGGATCTAATTAGTACGGAGGCACTAGGATGTGCGAATTTTAATGTCCTTGGTGACCTCAATCTCCATTTGGACTGTTTATCTTTGCCCGCTATTCGGAGTTTTTCTGCCGATCTAGAGGCCTTGCAGTATTCCCAGCTGGTGACCTCTCCTACTCATCGAGATGGCCACATACTTGACCCGTTTTTTACCAACTTAGAGGGTATTAGAGTACTTTGTCCCATTCAGATTATTTGGACCGATCATATGCTGGTGAAGATAGTTGTCCCTATGTCCGATCCTCCTTTTAGATCTAAGGATAAAAAAATCCTTAAACGCCGTTGGAATAAATTAAAACTGGAAGACTTTTATCGTTTTTTGGAGAAAGCGCCCCTGGGCCCGGTCATTAATGTCAATGATGGGTACGACGCTTTCTGTGTGTGGATTTCTCGCGCTCTGGACTTTTTGATCCCTTTGTTATGGTCTAAACAGGGCTCTAAAGAGCATAGCCCTTGGTATGACGATACCTTAGTGTCCCTTAAAAGAGCCTGTAAGCAGGCTGTTGGCTTTGGAGAAAATCGTTTGACCCTGATCTTAAGGCCCTCTACTTTGCTAAAACTAAGATCTACCACAGAGCGGTATGCAGAGCCCGTGCAACTTATTATGCTCAGGAGTTTCTGAATAGCCCTAACCCCTCGAAACTTATATTCAAGGTTTTAAAGGACTTAGTGGCTAAGAGGACAACGGCTGTAGAAATATGTTCAGATTCCCATTGTGAGGGTCTGGCCTCTTTTTTTCTCAAGAAGGTGCAAGCCATATATCGAACCTTCCCTATGGTCTCGTCCAATTTAGTGCGAGACAGGTGTATCGTGAGAGATAGTGAGTGTCTCTACACCCTGCCTTCCATAACAAGTGAGGCTTTTGACCACTTGAGTTTAAAAATTAAGTCGGGCTCTCCTGCAGATCCGCTTAAACCGGCTCAGCTTAGGACTATGCTGCCGCTCTGCAGTACTCCGCTGTTGTCTTTAATCAACCTGTCATTATCCTCAGGTGTAGTGCCTACTAGGTGGAAGCAGGCCATAGTCACACCCATATTGAAGAAGGCTACCCTCGATCCTCTCAAACCTGAGAACTACCGCCCGATCTCCTTGCTTCCCTGGGCCACAAAAGTTGCTGAGGCCCATGTGAACGGTATCCTGGCAGACCATCTTACCAGAGCTAACATCTTAGACCCAACTCAGAATGGGTGACGGCCCTACTTTCCATGGTCGAACATCTGCGATCTGTGCTTGATGCGGGTCGGACAGCGGCACTATTATTATTAGATCTGAGTGCCGCGTTCGACACTGTATCGCACAGGATCTTACTTCAGCGACTGGAGGAAGTAGGAGTCAAGGGCTCTGCCCTATGCTGGTTTCGATCCTTTCTTACGGATAGGTCGTTCCAGGTTGCGATTCCACCTGGCAAGTCTAAACCGTACCCGTTGTCTCTGGGGGTCCCACAGGGGTCTTCGTTGAGCCCCACTCTTTTTAATCTTTACGTGAGACCGCTGGCTGCGGACATCAGGCAATGGGGCCTGACGATGGTCTCATATGCTGATGACACGCAGCTGGCGGTCACGTTGAGTGGGGACTCTGATGTGGAGGCCCTCAGGTTCTGGGACGGCTTATGGGCAGTGGCCAATTGGATGAACTCTAACTGTCTCCAGTTGAACACCAAGAAGACAGAGGTCATGGTGGTAGGCAAGCAAGTGGGGTTGTGGGGCGACGACTGGTGGCCTTCTGAACTGGGTGTTACCCCCTCTCCGGTATCGGAGATAAAAAATCTTGGGGTTTGGCTTGATCCAACACTTAGTTTTATCTGCCACACCAAGAGGGAGGCGGCCTCTTGCTATGGCGTTATTAGAGGACTAAGGCCTATAATGAGATTCTTTGATGCCCCCACCAGACAGCTGGTGGTTCAGGCATCAGTACTGTCTCGACTGGACTACGCCAGCTCGCTCTTGGCCGGGATAAATCAGGCTGAACTCATTCGGCTGCAGCGAGTTCAAAACGCTGCGGCCAGAATAGTGGTAGGTTTGCCTAGACGGTGCTTTGTCTCCAAGACGATGCACTCGCTTCATTGGCTCCCTGTAACTCAGAGGATTAAATTCAAGGTTCTCTGCCTGGCATTTAAAATCCTCAAAGGTATGTCTCCCCAAATTCTGGCGAATCTTCTAATTCCTTATGTCCCTTTGCGGACTCTGAGATCTTTGGGCCAGTACTTGGCAGTGGTTCCACGCTTCAGGCTGAGTAGAACTGGCGGCCGCTCCTTTCGAGTACTGGCAGCGAAGTGGTGGAACCTCCTCCCTTCTGAGACTGGGGCAATTGATGACCTTCTCCAGTTTAGACGCGCTATCAAAACCTTATTGTTTGTCTAAATTTAGGTTCTTCTCTGCGCCAGACTGATGTTGTGTTGTGTTAGCCTTCTCATAGCGCCAGGACGCCCCTTTGCTGGGGCAGCTGTTGCGCTGTACATATAATAATAACATAACATAACATAACATAACATAACTGCATTTCTTGTTGAAAATTAATTGAACCGGAGCAGTGCAGCGGAAGGTGAGTGGAGCGACAGCAACAGGGGCAGGTAGGACTCCGATTTCGGAGAAAGAAGGTAAGTCTCCTGGCCAGTAGGCCTTACTACGCAGGAGGTGGGTGAGGGGAGGGAGTTAGCAGGAGTGGGAGTGGCGAGGGGGTTTAGCAGGTGGGGGTGAAGGGGTTTAGCTGGTGTGCCAGGGATGGGGGAGCAATGAGTGATTCCACCATACAGTTTTCTAGTAACTCCGTGAAATTTCACAGATTACTACTATGCAAGCTCCGCCCAGTGTTAGAAAAGACCTGAAAAGTAGGTCACATAGTTGTTGTCAGGGGGACAGAGCTGTCACCTACCACACATGCAGATCACAAAGGCACTGCCCAGCACACTCACAAAGGATTTTGACTCTAGTCTTTTGTGTCCACAAACAAGCTGGGGCCAGGACAGGTAGGGAGGTACTTCCAAGCACCTCTAGGGGTGGATCGGCTCTAGAGACATAACATCTTTTACTTCAAAGAAATATTCTCTTATTAAACCCCAGGTGCAAAGCTGCCAAACACGCTAACATCTGAAATACTGAAGGGAAGCATTAATAGTGAGATTAAAAATACTTGCAATTATGTAGGAAATTAGGTGACTGGTTGAAGGGGATGGAGCACTTCTCACACAGGAACAACAATTTCTGTCAGATTAATGTCAAAAGAAAACCCAAAACAAACCAGTGCTTAACCCTTAGGTAGCTTGGCACAAAAGCAGTCACGTTTTAATGAGAGGCAATGTATAATTTATTAATGCTTCACTTCAAACAGCAATACATCTAAAACACAGCAGAAGAAAAATCCCACACCAATTTAGAAAAAATTAGATGATGTAATTGATTATTTGAGGGATATGCAATTTCAGATTTCAGGTAAGTATAGCGCCAAAAAACAAAAAAGCACCAATCGCAGTTATTTGTTTGTGCAAAACCAGGTGAAACAGACTATTCTGCCATTTACAGAATTGCATTTTAAAATCTGAATTCACCATAAATTAGGATTTAAAATTGTGATTCCAGAGACACCAAACATGAACTTGTCATCTCCTCCTATTTGGAAACTCTTGTTCTTAAATGTAATAAGGCAACTCCTTTGTTATAAGGCTTTGAGGTATTGAAAAATGAATGTAACTGTTTTTCACTACCAGTTTGAATAGAGGTGCCTGCACTTGCTCTGTTCCACTCTCCACATGTACAATCACTGGTCCGTAATCTTCCTCACTTCCAAATCTTCCAGGAACCTTCCTTTTTATTTGTCTCTTGTGGCAGGTCTCCATTGGGATACAATCTATCTGAAGATCATCAGAAGGCAGTTTAGAGAAATTGTGAAATTTTTTATTTATTTTCCTTGCAGAAGAGGGTGCTGTGTATATACACTGTATTGATGGAAATGAGGGCTTCTTGCCAGTGCTAAGAACAGACTACTTCTCCAATTATAGACTGTAATACATTAAATTATTGTGTGTTGTGTTAGTCTCGTCAGAATCAGCGGAATCAGAATCAGTACTCAAACTGTAGGCATGTCACATCACTGGTGTATAATGAGTTACGTTTTAAATATTGTAACAATATAGCATTATAACTTCAGCGTAGCATTATAATCCTAACACTTACATGGCCTATCAATTACCCAAGGCAAAATTGAGAAGGATACATCAATGTAATGAGTATGTGTACAGACTGCATCTGATCTTCAGATCATGCAGTAAAAACACATCATTAGGAAATGCAGGCTTAACTGCACCACCATAGAGGCATTGGATCAGCAATTTAATTCAGTACTGGTGCAGGACCTCAGAATCCATACTGGCATCCCATTTATTGTGAATATCATGCCTGTGTTACATTTCTGAACAACTGGTTCCTTTCAGAATATTGTGAGAGACTCATTCATTTCATGAAGCTTTATTCGGTTCATATTACACAAATGACCATAAAAACATACAGGCAAAAAAAACCAATTGCATGAAAATATACAGATAAAAAGAAACAAAGTTTAAAACATCATACTTTTCCGATAATAAATAGATTTACATTTAAAAGTAGCAATAAAAATACATATATCGGACGAGTTCGCATTATAAATCAACTTCATGGCCTCATCAACGCTGTAGATTCTATATTTTATAAAATTGGTTTAAGATAGACCATCCTGAGATTCAAGAATAGGGTACAGATTAACATAAAGTGCAGTGTGCTTTGTTTTGAATACCCGTCAAATGGACAAGGGCCAACAGGATGTTACTTAGGGTGAGGAATGGCCACCAAAACGTGAGCCAGTCCAAATCTAAGTCTTATAAGAACAAACCTGTGAGCTGGTCTAGTTACCTGGCTTAAGTACAACTGAGGGCCTTCACAGTCAGTGTATTTGTTGTAGAGATTGACTGTAGTCAGGTGGGCATTATTAACTACGCGCCTATCGGCTTGATATGACATACATTTATTTTTCAATTCCTGCTTGGGGATATCTCCTGCAGCACACGGATCCACTGTTATATCGAGACCATAAATAGCCAGAAAACTATCTACGGTATATTTTAGCCAAGGCATCTTGGTATAATTAACTAGGTCAAGACAGTCCCTAATAACATGTTGGTTAAAAACTGTCTCTTCCTTGTGCCAAATGGCACGCCAGATCATTAAGGTCCTTAATGAGACAAGGTCACACAAATAGGCGGCCCCCAATTCCCTGTGGATCAGATCAGTTGGGGCCGAGGTAGGTAGACAGAGGAGTTTTTTAAGGAAGATATTTTCTTCCGTTTGCAAGCTGCCTACGTTGGAATAACCCCACAACCCTGCCCCATATAATGCAATCGAGACACTCCTAGCCTTATAAATCTGCATCATATCATTGATTCATCTATCGCCGATTTTTTATGCGAATTTCAATATTCCATATGCACTTTTTGACATTTTAGACCTTACACTAACGAGCTCTTTGGACCAGCTACCATCACTCGAAAAGGTCACACCCAGGTAAAAAAACTTTTCAACTTGCTGCACTTTCACCCCTTGTGTTTTTTGTTGGTCCTAGCACCACAAATCATCGTATGGGTTTTGCTCTTATTAATTAATAATTTCTTTTCTTTTATAAAAGCTGAAAACTGGTCCATCAGGCGCCGGAGTCCTATGGGGGTCCGTGATAAAAGCACAGCATCATCTGCATAAAGCAGTACTGGCACTCCAGACCCATTTACCTGAGGCGCATCAGCTTTAACTGTTTTTAAAATCATGTCAACGGCATTTATAAAGAGAGTGAATAGCAGGGAGGCGAGAACACAACCTTGTCTTATTCCTCGCTTAACATTAAAATTAGGGGTACATTCCCCGCTTACCCCATAGCGCACACAGGCTTGCATCTTTTCGTATAGGCGAGCTAAAAAGAAACAATTCCCTCTGGTGCACCAAGGTCTAGCAGGGCTGGCCATAGAATAGAATGGGCGACCAAATCCAATGCGCTGCTTAAATCAGCGAAGCAAAGATATAGGGTGCCGCGCTTGGCCTTGGTGTATTTGCCAATTAGTAAATCTAGATTTAAGCATTGGTCCAATGTACCACGGCCCTTCCTAAAACCATACTGTGAGGTCGCCAGAATCCCCTTCTCGTCACCCCACTCTTCCAACCTGGTCAGCAACACTCTACTCATAATTTTCACTGATGAGTTGAGTAAGCTGATTGGGCAGTAATTACATGCTGCAGACTTGTCCCCCTTCTTATAGATAGGGACAATAGGGAGTCTCCCCATGTTGGTGGTTACTGCTGCATTAAGAACCAAAGTAAGTATAGGGCCCTATAACAGCGGGAGGGTCCTATAAATGTCAATAGGAACCCCTTCCGGTCCCTGGGCCTTACCCCCCTTGCTGGCCTTAATATTGCATTCCACCTCAGCTAGAGTAATGTCCAATAGAACTATAGGCCATAATCTTTGATTTACGCTGTTTTGGCCAACAGCCTGAAATATAGTTGAAAAGTGGGTAACCCAAGCCTCACTGCTGACATTGAACGCAAGATGAGGGGCTTTATCATCCCTAAGAAAGGGGGAGTTGACCGTGGCCCAAAACAGGCAGCAATCGGAAGTATCTGCTGCCTGCGCTTAATTATCCCAGGCTACTTGCTGCAACTCCCTCTTCCTTTTGGAGAGGACCGTTTTATACTCATGTCTCAGAAGTGTTACCCTATTCTTGTCCCTGGGTCTAGAAGCTAGGGCATGTTTCAATTGGGAAAGGAGGGCTGTACAGGCATGATCAAACCATCCATTTTTATGGGCGGTTTTCTCTTTACTAGTCCCAGTAAATATGGTGTCTACAGTCTTATTAATATTAATAAAATTGTCTACTATAAGAAATGGAACACTCCCTGGTGTCAGGATGCCATTAATATCTGCCATGGATTTAGATACAATTAGGCTCATTACCTTCTCAGATTTTTCCCCGTTCCACCTTAACCTTGTCCCATTTAATCTATGCGGTTCAATGTTAACTACAGTTCTGGAGAGCCCTTGTGTGCTATGTTTCCAGATCTCAGTTCGCATTGCAATACGGCTATGGTCACTTAAGGAGGATTCCTCGATAACCGGGGTCAGACAATATGGCACAATACTTGATGAAACCATAACATGGTCAATATGAGAATTACTGTTCCTGCCTGTATAGGTCGGAATTATTTGACCCGTAGCATATTTGGCAGGCTGTAAGAGCTCTAGATCATAAATTGACAGCAAATTGTTTATTGCCTCCCCGTACTCATTATGCGGGAAATGTGGTGTATTATCACCCCTGTTGTTTTGTATCCCACACACCCTGGAAGGCGACATTGGGCAGATCGAAGAATTAAAATCACCTAACCAAATAAAATCGAAGGTAGTTTTTGCCTGTGGTGCAAGCTTCAATAGGGCACTTTCTAATTCATCTATTGCTTTGTGCCGTGTGTTGTCAACATTTTTATTGTAAAAGTTGATTAAAAGCACCTCTTGGCCTTTCTTCTCTCGTATCCATAGGATTTGCGAATGTGCCCCTACAGTTAGATGTTTAACAACAGTCAGCATTAGATTAAAAGCCAGTAGGATAAGCAAACCACCTTTGGCTCTGCCATACCGCGACTTAGTTGCTTCTAGATGGTAACTTACAAACCCATCAAAACTCGGTTTTGTAGAACACCAGGTTTCTTGAAAACACAGGATGTCATACGACCTGATCAAATCGGCCCACCCCAGCATTTTTTCCTTAGAGGCCCAACCGGCTATGTTCCAACTAATGATTGATATCCCCCTCATATTGAAACAGTTGGACTGGTCTTGGGCGTTGAAACAATTGATACCATCCCCTCTATACTCTACCTCCTCTAAACCAGCACTTATATTATCCTCACCAGTGGGACCTTGGTCATTTGCCACCCTCACTGTGGTAAAAACAGATTTGTGCCCACTATCAATCATATTTAGATCAGCCATCAAAGTTCGCTCCGGCTCTATGCATTTATCGCTTAATTCGTTTGCCTGTTTATTAGGAACCACACACATGGGGGACCCACAATCCTGTGTATGTCAGTCATTTATATCCAAGGAACTCAGGGCTTGATACCTATTCTGTACCGGAACCTCTAAAATTGGGTGCTGAGTAGGAGTAAAAAGTCTACCTCTACTGGCAACAGGTGGTGCTTTAATAAGATGACTGTAGAAGTAGCCAAGTGGGCGCACACGTACACTGTTCTCATCATAGGTCAGGGAGGCCGCTCTTAACAAAACAGTTGCGACGTGTTAGGGATGTTTAAAGTTAACGATAACGCAATCCCCCCTGCAAGTCTTACTTGAATTGCCGATCCAATTTACCCTTCTGGTAGTAAGTATTTGATCAGAATAGGTAATTGGGAACCCACATTGCTTATGCAACCAAGAAACTGTTTTATTTTAAGGGATTCGTGTGATTCTTGTTGAGGCTGGCACGGATTTAACTCAGAAGATGGTACGTTTGTTAAAACAACTACATAGGGTGCACAATCAGGTGGGAGATTAATAAAACGACTTTTCTTTACTACTGTTGCCCCCGTCTTACTTTCTGGTATTGTTGTTACCTGTTCTTTCTGACATGTTATTGGCAGGGGATCAGATGTAGTTTCTTTAGTTATGTTTAGCCTCCCATTGTGTGTCTTTGGTGCATCTTTACTAACTTCGGGGCCCTTATCAACACCCCTACATGTTTCGGCTGTGCCAATATGGGCTTCCAGAAGTCCACCCAATCTTAACACTTCTGCTGACATCAGGTCAAGCTTAACTATTAAGGGTTTAATGATCTTATCTAGCTTGTCCTCTATAATGCTGGCTAAAAGATCAAATTGCTCATTATTCAAATTAACTGTGCCCTTTTTGTCTATTGGATCCACATCAGATGAGGTACTTTTGGGGGCTATTTCAACTTTTATCTTGCTATGGTTCCCCCCACGTTTGAGTTGCACTTTCCTACAAGTCCTCAGTGCTCTAGGGGCTGGAGAGCACTGTACTGGAGTGTCATTAGATGTATCAAGTATGTCCTGATCGTTGGTGGACCTATGGAGGCAATTCCACCCGGAGGCTCAGCAGTATACCTATCACTCGGCGGTCCATGACAGCCTGTCACGGATTGACTATTTCCTAACACTAGGACACGGTCTCCTCACTATCAATGACGTACAAATTAGACCTAGGGGTGTTTCAGACCACTCACCGTTAACACTGACTCTCTCCAACCCTGAACTGACCAGAAAACGCATTTTCCCGATCTACCCAGGGTACCTTCAAATACCACAGATAGCCAAAGCACTGAAGGAGGGAACGAGGTCATATTTTACCGAAAACGAGGGGACGGTAGAGTCTCCCACTACCTTATGGGAGGCCTATAAAACGGTTCTTCGGGGACAAGCTATCTCAGCGATTGCGCGACATAAACATACACTAAAACAAGAACTTTTAGACCTAGAAAACAAATTGGACAAGGCCAATAGGGACCATGAGGCTGAACCGACGACGGACACACGACACACACTCCAATTATGCCAGCAGACTCACACTGACCATATACGCAGCAGGGTTGTAAACAATATAACGACCGCAAAACAAAGGCTCTACGATGTGGGCGACAAGGCTGGCAGACTCCTTGCCTGGTTAGACAGGAAAAGGGATGGACAAAGGGCCATACTACATCTGAGGGACCGTACGGGTGTGATGCAGACCCATCCATCACTGATAGTTGAGCTCCTAGCAGATCATTTTCAGGCAGTATACACCCCCGAAACCGAGGTGACTCGAGAGATGGCGGAGACATCTCTCATAGACGTACCCACCGCACCTTGTCGCAGGCCAACATAGATGACCTAGAAGTAGACTTGACCGTTGAGGAGATTCAAATAGCTATAACGGCCTTACACTCAGGGAAAGCTTTAGGCCCCAATGGGATACCGATAGAATGGTACAAGACAATGTCGGAAACGCTCTCCACACCCCTACTCAACATGTTTAAGGATAGTCTAGAACAGGGACAACTACCGCCCGACCAACGAGCGGCGACTATAGTAACAATCCCAAAACCCGGCAAGCCACCGGAGGATTGCGGTTCATACCGCCCAATTTCCTCCTCAACGCCGAGAACAAAATCTTGCCGAAATTACTGGCCAATAGGCTACTGCCACATTTGGTGCACCTAATACACCCTGACCAGTCAGGGTTTATGCCGCATAGAAGCACGGCGATGAATCTCAGGCGGCTGCATGGGGTGATGGCACGGGCTCCGCTGTTAACGGAGCCGGCGGCAATCCTCTCGCTGGACGCCAAAATGGCATTTGATCTGGTAGAATGGCACTATCTTTTCGCGGTTCTAGAACACATGGGTTTCGGCCCGAAATTCATAGCATGGATCAAGCTACTCTACCAAAACCCGGTGGCGCGAGTGACGGCAAATGGCCGTCTCTCAAGAGAAATATCATTGATGAGGGGTACGAGACAAGGTTGCCCACTCTCACCGCTACTATTCGCCCTGGTCCTGGAACCTTTAGCTACTGTCATTAGGACTACCCGGTTGCTACGAGGAGTGCAGTGGGGTGACGGATGGGAGGACAGGGTGTCGTTATATGCCGATGACATGTTAATCTACCTGATGGACTTCCCGGTTGGTATACCGGCACTGCTGGCATTGTGTGAAAGACATGGGTTGACCTCGGGTTATAAAATAAACTGGACGAAATCAGTGCTCTACATGCTAAACGGCACACCGCCGGTTCTGTCCGCTGACTGTCCATTGATGGTGGAGGATGTCTCCTTCAGGTATTTGGGGTCCATATTACGCGAGATCATGATACATTTCAGGAACTGAATCTGCGGCCGCTGCTCGGGAGACTGAAATCAGACGTGCGACACTGGAAAACCCGCCCATTGACTTTGCTAGGCAGGGCAGCACAGTTCAAAATGATGGCACTGCCCCGTTTCCTCTATGTCTTGGAAAATACACCAGCGACGGTCCCATCACCGTTTTTCAGACAAGTTTCGACTCAGCTGTCGGGCCTGCTGTGGGGAGACAAACCAGCGAGAGTGGCACATTTAAAATTGATCAGGGATTGGTATAGTGGAGGGATAGCCCTCCCAAACCTGGAACTGTACTATTGGGCAGCACACCTTAAGGTGATCAACCGATGGTTACATGGACCACATGATGACCCGGCGTTCATGGCGGATAGACAGCAGCTAGGCACTGCCACCCTTTTGGCCCCGCTCTATAACAAAGGGATGATTAGAAAACTGAGAGGCCCCACTAGACACACCGTGACACTATGGCATAAAGCCCAGACACGACTGAAATGGGAGGGTGTGATTACACGCATGACACCGTTATGGGACTCCAAAGTCTTGGGTAATCTAAGACACAGCAAGGGCTTTGACCAATGGGACAACATAGGGATCTCCACGGTGGGGGACATGTGGACAAGGGGTGGAGTGGTGCCATTTGAGACCCTCAGGGAACAATACGAGTTGAGAGTAACTGAAACATACCGCTACATACAGATCCGGCACGCGTTAATGACGGTATTAGAACCTGGTACGACGGTCCCGGAGTCGGCTCCTTTAGAAGACCGACTATTGACAGACTACATGGAGGCCAAGGCTACTTCTCTCACTTACCGTAAATTAATAAATAATCTGCCCGACCCGTTGCAAAAACTAAAGGAAACTTGGGAGGAGGAGCTTGGGGAATTAGATGAGGAGAGTTGGAATGCTGCACTGGCGTCTCCCGGGGAAGCCGGTATATCGACAAGATTTAGGCTAGTGCAGTTTAAAACACTGCACCGAGTCTACTATACACGTACTATGCTACACAAAATACATAGAGCTGAACACCCACACTGCCTGAGACAATGCGGAGCACAGGGTACACTGTTTCATACTCTTTGGGATTGCCCTGACGTCATGGCTTACTGGCAGAGAATAACACGCACTATGGCTCAAACCTTACATATTCCCATCACACCGGACCCCAGGATCTGCCTACTAAATGTATGGGGCCCGAACAACTTGACGACATACGGGAGGCAATGGGTGGTTATCGGCATGATGTTGGCGAAGCGCGAGATAGCGCAGTAATGGGGTGCATTGGAAACACCTACCCTGACTCAATGGTGTAGGAACATGGACATTTTGATGATGACGGAGAGGGCGGTGTATCAACAAAGGGCTAACCCACGTAAATGGAACAAAATATGGCTATCATGGAACACATATAGGGGGGATATATGCGAGCCTCTGCCAGAGGAAGAAGACGTAGATAGCGCGGGGGAGGATGAAGACGCAGGGTAGGGGCTGGAGGGGAGGAGGGATGGTGCATAGAGTGGAAAAGCTCTAAAATATACACGACCTCCTGACAGGGCCGCGGAATACATAGGTCATAGAATGTACAACATATATTATGGCGTAGTTCATAAACAATGTGATGATGAATATAATGATCAATGCCAAATATCCAATCAGTAGAGTTTTCAATTAATAGTTAATGAAATAAAATACAAGTCGCGATATCGCTTGATTGTGGCTGAATGTTGAAGCTACAATAAAGACTGTATATGGATGTAATTGTGATACCAACTATGCAACAATAAAAACAAGTAAAAAAAAAAAGTATGTCCTGATCGGGTGCTAGTGTAACTGGCACTTCCGTTGTTAAATCAGCAGAGACACGTCCATCATCCAGTGATAATGCTGTTGTTGGTGAGGTGGGTGTAGAAGGTAAAGCAGGGGGGCTCCCCCTACCTAGCGATTTACGCCGCTCATTATAAATTTTGTTAACTACTTTCACTAAGTTGTTATCCAGTGTGGCCTTTTGCTTGGACATGGTTGGCACTAGCAAAAGATCCCAATGTTTTTAGTTATAGAGGGCTGGAGGCGCTGAATACGGTACAGGTATAGTTTATATCACCTCAGAAAGACCAAAAGTGGTGCAAATCAGTTAATTTAAAGAAAGGCAAAGTTAAAATAAGTCTGAGATCTCGCTTGGCATGTGTAGTTGGTCTATGTGGCAACGACCAGGGGGCCTGGCCCAGCCCAGCCTCGTCCTGCCCCGGACTGCCACAGACTCTCCTGCCCTTGTCCCAGGCTTCTCCCGGGACGCGCCCGCGCACTCCCGCGACGCGGGGAATGATGCGGGTATTAATGTGCCTAGTGGCGCGATTTCCCGTTGTGCGGCTTCCGGCCGCGGGTGCTGCTGGGGAGTGTAGTCTCCCAGGCTCTGCCCCTCACAGCGGCCGCAACGGTGACTCTAAGGTTGCGGCGGCGGGGGGTGAGCGGACATGGCAACACTAGACAGCGGGCAGCGGGTCCGGAAAAGAAAAAGAGATGCGGGCTCAAGGTACGGGCTCCAATGTTCGCCCGGAGTTTCAATGCTTGTGAGAGACTCAATGGGGATATCTAAAACAACTTTTTTGGCAGTCTTCACCCAGTTTATGGATGATATGCTGAAACATAAGTGAATACATCAAAATTCCTACATATATGATCAAATGGAACATCTTCAAATTGAGTTTAATATTTTGGAGGCATACCACATGTGGTAAGAGCCATTGATGGTACCCATGTGCATTGGAGCCATCTCATGACCGGGGAACAGATCTGTCAAAATTGGAAGCACTTCTCTATTCATTGTTCAGGGGGCTGTAAATAGTTTCCTGGTTCTACCCTTGACTTGCTGGTACTACAGCAGCGTATGACAAGGCATTGCTGCAAAGAGGACCTGGCTTATTGGTAATTGTCATTCATTATATTTCACACATTTTAATGGTTATGATGAGGGCAGACAAAAGTTGTCTAAAATTAGGGCCAGATGTACGACCCTTACATTTTGCGACTTAAAAATTGTGCCACAAAATGCAATGTACAACAGTGTCACAGACACTGTTAGCGATTACCAATGGGGTCGCAAATTGCATGCCTCATCAATAAGGAGGCTTGGTGGGGGTCTGCCCGGGTTATTCTTTACCATGTTTGAGCTCATAACTTTGGGCTTGATTTCTACCTTACATCGTATCTTTACAACTGTTAACCTTAAGAATAGATGTCCGCGCAATGGGCTGATGTAACATTGGTTTTACCGAGAAGAGGAGTTTGATGTGTGAACTTTTCTCGTTCTCTGGGACATAGGTTGTGTTCTTGGGAGCCCTCCGTGCCGGGCGCCTTTTCGAGCTTATAATATTAATAAACTCGGTGAGTACACGAGTGAGTTGAGTGCGTCTCCCACAAATGTAGATTGGATACATACCTTTTGGTAGTTTAGATATATTGGAAGAGGTTTTAGACGCATCGAGATGTGGCGACTCATTTTGATGCAGCACTATACAAAAAATTATTTTGTCTTTTAACTCAATGCCCGGGGTGATAAATGTATATACCTGGAAGGCTTTGTAGTAGGATAACTAATGCTACTAAGGACCACCGAATGGGCACATGTTGTCACAATTGATGGGGTTGTCTGAGAGGATATTTTGTTCTCTGGCACCTAAATGTAAACACATATATGTTATTACATGTCATTTCAGTATTTGTTTTCCGTGTTTTTGGGAACCTCCTCCACATGTGATGATTTAGTCGGAATCTTTTGAGATCAGTTTACTCTGGCACTTTGACCGAATTGCAGTTGGGCCACGATCAGGACTGGGGATGACATATGTCCTGAAGAAGACCGGGGTGACTTTTTGAGGCGTAGTAAGTCGGTCGAAACTAAGTATGGGCGAAATGCGCGAATTTGCTTTTGCGCAAATGGCTTTAGCGCGAATTCGCATTCCGCATAATCTGCCAGTTCGTGCGACTTTGCAGTTTTTATTTTTTTTGCGTGTTCGCGGGGCTTTTTACGTGTTTGCAGGCTGCTTTTAGCGCACCAACCGCGAAGTTACCCATGTGGTCATACATGGGCACGGCCATTTTGTCCGCGTTGCGTATTTCTGTTTCCGGGCGCTATTTGCAAGCTCGTGTTGTGGGCGGGGCGCAATCACGTGTTCGCGTGTGTTTTTGTGTGCTCGCGGG
This sequence comes from Lissotriton helveticus, assembly GCF_964261635.1. Taxonomy (NCBI): domain Eukaryota; kingdom Metazoa; phylum Chordata; class Amphibia; order Caudata; family Salamandridae; genus Lissotriton; species Lissotriton helveticus. Next base: position 429,606,436 of record NC_136059.1, read on the forward strand.
GGATATATCGCGTGAACTTACCCACGTGGCCCTCAATGGGTGTGGCCATCTTGTTTTTCATTCATTGCTATGGTTCTGGGCATGCTTTTACAATCCTCCCCTAATCTTTGCATTCCTTTGTTTCTTTGAACTTTTTTTGGATCTTTTTGACTCATTATCTATCCCTCTCTTTTTCTACATCTATATTTTGTGTTTTTTTCTACTTTTGGTTACTTTAAAGCTACTTTTTTTTAACTCTTTTCTTTTCTTTACGTTTTCCCTATTCTTTCCTATTTTTTTTTCAGCTGTGCAGGACCATGGCAAAGGGAGCCAGGAAGAGCAAGGGGAAGGGTCCTGCACCCCATACCTGGCTCCCTTGCAGGCGATTAAGGGGGGAAGATGTAGTGGCCAGGGAGGTTTTCAGCATGGTGGAGGTGGCCGCACTTATATTTTATGTTCTGCGCCACCTCCTGAAGACCGTGGCAGCAGGGGGGAAGGCCCGGTCAAGGGTATGGCCTACGGGAGTGTCGCCAGCTGTGGGATAAGGTGTGCCCGGCCATGGGTAGGGAGTCGGGGGTCCGGCGCACCTATGACCAAGCGACGCACCGGTGGGCTGACCTCCTCGACCGGGAGCAGGACCTGCTCGACCTGCAAGGCGTGGAGATCCCTGGCATTGGTGAGTAGCTATTTATTAACTACTTTGTTTTCTTCTGCACTGTGTTATATTGCTAATATATGTTTTTGCCGAAGAGCAAGAATGGTGCCGATTCGATTACATTGCAGGTAAAATAATGTTTAAATAGCTTTTGCGATTGCAGGTGCTCGCCTACGCAGTGGCGTTGCTACTATGCTTACTTGTTTGCAACTTTGTGCTCATTTGGCCTGAATATGTATGAGTGTAGTACTTTACAGAACTGCATAATGCTAGAGAGACTAGAGACTCAAGACTAGTCCTTCCTTTGTACTCCTGATGCCACTAAGAAGAAGAGATAGTGGTGGATTGATAGGTTGAGTATATTATGACTTGTTATTAGCAGTAGGACATTTTTTAGTGGTCTACAATCATGATGACGGACTGTGTCTGTCACGTCGCGTGCTGCTGAGTGCTGGCAGTCGTAGTAGAACCTTTTTGTTGTTGGTTTAGTTAGTGATTTACATAACTTTCCAAGTAGACTGTCTGCGAATCCAGCAATACTGTACCAGTATCCTCCTAGTTGACCAGATCAGATAGGTCAATACATGTAGTGCAATTGTTGGTAATTTGTTTCCCTGAGATCATTTTGGATTGTGGTCAAAGAAATCAAATATTTCAAAAAAACAATCATCCATGTTTGTGTTTATTTCATGTTCACATTCAGCACCTCCCAGGGGAAAGAAGAGTACACCCCAGACTCCGGCGGAATAAAGTGGGCAGGAACGGTCCTCTGCAGCCTCTTCTGCTGGCCCCAGTAAGTTGTTCTGTTGTTAATATAATTATACTTCCCTAACTTTTACAGCTCCTATTCATTCCAAACTGTTTCCTAATTCTATTTTTCACAAAATAGTCTTTGATCTTCTTGTAGACTGTTTCTACATTCTTATCCTGCCTCTCTACAATCACTCTATGTGCTACTACTATTTACTATTATTATGAGTCGGTCTGTGTAGGTAGCTAAGCTTGCCCAGTCGGCAAACGGTTTTAAACAAAACTCTGATCCAGCAATAGCTCTAGAGGCACTGAGTGCAGTCCTCTGGGTTGCCCTTGCTGTGTATTCCAGTCTTCTTATTGTTAGTGCTTTGACAATTTCCGACAACGAAATGTCAATGTCAACCAAGAATAAGCTAGTAGTTGGCTTTTGATTTGATAGTAGCACATACCATACCGCTAGTGTTTCAGGGACTATTCTGCACATACAGAAGTATGGACAAGAGAAATAGGACATTGCTGATGATAGGTGCCTTTCGACTTTCCACATACCTCAGTCAGAAGTAACTCTGCGTGGCTCGGGAGCCCTCACCTTGTTGGAACTTCAAGTCCTCCTGGTGGTGATGAGGAGTAGTTGGTTCTATCTGTAATTAGATAAATGTTGCACGTTAAAAAGCAAGCATTCATCAGTTGTGCCAAAAAGTGTTGCATGTTATGGCTAAGCATATAAGTTAACACCCTCCACAAAACCGTGACGTTTCTTCAGTCCCAATAATTAAAAATTGTATATGTATTAACATTTTCTCTTCCATTACGAGACGAAATAGGGGGTGGTGTATGGCATCTAAAAATATGACATGTTTTTTTCTAGGTGTCACAACATCGGATGCGGCACTACCCACCACCAGTGCCGGGGCCAGCAGCGTGGAGGGGTCCACTCCAGGGGCGGATGCGGTGGCGCCACAAGTGCCACCAGGAGGAGCTGAGGGGGATGGCTCAACAGCGGCGGACGGTGGTAAGTTATTATATTCCTTACTTATTGACATTTTAGAGTAGGCTCGCAAAGGAGTGTATGATGTACTGTACAGTAGATGGTACACTAGTACAAGTACACTGTACTGTTAAGAACAGTTACTAATTTAGAACTACATTTTTGCCGATCACGGAGAAGACAGTCAACCTTGACTTAATAATAGCATTAGCGGCGGTAGTTCTCGGGTAAGCAATTGCCCCCTCTATTTGACTTCAACTCAGGTGGGAAACTTTTATCGTGAAGGCAAGTCATTTCAGATGATCTTGAGGGATGTGAAGATCGAAAAGGGAAAGAAGGGTGAAAGGAAGGATGAGCGAGTCGTAACATTTAATGACTGTAAACAATGATACGTGTTTTTGAATGCAGGCAGAGGTGGCTGATGGGAAGGAATCAGATGCATGGCTGCTTGAAGCAAGGATTGTTTGAGGAGAAAGAAAAGATGATTGCCTGTGTGGTGAATCATAAAATGCATTTGTGGTGTGCATTGCAATATATCATGTGTGTCAAACTCAAATGCAAGTGAAGACGGTGGTTTACCAAATAAAATAAAAAGGGTGTTAGTTGGTTGTTGAGAAAAAGTAAACTTGGTACAAGTTGAAACATTAAGAAGAATGATAGACATTTACTTTGGAAGTCTGGATGGTATCTTCTTCTTCAACATAGATAGCAGAGGTGTATGTATTAGAGCAGACACTCAGCGGATGAACAGTGTTACTTTGAACAGCATGTCCGTGCTAGAGTAGCAAAGCTGAGGAAATCCAAATACTAGAAGTTGTGATTGTTCATAAACTTTAAATACTCCCTTGACTAACAGTACAGTAGTTTACTTTGCAAGCACAGCATATATTGTGTATGTATTGTATAGTTGACATTATATCAAGTCAAGTCCCTTCCTCCGGCAATTATGGGTACCACCACACTCACTCCCTATGTTAATAATTTTCTTTCAGCTGTGTCATGGGTGGACTATTGCTGTTGTTCACTCAATCTATCAAAACAAATCACCTAAAGTCATCCATCATATAAGCAAAGATCATGTGATCGGCAGGATATATGATCAGAAATGAATAATCTTAATTTTCTTTTTGTAGTAGTCAAGGCCCGGGGGGGCAGTGCGAACTATAAATTACATTGAGCAGTAGCCCTTGATGTAACCAATTATGGCCAGTGCCACCCCTATAGAAAAGTAAGAGCTTCCTATCCCCACCTGCATATACTGCTTAAAGTAATGCGAGTCATGGCGTGTGTCTGTTTTTCTTCGGTGCAAGTTGAGTGAGCTGGCATTATGCCGTCTACCACAAGTTCATGTACCAGAATTTCTTTTGCAAAACAAGAGAAAAAAAGAAGAAGACTGGTGTAGTCTCGGACTCAATGACTATGTAGTAGTGAGTCCCTAGTGCTGCTAGTAGAATTCCTGAAACTCCCACTAATGTCACAGGCCTACAAAGACTGCGGAAAGATGCATGCCAAAATGTTATACTGTGCTTGCAAGTTGCTGGTGTTACTGTGAGACAACTTTCTGTTGAATTATTTTGACTTAATGTTAAAGACTATTGGCTACAGCATTTTTCTTACTTTCTTCATATAGATGTTCCAAAAAAGCTCACCTGCAAGGAGATTGGCTTGGTAGTTTGGTCTGCCCTGTTCCCATGATGCACTGGGCCAGGGTCAGACTAATTTGCATGTAGCCAGGTTCTGAACTGGGATGGTGCAGTGAGCTAAAAAATGGTGATGGATCAAGCCCTGATCTTTTGACTGGGTAGGAGTGTTCTGCTTAATTCAGATACTCTGTCCATCACCCCCCCCTTTTGAATTGTCCGGGCCATGGCACATAAGCTGGAGGCCATTTGCATTGAATATCGGCGGCTGTGGGCTCAGGAGCAGGAGGAGATGGCAACTTCTGCATCCTCCTCCAGTGCCCCCGGGTCCACCAGCCAGCAGCCTCCAGCGAAACGGCGCCATGGCCCGACAACCTCCTGCCGCCGCCGCACAGCAGCAAAAAGAACAGCTCCCTCCCAGACCCTGGATGGCACGTCTGCGCCGCCTCTGAAAGAGAGTGGACTGCCTGGAGCGATTGGCAGAGAAGCAACAGCGCCAGCTCCGGGACCTCCGCAAAGAGGTGCAGGACCTGTCCACAGGAGGACACCGCCCAAGGAAGTGACTTTCCCTTGCCTCTTTTTTAAAGACTGTTGGGGGGGTGGGAATTGGGCGTTGGGGAAAGGGACTTGAAGGACATTTGGACATTGGTTGGGGTTAGGTAAGGGGGTTTGTTGGGTTAGTTTATTTATGTTAGGGGAAATATATTCATTTATTTTACATACTTAAACATAGTATACGGGTTCATATTATTTTGTGTGGCGGTGGGCGGGGGTTACTGTACGTTTGCTTTCTTCAAACTTACCAGCATGAATTATCTAAACGTCCAAACATGTACAAAAGTGTCACTAACAGAGTTAGTGAATTCAATTGCCCTACTAGTACTTTACTAGTACTGCTGTGACACTGTCAGTCTCTCCTCTCCTCCGAGTCCTAGCCCATTATTCTACCTCCTCAAAATGCTTATCTTACCTGTGATTCGTGTTTGAGAATAGGGCTAGGCACAGGGCTTTCTGCATAGCAAATGGCGATTAAGGATGGGTGTTGACTTGAATCCTGGAATGTTGAAATATCATCGTTGTGCTGGTAGTAGTAGGGGTACACACTGGCACTAGCAGCATATGAAAAAAAAGGAAATGAAACATTGAGTGGCCTGAGCGTAGCATTAGAAACAGTACGATAGATAGTATGGTAGAGAACAGTACCATAAATTGTAGCCTAGGCAGTGCTAAAGTATTCAAAAGATAACAAAGTACTAGTTGCGTGGAGTATGGCTACTATAAGAAATAGTATTAAGGCAAAGGACAAAGCAACGTAAGCATTAAGCATTCGATTTGTCACGTGTAGGAGGAGGATGTTGTTGATGATCAATCCAGGATGGTGCACATGAAATTCTTATTAGAATGATTTTTCTGTTGATTTGACCTTATCCTCCCCAGTAAGTGTGTGGAATTTATTGTTGTCATTTAGTCACACCTCAATGAAAAACTACACAGCCCGGGGGAAGAGGGTTAGGGTTTGAAAATTGGATGGGAATGGGGTTTTTTGGGAAGGTTTTGTGGAAAGAGGAAAAAAACACAGCATGGACAAACAACAAATGAAGACAAACAAATCTTTAGATTCGAAGATATCCATAAATCTTTTAAGGGACATAAAGGAAGTGCACTATTGCATGCATGAAGTTGTTTGCTAAATGGATGGTTAGGTCACTGAAAAGTAGTACTTACTACAACTTCCTAGTAACTATGAAGAAACAATTTGACAGTACACGGCTGCAGTAATAATTATAATTACGCAATTTCACTTGCCTCTCTGCCCTCAGAGAGAATAAACACTTATAGTTATTAGTACAATAAATTAGTTTTAAAAATAGCAAAGAAACTTATCAAATAGCTGGAGGGCTGAATTTGAAGCAGAGAGCAAACAAACGCACAGAGTCACACTCGTAGAAGTTCAAGATCACAACAATAACATTTAAAAGATAAGGAGAAGTTAAGAGGATACTGTAACTGTATGTTGTAGTTGTCCTGTTGAATTTGTGAAGTTGCATGCATCCAGCCATTCCTCTTATTCGCGGTACTCCTCCATTCCATCTGACGCTCCGTCGATCAATCTTGGTGACCAAATACACTGTCCACTGCCAGCCTGATGCGGAATTGCGGATCGCTAATGGTAAGCCTGAGTTAATCGTTTGTTCCATGGCACAGGGTAAAAGCCGGTCTGTAATTGTTGATGGAAAAACAGGAAGTGATATTAAAACACCACTGTGAAAAAAATATAAGGTACGCTGTGTAGTGCAAAAATAACACTTTCAGTTTCAGAGGTGACAGTATTACATATAATCATCATTTTGAAAGTGCGTACTCTGAGTCTCCTTTTCAAGGATAGGATTAATTACTAGTAACTATGGGCGATTTTTGCGGATCGTGCCAAAATGTTCTCTGCAATAGGCCCAAACCCCCCTTTTCCACCATGGCTTTTCTTCAAACCACTTGCAATAAAAATGAGACCTTCCCAGCACTCAAGTGGTTGTCGATTTTTCTGACCGATAGGACCTTTCATGTTCCCCCCATCTGCTTGTTCCAAGGCCCATGCTTCCCTGCATGGTGTGCCACAAGGATCCATCTTAAGCCCTTTACTCTTCAACATCTATGTCAGCCCCTGGCTACAATCGGTGAAGAAGCTGGGTTGACCATATTTTCATATGCTGATGATACCCAGCTTATCATCTCCCTGTCTTCCAAGGAGACATCGAATGTGTCATCTATTCAGGTTGGGCTGCAAAAGATAGCTAGCTGGATGCAAACTAACAGGTTGAAATTAAATGGGGGGAAAACCGAAGTTCTAATCCTCGGAAGAAATAAAGATCTTTGGGGTCCCCAACATTGGCCGTCTCAAATGGAGATCTCCCCCAACCATCACAGACAGTCCAAAATCTCGGCATAATCATAGATGGCCAACTTTTTATGAAGCAGCAAGTGGTTAAGGTCACCTCAACCGGTTTCACCATCCTCAAATGGCTTAGAAAAATACTTTGCATGCTGCCTAAGTCTGCACAAAGAACAGTTATCCAGGCCTTAATTTTGTCCAGACTGGACTATGGCAACATCCTGTATTTGGGAGCCAGCAGGAGGTGGTTAGTAAGCTTCTGGTTGTCCAGAATTCAGCGGCCAGACTACTTTGCCAGATACCTAGTAAAACCTCTGTTTCTGGTTCTCTCCATGAACTTCATTGGCTTAGGATGGAGAACCGCACAAAATGTAAAGCCCTATGCTATGTGCATAGGATTAAATCAGGCGCAGCACCACAGAATCTTAGTACTTTGGTACATCCATATCTCCCCTCGCGTCTTCTTCGATCCTCTACTCAGGCAAAGTTTCAAGTACGCAGGATTAAACAAGCACATATGGGCGGTCGGTCTTTCACCTGATTAGCTCCTACACTGTGGAATTCTCTCCCCTTACAACTTCGGCATGAAACTACTTATCATAATTTCTGCAAGGATCTAAAAACATGGTTATTCAACCAATAGGGTAGCTCCTTCTTCTTGCATGGGTCCTGTTGGCTCCGGAAAACCTCCGGGTAGCTGTGCGCCTCATAAATTTAAAATTAAAATAAATAAAAATAACTATGTATAAGGGTCATCCCTTTTGTCATCCTCAGCTGACATGACACAGGAAGGTCGAACCCCTGAGGGTACCTTTTGGGTATATAAACACCATGTCTTTGCTGGGGCGGGCAGAGGAGAAAGACTTTCATGCTGACACACTGACACAAGATACTAAGGTTCCTGCATGCAGACACTCCAACACGCAGTGGTCTGACACCCCTCATGGGATGTCAGACCACATGAGACTAAGACTGGGTCCTTCATTCTCTCACCCCTGGTTGGGGGGATCCTTGGTTATACACATACGTACATGTGATAGAATAGAAAAGGTTTATGCTCTCGCAGTGCTCCATGTAAGGCAGCGTTGCTGTGCCATTTTCGTTTTTTATTTTTAGGTTGTTCAAAACTGATCTAGTTCAAGTTCTGAGGAATGCTTCTCTGGGACTTTCTCTTCTTCCACGTTAGGTTTGTTTCCATAATGAGCACACTGTTAATGTCAGCACATAGCTTTCTCACTAAATAGAGGCCCTCTCCCCCTTGTCTGGTGGTGGGCTCCAGATGGAACAACCTTGGACTTTGTTACTTTGTGTAAGAAATTAGTGCTGTTTAACTGAACCTGCTTGAAGAATTCCACTGTGTTTGTGTTCTCGCCTGGCTACGAAACGTGCATAATATATCTTTATGCTTGTTGATTTCAGTTCCCTCTGCAGCACTTCTAGCGACTGGGCAAATGGGGTTCTGCTCCGAGTGTTTATTAATAAACAGTTATTGGTTTGCATTTTCTACCATCTGACCGACTTTTCATTTAGTACGGAAGGCTGAGAGATGGGCATTAGTGACCTGGTGGCCATAAACGGGCCACTTCCTTCAGTTGGCGCCAGAACAGGAACTCCTTCGGGTGATTGATCAATCCCCTTTCCACAGACGGGAGAGGCAGAGGACACCGTCGGGTCGGACTTATGGCTCAGGAATCCCTGCCTAGTGGTCATACTGACTGAAGTCCTGAATGGCAAACCCTTGCATCTGATCATTTGGTCTGAAGAGTCGGCAGTAGAGAACTGGTCAGTTTTACTACTGATATCAGGTGAGTTTGTTTTGGTTCTTTGTGGAAATGGTACCATTTGGGTTTGAGACTGTGTTTGATCAAAAGTATTAGCAAATACTTTCCAAGGTAAAAACTAACAATTTGTTTCTTTTCCAAAATGCCTGGCCTAAGCAAACATTGGAATTTGTGTTGTCATTGTTGTTTTGCAGATGCTCGTTTGGAAGAAGCTCAGCCTGCACCTCCCGAAGGCAGCACTTATTTTGATATGTATGTGAAACATGGTCTTGGCCCTATTATGTTTAATACATTATGGCACAAATATACGAGGGACAATGCCGAGTTGCAGTGGCCTTTGACGGGCACTTTTGATGAACAAAAGATAGGGTTTTTACAGGAGCAGTTGATTAGGAGACGAAGTAGACAATTAATGTTTGACTCCCTTCGGACTTGACAGAAGGAAGCCAGTTAGAGGCAGTTAAAGATGGAGAGGGATGCACGGAAAGGGAAAATGCAAACGTTGACACAGAAAGCTGAGGCATATGAAGAGAGAAACAGGAGACAGGAATTGAATGTGAAGATAGGAGATTTCGGTTGCATATTGATAAGTCTTATTTGGCCAAAGAGGACAATGATGCTTTAGTCCGTATTTCCCACAAAGGATTTATCCAACTGTTCCTTTACAGTCACAGCAGTCTGTTTCATTCGCTGTGGCCTTTTCCGTATCTTACTTCAACAGCTTTGGCTACCGCACCCCCTGCTCCTTCCTTGTCCTCGCCATCTTTGATGACTGTGACCTCTAGTACATCTACTGCCCCAACTCCTGTGTCCTCAGTTCTTTCTCCTGTGGTGCAGATGTTAATAATAATTGTACCTGCTACCTCTGTCACTCCTTCTCTAGTTTTTCATCCTCTAATACTTTTGCATGCTGAGATGCCAGTGCGAGGTCCTGAGGACAGGGATTGGGCAGAATTCAGGGAATGAATGGTTCAAGATATGAAGTGGGCTAGTAATCCGGTTTAAGGTACAGAGGACATTTGGCAAGCTGTGCATGAGTTTGAGCCTTTTCTACAACAGCACATTCTTCAGCATACGTCCGCTACTTTGATTAACCTTTGGCGCATACACATTAAAATTGAGGCCCCAGAAGTGTTTTTTGTATTAAGGACCGTGTTTATGTAGCTGATTTAGCCCCAGGACAGGTGCTTGAAAATATTGCTACTATAGTCTCTTATATGGTTCAGTTGTATGAAAAGAGCCCCACTAAAATTACTCAGCTCCCTAAGCATGAGGTTCATCCAATATATCATCCAGCAATACCTGAGTTAATAGACCAGCTCAGTAAAGTCACTAGATCAGCTATAGCTGCTCGTTTTCAGGAGCAATGGGTTTATACTCCTTGAAAAAGAATTTATGTTTAAGCCCTTAAGGCTATGTTGCCCGATCCTAGGAAAAATCCCACCGCTTATTGTAAGGAATTAAGAGAGGCTGCTTCTTCTACTGCTAAGACTCTAGCTCATATTGAAATGTTCTTTGGTCTTCTTGTTCAGGTCGATATTTGGTGGCAGGTGCCTACTCTAGATCATGTTGCAGAATTGGGTGGGACATGGGATGTGATTAAAGGATGGGATCAGGAAAGGAAGCCAGGAGATAAACCCAGTGCTGAGATACTTGCTTTGCCTGGTTGTATTATTACGTACATGCACACTCTTATTCCACCTAAGAAGGTAAGTTGGGAGGGATTGACGCTTGTCGACAGAAGAAAAATGTGAGCGTAACCGATTTCCTTAATCGGTTTGAAGACACGATTTTGGATTATAGTGAGCGGGCTATGCTCACTGAGGGAGGAGTTGGATTGTTTGTTGATAGGTTTGTTACTAATCTTCTTCCCAAAATAATGACTTACATGCAGGTGTCTGAGAGTACTTGGTCTATGTCTTCTCCCTCTTTTATTTTGAATATAGTGCAATATTATGAACATTGAGACTAGGAGGGAAAAAAATGATAAAAAGCATAAGGATTTGAAGAAAAATATGTTGCTGCAGCAGGCATTTAGGGGACATAGTAGGGGACAAGGTGGTCCTTCTAGACAACTTCTGCATACTAGGCTGCCTTCAATACCTTTGGGGCAGAATCAGTGTGGGTATTGTAAGGAGGAAGGACATTGGCACAGCCAGTGTCCGTTGCTTTTACAGAAGGTTGCGTCCCCAGATGATGAGGTTCTGGTGGTAGAAGTCATGGGACCAGCCGAATATAGAATGATGCCAGTCTGACAATATTTATTTTGATGATCCAAGAGATGGACAGTATTACCATGATAACATGGATGATATAGTTAGGATAGCCAGGGACAGAGTGATGGACCAGTTTTGATACCTGTAGATCAGCAGGGTCCCTATGTCACAGTGGATTTGCAATGCTCGACTAGGAATTTTTGATGGATACAGGTGCGACAAAAAGTTTTGTTTCTCAGCATATGGGCCCCAGGGCAGCTCTGTCCGGCCACAATAATGTTTTGGTAGGTTTTTCAGGTGTACTGGTTGAAAGCCCCATTTCCCGACCCCTCGCATTGATTGTTGGTCCATTCACTGTAGAATCTCTGTTCTTGTTAACATCTAATTGTGGTGAAAATGTGATGGGTCTGGACCTGTTGAAGAAATTGCATGCAACTATCTATTGTTCTCCTGCTGGTGTCTATATTACTATGGGTATGGATGTGAGTACTAGGCAGTGTTTATCTCAGGATGCACCCCTTCCAGCTGAATTTGCTCAGGTACCATACACACTGTGGGCCATAGGTGATACAGATGTGGGTTTGTTACATGTAACACCAGTTTCTATACAAGTTGAAGATAATGCTGTTCTAACCTGCACTCCGCACTATAAGATACAGCAGGCAGGCAAACAGGCTCTTCTTCAGATTATTCAAGATTTGATACGAAAGGGAGTCGATGAGGGGATTTCTGCCAACATTCGTAATAGCCCGATTCTCCCAGTTCTTAAGAGGACACTTTCGAATTCCCCTGATGTTCTTGATGATGTTTATCAATTTGTGATTGATTTGCGAGAGGCTAATCAAATTGTAGTTCCACAGATTCTAGTGGTTCCTGATATCACTAAACTCTTAACAATGATTCCTTCTACTGCTAAGCTCTTTTCTGTTATTGATTTGGAAAATGCATTTTTTAGTATTCCTATTCACCCTGACGGTAGGTATTTGTTTGGATTTACATTGGCCGGCTGAAGATTTCGATTCTGTTGCGCTCCTCAAGGCTATACGGAGGGCCCTAGTATCTTAAAAAGTCAATTGGATTCACTATCGCTTCCTACAGGTAATGTATTGGTGCAATATGTCGATGACCTAGTTATTGGTTCTGATACGGAACAGTACAGTGAAATTGCTATTGCATTTGGCACATCATGATCATAAGGTTTCTCTTTCAAAATGTCAGTATTGTCGACAGGAGATTACCTACTTAGGCCACCTACTGTCGAAGGAGGGTAGGAGATTGACTCCTGAGCATATCAGTACCATTGTTAAAATGCCCATTCCACAAACTCAGAAAGATGTACGTGCTTTTATCGTTATTACCTCCTACTGTCGACAGTGGATACCAAATTATTCGCTACTAATTAAACCTTTTGCTTACTTTAACAATGACAGCAGTGCTTGAGCCGTTGCCTTGGTCGCCCGAATGTCAGCAGTCTTTTGAGCAATTAAAAACTGTGCTTTGTTCGGCTCCGGCACTTGGCACACCCAATTATAACAAACCATTTGTGCTCTATGTCCATGAGATGGCTGGCTATGCACTTTCTGTCTAATCACAAACGTTTGCGGATAAGCAGAGACCTGGTGCTTACTTTTCAGTTGTGCTTGATCCTGTCGCTAGGTCCCTCCCGAGTTGCCTGAGAGCAGTCGTGGCTGTGGCCACTTCGATTAGGCAATTGGCTGGACTCATACTTGATACTGACCTTACAGTTATGGTACCCGATGCTGTGAATACACTTTTGAATAAGACAAAACACAGCACTTCACCAGTGCACGTCTTACTGGCTATGAATTGACATTGTTTGCTAAACACATTACGATCAAGAGATGTGCCACTCTGAATTCAGCCACGTTACTACCCCTCCCTTCTGAGAATTATGCATTCCACAAACATGACTCTATTTTTTGGACAAAGGAAGAGATAAAAGGACAGGTAGACCTGACTAAAGTTCCCTCATCCGACCCTCAAGGAGAACTATATGTCGATGGCTCTATTTTAAATTACTAGATGGCACCACCACTGCAGCTTATGCTATCACTACATTGCGGACGGTGATAGAAATATCACAGGTTGCCTATCAGTTGGCTCAAGCTGCTAAGCTTGCTGCCTTTATCCGAGCTTGTGGATTAAAAGGAGGACTGGTTGTCAATATTTATACTGACAGCCAGTACGCATTCAGGGTCACGCGTAATTTTGGGCGACTTTGGGCAGAGAGAGGGCTTTGTACCTCTCATTGTGTGAAGATTCAGCATGGGCACCTTATATTACAGCTTTTATCTGCTTGAATGCTCCCCCAAAAATTTGCAATCATCAAGTGCAGTGCCCATAGAAAATTTACAGATTATGTGAGTAGATGAAATGCTTTTGCATATCATGTATCTAAGGAATCGCCCTAGAAGTAAAATGAGACGCATGTTCGTTGCAGGTCCAGCTAGGTGGGTTCCCAAAGTTGTCATGATTGAAAATACCATTGAGAGTGTAAAAGAGATGCAAAGTGAAGCCACAATAGAGGAATTTGCGAAATGGCAGGAAAGTACAGCACAGTTGAATGAGGAAGGGTGTTGGATTGATAAATTGGGGCAACAGAAATAGATGTTGCCCGATGTATATGTTCTTCCTGTTGTTAATGTGGCACATGGTCCAGCTCATATTAGTGCAAAAGGCATTTGTACATTGTTATCCCCAGTGAGGCATTATGATAACATCTCTGAGACAGCTGTGCATTTGGTAAAATACTGAATGGTCTGCATGGTGCATAATCCCGGAAAGGGCACCCCTACACCACCTGGTAATTTTGCACCACCCACTTTTCCTTTTGAAGTCCTTTAAATGGACTATATCAAATTAAAGAAATGCAATAATCTTAAGTATGTTTTGGTGGTTGTATGTGCATTCAGTAAATGGGGTGAGGCCTACCCCACTAAGGATAAAATGGCCATTACGACTGCAAAGGTGCTCCATAAAGAGTACTTTCCTAGTTTTGGCTTGCCCCTCGTTATCCTACGTGACACCAGAAGTCATTTTAATGGCAAAGTGATTACATTGATTTGTGAAGGGTTACACATTAAGCAGAAATGTTATGCTGCAATCACCCGCAGTTAGCTGGCCTTGTTGAGAAGTACAATGGTATTCTCAAACTGAAATTGGCGAAAATACAAGAGACAACAGGGTTGAAATGGCCAAATGCCCTGCTGTTAGCTCTCTTGTCAACAAGAAACACAGCTCATTCTAGAATAGGATTGCCACCTTACGAGTTTGTGTTATTGAATATCCTGTGTTGCTTGATTATCTTGGCCAGTTAACAGAAAGTTTGCGTTCTATTCACCAACAGGTGCAGGAGTCCCTACCTCCTGTACCAAAGGGGCCCGGCCATGACATTCAGCCTGGGGATTTTGTGCTTATTAGGAATTTCCAGCTGAAAAAAAGTTTGGAGCCACGCTGGAAGGGTCCTAAGCAGGTTCTGTTGGTGAACAGGACAGCTGTAAAGGTTGCTGGCCAAAAGAACAGGGTTCATGCTACGCATTGCCAGAGGATTCCTTTGCCGTTACCATACAATCAGTGGGAGAAAGAGGGCATGAGCGATACAGAGTACGATTTGGGCTGGATTGTGCAAGATAGATTGTACTTAGTCATAGTACCAACAGAATTAACTGAAATTAGTGGATAATTTTGTACTCACTTTGCCTTTATCTTCTGAACATTAGCTAGGGTGAGAAGAAGTATACTTTACAGGTATACCATCTTTATCGACGTGGGATAGATTAAAAGAGCTTAGGACAGAGCCAGCTCCACTGCCGGTGCTCAAGAGTGCCAACTGATTGATGGACGATAGGAGCCTGTACCAGTGAGGCTTTGACGGACACTTGGAACTTGTATAGTTTCATTGTATTTATGCCTCTTTGCAATCCATTATGCATCCCTTCGGTAGAAAGGTTGCTGATGAAGATCAGCCAATGATTCTTGCTGTACAGCATACTATGATGTGGACACTGAAGAACAAAATAATATGTGTTGTTCTCTTGGTTTTGCTGATAATAATATTGTATGGGGTGTCATGGGTTTTGAAAAATGATCAAAGTGTACCTTTATTCAGTACGGATAAGGTTATCTCCTCGGAGAGAAACAAAAGATCAGCCCCGAGTAACGTATTTCTAGAGACACATAAGAGATTCTTTGGAGAAGGGACAGCTTGTTTCCCCACCTAATCCGTCACTAGTCTGTGGATTGCATATCCATTGTCACTATTGAATTATACTAATACTCGGACACCCCAATTTGCAGTAATGAAAGCATTTGGTTTTGGTTATCCGGGACCGTGTCTTTACCATAGAAAGCCACTGGGAACGGGTTATCCAGGTTGTAATAATAATACATATTGTGACAATTTCTATATGGAAAAACAAAATGTTACATTGGTGGGTTGGCATTACAAGGAATTGATAGTCACCCAGGAGCATGGTTATTATCCTGCTTGTTGTCTCATCGTCAATAGGACTGACACTTCCCGGTATACAAATTGTTCAGGAATAGTGCAGTAAAAAGACATACGATCCCTTTGGTGAATGGCAAATATCCAAGTACTTTTGGAGTGAACTCCAGGTATGCAGCACTAGACTATGAAGGGCCGATTTATGCACACCCAGGGTTTTACTTTTTGTCCAACTGAACATATGCTAATGTCCACAATGGTACAGATGATGTAGCTCTTGGAATGGTGCTGCCTTTGGGTGTACCTTGTAAATATGTTAAGCCTAATATACGAAGGGTTAAAAGGACTCTAATGAAGGAACTCTGTGAGGGAGTGACTGATATAGAAGTTAATATTTATAGTAATGGGATTATAGTAATCGATTACTTTTGGGTATATTCTTTACTCTATTTTCACTTTGGGTGGTACCTCTATGGCGAGAGAAGAAAAGGTTAGAAAATATTTCGGATGCAAGCTGCAAATTCTTTCTAATATTACGGTAGCAGCTTTGCGCGACATCACCACTCAGTTAGAGAGTATGCAAATATATTCGAAACAGACTAGATATGCAGTGGACTTTATTTTAGCTAACAGTGGTGGTGTATGTGCAGTAGTGGGCGATCAGTGTGTGGTCGGGATCAAGAATATGGAAAAGAATATTACCAAACACATACTAGATATCCTTGAAAATGTAAAAGGAATGGAAATTGGAGTTGGTCTCTATTTGGCAGCTTGGGCAGGATTCTTGAGGAAGTGATTAATCTGATTGTGATATTGGTGCTCTGCTGTGCCCTTATTCAGTGTCTTCCCTTCCGCTGCTCCTATTGTACCACTATTCTCACCCCTAGAAAGAAGATATCGATTCACGACACAAATGCTGCTATAATGATTCAGAAAGATATTGAGGATCTGATGAACATCGATGAAGGAATTTTCAAGAATTTCTTCCTCCTTACTGTTTCACTTCCTGATGTTGATAGTATGGAGGGCTCATAACTGTTTATTAATGAATTTCTTATTGCTGTTTGTAGCTTTGTTTCTTCTTGTTGCTGTCAGAAAATGTTTTAGTTCATGCTAAAAGGAGGGTCTGTTAGAATAGAAAATATTTATGCTCTCGCACTGCTCCATGTAAGATAGCATTTGCTGCACAATTCACTATTTGGGTGCCATTTTAGGTTGTTCAAAACTGATCTAGTTCAAATTATGAGAAATGCTTCTGTCTGAGTTTTGTTTCTGCCACGTTCGATTTGTTCCCGTAATGAACACTATGTTCATGTCAGCACATAGCTCTCTCACTAAATAGAGGCCCTCTCCCCCTTGTCTGGTGGCGGGCTCTGGATGGAACAACCTTGGACTATGTTACTTTGTGTAAGATATAAGTGCTGAAACCGTTGTTTCTGTATTTTGCTGTTTAACTGCACCAGCTTGGAAAATTCCAATGTGGGCGTGTTCTCGCCTGGTTACGAAACATACATAATGTATCTTTATGTAGCACTCCTAGCGACTGGGCAGATAAGGTTATGATCTAAGTGCATATTAATAAACAGTTATTGGTTTTTATTTTCTACTGTCTGACCAAGTCTTCATTTAGTACGGAAGGTCATTAGTGACCTGGGTGGACCAAAACGGGTCACTTCCTTCACATTCTAGGTACATTCAGGTACATCTAGCTAGGGTCTGCATCGTAGGAGTGCGCATTATTACTGTCATGTATTTATACGCCTGCATATTTTCATTATTTAGCACTAAGGTAGAAATCTATCATCCATTTAATCTGTCGGTGCTTATAATCGTTTCAGCACACATATTTTACACTTGAATAATGCTGGTTCAATAAATGCTTATTGAAAACTTCCCCATCATTTATTATGGGTATCTCTCTGAGACAAAGGGAGCGCGAGTGACTGAGTGAAAAGTACTGCACTGTTTCCACGATCCCTGATGGAACAGGGTTGTCATGTTCGATAGTTGCCAGAAACTATTCTCTCCTTGGTAAGAGGAGTTTATAGTGGCACTGTGAGCTAGCTGGTATACAAGCGAACGTCTCTGGTGGAGGTGTCTTGAATGAGTCTGGACACAGATCCCACAGTTAATGTTGTCTAAACGCGGAGATCCTATATAGATTTATAGGAATTCCTGGGATGAAGACCACAACGCCTCCCACAAAGCCCTGAATAGACAACAGGCTGACTCTGGATTCCTGTGATTGGGATTTGGGGTTGAGCAGATTTTCCTGTTTTTCCTCTTTTGACTGTTTTCTCTGAACTGTTCTTTGTTTTGCTCTGCAGTTCCTCATTGCAAATCTACCAGGAAGGTATAACAATATTTGCTGTCAGGTGCTACGATCCTTACATACTGGGGGTACATCTGAGGCTCTTAAGGTGGCTGACCTAGGCCCACTTTGTTGTAGTTATGAGTGGGGTTAAGGTGACAGTTGTTTGTGGTAGGGGAAGATGCGGGATGGGTTGTCATGTTTGTTTTTGAATGTGTGACCACACAGTTTACTGATATCAGTTGCATACAGTCCGGTGCAGTGGCTTGGGCACCCCTCCTGTGATTCTGTCTCACCCAACCCACAAGAGTCCTGGTAGAAGGGCATAGCCCCCCTATGCTATTCTACCTTGCTGATGCTTGTTAAGGTACTATGCTGGAATGTCAACATCCCCCTGGATAGCATCAAGCAGTAAGCCATTCTTAGATATGTGAAACCGATCTGCTGGGCATGCACTGCCCCCTCCTGTGCTGTTTTGACTACAATAGGGTTTACCACGCGGGGTTCTCCCAGGGCTCCTGGAGTGTTGCCATCTTGTTGCACAGAAGATTTCCATTAGTGCTGTCTGCCTCCTATGTGGAACCACAGGGGTGATATGTGGGAATTGTGGGTCAGCCAGAGAGCAGGCACTACAATTTCCTGTCTACAGTCAACAACAACAGCTCCAACACACATTACAACCATTTGGGTCCCTTCTGGTAACCTTCCCCCAGGGTGTCAAGGTCGTGGGAGGCGACTTTAATGCCATTCCTAACCCCATATTGGATGTCTCTAGCCCTCAGCAGCTGGGACGACAGGTGTGCTTACAACAACTCTCAGCTTGGGCAGACTCCATAGGGGTTTGCAACGCAATGGCGCACATGGGACACACACACGTCGGTGGCAAACAAGACCCTATTGTGCATTGATGAAATGTGGCTTCTGGTGAAGGATGTCCTCCAGCTTTCATTGAGACCCTTCCCTGGGGAATCCTGGGATATATACCCCTTTAACTTCAGTTTGGTCCCCCACATTGCAACTAAACCCTTATGTGGTGTTTTACTGCTTGATATTTCGCTGACTAAGAATGATTTGATTTTATTGAAGCAGAGATCCAATCTTATTTCAAGGTGAACTGATGTATGGTGAACTGTGGGTGGCCAGCAAACCTACCCTTATGGGTTGGTTAAAGGATATGTATGGGGTAAAGAGATACAGAAACATTGCAGATGTTGACTCTGCAGGCCCAGATTCTCTACTTAGAGAGGATGGTACAGCGACGCCCTCAACTGACATAGACTGACAGCGAGCATTGGTGGTATCACGCGTGCATCAGTACTTGCTAGAAGAGGCAGGCAATGCTGGAGAACATCTCCACAACAGGTGTATGGACAAGGGCATCAGCTGGGACATTTGTATACTGGCTGGCTATCAGAGATGTCGCCTGCACGGTGGTGCCCTCAATTAGGGATGCCTCCATGATAAGGCTCCCATGGTGCACATGTTTTCATAGACTATTATCATACTTTATATGCAAAAGGCCACTGGCCCCCTCGTGAGGGTGCTGCATGGTATTCCATTGCCTTCAATCCCCTTGTCATTGGCAAAAAATCTATGCCCGCTTATTACGGTGGAAGAGATCAAGGAGGCATTCTCACCTATGACTCCATGGAAAACTCCAGGTCCAGGTAGATTCCCGGTTGAATAATTAATTGCAAAGAATCTGGAGTCTTCTCCAACTGCTAGCAATGTACAACAAGGTGGTAGATGAAAGGACATCTCGCTCAGGTTAGATATGGCCACGAATGTCATGATCCTGAAATCAGGCCAGCAGCTGGACAGATGTTGCTCCTACAGGCCTATCTCCCTCATTAATTCTGACATCAAGGTAGCTGCCAAAGTTTTAGCTAACCAGCTACAGTACACCCTGCCTTACTTGATCAATCCAGATGAATGTGACTTCATGCCAAGCATGGGCTCTCGGCACTGAATCTGAAGGGTCCAGGAAGCCCTCTCCCAGGCACATTGCCTCTATGTTTATCAGCTCTGCTGATAGTGGGTTTTGAGAAGGCCTTTGTTGCTGTTTACTGGTGCTTCCTGGACACTTTTCGGTCTCCTTTATGCCAACCTGACACCCTCGTCTGGGTCATTGGAGCCCTTTCACCTCCATTCTCGATCCTTAAAGGCACCTGACACGGTTGTTCCCACTCCTCTTTTATTCACCCTGGTGATTGGATCCCTGGCCCATCTCATCTGCTGCAACGCTAGTATTCACGGATGGTCTTGGGACGGAGGCCCAGAAGAGTACATAGCGCTTTAGCAGATAAAATCTTGATGTTCTTGGCAAAGCCACAGACCTCGGTCCCCATTGTATGGTGATCCTCCAGTTATATGGAGAGGCATCTGGTGTCCAGTTGAACAGATCCAAATCCCTTTTGGAACCTATTGCTGGGGATACCGATAGCTGTTCATGGCAAACCTCAATCTTGTTACTCCATTTCTCCTTTAAATGCTTAGGTGTTTATATCGCGTGCTTCCTGGACTTCACCTGGAGCCTTAACCTGACTCTTTTGGTCAACAGGGTGAATGGAGATGTGCAGAAGTGGGGCTGTCAACCGTTTAATGTCTTGGGAAGGGTGGCCCTTTTTTAAATTATGGTTTTGCGCTGTCTTTTGCATATTTTCTCAAACTTTCCCCACCCTATTTCTACGCATTGGCTCCAAATTCTGGCCTTGAAGATCAACACTTTTTGCTGGGCTGGTGGCCACCATCGAGTGGCCTTTGTGAATGGCTGAGCAATTCCCTTTCAATGGAGTGGATGGGAATGGCAGACCTATATTCTTGTTATCTGCCCTCGCAGCTAGTCACTCTCAACGACTGGTTCAGCAGGGGGTGGCATGACCTAAGCTACTGGGTGGAGCTGGCCTTGCTTGGCATAGACAGACTAATTGGCCTTCTGTATGGGGCCCTATTCCCCAAACCCTCACTGACTGTACTCGAGTAGCGCTACTGTGCTTGAGAGTATCACGCCTCTTTATGGGTTGGGATCGTAAGCTTACTGGGGTTACCCCCCTGTGGTAGGAGACATGGTTGCACCACACTGGTGTTCCGGAGGACTTTGCATGCTGGATCAAATAAACTTCATTCACCTTAGAGATGCTTGGGCAGGCACTGGCGTGCAGTCATTCCAGGGGCTACAGGAGCAGTACCAGCTCTCCCATAACCAGTTCCATATATAGCTGCAGCTGCTGCACGCCCTCTCAGCCAATATTCCTCCTGACATGCAGATTCTGCAATTCAACCCCCTTGAGGCTAAACTGTGTTTATGTGTGTCTAGAATAGGCCGCCATTTGTCTTTGTTTTTCATTATTCCATGTGGCCAGGGAACATTTTGTATTGTCAGTGTCACCATAGGCCTGCATGTGTTCTTTGTTTTCCAGGCCTCTTGTTTGATGTTGTTCTGACCATGTGGCCGGCGACTATTTTGTGTATCCAGCCAGGGTTCTTTGCCCAAAGGCTTGCATTTCCCCCTTGTTTGTGGCCATGCCTCCTTGATGGTTGCTGTTGTTCTGGCCATAAGGCTGGTGGCCATTTTGTGCAGCCAGCCAGTGAGCTTTCCCCATAGGCCTACATATCTTCTCTTTGTTCCCCATGCCTCCTTGCTTGCTGTTTGACCATATGGCTGTTGGCCATTTTGTGTAGGCATCCAGTGGCTTTTGTCATTGGGTTGCATGTGCTGTTCTTCTGTCATTATGTTGTGGCCATGCATCCTTGCTTGCTGGTTTGCCATGTGGTCAGTAAGTGGCCATGTTTTGTAGGTAGCCAGTGTGCTTTTGCCATAGTCCTGTATGCCTTCTTCTCTTTGTTCCCATTCCAAATGCCTATTTGCTCTGTGTTGTTGTTGTTGATGACCATCTGGCAATGGCAGGCAGCCATTTTGTGTGTCCTTTGCCATATGCTTGCATGGATGGTTAAGCAATGAGATAGCAGTTCAATATATTAAAATGCATGAAATGAATGAGGATAATGTCATTTATTTAAACAAGGTTGAAAAAAATGCAATATATTTTTTGTTATTGTTTACTCTTTATTTTTTTATATATGTATGTGTATATATATATGTATATAAGTATATATATATATATATATATGTATATATATATATATATATATATATATTCTTTTTTTACCATCTTTATAACATCTGGCATCAATGAATCAACCCCATGACTGCTATAGGTGCACAATAAGTACATGCAAAGGTTTTCTTAGTTTAACTTTACAGAACTCAGACTTAACCCCTTCGACGCGCATGACAAAGCCAGCTCGTCATGGACGTTACCTGCGCTACGCGCATGACGAGCTGACTTTGTCACGTAACGCGCGATTTTCAAAATCTCAGCGCGCAGCGAGAAAACCCGCTAGCGCGCATGCGGCTAATAGATATATGTCATTGCTTGTCTGATCCAACTTAATTTGGAGTCTGTACAACTAATCATCAAAACTATGATAATTTGCCAAATTCTTAATTTGCTGACAAATGTATAGATTTAAACAAAAAGAAAAGAGAAAGAAGCCTAACAACAACACAGGGATTTCTCGCCCTCAACTTTGTGTTTTAAACACATAATAAAAAGCATATTTAAGCTTCGCCGGACATTATTTGTCCCTGCGGACATTCTCCTACACTGATTAAGGGTTCATCATCACGTTGTAATTATAATAGTCCTGAAGATGGTTTTCAAAATTGAATAAGAAGACCGAAACGTCAACCATCAAGTCCATTTCTTCAGTCTCCATTGATTTTGCATTCATTCTCTTTATTATTTTAATAGGAACGTTTGGCTTTTATTAATTGTGATTGGACTTGTATTATTCAAATGTTCATTAGGAGAATTTTTCAATTCCTTTGTTCATTTGTTACAATGATTGAATCTATATGATCTGTACCCTTTTGATTCATATATCATATAAAGAATGATTTTTTGAATAAGAAATCTTCCCCGTGTTGTTGTTAAGCTTCTTTCTCTTCTCTTTTTGTTTAAATCTATACATTTGTCAGCAAATTAAGAATTTGGCAAATTATCATAGTTTTGATGATTAGTTGTACAGACTCCAAATGAAGTTGGATCAGACAAGCAATGACATATATCTATTAAGTCTGAGTTCTGTTAAGATAAACTAACAAAGCCCTTGCAGGTACTTGTTCTCTTCTATATTTGCCCGAACCCGCAAGGGTACATTGGATTACCCACCCTCCTTTTCATAGGTGCACAATGGCAATCATTGTGTAAGGATTATTTTGACTGACCTCCCTGAGTGCCACATCTCATGTGATGCATTGCACTTACAGCAAATAATTACAGCTGAATTGTTTTGTTGTTTTTGTTGATGTTGCTGTTTCTAATCCAACCTTAGTGTACCGTCACCATAAAAGCTTATGTTGGTGTTGTTTACCGTTTTACGAATGAACCCCGCATACTATTGTTTATTATGTATAATAACTTAAATAAGCTCATTATGTTTGTTTGTAATACTACTTGAACTGTAACAATGCCATGTTTCACTAATATTTTTATTGCTTGTTTTCTTTTAGATTTTCAAGAGAAGAGACATCACCCACAGTATTGCCAGATAGAAGGCCTGTACACGAGGCGGACTGTGACTGACTATGTAACACAGTCATCTCTTCAGCTTTTTGTGAAGCTAAGTGCCACTGCCAACTCACTGCTTCAAGATTGCACCAAAGAAAGGTGCTGCCAAGAAAGTGGTCAGTGGGAAGCAGAAGAAGCAGAATTCCACCACTGGTGTGCTGACCACAAAGTTTTTCTGGAAAGTTGTGCCTGCCACACTGGCCCCCGGCGAGCAGGCTGTGAGTAGCACTCCTGCATTAACGGCACCACCTCCCCAACCTAAGCCCAGGACCATGTCTGTCAGTGAGGCAGCCAGTGCAATCATGTCGACGCTGGCGAGTAGTGATGTTGAATTGTCCCTTTAGCAAAGTAGTACACAATCATTTCAGGAAACACAGGAAATTGGACAGCAGCTGCAACCAGTAATGGATTTGTCTGATGTTAGAGCAGAACAGGAGGCTGGGCTTCCTTCAGAGCAATAAGTCGAACCTCCTCTTTCAGAATCATTGGCTCCCACATCTCCAGGAAGGAAATGGATGGGTAGAACAGCACCATCTTCTCCAAGTACCACTTCTGATAATGATGATAAGAATATTGAGTGTATCCTGAAAGAGACCAGGAGACAGCAGGATAGGCAAGGGAAAATAAAAGTTCCAGAATGACTTAGACTTATGTTAGGGGATGAAGTGGAGGGTGATGATGATGAGGTAGTCATGGTGGAAGGTGTCAAAGAGGAATATGACATTGCTATTCAACCAGCTTCGAGGGATTTGGCACAGTTAGCATCGTCACCAGCTCCCATATTTGCAAAACCCCCACTGAGACCAGCACAAATCCCTGTCTCAGGAGAAGCAGAGAGGCAATCAATGACATGCCCACCTACCATCAGTTTGTCTTCAGGTATTGACAGTAGCCTGGTAAAAAAGTACTACGCCCCAGTTTGGGACTTTTTTACAGTTAGCAGAGAGGGAGAGCACATTGCAATATGCACAATTCACCACACAAATGTTCATCAAGGTAGGTTTGGTACACGTTAAAGCACCAAACAATCAAGTGAGAAGACCATCTTAAAAAAATGACTAAATGTGTTGGAGGAAGAGCTGGGGAACATCAGCTACAAGCCAATCACGGGGGAAAGTGATGATGATGAGGAAGAAGAGGATGACATCTCCTTCATGCAAAGAAACCCTGTCCCCAGCAGTGTGCCAGCAGATTCACCCACCTAAGCGAATTCGTAGTGACACAAGAAGAGTGAGATGATGGAGACACTGCGGCATAGTTACTGCCCCACCACCACCATCAAGCAAATTCAGTCCACCACTGGCATCTACCTCTCAAAATATGTCTGTGTCAGTGCTACAAGAAGTGATGAAAATCATTGCTGCTATAATGGCCATGTTAAGGCAGGAGGGACCCTACGAGCGAAACCACCCAACTGCACGTTTGTCCAATGGGAAGCTCCTCCCTTTTCATTTGTGGAAGGAGTGGGATTTCTAGAATGTTTGGCAGCCATCTACCCAAAATGGATGGTACCAAGTAGGACCTTTTTTTATCATAGTGGCTGTTCCAGTGCTTCAATACGATGCACTGGAACAGCCAGTTGGACTCTGGCAGTTGGACAAGCTTTGCAGCAAAGTGTTGTTCACACCATCCACCTGACTAAAGACATGTGCACCAGTTTGCAGGCGACAGATTACATGTTCATCACTGCACACTGGATCTCTTTTGCAGCGGTAAAGCAAAAGATATATTCAGGTCTTGGCCCTGAAGAAAGTTTTAAGAACGTTTGGCGGCATGCAATAGTGGCCATGTTCAACCTGAAGAAATCACATACAGCTGTAAACATCTTGGAGGAATTTAACAGCTAGGTGTATGAATGGCTGAGATGAAGAGGTCTTAGAATTGGATACTGACCTCCTGCAGAAGAATCTGCACCCATTTCATCCATTCTTTAAAAGAAATTATTCAACAGAATAATAGAGCACCAGTTAAAGCCCTGAAACAGGAGGTGCCAACACGCCTGCTCGAGCAATACAAACAGAATAATTACTATGCCATTCAAAGAGGAGGGGATGCAGCTGGGAAAGATGGGCTGCAACAAGTAAGCAATATTTTATTTATATTGCATAGTTACTTAAAACCATTTACAATTCATCTTAAAAAGAAAGACAATCCTAAACAAGCATTTGCAATGCAATAGGTCTCGCATTAGGAAAGTTTGACCTATTGGTATTGTAAATGACAAATTTTGTATTTATGTGTTGGTTTTGAAAATAGCGAAATTAATAGCTTTGTCATTTACAATGCCAATAGTTTTAACTTTCGCAAATGTGACACCTATAGCATTTGTAATGCAATATGTGTTGTATTTACGAGACTTAGATGTATTGATATTACAAATAACAATGGCTTTTATTTATTTTTAATAATGAATACTTAAATAAAAGTTATTGTAATTTATAATGGCAATAGCTTAAACTTTGGTAAATAACTTTTATGAAGATTATGTGTAGTGTATTATATTGTGACGAAAATCCAAGAACAGGAGTGAAATATTAACATATTTATGTGACATTTTTAATAAAGCTTGAAACATTGAGAGAACATATTTGAATCAGTTGTTGTTGAATGGTTGCACAGATTGATGTTGTGGTGGCGTTCAGTGATGCTGTGGTCGCGCATAGTGATGTTGTGGTGCCCCTGAGTGATGCTGTGGTGATGCAATAGATAGAGTGAGTGCGATAGATAGATAGAGTGTGTGCGATAGATAGATAGAGTGAGGGCGATAGATAGAGGGAGGGCGATAGATAGAGGGAGGGCGATAGATAGATAAAGTGAGGGCGATAGATAGATAGATAGATAGAGGGCGATAGATAGATAGACATAGATAGAGTGAGGGTGATAGATAAGAGTGCGATAGACAGATAGAGTAAGGGAGATAGATAGATAGATAGACAGATAGATAGAGTGAGGGTGATAGAGAGAGGGCGATAGAGAGATAGATAGAGGTGTAGAGAGAGGGGTGTAGAGAGAGAGAGGGGTGTAGAGAGAGAGGGGTGAAGAGAGAGGGGTGTAGAGAGAGAGGGCTGTAGAGAGAGAGGGGTGTAGAGAGAGAGGGGTGTAGAGAGAGAGAGAGGGGTGTAGAGAGGGGGGTATAGAGAGGGGGGTGTAGAGAGAGAGGGGTGTAGAGAGAGAGGGGTGTAGAGAGAGAGGGGTGTAAATAGAGGGGTGTAGAGAGAGCGGTGTAGAGAGAGAGGGGTGGAGAGAGAGAAGGGTGTAGAGAGGAGGGTGTAGAGAGAGGGGTGTAGAGAGAGAGGGGTGTAGAGAGAGAGAGGTGTAGAGAGAGAGGGTTGTAGAGAGAGAGGGGTGTAGAGAGAGGGGTGTAGAGAGAGTTTGTTTATCCTACTCTCAGCTCCTGTTCCTTCTGTTATCGAATTACAACAATCCATTACTCAGTGAAATGATTTGTTTATCAGACTGACCGTTTGCATGAAGTGTTTTAATGACTCTAAATTTCCGGTGTATGATATATGATTTCACACAATTGTTCTGCGTTACGCAATTCTACATTGTGCTAAGAAGTACTCAATTCGTAAAAAAATATAGTCACATCTCGAATCTGCTACCATTAGATTAATAAAAGAAATAAAATTATATTTTTGTTGAACGATTACAATATTGTTTTGCTTAGACAACTCAGCGTTTGAAAAAGAGCATTGAATGTTGAATTAAAAAGTGTGTCAGCTGGCTACTCAAGTACCTGTTAGTTGCTTGATATGCACCACTTTCAACATTTCATAGTCTATTCGTCGCTGTGTGCATCTTGGACTTAAAACGTCTTTGCCCACACTGATTGAACTTCACAGCAAAACGCGCCATTAATAGTACACTCCCGAACACGGGTCGTTTATCAATACATTCACGACCCTTAGGGCAACCCATGTCATCGGGGAAGTAAGTCCCTCTTTCCATTTCACATTATTTACATCATCTTGCAGTCACTCAGATTGTTTACAATTTACAGATGTCTTGTTTCTGTAGATTTTTCATGCTGCGCATGACTCTAACACAGTGCATGCACTGAACGGAACCTCTAGATGTCTAGATGATGTCAGGTCATGAGTGGGTGTTCATCAAAGGCCCCCATTAGGCAAGGCGTGTTTCATGAAGGGATGCAGATTGCATGCTCATGCAATTATTGGCCTCTCAGAGCGATGTTCGATTGTGTGACACAGCGCGAGTCTGTTGCACGTGTTAGTCTTTGTGTGTGTGCAAGGGCATAGTGAAGGGGTGACACAGGTAAGAGTCTGAAAAAGTCCGAGTGACCAGACCGTGATGAAGAAGAGGGAGCTGATGTGTGAAATAAGCAGGGGCGCATTTCAGCAAAATATGGATGCAACAGAAAGAGAGAATGCATGGAAAGAAGGAAGAACTGGAGTGAATGTTTAACTCCTAATCTGCCTCTGACTTCCACAGAACTGTAAAATTCAGTGCAACTGAAACATCTTCTATTCTTGTTATTCACAACGTTGTGACTGGTGCTACTCATTCTATGATACTGACAGTAAGCATTGGTAAAGTCAATAGATCTGGCTTGTGTTAGGTGCATGCCATTGTTGTGCGATATATATCTGATGCACTTAAAGAAAGCTCCGGTACTAAATCATGATCACGGGGCGCTCTGTCTCAAGAACAGGATTTGGGCTCAAATTTTTAAAGCTTTTTGGAAAGTAATTCTCGCTATGCTTTTTTTGCCATGCCCCCTTTGGACACCCAGCCCTCACCTTTTTGATCCCTCTTAAAGCACTGAGAATGGGGGGGTCAGAGATCACTTCAAATTCTAAAAATACGTCTGTGGAAGAAGCCCTTACTTGTACATTTCTGGCTGGGCTCTATGTTGAGCAAGGTGCATGCAGCTGGGGGGCAGCAATGGCAGTGACTGCACACTGGCATCACCAGGTCTCTGCGAGGCATTATATTACAGTTGGTAACTTTAGAAAAACAAGGAGCACCCACGCCAGTCAGTTCACTTTTTTAAGTACATTTTGGGGCAATTTCTCTTCATTTCTAAGTTTCCTTCTACCACCAATATTACAGCATAGCCTGCTTGCACATGGAAAGGGTAGTCAACAGTAGAGACAGCCAGTGTGGTTGCAAAAGCCAATGAGAAACAGGACGGTGAAAAGATCCCCTACCTACACATTGTAAAAAAAGATCAGTATGTGGGTCTGTGTGATAAATATCTAGTGGGCCGAGTTCTGACATGGGGCAACTTCAGAGTTTTCAACTTGATCAGTGGTCTCTCATGTGATTGTGGGGAATACTGTTTTGATATTCATACCGTAAACACAAAACGAAATTTCCCTAAAAGGAAAAAAAATAAAACTGACGATTTTAACGCCGCACCACTTCTCTGCTTGCGATAAAGGATTACTCAAGCGTGCCACACCACGTGTCATGCAAACATCATACTAGGGGCAAACTTAAGTAATTTCACGCATTTTGTGTCAGACAAGTAGTGAACTATGAATAGGCATGGGAACGATTACTGCACCCTGATGCCAAATATAGCGCTTTGCTGATAGTATTTTAGAAACAACCCCAGGCAAGAAGCGGGATATTCTGTCCAGTGAAGCAAACACAATGAAAAAAAATGTTAAAATAGGTCCCAGCACAAGACAATACACCCTAGACCACACGACTCTCCAGTCTTCCCCCACCCCATCACTACATTTATTAATGCTGTGTCCCTCCTCCATAACTTGCCCTCGACAAGGGTAAGAAAAGCTTTGTGCTGTCACATTACTTTGAACACATCAGTGGTCTCCCTACCCCCACCCCCATCCCCACACTTCTAGACCTTCGCGTAACACTGGGCAGCGCAGTTCCAATATATCAACGGTCAAAAACCGCACCAGTGAAACCCTGCATCGTACATTACTGCTGCATGACCACTAACCTCTCTGAATCCAAAGCGTGCCCTCTGTTAATACTCACAGACTGCACTAATCAAACGCGCCTCTTCCTCGACACCCGAACACTGACCCGCAGGCGTTTGTGTGGAGAGTCCGAACGCCCTACGCATGAGCGCGTGCGCGCCTCCTCATCCGGCCGGCGGATCTACGAGGAGCCCGTCATAGCAACACAAGCCCGTGCAGCCGCCACCACCGCAGGACGAGAGGAGCCCGAGAGACCCGGTGAGTGGGGTGGGGGTGTGTGGGTACGTGCGTGTGGGTGTCTGTGTGTGTGACGTGTGAGCCCGTGAGTGGTGTGGGGTGGGGGGTGCGTGCGTGAGTGTCTGTGCGTGTGCGACCCGGTGAGTGGGGTGGGGGGGCTGTGTGTGTGCGCGTGAGCCCGTGAGTGGGGTGGGTGCGTGTGTGTGTGTGTGTGGGTGTGTGCTCGCGTGTGTGTGTGTAATCTGCTTCCTGGCAATGTGGGACAGGAGACGTGCGCGCTCACATGGGGGAATCTCCTGCGCGTGCACATCCCCTGTCTCACATTCCCAGCAAGCCAACAGCAATAGGTCTTTCGCTTGACAGCGAGACCTAATAAAAAGCACCAATCACATTAGTTCACAACAGCTGAACGGAAGCTCACAGGAGAGTGTGCACATGGCCAGCAGAAGCGGCAGTGAGGCGGCTTTTTAGATAACTTGTTGATTTTAAATAATTCCATTACATGAGAGCCCACCGTGGTTAAATAAAAATCACCAATCACATTAGTTCACAACAGCTGAATGGAAGAGCACAGGAGAGTGTGCACAGGGCCAGCAGAAGCGGCAGTGAGGCGGCTTTTTACATAATTTGTTGATTTTAATTAATTCCATAACATGAGAGCTATCGTAGAAATGATATATTGTAAGCCGTTCTTTTAACCGTAATGGTGTCAGCGACAACAGATCTGCAGCGCCCTGGAGAGTCAAGCGCGTGCAACTTGCCTAAAAAAAATGCGAGGCACGGAAGTCATTAGGCGCGATCACAACAACAGATCTGCAGCTCAGATCTGCAGCGCCCTGGAGACTCAAGCACGTGCCACTTGCCTGAAAAAAGCGCGTGCAACTTGCCCAAAAAAAAAACGAGACACGGAAGTCATTAGGCGCGATCGCAAAAACAGATCTGCAGCGCCCTGGAGAGTCTGCACACGTGATGCAAGCCCGACTGCAGAATCACGTCCTCGAGATGAAATCGCCGAAGTGAAGCGCGTAACCACTCCCTGTGCCCCATTCCCGGCAAACCCACAACAATAGGTCTTTCGCTGGGGCAGCGCTTCACGCTGCTAACACCAGCGAGACCTAAAAATGCATTTGTATACGAAACTTTCAAAATCAGTATATAAAAATCAATATATATATATTAATATTTGTATCTGTACATTCGTGAATAAAAACAGCAAGCATATACCAGTGTGTCCACATTAGTGAGTTGCTTGCGTAGGTTAAGATATTATAGTTATTTAAATGATGTCTTATCCGTCTGGTTAGTGGGGCAAGTTGGCTTATTAGTCTAAAGTGACTTTCATCATGCCTGACCCTTCATTTTCCGTAAGCCTGTTTCGAAGCTTGGCCATGTATTTCCCAAACTTGGCCAGGTCTGATGGAAGAGTGCAGGAGAAAAGTACCGAAACGGCTTCTTTTACTGTTCGAACCCCGTGTCGTAGCCAGATTTGTTTTGAAAAGATCCATCGGGGCAAGAGCATCTCAGGGCAGCAGCAGATCATGTGTAACAGAGATTCGTTTTTGTAGTTGCAGAGTCTGCATCTTATTTTGTATTCCAGGGACCTCCACCCAGAGTTTAGCTCTTTAATTTGGAGGGGCACTAGTCTGGCCCATATGATGTTTTTGAGTGCTTTCCTTCCAAGTGCTTGGCTGAGGTAGGGCTGTGTTTTGTGCCCTATAGATGATGTTGCCAACCCGGGTGGTCCTCTTCCTGTTATGAATTCTGCTAGATCATTTGTATTTGACGAATAAAGACATTGTTTGTTTATCGCCAGGTAGTATGTTGGTGCATCTTTCCAGTTTTCAATTGCAAGCCCCAACGTTTCCACTGCTTTTTCCTTGTAGCTATGCCACGGGTTAGCGGTGTCTCCGTAAATTGGCTTCAGCATGCTTTCTAAACTTCCAGCTGGGGCAGTTAAAACTTGATAAAAGTATTTAGCATGTGTTCCCAAGCATTCCTTACTTTGTTGCTTTAGGCCAAACTCCAAACGAATTAGACTATGACGAGTGTGTTTGGGAAGTTTAAAAATACGTTTGTATGCCTGGCATTGTACTTTATCCAACATTGCCTCCATTTTGCCTGGGAACGCCTGTTGTGCATATCCTGCGGTTGCCCTGATCTTGGCTTGTAGTACCTTTCTAATGGGAGCTGACGTTGGGCTCTGCATGAGCTCACTTAATTTGCATATCAAAAAAATTATTGCTTATGCTCTGGCCTTCATTTTGTGCGTATGTGATATAGCTTCCCCACGTGCCATTTCAGTGAGGCTTTTTTTGGGAAGTGGCCAAAAACAACAACTTTTGTTTTTTGCGCGTTGATTGTGAGCTTGTTGATTTCATTGTACTTATTTAAGGCTTCTAGCCCTCTTTGCAGCCCAATTTTTGTGTGGTCCATTACCACTAAATCGTTCGCATATTGCAAAATTTGCAGTTTGTTTCTCCCGATTTTTGGGGTTGCAAGGCTGGCATTCAGAAGCTTCTTCCCCAGATCTGCAGTATAAAGATTAAACAGCGTGGGGGCGAGTACGCAGCCCTGTTTTAATCCACGATTTGTCTGACACTTCTTTGTTATAGTATTGTCTGCTAGTTTTACTTGGATCCAGGTATTGCTATATAATGAAATGATTATATATATAACACAAGGGAACCCAAAGGTGCAATGAGCTAGGGACCTTGGTTTCCCACGTCTCACAAGGACCCCCATTGAGGACCTGTGCCCCCTCAAGTTACGGTAGGCGGACTCCGACCGTGATTCGCACTTATACCGTTATACTCCTCCCGTTTCCAGTGGGCTTATTATTATTTATTTTCTTCGTAGATTTGCCCGACATCGTGACACCGTAGCAGCGTTCCCCGGGTAAGCAAATGTTCACCTGCAGCATGCTTGATAGTACCACCACATTCTTTCCTCCACCCTTAACTCTCCGTCCCATTCCCCCACAGGAATTTTATATCGTTACAGTGCATTATGGTAACCACTGAGCCATATTTGGCTGTTCTGGGTAAGCTTTGCATATAGCGAACCATTGCATGTTTGAGGTTTACTTTCCCTCTGCATTTTATTCAGCGCGCCACTTAAGCACCCGGCCTTTCCGGCCTGTATTTAGTGTCATTACGGTTTTAATAAGCCAACCTTTTTGCGTTAAAGGCATTCCTTTGCCACTTGTTGCGTTCTGACGGTCGTGTGCCCATCCTGGTTGCTGGTATTCGTTCCGGCACTTTCACCTGACCTGTCACCTTTTATTTCCCTCCGTCGTCCCTTTCACTTTCTAAACTCATGCATTAACAGTCACTATAAGGGTATAACTACGCGTATGCTGCCAGTACCTTGTTGTCACGTGCACATCTTTGTAGGACTCACAGGACTGTACGCTAACATGGTTTTACCTGCTTATATGCATTGAATGGTTGACATGCCTATATATGTTTCTAATTTGTTCTTTGTTTTCCCTCCCCTTTTTTCTAATTTTTCCCTTTTATTGTTTATATTGGCAAAATAATCCCACAGTGTGGGAACTAGTTATATATGTGTTCATTAGGCAATCTATTGTTGTCCTGAGGATGAACCTTGTATTTTAACTGGGTTCGAAACGTCGTCGACCTGAATACACTAAATGCATAACTATTTTGTGATTTACTATTTGCATATGTGTATAATATGTATTGTCTGTGTATGATTAACGATATCCAGACCGCCACAATTTGCCTATAAATCCCCCTGTTCGTTTTCCCTTGAGTGTGTTAGTCGGGCACCGGCTGGTGTCCCACTTGTATCACACTGATTCTTACATGTATTCTATTCATTGGAAATTAAACTGTCCGGCTGGACATAAGATATAGAACTATCTAGTCTATATTTATTTGGATTAATTGTTTCTTGTCTAGGGACCATCGTCTCAGTTGATATATAATGAAATGATAGCGTTAAGGAGTCCTGCTGGGATGTGCCAATTGCTCAGTTTTTTCCAGAGCTTATTTCGGGGTACCCCGTCAAAGGCGGCTGAATAGTCTACAAAACATGTGAAAATTGGTTTGTTGTTTTTACAGTTTGCTTGCTGGCTCAAGTATGACATGGCCACGATGTTATCAATTGTGGAGCATCCCTTAAGAAAGCCAGTCTGGTAGTGGGGGGAGGATTTCGTTCTCTTTGATCCATTTGTTTAGTTCCTTCAGTAGAGTACTGGGGCTTTCCCTTCAATGTCCAGGAGAGCAATGAGTCGATAATTTTTTGGGTCTGTGTTGTCCTCCTTCTTGAAGATAGGATGCAAGAAGGACCCTCGCCACAAGTCTGGTACTTGTGCTTTTAGTCTACATTCGGTAAACAGTGTGGAGAGAATTCTACTCCAGTAACCTGGATCTTCTCTGAAGGTTGCCCCGGGGAGGCTATTAGGCCTAGGAGCCCCGTCTCTTCTTATCCTGCTTATCACTTGTTTAACTGAGGTGCCATCTTGTTCTTTTCCAAGTGATTCTGCGCGGGCTTCCGTAACAGTTTCTTCTCCAGTTGCAAGTAGGACCTCTTGTTTTTCATGGGCTGCGATAGATGCTTTCTCAGTGTAGATTGAGGCAGCGTACCTTATCCAAACATCGGCGTGTACTGAGTTGCGCCTATCCACTTTGCCGTTCTCCAAGTTTGCAATATATTGCCAAAGTTGTCGTTGTTTGTTGGGTTTTGAAAGCTTGTGTATTGTTACCCTGTCATGCTCTAGTTTCTCCTGTTTGAGTGACCATATTAAGTGTCTCTTCTTCTTTGATAGGTCTGTGCATTTCTCCCTGGTTTCTTTTTGTTCCTCTAATTTTGTGTAATCGTTTTGCTCTTTTTAATTTGCGCGACAACATAGTCAAATTTGTATTATGTCTAAACCTTGAGGTAAGCATTATATTTCCCGGGCCACTGACATTAGGATTGTTGACCAATTTAGCTTTTAGGTTTCCTATCCACTATGTCCAGTTTTCCATGGGCTGCAACAAATGTAAATGTAAATGTAAATGTTTTTGTACTTGTATAGCGCACAGCTACCCAACAAGGGTCTCCCGGCGCTTGTACTCATACTGCTGAGGAACCCTTCCTGGCTTTCCTTGTGAAGTGTCCACTCCTGGACACCCCCATGGTGAAACCAGGCATCCCCAGCGCTGTTGGGGGCCGTTGTGGAGATTAAGCAAGCTATTGCCCAGAGTTGCAGCGTGGGGCCCATGATTAGAATAGGCGCTGAGGCGAGAATATCAGGTCAGAGGAATTTATGAGCCCGAGACCCGCCGAGGCAGGAATCGAACCCTGGTCCCGGGCCTGAGCTCTGCATCAAGGTCTGCCGCTCTAACCATTTGAGCCGCACATCTCCACAATGTGGACCAGTCAAATGCCTGATACAGATGATGCTCCCTTTTGAGGTTTCTATGCATAAAGTTAGCAAGACAAGCAGTACAATGGGCCAAGCTATCCTGTTGCTACATCTCCTACAAGACCAGGTAAAGAAGGCGTCTGAAAGGTTCGCCTTATATAAGGCTGCAGCATGACATCATCGAGTCCAAAGAGTACAAATGTGCCACACAACTTGATCCACGATACAAAGAAATTCTGCCCACTTTCATCCCTTTTTCTGAAAGGGACGTTTTAAAATACAAGAGGTGGATCGTATGTCAAGCCGGAGACTTGGAAGAAGAACTGCTTGAACTTTGAGTCCGACCCCGCAGTTCTGGGGTGCTGCCATCAACTTCTAGAGCGGGCAGTTTTGTTTCACAGCAGCCAACAACACCATCAACAAGAACACCGGCAACAACAGCAAAAGATGGACCGGACCCAACCTCTGCATTGTATTGGTTTCAATTGGTAGGGCTCAAGTCCAGTGCAGAGGCGATAGCAAAACAGGGAGAACAAGTGGCAGCATCAATGACCTTCCGCAGGATGTTTCAGGAGAATCTGGATTATCTAAAAGAGGTCTATGTGGATCAAAATCCATTAATGTGCAGGTATGGGAAGATGCACCAATGGCAAGAGCTCAGCAGGCTGGCAATAAAGTATCTAGCTTGTCCTGTCACCTGTTTGTCTGTTGAATGTGTGTTCAGTGCAGCTGGTGCGGTCATCACAGTGAGAATGACCAGTCTCTTGCCTCA
The DNA here is from genome assembly GCF_964261635.1 of Lissotriton helveticus. NCBI lineage: Eukaryota > Metazoa > Chordata > Amphibia > Caudata > Salamandridae > Lissotriton > Lissotriton helveticus. The sequence goes on from NC_136059.1 coordinate 429,642,045, forward strand.
AAATGTGGAGAGATTGACTATGATCAAAAGGAACCAACATTTTATACCACACAATTACACCGTTCCTGAAACAGCAGCATAAGAGGAGGAAGAGGGTGTTTGGTCCAAAATTGAATCAAATGTGTTAGCTGACCAACTTCTAGGTATAACACCTGAGTTTAAGGACAACACTATTTCCCAGACTAAGTATGTCAGCGCCTCATAAAACTTTTAAAATGTTTTCTTGTTGAACTTAGTTCTTTCTTTGTAAACATATATATATATATATTGCCGGATTGCAGTTGGACCAGTGTGCATTGTAGAAGCCTCTGCAATTCCTTCATGAAATTGGGGACAATACCTGCACCCCTCGCATGCCTATTGCCTAATGCCTATTGCTTTTTGCATCACTTAGGGCTGCCCCGTAAAATCAATCAGAGTCTAACAGAGTACTTGCAAGGCGCCCTACTTACCCGTGAGGGTCTCAAGGTGCTGAGGGGAGGGGGGTGCTGCTACTGTTCGAAGAGCCAGGTCTTGAGGAGTCTTCTGAAGGCGAGTAGGTCTTGGGTCTGCCGTATGTGGGTGGGTAGGGTGTTCCAGGTCTTGGCGGCGAGGTAGGAGAAGGATCTGCCGCCGGAGGTCGCACATTGGATGCGGGGGACAGCAGCGAGGGCGAGGGCGAAACTATTTTATATGTACAGAAATTTCTGCAAATACCAAATGCCAATGTGTTTCCTGCCTCAAAGGTGATTGAATACCTAATACCTGAACTACTTTTTTGCTCTGGTGAATGCAAATAATGGTTCATCAGCGAAGATGTTATTAACTGTAGCAATTGCAATAACATTCTGCCTTGCTGAAATAAAGTATTCGTGTTGTGAGAGGGCCTCCAAGCTCTTGGCGTCTTGTTTATATATATATACATATAAATTTATATATATATTCCCAAAAAGAATGCCCTGCATTCAGAGACGCACTCCTCCAGCTGCTCAGTTTTATAACCATTTATTGTCAAAGAACAGGATTACAGCTCCGACTTGCTATGTCCATTGCCTTACGCGTTTCAGAACATTCATGATCTTTCTTCAGAGGCCATTTCAATTCACAGCAGTTCTTTGGAAACCCACAGTTCCCTACGTGCTTTAATTGCTTTTAAAGGCCTCCGGTGGGCCTTTCTAGATAGAGTTAATCACAGTGCATGCGGAACTTGTAGTACAGATTCCATAATAATTTTTTACCTCCAGTGGTTCTGTGCATTTTAAATCATTTAGTGGACCAATTCTTGCCCTCCAGTGGGCCTCAGAGCTGGAAGCTTGTTCCACAATACATGACATCAGCTGCGCCGTCCTCACAGCCTGAATAGTTCACGGCAGACGAGTCCTTTTGATTAATGGGTGGTGCGAACTTTCACGGCTGGATATATATATATATATGTGATTGTATTGCATTTTTTATGTATCTGTATGTATGTATCTGTCAGCGTCGACCTGATGAGGAGCAGACCCAATGATGAAGCATGACACCTAGCTGGCTGGGTGTGATAGGGTTCTAGTTCCCAAAGGAGGAATTCCCCTCCTTCCTTCTGGTCTTTGAGTGACCCTTGTCTTACTTAGGCAACCATATTTCTTTCATTTCCACTGCTAGGAACTGCATACCTTCTTATATTGAACTAAAATAATGAAGCCATGCTCATTGCTAAGTAGCGCCTCCGCTAGTTTGCTACTGGCTGCAGCTGTAGTTGACAATTATCTATCTTTAATTCCCATGGCCCTGCTCGTCACCAAAGGAATTTCTCAATCTACCCTCTCTCCGAAGAGGCTGATGAATAATACATAAGATACTACTTCAGTCACACGCCTCATGCATGAAATGCGGATATTAATATATTATCCTGTCTGCCGTAAGTAGACTTTAAGGAAAATGAATCTAATGGACTACACTAATGTTAAAGGAACTGATTATATAGCTTGTATTTGGCACATTCATCACTGTGTATCCCATATGCCAAACTTGATATTAAATAATGCACTTACTCACCCACCACCACGTTTTCCAACAAATTAATTTGCTGGCCAATAACCAAGGAAAGGAAACTTGATTTTCTTTACTGCAGGGGCTAGGGTAGAGCTTTTTATGTATGATGGAGGGGCTACTGCACTAATCATCGATTCACCATTTTTGGCTTATTCAGTCATGGTTCAATTCAAAAGGGAACAATCTGAACAAGTGTCAATTAGTCTGTTATGGGAACACATGAAATTTGTTCTGGAATCACTTCACATGGGTATCACATGATTAAATGTGGCACATGCCAAGAATGGCCCACCCACTCTTTCACTCATATACCATTTCCTTTCTTTTAAGTTACCTTCTGTTCTTTCATGTGTCCCTCGAGCCATCAAAGCTCATTATGTGAGATTTTACCGCATTGTAGATAGATGAGTCCATACTAATAATTCAAAATCAACTAAGGATGGTAAAGCTGGTGAGGGGTTCACCTCAGTCCCTTTTTATGACGATGAGTGATGCCATGGCAATATCTAGTGAGCATAGTAATTGCAAGAAATATGTGACTTACCAGTGCCCGTCCCAGCTGTCGATTCTCCCCCTCCAACTGACTTGTCACCGTCTTCTCCTGCAGTGGCACTGGAGCCAGCATCACCAATGTTCTGTGTCAGCTAATATATAAAATATTACACATAATTTAGATCCCAGATACGCAACCCCAAATACAACAGCAATGCCGCACTTCACCTCAGTTAGGTCATATCTTTTAAATATCACTCTGGACATTTGATTGGTTGGTTCACAACATTAGATAAGCCTGTCATGGATTAACGGTCAATGAAGAACATACAGTGTTAGGCGGCAAATGCATTGCGAGTGGGACCTTATACTTTTTTCCAGCCTTGCTGTACAGTCATTGGAAACTGGTGGTATACTGTAACTATAAATAAATGGGTCTGCAGCACACTACATTGGGGAGGGTGTGGTCCATGATGACCATGGCCACTGTCTCTTAATCTGAACTGTGTTAGAGCTAGACATAAGCAGGAAAAGGAAAGCCCTCTGAACAAACATGAAGACCAATAAATATCCCAAGATTCTATGGTTCTACCCTAAGAAGTCCACAACAATCATAAAAGGTCCTACTGGGATCTACAGAGCTCTCTGCAGTGGTGTGGGTGAATGGCGCCAGCTGATCAGCTCATGCCAGGCCTTCCAAATTGTCCCTTTTCTTGCCCATGGGTGCTTAATGAAAAAAATTAAGAAAATAAATAAAAATATATTAGTGATTCCGTTAACAATCTCCACAAAATGTTTTATGAAGAGCAAATGCAGTCGCTAAAACAGATCACCAATAGTATATACTACTAGTTACGTCTCAAGTGTATATACTGTCATTAAATCCATATTCCAAATCTACTCAACACATGCTACACTTGGAACTAATGTATTGCAGTGAATGATATTTCATTTCATTCTATATTTACATTTCTGAACACTCAATGAGCCAATTCAGACTCCCTTTTTTGCAATGCATAGATGCATACATCACATTATCATTGTTAATTCGATTAAATAACCTTGAACTGTACAAGCTACATAAACAAAGTAACAGAGAGAACGCGCTACTCAGTGATTCACTATAGTGTCAGAAGAAACAGTTTGCATTAGCTTCTTAATTTATCAGCCAAAGCGAGCACCTGATGAATGCGATTAGGCAGCTGCACCAGCTTAGCTGTAACTAGAAACTGGATCACACAATAATATACTAGCATAAACTTTACAGAATATAACTTACCTCTGAGTGTGAGCAGCATGCTGTTCAGATTTGTTTTCGCATTGTAGAACACAAACCCAACAAATATTACTTACAAAGCCCTGGAATCTTGATATCTAGCAGGTCAAGCAGGTCCTGCTACTGGTCGAGAAAGTTTCAGCTGCTGGGCGGTGCGCCAAACCTCAGTGGTGCTCTGCATGCTCCTGTGCACCATCCCCCAGCACTGCTGACGCTCCCGCAGGGAGTAGCCGCTACCGGGCCTACCACCTGCTGCCAGCACAGAGGAGAGGTGGTGCTGCACAAAAATAACTAGTGATGCCTCCTCGTCCTCCCCAAAGATCGCCTGGGGCTTCCCACCTGGGCGACGGTCATGCCTTCATGGAAGCTGTCCCTCTCCCATGGAGCTGGGTGGAGGATTAATAAACTAAAAATGGAAAGGAAATGAAATAAAGAAGAAAGAAAGAAATAAGGAAAGAAGGGCAAATTAACTAAGTCAAAAACGTCACAAAAACACAAAACAATTTACACAAATACGTAAAATACACAAACACAAAGACGCACACTATTCTAAAAAGTAAAAATTAGAGGTAGAAAAGTAATAAAGGAGGAGAATCACAAAGATAAACAAGAAATCAAAAAGTAAGGCCAGAACCATAACAGAGAGCAGAAAAACAAGCACCTATGAGGAACGTGTGTGCTGTTTGTGGTGATTTAGAATGCAAGCACACTTCGTAGTGCCATTCCTGCATGATTTTGGGGTGTGCGATGCACTCTATGCTCCAAACGCAGCGCGAATGGGCATGCCAGCAAACTCAACCCAAGCGCAGAACTCCACATAGCGCGGCAGAGTTTTTTTGCAATTCCGCAGAATTTCCCACAGTGGAACGCCGCGAACTCTGCCCACCCCTACCAAATGTCTCTAAACAGGAGGCCACAGTGCATAGACAACCTGCAAACAATGGATCTCTAATTTAGGAGGAGTCCTGAAGACAACATGGCCAGGACATAGTCTGATTTCTACATACCTCAGACTCTCCTTGTGGACAGGACATTGAGAATCAGTCTCAAGTGAGACTAATGGCTATTGGCACAAAGTGGCATTCACATGTGTCACATTTGCCTTTGGAAGTACTTTAACAAGATCCACTGAAGGAACAGCAGTGGATCCACTGAAGGAACAGCAGTTAGCCCATATCAATTAAGTCACATTTTGCAGTTTACAAATTGTCTTGTGTACATATGTGGCTAAACTAACCATCATCTATGTAGAGTCACTCCACCTCCAAATGTATTGATGATACAGCTCACTTTGTACACATCAAATAAATATGCAGCATACATCTCATTGAGGTTTGTCCTTTGACACACTTGCACAATGGTCTTAGGAATCGAACTAAACTAGGAATGCATATGATCTCCAATGCAGGTTTTGGCCCTTCACTCCACACTCCTACACAAACCTCATGCGGACATGAACACCCAGCCAATGTAGGTACTCAAAGCCACATAACATCCCAATAGACTTACCTAATCTAGGAACCAAATGCTATCATTGTTATACTAACAGAACTGTACTCACAGAATATCACATTTCATATGCATAACAATTAACAGCAAGTGATATTAATACCAAAACAACATAGAAATTGCTTTTGTCAGCTTTTAGAGTTCAAGTATGAAAAACAAAGCCAGCGGCCAGTCCAAATGTCCATATTGTGGGTCAACAATGTATGGCCCACCCAAACTTACCTTCAGCAAAGCCGCTGAGGGTTACCTTCACCGGAAGAAAATCTTGGAGGGATGCCAGGCACCAAAATACAATAACTAGTGGGGTCTGGGTTGGTCCTTGTGATACCTGGGCTCATGATTTAAGGGGTTGGCTGGGTCAGTGGGAAGGCAGGATGTAGGGAGTGAGGGGCTAGGTATTTTATAGCCTTGAAGGGTTATGAAGGGAATGGGGGGATCTGTTTGACTTTTAATTTCTTACCTGTGGAGGTACTGGGGTAGGATGGAGAAGAAGAACTTCTGGGTTTAGGAGGGCTGGTGTGGTGGCAGGAGGGAGAGGTTTCCTTTCTCCGGCTTCCTTGTTGTAGCTTTTGGGACTCAATAGGGGGCTGGGTAGGTGTATTTGGGGTGGATGTGGCAGTGGCACAGGGGTCTTCATTTTAGGTTTGGGATGGGGTTGGTGAGTTTAGGAAGGGAAGAGGTCAAGGGCAATGAGGTGGAGTTTCTGGGCCAATTGGGTACCAGGAGAGGAAATAGTAGGGGGTATGGAGGCAGAGGGTAGTGATGTATGTAGCATGTTTGTGTGTGGTGTCTGTCGTGGCTGTGTGTGATGATGTTGTATCTGCCTTCAAGTCAGTGGATATGGGAATCAGGGTGTCTTGTGTCTGCTGAGTGCTTGTGTCTCTCTTTTGTCTCAGGTCTGTGTGTTTGTGTGCTGCGTGTGGATGTTGCTGTGGGTGCATGGTTAGGATTGCATGTGCTTTGGTCAGGTATGGGAATAGGGACTGTGGCTGGGGTAGAGGTAGAAGGGGGTGGTGGAAAGCTGGATTTGGGATAATGCAATGTGGAGGCTAAAGCCTAAATTGATCTCCGTGTGGAAGACATGTCAGAGTGAATGCCCACCAGGAAAGATACAATATAGGTCTGCTGATTGGTGTGGACTTGGACGACATTCAGCATTGCTCTCTGACCCATAGAGATCTGTCTCAGGAGGTCAATGGCCTCCACACTCAGGGCAGCAGGGGAGACATAGTCAGGGGGTGAGGTGCCTAGCAGAAAGGAGACTCAGCCACTCTTAGGGGAGCTGCCACCGACAGCAGGCTTGGGTGCAGCTGTGAGGGTGGAGATGGTAGGGGGTGGTGGACTCGGATGTATTGGGATCAGGTCCAGTGGGATCCAGCACCACTTGGGAGGGCTCACTGGAACTGAACTCAGATGAAGATGTCCGGCCATAACTTCGGTCAGCTCCACAGTGGTGCTCCCATCACCCTTTATACCACTGGTTCCCTATTGCCCATTCGTGGGTGGGGGGGGGGGATAAGAGCACCAAGAATCCACCAAAGAATCCGGCTGCGTTTAGAATTGAGGGTTCGTGGGCTCATACCAGAGCCGCCAGAGCCGCCGTCGGGTTACTCATCAACCTTGTCGGACATCTTGGTGTATCAGGAGCACTCACCAGCTCCATTAACAGATTGTGACCTATCGTAATTCATACACAGAGCCCACGGGCTCTCCATTCTAAATGCAGCTTACTTCTTTGTGCTGTCTTTCATTGGTGCTTTCATCCCCCCCCCACCTCACGAGTCCCCCATGGTCCTAATGAAGATCCCCCAATAAGGCTGAAGTCACCGTGATAATTATAAGGGTTAAAACATCGACATATTTTGTTGTATAGCAAATATAGCAAATTGGTGGTATCCATGAACCAGCCTAATACCTCCCCCCCTAATCTTACGAATTGCTTGGTAGCGATAAATCAGTGGATGACCACCTCACACCTAAAGCTCAATGGTGAGAAAACTGAGCTCATGATCTTGGGCAACTCACTGACTCCTGGTCCTATGCTTGATTGGCCCCCTAGCATGGGAAACCCACCCCAACCCAAGACTCAAATAAAGAGTCTGGGCATGTGGTTGGATTCGAAATTAGACTTCAAGCAACAAGCAACTACCCTGTCCGCTACTTGTTTTGGCCTGATGCGGATGCTCAGGAAAGTGCTGCCTCTTCTTCCCTTCCAAGCACGTAGAATCATGGTGCAAGCCATTATTCTGTCCCGTCTGGACTACGGAAACTCACTATACTTAGGAGCCCCTATCTCTACCACCAGAAAACTTCAGACTACACAAAATGCAGCGGCTCGCCTCCTCCTAAACCTGGGCCGGCGAGACTCCGGCACAGCAGCTCTAAAGAAACTACACTGGCTGCCCATCAAGGCCAGAGTTGTGTTCAAATCCATGTGCATTATGCACAAAGCCATGTGGAAAACTGCTCCATCCATGATCTGCTCCCTGGCAAACCCCTATCTCCCCAAAAGAAGCCTGAGATCCAGCTCAGCTTTTCTGGCTACCGTTAAACGGGCAAGATGGGGTGGACGCTCCTTCTCCTGGAATGCCGCCAAAGCCTGGAACTCCCTGCCTGACACCCTACGTGGCGAGCCAAACTTGCTGAAGTTTCGGAAGGAACTGAAAACGCTCCTCTTCATCTAACTTGGCTCTCTGACCTTCTCATGACTCAAACAATATAGCGCTACGAGGCCTCCGGGTTGCCTGCGCTTAACAAAACACTATTAATAATAATAATAATAATATAGATGACAGAGATTTTGTATCTGTACCTACTATGTTATGTCCTATTTTACATTCTGTTGCCAATTAAAGGCGGGATAGGTACTATAATCTTGTGATGTAATATAACACAATACCTTTCCCTCCCTTTGCACCATCACGCAACCCTTCCAAAACACTCACCCCTTCCTTTCCTCTTGAGCACCAAGTTCATGACTCTAAATTGTACATTTATTGTATTATTCATTTGATTCATGCTTATTCTTCTCAATGTTTGTGATCAAAATCAAATCACAATTATTCATTGATTCCTTGTGGTGATGTTTAAATTGTGTATATGCATGATTAAAATCTGTCTTCTTCAAGCTGGAATGTATTAGAATTCCACTGTGACCATTTGTTTGTTGTATCACATGGAATATAGAAATAGCAAGTCAAAAATATATGTCTACAAGTATTGTGTCATGTCAGCACACTGCAATAATCAAATGTACGTAGGCAAATTGCTAAACTTTTAACAGTTTGCCATGTAAACACTGCTTTTCACACTGCTGCCTATGACAGTGACTTAACATTACTTCAGGGTCAAGTGGCTTCCTATTTAACCAGGCCAGGTAGAACCATTGTGTGGCCACAATCTTAGTGCACAACATTTTACTTGATACCTTTTGACAACACTATTATTGTGTATATACTGCTGATGTCCACATCTCACAAGGACAAGTCGGCCTATCCCTCCCTGCCTGATAGATAGCATCAGTCACATGTAGTCCAGCTTGGACGCTGTTGTGTTCTTCACCTGCATATATCTGTCCTTCTCAGATGTCTGTGAAGCTACATTTCCAGATATATGAGCTACAGCGCTAAACCATAGTTTTATTCGCACACAAAAATGAATGCCCTTGTAACAACCATCAATATTATTGTGAATGTGTATCTTCCACTACCATAGACTTACAACCTAACACCTACTTTGTTAGGCACTCATCAGACATCTGTTGGCACCTAGACATAGTCAAAAACATGGAATTAACTCAGATTTAGATAGGATGTATTCTGTAACTCACTTATCATAATGTCCCATCTGACATGTGACATCAGTACACATAAGTCTGAATATTGCCTGCTACTACATTGGACTACAGATGACAACAGTGCTGTTTGTAAATAGTTTAACACAGATTAATCTCCACTTATCAAGGCCTGCCATTACACAGTACCTGCGACCTGGTGATATTGCATGGTATGTCACAGTCAAGTTCACAAGTATCAAATCACACAAAAGTTTTGTTGTCTCAATACAGAGAGCATGGCAAACAATGGTATCTGTGATTAACTTTGTTGAGAATCACAGACAAATGTAAAGGGTCTCTTTCTTGCACACTGTGTTGTCATGTGCCCATTGTACGACGGAATTGCACTACTGGTAATACCCAGCCTTGTTTATTCCATTTTTGGCCCGGATTTAAGGGACCTAACCATGCAACAACAACTCTTGTTGCATATGATACATGTTACCCATTACATGTGTCTCAATTGTCACAAAACCTAAACGTCATGATACTGGCTGCAAACTGTGGACATGCATGGTGTTCTATAAAGTTCTTCAAGGCACATACTCAGCCCGTCTTTGCTGCTGTCTAGCTCTCCACTGCCCATCAATGTCAGGATAGGCCACTGCCAGGATGCGCTTCAAAAGGGGGGGTCAGAGTGCGACATGCGCCCCTCCTTCCTGGAAATGCTGGCCTAGCTGGACGTCAGCGATCGTCTTTGTGCAGCCTCTTAGGTCCTGCCACCGTTTGCGGCAGTGGGCACTGCGCTGACGTGTGATACCCAGGAAGCGCACTTTCAAGGCGATGGTCCTTCATAGGAAAACCTTCTGATGGGTAGGGACCTGTAAGGATGATATAGTATCGGACACTTAGCACACATGCAAGATGTACATATCCATGTACTCTGTCACATAGGTCAGCAATAGTTAGCATAAACAATAACCATGTTAGCAGACTACAATTCTCAACACTGCACTTGTTGTCAAACATGCGATCTTAACATGTTTCATGACACCTAAATAGTATGTTAAATTACCAATGATCACACTTTGTCAATTAAACATTGTATAACATGATCTACACATGGCCTGAATGGACGTTATGACCCATACACCTGGCCCCCTACCTATATCTGACATGACCAATGTGCAGCGCTCTGATTTGCCATGTGAGGAGGACATGACTGATGTAACACTGATATTGCATTGTCTGTGGAGTTGATGTGACTGTATACAGTAACAACTTAACCACGTATGCAATGACATTTCACATTCTCCATTATAGTTTAACAATGACTCCACAAGCAAGTGTACTTTGAACTATGACAGAAACAAGGCATCATCATGTCATACTGTTGTGTGCATGCCTAAATAATCCACCATATGAAGTTTGTGGTTGATGATGAAATATTCGGAAGAGAACAGTGATATAACCTCCGGACCAGTACTAACACACATACAGCAGTGAACTTATGCATCACATTTCCAAACACACTTTTAAACAATTGGCTACAGATTCAAATGTCTGTCTCATTGCAACAATCTACCCTATGTGCATGGTTAGCTGACATTTAAAATACATATCCTGTCTGAATTTTTCTCACCTGCTACTCTGGTGTACCATACAGCTGCCTGCACAGGGGAAGGACTGTGTCCACCAGCATCTTCAGCTCCTCAGCTGTGAAGGCAGGGGCCCTGATCCCTGTACAGGGAGACATTTTTGCTCTCAGATGATGTGAACAGCAGCAGGGAGACGAGCAGGCCTGTAGAAATGATCTGTGTAGCAAAACACAAGGCTTATATCTGGATCGCATAGGGGTTCTTTTGTGCAGGCAGTCAAAGGGATTGGTCCACGATGATCGTATTTTCCAATGCATTCAAATGCTGCCTGAAACTGAGCAATTCAAAATACCCGGCGCTCCGCAAGTAAGATTGCTACATTAGCAATGGAAATTTATTGCGTCGTTCTTCACTGTAGGTGCATCATCATCATCAAGTCACAACTGTCACCATAACAAGTTACAGCATATGGCTGCATTGGCCTCGGTTCAGAATGCCCTACCGCGACTTTTGAATGAAGGTCCGGTTGGGGGAAAAATCTTGAAAATGTTGATGTTTTTTACTGCACCATGTCTAGATATAGGCACGGTGCAGTACATTGGACATTGTAAGTGGTCTTCGTGTTCCATACTTAAGTACACATCTGCATATTGAGAAAGATGAACATTGTAAATGGCTTGTGTATGTCATTATATTTGCATTTCAGACATGAAAGCATGACAGTGGACACCATGTGACATTTGTCTCAATTAAGTGCTGATTAAAAATCAAGATGTATGTGGTGGACATGATGCCATACATAACATGATCCTACTGTGTTTATGACAAGATTTGCTCAGTAATTAGACATGCCTAAGTCATTTGTTCTTGGCTTATGAGAATTGGACTATGTCCTGCTTGATTTTGTATTAAAAAAAACTGCCACTAGTGATAGGAGTCAAGTGTACTTTCCTTCCTATGGAACTATACATTTGAGACATAATTAAAAATGTCATGTATGTTGTGGTATGTTTAGTATATTTGTGTTCTGTGAAGTCTGGTTTGCACTGCCATGGACTCTCATGTGTGGTCACTTGGTATTTGGTGTTTATCTAAGTTCATGCTTCTGGGCACAATGTGATCTAACACCTACTATGTCAACACTCCACACATAGGTATCACAGATAAGACAGCCTCCCACCTACAGAACCTTTCCTGACCGACAAACAATGGAAGAGAGGGACCTGATCAGAAAATTACATCTCAATAAGGACACCATCAATGATTTGTGTCAACAGTTGGCATCTTCATTGCATCCACATTGTTACTATCCTACAGCACTGACACCCAAGTTAAGGTGATGGCAGTAATGCATTTCTTGGCTACTGGGTCATTCCAGTACACAGTGGCAACATATGGCGGAATGTCCCAGCCTATGTTTAGAAATGCACTTCGGGATGTACTGCAGGCATTGACCAGACATATGGACAGCTACATTAAGTTTCCCAAACCAGGAGAATTTACCAATATCATAGCTGATTTTTATGGGTTTGGGCGAATCCCACATGTCTTTAAAGCAATTGATGGAACACATATTGCTTTGATTCTACCACAGGCCAATGAACAAGTATATCGGAACAGGAAGCACATCCATTCAATCAACATACAGGTAATGTAAACTGGTTCAGCTCACAACTCACACATTCTAAGGAACAGCATCATACCCCATTTGATGACTCAACTACTTCCAGAGCGGTCCTGGCTTGTTGGTAAGTAAGCTTTTTAATGATGTTTGTTGAGATTGTTTTTTTTCTGTGTCTTATCAGTAAGTGTTTGCTTGAACATTTAGGAGACACCTGATACCCCAACCAGCCATGGTTTCTAACACAATTGTGAAATCCAGTCTCTCCAGGAGAAGTCCACTTCCAAGAGGCCCATTGGAGGACAATGCGGATAATGGAGTGAGCTTTTGGTCTCCTGGAAGCAAGATTCCACTGTCTTGACAAAACTGGAATAGCCCTACAAATTTCTCCTAGAAAGGTGAGAAAGATCACCAGTGCCTGCTGCATGCTCCACAGCTTGGCAATTAGGAAGGACATCCCTTCGATTGAAGTGGCAGGAGACCAGCAAATGCCACCGGCTGGGGATCCGGGACTGGGCAATGAAGACAGTGGTGAGGAGGAAGGAGGTGACTTAGGAGAACAGCTGATCAACAAGTTATTTTCATTAATGTAAGTATGCACTGAGATTCATTTCCAATTCCACAGTGCTTGATGTTGTGCAGCTGTGTGGACTATGTGTATGTACACATCAGAGTGTAGGATAAGTGTGCCAATGTTTATTCATGACAGGTTTGGGATATGGTCATAGTTACATGCACACTGTGTCAATCATGTCTAACTAGTGTTAACAGTGACATTGTTTGGTTGAAGTTTCAGTTTGATCTTACTAGTGAGACATGATTTACCCTTGCTTATCTTATTTAATTTTGCTGTTGCAGTTCACTTTGCCATGTCATCAACTGAAGGGAGTTTCTGATTTGTGCCATCACCAGGCATATGATGCTGTGTCTGAGTACAACCTAGACATGGAATGATCCTGGGAATGTCTGACACAGACTTTAAGGATAAATAACTATTATGACACTTGCTTACAATAGTAGAAATAGAAGTTGCTACAACAACAATGGACTTTCATCCCATCGTGTGTACTTTGTTTTGCAATAATTGTACTATCATGTGCTCAAAAACAGTGTGGTAGTAGCGATAGACCATGGTAGTTCCGATTCATATCGCCTAGACGATCAAGGTTTGAAAACTTGATATAGCTGTAGATTGTTGTCCTCATTGTATGTCACAGTGCAAGTGCCACACCACTGACATATGCTTGTAACCTACCTAAAGATAATGCCCAACTTGTCGTAAAGGGACCAGTTCACACTGGCCAGTAGTACAGTCTTGTGTGTGCTTTGCTTTTGTCCACTGTATGTTTATGTCATTTATGGTGTTTGTGATCTTCTACCAGGTGTTCACAGAAAATACGATTTGTGTTTCGCATTAAAGTTTGCATTGTCTGATATAGCTCCTCCAAATGTAATGTCCAGTTATTTGAACATGACAAACTAGTTAGGTGGCATACATTGTTGAGTGGGATGTTAACTGGTGATAATTGTTCTTATATATGACTATCTGTGAATATGTACCATGGACTAATGTTTGTATGATACACTGAATCTGTATGATTAACTTGTGGTGTCTCGAATGATGTACTTTGTCGGACTTAAGTTGCAATATATATGTACTTGTTGATGTAGGTTAATTACTCGTTCATCAGAGTGCTCACATGATACCACAATTTGAGATAGATGTCAAAGTTATAATATGAGCTGGTACTGATGTGCAAAGTGTAGTTTATTTACAAAACATGGTGGATAGGTGAAGACACACATTATGGATCAGAGAAAATAAAAAAATAAAAGAGAAGAGTTGACAGTGTTGTTGGTTGAAATTCAAAAAATTATAGGCACAGTTATCAGACTCCAAAGTCCAACAGTTTACTTCCATCTGATGTGGAACAGTTGATATGAATATTCAACAAAGTGAACGGGTAGCACACAAAAAAGGATATCCAGTGAGCCTTTATTATGGTCTGATGCTTGTGCGTTGCCATCCAACCTTCTCCACAAGACTCAGCGCCCTTCCCTGTGGCTTGTGCAGGTATTGATGGAACAGCTGGAGATGTCATGCAGCGAGGGGCACTTGTGTGTGTGGAAATGATCTTCCTCAGCATTTGGTCATTCAAGCGCTCAAATCTTCAGTCTTGGGACACCTGCAGTTGTTCAATGTTCTGGAGGTGTTCAGAAACCTGGTTCATTGTTCTCTGGGTCTGCTCATAGGCATCAAGTACCCATCAAAGGTTGGCTTGGGCAACAGTGGCACCAGCTGTTTGGTATCAAGGATCCAAACATGCGCTCCCACCACCCCTACCCCATGGACTGGCGAGGTCGAAGCAGATCCTCCTTCCTCATTGACTGAGTTTGTGTCCGTTAACTCCAGAGTGGACTGTGCAGCTGTGATGTGTTGTAGCCCATGGTTGATGGTGTATCTGTTGTGGTAGGGGTCAGCTGGGTGTTGGTAGCTGAGGTGGGAGTTGTCACGTGGATACTGCTGGAAGTGCTGGCGCTGTCTGCAGAGCCAAACCTGACGGGCCACGTTCCTCCTCCTTGTCCAAGGGTAAGTGAGAGTCTTCCTCATCCAGAACACAAATGCAAAGGTCTGGAATCTTCTCAATCGTCTCTGGATTGTCTAGACCACAATTCCCACAATGCAGCTGACCAAATCCTTAAAGGTCCACTGGACGCACTCCAGGAAGGGGACTGTTGGACCCGGGATCCCTGGTTGGCTGAGGTAGGTACCTTAGGCCAAGTAGGGACCCGGTTTCCAACATCAGGGAAAGGAAGGTCACCTTCTTAGATAGACCCGCTCACCCCTCAGTAGCTTGGCACGAGCAGCCAGGCTTATCTTCAAGGCAAATGTGTAAAGTATTTGCAACCACGCTCACAATAATCCAATGATGACACCACAAATAGACTCCACCAACTTATAAAACAAGTATAAACTTTATGTAAAAAGATATATGATAAGACCACACAATATAAAACCAACATATGAGGTTGTGTAATATTTCTCCTGGCTGGTTGTTAGGTCGGCCAGCTATTGTAGGTTTAGGCGATGTCAATGAGTACTTCTAAACATTCTCCAGTTCTCCTAAAATCATGTCATACAGTTCGTATAAGGGCAGTTTTGTAATGTAAAAATACTGTACTCTACTGCGTAACGCAACAATCAGACACTCCAAAATTAAACAAATGCAATGCATAATGCAACAATCAGGCACTTTACAAGATAAAATAATGTAATGGTAATACAACCACCAGATATGTCGTTCTGCAAAAATAGGGCAATGCGTATACACTAATCAGGTAATTCATCATGCAGGAATAATGCAATACGCAATAAGCTAATCAGGTAGTTTGTTATGCAGAAACAAGGCAATGCGTCATACGACAAACAGGTAGTTCGCTATGCAGATAAAATGCCATGCGTCATACACTAATCAGGTAGTTCGTTATGCAGGGATAATACAATGTGTAATACTCTAACCAGTTACTCTGTTATGCAGAAATGATGCAATGTGTAATACGACAGGCAGGTACTCTGTTCTGCAGAAATGGAATACTAAGTAGTACACTCAGGCCCGATCACCGGGCCTTAGGAGGTCTCTCCACCTCTCCTTCTGACTTGCAGTCAGCCTCCCACAGTTTCCCCCAACACAGTAAGATGTTATCCCCAAAGTGCAGTTTCACACTCCGGCCCATGTACCGCCACTCCATTGGCAATACGGGATGCGTCACGAGCCAAAGCAGAGGCTCACGGTGCCAACACGAGAGAGAGGCAGAGAGTGTCTCCCTCTGAGCCCTTGCCCCGTCCCAAGACTCGATACACGTTACCTGGGGATGCGAACTCACTCTCCTCTGTTCATTCAGCGACTGGGCCTCCAATACAGCTTTGTGAAATGGCAACGGTGGCTCAGGGCGTCAACTAAGCTCCTCTGGGACTGCCGGTCTTGGCCGCTTCAGTTACGAAGATCTCAGGCTGCCACAACGCACACACACACACACAGCGTCGCTGAGTCTACCTTCTCTCCGGGTGCACGATCACTGTGCACTCCACACACAGGTATCACTCTGCACAAAGATCATGCGCACAGCATCACTGAGACTCACTTTACTCAGGTGCACACAATAACAAGGCAAATTCTCATAAAGGTCTCCTGGTGCACAATGCACCCGCCCACAGCGGCGATGAGACTCACTCGGATTCTGGTGCACATGATAACAAGGCAAATTCTCATGAAGGTCTCATGATGCACAATGCACCCGCACACAGCAGCAATGAGACTCACTTGTATTCCGGTGCACACGATCACTGGACAATCCTCACAAAGGGGTACAGGCTGCACAAAGCACACCGCGTCGCTGATTCTTGTTTGGACTCCAGGCACCCCAGATCACAGGCCGATCCTCCTGCAGTTCTCAGGCTGCACAAAGCACATGCACACAGCATCACTGAGACTCCCTTAGACTGCAGGCTCCTACGATAACAGGGCCGTTCTTCCGAGGGTCTCAAGCTGCAACAAGCATGCACAAACAGTGCTGCTGAGACTCTTCTGAAAACGTTTGTGTTCCTGTGTTTCCGAACAGGGAGCCAACTCACCTCAGGCCCTTGGGGATACGTTACTTTAGGACACAGCAAACAGCAAAGTCCTTCAAGCAGGGGGACACAGCACACAGCAAAGTCCCTTTAGCCTTCCTTGGTTGAAACAGCAAACTGCAGGCCAGCCCCAAATCACACAGCGAGGGTCAGTCCTATCCTTCAGACTAATCAGTTGTTTCTTCCTTGGCGAATGTCCGCTTGACCACGAAGTAGCTCCAGTCTTCTTCACACTTGATCAAGTCATTCTCCAAAGTTCAGGGGCTTCAGCTCTCATAGGTATACCCCTCAATGGCTTTGAGGTTTATGTGTTTCAGGGGGCACTAACCCCTATTCAAACTAGTTCTGGGTGCCTCCCTGCCAGTGACAAATTTCTTCCTTTGATTAGTGGGGGTCTGGATTCTCAATCACTCAACAGGAGATGAGCCAATTGTTTTATAGCAGCAGCCCATCCCTTTTCACCTCTAGGGGCCACTCCTCACCCTATACTTCAGATGCAGGTCAGCCTGTTGCTGTCTCACCTCCTCCCCTGGGTCAAGACATTCCCCAGATCCTATCGCTTTCAGACAGTCAATCCATAGCCAGGCAGAGACACACAGAAATGTCAGTGCACAAAAACTCAGCCACTTCTAAAAGAGTGGATTCTGAACACACAATGCAAAAACCACCCACATAAAAAGATGTGGTATTTAATTGTGAGTTCAGGCATACTAAACTTCACCTTTCCATCTTAAGCTTTTAGGAATATTCAACCGTGAAAAACGAAATGGAAATTATTTAAGTGTCAGGACATGTCACACACCGTAAGTACATATTCTACCTTTCACATGCACTGCACCCTGTCCAGGGGGTACACTAAACCTACCATAGGGTTGTCTGATGAGCAAAGAAAGGGAAGGGTAAGATCTGGCAAGTGAATGCACTTGACAGAACAACATGGCAGTTTAACAAACTGCGCGCAGACCCTGCAATGGCAGACCTGAGTATCCTTTTTTAGGGCTACTTGTGTGGGTGGCACAAATAGTGCTGCGGGCCCACTAGTAGCATTTGCATTACCAGACCTGGCATACATAGTGTACTTTACTAGGGACTTTATTAGTAAGGGAAACATACCAATCGTGGACAACCAATTACCATTACTTTTTACAGGGAACACTTACACTTTGACACTGTTTAGAAGTGGCAAAGTGACCAAAGCATCGAAGTTCCCAACACCATGTCAGAAAAAAAGTCTAGGGGGAAAGCAAAACGTTTAAGAACTTTTGCTAAAAAGGGCCAAGTCCTACAGAGACTTTTGTGGAGATGATGCAGATGGGCTATGTTAACCTGTAGCTGCAGGGAGTGCACTCCATAATCCATCTTGAAGCAAAGCATTGTCCCCAATACTGTAGTGCCAAAGTGTGCAGCAGGCAGTGCCATTCAGAGTGCAGGCCTTTGGGTGCAAATTCAGATTCCAGCAGGACAATCCTTCTTTTCCTTGTAGTTTGAGGTTGTAGAACTGAGAGTCTATGCATCTCTCACATAGTTATTCTCAGCTTCTGGGCTTCTAGAGGGGGCACCCTTGAACAATGAGATGCAGGGTCCCAACCAGGCACATGACCGCTCCCTCCAAAGTGTGGTATCTTCTTGTCCTGGAAAGCACTATTCTTCCAAAGTCTATGATGGTTGACATTTCAGCATAGGAGTAAGAGCTAACTAAAGCAACTTTCAGTGTGCTCATTTCCATTGTTCTCCTCCCCCTAACATCTGTAACTTCCTTCCTAAAGCCTGCTATCTGGCTGAGGCACATGGGATGGGGGTAAGAAGGCCTGGAATTCCCTGCCTGTCCTACCTGAAGCCTCATGCTTTATGACCCCTCTCTTCTGCTATGACATTCCTGTATAGCTGTAGAGTTCTCTCCAGCAGATATCCTCTCCCATAGATAGCTACTTATCACCAAATCAAGGCGGCCTGGCTAATCCTGTTATCACTGGCCAACCAGGGAAAACTGCAGGAAGGATGGATTTTGGCTTACAGACCAGACAGTCACAAGGGGGGGTTGAGGTGTTTCCTGTCTTTCCCGGTGTGACTCAGCACTAGGCTGAATAAGCCTAGGCTGACTTTAGAGTAGTGGGATGAGTTCCCCTTGCACCTGAATAGGCCTGATCTGCATTTGGAGTGGTGGGTGGGAGTTACACCTGCACCTGAATAGGGCTGTGCCTTCCTTCTACAATGCTGTCTCCACCTGTGGTGTATCAATCAATCAATCATGGACATTTATAGAGCGCACTACTTACCCGGAGGGTCTCAAGGCGCTTGGGGGGGGGGGGTGCTGCTACTGCTCGAACAGCCAGGTCTTGAGCTTCTTCCTGAAGGAAAGGTGGTCTTGGGTCAGGCGCAGGTCGGTCGGGAGGGAGTTCCAGGTCTTGGCGGCCAGGTGGGAGAAGGACCTTCCTCCTGTTGTCGTTCTTCGGATGCGGGGGACGGCGGCGAGGGCGTGACTGGCTGATCGGAGGTGGCGTTTGGGAGCGTAGAAGTTGATGCGGTTGTTGAGGTAGCTCGGGCCTTGGTCGTGTAGGGCTTTGTGTGCGTGGGTGAGGAGACGGAAGGTGATTCTCTTGTTGACGGGGAGCCAGTGCAGGTCTCTCAGATGTCCGGAGATGTGGCTGCGTCGGGGGATGTCGAGGATGAGTCTGGCCGAGGCGTTCTGGATCCGCTGGAGTCTCTTCTGGAGCTTGGCGGTGGTTCCGGCGTAGAGGGCGTTGCCGTAGTCCAGTCGGCTGGTGACGAGGGCCTGGGTGACCGTCTTCCTGATCTCGGTGGGGATCCACCGGAAGATCTTTCGAAGCATGCGCAGGATGTTGAAGCATGACGAGGAGACGGCGTTGACTTGTCTGGTCATGGAGAGGGAGGAGTCCAGGATGAAGCCCAGGTTGCGTGCGTGGTCTGTCGGTGTGGGTGCGGTGCCCAGGGCGGGGGGCCACCAGGAGTCGTCCCAGGCGGAGGGCGAGGAGCCCAGGATGAGGACTTCCGTCTTGTCTGAGTTCAGTTTCAGGCGGCTGGTCATCATCCACTCGGCTACATCTTTCATCCCTTCG
Source organism: Lissotriton helveticus (assembly GCF_964261635.1). Classification (NCBI taxonomy): domain Eukaryota; kingdom Metazoa; phylum Chordata; class Amphibia; order Caudata; family Salamandridae; genus Lissotriton; species Lissotriton helveticus. Next base: position 429,662,036 of record NC_136059.1, read on the forward strand.
TGAAGGTTGGCTCTGGAAGCGGCGGGGTCGTTGGTCAGTGAGAGGATCAGCTGGGTGTCATCGGCGTAGGAGATGATGTTCAGGTTGTGTTGGCGTGCGATGGGCGCGAGGGGGCTCATGTAGACGTTGAAGAGGGTGGGGCTCAGCGAGGATCCTTGAGGGACGCCGCAGATGACTTTGGTGGCCTCTGACTTGTACGGTGGTAGACGGACTCTCTGTGTTCTTCCGTCGAGGAAGGAGACGATCCATTCCAGTGCCTTCTCCTGAATTCCGATGTTGCTGAGACGCTGCACTAGGGTGCGGTGGCAGACAGTGTCGAATGCCGCGGAGAGGTCTAGGAGGATGAGGGCCGCTGTTTCTCCGTTGTCCATCAGGGCTCGGATGTCATCGGTGGCAGCGATGAGGGCGGTCTCGGTGCTGTGGTTGGCTCGGAAGCCAGACTGTGAGGGGTCGAGGGATCCATTCGTCTCGAGGAAGGCGGCCAGCTGTTTGTTGACGGTCTTCTCGATGACTTTGGCTGGAAACGGGAGGAGCGAGATGGGGCGGTAGTTCTTGAGTTCGCTGGGGTCCGCTGTTGGTTTCTTTAGTAGAGCGCTGAGTTCGGCGTGCTTCCAGCTCTCCGGGAAGGTGGCGGTGTCGAAGGAGGTGTTGATGATGTCCCGCAGGTGGGGTGCGATGACAGCGTCGGCCTTGTTGAAGACGTGGTGAGGGCAGGGGTCGGTCGGAGATCCGGAGTGGATGGAGTTCATCATGCGGGCGGTGTCGTCGGTGCTGATCGGGGTCCAGGCGCGGAGGGTGGTGGTGGGCGGCGTTGCTGCGGTCGTTGTGTGCGATGGTTGACTGCTGAAGCTGTTGTGTATGTCCGCGATCTTGTTGTGGAAGTAGGAGGCGAGGGAGTTGCAGAGGTCTTGCGATGGGGTGATGTCGTTGTTTCCGGCGTTGGGGTTGGAGAGCTCTTTCACGATGTTGAAGAGTTCCTTGCAGTTGTGTGCGTTGTTGTCCAGTCGGTCCTTGAATGCAGTTTTCTTGGTGGCGCGGATCAGTTGGTGGTGCTTCCGGGTGGCAAGCTTGAGGGTGGTCATGTTGTCCGGTGTTGGTTCCCTTCTCCAGACTTTCTCGAGTGCTCAGCAGTTCTTCTTGGAGTTCTTGAGTTCGTCGGTGAACCATGGGGCTTTCTTGCTGCCGTGTCTGCTGGGCGGGGTCCTCAGAGGGGTGAGTTCGTCTGCGCAGTTGCTGATCCACTTCGTGAGGTTGTCGGCGGCCTGGCTGGGGTTCGCTGAGCTGGCGGGAGGGTGCTGACTCAGGGAAGCGGCGAGCTGGTCGGTTGTGATCTTGTTCCAGCTTCTTCGGGCAACCTGTTGCTGGTGGTGGTGGGTCGTCGTTCTTCTGAAGGTGAAGTGGACGCAGCTGTGGTCCGTCCAGTGGAGTCCTGTGGCGTGGCTGAAGGCGATGTCTTTGCTGGATGAGAAGACGGCGTCGAGTGTGTGTCCGGCGAGGTGGGTGGGGGTGGTCACCAGTTGCTTGAGTCCCAGGTTTGCGAGGTTTTCCAGCACGGTGGTGGTGTTGCGGTAGTCGTTGTTGTCCAGGTGGAAATTGAGGTCCCCGAGGAGGATGTAGTCGGCTGAGGGGAGGGCGAGCGGGCTGATGAAGTCGGCGATGTCCTCGCTGAATTGTGTGCGTGGTCCCGGGGGTCTGTAGATGAGGGTGCCTCTGAGGGTGGTCTTGGGGTTGACGTGGATCTGGAAGTGCAGGTGTTCGGCGGGTGCGATGGTGTCGTCGGTGTTGGTCGTGATGCGGATGGTGTTCCTGTGAATGATGGCGATGCCTCCTCCTGTCTGGTTGACGCGGTCTCTTCGGATGATCTTGTAGCCGTTGGGGATGGCGATGGCGATGTCGGGTGCTGAGGAGGCGTTCATCCAGGTTTCCGTGAGGAAGGCGACGTCTGGGGCTGTGGTGTCGAGCAGGTTCCAGAGCTCGACGGCGTGTCTGTGGACGGAGCGGGTGTTGAGCAGGATGCACTTCAGGTGGCTGCTGCTGGAGTTCGGCTTGGTGGTTGCTGGTGCAGTGCAGGTCCGGGTGCAGGAGAACTTGCAGGCCTGGCAGAAGAAGGGTCCGTGGGTGCGTCTCGGGGTGGCTCGGTAGCATCCAGGGGTTCGGCCGGCGTTGAGTGCGTTGAGGGTGGCGGCGTCGTACGTCCGGCGGGTGGGCTGGGGTCTGCAGGGGCAAGGGGTCCTGGCGCTGGGCGCGGGCCAGGCGTGGACGGGCGCAGACGGGCTTACCTTTGGCGCACCTTCGGCGCTCAATCGGTGCTCCCGCTGCGCGCGTCCGCTGCGCGGTCGCTGAGGGGGCGTCATAAGAGGGGAGCAGGGAGGGCGGGTCCGCTGGGAGGCGGGAAGGGGTTAACCAGTCGTGTGGCGGGGGGGGCGGGGCCGCAGGCAGGAGGCGCGGGAACGGGACCGGCAGAGCGGGCGGCCCAGCGGCGGCTGGGGCGCTGCTGGCGGCGTCGGAACTCTGTCAGCAGGAAGCAGGTAAGCAGGGCTGCAGTGGCAGGAGAGGAGCAGGGGGGCGACCAGGCCGGAGGCGCAGTGTATATGGGGCCGGGATTGATATGTGAATGGTGGTGTTGTGCTCTTCAAAAATGTGTTTGAAGTACCCCTAGAACAAAGATTTTGCCAAATAAATACTAGGACATTGACCCCATGAAACCAGCCACTGCCACTGTAAGGGACTTGTAACTAGACACTGCTGGCTCTACACACTGCACCAGAGGATTGCTGTGCTGCCACGGAACCACCACTGTGGCTTTGACTTGCTGTGCTGATCTGCTGGACTGCATCTATGCGCAAGGATCCTGTTGGCTTGCCTGCTGCCTGCTTTTCTGAAACTGCATGCACTCAGTGCTCTCAAAGTGCCCAGCAACGAAGGAGCACTATGGACTCCTCCTGGGGGCTGCCCTGTACTGTATGTATCAGCACGATGGGAGGATTGGATGGTAGAGAGCATGGTTTAGCGTTGTACTCCTCAAGCCAGCGCGATCGAGCGTCACTGAAGCGTGATTGTGGGAGCGCTTACCCTAACTCCAAAACTTCGAGTCCTTCACCATTGGAGGAGTTTGCTTTTGCACTCCGCTGTGTGCCTTTTATGGTGGGCACTTCCTCCTACACTGCTGGAGGCCCGAGTTTTGGGCTGAGCCGCCCCCAAGACAGAGAGACGTATCGAGTGCTGCAGGAGTGCCAGGCATTGCCTAGCAACCTGCAGGACACCACACAGAGTGCCAAGAGCAGCAAGGATGCTCACTCATGCCAAGGAGCTGTGTAGCCATGCTGGATGGAGAAACACCCTCACTCCTCTCGCTCCATGTAGATGGAGAGGCACCCACTTTGGAAGTCAGTCAGTCCTGACCAGGGAGTGGGTAAGTGCCCTCCCCCTAATCCTCTCCAGGAGCAAGGTGCCGCTGCACCTCCTGAGTGCAGGCAGGTAGATGTTCGACCTCTAGTTGGGGGTGTTTCAGGTACTGGCGGTATGGGGGCACGGCTGGCCATGTTGGCTTGAGCAGAGAGGCTGTGTCACGTCTGTGGGCAGCTGCCTTCCACTGTTGGGGCATTTTTGTGTGACATTGCGGGGCAGGCCCAGTAGGGGCCCCAGATTTGTTCAAGATTGCAGGGATTTGTTAGCATGAGCTGAAAGCCATTTTGTAATTCGGAACTTGGCAGTTGGAATCTGGACATTTGTGATTGGTAAGGTTGTTTGATGTGACGCTTACTGTTTGGTTTGGTATTTGCATTGGACAATTTTGGGATTTTGGAATATGGAAATATATAAATTGCAATTTGTTTAGGCAGGAAATGACGAGACTTTTCTCTACTTTTTATAAAATTTGAACGGCACATTATTTAAGTGCTACTTTGCGTATAATATTTGCATATGTTGCAATATTTTTGGCATGCCTGTTTCAAGCACACATCAAAGAATGTGTTGCTTTTTGGAGGTACCATAATGGGATGTGAACAGAATTAGCCGGCTCCCCTAGAGGGGATACCTAAATATGTTTAGGTATAACAAAAAACGTATTTCTTCCTTGGTGACTCAGTACACCATGGAATTAAAATATGAACATAAAACAAACAAGGATCCTACTCTGCGCACTTTTATAAATGGAGATATATAGAGCGATTTTTTGGTGTTCTGCCAGCCAAAGCTAGTGAATTGAGTGTATTTTAGCTTCTTGAAAATAGAACAGGCTGTTTTTGTGTAGTCTTTTGGGCTACTATTGAGCAGCTCTTCTTGTAAATATGACTTACAAACTAGCATTTACAAATGGTTTGGTTTAAGTACAGTCTGTGGACTGTCCTTGATGTCTGTCTCAAGTGCTGTTGATCTGTGGGTTAATCGTGTGTTTAAATGTCTATGTGGTTTGTGGTTTCACATTGGTGGTACTTATGTGAGTAAATAGCGATTGTGCACTTTGTGAAGAATGGCTAGCCTTAAGTGCGCTGTATTGTGTGTTCTGAGTGTATGACCCCCTTCTGCAAATATCTGGAATGAGCTCAATGTGTTTGTTTGTGTTTTTTTTTGCTGTCATCATTCTGTTTTGCAAAATGTCATTTAATTAATATTAAATAAAAAATCCAGAAATCAATTATATAACATATGCTACATAACTATATGTTACTATTAAATTGATAAAGTAAGAAGCTATGCACATGTACAAACTGCCACAATGCTAAAAAGATAAAATTTGAATTTATATTGAATAGGAATAAAATAGGCCTCAAAAACGAAATTGTGTGTTTTGCAATCAATAAACTGAACTATAAGATGTTACAGCATTTTCCTTAGATACATTGTATTAGATATCACCAGGCAATCACATCATATGCGTGAATTTGGTTTTTGTTGAACTAAACACACATTATAGAACAATACATTGAAATGCCTCAGTTTTAAATAGACTGTCACCGTCCTTACATTTCCACACTAAAAAAGAAGCTTCCCAACAGCTGTATTTTAACTGTCGCTGAGAAGCAGCTGTCTTTTATACTGTAGGACACGGAGAGAAAGGGATGCTGACTCAACTAATTCCTAAGTCAGTGCAAACATAGTGTAAAACCCTGCATTTCAGACTGCTGTTTTAAAAGTTAGAAATACAGTTTCATTATTTTGGATAACAGAGAATAGATTGACAGTAGGGATTTTTCCTTTCTTAATGCATTTTTACATAAGCACATTCGTGGTTCTGATGTTAAAAAATGACTGAAAGTGGCGCAAAAATGTTCATGTTTCAAGTTAGGCTTCTGTGCTTAGGCTTATGAATGAATGCATCTAAATATGATAGGCAAGGAATGAAGCTTGCTTTTCATATGTGGAATTATAAAAATGATGGATTTTATTTAAAAAAAACATTATATGAACTTTTTTTTTTAAAAAGATGAGCATTCAGGGCTAGATGTAGGTAAATAGGTTTTACCGATTCTAAAATACCGAATTTTACAGATTCGGTATTTTAGAATCGGTAACACCTATGTAGGTAATTATTCGGTATTTTTTACCGAATCGTTAAAATTCGGTAATTACCGAATCGGTATTTAAAGATTCGGTATTTGCCATTCATTCCTATTGGACTGGAGGCCCATAGGAATGAATGTCAATGATTCGGTAAAATTGTGAAATAGTCAAGGGTGGCAGGGTGTCACTTTGAAACCCTCTTGCACCCCTGATTAGTGCTTGTGTGCCATGTGGCACACATTCATGCCCCTATTTGCATAGGAATTCGTTATTTACCACCAATTGGTGGTAAATACCGAATCCTTAAAGCCCTGTAGCACTGTTTACAGTGCTACCTACATTTCAAAATAAAAAAAATACAGAATCTGTATTTTTTAATGCCCTACATCTCAGTATCCAAATACCGGTCGGTAACGGCCGTAAATCGGTATTTTCGGCTGTTACCGACCGGTATTTGGATACCTACATCTGGCCCTCAATTTGTTTTTTAATCTTTATAAAGCTTCATAACAATACTGTGACCTCCTAGCATTAAAATGAAATGTAAGTAGTTTTGTACCGCATAATGAGGAAATGAGTGTCACTCTGCGCAGGCGTAAAAAACTCATTGTTATAAGGGTGTACATTATATATTTCTGATGCCCCATCTCTGGAATGTGTAGAGAACATTCTGGGGATGAATATAATGCAAAAATATTGTAGGATATTCATTTTTAAGTGCCCCAAATATCAAGTCAAAATTGGGTAAAATTCACCATTTGAAAACAATTCTGTCACTCAGAGCAGCTTTTAAACTGCCTTAGACTTCAGTAAATGCACACATTTAGGTATAAGACAAACAGCTGAATTCTATATTGCTAGAAAAGTATACCGAACTGCTTACAATTGAAAATATGTATTAAAACCAGCAAACGTTATTCTCTTACCTCTAAACTGGCAAACAGGGGAATGGGTGTGTTTGTTCAGCTCTCTGTCTCCAGGGTGACTTTGAATTAGGAGAACCGCATGGAAACCCTTGCACACGAAATGGGACAGCTGCTAATGGGTTAAAGGTCGATTCTACATTAGAAGCCTAGCAGGGCTCCCAGAGCAAGGTTTGCTTTGACCTCTGAAACTTTTTGAAAGAGGACAAGGGAGAGAAGGAGAAGTTTTACTTACTTTTTTTGGCAAAAGCAAGCACTTTATACACTCATATGATAAAAAACTATATAATGGTATATGTGAACTTTGATTAACAGATAGCTTTGATATATATACAACACTGATGCTTTTAGTTTGGCGATTACTGTAAAAAAGCTGAGGCGATGAAATTTAGTTTGAATTCATGTGCCCTCATGTTATAAATAGTATACTTGCTAAAGGGATTAATGGTTGGTTATTCATGTTCTTTAGATCGCTCAAATGTGCTATTTACCTGCTCAGAGTTTGTTTATGTCCAGTTGCTACAAATAGGGGTTGACAGTGTTGACAGAAGTGAAACCTGTTTCAGGTTGCCTACTGTCAAAATAGGGGGAGGAGGCTATCTCCTCTACAAATTAAGGATAGGCAAAATGTATGTATCTCTTTTTTTCTCCATTTTTTGTATCCTGTCTAAGCTGTATGTGAAATAGCAATGAGATTGGCTATTCAGTAATACTGTTTTAAACATTGTTAGCATTAATAAAATGAGTAGGTATATATTTTATGTTGCTGCCCATCCTGTTTGATGAAATTATGAAAGGATAAGTAGTCTAGATTGCTGTACCCTTATTTGACCTTTAAGGGGAACTAGATGTGGGTAGTTTTTGTTCTAAATTTATTAGGTGATAACACGATTCTTGTATGTTATTCTCATGCTACATAGTTTTATAAGGGCATTGCTAGTTTTTATTAGCTAGTCTGTGTAAATAAACTGACAGTCCTTATTAGAGCTGATGTTGCATAGCTTGGACCATGAAAAGTAGAACACAGGGAAAATGCCCATGTGATCCTTAGCAAACATTTTTGAAGAAAATATTGGTTTATGGGAGTTTGTTTGTCATAACATGTTCTGATGGAGACAATGTAATCCCTGTTAAATTAGCAGTTTTAGATTTTCCTATTGCTCCTATAACATGTGAACATGGTCCTAAGAGTACAAGTATGTGTTTTTATTAAGAAGAATAATTTTAGAACTGTCTGCAGTCCTGTACAAGTAGTTTAAAATCTATGAGTAAAAGAGTAGAACATTTCCTTTTTTCTTGAGGCTTTTCAGATTAGTACACTGCAATACATCAATGTAAGGATGTAGGGTATGTGTGTGTTGTTTTTCTCTTTTCCTCAGAATTTAGCTAATGAACACAGACTTCATCGACTGCTTGGGATTGGGTGATGTATTACTCTTGTCAGTTCACCAAAGAGTTCCTTTTATACTTGACAATAGGTCCAGGCTGTTGTTTTTTTTACTCTCACATAGATAGAAGTGGTTCTTGGGTGCCTTGCTAATATATGGGGCATCCCAAGACTAGGAAGTATTCTGAGACCATCCTCTCTGTTGAAAGACCATTTCTGTGCCTTGCTAAAGACATATTTGCTGCCTTACAACCATTGCCAGAGGGGCTCGGGGATCAGATTTAGCTTGGAGAATCAGCACCAGTCCAGCTTGAAGCCAAGGTGAAGGTAACCAACACAGGCACTGCTGGCAACTAGGAACTCAGTGAAGGCAGAATCCCTGGGATGAATTGTGTACCCCTGCCACTGTCTTGGGTGAAAGTCAGGGTCAAAAATCAGAAAGGAGAGATCATGGATCAAGTTTGTGCTGCCCAGCTGAGAGTGACAGACCGACCAGAACGGCAAGGAGGCTTTGCTTGAGGTAACCCCTTTTGAAAAGAGGGTTGCTTCTGAGATCCTAGCATCAGGCCTCTGAATCCTGGTCCCAAAGTGAATGCAAGTTTGCTCCTTTGTTTGTTGCTCAAGAGATACCTGGGCACACTGGATGCAGTGTGTGGCCCCAATGAATGAGCAGTGCGCCAGCAGAGCAATATAGGAGTTAGGGAAGGACTTGAGTTTAGGGTACAGGTGCTGTGTCTCTAGTGCCTGTTAGATTGAAGTTTAGACAACTGGTACACTGCCTGAGACACTGGAGAGGATCGCTGAGAGCATTTGCCCTGGTGGGTGACTGCACTATCCTGAAAGAAGAAACGTTTTCCTTGAAACTGGGCCGCGATTCGCGAGTTGTGCAGCTCCACCGTGGAAACAACAAGAGCCTGCCTGTGAGGCTTAAATGGACACAGGAAGACTCCCCTCTGGCTTGGTTGTACAGCGGCTTCAATTTCCCCAAGGAATTCTTTTTCGTCAATAATGTACTCCTTTGGTTGTCCCGTTTTTAAGGAGGAGCATCCATTTGCAGCTCTTCATCCTAATTCCTACGGGACTGTGTGGTCCTCCTGGTCCATTGGAGACAGCATTGCTTTTGTAATAATCTGTTTAGTTACTTTAATATTCACATTAGTTTTGTTCATTATGCATGAAAAAAGTTTTTCCGAGCAACTGAAATTGTTACTTTGCCCTCCTCCTAAAAAAATGATTGATGTTCTAGCCCTTATAAAAGAGAAACTGGAAAGGTCTATCGAAAATGTTTTTATTAGATATGTGCGGTTGACTATTCTGACATTGAAATGGATGGTCACTGAAAAGCATAGGAGCCCTGAAAATGTTTTTACTAGATGGTTCTAGGATTTGCTCAGGACTAGAGAACTGATAATTCTGTTTCTGATAAAAGTGATTACTCTCTCCTGCTATCGTATGTTAATTATGACCCAATGCTCAGTTCCCTTTGTATTCCTGCTTATACCTCATACATACCCGCCTAATGAAATGTTTAGAATGGAAAATGCCCACCTACCAATGAATTAAGATATTGATAATTTATTAAAATTAATATGCAAATATTTTCTATGTTCCTACTGGATCATAGGAATGTCTTTAGCCATTTTGCACTTGGCAGCCATTTTTGGTAGCCAAGTCCTTGCCATGTGCTGTTTCCCTCCTCAGAGCCTTGCCTAGCTAGTACAATGCACCTGCACCTGCACTTAGTAAAGAACTGTCAGGCTATTCTTGCTGATGTAGGGAGAAGTAACTCTCCTCCCACTTTGTTGAGTAAGCAAATCTTGTATACCCATATTAGTCATTTTGCATGCTTACATGTGCCAGGACCTCCCCTTGGTTTTATGCTGACTAATGTAACCTAAGCATATATAAGGTCCCTGTTTTCTGTACTCCTTAAAATGCCTTACACAGTTCCTGAGGGTACTGTGTGACGTAGACGTAGTCTCCCTTATCTGAGGTTAATAAATGCATTCTTTTATATTACAGGTTCTGTGCCAATCTCTTCTTTGTTGGTTTAAAAGAACCAGGTTTAACAGTGAGACCCCTGAGAAGGTTTCTATGTTCTACAGATTCGTAAATTGCCACCTGTAAGGAGCCGTACCGATCAAGGGGACTGGCTAGAAGCACGAGTACCCTATTGGCTGCCCACAGTTATGCAGAGGTCTGCGCAGAGGTAATGGCGGATGCCTTTCTGAAGCTTGCATTTGTCAGGATCTGCAAAGGGTGGCATTACATTGAGGGTCCTATGTTGTTGACAGTGCAATCATTTGCCGCTCGTGCACTGATTCTGTGATATATAAATTGTGTGGCATCTATGTGCAGTGATGGTGTAAGATTATGTCCTCATCACATGTTGATGGCGTGTGCAACTTACAAATGTTTACTGGCTTGCACCCAAGTGTAATGTTATGACAATGGCTCGATTGGCCAGGTGATTTATGAGTCTGTGTGAAGTCATGACAAGTGCCTAGTGACACAGTGATTTATGTGAGTATGGTCTAATGTGTTTTATGTGCAATAGGAAGAATATTTTTATTTAATCTTGTGTGGAGTTTCTTTTTGTGGTGTGCCTAGTGTGTCACTGGTGTGAGAGTGTGTTGCTCAAACACTTTATACATTAACTCTGGCATAAGCCTGAATGCTCTGCTAAGCTACCAAGGGGTGAGCAGGGGTAATCTTTGGTGTGTAACTCCCTTGCCCTGACTAGAGTGGTGGGTTATGCCTGGCTTGGGTGCATACCCTATCCAACCAGAAACCCCATTTCTAACACCTCCCCAATGCAGCAATTAAAAGAGAACGACACATAAGCCCCACAATTTGATCTTGTTTTACTCAGCTAAAATGTTGTCTATTTGTCCAAACTGTGATATTGTGTGTGTGCACAAATACTTTACATATTGCTTCTTTAGTTTAGCCTGACTGCTCTATGCCAAGCTATGAGAGGGTGAGCTCAGGCAAACTTATACTGTGTACTACACTTGCCCTGATTAGGGTTGTGGTTCCTGCTTAAACAGAGTGCATAACTCTGCCAACCAGAAACCCAATTTCTAACAGTGGGATACAAACTCCTGCACTTTGTGTTTGGTAAGTTAGCCTATTTTTACTTGCCCATGGGTTTGTAGGGGAGTTACTACTTCTCCTTTGTACTACCATGGATGTCTCGTCACACACCTGTCACATATGACCCAATTCGGCCGGGAAAATACCAAGAAGAAAAGATAAGCTAATTTGCTCGATATCTTGGTAACAGGATTCAGCATAATGATGCCACCGTTAGGGATGGCCCACAACAGGCACCAGATACATGTGTTAGCTAGGATGATTGAGAATATGGCAGACTCCACTGCAGCCACTTCTGGGAATATTACTGAGGAACTTTCTTCATTAAGGGTGGTGGTCATTCAAAATTGCATTGCCTTGGACATCATCATGGCTAACGAAGGCAAAGTATGTCAGGTCATGCACCAGAAGTGCTGTTCATACACACCGGACAACACCAATAATATCAGGCACCCAATATGTATCATACGGGAGGTAGAAAAACAGGCACACAATAATTAGGGAGGAGACATATTGGCATCTCTGTCATTCTGATTTGGAAACTGGGGGTCCTGGCTGTTGGAAGCACAAGTGATAGGCGTGGTGGTACTGATTACATTATATGCTCTAGGTCAGATGGCCCTAACCTTTGGCCTTCATCATGAGCAGCTGTATCTCCCGAGCCCCTCCAGTGCCACCAGCACACCGATACGTAGAAATTAGGGCAATATACCAGAGACCTTCCCCAACGGCTGTAGATAGCTTGATAAAGACAACAAGTGTGCAAGGTCAGAAACAGGAAGAAATGTGGAATGAATTTTGGTTTTGTCTGGAGTCCATTTTATTTGTCCTAACTGTGATACTCAATGATGTTGGGGCCTGCAATACGTGCACAGAAGTCTAATAACCTTGGATAAACTAATGTACCATGCTGAATAGCTTATAACACAAGGCTTGCTCAAGGACACCTCATGTGACATGCATTTCTTCGCTCACCCAGCAACGGCCACAACTGTCAATGGCCACATAAGGCTAAGACATTTGATTGGACAGGTATTGTGCACATACTGTCTGCTGAAGCACAGGCAGTTGGCATGTAAAAATCATGCCCACCACCATAATGTATCAGGCTTGTATCACTAGATGTTCCTCTGCTCTGATTGGTCATATGCTTAATGCTTGTATTATTCTGGCCTCTTCTGCACAGTCACGCACCATGTATTTGTCCAGAATAATGAAGAAATCACCTTTTTTTGGATCATGATTGGATATGTCTCAAACACGCCTGTGTGGTTTTTGTGTATAATAGACCTAAAGAAAGGTCCTCAAATTGGATATGATGCTGAATAGCCCCTGCTCCTGTAACCACGTATAAAGTGCTTATGAACCTTGACAAGGGTCTGTGTTTCTTTAAAAAGTTTCTAGAGAATCACCCTTACAACCTGAGGCACAATATCACAAGATCGAGGAGTTTCGAAGACTGTGTGTGATTTCATTGGCCAACACTGGCGTAACGAAAAGTGAGGGGGTCTCCCTGCACGGTACTTAGAGGGGCCCCCTCCGGGCTCAATCAGGTGCTCTTCGGCCAGAGTGCAGTGCCGAGGGGGGCCCTTTGAGCTAGAGGCCCCCCCGCACCGCAGGGGCTGCGGGGGCCTGTGTTACGCCCCTGTTGGCCGACCTACCATCACCTTCACAGAACTGACTTGCAAAAAGGGAGGGCCCTGTTTGTAGCAGCTGAACTCTGCTGCTATTGTCTTTGTTTAATGTTTTAGAGGAATGCAATACAGCCCATGGTAATGTCCAGCGCTGCTACGCATACACGCATGCCCTGACCCCACGTTAGAGGTCAGGACAAGCTAATAAAAGAAGGTGAGTCCGACCTTCGTGCTGGTTCTCACATAGAATGGCACAAGTGTGTTTGGGTCATCATTACTCGGTGCTCACACTTCCCTCCACAAGTGGCCTGTTGCCACTCCGCGCTACAGTACCCAAAGCAGACTCCCATCTAGTTCTAACATGAGGTTTTGTTATTGGGGCCGCTGTCTGCATAACTATGTGTAGTCTAGTGACAATATGTTCAGTCCACAGAGGTTTAACAATAAGGGATAGCGCATTACATGACAGAAGCTCTTGAGAAATGTAAGGATGAGGAGCTTTACATACGGCAAAAAGCCCGAAAGTATGTGAACATACCTAATGCCCTGGTCTCTATGCTGTCTCTGATGGTAGAGTAACTCAGGAATGTCCCTTCTCTCGAAAAAACTTCATGGTCAGTCCCCAGTTTTGGATCGGGTAGAGGGAGGTTCTACTGTTAGCTGGTATAGCAGAAAATGGTCCAAAGGTTGCTCAGCAGCGTAGAGAACATGGGGCCTCATTTATGAGAAATGACGCATCGCTGCGTGAAAGCAGGGATGCGTCACTTCTCAGTGCACACTCCTTGCGACATACCTGATGCGTATCTGAAAGCGCAAAAGTGACGCATTGCTGGAGTGTGTCACAAAAGTGACGCAACTCCAGCAATGCGCCCTTTCACATGGGGCAAGCCCCATGTGAAGGGGCCTACGTCAGTCTTACGCCTGCTGTGAGGCAGGCGCAAGATTTTGACGCAACGGGGTCCTAGAAGTGATGCAGTGAAATCTCATAGATTTCAATACGTCACTTCTACAATGCTTTTTGCGGGGGAACGCCCCCATGCATACATTATACCTGACGCAGGTATAATGTAGCGCAGGGGTTTACAAAGTGACGCATCTGCTTGGATGCGTCAATTTGTAAATAGTGCGCAACAGGAGGCATGTTTTACGCCGCCGATGCGTCACAAAAAGTGACGCATCTGAAGCGCAAAACTGACGCAAGGCCTCATAAATGTGGTCCTTGGTTTCGCTCCAGGGACCTCATTTATGAGGCCTTGCGTCAGTTTTGCGCTTCAGATGCATCACTTTTTGTGACGCATCAGCGGCGTAAAACATGCCTCCTGTTGCGCACTATTTACAAAGTGACGCATCTAAGCAGATGCGTCACTTTGTAAACCCCTGCGCTACATTATACCTGCGTCAGGTATAATGCATGCATGGGGGTCGTTCCCCCGCAAAAAGCATCGTAGAAGTGACGTAGTGATTTCACTGCATCACTTCTAGGACCCCGTTGCATCAAAATCTTGCACCTGCCTCACAGCAGGCGTAAGACTGACGCAGGCACCTTCACATGGCTTGCCCCATGTGAAAGGGCGCATTGCTGGAGTTGCGTCACTTTTGTGACACACTCCAGCAATGCGTCACTTTTGCGCTTCCAGATACATCAGAAATACTGACGTATCTGTAACTCCTTGCAACATGATGCGTCATACATTAAATATGACGCATCAGGTATGTCGCAAGTAGTGTGCACTGAGAAGTGACGCATCCCTGCTTTCACGCAGCGATGCGTCATTTCTCATAAATGAGGCCCCATGAATCCATCCCTGGCGGACTGTGCGCTGGTGATGTAATTTATTTCCCAATGCATATGTTGAAGGGGCTGTCAACTCAGTATAGATAAAGGGGTAGGATGAACACTGTCTTTTTGGATGGTTAGATGGGCCATATGTGGTGGTGGGATGCCTAGAAATAAACATATTGTGCTTATGCGCATAAACATTTCAATTCAAAGTCCGAGGCAGAGCGCCCACTCTGTTCATTCAGTAATGTTAATTTAGGCAGGACAACCAATTTCAATAAAGGCATTCTTCCCATGAGTAAGAGTGACCCATCTTGATTTTATCACAACATATCCATATTCCTGAGAATTGGAATCAGGACTGACTCCATGTCTGGGGAAAAGTCAACCCTACAGACGTGCCCATCAGATCAGGAAAAATATAGTGGACTTATTCCAGTTTATTGAAAACTCTGTCAGTGCTTTGAACAAAATACATTCTCTCATGATTGGGCTGAGGCTTTGGACTGGGTTTTCAAATAAAGAGTGATGTAATCAGCATATAAGGGCATTAGTAAATTCCGGGAGCTGAACTGCAGGCCTTTCTTGGTATGGTGTTGTCTAAAGCCACACACCAATGGTTTAGAAGCAAGGGCATATATTTGCAGGGAAAGGGGGCACCCCTGATGGGTCCCTCATCCTATATCCATTAGGTCAGATATGAGTGCATTTAGCTGTTTCCTGGCATTGGATTTGGTATACAATTGATGAACTTTCACCCAAAAAGTGGTTGGGACACGCATTCTATGTAACACAGCAAATAAGAATTCCTATTCCAAGAAATGAAAAGCCTTGGTGCCATCTCAAAAGACTGCCACAACTTTCATTTAAGGGTTTCAGTTTAATGATCACAGTAAAGAGGGTCCGGTCAATCTGCCCATAGCGAAGGCTGCTTGATCTGGCAAGTTCATCTGTGGGAGAGGGAGGAGTAATCTATTAACAGAGCTTTAGTAAGCTGTTTGTATGAGTCACATTGGAAAGAAGTATGCCAAGAATATAACCGTGTTACTAAGAAAGCCTCCCTAAGTGAGGTGGCAAGAGTCTCGGCTTTTAACGCATCATTGTAGAATTATAGCTGCCTAGGGACAAGTAATGTGGTGAAGGGATAATAAAATTAGCCAGGGGGTTTATTGTTTCCTGGTGCCTTACATGTTGGCAAGCTGGAAATGACTGTAGAAGTTTCATCTAGCATGATGGGAGAGGCAAGAAACGGCAGTTTGCTTACTCAATCACAAGTGTAATTCGGTCAAGATACGTTGTATAATCCTTAAATGTGGGGTTGCCTTCCGTGTGTAGAGATGTGTGCAGCATGATATACTTTCAGTTAAGATATCATCTGCATCATATATGAGTGTGCCATAATAATTTTCCAGTTGTATAATATTCTGTCTAGTGCATTCGACTTCCACTACATTACAGTTGGATTGAAATTGCATTTGGGTAACAGTCAATTGCAAAATAGGGGCAGATTTATGATGGGAATGCGCCATGTTTGCGTCACGCAACTGCGGCGTAAACGTGGCGCATCCCTATGATCCATTTACAACGTGACGCATCTAGGCAGATGCGTCACGTTGTAAAGCCCTGCGCCACTTGTGGGCGTTCCGGCGCAGGGTGGGCGTTCCAGGGCAGGTGCGCCTCACAAAAGTGGCTGAGTGAATTCTATAAGATTTTATTACAAGACCGGAGGCTACCATTATGCATACAACTTTTAATGCAGTCCAAGCATAGACGCATATGTCACAAAGCAAAAGTTCCAACTTAGAATACATATGAATCAACAATAGCATGAATCACTAGGCAATCACCCTCTTTTAAATGCGGCTCCAAGCAAGATGTCACCTCCTTACTTAGCTCTTATAATATTGTAATTTCATGTTTAAGACTTGTATTTTATTATTAATCTATATTTGTTACTATATACTGATTAACCCCTTAATCCCTACTGGAGTAATATTTATATATATATACAATGTACCTGTTTTATATACCATCTTATAAGGTAGAGTAACACTTTTTTACTCCTTATACCCAGACCCCCAACCTCCAATTTACGGAGGTTGGCTTCCGCTTTCCTTTCCTGTAGTTGTCTTTATTTTAAAGTTATAATTCTTTCCTCTCGCGCGCGAATTATTAAAAAAACACAGTGACCCGCTTTTATTTTCAGAACAATCTCCCAGACGTTCATAATTGTGCCCAATACCTAAGACTTTGTCAAAACCTTGTGAGGTACGACGCTTTGTGAATTTATCTAATTATTTATCTGTGTTACCCTCGCCTCCCTCCCATAATCAGTCTATTAGGATTGATATTTACAAACTAATTTGTAGGTAATATTAAAAAATAAAAAATAAATTAAAAAAGGGAGAGGATATATATATATATTGAAAAGATTACTATAAACATATAAAAAAGGCTGTACATATATAGAAAGTTTATAGAGAAAGGTTAAGAATTCAATATAAGCTTCAGACATTCTTATATATTTATTTTTTCAATTCAAAATATGTCTGAGTCAGATTCTGATTCAATTCACAGTATTACTGTTGAATCTGATTTTAATAATGATGCCATCAAAAAACTTATCCACAAGGAGATGAGATCACGTATGTTTTCTACTCTCTCCCAAGTTAGGTCATCTAAGAGACCCTTGTTCCATGATAATGATGACCTATCTGACTTGGACATAGCTGAGATTAATGATCTCACCGAAAAAAGGGGTAAGAAGCATAAAAAAAGTAATAATATTGATTATACCCCAGAGAGCACGGGAGGTCGTAGCACCTCAAATTTTACAGGAGGTCCTCGCACCTCATTTGCTTCAGGTGTCCCTCGCGGCACAAATCTGAAAGGTGTCCTTAGCGGCACAAATCTGAAAGGTGTCCTTAGCGGCACAAATTTGATGGGTGTCCCTCGCGGCACAATTCACCAAAGTGCTCTAGATAATGATCCAAGTGATATTGATGGCTCAGAATTTCCTGACGAATATATTCTTGACCTAGATGAGGACGATCAAGATATTGATTCCTTTGTCTTGAATGACGAAATTGGTCCTTCATCTTCTAAAGATAGTATCTTGGACCGTTTAGGGGAAGAAATGTTCTCCCCTTTTAACATTAAACATCCTAGAAGCTCAGAGTGGACTCCACATGAGCAGGTTTCTAAATTCATATCTAAATGGATTAGGAACCCTTTAGAAAGGGAAACTTGCAATCTTTTGAGGGCAGAATGCACCAGACCTTCAATTGAAGGTAAAGTCTGTCAAACTCCTAACCTTGATCCGGAACTAATTACTTATCTTTTTAAATTAGGAAGAGACCCACGCAAATGCTTGGAAAGGTCGCTTAAGCTCTGCCAAGATAAAGTTCTCGACATCCTAGGTCCACTTACTAAAATAATTGACGCAGCTGAGGAGAGTTACCTTAATGGTTCCCCTCTTGACACACACTCCATTCGAGGATGGAGCCAAAGAGCACTTGTCCTCTTAGGAAATGCCAACGCAGGACTTAATTGTGAAAGAAGAAGAGTAGTCCTCAATAAAATTAGTCCAAAATTAATCAATATGGCTGAAAAAGAAACCCCCATTAATCCAAAAGGTTTACTTTTTGGAGAAGTTTTAATATGTATCAACCTTTACCGCTTTAGATAGAGCGCATCAAAACATGAAAAAGGTTTTTAACTACAACAGCAACCTTTTTGGAAGGGCTGGAAGAAGGGGGCAATCTCCCGGCCGCTTTAAACGACGCCCCTACCCAAGAAACAGAGGCAATTTTGGTAGAGGGTACCAACCACCCAACTAACCACAGTTTTATCCACCCAGAGGAAGAGGTTTCCGCTCCAGAGAATTCCGAGCACGAGGAGCACCTGCTGACTCCACCCCTCAAGTGAGTACTCCTTCCCCTTCCCTTTCTTTGAATCCAAAAGTAGGTGGCAGACTAAGATTCTTTTACCACAATTGGAAAATTATCACACAAGATCCCTGGGTTCTGAACACCGTTCAAGGTTTTTGTATAGATTTCACCAAGACTCCAATACAGTACTCTCTTCCAAGACCGACACCCCTTACACTAGATCAAGAAAAAATCATAGAAGAAGAAATTTCCTCAATGCTAAAAAAAGGAGCAATTCTAGAGGTACCCATGGAATTTATGACATTCATAAGTACTCTCTTCCTTGTGGAAAAGAAAGACAAGGGTTGGAGACCGGTTATAAATCTCATGGAACTCAACAAATTCCTTGTCTACCGTCATTTCAAGAGGGAGGGCATCCATCTTCTCAGAGACCTCTTACTAGAAGGAGACTGGCTAGTCAAATTAGATCTGACGGACGCCTACTTTACAATTCCCATGACAAAGGAACACCAACCCTTTCTTCAGTTCATTTGGAAAAAACATCTCTTTCAATTTCAGGCTCTTCCCTTCGGCCTCTCTTCTGCCCCATGGTGTTTCACCAAGGTAATGAGAGCAGTTGCCTCATGTCTAAGAGAAAAAGGGATTTGTCTCATCATTTACTTAGACGACATCCTGATTCTTTCTCAAGACTATGCTCAAATCATCAAAGATCTGAAGACAGTTATAGACCTCTTAGAAAGTCTGGGTTTTATCATAAACTGGGAAAAATCCATTCTAGTCCCCTCAAAGAAGATGGAGTTCCTGGGCTTCACAGTAGACACAACAGAATGTCTTCTCCTTCTCCCTCCCAAGAAGATTGCCAAAATAATAAAGGTGATAAGACATGTATTGAAACAAGA
The DNA here is from genome assembly GCF_964261635.1 of Lissotriton helveticus. Taxonomy (NCBI): domain Eukaryota; kingdom Metazoa; phylum Chordata; class Amphibia; order Caudata; family Salamandridae; genus Lissotriton; species Lissotriton helveticus. Next base: position 429,681,150 of record NC_136059.1, read on the forward strand.
AAATCTCTCCCTAAGAGAACTAGCAAGACTTCTAGGCCTTCTATCTTCCTCCATTCAGGCCATTTTTCCGGGACCACTGAATTATCGAGCCCTTCAGAGAATAAAAGCAAGAGCTCTCAGGTCAGGTCTTTGGTACGGAGATCGAATTTCCTTAAACCCAGATGCAATCTTAGAACTTAACATGGTGTTTAGACAATCTAGATGCATGGAATGGGAGAGCGATCTTTGGTTCAGCACCAGATTTTATTCTAGAATCGGATGCCAGCCTTCATGGCTGGGGTGCTTGTCTACTGAACCAGAACACTGGAGGAATTTGGTCCCAACAAGAGTCCCTGCACTACATCAATTATCTAGAATTAACTGCAGGACTTTATGCTCTAATGAGCTTCAAACGCTTTCTTCAAGGAAGATGTCATATTGAAAATGGACAATATGTCTGCCGTTGCTTACATAAACCGTCTAGGAGGGACCAAGTCAGAAGACCTCTCCATTCTAGCAAAGAAGCTTTGGTTTTTCTGCCTAGAACACAAAATCTCTCTGAGAGCAGAATACCTTCCAGGGAAATCCAATCTTTGCGCAGATTGGAATTCAAGATTCATCTTGGATTACAGTGACTGGAAGCTCAACACTTCTGTTTTCAACTCCCTCAATCATTTCTGGGGCCCATCCCAAATAGATTTATTTGCGAGCAGATTGACTACCCAATTGATATCTTATTTCAGCTGGATGCCCGATCCTGGTGCTCTAGCAGTGAATGCCTTTCTCCAACCTTGGGTAGGGATCAACGCTTATGCCTTCCCTCCATTTGCAATGATCCAGAGACTCCTTCAGAAATGGAAACAAGAACGATCCTCAATTGTCCTAGTAACTCCTTTTTGGCCATCCCAAGTCTAACGATCTCGCTAGACTTTCGTCAACAGCTTCAACTCTCCTTGGAGAGTCATGGGCCCCTGGAACACATTACGGGTACAACAACATTTGGAAAGTCTGGTCACGTTGGTGCTTGGAAAGGGACTTGGATCCCGTGGAGGCACCTATTGTTGATATAGTTAATTTTCTTGGAGAACAATTCGATAGAGGTTCAAGTTACAGATCTCTCAATTGTTTTAGATCTGCTATATCTGCAGGACATTCTCTAATTAACAATAAAACGGTAGGTAAAAATCCTAATATTTGTAGAATACTTAAAAGTATCAGACTTAGAAGACCTCCTCAACCTAGCTATCAATCTCTTTGGGATGTTAATTTAATTCTTGACCTTTTTTGTTCTTGGCCAGTTAATTCTCTTCTCAGCAGGAAGAATCTTTCTATCAAATTAGCTACTCTTCTTTGCTTAATTTCATGCATTAGAGTCTCTGATGTTAAAGCTCTAGATATTTCTTTTAGATCTTACGATATGTTTGGAGTAAAATTTGAAATATATAGAAGAACTAAAACCATGTCAGATTCTATTTTCTATCCTCGTTTTGATACTTGCACTAAACTCTGTGTTGTTCAATGTATGAAAGAATATGATGTGAGAATGAACTCTCTTCGTCTTTTGAATGTATCTCAGTTACTCCTCTCTTTTGTTAAACCCCATAAAGGAATTTCTTCTAGCTCTATTGCTGGATGGGTTAAAACAGTCATGAAACTTCCTGGAATCAATCTGAATATTTTTAAACCACATTCTATTAGAGGCGCAATGGCCAGTAAGTCATTCTGCTCAGGTGGTAAGTTAGATGATATTCTAATGGCTGCTGATTGGTCTAATTCTAGAACCTTTGCTCATCATTATTGCAAACCTGTTTCTCACATGTCTGATGTTGATTTACATGGCTACCAACATGCATAATGGTAGCCTCCGGTCTTGTAATAAAATTGCGATTCTCCTATTTGGATTTCATTAAAGACACGGAGGCTAACATTATCCCTCCCACCCTTCCCTGGGTGGTTGATTAAATGATATAATATATATATATATAATATATGTTATGATATGCTTATTTGAATTTTTTACTTACAAACCAACATTCTTTTCCTTTGCAGGATTACTTACATCCTTTCCTTTGTCAGGAATTGTTATTTAGATGATTGTTTATTATTCTTGTCCTTAATACTTTTATTTGGATTTATTAACAACCTTTCTTTGCCTTGCAGATAACTTGTCTTCTTGATTTCACACCTGTGTATCAATCGTGGATGGTGTTTTCTTCCGTCATCCTTCTTCAAGTTTGATGTTTCATTGGATTTGTTTGGACTTTTCCTTTTTCATTGTCACCACATTTAAAAGAGGGTGATTGCCTAGTGATTCATGCTTTTGTTGATTCATATGTATTCTAAGTTGGAACTTTTGCTTTGTGACATATGCGGCTATGCTTGGACTGCATTAAAAGTTGTATGCATAATGTTAGCCTCCGTGTCTTTAATGAAATCCAGATTCTCTGGTCATGTAAATAGGAGAATCGCAATTTCACTCAGTCACTTTCAGGCCAATGCTGCGTCGAAACCCTGCGCCTGCTTGAAGCAGGCGTAGGTCTTGACGCAGCATTGTATAGATGGGGCACCCCCGAGCCTTGCTGGAGCTGCATCGCGCTTGCGACGCAACTCCAGCAATGCGCCACGTTTACAGCACAGATGCGTCACGCATCTGTGCCGTTTTTGCCCCATGGTGCGCCGCATTGTAAATGCGGCGCACCATGGGTGGCGGAGCAGCGGCGCAAAATAACTGGCGCATACCTGGGGATGCGCCAGTTATCATAAATCTGCCCCATAGTGTTTTCAGTGGTGCTATAATTTTCTGGGCACTTTTTTCCACACAACCTTAAAAATGCAAAACTCCAGTTCCCCTTACCTTACTTTAAGCAGATTGATTTCTTTTTGCTCATTACATTGTCGATATTTTCCTAAATTAGTTTGGGAATTTTATTTTGTTTTGATCTTTACATTTAAAGTAGTCCTGACTGAACTTGACATGCACTTCCCTGGTGTTCGCCTGCTTCTTGTCCCAAAGCTACCAGGATTGAGCAGAAATGATCTCAGAACAGTTCTTGACCTTACCAGATTGTGTTTATTAAGTTGGTAGAGGACACACCTTGACAGATCTTGGTCTGTTTCCTGGACATTTCCTGCTTGCATTTCTTCATCTCCTGTCGAGTCTGGCAATGTCCTAGCTCTTAGTCTTGTGCTGATTCCACAGATGTGTATTTCTGGGCCAGGAATGTGAGGATGCCATTTCTCTTTGGCTTGTATTTGATATAGATCGTTTTGAAGATAATGCAGGTTTGGGGAATCAACCAATGTAGATCACTGAGTGTTCAGGTAATGTGTCTGAATTTATTCAAGTTTTTGGTGAGTGAAACTGCAGTATCTGGAATACCTTTAAGGAGTGTTGGAATAGTTAGTTAGTTTTGGGGAGTCCACTGACAAAATAATTATCTCCATCCAGTTGACATGGGACAACGGCATGCACTGTCCTCCTGTAGTAGGATATGTGTGAGGAGGTTGTTCCTTTTTCAGGAATAAAAGCTACCACAATTCTATCTTTGTTTTCTTTACAAACTGTTCTTTGAAATAAAGGTATGGTTACGTGTAGATCTAAGTAATGTTGATCTGTCTGTCAGATGGTGGATGTAGCCATCTAGGTTTATTACGGATAGCCACACATGAATCTGGGTACTATTAATGAGTATGAGAAGTTATTTTGTTTGGGTGAGATGATGTTGAGATGAAGTTGTAAGTTGTTTGTATATTGATAGATCTTGATGCTACTGTAAGTGAGCTTAAACCCAAGGGGTTGTGTGCAGAGATTAAAGATAATAGCAGAGAGAAATTCCCTAGGGATACACCACTGGTGACAGGTAGTGTTTTGAATCTTCAAGAGCCCACCTGGAAAAAAGTGCTGGTTGTTTTTCAGTTAGGAGGAGAACCAATAGAGGAAGTGTGCCACAAAAACACACACTTGTTTCCAGGGTGTGGATTAATGCCTACGTGGTTGATTGTGTTAAAAGCTGCTGAGCGGTTGAGCAGGAGGCAAAGGTAATCATTAATGAACAGGTTTTTGTGGATAACTGAATGTGTGATAGTCTATAGGCTGAAGTGTGGTCTGAAGCTGGATTGATAGTCTTATGCAGGATCTTTTTTGTCAATCCGACCTTTTAATTGAGCCTTATTTCTGAATGGCTACTTTTGTGATGAAAGTTAGGCTGGAGATGGGACATTAATTGTTACGGTCATGTGAATGACTTTTTCCTAGCTATTGTCCTAAGACCAAGTCCTCAAGATCAGTGATTGTAATTGTGTTCAGTTCAGTGTTCAATATGGTGGCAAGCTGGTAAATGACTGTTGGCATTAGGACATGTTGTTTGGGTTTTGCATTAGGATACATGTGGTTCAGAGATGAAGAACTAATGTGGTGTATAGTCACTTTATTTCATTGTTTTTGTTCAATGTTGGTTATGTGATAATGAGTGTGGCTGTGGAGAAACTGTTTCCTTGTTCTACACTGTTTTACCATGTATGAGAAGCCACTTAAAGCTAATGCTTTAGTCTGTGGGTTTTTGCAATATGAACCTGCAGGTGGAAAAGGCTGTCTTGAGTAAAGATACATTTGTGATAGAATGGCATGCACAGCATGGCAATTTTTATGTGCCAATATTTTCTGTATACACTGTGTCTGTCAACATTTCATCTTGTCCTTTGTAATTAGTTGTTAATAGTAGCTGCTTTCTGACTGGATGCAGCTTTGTCATGCGACAAAGCTTCACTGTGGAGTGATTGGATGGGTGTACCTTCTGGTGATGTAGTCTCAACAGCTTTTTGTGGGTCTGTTCTGGATCAATAGTTGCCCTCAGTTCGTTAAGTTTTAGAGTGCTTTGGTTTAAGGTTTTTCCCCTCATCTTTACCACATCCCTGTACTGTCTGCTGCACATTTTTGCCTAGAGCCATCTGCAATTTTATTTTTATATATAAGATCAATTGAGTGATTTCTGAAACAAAGGTATTTTTAACAACATCAGTTTTTAGTTAGAAATGTGTTAATATTCATAGTAAGTAAATTCATCTTGAAAAGTATGGGTGCATGTGTGTGTATAATGCACATTAATATATATGTATATATGCATGTATATATACAGAAACATATATATATATGTGTATATATATATATATGTGTGTGTGTGTGTGTATATATAGATATATATATATATTCACAGAAAAAAACCATAGGTTTCAGGGGTGTTATAGTTAGCTGGACATTTCAATCGTACAAAACCATAGAAATTCATCAGTTATAGTTAGTTCTGCTAACTATAATTCGTGCACCCGCAATGTACTGCTGATGTTGTCACGTAGTACATCATTCATGGGATGTCAGTAACATCACTGATGACATCGCTGATGACTTCTCAAATGACATCACTGGTGACATCACTGATGATATCATCCAGTGAATGTAGTTCAGTTTGAAATTTCAATATGTAGTATATATATACCAATCTGTATTGAAGATTGAGTGGATATATAACTGTCTGGATGGAGGATTTAGTAGCTGTCTGACTGTCTGTTTTAGTGAGTAATTGAAAGTGTCTCACTTAATACATGGATTAGTAACTAAACTATGTGAATGTGTGCATCACTGTCTCTGTTGTTGTATAACATGCTGCATCAGTTGGTCACTAACTACATGAGTGTGTATATTAGTTGTTGATTAGTTGGGTGAGTATTTGTATGGGACACTGAATTTGTGTGTGGTTGGATGGGGTGTCTGTAACTCTAAGCATAGATGTGCGAATGGTTGATTGACTAGGTGTATAGGTTTAAGAGTGCATGTGGAATCAGTTGTTTGGGTGACAGTGTATTTTTTTGTGTGTTGGTGAGCAAATATATGTTTTAGTTGTACATCTTCAACAAAGTAAAAAAATAAAAGGCATTGTATGTGAGAGTTGGTACATATAATTAAGTACGTGTAAGAGTCAGTGATTGTGAGAGTAACAATATGAATGGGTGTATAATTGTAGTGCTGATTTTTGAACATATTAACTATGAGTTACTATGTGTTTGAATAAATGAGGTGTTGTGTGTATAATTGTGTAAGTTAGTAAATGTAAGTGTGACTAATTTAATGAGTGAGTAGGATGACTGCATAACCGACTAAGATGACTGCTGATGTGTCAATGTCTATATATGTGTATAAGTGCATTTGATCGTGTTCTATTAATCAGTGACTGCATGTATAAGTGATTCTGTTGTTGAATGGGTAGTTGTGTGTGTAGATTTAGGAATCAGTGAGTGGGTATGTGGTAACTGGTATTAGTGTGTCAATGGTTTCAAATATGGCACTCTGTATTTTACAGTGAGTGTTGAAAGGTTATACTAGTGTATGATGAGGTGTATCATATTGTCACGTTGATGATGTCATCAGTGATGTCATTTGAGATGTCATCAGGATGTCATCAGTGATGTCACTGACCATGTCATGAATGATATAATATGTGACATCATCAGCAGTGCATAGCGGGTGCTCGAGTTATAGTTAGCAGAACTAACTATAACAAAGGAATTTCTTTGGTTTTGTACGAGTGAAATGTCCAGCTAACTATAACACCCCTGAAACCTATGGTTTTTTCTCTGAATTTCTAAGGTTTTTTAAATGCTAACTTCTAACTATAACTTCTCTGAAACCTATGTTTTTTTCAGTGAATTTCAAAGCTTTTTTTAAAGCTAATTTCTAACTATAATGTCTCTGAAACCTAAGGTTTTTTCAGTGAATTTCAAAGGTTTTTTAAGTGCTAATTTTTAAGTGTAATGGTAGTTATACCTATTTTTTGTACTGATTTTCTACACTTTTTTTAACTGTTTATTTATAAATATTTTATCCATTAAATAAAATTTTATATTTTTCAGAAAATTGCAAAAAAACATTTTTTGAAGTTCAAACTGAAATATTGTTTAACTTTTTTGTTAAATTTTTAAATTTTAATATATTTATTTTATATTATTTTTTTCTATTTTTTTTCAGAGTCGCGCACACAAAGCGTACACATCATGGTGGGTGCGCGGATTCTAACCGCCATTTTTGAAAAGTCATGAAGGATCCGTGTACGGTGTGCAATGGCTGCGTGATTTTCAGTTACATCATGTATATTTAATATTACGTGATGTGCGTGATTGGTATGCGACCAGTCCGCGACTTCTGCTCCCGCGCATTTGCAACACATGCGCATTACTGTACGCGACGCTTGCGCAGTGGCGGGTCCTGCGCGATGTCATATACGTGCTAGGGCACACTGGGTGCGCGACTCCCGCAAAAAAATGTTATGTTCTAAAATGACATGTATGTGTCTTTAATATACATATTAGGGCAGGAGATTATCTAAGATATTAAAAAAATAATATATTTGTACTTATAATAAACTTATATTATTTTTAAATATAATTTCGAAAAGTTGCGTCAGGTGCGTGCTTCGTGAGCGCAGAGTGGGCGGATCACATGTGACCTCAAAAAAAATATTTCATTGGTTCATAACATTTCCCACTGTTACTATTAAAGGACCCACACTCATTTTAATCATTCTTGTTGGAGCATCTTTAGAGAGACATCTCTTTTCCTAAAGAACCCTTTTTGCTTGTTTTGTTTGGTGTTTTTCCAAAAATATGAAACAAAATGGCATCTGGACAGCAGCAGGAGGAAGTATCTTCTGAAGAATAATTCTTGCAGGAGGCACCACATCCACAGAGGCCTGAATCTGTTGTGTGGAAACTCTTCACTTTTCCACCTGGAGAGAAGAAAGTAAATGCAAGAAAGGTGATGTGCAAAATACTCTTGTGGCACTGCTTTTATGTACAAACATCTCCAGACCACACATCCTCTCAATCTTGCTCAGGAGGAAATGAGGCGAGCTGCTTTGAACCCCTCACCTGCTGTAGCAAGTACGTCTGGAGCATCCTCAGGAACACCTGCCATGGACATTAGGCCAGAATTCGCCTTTCTCGAGCAACACTGCATGAGTGTAAGAAACTTATATGCTTCGGTGAGCAGTTGGTGGATGCAGTTTGTGCTGCACAACGCAACCATCGTTGTTAATTTTTTTTGTTGTATTTGGAATGATAAGTAATTCCAAATGTTTCCTGTTTTATTCGATCTTTTTTTTGTTCATTTTTAAAAAAACTATAAAAAAATACAACATTGTTCGAAAAAATAAAAAAAATACAAAAGAAAAAAGAAGAAAAGAAAGTTCCTATAAGAACTACCTTATCTGATTGAAGAAAGAAATATAATTGCAAGGTAATGTGTGAAAGTTTGGTTGAATATATGTATACAGCATGATTGAGTGAAAGAATGCATTAGTAATGAATGGTGAATTTATAGGTGAAGATTTATGAGGAAGTACTGCTGCGTGACACTGCAAGCTCTTTAGCTGCACTGTACTGTGGCACTTCCGAAGCACAGAGATGTGACATATGTACATGAATATGTTGCAACTTTGTGCTTCCCTCTGCACTGCTGCACAAACTGCAGGCATGCAGTGACACAGGCACCCTTGCACCATGGTGCAAAGTAGTCTGTGTTGTGCGGAGATTGTTTTTGTGCAGGAAGGGTCACCTTCCTGCACAAAAACAGCAGTAAAAGCATTTTCCTCTTTCAATGTATGCTGTGGAATGCAGCATGAATTGAAAGAGTAGAAAATGAGGAGAAATGAAAACACTTCTCCTTGTTGCGCCTTGCTACGCTAACTCTAGGATGGCGCAGCATTCACACACATCTCCAGATTTACGATCTCTCCTAAATCTGGAGATGTGTCTTGTTCTATGAGTGTTGCCAGTGGCGGCTGCTCCATAGGAGCGTTTGGGCGCTGCCCCACTGCTTTCTCGATGTGCAAAAAGGCAGAAACATAAATGGTAATAACTACCATTTTATGTTTCTGCTTCTCGCACTGCAAGAAAGCAGAAGTGCCTGGTTGGGGGTGGGCTGTCCTGCACGAGGGCAGGGGGGATTGGCTTGCCCACTGTTGTGCATACTGACTGTTTGGTCAGCTCCAGGGCCGACCAAACAGTCAGTATGCACAACAGTGGGCAAGGCACTCCCCCCCTGCCCTCGAGCAGGACCTCCCACTCTTCCTTTTTTCTCTATGTAGGCTGCCTACATAGAGAAAATGGCCCGGGTGGGGCGCACTCCAATGCGCCTCACCAATCACAACGCTGCTAATGCAGCGTTGTGATTGGCGGAGCAGAGGGAGGGAGACTTGCTTTCCGGATGATGAGGACGCGAGCTGCAGCCAGCCGGAAGTGAAAAATGCAGGAGACAGAACCAATCCAGAAGCTGGCGTGGGACGGTAAGTTTTATTTTATATTTGTTTTTCATGAAGCCACTCCAGCCTCCCCCCAAGCTGGATACAATGATGTGCAGATGAATAAAGTTATCTCCAGGGCTGAATAGGACGGTGTCGGTGAGGCAGGGAGCAACTCGAAATTGTTCTTTTGCAGAAATTGATGGTCAGCGTCCAGCAGCTGTGCAAGGCAAGTAATGTTTCTTCCTCCTGGCCCTTCTCGCGCTCACACATGCACGCTCACTGAGACAGCTTCAAGTAGTTATTATATGCCTTTCCATTGGCAAAGCGCGATGTGTTTTCCTTTGCCTCGCCTTACATAGTGATGAAAACATAGATTTAGATAGATTTAGATCAAGCCAGTCCCTAAAACAGCACCTTTAAAGGGACAGATGAAACAAGTAGCAAAATATAGGAGAAAGTATGAATTCTAATGACTGCAGCAGTTTATTTTAACGGTTGATTGGTGCGAATTTGTTTGTTTTTTTGCCATCCTGTCTCTTTTCCCCCATTTCAACATTTTGCAAAAAAGTAAAAAAACGATCTAATTATGATGCACGGTGCTGCTGCCTCGCTTAACGTGAAGCCTTTTACCAAATGCAGAAAGAAGATGAAAATGAATTATTTAAATGGAATCAGCATGCATTGCAAACACATTATAATTCAACAGTACTCCTTTACCGTGTTTTATTAGCGTCGCGCATACCGGGTGGGGAAGCCTTACTCTCTTTCTCTGAAACAGGTGGACTTTAAAAAAATGTAAATACCGGCCTGCGAGCATCCACCCAGATGAATGGGGGCGCTGTTAATGACGTGTTTAACTAACAAGCGTTTTCTGTGCGCCGGGGACTGCAACAGAGATATGTTGCCCGGTACTTTTAAGGCAGTAAGGCGCGCGCCGGTGCTGGTGGTGGCTAATGGTGTCAGCCCTGTCTCTAGTCCATTTCGCAGTCGCACTATGCAAATGACTCTTAGCACGTGCGCATTGTGGAAGGGCAGCCTGAGGGCTACCCGGCACTGCAGAGCGACACTACACGTGTACATGGTCAGGGCATGTGCGTACCTGGGGCATTTATAGGGCTTTGGGAATGGGAGAGTGAAAGGATCTATGCAGATGGAAGACCAGAGATAGAGCCTGTGGGGATGAGGTATAAGCAGTGATGGTGACTGTGGTGACACAGCGAGTGCGTTGAAGACGGAGCAATAGTGACTTTAAGGATGGAGAGAGAGAAAGGGTATGTGAGGAAGAGGTGTGGGAGGGACTGTGAGGCTGGGAAAGGTTGCGAGGATGGGAGAGTGCAGAGAGAGCTGTGGGGTTTTGAGAGTAGGTGAGTAAAAGGTGGTGAACTTGAGTAATAGATTTAGATGACCAGAAGTCACTCAAAGCCTGGCTTAGCATAGTAAATGATCAACCCAAAACATTAAACAAAAACACTGCAGCAGTAGAGCATGTGTGCTGTCACTGGTGTAACTGGTGCAGTGGTACCAGAGTCCATGAGTATGAGAGGTTTCGTTTTATACCCTACTACTTTCAAAGTTCACTAGCCGCCACTGGGTGTTGCGTAGGAACACTCACAACAATACCTATGGAACGCCCATTCAATGCAAAGTTCTGTGTATGAATGGGTTGTATTTACAAGGAGAGGAAAAACCATGCAGGGCGGCTTTTCCTCTCCTTGTAAATATGAAGGAGTGACTGGCGCCATCACTACGTTACAAAAAGTGACGTACTGGTGGCGCAGGGTGCTTGTAAATCTGCCCCATAAGTGCTTAGGTATTGGCAGACTGATACAATAAGAACATAGTGCTGGATAGGTGATTAAAGAATTGCATGAGACTGACAGGAGGTATTACTTGCATGGGTACTACTTCAGTATTTAATGGAGTGGACCAATAGTATGTATCTGAGAGATTTGTAGGGATTATGCACAGAATATTTTATGTGTACTTGTGTTGGTGCCTAGGTCATTTTATAAGAATACCACTAGTAACTGGAATTATGACAGTGCTGCAAACAGAGTGAACACTTAATTTATAAGTGCGTACGTATTGGTGGAGTGATAGGATAAGTCGATAGTGGTAGATAAGTGATTAAAGAAGTGCATGGGACAGACTGGGCGATTCCTACACTGCATGAGTACTAACTGGGTATTTAGAAGAGTGTATCAATAGTATGTAGCTATTTAAAGGTCTGCATGGATAGTGCACAAAATGTTATAGCTGTACTTGTGTTAGTAGCTAGGCCATTCCATAAGTTCATGACTAGTAACTGGAATAATTACAGTTTTACAAACAGAGTGTATAGTGAAATTTGTACAGTGAATTTATAAGTGCTTAGGTATTCGTGGAGTAATAGGATAAGTAGATAGTGCTGTATGGGTGATTGGAGTAGTGCATGGGACAGACAGAAGTATTCCTAGACTGCATAGGTACTAACTGGGTATTTAGAAGAGCATATCAATAGTATGTAGCTGGTTAGAGGTCTGCATGCATAGTGCACAGAATATTGTAGCTGTACTAGTATTGGTGTGTCTATGGTTTTGAGAATGGTAGTCTGTATTTTAGGGTGTGAGGAGGTGCATCAGATGATCACATGGATGATGTCATCAGTGATGTCATTTGAGATGTCATCAGTGATATCACTGACCATGTGATCATCTGACCATGTCATGAGTGATGTAATATGTGACGTCATCAGCAGTGCGTTGCGGGGCGCGATTTATAGTTAGCACAACTAACTATAACGGCCGAATTTCTCTTGTTTTGTACGAGTGAAATGTCCAACTAACTAAGACGTCCATGAAACCTGTGTTTTTTTTAGTGAATTTCTGAGGTTCTTTAAATGCTAATTTCTAACTATAATGTCCCTGAAACTTGTGTTTTTTTCACTGAATTGTATATATATGAATTTAATCTCCTCTCACTCTTACAGGGAAGGAATCAGCACTCAGGTTGTAGTTTGGAAGTATTTAACCTGCAAAGGACGTGATCCACGCGTTTCGGCTCGTCCGAACCTTGATAACGATAAAAGACGTCATTGGAGCATCCTTATTTAAATGTACAAATGCCTAAAGTTGCCAACATTAACAAAGGACTACGTATTACTTTAATCCAAAAAGCTGGCGGCCATATTGGCCTACTCACGATGTGAAAATTCAGGAATTGATACAATAAAGAAAAGAAAACAAGTGCTAATATGCACACAATGTCATTTCAGCATATCTTGCCGCGTGACCGCCATACCTATATGTTCGTCGATGTGACTAATTCATAATAAACATATTTAGGATTGCAAGCATTAACATAAGCAATGAACTACACATTACTTTAAAGTGAAAGGCTATCGGCCATATTAATCTGGGCACGTTGCGTATTATAATAATTCTTACACAAAATAAAAGAAAAAAAGGGGTGTTAATATACACACACTATCCCTGAAAAAAGTTCTAGTTATTCACAACTTATTTGAGATGTCATGAGTGATGTCATGAGTGATGTAACTAACCATGTCATGAATGATGTAATGTCTGAGGTCATTAGCAGTACGTTGCGGGGGCGTAAGTTATAGTTAGCTCAGGTAACTATAACTGCTGAATTTCCCTGGTTGTGTATGAATGAAATCTGAGTCTAACGATGCCGTCCCTGTAATCTTTGTTTTTTCCTGAAAATTTCTAGGTTTTTTTAACGTTAAGTAAGATGCATATCACAATGGATGGTGGGGGGTTGGAAGCAGGGCCTGGCAATGTGCTGCCCCCACCCACGCTTGCTGCTTCTGCCTTTCCTCGTCCTAGCCATCCATTATCCAAATCCATGTTCCTGCTCCCTTATTACAGCCCTGTGTGACCGTTGTTCTGTCACTGGCCTTCCAGCCTTCTCTGAACAGTTAGCTTGCTGCCCCATCCACCTCCTCCCTATCCTCTGTTGTCTGAATCCATGGACTAGCCGAATCCCTCCTGCCATGCATGGTCTGATGTGCTGCCATTGCCCTCCATTTAGCATGATGTATCAGTCCACTCCTCCTGCCCTCCATTGCCCAATTCTATGCCCCATCATTGACCTCTTGCTTAGCCTCTGTGCTAAGCTTGCTGCTCATATTCTCCTTCCCTCTGCACTCCGATGTCTGTGTGCATTCACCTGCTCCATCTTTTTTGCCCACCATGTTCCATGGACCTGCCACTCCTATCTACTCTCAGTGTTCTGTTGAGCTGCCACTCCCCTCCTACCTGCCTAGCATTGTCAGATGACTGTAACCTGTCCCTGCCACCTCCACCCTGCCTGTCCACATTCCATGCACCTATCCCCTTCCTCCTGTCCTCCATGGTCCATTTTACTGCCGCACCCTTCTGTCCTACCTGGTATGTTGTGCTGAAACTGCTCCTCCTGCCTGCCCCGCATGGCAGGAGGCCCCTTACCCTGAACTCTCTTGTCTGTGCCCAGGTTCTGACCCTCCCTCTATCCTCCATGGTCCTTTGTGCATGTTCCTGCACTCTCTTTCTTGCCCATCATAGCCATTGTGCTGCCACTAACCCTCCCGCTTGCCATGCATGGTCTTCTGTGCTGCCACGGCCCTTCCCACCTTCCCTGTGTGATCAGCTAACTGCCCCTGACCCCCTCCCACCTTCCCTCCATGCTCTGAGTGTATTCCATTATAGTCTCGCTGTTGCTCTCCATGGTGTATCTTGCTTCTAGTGCCCATCCTGTCTGACCTCTATGGCCATCTTGCTGCTCATGCCTTGCCCCCTTGTCCCAGCCCTCTGTTTCCATGTGCAGACCCCTATTCCCTCCCTCCTGGCTTGTCTGTTCCATTGCAATGCCCCTGATCCGTCCCTCCTGCCCTTTATTGTCCGTTATGCTGCAGCTTTCTCTCCCATCTGTCCATTATGGTCAGCTAGCTACCATTGCCTCGTTCCCCTCTGTTCCCTGTTGTCCATGTGTATGGTCCTGTCCCCTCCCTATTGCTTTCTATTGATTGTTGTGCTGCACTCCCGTCCCGCATGCCCTGTGTGGTGTATTGTGTTGCTGCAAACCCTGATGCCTGCCCTGTAGGGTCAGTTTGGTGCACCTCTCCATGTCCCTCTTGTCCTCTGTTATCCGAGTCCAAGTCCCTACCCCAATTCCCCCAGCCTTTCATGATCCAATGTACCATACTTGCTAACATTTTGAACTTGTTAAGAGGGAGATTTTGACTGGGGTATTGATTTTCCCCTTTGACTTACATTGAAAAAGAGGAGATTGAAGACAGGAGACAGATCAAATGAAGCCCATTAGGGCTTAAAAACATTGGACGTTTCCTGTCTGAATTGGGTCTGTTGGCATGTATGGTTGTTCTACCACTGGCTCTTCCTTCTGCCCACAATGGTCTATTATATTGCCACAGCTTCTCATGTCAGTCCTGTGTTTTTGGTTTGTTGCCCCTGCCCCCCTTTTCACTGCCCTCCATAGTCGGGTGTGCTGTCACTGCCATTCCTGCCTGCCCAGTGTGGTCAAATTGTTGCCTCTGCACACTCCTACCTGCCTTCAATTTTCAGAGTCCATGCCCCTGGCCTCTGCCTCTCAACAGTATACAAATGAACAACTAGATTGCTAACATTCTATATTTATTACAAAAGTGTGGAACGCCTGACTTCATATTGATGTAATCAAAACTGTAATACCGAGAGCATTTCCTTTAGAAATTACATATATGAGACGGTCTTATTTGCATCACAATTATGGTTAGTGCTCTAAAAAACTTAAAATGAGGACATATTTTCTGAGTTTTCAAATAGCGAGAAAGCACTTTTAAAGTATTCTGTGATTCTGGTCTATGTGATTTTCGATATTGAAGTAAAGCGATATCACATCCATTGATATAATTTGTAGGAGTTCTGCCAACGGATATCTTGTATGCATCTTAAGAGATCATTCGTGTCCTTAATGTACGATGTTACATTTTGAACAAAGGGCAACAGGAAGAAGTCCACATAATTTGCAGTAGCTTCCAGCAAAGATCCATTAGCTGCAATTATTGGGTGTCTTGGGGGCTTGTGGCATGTTTATGAATTTTGGGCAAAAAATTAATTGTTGCCGTGATTGGTGATTCCGTTCTTAAATATTTCACTACAAATTGATATAAATGGATGTGATATCGCTTTACTCCAATATCGAAAATCACATAGGATTAACAGCTTGCAAATACTTTTTCGGCAAATGCAATATTCATTATGAAAACCATAATGAAATGTTATTGCAGATGATTGAAACATGCTTAACCAAAAATGTTTTCCTATTTGGAGATTAATTATATATCCAATCAAAAGGGACTGCCATGGGATTTACTTTTAGTCCCAGTTATGCCTGCCTGGCAATGGGCTGGTGGGAGCAGCACCTTGCCTGGCACCCGAATCCTGACGAGCATGTAAACAAAATTGTAAGCTGGCTAAGATTCATAGATGATCTTTTCATAATATGGGACGGCACAGAACTAGAATTTAGGCAGTATTTTGAGATTCTTAACAATACAGAGACAAATCTACGTTTTACTTATGACATCAGCCAAGAAAAAATAATGTTTTTAGATACAGAAATCTATGTTAAGGATGGAAAACTACACACAACATTACATCGAAAAAAGACAGCCACAAACGCTGTTTTACATGCACAAAGCTTCCATCAAACTTCATTAATTCAGAATATCCCATATGGAGAATTGTTGCGCATAAAGATAATATGCTCAGAGCAAGAGGAGTGGCGAAAAGATAGAGACCAAACAGTTAAAAGATTCAGAAGTAGGGGATATAATGAGGAAACAATCACAAGATGTTGCAAAAGAACTGAATCAAAATCAAGTGATGAAATAATCAAAGAAAAACAGCAAATGCAAGAAACAAATGAAATCCGACTGATTACCAAATTGTCTCAAGAAACAAAACGTTAAAAACTATCTTGAAAAAACATTGGAAAATTTAAAATTAGATCCAAAATTAGCGACCATCATAGGGGATCATCTGAGTGTGACATTCCGCAGAGCTCCGAATTTAAAGGATACTTTGGTACAAAGTCATTTTTGGAAGAAGAAAAAGAAATCATCTCAATGGTTACAAACAATGGGCTTCACTAAATGCCATAACTGTGAAGTATGCCAGATTGCACGCAATACAAAAGAAGTAGTCTGGGCAAAGAAGAAAGTTTGGAAAATACAGAAACTAATAAACTGTAAAACACAGTTTGTGTATATGTAATAGAATGCCCGTGTCATCTCAAATACGTTGGGAGTACAATTTGTGAGCTCAAAAAACTAATTATGGAACATGTCAGAGCCACCATTGCTAAGGATAGGAGCAATGCTGTGGCAAAGCATATGGAAAGAGCACACGACAGTGATTGTAAGCAATTGAGATTTTGTGGTATTGAATCAGTGGAACCACATGTGAGAGGAGGTAACCAGGAGAGGTATTTGCGGCAAAAAGAATCAAGGCAAATACTTGCACTTTGAACATATATGCCACACGTTCTTAACCAGGATGAAGAACTTTACGTACATTTGTAAATATTCAATTAATAGGTTTCGATGACTGTGTATTTGAGGCATCGCCCTTAATTTTAACTAATTTTATTTAGATTTATTATTTTATTTTTGGGGTAATGGCAAACTGGAACAATGTTTTAAATTGCATACAGTCATGAGAAAAATCCCAACGGAGGGTTTAAAGGTACATAATAATGCAATTTTTTAACAATGCAATTTTGTAATAATGTGAATATTTTGCTCCAAATTTCACGCTAGTAATCCCACCAGAGGGTTGAAATACAGTCATGAACATAGTCATGTAATAATGTCGAGTTGGAGATCTGAATTTTAGAGTACAAATAAGATAAATATTACCGGACGCGGTAAAATCCCACTAGAGGGGATAAATTGCATTAACCAGAATAACCGTGAAATTATGACTGATGCAAATTGTGCAATACTTGTTATTTTTGTGACTACTATGGTATGAACTACATAGACCAGAAAGCCAAGTGCCCATTCTAAGATTGTCAGTTTTATAAAAAATGTTTTTTTCTGGAAGTCATGTGACTATGTTCAAAATAAATAGTTCAGCAAATCGCGGCCAATCCAACCGTGACCTCAAGGAGACCGAAACGTGTTGGTTTGAGCGTGCGCTCCATGTGTCCTTTCGATGAGGGAGGATTCTTTAATGACTTAATAATGGCTGGGCCCTGCCGAACAGATTGCACCGCAAAATGAGCGCCACGACATGCTGTGGAAATCGAGCCTTTTCTTGGAGCATATATATTTATATATAAATATATTTTTTATATACATATATATTCACTGAAAAAACCATAGGTTAGAGACCATATATAGTTAGCTGGACATTTTTTTGACATAAAACCAATGAAATTCCATATATAGTTAGTTGCACTAACTATATATCGCGCACCCGCAATCCACTGCTGATGATGTCACATATTACATCATTCATGACATGGCCAGTGACATCACTGATGACATCACTGATGACATCTCAAATGACATCACTGATGACATCACTGATGACATCTCAAATGACATCACTGATGACATCATCTAGTGTCTGTGTGTTTTTGTAAAGTTTAAATATGTTTTACATATTGAAGAATGAGTGGATGTATGGAAGACTGAGTGTGTGTGTGGCTGGCTGGGAGGTGTGTGACTCTGTGCATATCAATGTGTACTTGTATCAGTGATTGTATAAGAGAGTAAGTATGTGTTAGTATATGTGTGAAAAGTATGGTGTTCTGTGTTTAACTGTATAGATGAGGAAATCGAAGTGTGATTGATTCTTCACAGGACTGACTAGGTGTATGAGTGCATATGATAGTGTTGTAATAATGAGTGACTGTATGTATGAGTGATTGTATGGGTGAATGAGTGAATGTGTGTGTAGACGTAGGAATCAGTGAGTGCGTATGTAGTAACTGGTATTGGTGTGTCATGATGTCATCAGTGATGTCATTTGAGATGTCATCAGTGATGTCATTTGAGATGTCATCAGTGATGTCATCAGTGATGTCACTGAAGTATGGTGTTCTGTGTTTAACTGTATAGATGAGGAAATGGAAGGGTGATTGACTCTGTACAGGACTGACTAGGTGTGTGAGTAACTCCATGGATGAGTGGCAGTGTGTGAGTGTCTGCATAGGTGTATGAGTGCATATGATAGTGTTGTAATAATCAGTGACTGTATGTATGAGTGATTGTATGGGTGAATGAGTGAATGTGTGTGTAGACGTAGGAATCAGTGCGTGCGTATGTAGTAACTGGTATTGGTGTGTCATGATGTCATCAGTGATGTCATTTGAGATGTCATCAGTGATGTCATCAGTGATGTCATTTGAGATGTCATCAGTGATGTCATCAGTGATGTCACTGACCATGTCATGAATGATGTAATATGTGACATCATCAGCAGTGGATTGCGGGTGCGCGATATATAGTTAGTGCAACTAACTATATATGGAATTTCATTGGTTTTATGTCAATAATATGTCCAGCTAACTATATATGGTCTCTAACCTATGGTTTTTTCAGTGAATTTTCAAGGTTTTGTAAATGCAAATTCCTAACTATATATGGTCTATAACCTATGGTTTTTTCAGTGAATTTCATTGGTTTTTTAAAAGCTAATATCTATAGCTGTAAAATATATTCTTTATTACGTGATGTATCACGTAGCCACGTGAGACGCCTCATGACGCGTCGCATAACCGTGACATATCGGCTCTGCAGCGCAAACAAAACCCGTAACGTAAGCATGCCGGAGCACGCTTACAGATATATATATTTTTTTTAACCTTAATTAGACAAAATCCACACGTGCACATATCTTGAGGCCTTGCAAAGGCACATCAAACAAACAGTCCCTACAATTTTGCCAAGTTTGCTGGAAATCTATTCCCTTAATTCTTTTTTTTACTGTTTCTCTTGGTTTTCCCCTTGTTACGCTTACCGGGACGCTACCCGGTACGCGAACCGGACGCTCCAAAAACACAAGATGGCGGACTCCCGTTACGCTGCCGGTTAGCTGCCCGGTTCACGTACCGGGAAGCGCCTCTACCGCGAAAAATCACGGGGGACTTTAATATCCCCCTCATCAATCCTAGGGGGTCAAGAGGGGTTTACCTTGCCCCCTTTCCTTCATTTCCCCCTTCTTTTTTCACCACATCTTGTCTCTCGAACCTACCGAGAGACAAGATGGCGGCCGCTCCGGACTGTTTACAATGTTGACAGCTACGCTGCCGGTTAGCTGCCCGGTTAGCTGCCCGGTGAGCTGCCCGGTGAGCTGCCCGGTGAGCTGCCCGGTTCGCGTACCGGGACGCGCCTCTACGGCGTAAAATCGCAAAAAAATTGTTTATTTTTTTTTGCCCCGCGGAGCACTTTAATATCCCCCTCATCAATCCTAGGGGGTCAGGAGTGGTCTACCTTGCCCCCTTTCCTTCATTTCCCCCTTCGTTTTTCACCACATCTTGTCTCTCGATCGTACCGAGAGACAAGATGGCGGCCGCTCCGGACTGTTTACAATGTTGACAGCTACGCTGCCGGTTAGCTGCCCGGTTAGCTGCCCGGTGAGCTGCCCGGTGAGCTGCCCGGTGAGCTGCCCGGTTCGCGTACCGGGACGCGCCTCTACGGCGTAAAATCGCAAAAAAATTGTTTATTTTTTTTTGCCCCGCGGGGCACTTTAATATCCCCCTCATCAATCCTAGGGGGTCAGGAGTGGTCTACCTTGCCCCCTTTCCTTCATTTCCCCCTTCGTTTTTCACCACATCTTGTCTCTCGATCGTACCGAGAGACAAGATGGCGGCCGCTCCGGACTGTTTAGAATGTTGACAGACACCGGAGAGCCAATCAGCTTCGCTTCGCGAAGTTCCGTTACGCGTCAGGTACGCGAACCGGGGCGCTAACCGGAGCGCTGTCACAGATATATATATTTTTTTAAACATTAATTTCTCAAAATCCACTGGAGCACATATATTGAGACATAGCAAAGGCACGTCGGGCAAACCATATCTACAATTTTGCCAAGTTTCATGTAAATCTATTCAGCCGTTCGAGCTAAAAGTGAGTCCAACCGCCCTATGGAAAAATGAATGGGAAAAACGCGTTTTGGGACCCCCCTTTTTTCTCGGCCCCCCCTTGACAAAACCCCCCCAAATTTTTAGGGGCTGCTCAGAAACTAAATGTGCCATTTTCCTGACAATTTCAGCCAATTCCGTCCACAAACGCCAAAGTTATTAGACATAGAATTTTCAGAAATCCCATAGAGAAAAAATCCTAACTATATATACCCACTGGCTATCGCCAGTAGGTAATATACATATATAAACATATATAATCTGCATATCTATATAAATATAAATGCATGCATACATGTACATATATGCATACATATGCATGTTATTTACATGAAAGTTTTAAAAACACTAATAAAAGCAAAGCTAAAAAGCCACCTCATTACAAACAGAATGGCTTTAACTTAAACGAGGGCGAGATCTATTGCATTTTCAATGCTTGTTTACTTTGGTTCTATCAAGAAGGCATTCAGATGTGTCACACATTTGCCATAAATTCTGAATGTTAGCACTCTAGTTGCTCATTAGATCACTGTAGTAAAGCTAGTGCTCACCAGGGAAGTCTGCAGCTAATCATGGTTTGCAGCCATTTTCCCGCATTTTTTATCCCGCAGACTTTCAGTCCGCATACCATTATCCCGCAAGGTCATTGACCTCGCATACCATTATCCCGCATTTTTTCAAAACGCATGTGCATTTATCGCGCATGCCTTTACAAAGAATTACGTTTTAAAGGCATGTATGGTAAATGCATTTGCGTTGTGAAAACCACGATGACGAGAGAGGTAAGTGGGTTTGTGTTAATTTTTTCGTGGGTTAGTGATTGTGTAGTGTAGTGTAGTGTTGTGTAGTGTAGTGTTGTGTTAGTGTAGTGTAGAGTTGTGGTGGTTGTTTAGTGTAGGGTCATGCTGGGGGTAGTGTTTTAGGGTTTAGGGTTGTGTTGTAGTGTTTGCGTAGTGTAGGGTCATGCTGGGGGTAGTGTTTTAGGGTTTAGGGTAGTGTTGTAGTGTTTGCGTAGTGTAGGGTCATGCTGGGGGTAGTGTTTTAGGGTTTAGGGTTGTGTTGTAGTGTTTGCGTAGTGTAGGGTCATGCTGGGGCTAGTGTTTTAGGGTTTAGGGTAGTGTTGTAGTGTTTGCGTAGTGTAGGGTCATGCTGGGCGTAGTGTTTTAGGGTTTAGGATAGTGTTGTAGTGTTTGCGTAGTGTAGGGTCATGCTGGGGGTAGTGTTTTAGGGTTTTGGGTAGTGTTGTAGTGTTTGCGTAGTGTAGGGTCATGCTGGGGTGTAGTATTTTAGGGTTTAGGGTAGTGTTGTAGTGTTTGCGTAGTGTAGGGTCATGCTGGGGGTAGTGTTTTAGGGTTTTGGGTAGTGTTGTAGTGTTTGCGTAGTGTAGGGTCATGCTGGGGGTAGTGTTTTAGGGTTTTGGGTAGTGTTGTAGTGTTTGCGTAGTGTAGGGTCATGCTGGGGTGTAGTGTTTTAGGGTTTTGGGTAGTGTTGTAGTGTTTGCGTAGTGTAGGGTCATGCTGGGGGTAGTGTTTTAGGGTTTTGGGTAGTGTTGTAGTGTTTCCGTAGTGTAGGGTCATGCTGGGGGTAGTGTTTTAAGGTTTTGGGTAGTGTTGTAGTGTTTGCGTAGTGTAGGGTCATGCTGTGGGGTAGTGTTTTAGGGTTTTGGGTAGTGTTGTAGTGTTTGCGTAGTGTAGGGTCATGCTGGGGGTAGTGTTTTAGGGTAGTGTTGTAGTGTTTGCGTAGTGTAGGGTCATGCTGGGGGTAGTGTTTTAGGGTTTAGGGTAGTGTTGTAGTGTTTGCGTAGTGTAGGGTCATGCTGGGGGTAGTGTTTTAGGGTTTAGGGTAGTGTTGTAGTGTTTGCGTAGTGTAGGGTCATGCTGGGGGTAGTGTGTTAGGGTTTAGGGTAGTGTTGTAGTGTTTGCGTAGTGTAGGGTCATGCTGGGGTGTAGTGTTTTAGGGTTTTGGGTAGTGTTGTAGTGTTTGCGTAGTGTAGGGTCATGCTGGGGGTAGTGTTTTAGGGTTTAGGGTAGTGTTGTAGTGTTTGCGTAGTGTAGGGTCATGCTGGGGTGTAGTGTTTTAGGGTTTTGGGTAGTGTTGTAGTGTTTGCGTAGTGTAGGGTCATGCTGGGGGTAGTGTTTTAGGGTTTAGGGTAGTGTTGTAGTGTTTGCGTAGTGTAGGGTCATGCTGAGGGTAGTGTTTTAGGGTTTAGGGTTGTGTTGTAGTGTTTGCGTAGTGTAGGGTCATGCTGGGGGTAGTGTTTTAGGGTTTAGGGTTGTGTTGTAGTGTTTGTGTAGTGTGGGGTCATGCTGGGGGTAGTGTTTTAGGGTTTAGGGTAGTGTTGTAGTGTTTGCGTAGTGTAGGGTCATGCTGGGGTGTAGTGTTTTAGGGTTTTGGGTAGTGTTGTAGTGTTTGCGTAGTGTAGGGTCATGCTGGGGGTAGTGTTTTAGGGTTTAGGGTAGTGTTGTAGTGTTTGTGTAGTGTAGGGTCATGCTGGGGGTAGTGTTTTAGGGTTTAGGGTAGTGTTGTACTGTTTGTGTAGTGTAGGGTCATGCTGGGGGTAGTGTTTTAGGGTTTAGGGTAGTTTAGTAGTTTAGTGTATGCTACAGGCATATTCGTTCTAAAAGTTTTCGTTATTTTAATTTGCGGCCTAATAGTACATGCGGGATTTTTTTTGCGGACTGATGGTATGCGGGATTTCGTCATATATTCGCTAATCATACTTTCTATGGCAAAATGAACCCCCTCATTTTGTTCCTTTTTAAATTAAATGTTTTAAGAGTTACCACTTTATTCCAATCAAGATGGCTTCAGGTGTGCCATACCTTTGTAATAAGTAGGACTGTTAGCACTCTAGTTGTTCTTTAGAACACTCTGGGACATTCTGTCATTGGGCTATAGTTGGGCTACATCTGGCTGATATTTGGGCTACATTTGTTTTTTTTTTGTCTCTGGTGGCCATCTTTGGGCTACATTGGGCTACATTGGGCTACATTGGGCTACATTTGGGCTCCAACATATATATAGCCCAATGTAGCCCAATATATATTTTTCAAAGTTAATTTTCGTAAAAACCACTGGAGCCTATATCTTGAGACATAGCAAAGGCACATCGGGCTACCAGTCCCTACAATTTTGCCAAGTTTGGTGTAAATCCATTCAGCCGTTCAGGCTAAAAGTGAGGCCAACCGCCCTATGGAAAATTGCATGGGAAAAACACGTTTTGGTACCCCCCTTTTTTCTCGGCCCCCCCTTAACGAAACCGCCCCAAATTTTCAGGGGCTGCTCAGAAACAAAATGTTCAATTTTCCTGAAAATTTCAGCCAATTCTGTCCTCAAACGCCAAAGTTATTTGACATAGAATTTTCAAAAATCCCATAGAAAAAATCCTAACTATATATACCTACTGGCTATCGCCAGTAGGTAATATATATATATATATATATATATATGTATATATATATATATATATATATATATATATATATATATATATATATATATATATATATATATATATATATATAAAAAAACTTCCATTATCCTTTACATTCCTCTGCATTTATGCATTTCATGTTCTAGTTACAACAGTGACAAGAGGTGATTCTGTAAACCATGAACACATACCTGTTTCTTTAACTAAAAGTAACTGCTACCTTTATAAGAAACAAATAGAAGCCTTTCATTCTTTGTTCAGGGCCATTTTATTACCATAAAATCATACTATGTACATTATGTACACCTGAGAAAAATGCCACCCATTACATGAAGCACGTCTTGCAAGCTTTGTTACAAACAATGATATGGAATGTATTAATGCGTTACAATAGCAGGACCTTGCCACTAAACGCTGTTGTATTAAAGAAAGACTTTTCCCATGACTTTTCTGAACACATCAAATATGATTGTCTGCATGGCTAATGGACTTATGATACAGAGTGGTCTATTGACTCTTTTGCAGCGGTGTCTTTGTGTTAGGGCTAGTTTTCTGAGTGTTAGAAAGATAAGTGTTCAGAATGCAGATGTTTTTTGACATTCATATTTTCATTGTTCTGAAAAGCTATCCAGACTACCAATGTTGACGAACACATCAGTAGCCAGGAGCATTAAGCACTTGCCCTTAAACTCATTAGACGCGTAGAGACACCCTTACATTTTGTGAACATTACGAACATTGCACTTTGTAGAACTGGGGACCAATGTTTTATCGAGTGTATTTTACCTCTAAAAGCTCCATCACAAGTATTGCAGTTATAACGGAATTATGCACCGATCTCCCCACACCCGAAATTAAACATTGAATGAAATATTAGTATTAATATTTTTGTTTATTGGCATTTTTAATTATACAGTAATACAGTACAATGTTAAAAAGGAATCAGTAATCTGGGTTTATGTTGTTATACAAAAAAGCCTTGATGCCAAGTGTAAGTTCTGTAAAATGGTTTATTGTCTTGGTTGCAGGAAAGTAATAAGTCCAAAAAAAAGGTTCAAAGAAGAGCTATAGTAATGAGCCCCACCAGGAGCAACCTCTCTGCTGCTCAGCCCATACTCCAATTGACACACACAGGCACACCAACATTCTAATACATCATCATGCACTTACACATGGCATAAAGGCTTCTTTGTATTACAGCATTTTGGCGAGAGTTTTACAGAAGAATCTATGTGTTTAAGATGAATGAAAGAAGATATCTTACTGAGAGAGACTGAGAAACGATGTTTACAAGAGGATAAACTTGGAGTAAGATGTCAAGTCTGAGCCTGGATTCATTAACCAAGCTCAGCTGTTCTGGTACCAGGAGTGTGGTTGTCTTTTCATCAGTCTTCCGTTCTGTGGGCTGAGGTGACATGGAGCCCCCAGCAGTCTTGAATACACCTCGGACCTGTATGTGAGGTGGGAAATAACTTTTCTTTCCTGGCGTTCTGATGCATACAATGTGCTGCGGGAATGACTTTCTACCTGGGGATGCTGTTCCTTACCGATTCGAGTGAGATATCGCTCAGTGATGTTTTTTAATCCCTTACATGCATATTGTTTGCTGGACATGTTTGCTGTCTGGTCTTGTTGTATTTACTGCCAGTGCTACCAGGTTTTATCAAATGCTTTCTGAGTGTGCAGCTTTTCAGGTTTTGTGGATCTTTTGAAGTTATTATTATTTTTATATGTTATTACGGATGATACACAGCTTATCATTCAGATAGATTGATAATTCATCTGCTGCCCAAGTGAAGACCCAAAACATCCTCAAATTCATTACCAACTGGATGACGTCTAACTTTCTGAAAATCAATCCGGATAAGACTGAGGTCTTGGCCATTGCCACCGCGCTCAATCCGTGGAGTAACCTTTTCTGGCCACAGGAGCTGGGCGTTAGCCCAGTCCCAGCCTTGGTCGTTAAGAGCCTTGGAATTAAAATAGATGCTGATCTGTCTATGTCCCAGCAGGTGCCTGCAGTAGTGGGACCCTGCACAGGCCTGATGAGTTCCGCAAGCTGGCCCCCCTTTTGAGTTTCTCCACTCTTAGACTGATCGTGTCAGCGATGATGATTTCTCGTCTGGACTATGGTAACGCCCTTTACATCGGCCTTCCGGAGAATATACTGAGTCGGCTCCAGGTTACTATGAACGACGCGGCCAGGCTGATTTTTAAATTGCCCAGGAAAGCACATGCCACCCCTCTCTTGCAGCACCTGCACTGGTTCCCGGTAAGGCAGAGAGCCAAGTTTAAGGGCCTTTGCATTGCCCATAAAGCCATTCACGGCCAAGCCCCACAGTATGTAAAAGCTTGCCTAGCTCTCTACACTCCCATTCGGACTCTTCGGTCCTCAGAGGCTTGCCTGCTGAAGTGTCAGCGTTTTAGGCTGGCTAACAAAGGGGGAAGAGCGTTTTCAACTGCCATTGCCCCTTTATGGAACAAACTACCAGAGATCGTGCGTAAAGAACTCGCTCTTCTTCCATTCAGGAAGAAGTTGAAAACGGTTCTTTGCCAAGAGGCGTGGGGGTCGGATTAATCTCTGTCCCTGTGCTGGGAGGCTAGGTTCCGTTTTTTTCTCTCCTTCTACAGCGCTTAGAGACCTGCAGGTGATACTTGCGCTCTATAAATATAAATACCAATACCAATACCAATTATTACTTGCATCCAGTCATACTTGATAAATGTTATCTGCCACTGTTTCTGTTGCTTTTGTTGCCTTTCTTTTAGGGATCATTAAGTGTGGGGTGTATTTCACCCATTTCTGTACCATAGGTTTGGTGAAGGATGACTGCAAGGGGGTAAGTCACCTTTTTATTTTTGCTTCAGATGTTATGTTGGTGGGATGGCTGTAACTGAGCAATTCACATATTGCTACTCTAGGTGTTTGTTTGTGGAGGTGATACAGAGCTAGTGATGACACCATTTTGATCTCTGTTGTATAACAGTGTGGTACAGCAACCTTGGGACACGCTTGTGCCTGGAGCTACATGGGACGTATTTTTGCAGCATGCCGTAAATTTGGGTTTGGAGTAAGTTGTCAAGTCAGAGCCTAGATTCTTTCACCAAGCTCAGCTGTTCCGGTACCAGAAGTGTGCTAACGCAGTGATTCATCGTGTCACACCACAATGTCTCTGTCTTTTCAGCAGTGTTACTTTCTGTGGGCTGAGGTTACATGTAGCCCCCTGCAGTCTTGAATACACCTCAGAC
This sequence comes from Lissotriton helveticus, assembly GCF_964261635.1. Taxonomy (NCBI): domain Eukaryota; kingdom Metazoa; phylum Chordata; class Amphibia; order Caudata; family Salamandridae; genus Lissotriton; species Lissotriton helveticus. The sequence goes on from NC_136059.1 coordinate 429,708,234, forward strand.
CTGTATGTGAGGTGGGAAATAACTTTTCTTTCCGGGCGTTCTGATGCATACAAGCGGGACATGTTTGCTGTCTGGTGTCGTTGTATTTACTGGCAGTGTATGAGTACTACCAGGTTTTATCATATGTTTTCTGAGTGTGCAGCGTTTCAAGTTCTGTGGATCTTTTGCTTCCCAAACTGTTGAGGTCTTTGTTTAGGGATTATTGCGAGTGGCTAGTCACTCACCCTTTTGCTTACAATATCCTAGTTGCCCTTTCTGTGACAGACAAAGTGTGGGGTGGAGTACTTCCATTTTGTTGTTGTTTCTCTGTAGTACACCCTATATTTTGGTGCAGGGTGTAATTCACCTAGGGTGTGCTGTGCAGTTGATTCTTTGAGTGTGTGGGATGGCTGTATGGAGGTAAGTCACCCGTTGTTTGCTGTATTGGTGATTGTTAGTGTGGGATTATTGTGAGGTGTTAAGTCACCCGCTTCTGGTGGACTTGGTTGTTTGTTGTTGGGGTGAGTGTGAAGTTGTGTGTCACCCATTTGTTGCTGCTGTATGGGATGGCTGTGAGGATGTCACCCATTTCTTGTTGTTCGTTATTTGCTTCATTGATAGGGATGGCTGTGAAGGTGTAAGTTAACCTTTGCTTGCCATACACATGATTTTTCAGGAGTGGGATGACTGTGAAAGCGTACGTCACCCATTGTTTGGTGTGGGATGACTGTGTGAGGGTAAGTCATCTGTTGTTTGACTACCACAAGAGGTTTGGTGTAGATGCTTTGTGGGGAATGACTGTGAGAGGGTAAGTTACCCGATGTTTGCCGTGCACGTGAGATTGTAGAGTGGGGTGACTGTGTTGGTGTAAGTCACCTTTTTTTTATGTGTGTGAGAGTTATTTGGTGGCTGATGGAGTTTGGTAATGCTTTGACGGTGTGTGAGTTCATGTTTATATTATGCTCGGTGTTGTGTCTGCAGCACCACTTTGGTGTTGATTTCCGTTGTGTGCTGCTTTCATGCTAGTCTGTTTAGCTAGTGTGTTTCATGATATGACGGTTTGGTAGGAGTTGTGGGGCGTGGTAGAATGAATGGTTTCCTATTTATAAATTAAAAGGGGGGAGATGTGGTGAATACATTTAATATGTTCTCATGCATGTCTTCTTGTTTCTTCATCAGATTGCGATATGTCCTTCTCTTATTTGCATTATTGTCACTCTTTCATTTATTGTTTTTACATGCATCGTCTCTTACGTACATGCAATTTCTCATCGTCCTTACATCTAATTTATTTCATGTGTGTTGCTTTCCTCTCTTCCAACCTGAGAAAACTCCTGAGGCGGAAAGCCGGGAGCAGTCATTTTTTAGAAACTTGTGTAAATTTTAAAAACTGTAATACTGTGTTTTTAAACTTCTTGCACTTTAACTCTTGGCATTACCTGTACTAGTGCTCAGCAACAGATTGCTTGTTGTTTTGCCCTGGTCTCGCGTCTTGCCGCCATTTCCTGGTCGAGGGACCCGCCAGACACGCCCACCTCGGCTGGCCACGCCCCCCCCTCCCAGGTGCATATAAAAGCGCGCTGATCGCTAGCGCTGCATTTCCAACCTGAGAAAACTCCTGAGGCGGAAAGCCGGGAGCAGTCATTTTTTATAAACTTGTGTACATTTTAAAAACTGTAATACTGTGTTTTTAAACTTCTTGCACTTTAACTCTTGGCATTACCTGTACTAGCGCTCAGCAACAGATTGCTTGTTGTTTTGCCCTGGTCTCGCGTCTTGCCGCCATTTCCTGGTCGAGGGACCCGCCAGACACGCCCACCTCGGCTGGCCACGCCCCCCCCTCCTACGCCTCGAGCTCCACTATAAAACATGAGTCTCTGCCGGAAGCGCAGCGGACGAGCGCAGCGGCCGCGCCGATTGCGCGCCAAAGGCGCGCATAAGGCAAGCTCGTCTGCGCTCGTCCGCGCCTCAGTCGCGACTGGAGCGGCCCTCCATGCCCAGGCCCCCCCGCTGTCCACTTCCCTCCTACCGCATCTAACTCGTGAGTCCTTACTTCGTCTCAGAGATTTTGCACATGAGGGTCATTTTACATTCTCTGACACGGCCTACCCTCTGCATGATTTTACTTGTAAAGGTCTGCTATCGGGCGGCCTGCTGAATGTCAGGTCATTGCCTAAACACGCCAATGAAATTCAACTGCTCATTGATAATCATCACCTCGACGCATTATTCATTACTGAGACGTGGACCCACGCCGACTGTAACATTGAACTTGACTGGGCCTGCCCCCAAGACTTCAAAATATTGCATCTTCCCAGACCCAAGGGCCGCGGTGGTGGAGTAGGCATTATCTACAGAGCCTCTTGGTCCATAAACATCTTAGACATGGACCCAGTTGCCGGAACGGAACTCCTCGGCCTCTCCATAAACTGTCACTCCGGAGCCACCTTTACGGCCATCATATGTTATCGCCCCCCGGGAGCCTTCAACTCCCTACAGCAACAATCACTACTCACCACCCTTACCAATATGGCTACCACCCACAACAGGCTGATTATTCTAGGCGATTTCAATCTCTGGCCAAATGGCAGCCTGGACACTGCTCTGAACAATCTTGTTCTTTCCTGTGAAAGTGTGGGACTTTTCCAACTGGTTAACAAACCCACCCACAAAGCAGGGCACCAACTCGACTTAATCTTTTCCTCCCCTCAGCTAGTACACCTGAGCGACATCCTGCCTATGTGCTGGACCAACCACTCGCTCATCAAATTCCACATAACTAGCAACAGAGCCAGAAGGCCGCTACATAGCACCTCTACCGAATTCCTGTACAGAGACTGGAAAGCTCTGGACAAATTTAGATCGGCCGGCTCAGTATTCAAAGTGGAGAACAGTTTCTCCCCCACTATATCGGTGGAGGACAACTATAAAGCTCTCTGTACTAAGATTTCCTCTACTTCGGACGCCCTTGCCCCTCAGAAAAAGTGCAAACCTAAGAGCAGAGCACCAGCTCCCTGGTTTGACGACTCCTTGAGAGTCCTCAAACTAGCCTGCAGACAATCGGAGAGGAAATGGAGGCAAGGCTACTCCGACACCAACAAGTCTCTCTGGAAAGATAACCTTCGGGCATACAAAAAGGCTATTGTGCAAAGTAAAGCCAACTACTTTTGCTCAACTATTGTCAACGCCACTAACAGCTCGATAAGTATCTTTCAGATTCTAAAAAACCTCACCCACCCCGATTGTGCTACAAAGACTATGCCACCCTCACAAGCATTTTGCGATAATCTCGCATCATTCTTTAAAGACAAAATCGATAACATTATCCACAATTTGAACACCTCCCCTCCGTTGGGCAGCCCCAACAACTCGGGGGCTAGTACCATCGGCTCCGATTCGACGCTTTCAGGTAACCTTCCCACGGTAAGGTTGCGGGAATTTCCCCCCATCCCAGAAACCGAGTTTGAAAGATTGGCGCTCGGAATCACCTCGGGCTCCCCTCTTGATCCTCTACCTCCAAAAATTTGGAAAAGTTTTGGAACCGAACTCTTCGGCACTCTGCGCGGAATCTGCAACCAATCCTTGCATTGCGGATATGTTCCAACCCCATGGAAGCAAGCGCTTGTCACACCGCTGCTGAAAAAGCCTTCCTTAAACCCTGAATGTCTGTCGAACTATCGGCCTATCGCCCTCCTGCCATTTCCGGCAAAAGTTATCGAACGATGGGTTAGCTCCTGTCTTTCTACTCACCTGGAGCAAAACCACATCCTGGACGACTTCCAATTTGGTTTTCGTCCAGCCCATGGCACCGAAACAGCTGTCTTGACAGCTATGGAGGATCTTCGTATGCGTGCAGACAGGGGCCAAGCAGTAGCTTTGATCTTGCTGGACCTGTCAGCCGCATTCGACACGGTTAACCATGGGATTTTGCTGGAGAGACTCGGTGAGGCTGGGGTGGATGGCACGGCTCTGCTATGGTTCCATTCTTACCTGCGGGACAGGAGACAGGCTGTGTCCTTCCCCCCATTCCAATCCGCATTTGCATCTGTGCCCCAGGGAGTGCCCCAGGGCTCCTCCATCAGCCCCATCCTTTTTAACGTGTATCTCAAACCCCTGATCACGCTAATAAAGACACATAGGTTAAAAACTATTAATTACGTGGACGACACCCAGCTCATTCTCTCTTGGGAGGGAGAAGATTCCATTCCCTTAACATCATTTCACGACTGCCTAAGAGAGACGGCTGGTTGGTTGCACAAAAACTCTCTGCAATTCAACTCCTCCAAAACAGAGGTTCTGTTTTGTGCTGGTAATCGAATACCACGCCCGTTCCCGAGTGATTTTTGGCCTCCGGAAACACCGGAAAAACCACAGCCAGTCACCTCGGTCCGCAACCTGGGGGTCATGCTCAACAACAAGTTGAGTATGGAAACCCAGGTTGCAAAAACAGTGGGGACTTGCTCTGCCCTATTGCGATCTTTGCGCAAAATCATGCCACTCCTTCCCGCACAAGCTCGGGAGTTGATAGTCAGGTGCACTATCCTTAGTCGCCTTGACTACTGTAACGCAGTGTTACTTGAGTCTCCAGCTGTGCTGCTGGATCGACTCCAAAGAATTCAGTCGGCCGCCGCCAAGCTAGCTCTTGGCTGGACCAGGAGGTCCTCTGCCACAGCGGCCTTAGCCGAGCTACACTGGCTCCCTCTAAAGCAGCGAGTGGCATTCAAGGCCCTTTGCCTTGTCTTTAAGGCTCTGCACGGAGTCGGGCCCAGACCTCTGCTAGCCTTGTTCTCCTGGTACACCCCCAACAGAACTCTTCGATCTGCCTCAGCCTGTCTGGTAACAGTTCCTAGATATAACAAAGTCAGGACTGGGGGTTGATCCTTTAGAGTCGCAGCAGCTAAACTGTGGAACAGTTTGCCCCTTGACATCCGTCAAATATCACAACTCCTCCCCTTTCGGAAACGCATTAAAACCTGGCTATTTCCTTAACTCAAATTGCTTGCTACTCGCTCTCAGTCTCCTCAGTTAAAGAGTTTTTCCAGCGCCAGGAAACCTGCAAGGTGTTAGTCGCGCTATATAAATATTTTAAATAAAAATAAAATAATGCAGTTGCGAGATTTTCCTTTATTAGTCGCAATGTTGTTCTTGTGTTCTGTAAAAAGTGAAGATGTGTTATACCTGCTACTCAGCCAGTATGATTGTGCTGTGTGAAATGTTGGGCAATGATGATGTTTTGGAATGTTAGGGTGCCTCTGTGTGTCTGTTGGAGTATGGGCTGAGCAGCAGGGAGGTTGCTCCTCTTGGAGCTCATTACTGTAGATTTTCTTTGAAGCTTATTATTGGAACCTATTACCTGCCTGCAACCAAGACAATAAACTAACTTACAGAACTCACACTTGGCTTCTTTTTTTTTTTTTTAAATGTTTTTATTGATTTTTACATATTTATCCCCCCCCCCGGACAGGCAAACTCTCTATTCATTAACATCATGAACTTTACGTTGTGTTTGTCATATTTAAATATACATTATAGAGAATTTACAAAATAAAATATATTCCCAGCATCACGAAAAAACCAATTAAAGCAGTAACATGAATACATTACAGTATCAATAATAAATCAGTTTTGTAGAGCTCGCCAGTGAGTAAGAGGAGTCCAGATTTTCATACCCCTTTCGCGTCGCCGTCTGCCTTTACGCTTATATATAGCTGTCTCGATATTATGCACAGCTAAGAGCCTGGCTAGCCACTGTTGGAAAGTAGGTGGTAGCGGGTCTAGCCAAGCCGAGGCTAGGCATAGCCGCAAAACGGCCATAGCGACAAATATAAAATCGTGGCCGCTCTCAAGATTATCTGGATCCTCCACTCCAAGTACCATTACCTCTGGTGACAAGGCAACCTTTCTGTGAAGAACTGAAGTTAGGAACCTCTCTATATTTTGTATCAAAGATATTAACACCGAGCAAGAGGCAAAAATATGAATGGAGTCTGCTTTAAATAGGTTGCATCTCGGGCAACAAGTCCCTTTACTAGTTCCCCATTTTGCAATTTTATCGGGTGTATAATAAAGAAAAAAACAGGTTTTATAAAATTGTGCCTGAAGTCTGGTCGAAATCAAATTGGTTTGAGCTAGCTGATAGGAGTACAAAAATCCTTTTTTAGAGATCTCGAGTTTACCTTGCCACCTCGTTGCCGTTTTATCTAGATCATCAGGGAACCTGTCCAACAATGACACATACACTCCACCTATTGACTGTTTCCTTGAATGTATAATTGTCTCCACTACAATAGATTGTTCCCCGAGTGTCCTTGTTCCAGATTTGTGAGTTAGGAAGTCCCTAATTTGGAGATATTTAAAAAAATCCCGCCAGTCTAAACCAAATTCTCCCTTCATAACCTCAAATGATTTAATCCCCTGATTAGTATAAAAATCCCCAATTCCTAAATTATACCATTTATTAACGCAATTATCTTTAAAGATTGTTGGTGGAAGAGTTGGGTTGTTTAGTACCGGAGTGTAATATGAGAATCGTCCTATGCCTAGTACTTTTTTTATCGCCTTCCATACCTTAAAACAGCTATAGAGAGTCTTGAATTTGACCTTTTTGTGGTAACTGTCGTGTATGTGTCTCCAAAAGTAGCCATAGCAGGAATTCCCCACCAATAGCTGAAAAATTGAAGCGGTATGTAGCTCTATATTGTTCCCCCCTTGCAATAATCCCTTACTGTAAAGTAATACACATGACCAGTAATATCTCCTTAAATTGGGAAGTGCTAACCCACCTCTGTCCTTAGGAAGGGAAAGATATTTATATGCTCGACGTGGTTGAGCGTATGACCATATAAATCTAGAAAAGGTACGTTCCATTGTTGTAAACCACTGATTAGAGAACTCTAGGCAAATTGCCCTGAATAAATATAATATTTTAGGAAAGTACACCATTTTAATTGCATTTGCTCTTCCGATAATGGACAGGTGAAGATTGTCTAACCGTCGTAGATCCTTTTGTATCGTGTTCAACATTGGCTTAAGATTTATGTCCACTACTTCCTCTAGCTTTGAAGAGATTGTGACCCCCAAGTATGTCGCTCCCTTCACCACCCTAGGGTCATCCATCACAATTTTTTGATTTAAAACAATTTGTGTCTTTCCTTGATTTAACAGAGACCAGCCCAAATTTCCTGGCCTCGGCCTCAATGATCAGCATTGCTACTGTGGGGTCTGCGGTAACTATAGCAATATCATCAGCGTATGCCAATGTTTTTGTTGCATACCCCTGTGATATAATGGGGGTTATATGATTATTTTTCTCCAGATAACGAATAAAAGAATCTATATATATTGCAAAGAGCAATGGCGAGCAAGGGCACCCCTGGTGTGTTCCCCTGGATATGGCGATTTCCTTAGTTAGACTTCCATTGATAGATACAACAGCCCTAGGATTATTATACATTTTTTTGTATCGCCTGAATAAACTTGATTCGAAATCCCATCATCGCCATTGCTTTCCAGAGAAACTGCCAGGAGACCCTATCAAAGGCCTTCTCTGCATCTAAAAGGATCAGGGCCATAGGGTCTCCTGTAGTTTCTGTTCCATCAAAAAGTGTTATTACCCTCTGGATGTGATTTATCGTTGACCTTCCAGGAACAAAACCGTGCTGGCTTTTGACGATTACATTGTGTATTATTGGGGCAATTCGGTTTGCCAAGATTTTGGAATATATTTTAGAATCAGCATTTATAAGGGTTATGGGGCGATATGATCCTAAATGTTCTGGGGGTTTCCCCTTTTTAGCGAAAATCACAATTTTGGCGCTGGACCAGGAGCTGGGAGGTTCCCCCCCGGAGAAAATATGAATAATCAAGTCCCTAAATATGTGTTTAATTTCGTCTATAAATGTGCTATAGAACTCCGAGGGGATACTGTCCAGACCTGTTGCCTTTCCTTTAGGGAGGCTATTGACTGCGATCAATACCTCTTCCATATTCGGAGTTTCCTCTAGAGCCAGTTGCGTATTTACCTCAAGCTTTACGATGTCACAATTCTCTAAGTACCTTTCTATTTCTGTAATATCTTCATTGCCATTATCCGTATATAGTTCTTTATAAAACCTCCAAAATGCTTGCTTAATCAACTCTGGGTCTTTTACCTGGCCTTCCACTGGGTCTATAATTTCCCTTATTAGATTAGCATTGACCTGTTGTCGCAATCGCACTGCCAATTGATGACCCACTTGCTCATTGACTTCATATATTAATTCTTTTCATGTCATGGCTTTCCGGATTGCCTTATCTGAAAAAATATTAGTAATTGCTGCCTTGGCAACTGCTACTTGGGCTAAGGTGCTAGAGATGTCCCCAGTTGAATCTCTATTGCTAGTGACACTGATGAGCCCTACTTCAGCTGACATAAGCTCATCCTGCAGCCTCTGCATCTCCTCTTTCTCTCGCCTGTTTGCTCTGAGGGAATATGACATAGTCTCACCCCGGACCCCTGCTTTCAACGTGTCCCAAACAACCTCTATTGACGTACTATTGATGTTTTCTGCTAGGAACTTGGGTATCCAGTCTTTCATGTGGATACAATACTGAAGGTCGTTCAGTAATGCTTTTTCAAATGACCACAGAGTAGGCTCTGATTTAGCTAGCCTAATAGTCAGTGTACAGAGAAGGGGGTTATGGTCAGATAGTACCCGGGGCAATTTAACAATGTGGGAATTCCTGAATAGTGAATTAGAGAGTAAAATATAGTCGATTCTGGTATGCGTGTGATGTGGATTTGAATAAAAGGTATATTCAAGGTCCCCGGTGTTAGTATTTGACGTCTGCCAGCTATCCACAAGTCCATGTACAAGACACAAATCTTTAAGAGAGCGAAATACTTTAGGTTTAGGCCCTTTATAGACCCATTCATCGTTTAAGGACCAGTTAACCGGGAGGTTTATATTAAAATCCCCCACAGACCAACAACGGAAGAGGCCAGTGTGAAAGTTCGTTAGAGACCTCATCGAAAACCCTGGGGTCATCTGTATTGCTCCCATAAATAGCACAAATTGTGATTTTTTGCCCTGTTTGATAGCTGCATTCGGTAATAGCCCAGCGGCCAAACTTGTCAGCTTTAGATTTGTTAAACACCAATCCACTCCCTTTAGCCAGAATGGCAACCCCCCGAATTTTAACACCTTGTGAGGTAGCACACACTAGTTTATACCCTAGTGTATTTAGCAGCTGGCTCTGGGACCCTTCAATATGCGTCTCCTGCATACATACAACATTGGCTCCCCAATTTTGTAACCCAATGGCAACCATTTGCCTTTTCTTAAAATCATTCAGACCACAAATATTCAGAGATAATATTTTTATCCCAGCCATGCTCCTAATAAAAAAGTGCCATATTTTATATCCCAGACAATCTGGTTTCCTGTGATCCCTGTAGGTATTTCCATAATTTTTATTGACATAGATTTACTTCCCTGTATGTCTAACCTGTCCGGGCTTCTCTATATTACACCAGTTTACAAATTTTAGTCAACACCTTGTAGACAAGAGCAAGCGAACACCCACATGGGATGGGTTATGTTCACACTTTCAGGAGTATTAGACGGCATAGACAACAATAATACTCATTTAATAAACAAACTGTAAGATTGTCCATGCATGCCTGAGTCTTGTCACGGATTGTGTGAAGAACATCATTTGTGGAGGAGGGAATAGGGAGTTGAAGGGGGGCAAGGAATATGCAATCCATTCCCCCTACGGAAACACCAGGACTCACGCAATCTCAGTCTTCACATTACATGGATATTGCTAATTCTGGATGCTGAAATATGGTGCATTCTGACTTTTCACTCGAGATCCCACTGGAAAATAGCGAATTTCACTGGATATAGAGAATATCCTACCCAATTCCACCACACATTTTCCATTTCCAGCAAGTGTTTATTTCATGATCTGGAAACTGATTAAATACACAGAGAGCATTACCATGCATGTCGTACTCCCGCATTTACTGTAATTCTTGATTTGAGTAAAAAATATTTGTGTACAAATAAGAAATTATACAGGACGCATGTTGGGAGCCTAAGTGATTTATGAATGTGAATCTAAAATCTCAAGAAAAAACTGTTTATATAAACAATAGACATCAGAAGTAGTGCATCCTTTTAATGTTCTGTCATTACACAATAAAATACATTTCACATATAAAATAGAGCTCCAACGTACTATCTCTTAGAACAAGCATTTCTAAGCATTGGCCATTTGGTATGTTCTAAACCCAATTTGAGATTCGGTAATAGGTTACTGAATAACAAATTAGGTTTAGAAACCCATAATGAATCAATATTTGGAAGAGGTGTGTTTAGGCCGTCCCTGCTAAACAGTGATCCATATTGGTATGTATCAATATTTTGCGACCATAATCCAGTTGCAAACCGCCAGAAAGGTATAGACTCCAGAGTTGAGGTGGTAGCACATTCGCAAAAAGATAGCTTAGTGACTGTAAATTCGGAAGGAAAACTAACAAAAAATACCTTATACATGAGCCCTGTTTCTTTTAAGGAAAACAGGGTGCATTTTTAAAAAAGTTTACTTTATCAAAACTCCGAGTCATGGTGGTCATCTGGACCTAACAGGTCATGCGGCCTACCTGGTGAATATTGATGAGGTAGGTTGGTTTGCAACAAACTGCAATTCAAAAGTTTGTGAACCAACCTATTAGCACATAGGTTGGTTTAAAAAAGTATTTTTTATTCACAAATAGTCGGTGTCCATTTTGCGACTACTTCTGGGGAGTGGAAATTTCATACATCAGGCCTTATGTACTCTGTTGGATAACATAACTCAAACTCACTCAGCCATTTCCCTGCTCAGACAACTTGGGCATCACAAAAGCTGTCAACTGACAGCTTCTTGCCACACCAAGAATACTAGCAGGCACTAGCAGACTATGCCATTCCAACAAGGAACAGAGAATATCAAAGGCAGTTTTTGATACCTTGATGAAGGCATTTCCATCAGTCCTTGATGTCTTTTTTATTCCGTAAGCATAGCCTCTCGGGTAGGCAAAGGATTTTCTAATGACATTCCTCTTACTGTCTATGCTACCAAATTCTTCTCTAATGCTTCATTCTGAAGGAGAATCTATCAATTAGGGACATAGAGACTAAGGCACTTGACTGTTAAACTATAAGTGAGACAGGCTGCAGTATAAATATGCTAAACTTGTAAAACAAAAGTCTAGAGTTAAAACACAACAGCCAAACAAATCACTCAAACTCCACTGTACATCCACCACGCATTCGAAAAAATCCCACATTTTAATTAACACTAAAGTTTGGAAAATTTTATATGGCTTTAATCCGTTTTTACAAATTTATTTTACATGAATGTACTCTGTTAGATATCACCTTCATGTTAAAAACAAATATACATCACAATAAAAATAATAAACAATTTACAGATCAAAATTAAATACAATCACAATAGGGAGAACAATTAAGACATAATCATACGTCTTCATCGGCCAGCAGCTCTGTTTATTGTATTAACAAGGGTTGCATGAAAATACCATATCCCATATAAAGACCCCCGTACACTGCGAATTTTGCTTACATGTTTCGTCGGTGCATTTTGATGGGTTCTCTTATTTTTAACCACCTTCTACATACATTATTCTCCCCGATAAATTTCATAAAACAAGGAAAAGAATCATATTGATTTATGCATACCATCAGATTCCATGAGCAGAGCACACGGACTACACAAAAAACTGTCACAATTAAAAATCAATTAAACCCATATACATCCTACAACTTCCTGTGGTAATGACTTTTTATAACCAAAACCCCAACATACTGTCCATAATTACTTTATCCAAACCAAACATTCCCACATTCATACTTAAAACAAATAACCAATACAAACTAACAAAACAACCATGTACATGCTGTCCACAATAACTTTGTGCCAATCCATCTTAGCACTCAAACTTTCACTCAATACACCAAATAAATCATATAAATAGATAAATAATGATGACTCACCCAATGGTGATGCCAATACTAAGCCTATCAAGCTCCTAAACAACACCTCGTCAATGGGAATATAGCCTCATCCGATCAGCAAAGGAGAGATTATTTGTACCCACAGCCTGGAGAATGCGGCGATTCACCTCCTGTCCACCGGGACCCCTTCAGCTGCTTACCACCGCAATGGTGAGGGCGAGGCCAAGCCCGCCTCGGAGGCCGCAGGGTGAGCCTGAGGTGGTGTCGGAGTTATTCTGTTGAACACACATGCTGGACAGTGGGTCACGTGGGATTACTGCCGGGCCTCGCACCTAACTGCCTCTTTCCTGCTGAGACCTGTTTGGGCCCAAATCAACTGTCCCAGCGTGCTGAGCCACTCGGTCTGAGCATGCCCTGTGCCTCTGATTGCTGTGGCTGGCCTCCCTTGACATAGTTGCGGCCTACCTTGAGGACTCACCGCCTCCCTGACTGCGGGACGACGCAGCCCCAGTGAGCGTCTGCTGCCAAGAAATTAGTGGCCTTCCGCCGGAGAACTGTACTGTTCCACCGCAGTGAGTAAAATTATACAGCACTCCCCCGGCATAGCACTCTTATTGATGCTGTGGAGATGCAGATCTCCACATTGGAGGACACCTCAGCTTCATTGACACATAGGCTCGAGAATACAGAATGTCTCTTGAAAGCTGTTGCCATTAAAATGAGGAATTAGAAGCACACTCATGCTGGAACAACATCCACATTGTCAGCCTGGCAGAATCGACCAATATAAGGCCCCCTGAATGTTTTGTTTACTCACTGCTTATCAAACTCGTTGGTGCTGAACACTTCTCCTCCACCTTTACAGTGGAAAGGGCCCACAGATCTCTTGGCCCGCGTCCACCGCAGGGGGAGCACCCCCTCGTCCCATTGTGGCACGTCTCTTAAACAATAGATATCAGGATATCAAATGGCCCAAGAGAAGTCCCCTCTGCAGTATCATATGGCCGAAATCTTGATTTACCCCAGCTTCACCCTTAGTGTGCAGGACGTGCAACGTGAATTCACTGATGCAAAAGCAAAACTTAGGAAACTTGGTCTGAAATACTGTATGCTATGTCCAGTTAGATGAACTCCTCGCTTTTGACAAGCAGCTGGGTCCCGACAGTCCTTCGCAGACCCATGATACCACGGAGCGCTCCTTCCCTGATGTTAACATTTCTGCCAGTGCCCACTGCTTCAACCCCGGCTAAACAGTTTGACGCCCCTATGTTGGAGGTGACACTCTATTGCTGGTGTTTTGCAATGTGCTAAGGCAATTGCATTACTCTATGCCTTACTCCTCCCCGCATACCACCTGCTGCTACCCTTCACTTAATGGTTAACTGTTGCATTTTTTCAAGAAAGGCACGAGTTTTGATGCATTGCCCGACCCCCAAGGATGATTCCACACTTCAACCTGTTGGGGACATTTTGAATGGGATGGATTTTATTGGGATTCACAGGGATGTTTGCACCTAGTGTGGGTGGGTTACCTTGGGTTTCTATATTGCTGTTTTTGTTCTGACACCTCTCTTTCTTTAACTATCTCTCTATGTGTCAGATGAAAAGGGGCCAAGTACAACCTAATGAATCAAACTACATATGACAGGCACAACTTCTTGAAATGATGAAGGACACGAAATGCTCTGTAGACCTGATACTCTTTGCCTGTAACGACCATGGGTCAAACAATCCTTGCAAGGGCAAAATGGTGCTATCATATCTCACAAGACTCGGCCTACACATTCATCACGCAATTTTGCCACATCCTGGGGACCACAGCGATTTTTTGCCAGCTAGAGGTCCTATTCCAGAGGGGTTTGCAACTCATACAAAAACACTTCCATTTAAGCACCATACAACTATTGTAGATGCTCAAGGGAGCTACCTTTTGGTTACTGGGACAATGCTGGGGCGGAAGCTTCTCTTCCTAAACCAATACGCCCCAAATACTGATGACTCTCTTTTCTATCAGAAAGAATTCACTATGTTAGACAAATAAGAGTCTGATGCCATTGTCAAGGGTGGTGATCCGGACATACTCCTAAACCCTGCCCATGACTCTTCCAGAACCTGCCCCGGTGGCAAACCCCACTCTTTAAGCCTCCATCAAGACACAATGCGTACTTATGCTCTTAAGGAATGTTGGCGCCTTCACTGACCCAACACTCCAGGCTATACCTTTTGCTCTGAACTACACACTGTGAGGATGGGGTTGGAATATTTGTTCCTCTCGGTGGGTGGTATAGCCTGGGTCCGGAATGTAGAGGTACTGCTGCACACCCTCTCAGATAACACATCAGTTAGGTTGCAACTCACACTTCCATACGGTGGGGGATGTGAATGTCATTCGTTCTTCCACTCATCTGCACTGCTGGATGCAGTTTTCCGCTCCAAACTACAAGGTGCCAAAACAGTACTTTGAGATCAACTGCTTTGCCACACTCAGGGATGCCTTCAAGGAATATATTTGCGGTAAGTTGCGCGACATTAAAGGCAGCCTAACACATTTGGAAGCTTTGCTCACTGCCATTAGCTGAGAAAATTTCCTGCACCCCTCTCCTGCATTTCTTCATAAGTTCTCAGTCCTGCTGGAAGAACTCAGCGATCTGGCTGAGAGGGAGATCTTCCTTGGCAAATACTCAGCGGCATGCCGTTATAGGGAGAATGCCCCAGTCGAACACAACCTCGCCTCCTGCATCCTCCTTGACATTCGGGACACATTACAGAACTTGTCTTGGTTGACGGCATCTGAGTAACACAAAAAAATAGAGTATAATACACAAAATAGTCTCCTATTGTACGTCTTTTTACACTTCCCACCTGTCGACTGGGACTGAGGAGCATCAGTCCTACATTGAGGAGATTACCATAATCTGGCTCACTACTGACCAGTCATGGTTCCTGAATGAGCTGGTCTCTGCAGAGGAAATCGCTCAGTCGATCAATTAATTGGTTGGCACTATGGCCCTCGGACTTGATGGTCTCACTTGCTCCTTTTACAAAGCGTACAAAAACATATTGTTACTGGAGGTCTACCCGAAGGCCCTGGAGAGTGGTATACTACCTCCAACAACGCTAGTGATGGCAATCTCCTTGCTGCTCAAACATGGAAAAGACCCCACACATTGTCATACTGCATGCCTCTCTCACTCACTGCTCACTTTTGACAATAAAATCCTCACTAAAGCAATGGCTAATAAACTACTGCTGTTGCTTGAGCAAGTGCTGTCTCCAGTGCAGTCGGGTTTTAAGCCCCGCAGATTCACCTTGCTAAACCATCATGCTGTCTTCTCTGTTCTGAATAGGGTGTCCCTGGACATTTCAGTGGTGGTCGCCATTTTGGATGTGGAGAAGTCACTCGACTCCCTAGAATGGCCTTTTCTCCATGCAACTTTATGGAAGCTTGGCAACCCTGGCAGATTCACACCCCTCATATCCTTGTTATATTCAAGCCCTAAAACCTGTGTTCATATTAATGGCTCCATCTCAAACTTTTTGCCATATCCCTGGGCACCAGGCAGGGCTGCCCGCTTTCACCTTTATTATTTATTATAGCCATGGACTACCTGATATGCCACCTACAGGAGTGCCACATGCACAGAGATCTTCAGTTTCAACCCGGGCCACTCCTTATTTCAATGTATGCTGATGACATACTGCTGCTCATTTGGCACCCTCTGACAACCTGACCCCTACAGTGCAGGAGATTATCCAGTTCGGATACCTATCTGGCCTCTTTATCAATTGGCCGTAGTGAGAACTCTTTTCCATTATCGATATTACTGCTCCCCCTATATGCGAATACCCCTTTAAATGGTCCACTGACTCCACTAAATAGAGACAGGGAACGGTTCATCCGTTTAAATTACTGACCTGCCATGGACACACTCCTAACAAAGGTAGATCGATGGATACAACTCCCCCTTTCCATAGCGGGCCACAATGCTATAATTAAAATTACAGTCCTCCCCTTCTTTTTGTATTCATTTACAAGTATCCCTATTCCTCTAATGAACTCTTTCTTTCTAGCACTACGAAGATTACTTTTGAAGTTGGTCTTGGTGAACAGCAGATTGCTTGGGACACGCTCTTCCTCTTGCCGACCCCGATTTCCGTATTTATGTCTTAGTCACCCACGCTCATTTTTCATATCAGTGGTTTCATCTAGGAGCCAAACTGCCCTATCCCAAACTGGAGCAAGATCTAGTGGCTCCCACACCCTTAACCCCTTCCATGCTCATGACGAGCTCAGCTCGTCATGCAGTACACTGCTTGTGTGCTCATGACGAGCTGAGCTCGTCATGAACAATGGGATTTAAAAAAAGGCAGCACCAAGAGGGAATTGCCTTAGCATTCATGTGGTTAACTACCTTACTGCCACTGGGACTTAAGTTGGACCCCACAAACATCCAAACTCTTTCCACTATCTGCTGGGCATGACAAAAGCTCTGGGGTATGCTGGGCTTTGACTTTCTCTATTCTCCTGAACTCCCCATTTTTCGAAACCCTTGGCTACCGTTAACAGCTGAAAAGCTAGTTCAACGTACCTTCCCCCGGCATGGTCTTCTCACCTTTGGTGATTAATTTACTTATTTTAAAAGTTTAATATAGTACTAGCTTGACCCGTAGGTATCAGAGCGCTTTACATACACACTGTAAAAAACAGAAGGACATTACATTACATAGTAGGCCGGCAGTAGGGAAGCAAACCAGAGATAAAAAAATGCAGCAGGAGAAATTAAATAAACAGTGCATCCGAGGGGGAGAGAACAGTAAAACAGAAAAGGAGATTAACACAGTCCGGTCTGAGATGTTGTAACGCCTGCTGATGCCTGGGAACTCTCCTTCGTGAGGACTTGCTGTTCCTTCGATCCAGTTCGGGTTTGCAATCTTGCCGCAACCCACCGATTGCAGTAGCAAGAGCAGAGTAGGAGCGGAGGGAAGCGCAGAGACGCTGCGAGACGCCGCCAAGAGACGCGGAAAAATCCCTAGGCTTGAGCGTCTGCATTTGTGCCCCCCGTGCCTCCGCTCCCGAGGGTTTTGGCAGGGGAGCAGCGGAAGTCTTGCCAACACCAGGGCCGACCGGGTGAACGGAGCGGGGGATCAGAGGAGTTTAGTGAGGGTGCATATAGCGGCGCAGAGCTCCTGCAGGCTCTCTGACCATCTCCACCTCGTCTCAGAAATCGCCGAAACCACCCCATCTCCGCTACGGAGTACCTTCTGTACTTTCTGTGCCACTGGGAAAAAAGGTGCCCACCCATGTGTATTAATAGAGCCCTCATTAGAAATAGATGAGCAAAATGAGGATGTAGTTTGTCACAATAAGATCACTTCTGTTAAAAGTAAAAAGGGTAATAGTGTTGAAAGTGCAGATATAGCAGGGATCTCATCTGAGTTCAAACTCTCTTTTTCACCTCTTGGTCATATTGGGGTAAAAGCTCAAACTCACAAAGCTCAAATCCATACACATAAATCTGCAGTTTGCCGCACAGAGTCCACCGGAGCCGTCAGTAGTCAGGACGCTTTCTGCAATCAGGTAAGATCAGGGCAAACAGGAAAAAAAACTGGTCCTGAGGGTGGATTATGGTATAGTCTACTTCATACTTTGGACTCAATTACTAATGCCCTTAATTTCCACTCAGACAAATTAGACATGCAGGTGGACATTTTAAATACACTGGCATCACATGTAGTTGGAATAGATGAAAAGTTACATCATCTCTCTGATCTGATTACTAAAGTACAAAAGGACAAAGAAGGTCAACTAATAACCTGTTCCTGTGCTCAACTGATTGACAAAATTTCAGATCTACCGTCAATTGTTAGTTCTATGGTACAGGAGGTAAAATTGTTGTCTGTTAGAAAGGTTCAATGTATCGAAGAGGGCATCAATTGTCTCGGTAAACAAAATACTATTAATGTCCCTACTGATGGGGGGTCTACTATAGGCAATCAAGACATTTCACACGAAGACAGAAACAGCGCAATTAAAGATGGTACAAATAAGCCGCATTTGTAGCCTGTTGAAGTGAAATGTAAGAGCTCGGAGGGAACTAAATCGCCAAAGGTTATCATCAAAAACTCTAAAACGAAAAAGATCCCCGAAATTGGCCAAGTAACAGGTGCAAAAGCTAATCCTGGGATCTTACCAAAAAGGGCCAGAAAAAGGTTAAGGAAAAATCATAATCAAATCTTTCATGTAACTGAACTACCCAGAGAGAAAGATTCCATTACCCCCATATAAATCAAGGAATCCAAAATAGAGGAAGCACCCACACACACTAAAAATATCAAAGAACCCGAAAAAAAAGTCCTATTTCCAATATTTAGACTTGTAGAAGTACCTGAAGCTAACTTAAAGGACAAACCAAATGGTCATTCCATTAATAACCTTGTGCAGGGGGAGATCCATGCTTGCATGAGGCCCGAGGTTTCCCAAACCAGAGACCCCAAGCCTGATCAAAAAGAGTAAACCACCCCCAATTGGGATAACGTAAACTTAATAAATTCAAATGGCTCGGGAAATAAAACACATGCTGCTCCCTCATGCACTCTAGCACAAAAATCTATTGAGCGGTACGCCTCTCGTCAGCAGGTAGTGGCCGTCTTGGACCCTGTCGATGTGAGGAAGGCCTTGGTTGTTTCTAGAGTTATTGATGAAAAAGAAAGCACAGACAGCCGGGTCGAAAAGAGGATAGTAGTATTTTGCCCCCAGTACACCACGAGAGGTCCTTATGATATTCTGAATCGTGGAAATATTTAATGCAATACCAGATCTGAAGAATGTAACATCGAAAGATCTGGAATCCGTGGAGTTCAAGACTGATTGCAACAACGAAACATCTGTTACTATTTTGCGAAGTGAGGATATTGCCAGTAAAATAATTTCCAATGTTGATACATTTGACAAATGGGGCATTAAAGTCAGGAATATTTGTAGTAGTCATTACCCAACTATATTGATTCCTGTTAAATCTCCTTGTAGTATGACTCAAATAAAGAGCAGACAAAAACTAGTGCAGGGTTCACCTGTTAGAGTTCTGAAAGGTGCCTCAGGTCCGTCAACCGAGCTGAACCTACTTCATGGTATTAAGATCAGGAGCTGTTACTCAGGTGCACGAGTATGTGAAGAACTAAGGACTACCCCCAACCAAATTGAGGATTGGAGTTGGCTTCCTTCAATTCTTTCAAAGGCCAATTCTGCAATGAATGATTGATGTCGACCTTTCCCTGTAAAAACATTAAAAACTTTGAAATTCTGTTCTTGGGACACTAATGGTTTTAAAACACTTCTTGAGAACCTGAGTGTAATGCGTTTCCTGATCTCCTTTGATATTTTAATACTACAGAAGACTTGGCTTATGTGTAATGATCCTATTATCGGCTATTTTGAATACCTGAATGTGGCAACTCGCGAGGCCTCTATAGGTCGTCCTAATGGATGCCTCTCTATATATGTTTCCCTAAACCTCGATGTAAAACACTTTCAGAGTAAAATGGATATTGTGTGTTAAATGAATTGCCAAACAATCAATTTTTTTTCTAAATGTTTACTTGAGTATAAAGAAAAATATAAGATCTACACAACTTGTAAGGTTATGGGAAACGGTGAAAGTGTTATGACCATTTGGACTCGATGATCATTATTACTGGGGATTTTAACGTGCCCCTTTTTTCACATAAAAAAGGGATGACTCCGTCAAATACTTTACTAGAATGGTCCAAATGTGAGTTCATAAAATATAACTTAGATATCCTCAAAAATGCTGATAATACACCAACATTTAGCAAAAGTGTTAGTCCTTCTATAATTGATTACAGCATAATTTCGGATAAACTTGTGAAAGCGGTCAGAAGCTATCAGGTTGTACCAAGGATTGAAAGCGACCATAATCCTCAAGTTATTACTCTTGCTTTTGCCTTTGATTATCTGCCAGAGTCGAGAGTAATCAAAACAGCGCCCTCTGCCTTCAATCTAAAAAGACTTATATGGAATGATAAAATCAAAAAAGATGTCTTAGAAGTGCTGGCCTGTCTAATTGTAGATCTACAAGACGCGATCTCAGGGGGTAATTCTATGGTAGAACGTTGGCCTTGTTTATGTACTGCGCTTTTAGCAAATTTCCCTAATATAAAAGCTTCAAGTGGCAAGACGTTGATTCCCAGGAATCCAGGATGGTTTTCCCATCGCTTACAATACCCTAAAAGTAATCTTAATTAAACTATAAGATCAATATATAGGAAAGCGAACGGATCTTCATACATTGTGGTAGCTCAACAAATTAGAAAATTAAAAAATGTTTATAGGAACGAAATCTGGAAAGCCAAACAAGCACACTATGAAACTATTTGGGTCAAATTACATCATGCCTGTAAATCGAAAGATCTGAGGCTTTTTTGGAGTATTACCGCTTCAGAAAAAACCAAACCTTAGTTGGGACAAGCTGGACAACCTGAGACCCATATCCCTTCTTCCCTATATGGCCAAGGTGGCAGAAAAGGTGGTCAACTCTCAAATTATGACCTTTGTGGATGAATCCAATCTTCTCCACCCTACGCAGTTCGGATTCCGCCCTCGCCACTCTACAGAGTCTGCGCTGCTTATGGCCACCGAGACTGTCAGGCAAGAAGTTGATGAGGGTCAAACTATGGCACTCATCCTGCTTGACCTAAGTGCCGCCTTTGACACTGTAGCACATTCCATCTTGCTACAGTGTCTCAACAAGGGAGGAATCAAAGGGAAGGCACTTAGATGGCTACAATCTTTTATGATGGAAAGAGGCTTCCAGGTCAGACAAGGTGAATGCTACTCCAAACAATTCCATCTAGATCAAGGAGTTCCTCAGGGCTCTGCTCTTAGCCCCACCTTGTTCAACCTGTATGCATCTCCTGTAGCAACGATTGTAGAGAAATACGGTATCCAACTCGTATCCTATGCTGACGATACGCAGCTGGCTATCTCCCTATCACGGGCACCCGACACCGCAGCCGCCAACTTCAGTGCCTGCATGCAGGAGCTAGCCTCCTGGATGTCTAACAACTGCCTGAAGTTGAACGGCTCCAAGACTGAGGTGCTCGTGGTGGGGAGTGGCCCGTCTGTGTGGTCCTCAGCATGGTGGCCTAACTGCTTGGGCCCTACACAGAGGCCAGCACAACAGGCCAAAAATCTAGGGGTTGTATTTGATTCTGAGCTATCATTCACGCCACAAATCAACCGGGTTGTGGGTATGTGTTTTGGAGTTCTCAAAACCCTACGTAAGGTCCTTGATATGCTCCCTGTTGGAGACAGACAGACCATCGTACATGCCTTGGTAACCTCGAGACTAGATTATGCAAATCTTCTGTACCTGGGTAGTACAGTCAGTAACATCAATCGTCTCCAGGTGCTGCAGAATGCAGCAGCCAGGCTGGTGCTAAGGCTTCCGAGACGCACTTCCTCCAAAGCAGCCTTAAAATCTCTACATTGGCTACCAGTCTGTCAAAGGATCAAATTTAAAGCCCTATGTGTGTGCCATCGGATTCTAGGAGGCAGGGCACCCATTCCTCTGAACGGTCTTATCACCCCCTACCGACCAGAGCGAACGCTCAGATCCTCTGACACTGGCCTGGTCACGGTTCCTAGAATCCGTAGAGCCCGTATGGGTGGAAGATCGTTCCGTTTTCTTGCAGCCAAAAACTGGAACTCACTGCCGATTGAACTACGTCTCGAACCCTCCGAGTCTATGTTCCGTAGAGCCCTCAAAACCCACCTGTTTCGCCTAGCACTACCATAGACCCGCCCCCACACTCTCCTCATTTTTAGCAATTCAGCGCAGGGACACGCCGGTGAGCGCAACTAGCGCTTTATAAAATTCCTAAATACAAATATTATTAATAATTTAGAAAACGGAAATAAGAGAAGCAATAGTGCAAATATTGACGAATTGACTTGGGTAATCTTTTTCAATAATTTTTAAAGTATTAATGTAGGCCCTCAGTGTATTGGTGACCAAACTATTTCTACTTGTAATAACTGCCCAGAGTCTATAGAAATATAGGGGCAAGATCTAATACGCACCCCGGATACTGAGTCATGAACGGATGATAAAGTAAAAAAAGTGATAAATAAGATTCGATCAAACGGTGCGCCTGGTCCTAACTGAATGCCAAACGCCATTTTTAAAGGTACTCTAAAGGATTGGCCAGAGGTCCTTACTCTCCTGTTTAATGATGTACGCAGCACCGGTAAAATTCCTACTTCTTGGTAGGGAAGCATCATACAACCAAGTTATAAAAGTGGCCCCGAAGATAACCCAGCAAACTACAGACTAATAGCCGTAACAGATGTTGATGCCAAAATATTTGCATGCTGCCTTCTAGAGGAATTGGAATCATGGGCTTTAGGAGAAGATCTTATACCAAATTTTCAAACTGGTTTTAGAAAGGGTGAATCCACTTATACAAATTTGGTTTTATTAACGCTTTTAGGCGAAAGAGCTAAATTCAGGAAACAAAAATTGTATATTTGTTTTATTGACTTAAAAGCCGCCTTTGACTCTGTGCCCCGAGACTTATTATGGACAAAATTAGCTGATTGGGGGATATCTGACACACTTTTAAAAATGATCAAGTTATTATACTCCGACACTTGGGTCCAGATTAAAGTAGGCGATGGTAGACATACAACCCGTCGCATTGAAACCAATATAGGCTTGAAACAAGGTTGTGTTTTAGCCCCTTGCCTTTTTAATCTTTTTATATCTGATCTCCCAGCCCATTTTAACCACATTGGTGCTAAGGCAATTCCCGCTGGGTGCTGCAAACTCTTGATTCCGATTGTTCATGACAAGGTCAGCTCTTCATAAGCACAGCTCCAGTGCACTGCATGACGATCTGACCTTGTCATGAGCATGGAAGGGGTTAAAGACATTAATGCCCATTCACCATCTGTGATGGGTAAAGAGATCAAATACCTACAATATGCAGATGACACTAGTTTACTAAGCCAGACAGTTATAGGTCTTAAAAGATTACTAGATTCTTTTAATCTATATGTTGAAGGAAATGGTCTAAAGATAAATACAAAAAAATACAAAAATTATGACCATGGGAAAGGGCAACCTAGGACCTAAAGAATGGAATATCAACGGTCTGGTTATTGAGTGTTTACAATCATATAAATATTTGGGGATTACATTTGATCATAATTTATCTTTTAGGAAACATTTTAATAACTTTGAGGCTAAGGGGTCATCTCTCACATTCGCCTTTAGAAATCTGAGAGACAAATTACTATGCCCGAATTATGACCATTTGTTAAAAGCCATGAAAGCGAAGTTAATTCCCTCTTTAGACTATGGTTCTATTATTTTTCAGGGCAGAGATGCGAAATTACTAGACGATATTGAAATAAGGGCATACAAATCGGTCTTTCGAATCCCTAACCACATTAGCCGTGCGAAAGTTAGACTCGAATTTGGACTGAAGAAACAGAGTATAATCAGACAATCTACATTTTTAAAGTCCTTACTGTCCCTATCCAGATCCGAGGAAGGTTCGCTGGCTGAGTTGTGTTGGCTTGAGATCAAAAGAGGGGCCCACTCGAAAAGCTGGCAATCCTATCTAGATGATTGTTTACACACCTTTGAATGCCCGAAATTAGTGGATAAAACAAGGAGTAAAATGGTTTACAAAAAAACAATTAATCAATCAGCAGCCCTTTTGTCTTGTATAATGGACAAAGATGATCTAAGGGTAAAAAAACATCTTTGGAAAATTGCTAATTCTTTTATTAAACTGTATCCCCAACCTTATTTGCTATTCCATTTAAAACCTTTAATTAACAATAAATTTATGTTGTTAAGGTTTGGGAGATACCCAACCAAAGATGGAACCCCAACATGGAAAAAAAAGTGGCAATCTAATGTCTGTAGATTATGTGGCAAGAATGAAGAAACCTCACAGCATATAGTAACTTTGTGTCCAAAACTGCTTGCAGAACGAAAGATGATTTTAAAGCCGATTTTTAAGGAAATGGGAGTAAGAACTTGCAGAACAGCAATTATTGTATGTTTAGGTGGTATTACAGCTACTTTAATTCATCAGTTTGTTAAGTTTATCCTAATAGCTGAAACACAATTATGTCAGGAAGACATCTCTGATATGAAAGTTAACTAAAAGGTGGATGACATAATATTTTTAAACATTTTTTAGGTACAGTTGGGCGATTTTAAAGCACGTTCTAAGCATAATTTTTACAATTGTTCCACCTTATTTTAGCGTTTCCTGGATTATATCTTCTTTATGGATAATACCTATTGCTAGCACTTGGTACTTTAATTTAATCCTCGGTGTTACCGGACTAATAGTAACAGTATTTGCTTTTGTAAGTACAAGTCGAGGTGCCTGTCCCACTCGCATATGTTACTTTAATACAAAGTTCTCCAAAGTTGGCCGGTTGGCAGTGTATTATGCTTATTTTTAATCTTAAATAGTTTTATCAGAAATCTTTGCTGCTTATGTTGATCAAGATTGCACATTGCACTTTATTCCTCTTGCTGTTAAATTGCCTATTAGAAAACGAATTTACTCCTACTTGAGCCAATTATGTATATGTGTTACTGTCAAACTCATCTCGGATTTAATAATGTGCTGGTTTTGTATTCTTTTGTTTTTTTATCGGTCTGTTTTAATTGGATTGTAAACCGAATTTGCTTCCTGCTGTTCGTAATGATTTTAATTAATCAACAAATAAACTTAATTTACTTACATAGTCCGGTCACCAACTATCCTTGAGTGTCAAGAAAGAGGGGAGTTAACTGGGATAATGAAGTCTAGGTTACTTGACGTTGGTCAAGGAAGTATTTGTTAAGGAGATGGAGTTTCAGGTCCCTTTTGAAACAGGAGAAGGAGGGGTTGCATCTGAGGACTCTAGGGAGAGCTTTCCACATCCTGGGAGCGTTGCCAGAAAACGATCGGTATTAGGTGGTTTTCTTTTTCAGTTTCGGAGGAATAAGAAGGAGTGAGTTGGAGCTTCTCAGTGTTCTGGATTGACCAGTTCTTACCAGTTTGTTGTTCAGGTAGTTGGGGCCGGAGATTGGAGGGTTTTGTAAATACATCTCCCTTCCATGGGAAGCCAATTGAGGGAGTTGAGAGCAGCAGTGATGTTTTCAAATCTTTTTACTCCAGAAACATGTCGAGCGGCCATGTTCAGCACTGCCTTTATAGGGGCTAGGTGGGCTTATGGAGTCCCTGTTAGGATGGTGTTCCCATAGTCGATTTTAGAGAGAACTAGGGATTGGACTACTGTCTTGAGGTCATCATGGGGAAGAAAAGGTTTCAATTTCTTGAGGTGTTTTAGAGAGAAAAGAGCACTTTTTGCAGAGCTTTTGATGTGGGCCTCCATTGATAAGTTCTTGTCGAGGGTGATGCCTAGAGACTTAACTGAGTCGGACAGGGCAAGAGGGCAGTTTAGGGCAACCAGATTCTTGAGCCACTCTTGGATTGGACGATGGTTGTTTTTCGGAGAGAATAGGATTAGTTCTGTTTGATCTGGGTTGAGCTTTAAGTGGTTAATGTTGAACCAAGTTTGGATCTCGGTTAGAGTGGCATTAAGGTGTTGGATGTCGCTGGGAGACTTGATTTTGAAATAGATTTGGGTGTCATCCGCTTAAAGGTGGTAATTCACTCCAGCTTTTCTCAAGATGACAGTGAGGGACTCCATGAAGAGATTGAAGAGAGACGGGGAGAGGATTGAGCCGTGTGGGACCCCAAGTGTGACTTTTGTTCGCTTCGAGAGGCAGGAGTTGATTTTAATTTGCTGCGAGCGGTGTTGAAGGAAGGAGGAAGTACAGTGCCATTGATGCCAGAGCGTTTCAACAAGGTCTCCAGAATAGCTGGATGATTTACGGTGTCGAATGCCGCAGATAGGTCAATAAGGATGAGTAGGCAGGCATCACCTTCATCTAAGGCCTTGTGAATGTCATCAGAGACGTTGAGCTTAGCTGTTTCCATGCTACAGCCTTTCCTGAATCCTGATTGAAAGGCGTCGAGGAGGTTGAATTCATCAATGTGTTTATTGAGTTGGTGTAGAACACATTTTTCCAATGTTTTTGCAAGGAATGGGAGGTTAGAGATAGGTCTGAAGTTGCTAAGCTCATTAGGGTTGGCCCCAGGTTTCTTGAGAATGGGTGTGATTTGACCTAGTTGAAGGGAGTCTGGGACACAGCCTGAGGTGAGAGAGGTCTTGATGATTTTTGTCCAGAAAGGGGAAATGGTGTGGTTGAGTTCTTTTATAATTGTGGATGGGAGGGGGTCCATAGTGTGGGAGAAAGATTTTAGATTAGAGATTATACCGAATACCTCGTTTTCCGACATTAGCTCAAAGTCGGACCAATGCGCATTGTTTTTCAGCTGGAGACAGGTCTGATTGTCCTTGTTAAGAACTCTTCCTCAATGGTCAAGGGTTGTTGAAGGGGGCACTGGTTAAGAGGGAAGGAGGGTTAGCGGTTTGTATGAATGAATGATCAATTTTAGAGACTTTATTAATGAAGAAGGTGGCAATTTCTTCACATCGCTCATTGGTGGCTTTGATTTCTTGAGAGGGAGTGCAGTTAGTTTGGCTTTTGACAATGTTGAAGAGTTGTCTTGGTCTGTTTTTTGCCAGATCTAGTTGGCTGTGGAAAAAAGATACCTTTTCACTGAAAATTAGTTTTTTGTATGCCCGCCGAGCAGATCTAAGTTGCTCTAGGTGTAAGGTCGAGGGGTTTAGTCTCTAGGACCTTTCCGTTTGTCTGAGTTGACGCCTTTCATCATTCAGTTCCACGTTAAAACAGGGTTTAGATTTGGTTCGCCTAAGTTGTTTGAGTTTGAGTGGAGCTGCTTGGTCTAAAACTTCTGTCATTTTTGAGTTAAAGTGTGTAGTGAGGTCATCAGCCATCCATGATGAGGTTAGAGTTGAAGATGGGCATGAATCCTGGATTCAAGTTTGGATAAAGGGACTTTTTTGATGTTTCTGGTCAAGAGTTTAGGTTTGACATCACAAATAGGTAGGTGGCTGACAGGTGTGTCAATTTTGAAAAGAATGAAGTGGTGGTCGGACCAGCCAATGGGAGAGATCGCTCTCAAAGAGACCAGTGCATTGTTGGTATTGATCGCATCCAGTGTTGCACCTTTGATGTGAGTTGGTTTATTGCAGAGTTGTTTGAGGTTATATATTTCCAGTAGGTTGGACTTGTTCAGGACCGTGGAGTCTTTTGGGTCATTCCAGTGGATATTGAGGTCACCCAGGAACACGTCTTTAGTGTCAGTCAAGGATAACCGTGTTATTAGGTCTGTTAGTTCTTCGGGGAAAAGGGTACGCTCTCCAGGAGGATGGTAGATGGTATGGAATTTGATGGGTGAGGTACCCTTGGCAGTGAGTTCGACACCCAGGTTTTCAAACGATAGGTATTTTGCAGGTTTGAGTTTGGTAATCTGTATTCCAGCTTTGTGAATGATGGCTTGTCCACCCCCAGTTTTGATCGGCCTGTCTTGTCTGATGATGGTGTACCCTGGAGGGGTGAGA
Source organism: Lissotriton helveticus (assembly GCF_964261635.1). Lineage (NCBI taxonomy): Eukaryota > Metazoa > Chordata > Amphibia > Caudata > Salamandridae > Lissotriton > Lissotriton helveticus. The sequence goes on from NC_136059.1 coordinate 429,735,804, forward strand.
ATGTCAAAAATAGAAGTGGAGTGGACATTGATCCAAGATTCTCTGAGGAAAGTAATGTCAATTTCTTCAGTGAGTAGAGCTTCAGCAATGTCTGTGGCGTGTTGTACTGCTGATCTGCAGTTTAGGAGCAGGCAAGAGAGAGGGCGGGGATCCTCGAAGATGGGGGGAGTTAGGTGGATAGAGGAGTATTGAGCAGGAGGTCTAGGCGAGTGGACAGTTTTAGGGATTCTTCTAGTCGTGATAATCACAGGGATGTGGAAAGGGGCTGACTTCTCGCTCAAAGCGAGGTAAAAGTTGTTGATCTCATCAGGTTTCGGTACCCAAAAGAGTTGGCGAACCCAGATGGGTCGAATTGCCTGACTCGCTGATGAACTGGATGGTCGTGGGGTGCTCTGTGGGGATATGGGAGAGGTATTGAGGGGGGTAGGAGCAAAACTACCCGGGGGGAGGGGGCCTGGTGGCTTGGACCTGTTGAGAAGTTTATTGTAAGTATTGTAAATCATCAGCAAGGGAGGTAATTTTCAGCTCCATTCTGTTCAGTTGCTGTGTTAATGAGCTGAAAAAGTTTGAGGTTTTAGGCAGGGGCCGAGAATGCCTTGGGTCTCTGGAGGGAGGTTGAACAGGGGTCAGGGATTGGAAGGAGTCCATGGGATTAGGAGAGGGAAGAGGATGGATGCAGGGAGCCGGGTTTGAGATGTTCCCATTTGAGGAGTTCAGAGGAGGAGAGGTGGGACTAGTGTCCAAGAGAGGAGGGAGAGAAATTCTAGGAAGGCCGTCAGAGTTGCGGGGAATGTCAGAGATATGAGCAGTGGAGGCAGGTTGTGTATGTGAGAGTGCGACAGTGGAAGGAGAGTGAGCAGTGGTAGAAGGGGGAGAGTGACCAGTGGATTGGAGATGACGTTGGACAAGGGGGAATTAAGGGTCAGGGGACCAGGGTCTGTGTAGGTGGTAGGGGAAGATTGTGAGGGAGGGTACAGATTATCAGGGTTAGAGAGGAGAGTGCCTTTGAAGATTTCAGTCGCAGGAGGGTTAGGGTAGGAGACCAAGCTGTCAAGATCGGCCCTGTGGGATTTGTTAGTTGTGAGTTTGTTGCTCCTGGTGTGAACGGTTGAGGTGATAATGGTGGGTGTTTGGCGACGGAGAGTAAAGATAGGGGTAGTGTGATTGAAGTGAGTTATGGAGGATGTCCGTGAGTTGAGGAGTGGGTCTTCAGGGCAAGGAGATTGGATCAGTTCCACATTATTAGTGAGGGGATAGGGGAGATAGGGTTTGATGGCTCAGTTGTGTTAACAAGGAGAGTGGTGAGGTGCGGGTCGGTGGCTTGTATGAGAATGTTTTGAGTTCTGTAGATGGAGATGGTGAGTTCCCCTTTGAAGGTCGGGGATTTGGTAGTGGAGATTTTTTCTCCATAGGGAATGATTACTGACTTGGCGACTAGAAGGTGAAGAGAGAAGGTGTTTTTCCATTTAGCGGGGCGATTCGTGAAAAAAATGAAGTTGGTTTCGTGCTGCCGTTGATCGCTGAGTGGTAGTTATCTACAATGAGTGTTTCCGGGTGTTGTTTTAGAGTACTATGCTTTAAGTTATTTTTTACATTACTGGTAATTTATTTAGGGTAGTTAATGGACCAGGAGTTGGGTCTGTAACGCACGAGATTAGGGTTCCGGGTGGGGTTAGACGGGCACTTGATTGAATGGTAGAAATGACGAGACGTATCAGCAATCAAGCAGTGGGCTGGGGTGGTAGATTATCCTCAGTTGATATGGTAGTCGGTGATTGGTGAGAGTGACCATACTGACTTCAGGATGCCATCTTGTGGAGCCACGAGGCCAGGGTGGAGGAGGGCACACAATAGAGTATTAAACTCTCACAGACTAGAGAGTATCTGCATACATAGTATAGGGCCAAAGAAAAACACACACATTATGTGTTAAATAGTGATTCAGAGGAGCAGTTCAATAAAAAGTAAAAAAAATACATTCTCTGTGTCATAAATGCCTATATGCAGCTCAACTGGCAGCAGTATCCTCACAAAGTTAAGGGTGTGGAGCATGAAGGAGGCTTAATCGCGGTTAACTTGGTTTAGGATTGCTGAACTGGCACAAGCACCCCTTTGCTTCTACGCATACTGCAGTCACATTTATGAATAGATTTGTTTTTAATAGACTACATAGCACATTATGATCTTGCATCCCTTTCCATGGCAAATGACGGAAACAGGTACAAGCATAAAAAACCTAAATATAGGAGATTCCAATACAAGGTGCTCAATAATACAGACTAATCATTATAATGAAGTAATGAGTAAGTACATCAAGTGAATTTAGCCGTGAGAATAGCTTTCACTTCTTTTTTGAATGAGGCCGTGGAAGGGTTCAGTCGTGTCTTGGAGGGCAAAGAATGCCAGATCCTGGGAGCCATTCCAGTGAAGGTACGGTTGGAAGTTTTCTTCTTGGCAAATTGTTGTGGTCTCAGTAGAAGATTCCTGGAGCTCCCAGAGGCTCTATTACCAGAGGAGAGTGCCAGTTTCTGATCGAGATAGCATGGCGTTTTATGATTTAAGGCCTTGTGCAGCATACATGCGATTTTGAGATGAATTCTAGCCTCGAACGGTAGCCACTCGAGGGCTCTAAGGTCTGGAGAGATGAGAGAATTTATTTTTGAACCTCTGATGAGTCTCTGTCAGGACCCCTACACAGGGTCTAATAACTTGTGGCACTGACTTACCCTGGTTGCGTCAAGATCGTCAATGTCATTGCACTTGGACTGAGCGGGTTCAGCGTGGGAGAGCTAAGATGGCCGCCATTATCAAAAGGCAGGTTGGCGGTCTAGTCTCTTTGCCGCAGCTGTAGAGAAATCAAGGTGCAGCGCGAGCACACCAGGAAACGCGCACTTCACCAGAGATTTCAGCCTACGAAGAAGCCGAAGATAGAGCTCCTAGTTTTAAGGTTAAATCCAGTCACAAAGTTTAGAACCCGACTCTGTGGATTACCAGGTCGGTGGCAGCTCCTGGTTTCCACTGGGGGCTTACGTGGGCAAGGGGCTACAGCGTGTTATCTACTGTGTACTACTTTTATCTTCACTTGCATTTGCAGCTTCTGGTGCTCTGCATGATTAGATGCAGGTGCCCAGTATTTTTTAATTTGCTGCCGTATTTTAATGCTTAGAACGCTGTGGGCTTACCATCTGTGTGGCTGCACTCGCCCCGGTCCATCGCGGCTCCTCTGCCGTTGCGTGGAGGGCGGCTCTTCCCCCGCGGCTCTCTTTGCCTGCCGGGTGGAAAGCGGGCGCCATCTTGGGGGAGCCTGAAGGACACTGAGACCAGAGTTAGCGGTCTAGTTGTCCGAGGCTCTTCCGCATAAAGTGCACATGGGTAACCGGACGCGCAGCGGGCGCGACAAGGGGGCGCCAAAGTAGCGCCTAGGTTAAGCCCGACTGCGCCAGTCCGCGGCCGGCCGGGGCTAGGGGCACACCATCATGCTCGCATTCTTAATTATTCTGCCTCACAGTTGTGCTCCCTCCAGGGTTCTTGGCCCCTCCAGTCCGCGATGCTACTACGGACCCAGGCACTTGGGGTAGCCCGACCCTTGCCCTCGTCCTCCCTCCCCGATTCCTTGCCCTCCCTGTCCTCTTTTCCTTTGGTTCCCTCCCCCTCTTCCTCCACTTCCCTTTCCACTATCTCGGCCTTCCTTTTGAACACTAGGTCTGCAGTCAAGCACCAACTTGAGTTATTTAATTTTTTGGACTCTAATAAACCGGACCTCCTGTTTCTGACTGAAACATGGTTTCGTTCAGATTCCCTGCCAAGCGTCCTTGCCGCTCTACCGGCCCCCTACTTCTTACTCCGCGCTGACCGCCCGGAGGGGAAGTTGGGTGGCGGGGTTGCCTTGATCGCTCGCAAAGGACTCCACTTTCAGACGCTTCCTTCTCCCACGATTCCGGCAGCGGATTGCCTGGTTGTGCGTTCCGCTACCTTCCTGGCCCCCATTACGTGTGTCTTAGTTTACAGACCGCCCCAGCCGAGCCCCTGTTTTATCCCTGCTATCCAGGATCTACTAGCCTCTCTGATAGTCAACAATGCATCAGTTTTTAGTTCTGGGAGATTTTAATTTTTGACCCAATGACCCCGCAGAAGACAATATGTCTAGAGATTTTACCCAGTTTCTTCTTAGCCTTAACTTTGTTTCACAGGTTCACACCCCCACCCACTCTCGAGGTCATACCCTTGAACAAATTTGGACTTTAAACATCTCAGTCTCTGCCCCCACTGTTATGCCTTGCATGTGGTCTGACCACTTCTTAATTTCTTTTTTTTGGACCTTAGTCTTACTAAAACACCTGGGCAAGGAATTGGTATAGAGTAGATATCCCTTCCCTGTGTGGTTCGTTGACAACCTCTTACCCGGACTTAGCTGGCTTGGCTGTGTCATCTCAAGTAGCCACCCTCGACCCCTGGCTTTCGAGGGCCTGCGATCAAGTAGCCCCCATGAAGCGCATCACAGTCAGACGCGTTCATGATGCGAACAAGTGGTTCAGTTCTGGCCTCAAAGCCAAAAAACTGGAGGTGCGACAAGCCGAGCGAGCCTGGAGGCTCACCTACTGTCCGATTCGCAAGCAACGCTATACTTCTACTCTTAGCGAATACAACAGAGATATTCTTGCCGCCAAGGCCGAATATTTCTCTGGGCGAATCCTGGCTGCTAGGAGTCAGCCAAGAGAAATCTTTGCTACTGTTAGTGAGCTGGCCTCATCTGACAGGACATCGTCAAAAATTCCCCCTTCCCAGGATCTCTGCGACTCTCTCAATGAGTTTTTCATTGAGAAAGTCGCACTCATCAAGGCCAATATTCCCCCCTTTCCCCACTTTCAGCGACCCCCAACCGCCACCCAATAGGTCTGCTCTCACTCACATTCCTCTATTGACCAGAGAAGCTTTTCTCAGCCGTGTCAAATCCGGCTCCCCTGCTGACATTTGCCCAGCTCACACTTTGCGCCAGATTTTTTCAGATTGTCCTTCCCCTCCCCTTACCCTCTTGAACGATTCCCTCACTACGGGTGTTGTCCCTGTCCCCTTCAAAACCGCCACCATCATCCCCATCTTAAAAAAACCCTGAGCTGACCCCGCTTCTCCGGCAAACTACCGTCCCATCTCCCTTCTTCCTTTTTCGGGAAAGGTCCTTGAGTCGCACATCACTCAGGTACTTAGCTCCTTTGTGGAGAATAGCGGTTACCTTGCACCTTGCCAAGCGGGCTTTCCCCTCGGCATTCCACCGAGAAGGTGGTGATTTCGGTCATGGATCAGCTTAGGGAGGGGCTGGATACTAACATTCCTCAGTCTCTTGTCCTCCTTGACTTGTCCGCTGCCTTTGACACGGTTGATCATTCTATTCTTCTTTCCCGTATCAAGGCGGCGGGCATGGGGGCCCCAATATTGGCCTGACTCAGCTCCTTCCTGAGTGACCGTACCCAGGCCGTCCATTTGGCCGACTTCTCTGCCCTCCCCCGCAAGGTGCAGTGTGGCGTCCCCCAGGGGTCCTCCCTTTCCCCTTTATTGTTTAACCTTTATATTTTCCCTCTGGTTTTTGCCTTGCAGCAGATGGAGGTCACGGTGTATTACTACGCCGATGAACTCCAACTCATTTTTAATTTGTCCCCTTCCACAGCAGGCATTCACAGCTTCCAATCGGTCATGCTGTTTATCCGGGATTGGATGAATTCCAACCACCTTAAACTCAACCCGGATAAGACAGAGTTGGTCCTGACTGGTGGCAGTCGCAACCCCTGGTCCCCTTACTTTTGGCCCCCCTCCCTAGGCCCATCTTCCTCTCCTTCACACTCAGTCAAAACCTTGGGGATCACTCTTAACCAACATCTTACACTTCACTTGTCTCTTCTTGTTTCTTCACTTTGCGTATTGTCCGGAAAATCTCCCGTTTCTTTTCCCTTCCTGCACTCAAGCTGATTTTAATGGCCATGGTCCTGTCTCGGATCGACTATGGGAACATTATATACAACGGGGTTCCCACCTAAGCCCTCCAGTGCCTCCAGCTAGTGCAGAACCAGGCCGCCCACCTGATATATGGCCTTCCCAAATTCCTCTACTCCTCCCCCCTACTCAAATCACTACACTGGTTACCCATCAAACAGCGGGCTCTTTTTAAGCTGGGTTGCCTGACCTTTCAGGCTCGTGCAGGCACGGCCCCTGCTTTTATCTCTTCTGCTATTAAAGCCTACTGCCCCACCAGAGACCTGCGCTCTTCCTCCAAATCCCTTCTTTCAATCCTCCGCTTCAAGAAAAGCAGATCCGGTGGTTTGAAATTTTCTGTTCTCGCCCCCACCTTCTGGAACACACTTCCGCCTTTTATTAGATCTTCTGACTCCTATATGGAGTTCCGTAGGGATCTTAAAACCTTTCTGTTCCAGCAAGCCTTTTTTCCCTAGCTCTCTGTACTCCCGGCACTAGTATCCCCCAGCGCCAAGAAACCGCCTGGTAAATGCGCGCTTTATAAATTCTTTTAAATTCAAATTCAAATTCAACTCTGTTGGGTATTCTTGAGAATATTAGAGAGTTTCGTGAGGAATTATACAGCGCATAAGTTAAGCGCGAGTTCGAGTTTCCACAGCGTATTAGCACCGAGCAGCGTCAAGGGTTCCTGAGAGGAGCGCCGATTTTCGAACAGCAAGGAAGCTCAACGACGATAGAAAGCTAAGTGAACAGTTTACAAATACTGTAAAGGCATAGAGTTATACTTACCTAAATAGGAGAATAACCATTAGTCTTCAGTCTTGAGCCTAAAAAACAAAAGAGAGAATTTAAGGTTAAAAGAGAAGATAATGGAATGTTAAGAATGCGTAGAAGACTCAATGTAAATATGTAAATACTCACCAGAGACTGCTAAAGATGTGATACAACTTCTGAATCCCTAAAAGAGAATAAGACAAGAGTAAGGAGTTGAAGACATTTAACAAGGAAGCAGAAAAATAAAAGAGAGAGTACCAGAGGAAGCATTTTAAAAAGAAACTCGTCAAGTTAGTGAAGTAAGTGCGTGCATATACATAATCATAATTGAATGAGAAACTAGACAGACAGACAGGGAAACAATAAATCTGTTTTCTTTCCATGTAGTAACAACTAACGAGGCGAGACAAAAAGAATAACAAAAGAAAAGACAGAAGAGCAGCTAGAGTTCTGGAGAGTGTGGGTAGGTGAGATTAAGAGATAAAGTAAGACAAGACTAGGAAGAGAAAGATAGGTTGTAATGGTGTATTACTTCCTTAGGTTCCATAGAAGAGAGAAGACGTCAGCAAGTTAGCCGACTGAAGGAGCCAACTCAGGACCAGTCTCTTCTTGTTTATTATTTTATCCAATTCCCCGACCCCCGAGGTAACGTCTGGAGGTTCTATCAAAGACCTGCAGGCTTTGCTTAGAGGGATTTGGGACCAAGCATCTCTGTTCCCGTGCAAGTACTGGTAAGGTAATAAGCTTGATAGTATTGAAGCTTGACAGAGTGAAGTGACCAAGTTGCCTTAGCACCTGAACAGAGATGGCGGAGGGAATTGATATGCAAACCTTAGGAACGGTCTTAGACACTATACAGAAGGAATTGGTTGCAGTCGGAGAAGAGAATTGTAACCTTAGACAAGAAGTAGTCAATTCTAGGAAAGAAACTGCAGAATTAGCGCAAAGATTAAGACTATCAAGTAGTTTGGAGAGGGAGGCAACGAATCCTGTATTAGAAGCTACCAATAGGTCAACCACACAAGTGATCCATTCGCTATCTCCTGTCATACCATTAGCCGCTCCTGAAAGATTTATTGGGGATCCACAAAAAGCGCAAATATTCCTCTCACAATGCTCCTTACATTTATTGTGCCGCCCTTCGATTTTTCCAGAGTGGCTTTCATACTGTCTTATTTAAGTGGAGATGTAGCATCATGGTCAATGCCCCTAGTCTCCCGGGATGATCCTCTGTTAAGGAATTTTGAAGAATTTAAACGAGAATTCCTTCGGATATTTGATCGCGGAGAATATCTCAAGTAGTAGATAACTAATTACTTGATTTACGGCAAGGGAATCGAGATTTAATTGCGTACTTGGCCCAGTTTAATAAGCTAGTGGTGGAGACAGACTGGCCAGAAAGCAAGAGAGTGGCCGTGTTTTATCGTGGATTGAGAGATGAATTAAAGGATGTGTTGGCCCAAATTCCAAATCGACCCACCGAGATTTCAGCACTTATAGACTTGGTCTTGGAGATCGATTTCCGCCAAGGAGACAGGAGAGGTGAAAAGAAGAAAGACCTTAGAACAATAGCTCCAAGGTTTGACAGAGCTCGATCTGATAGCAATAGAAGTTCCGAGATTCAACAAGGCACTGAGTCCATGCAGATTGGAACTATAAGCGGGCCGTTATCCAAGGAAGAGAAAGAAAAAAGAAGAACAAGCAATTTGTGTATGTACTGTGGATCTGGGGGGCATTTTTTAGAAATTGCCCGAAGAAACCTAAGACATTTTTCAAGCCGAAGGAAAACTAATGGCACCACCTGTGGGAGGAGTTGAACAGGTGGGTGCGATCCAAGAAATGACTCCAGAAGAACATAGAGTAGCGAACACCTTGCAGTCCGCGGCTCCACATTTAACCTTGTCCATGGAAGTGAGATTTCTACAAACGACCTTAACAGAGGTTTCAGTCATGATAGATTCAGGAGCTACGGGGAATTTCTGTGACTTAAGGTTTGCTGCAAAAGTAGGTATTCAAGCAATCAAGAAGATGAAGAGTGTGCCCGTCCGGGCAGTAGATGGAACAAATCTTTCATCAAGTCCAATCGTGAGCCACACAGAACAAATTCAATTGATTTCAAATGATGGGCATGAGGAAAAAATTCAGTTTAATTTGATCGATGCTCCTCAGTTTCAGCTGATTCTAGGTCTTCCATGGCTCACCGAACACAATCCCACTATCAATTGGAGTTCTAGAACCATCGTACTGGATTCAAGTTACTGCCATGAGACTGTTTTGTTAATAAGGAGAGAAACCTAGAAGGCAATCCGGCTTTTCCCCTGTGTTCAACGGGTTATTCTATGTGTGTATTCAATGTCCAGGAAATACCCGAAGAGTATAAAGAATTTGAGGATGTGTTCAACGAAGTGGAAGCCGAGCAACTTCCTCCTCATCGAGTTTACGACTGCAAAAAAGACTTGGGACCAGGTTCTAATTTACCATGCAGCCGTGTTTATGCACTAACGGAACCAGAGAATTACCACTTGAATGAGTATTTGGATAAATACTTGGCCAATGGTTTCATTCGGCCATCTCAGTCCCCTGTATCATCTCCCTTATTTTTCGTGCCAAAGAAGGAAGGGCATTTGCGAACCTGTATCGATTACAGAGCAATAAACAAGATTACAAAGAAGAATCGGTATCCCTTACCCTTAATCTCGGTACTCCTGGATCAAGTGAAGGGAGCACGAATCTACACCAAATTAGACCTAAGAGGCCCATATCACCTAGTTCGAATGCTTGAAGGTGATGAGAGGAAGACGGCCTTCCGGACTAGGTTTGGGCTATTTGAATATCAGGTTATGCCCTACGGATTGTGCAATGCCCGAGCTGCCTTCCAGCATTTCATCAATGACGTCCTGAAGGAATTTTTGGATCAGTGCGCGATTGTATATATTGACGATATTTTGATCTATTCTTCTGATGTAACAAAACACCAAGAGCAAGTGAAGGGAGTTTTGAGGAAGTTACAGGAAAACAAGTTGTTCGTCAAACTGGAGAAGTGTACCTTCAATGTATCGCAGGTGGAGTTCTTGGGTTTCGTTCTTTCTCCCTCTGGAATACTTATGGACCAACGAAATATTGAAGCTGTTACGAAGTGGGAATCTCCTACCAGTGTAAAGAAAGTCCAAAGCTTCATCGGATTCGCCAACTTCTATCGAAGGTTCATTAGTGAATTCTCCAGAAAAATTCTCCCTCTCACAAAATTACTGAAGAAAGGAATTAAGTTTGAATGGTCAAAAGAATCTGAGAAGGCCTTTCAATCCTTAAAAGAAGATTTCACCTCAGCACCCGTCCTGTTACATGCGGACCCATCAGAGCCTTTTTATGTTGAGACAGATGCTTCGGATCAAGCTGTGGGTGGAGTATTATCCCAACGACACAAGACACCAGGGGCCTCATTTATGAGAAATGACGCATCTCTGCGTGAAAGCAGCGATGCGTCACTTCTCAGTGCGCATTCCTTGCGACATAATTGATGTGTCATATTTACAGTATGACGCATCATGTCGCAAGGAGTTACAGATACGTCAGTATTTCTGACGTATCTGTAAGCACAAAAGTCACGCATTGCTGGGGTGTGTCACAAAAGTGACGCAACTCCAGCAATGCGTCCTTTCACATGGGGAAAGCCCCATGTGAAAGGGCTTGCGTCAGCCTTACGCCTGCTGTGAGGCAGGCGCAAGATTTTGACGCAACAGCGTCCTAAAAGTGACGCAGTGAAATCTCATAGATTTCACTGCGTCACTATTACGAGGCTTTTTGCGGAGGAACGACCCCTCTGCATACATTATACCTGACGCAGGTATAATGTAGCGCAGGGGTTTACAAAGTGACGCATCTGCTTAGATGCGTCACTTTGTAAATAGAGCACAACAGGAGGCATGTTTTACGCCGCCGATGAGTCACAAAAAGTGACGCATCGGAAGCGCAAAACTGACGCAAGGCCTCATAAATGAGGCCCCAGGTCAATTGCATCCTGTCGCTTACAGGTCCAGAAAGCTGACTTCGGCCAAGATCAATTATACCATTACAGAGAAAGAGCTACTAGCTATTAAGGACGCCTTCAAGGAGTGGCGACATTACCTGATGGGGGCCCAACATCAAGTGACAGTGTTTACTGACCATCGCAATATAAAATTCTAGAAAACGGCCAGAACGCTCACACCAAGACAATTGAGATGGTCTCTGTACTTTGCTGAATACGATTTCGTTATCACTTACCGTCCTGGAGCTCAAAATGGAAAGGCGGATGCGCTATCCAGGATCGGCACAAAAGCTCAGAAAACTCTGACAGAGAATCAACCAATCATTCCAAACGCAAAGATTATCGGAGTCACTACTTCTATCAATCTGGAAATAACTATCGCAGACGTTATGAGTCCAGATGCAATGCAAGATTGGGTAAAGGAAGACGAGGACAGAAAAAGTATTCGGCAGTTGCCATACTACAAAGACACCTTGTATATTCCCACTACAGAATTACGACAACAAGTAATGGGCGAGTGCCATGATAATAGGCTAGCCGGGCATAATGGAGAAGCCAAGACTGAGGAGTTGATCAAAAGACACTATTGGTGGCCGAAGTTGACCTCAGATATTGAGAAGTATGTTAAGTCTTGTGAGATTTGCGCTCAGGGAAAGTCGGAGCGGCAGGCTCCAAAGGGTCTATTGCAGCCCTTGCCTACACCACCTTATCCATGGCACACAGTCACACTTGATCTCATCACAGATTTACCAAACAGTCAGGGTTTCAATACAATTTTAGTAGTTGTAGATGCCTTTTCTAAGATGGCCCATTTTACAGCATTAAAAGGGGTTCCTTCTGCTAAACAACTAGCCGACCAATTCAGTTCCCAGGTAGTTAAGATACATGGAATTCCTAAAATTGTAATTTCAGACAGAGGGTCCCAATTTGTATCTCATTTCTGGAGGGCATTTATGGAAGGTTTAGGAACTGAAGTTAGATTCTCCACCAGTTACCACCCAGAGACTGATGGACAGACAGAAAGGGTAAACCAGGAACTAGAACAATATCTACGACTGTTTCTTTTGAAGCAGGAGGGAGATTGGTCAGATTATCTGTGGACGGCAGAATTCACCCACAATAATACAAGGAGTAGTTCTACTGGGTACTCTCCCTTTTACTTAAATTATGGCAGACACCCAAACTCGACTATTAGACAAACTGAGATAACTGTCCCAGCAGTAAAAGAGGTAGTTTCGCATTTACAACAAATCCAACAAAAGGATATAGACAATCTAACTTTAGCTAAGGAAAAATATAAGGGATATGCTGATCGAAAGAGACGAGAAGGTCCATCTTTAGCAAATGGAGATCGAGTTTGGCTGAGCACGAAGAACCTAAGATTAAAGGGAAACAGGAAGTTTCAACCCCGATTTTTAGGCCCTTATCAAGTTGAAGAAAGAATCAATCAGGTTACCTATCCTTTACAGCTAACACATAAATTAAAAATTCACCCAGTTTTTTATGTTTCCTTGTTAAAGAAGGCTTCCACAGATCTGAGGACTCAATCACCTCCAAAACCAATAGAGCTAGAGACAGGAATGGAGTTTGAAGTGAAGGAAATTTTAGATTCCAAGAGATCAAAAGGAAGACTGTACTATTTAATAGACTGGAAAGGTTATGGTCCAGAGGAGCGGTCTTGGGAACTGGATGTAAATGTTCATGCTCCCAGGTTAATTAAGTCCTTTCACCAGCGGTTCCCTACGAAACCCAGAGCGGGAGAACCTGCTTTGTTGGGGGGTACTGTCAGGACCCCCACACAGGGTCTAATAACTTGTGGCACTGACTTACCCTGGTTGCGTCAAGATCGTCAATGTCATGTCACTTGGACTGAGCGGGTTCGGCGTGGGAGAGCTAAGATGGCCGCCATTATCAAAAGACAGGTTGGCGGTCTAGTCTCTTTGCCGCAGCTGTAGAGAAATCAAGGTGCAGCGCGAGCACGGCAGGAAAAGCGCACTTCACCAGAGATTTCAGCCTACGAAGAAGCCGAAGATAGAGTTTCCAGTTTTAAGGTTAAATCCAGTCACAAAGTTTATAACCCGACTCTGTTGGGTATTCTTGAGAATATTAGAGAGTTTCGTGAGGAAATACACGGCGCATAAGTAAAGCGCGAGTTCGAGTTTCCACAGAGTATTAGCACCGAGCAGCGTCAAGGGTTCCTGAGAGGAGCGCCGATTTTCGAGCAGCAAGGAAGCTCAACGACGATAGAAAGCAAAGTGAACAGTTTACCAATACCGTAAAGGCATAGAGTTATACTTATCTAACTAGGAGAATAACCATTAGTCTTCAGTCTTGAGCCTAAAAAACAAAAGAGAGAATTTAAGGTTAAAAGAGAAGATAATGGAATGTTAAGAATGCGTAGAAGACTCAATGTAAATATGTAAATACTCACCAGAGACTGCTAAAGATGTGATACAACTTCTGAATCCCCAAAGGAGAATAAAACAAGGTTAAGGAGTTGAAGACATTTAACAAGGAAGCAGAAAAATATAAGAGAAAGTACCAGAGGAAGCATTTTAAAAAGAATCTCGTCAAGTTAGTGAAGTAAGTGCGTGCATATACATAATCATAATTGAATGAGAAACTAGACAGACAGACAGGGAAACAATAAATCTATTTTCTTTCCATGTAGTAACAACTAACGAGGCGAGATAAAAAGAATAACAAAAGAAAAGACAGAAGAGCAGCTAGAGTTCTGAAGAGTGTGGGTAGGTGAGAATAAGAGATAAAGTAAGACAAGAATAGGAAGAGAAAGATAGGTTGTAATGGTGTATTACTTCCTTAGGTTCCATAGAAGAGAGAAGACGTCAGCAAGTTAGCCGACTGAAGGAGCCAACTCAGGACCAGTCTCTTCTTGTTTATTATTTTATCCAATTCCCCCGTCCCCCGAGGTAACGTCTGGAGGTTCCATCAAAGACCTGCAGGCTTTGCTTAGAGGGATTTGGGACCAAGCATCTCTATTCCCGTGCAAGTACTGGTAAGCTAATAAGCTTGATAGTATTGAAGCTTGACAGTCTCGCAGCTGAGTTGATAGAGTCTCTGAGAGGGGCTGTCGTCGTTCTGGGGAGGCCGCATAGTGCTACAGCCCCATATTCCACTCTTGGGATTACTAGGGCTTGAACAGCTTGTTTGAAGTCGTTTGCTGGTAAGAAGGGTTTTAGTCTTCTCAGGGTGTTTATGTGGAAATGTGCTCCTTTTGTGGAGTCGCTGATATGTTTCTGCATCTTTAGGTCTCTGTCCAGTGTCACACCCAGCGATTTTGTTGATTCAACAATGAGAGGTTGCCCTTTGTGTGCTGTTAGGTGCTTCATCCAATCGAGGACAATGGCAAAATATTGGGGATGGGGGCGAATAGGAGGAATTCTGTTTTGACGGAGTTAAGTTTCAAATGGTTTTCAGCCAACCCTATTTGAGTTTTTTGTCGCATTGAGTTGAGAGATTTGATGTCCTCAAGTGAGTGGATCTTGATGTATAGTTAGGTGTCATCAGCATACACTTGAAAATGGATATTGTGGAGACTGAGAAGTTCGGTGAGTGGCTCCATGAAGAGGTTGAAAAGTGTGGGTGAGAGGGAAGAGCCTTGACGTACTCCTAATGAGACTGGCACGGGGTTGGACAAGGATTGATTGACCATGAATCTTTGAGATCTATTTTGGAGGAAAGGGGTAAACCAGGTAAGCACAGATCAAGATAATTCCATTCTGTATCTCAGGAGCTCCAGCAAGTTGTTTTGTTTGATGGTGTCAAATGCTGTTGAAAGGTCGAGTAAGATTAATAAGCAGGCTTCGTTTTGATCAAGAATTTCTTATGCTTCGTCCGTTATGTGAGTCATGGCTGATTCCATACTGTGACCAGACCGAAAGCCTGATTGATATTGGTTGAGCAGTTTGAATTGTTCAATATAGTTGCTAAGTTGGCTAGAGTGGGGATGTTGGATATCGGGCTTGGCTAGAGTGTGGATGTTGGATATCGGGCGATAGTTATTTAAGTCTGATGGGTCGGCTGTTGGCTTCTTTAGGATAGGGGATACCTGACTTGTTTTCAGGATTTCTGGGATGGTTCCTTGATGGAGGGAGGTATTTGAAATTTTGGTCCAGAGATGTAGTAACAGTGGAATGAAGTCTTTTAGGTAGTTAGCCGGGAGTGGGTCTGTGAAGTGACTGGAGGGATTTAAGGCTGTTAGCATTGTAAGTATAGTATCCTCACTCTAAGTGTAGAAGGAGGACCAGGAAGCATTGTTTTTGAGGTTGAATTTTGTGGAGCCTTTGACTAGGGCACCTGTCAGGGGCAATGATGAGTTATTTTGCGGGGCAGGAAGGGATGGAAGGTCATTGAGCTGGTCGGTTTTTATGGTTTCTGACTTTGTGATGAAAAAGGAGGCAAATTCCTCACAGTTGGGTAGGGTGTCGGGGGCAGCCTTGGGGTTGGTGGGTACACTCTTGGTTTGGGCTTCGATTTTTCGAGTTTTTTGTGACGGTTCTTGGCTAGGTCAAGTTGCTTACTGAAGAAGCCGGTTTTAGATCGTCTGATCTTTCAAAAGTAGGAGTTTCTGGTGGTTCTTAGGAGCTTAAGGTGGTCAGCTGAAGGTGCTGATCTCCACCATTGTTCAATTGATCTTAGTGATCGTCTGACTTCATCAAGTCTTTCATCATACCAGGGTTTTGAATCTTTTGCGGTGATTCTTTTACGTTTCAAAGGAGCAATTTTGTCTAATAAGCTGTTCATGGAATGGAAGTAGTGGTTGGTCAGACCTTGTACATCTGTTAAGTCTTCCGGGGGCTTATAATTAGAGGTGTAGGTCGGAACTGACATTTTTTAGATTCCTATTCCAGATCTTTGTTCTCCGGGTTGTGTTGAAAGTTGTTTAACTGATTCCATGACATGGAATGTAATGATGTGATGGTCTGACCAATCACAGGGGAGGATTGAGTCGAGCTGAATGGAGTCAGCTTTGGCAAGGACTAGGGCGAGGGTTGAGCCTTTATCGTATGTGGGGCTGTTACAGATTTGGTTAAGATTAAGGTCTGAGAGTAAGGCTTTGAGGCAATTGACCCCTGGGTCGTTCTGGTTCTCCCAGTGTAGGTTGAAGTCACCCAAGAATATTTGCATATTTTGTTGGCCGTCTTTGTAGCTAGATTATCCATGAGGTGTTCTATGAATGTCAGGTTCTCTCCTGGAGGGTGGTAAAATGTGTGTAGTGAACATATCTGTTTGTTATTACTAGAGATGATTAAACCAAGGTATTCACAGGAGGGTAGTGCAGGAGCATTGGAGTTACTAACTGTTAGATTGCTCTGATGTATACAAGTGATCCCACCACCCGTCCTGTCAATTCTGTCTAATCTGGTGATGTCATAGTTAGGGGGTACTAGTATGTCCAGGATGGGTGTAGATGAATCCTTTAGCCATGTTTCAGTCAGAATTAAGAGGTCTGGTTTGGTAGCGAGTAACAGGTCTGCTATATCGGTTGCATGCCTATGTGCTGACCTGCAATTTAGGAGTATACATTTTAGTCGCGTCTTGTTGGGCGCTTTGGTGGATTCGAGTGTGAGAGGGATTCGTGTGAGGTTGTTTTCAACTATGCCTCTGGAAAGGTGTCTTGTGACTCTGTGGGTGTTGATAGGGATAGAGTGGATTAGGGAATCCATATTTAAGTTATCTGGGTTCCCAGTGTTAGGTGAGAGGTGTGATAGCTTGTAAGAGCCGAGTAGGGAGAATAGTTTGTTAGATGATAGGGGTTTTTTCATCCTGATTGGGTGGGATGGGGCGTTGGGGTAAGGCATTGTACTCCAACTATGGGACTCCTGATTTTGGGAGTTTACAAATCTCGAATGACTTCCCTAACGCTGGACTCTTCACCTTCCTTGGCATTGCTGGGCAATGTTTCACCCACCCCTATAACATATCACTGATTTACTGCCATTGCTTTATTGTAAGCAAAATGAGAGATCACAATCTATTGGGGCAATGCCACACACCCTACGGTCAGCGCCTGTCTGAGAAGCATGACATACTGCGATCTAACATGCAAGGTTAACGCCACACTACAACGGCACTCTGCCCGACCGAAGTACGTATGGCAGCCTCTTCCTTCACCTCCCCTTACTCTAGACTCGGACTCCCCGGAGTCTACACCATTAGCACCCACACACGCTCTGTCCTCAGGTCACACTTGCCAAGTTACTACTGAATGATGCATCACCTACTGTCGCTTTTTCTTCCTCTATTGCTATACCCCACCTATTCTCCAATTTTGGCCTCACTATCATCTCTTTTTCCTGCCCTCCTGTAGCGATGTACTGCACTCTTAATTTACTTCACTGTCGAGATATGTCTATTCACAAATGTCTTGTTGTCTTAAACCGCTTCTGCTTCTCTTTTTGTGTGTTGTAACTCTGAAACATGGTTAAATAAAGTCTCAATAAAATATATCTTACTCCCTGAAAGGAAACCTCAACGTCCCTAATACGTTGTTGACAAATATTGCAAACTCAACACATTTAGTTGCCAACTACTCTCTCTATGGTAACTTGCAGTTGAGATTTTATGCAAAAAGCACCTCTCCTACTTAACACTATGATGATTACAGTACTATCCAACTCTAGATTAAACAAAACACTAAGGGGTATATTCACAAGAAGGTGTGCTAAATATCACTCAAAAAAGCAAACTCACATTTACACACCGCAGCTGATCGCGGGAAAATACCCCTGCGTTATCGTGGAATTGACAACAAGGCGGTAGCATGCGATAGTCTGCTGAAACTGTGGCCAATGTCCACGATACAACCACCTTAACAGCGATAAAAATACATACCCCAACGTGGAAAAACATGCGATGGGCCAAAGCGTGATGAGGAAATCAGCAGAGAGCAGCACCAGGCCTGCAATACACACATGGCATGTGGGAAACATGACTATAAAAGTACACAAACTGCCCAACACTCAAGCACCATGGAGGCAGCCGGAGCAGGCACAGGGGATGAGCGCAACCCCACAAGCACCCCGGACTACCAGCCTGGGACCTTGGGAGCAGGGAAGAGTAATGACAAGAAGAAGAGGAAGACGAAGTTAAGTCCGCAGGAAAACAGGATCCTAGTCATGGAGGTGATGGAACACCATCAACAACTGTTTGTCACCTCCAACATGTCATTGGGAACAAAAAATGGGATATGGCGGAACATCGTGGACAAGTTGAATGCCGTCGGAGAGCACAGGAGGTCAATGGACGAGGCCAAGATGTGATGGATTGACATCAAGCGAAAGACCAAGGAGAAACTCTTAATCAACCAGAAGGCAGCAACGCAGAAAGGTGGTGGGGACCCAGCACTACAGCTCATGCTGGATGACATGGAGGAGCGGGTGTTAACAGCCATTAGTGTGGAGAAGTGGCTGGAGTCGGGGGACCGGACACTGCTCGACAGGACAAAACACAACCACAACAAGGTGAGTGACCACTAGGCACTGGGGGGATGGGTGGAGTGGGCCCCAATGGCACACATGCACAATCAAGTGCAGGAAAACAGGATCCTAGTCATGGAGGTGATGGAACACCATCAACAACTGTTCGTCACCTCCAACGTGTCATTGGGAACAAAAAATGGGATATGGCGGAACATCGTGGACAAGTTGAATGCCGTCGGAGAGCACAGGAGGTCAATGGACGAGGCCAAGAGGTGATGGATTGACATCAAGTGAAAGACCAAGGAGAAACTCTTAATCAACCAGAAGGCAGCAACACAGAAAGGTGGGGGACCCAGCACTACAGCTCATGCTGGATGACATGGAGGAGCGGGTGTTAACAGTCATTAGTGACGAGAAGTGGCTGGAGTCGGGGGACCTGACACTGCTCGACAGGACAAAACACAACCTCAACAAGGTGAGTGACCACTAGGCACTGGGGGGATGGGTGGAGTGGGCCCCAATGGCACACATGCACAATCAAGCAGTGCACACCCACAATGACTCTGGCTCATGGCCCTGATCCACACACTGTCACAATGTACAATGCCATGCTGTCTGAATGTCAACATGTACCATGCGGCTACATACATGTGGACACATTATAATACACCATCTCCCCTTCACATTGCAGGGGCACCGCCAACACCCCCTGCAGAGCAGTCCCAGCCACTCTTCACAGATGACGAGGAGGACAGCGCCAGCATCGACACCCAAACCCGCCAAAACATCATGGACATCATCCTCAACTCACCTCCAGGATAAAGGCAGCCCAGCTATATCAAGGAGACTCCACCCACTACCCAAAGCACCCAGCAGGGGACACCCAATGCCCCGGCACTCCCCCGAGACCCCCAGGAGCAAACCATGACCTTCCAACGGCGTGTGCTGGAGGGTCAGAGGGAGATGGCTGAGCAGGTGTGGGTGAGGTTCGGCCTCTTGGCTGCCAGAATGGACACCGTCCATGGGTGTCTAGGTCCCATCAGGGACCAGCTCCAGTCCCTAATGGACACCCACAACCTGCTCCATGCTCTCCAAGGAGAACTGACTGACATTGTTGGAGTCATGATGTGGAGGGAATTACACCTGTCCGCTCAGACTGGCTCCAGCGATTCCAGGCATGAGCTTGCACACATGCCCTCCCAATGACCCCCGATACACTCTGCGGCACTCACCTTGGACCGCGACATGGACTGCCATATCCTGTTTGATGACTAATGACATGGCAACCAGGCTGCGGACTGTTCCCTTCCTCTTCCGCAGTACCTGTCATCCCCGGATGGACTCTGGCTGGCCCTCCACGGGCCCATATTGTGTAGTGTGCTTGGCATCGCCCTGTACCGATCGAGCTGCAACACTCCACTGGATGTGAAATAAACATCCAGTAATGCACTGCTGTATCTTGTCTTTTATCATTCATGTATGAATGTGTGGATGAATGTAGGGACAGTGATTTCCCTTATGTCAATGATACTCATCTAGTGGGATGCCTGTCACATTGCCTATTGTGTCTTGGGTGCCGTGGACACTAAAACAGGGACACACGCATTAGTCACTCCCTTGTCCGGACATACACTGAACCACGCCCAGAGCTCCTGAGTCATTGTTGCAAGCCCTGCGCTGGTCTATCGTACGCCAGGCCAGACCACTCCACTGACAGTCCGAGGGGGGGGCTCACATAGCTACCTGTCTCAGGCATACTCACCGGTGGTGTGCAGGTCACTGGTCTAGTTGTCAGCATGTCACAGCCACTCCCTGAGGGCAGGTCTGCACACACACCACACCCATCCAGCACAGCCGTCACATGCCATGTGACCTGCTGCTATATGGGGCCGACAACATCACATTTCTGTCTGCCGGTGGTGACTGGATGATGGACACTCCATGGTGCTCAATCATAGAGGGCCCAGAGCGTTGGTGGCACCTAAGGCCTTGCGGCCAACACAGACCTACCACCACGTGGAGCAGACTGGTGTATCACAGGGTTAGCGTGGACCGTGCCACGGTGGCATGACAGGGGCCTCGATCTTGCTCGGGCACGCAGTGTGCCTACTGATGGATAAACTGGTGGCAGCAGGTGAGCAGTGGGGCCTTTGTGCGCAGGGTCGGCAGTTTCTCTCTCTCTACCTTCTCTCTCTGTTATGTTATGTTATGTTATGTTATTTTTATTTGTAAAGCGCACAGCTGCCCCAGCAAAGGGGCGTCCTGGCGCTTTGACAAGATCAGAACAACACAACACCGCAGAGAACCAAGAGATAATAGAATACAGCAAAAGGGCTAAACAAATAAAATAGTTTTGATGGCCCGTCTGAACAGAAGAAGATTATCCATAGCTTGAATATGCACCGGGAGAGAATTCCACCAATTAGTCGCTAAGACTCGAAAAGAGCGGCCACCAGCTCTACTAAGTCTAAAACGCGGAACAACAGCCAAATTTTGACCCACAGATCTGAGGGCTCGCAGAGGGACATATGGTATAAGCAGATTCTCCAAGATTTGAGGAGATGTACCCTTGAGGATTTTGAATGCAAGGCATAAAACCTTGAATCTAATCCTCTGGTGTACCGGAAGCCAGTGAAGAGAGTGTAAAGATTTAGCAACCGAACTACGCCTTGAGAGGCCCAGCACTACTCTGGCTGCCGCATTCTGAACTCGCTGTAGTCGAGAAAGTTCGGATTGGTTGATCCCAGCCAAAAGCGAGTTGGCATAATCTAGCCGGGACAACACTGCTGCTTGAACCACCAGCTGCCTGGTGGGAGCATTGAAGAACCTAAGGATTGGCCTGAGTCCTCTGATAATGCCATAGCAAGAAGCTGCCACCTTCTTGGTATGGCAGATGAAACCGAGAGACGGATCAAGCCATACCTCCAGATTCTTTACCTCCGGAACTGGAGATGGAATCAAACCCAGTTCCGAAGGCCACCACCTGTCGCCCCACAACCCCGCCTGCTTGCCGACTACCATGACTTCCGTCTTCTTGGTGTTCAACTGGAGACAGTTGGCATTCATCCAGTTGGCCACCGCCCGTAAGCCGTCGCAGAACCTGAGGGCCTCCATATCTGAGTCCCCACTCAGCGTGACCGCCAGCTGCGTATCGTCAGCATATGAGACCATCGTCAGGCCCCACAGCTTGGCGACCGCAGCCAGCGGCCTCACATATAGGTTAAATAGAGTGGGACTCAGCGATGATCCATGTGGGACCCCCAGGTCTAGCGGATGGACCGCGACATGGACTGCCATATCCTGTTTGATGACTAATGACATAACCAGGCTGCGGACTGTTCCCTTCCTCTTCCGCAGTACCTGTCATCCCCGGATGGACTCTGGCTGGCCCTCCACGGGCCCATATTGTGTAGTGTGCTTGGCATCGCCCTGTACCGCTCCAGCTGCAACACTCCACTGGATGTGAAATAAACATCCAGTAATGCACTGCTGTATCTTGTCTTTTATCATTCATGTATGAATGTGTGGATGAATGTAGGGACAGTGATTTCCCTTATGTCAATGATACTCATCTAGTGGGATGCCTGTCACATTGCCTATTGTGTCTTGGGTGCCGTGGACACTAAAACAGGGACACACGCATTAGTCACTCCCTTGTCCGGACATACACTGAACCACGCCCAGAGCTCCTGAGTCATTGTTGCAAGCCCTGCGCTGGTCTATTGTACGCCAGGCCAGACCACTCCACTGACAGTCCGAGGGGGGGGGGGCTCACATAGCTACCTGTCTCAGGCATACTCACCGGTGGTGTGCAGGTTACTGGTCTAGTTGTCAGCATGTCACAGCCACTCCCTGAGGGCAGGTCTGCACACACACCACACCCATCCAGCACAGCCGTCACATGCCATGTGACCTGCTGCTATATGGGTCCGACAACATCACATTTCTGTCTGCCGGTGGTGACTGGATGGCGGACACTCCATGGTGCTCAATCATAGAGGGCCCAGAGCGTTGGTGGCACCTGAGGCCTTGCGGCCAACACGGACCTACCACCACGTGGAGCAGACTGGTGTATCACAGGGTTAGCGTGGACCGTGCCACGGTGGCATGACAGGGGCCTCGATCTTGCTCGGGCACGCAGTGTGCCTACTGATGGATAAACTGGTGGCAGCAGGTGAGCAGTGGGGCCTTTGTGCGCAGGGTCGGCAGTTTCTCTCTCTCTACCTTCTCTCTCTGTTATGTTATGTTATGTTATGTTATTTTTATTTGTAACGCGCACAGCTGCCCCAGCAAAGGGGCGTCCTGGCGCTTTGACAAGATCAGAAAAACACAACACCGCAGAGAACCAAGAGATAATAGAATACAGCAAAAGGGCTAAACAAATAAAATAGTTTTGATGGCCCGTCTGAACAGAAGAAGATTATCCATAGCTTGAATATGCACCGGGAGAGAATTCCACCAATTAGCCGCTAAGACTCGAAAAGAGCGGCCACCAGCTCTTCTAAGTCTAAAACGCGGAACAACAGCCAAATTTTGACCCACAGATCTGAGGGCTCGCAGAGGGACATATGGTATAAGCAGATTCTCCAAGATTTGAGGAGATGTACCCTTGAGGATTTTGAATGCAAGGCATAAAACCTTGAATCTAATCCTCTGGTGTACCGGAAGCCAGTGAAGAGAGTGTAAAGATTTAGCAACCGAACTACGCCTTGAGAGGCCCAGCACTACTCTGGCTGCCGCATTCTGAACTCGCTGTAGTCGAGAAAGTTCGGATTGGTTGATCCCAGCCAAAAGCGAGTTGGCATAATCTAGCCGGGACAACACTGCTGCTTGAACCACCAGCTGCCTGGTGGGAGCATTGAAGAACCTAAGGATTGGCCTGAGTCCTCTGATAATGCCATAGCAAGAAGCTGCCACCTTCTTGGTATGGCAGATGAAACCGAGAGACGGATCAAGCCATACCCCCAGATTCTTTACCTCCGGAACTGGAGATGGAATCAGACCCAGTTCCGAAGGCCACCACCTGTCGCCCCACAACCCCGCCTGCTTGCCGACTACCATGACTTCCGTCTTCTTGGTGTTCAACTGGAGACAGTTGGCATTCATCCAGTTGGCCACCGCCCGTAAGCCGTCGCAGAACCTGAGGGCCTCCATATCTGAGTCCCCACTCAGCGTGACCGCCAGCTGCGTATCGTCAGCATATGAGACCATCGTCAGGCCCCACAGCTTGGCGACCGCAGCCAGCGGCCTCACATAAAGGTTAAATAGAGTGGGATTCAGCGATGGCCCCTGTGGGACCCCCAGGTCTAGCGGATGGATTTTCGACTTACCGGGCGGAATCGCGACCTGGAATGATCTGTCAGCAAGAAAAGAGCGAAACCAGCACAGGGCGTGTGCTGGAGGGTCAGAGGGAGATGGCTGAGCAGGTGTGGGTGAGGTTCGGCCTCTTGGCTGCCAGAATGGACACCATCCATGGGTGTCTAGGTCCCATCAGGGACCAGCTCCAGTCCCTAATGGACACCCACAACCTGCTCCATGCTCTCCAAGGAGAACTGACTGACATTGTTGGAGTCATGATGTGGAGGGAATTACACCTGTCCGCTCAGACTGGCTCCAGCGATTCCAGGCATGAGCTTGCACACATGCCCTCCCAATGACCCCCGATACACTCTGCGGCACTCACCTTGGACCGCGACATGGACTGCCATATCCTGTTTGATGACTAATGACATGGCAACCAGGCTGCTGACTGTTCCCTTCCTCTTCCGCAGTACCTGTCATCCCCGGATGGATTGTGGCTGGCCCTCCACGGGCCCATATTGTGTAGTGTGCTTGGCATCGCCCTGTACCGCTCCAGCTGCAACACTCCACTGGATGTGAAATAAACATCCAGTAATGCACTGCTGTATCTTGTCTTTTCTCATTCATGTATGAATGTGTGGATGAATGTAGGGACAGTGATTTCCCTTATGTCAATGATACTCATCTAGTGGGATGCCTGTCACATTGCCTATTGTGTCTTGGGTGCCGTGGACACTAAAACAGGGACACACGCATTAGTCACTCCCTTGTCCGGACATACACTGAACCACACCCAGAGCTCCTGAGTCATTGTTGCAAGCCCTGCGCTGGTCTATCGTACGCCAGGCCAGACCACTCCACTGACAGTCCGAGTGGGGGGGGGGCTCACATAGCTACCTGTCTCAGGCATACTCACCGGTGGTGTGCAGGTCACTGGTCTAGTTGTCAGCATGTCACAGCCACTCCCTGAGGGCAGGTCTGCACACACACCACACCCATACAGCACAGCCGTCACATGCCATGTGACCTGCTGCTATATGGGTCCGACAACATCACATTTCTGTCTGCCGGTGGTGACTGGATGGCGGACACTCCATGGTGCTCAATCATAGAGGGCCCAGAGCGTTGGTGGCACCTGAGGCCTTGCGGCCAACACGGACCTACCACCACGTGAAGCAGACTGGTGTATCACAGGGTTAGCGTGGACCGTGCCACGGTGGCATGACAGGGGCCTCGATCTTGCTCGGGCACGCAGTGTGCCTACTGATGGATAAACTGGTGGCAGCAGGTGAGCAGTGGGGCCTTTGTGCGCAGGGTCGGCAGTTTCTCTCTCTCTACCTTCTCTCTCTGTTATGTTATGTTATGTTATGTTATTTTTATTTGTAACGCGCACAGCTGCCCCAGCAAAGGGGCGTCCTGGCGCTTTGACAAGATCAGAACAACACAACACCGCAGAGCGCCAAGAGATAATAGAATACAGCAAAAGGGCTAAACAAATAAAATAGTTTTGATGGCCCGTCTGAACAGAAGAAGATTATCCATAGCTTGAATATGCACCGGGAGAGAATTCCACCAATTAGCCGCTAAGACTCGAAAAGAGCTGCCACCAGCTCTACTAAGTCTAAAACGCGGAACAACAGCCAAATTTTGACCCACAGATCTGAGGGCTCGCAGAGGGACATATGGTATAAGCAGATTCTCCAAGATTTGAGGAGATGTACCCTTGAGGATTTTGAATGCAAGGCATAAAACCTTGAATCTAATCCTCTGGTGTACCGGAAGCCAGTGAAGAGAGTGTAAAGATTTAGCAACCGAACTACGCCTTGAGAGGCCCAGCATTCTGAACTCGCTGTAGTCGAGAAAGTTCGGATTGGTTGATCCCAGCCAAAAGCGAGTTGGCATATTCTAGCCGGGACAACACTGCTGCTTGAACCACCAGCTGCCTGGTGGGAGCATTGAAGAACCTAAGGATTGGCCTGAGTCCTCTGATAATGCCATAGCAAGAAGCTGCCACCTTTTTGGTATGGCAGATGAAACCGAGAGACGGATCAAGCCATACCCCCAGATTCTTTACCTCCGGAACTGGAGATGGAATCAGACCCAGTTCCGAAGGCCACAACCTGTCGCCCCACAACCCCGCCTGCTTGCCGACTACCATGACTTCCGTCTTCTTGGTGTTCAACTGGAGACAGTTGGCATTCATCCAGTTGGCCACTGCCCCAGGTCTAGCGGATGGATTTTCGACTTACCGGGCGGAACCGCGACCTGGAATGATCTGTCAGCAAGAAAATATCGAAACCAGCACAGGGCGGAGCCTGTGACCCCCACCTCCTCAAGTCGTTGAAGCAAAATCCTGTGCGAGACCGTGTTGAACGAGGCACTAAGATCTAATAGCAACAGTGCCGCCGTTCGACTCGCATCAAGCACGGAACTCAGGTGTTCGACCATGGAGAGTAGGGCCGTCTCCGTGCCGTGGCCCGCACGGAACCCATTCTGGGTAGGGTCAAGAATGTTAGCCCTAGCTAGGTGGTCTGCCAGAATGGTATTCACATGGGCCTCCGCGACTTTCGTGGCCCAAGGAAGCAACGAGATAGGCCGGTAGTTCTCAGGCTTAAGTGGATCTAGAGTTGGCTTTTTCAGAATGGGCGTGACTACAGCCTGCTTCCACCTGGCGGGGACTCTCCCAGAAGAGAAAGATAGATTGATCAAGGAGAGCACCGGAGTGCGGCATGCCGATGATAGCTTCATCAACTGGGCCGGTTTCAACGGATCTGCCGGGGATCCCGATTTGATTTTAAGGCTAAGAGAATCAAAGGCCTCCATGAGACAGTCACTGTCTCTCAAGGAACAGCTAACCCGCTCTAGTGTAGGCACTCCCGTCGGGAAAGAGCGATAGATGGCCTGTACTTTCTCCCGGAAAAAAGAGGCTAAGCCCTCGCAATGGGAATCCGAGCAGATTTCCGCACCCGCTGTCCTCTTCGTCATCAGCTCTTTTAACACCTTAAAAATCAGTTTAGAGGGGTTCGGGTTATTCTGGAACTCGTGAGCGTAAAAAGCTGCTCGAGCTCTACACACAGCCCTATGGTAAGCTTTAATTTTAACAAGGTAACAAACCCTCAAGTCGGGATCATACGCTTTCCTCCATAATCTCTCAGCCTGTCTGCAAGCTCTCTTGAGTAACGCTAAAGTGTTGTTATACCATGGACTAGGCTCGTTTCGACGACACTTAGTCCACCTCATGGGGATCAGAGAATCGAGGGCACCCGAAATCCACTTGCAGAAGGAGTCATACCCATGATCCACCTCAGTGATAAGGCCTAATGGTGCCGCCTCAAGCAGGCGGTAGAAATCCTCCAGACTGAGTTTGTTCCAGTGTCGTTTGAGGACGAGTCTATCACGGACTATAAAAGGAGAATCAGATATTGGACAAGTCAGTTTCACCAGCATATGATCTGTCCAAGCCAATTGGGTGGGACAGTGAGCCCTAACTCCCTCCAGATTCGTAAAGAAAGGGTCAAGTATATGACCATCTCTATACGTGGGAGTATCGATCAACTGAGAGAGCTGCAGGGCCTCTAGATCGGCCAAAAAGCTCTTAACAGCGGGCAAAGACGGGCAATCCAAATGAAGATTAAGGTCTCCTATCACATTAAAATTAGCACATCCCAGTGCCTCTATGCTAATAAGATCCGGGAGAGCAGCCCGAAAGGCCGAATCGCAGCCCGGTGGGCGATAGATTAACAAGCCCGAAAAAGTAAAATGACAGCTAAACGAAATTTTAAAACGAGCACTTTTACACCCTGGTAGTTTGACAGCCTTCCATTCGCACGGGTAGCAGCTTTTAGTAACCATGGCTATTCCCCCTCCCCTAGTAACCCGATTAAGGATAAAGATAGAATAGTCCGGAGGGATAGCCTCACTCTATCTCCATTCCCTCTCTCTCCCTCACTCTATCTCCCTTCTCTCACTATTTTTTTACATCCCTCCTCTCTCTCTCTCGCACTCTCTCCCTTGCTTTCCTTCCCTCTCTTTCTCTCTCTGGCTCACTTTCCTTCTCTGTTTCTCTGTGTCTCGCTCCTTTGATGTGCGCATGTTGACACACGTCATGATTTTGTGCTTTCATTTCCAGGCTGTGTCATTGAGATTGTCCCTGGCGAACCCGACAGGAGTCTTTCACATTGCTGTTTTATCTTGTGTTTCAATAAAGTTTTTGGTTGCTACTTCACTGCTGTGTGACTGTTTCTCGTTCTTCTGGCTACAGATGTGTTTATTTGTTTTGGCACTGGGTGTCATTGTGCGTTTGTTGTGGCTCTTGTGTTGTGTACGGATTTGTATGTCCGGGGGGTAGGGCCAGGCGAGGGGCCCTGGGGTGGTTGCGATGGGTGTTTTGGCCCTCATGGGTATCCGCGGTGCATGATCATTGTCTCCATGGCATCTGTGGGTTTTCAGATGTGGCCCTTGGCTGGGCTCCCTTTTATGCTGCAGGTAGTTGTACTGCTTAACACCAGTAGAAGGCATGTGTTAATTCCCTGCTGCTACCACGGCTCATCGCCTGTTTTTGTTTAGCTTCTCAGATCTGGCAGTTCATTGTGAATGTGGTGTTGTGGTTTTTTCATGTGTTTTTGCACTGAAACGCCCACTCTGCATCTCATTGGGGTTAGTTGGTGGTGTCCACTGTGGGGATACATTTTGGGCCAGTTATCGCGGGAAGACTGGCGATGTCTGCAATTAGCACCAGCTTGTGAATGGGGTGTTAAATTTATCTCCGCATTTGTTGCGTTATGGTGGGGATAAATCGGAGTTGAGTCCTTGTGAATATACCCCTAAAAGCAGTCATGATAGTCTGTATGCATGCATTTTTAACAGCAGCGTCAAATGTTTTTTCCTCTGGGCAAAAAAAAACTGCACACTACTGAAGGAAATGACAAATCAATTATTTTGGGGGCTTGTTAATGCAATCTAAGGAAACAGGGAGCATAACCGAGGCCTTCTCAAAGTATTCTCGAGGCTATAAGTATTAAATAGGCGGTCCAGGCAATTAAATTGAATCTTAACTTCTCGAATGGGCACTTTCAACATAGTCAGCTATGCTAATTTGAAAGCGTTACCATTTGTATACTTTTTAAGCACTGCGGCCCAATTTAAATGAAACTCATTTCATTCTTTCTTCCAAGCTCAACTGTTCAATAATAGTTGATGGCCTTCCAACACAAACTATCGATTCGCTCATCATATTTGCACACACAGATCCACAATACTATGGCTTATTGGCTTATTGGCTTTGCTTCGTGGGTGGCCTTGGTTACTTGCACATACATTAAGTCACTTTGGACGTCATTTACTTGGCAACTTTAGTTAAAGAAAATGAAAGGTAATGATTAGAATTACACCACTATGAAGCAAATTGAATATAGGGATTGGTGTTCATAAAAAGAAAAAATCCTACATGAAACCATGTGCATTGAAACTCAATGTAGGCCAATGAGCGTGGAACTACCTGTTCCTTCACCCTAATAAACTTTATGAAAGATGAGGCATATGCAATGGAGCCTAGTGGGGTCTGGGTTGGTGGTTCCTCGTGGAGAAAGATTTTGCCTTCTGAACTTAAAATCTTTGAGAAAGTATTTTGAAGGTAAGCCTGCAAGCTGTGGCACACAGGGTTCTGTGGTTCCACAGTACTTTCGAACTGCAAAGTTAAACGTTCTGATAGTGACAAACTTGGAACATGTCTACAAGGTCACTACTTTTGGCATCCTTGGCACCCTGCCCAATTCCTACAGAGATTTAAATGTCCCACCTATTTAGAAAGTTCGATAACGTCTTCCCTAGGGCTTCAAACAACCAGGGAAGTTTTTCTGGAGACCAGACGATTAGACCTAGTCAGGCAAAGGCTTCTCCCAACACCGTCCCAGAGCGAAATATTCAATAGTAATTGATTCAGGGGATCCCTCTTCAGCAGCTATAACTCCCTCAGTCTGTATGACCTCCTTTACTACTGAGATACAGAGAAGAGGATTTACATCCGTTGGAAGAAGATGTTTTTAATTAAATATCTGAATATATACCACCGAAGCAAATAACAATTCAGTCACACATTTTGAAAAGGACATATTTTCATCTTTATCTAGGACTATGATTGAGAGCAAGAATTGAAATGATAAACAGATAGCTGACAATAATAGGTAGCAAAATATATAAAGAAGGCAAAACTAATGAGGCAGACATCTCCACATTTATGGTGTATACGCAAATTCAAATATGTACACTTTCATTTCGGTTTGTGAGGAAGTTTAAATCTTCTGTTTTGATAGTTTGGCTCGAATGGCAATGTAACTGGGCACAAGTCTGTGGCTAGTAGAAGTGCCCTACCTGAATAGCTACTTTCAGCGCGGCCCTAGCCAACGATTGGGACCCTGTGTGAGCCCACCCCGTGCTCCGGCACCTCTGTCCTGATTCTGGTGTGATGACGGAGCCCGGCACCGGGGATTGAAACATGCCAGACAGGGTGTGTGCTGTGGCCTACCCCGCGGCTCCGTGAGGGGGAGAGCGGGAGCGGGTGAGCCTGGGGTTGCTTTCTTCGAGAGCTGCCCCCCGGATGGACTGAGGAGCTCTGGTGTCCTGCTGCCGAAGGGTGCCTAATAATCCACAGCCGACCCCCATCACAGAGGCAAGATGGTGGCGCAGACCTGAGCCCGCAGGTGGAACGATCGGGTGCCCGACAGAGGTGAGCCATACGGCGGTGCACGCCAGCACCTTGGCCTATTGGAACGCTTGCGCTCTCCCTCCCCAGCGCAACTGCGGCCCGTGGAGCTTACCGCTGACTCACCTGGACCAGCGAGCGCCTCAGAGGGAGCCGAGTGACGCTGACCTTGCTTCCACGCCTGCTCCCAGACTGCTAATCCCTGCCGGGAGGTGCCCTGTCCCTCGCTGCTGGAGCGGCGTGCTCAGAACTGCATGAGCGGAGGGCCTTGGGCAGCGGAGCGGGCCCAGTCGAGGTCCTGAGGCTAAGCACCAGACGCACACCGGGAGCCACCGACTTCACCCAAGCGGGTGCAGACCTCATTACTGCTACGTAGGAGGGACCGGTGGTTGGAGTGGGATACTCAAGTGGCGACCATGCGCCATATTGGGTGTATCTGGAAGCGGCAAGCTAACCAGAGGTGAGGGTGCTAATTGCCTTCGCCAGTGGACCGAGGAGTCACCCTTTTGCCTGCACACACTAACATTGGCCCCAGTGACAGTAAGGTGCTTCTGCTGGTGGTGGATAGGAGGCCCGCCTTTTGGGGTAAACATGTGTTGAATTGGTGAGCACCCTCTGTGTACACTGAGCTACCCCCTATCTACCGGCAAGAGGTTGCTACTTTGAGATGGCTGCAAATAAACCCTGGAAAGACAGATCCTTTGAAGATCTCCTAATCAAGGCTGGAGCCTGGGGTTCTGAGGCAATGCCAGCGTAGGGAGATACGATGACGCAATGGAGCTCAGACGATTTGGAGGGACCGGTCACGCGCAGTGTCCTGGAGTCTCTCTTCGCAGAGCTTACGCAGGAATTCCACACAATAAAGAAGGATCTAACAGCGGAGATATGTGGAGAGACATCGACTCAGTGGTGGAGATAGTTAATTAACTGGAGAATCAAATGACTGCCCGAGACGAGGAGATACCCCAACTTCAACAAGAGGTCCTGTAACTTAGGGACCAGCACTTAGATCTCCAAGAAGTCTATGGTTAACTTACCAGGACGAAACACGTGTTGGCGGCTAGTGTGGTTTATGAAGAAAGACGGAAACTAATAAACAGAAGATTTGAAGATTACTCATCTTTTGAAAAATTCTTTCATCGTATTGATATATTGTTGCCTAGCTCAGGATATCATTTGTTTATCTTCTACATATGGTTTTGTGTTTTACATTACCCAGTTTGGTTGCTGAGGGGTGAACGCAACCTTATCCTTTGAGCTCTTGATAGATTGAAAATTCTTGCAATTGTCATACTCCAGCGCAATTAATACTCATTCACCCTTCTCTTCGTATTTGCATAAAAGATTACTTAGGCCTTAATGATTCCCCTACCAGCCCTACGACAACTCTATGGGAAGAACTGAAAGCCGTAGTTCGGGGGGAATTCCTTGGCATCGCAGCGGTCGACAACACAGACAGGAGGGAGCAACAGAAGGGCTTGACGGGGAAGTGGCCGACCTGGAGCGCATACATCAAAGAACGGGGACACCCAGAGTCTGGAAGCTTCTTAAAGCAGCCAGGGCACAGCTAGCACGGCTAGGTGTTGGCCGGGAGTCATAAATGCGGGCGTCTTCTCGCGAATCGGTTCTGGGCGAAATGACTAGCATCCATAGTCACTGACATAAGGGACCAGCGAGGGAGAGACTGTGCTGATGACCCGGAGATTGTAGATGCATTCCGACAATTCTATGAGCCCTTATGTGAGGCTCAATCCTTGCCTGAGGGCGGTCCAACCCACTACATTCACGGTGTCCCCACGGCTAAACTTTTACCAAACCAGGCGGCAGAGCTTGAGGCCCCTATACGACTGGAAGCAGCCATTTCAGCAATCTCACATTTGAAACTCAACAAGTCGCCAGGCCTGGATGGGTTCTCCTCCGGTTTTAATAAAAAGTGTTGCACGGTATTAGCCCCTCTCTTAGTACGGGTTTTTAAATTGATTGGGTCTACCTCGACTTCCTCCTTTCCGCCCTCTATGATAGAAGCGTTCATAACGATGATCCCTAAACCTGATAAGGATGAATGCCTTTGCTGTTCTTACCACCCTATATCCCTTCTCAATGTGGACCTAAAGATTTTTACTTGAATCCTAGTGGCCAGAATTTCTTGTCACCTTCCCGGGATGATCGACTCGGATCCGTCTGGGTTTGTCCCCGGACGCCAATTCTCCGACAATACCAACTGACTTCTCCATTTAGTGGATAGATCGGAAAGCTTTCCAGTGGAGTAAATGATCCTTCGTGTCGACGCTGAAAAAACGCTTGATAGGGTACATTAGCCAGATCTCCGGGCGACCCTAGTCCACTTTGGCCTCCCGAATCGCTTTATCGATTGGGTTTTTGGTAGCTACGTGAACCCTACGGCTACAGTGCGGGTGAATGGGATGGCTTCTACGGCCTTTCCCATACATAGAGGGAACAGAAAGGGGTGCCTGCTATTGCTGCTCCTGTTTGCCTTCTATATGGAGCCCATGGCTCAAAGTGTTCGAGATGACCCCGCCATTAGTGAAGCATGCTTTGGGGGGGTCGGAACATAAGCTTTGTTTATATGCAGACAACGTGGTGGCTACGCTTGAGCACCCTAGGGAATATCTCCTTGCTTTCTTAGATGAACTGGACAGGTTCGCACTTGCCTATGGCTTTAAGAATAATGTGCACAAATCACAAGCCCTAGACCTGTCCTTAGGGTCTGAAACTCTGGAGCTGTTGCACGGTAATTCTGCAACACATCCGTGATTCCCTCAGGAAGTGGTTGGGCTGTATAGTGGTGGTGAAAATGGTGATACTGCCACAAATTCTCTACCTGTTTCATACACTCCCCCTGCTGCCACCAACAGGAGTTATTTCTTCATTGCAATGAGATATTGAGCGCTTCATCTGGCGGGACCAAAGAGCTTGGCTACATCGGGAACTTACCTACAGGGACCCGGTGGAGGGACGGCTGGGAGACCCTGACCTTCTAGCTTACTGGCGGGCGGCTCAGATGAGGGCACTAGTGGAGTGGTCACACCTGGAATCTGAGAAGCACTGGTTGTTTATGGATAGGTCCCTTGCTGGCCAGCCTTTATGGGGGGTTCTCTTTCTCGCACGCACAAGGCGACCTTGCAATTTATAACTTTTGGAGGTGACTCACCCTACTTTGTTAGCTTGGGACAAGACTGCGGTTTCTAGGGGGCTTACGACCTTCCTGTCCCCGATTATGCCTATAGCACAAAACCCTGATTTCAACCCAGGCCTTGACCCCGGGGAGTTTCCTTACTAAAGAGGCCTGCCGCTCCATAGGTCATCTCTTTGATCTGTCGGGACCCCGCTCCTTTACTGCTCTCTGTACTGAACACGGCATCCCGGAAATGGAGAGATATCGATATTTGCGGGTCCGACACTGGGTTCTCCATAGTGATGTGAGAGGGAGCGGAGCATCATCTCACCCCGTTCGAGAAGTGGTCACTCACACGACATAGTGACTCACGCTTGACATCGGACTTATATAAATTTGCACTTCTGATACCGGGAAGTCCCACGGCCAACTACGCTGGGAAGGGGAATTGGGTAGGGCTCTTACACAGAAGGAGTGGACTGATAACTATTATAGGGCCAGACGCACATCACACAATGTTACCTCTATTGAGACTGCCACCAAAGTGGCCACCTACTGGTACCACACCCCCGTGAGACTCCATAGGGGTAACCCTTCCCGGAGCCCGCAGTGCTGGTGAGCCTGTGGCGCACTGGGCACTCTTACCCACCTGCTGTGGGAGTGTCCATCTCTGGGGACATATTGGCAGCAAATCCTCGACGACGTAGATTCCAATTTCGACAGCCAGATTCCTAAATTCCTAAGCCTATGTTCTCCTGGGCTTTCTCAATGCCATCACCTTTCCCCTGAAATCTCGGAGGGGTAAGCATATGGCATTAGCTCTGGAGCAGCAGTCCAAAATGTTCTGACGCACTGGGGTACCAAGACAGTCCCGACATGTCTAGGATGGCTTCATCGGCTGTGGGCTATTTTGGGGATGAAAAAGATTTCTCTCTCTTTGACTCACCCGGGGGCCTCATTTCATGACCTGTGGGCTCTCTTTCTTACGCTATTGATATCTGAGTTCACGGAGCTCACCTGCCCCAAATATCTAACATTACTGAGACTTGCGGACCCGCCCAAACACTTCCACCATTTAGTATGCTCTAGATGATCCTTTCCTAGCTTGTTCCTTGTTTTCCCATCTAATATGGGCGGGTCCTTTTTCAGGGAGGAGGAGGGGGGGATGTACTTTTCCCTTTTTCATATTGTTCTTGATTGTCAAACACAGCACTCTGACTGCCGGGTTGCACCCCGAAGACCGCAGAGCACACTGGCTCATTTGTCCTTTCTTGATGTTGAAAACAAATAAAAGAAATCTAAACTAAAAAACAACAATTGGTGTGTTAATGTTGCTGGTGTTGTCCCTACTAGGGACAATGCTTTGTTGTTGTTGTGAGACTAAACCTGTGAGGATGAGAGCAAGCCAGATCACTAGAATTTCAGGTAAAACTTTTTCATCAGCTTTAATCAGAGAGATGGATCAGTATGATCCCATCTCTACAAATGGTTTAGCCTTATGCAAGAATAAAGTAATGTTGGTCATGTTTAAAGTACCTGGACACTTCACCATACTTGCCAATACTCTGTATCACACTAAGAAGGGGGGGGGGGACTATATATTTAAAAACCTAATAGAATTCCACAGGCATAGAGTCCTCCCCTTCAGCCTTACCAAGGCAAAACCGCCAGAGCAGTCTCTATTTCTCTGGCAGTAATGGCTTTTTGAAGGCTCAACATTTGAGATTCCCCTAAGTGTGGAAGCGTGCTATTCTGAATATACTCCTTCAGCCCAGGCATACTCAGTGTTAGAGATTGGCTATACAGTTACTGATAAAAGAGGAAGAACTGCTCTATAATAGGCTGACGGTTAGTATGGACCGATCCATCACTACCTTTAATATACTGCATCAAGCATTTAGCCCTTTTGCTTGAAATTTGGTTTGCCAGGATACTTCCCATCTGTTCCTCATATTCGTACTAGAGGGCCTTATTTTTAGAATAACTAGCAGCTTCTTTCTCCCTTAAATTTTGCCCTAAAAGGGAGCATTTGTTAATCAGTTCAAGATAGCAAACTCGTTTATCAGAGCCACCAGCACTTAAAGCTCTGGCAATCAATGTTTCCAGTTGTGAAACCTCCTGGCCAAGCTGTCTGGCCATATTTGGCATGCTTTTGTTTTTACTAAAGATAAACTGCACTGTAACACTCCTGATATTAGCTTTCATTGATTCCCACACCACCAGCGGCGAAGCTGAACCTATATTGACACCCAGCAATTCTGTGAGAGAACCCATTAGGAGTTTGCATTAACCAGCATCAAAGGCCTACCAGAGAAACCTAACCATAGCCCCAATACCCTACAGTGCTTTTTCAAAACTCCCCTCCTCAATCATTATTCTCGGATATCTCAGCAGCTGGTTTCACAGGCCCATGGCCAGGAACATGAAAGGAGAACACCCTCCTCGCTGCTTTTTAAAGTGGGGAACTGTCAACAGCCCAAAGTGACTGGAGCGCAACAATCACCCAGGTGTGTGAGCCTTAATCCTTTCAATCAAATACGACAGATCCCTGTGATGGAGGGCTTGATGTGTCAACGTTAATGCTTTGAGCATCACTCTTGTGCACTGTGTGCCAATGGAGCTTCTCACGAAAAAGCAATACAGGTGAATACTTTGGTAGCATATACAATAAGCAGGGCCACATTTTGCACAATCTCTAAATGCTGGATTAAGTATTCTGGGATTCCCAGCTACAGGATATTGACATAATCCAGCTGTGATGCTATCAATACCCTAACCACAGTGACCTGTACTTCCTGAGGGATTACGTGCAAAACATTCTGAAGGAGACAACACAATTCAGAGACAGGATTTAACCACGATGATACCTGGGCATTAAAAGATAGGTTTGCGTCAAACAGGATGTTCCTGTTTCTAGCCACCTCTGTGGGGGGCAGAGGAGGTGGACCATTACTTGGCCAAGCACCTGTTCATCCCAGGAAAGGGTCTGGTCCAAACAGCAGGATTCAGTTACATCCAGGTTGCACTGAGCTTGTTCTTCCCGAGCCACTCAAAAAGCACTTTTAGGCAGAGAGAAAAAGTTTATTTGGCCTGAGTCTCCTTCATCTGTTAGTAGGAGCTGTGTATTGTTTGCATGAGAAATAATCCTAATTTCCGAACGATTCTACCAGATATGCCAGGGGAGACAGGTAAATGTTGAGAAGGGTGGGGCTCAGGGCTGAACCCTGAGGCATCCCCCCTCTCAGCTGTTTGACTTTGGCAGAGAAGAGTTTAATCCATACATCCTGCTCTCTTTCCCCGAGAAAGGATCCCAACCAACAAAGGGCCGTGTCTGCCACACCCAGGTGTTCTTGTCTCTTTAGAAAGATGCTGTGGTCAACCGTGTCAAATGCTGCTGAAAGGTCCAACAGCACCAATGCCACATTAAGACCAGTGTCCAAACTCAACTTAATTGTTTCAGCGATTTCTAGCAGTGCTGCCTCTGTGCTGTGTGGAGTGCAAAATCGAGAAGGTAAACAGGCAATTTAAGTGCAGAGAGGAAATGCTAGATAGCTCGTATTAAGCTGCAGCAAACGTATTTTTGGCATGAAACAAATATCGGAGAGATAACTTAGGGTTGTCTCATGCATAGCTTTGAAAGCTAGTGTTATAAGATTGTGAAGGCACTGTTTTAGCAGAAAGCAGCCAGACTGATGACAATAATGGGTGTTTTACCAAAATATCAAATAAAAAATGTTGTGGATCACAAATACACAAGTAGGAATCCAGATTACTGGGTCCCGAGACCTAGCTCATGTTATGGTGACTGACCTCAATGATCAGTAAAACCTTACAGGAAAGAAAATGTTCTTTCTAGTGTCCCCTCACTCACCGGGGTTGCCCCACGGTGACATGCTTCATCATTGGGGCCATCCCAGTTCTCTACGAAAAGGGGCGTGCTATGACTCACGAACTACGCAGGAGCAATTTTATGTAAAAAACTATGTGTGGTGCAGACAAGTGGTGGAGTGGGTGTGAGTGAGTTAAAAATACCGTGCTTACTGGGCCTCAACAGATTTATTATGCTCCTAGGCAGGTATATTAAAAGTGGGGTGAGTATCACTGTTTGCCAACCTATAATGAGGATTGGTTCAGTGAATGGTCAACATGTTTCATGCTACCCCTAGCATTTCTTCAGGACCATACAGGGACCAGCCCTGTATTTGCCACTCCTAAGTCCCCAGATAGGGAGTGATAAAATGAAAAACACTCTTATTACCAAAAGCATGCGTTTGTAATCGAAATACATACGTTTGTACTGATTTCAGATTCTGTAAAGAGAAAACACAAAATTAATAGCCTTCATACCCTTCCAGAGGGAGGGGTCACATAGTATACTCTCATGTCGCAATCATCCAATAATACGGTGGATGGTTGCACCATATTGGTGCGTGCAGACTTACATGCCAAGTGTCAGACGTTTGATATATGAAGTGATTGTGAATTCACACATAAAAACAAGACAGGACTTAATGTGACCAAAACGATAGACACGAAAAACATATAATAGATACAAAGGTCGGACTCTCAATATTTACTTGGTATTGTGCTTAATAGCACTTCATAACAGAGCCTTGCAATGAGTTTATATTGTATGCTGGGTGTAGAGCAATTTATTTGGGAAAATATGAAGAGTGAAAAATAGGTATCAAGGAAACCTCTATAATATTTCCAAAATGGGAATAACATATGGAGTTTAGAAGCAGTGGTTATGTGCACATCTCCAAATTGTGGGTACGCATTCTAGCATGTGATTTAGAGGGCCT
The DNA here is from genome assembly GCF_964261635.1 of Lissotriton helveticus. Lineage (NCBI taxonomy): Eukaryota > Metazoa > Chordata > Amphibia > Caudata > Salamandridae > Lissotriton > Lissotriton helveticus. Next base: position 429,773,953 of record NC_136059.1, read on the forward strand.
TTTTCAAATTGGAGTCTTGTTTACACAATGTCTTAAATTTGGAAGGCAGAAATGCATAGAAAGTCAAATGGTAATAACACTTCTTCTACTATTCTGTGTTCCCCTAAGCCTCCTGAAAGAAATGATACCTCACTTGTTTTGGTAGGCCTAGTGTCCCGATAGGAAACAGCCCAAAACGCAATATGGACACATCATATTTTTCCAGTGAGAACTGAACCTTTTTTTGCAATGTGCCTAGCTGCGGAATTTGGATCCTAGCTCAGCTGGCACCAAGGGAAACCCATCAACCTATAATTTGTTTTAAAATAAACACCAGGGGCAATCCAGTATCAGGTGACTTGTGGGGCTCTCAACAAGTGCTATTACCCAGAATACTTTGCAAACCTCAGACTTCGTAAAACAAAAAAAAAGGATTTTCCTCAAATTTCTGTAATGAATAGTTCAGGAATCTGTGGGGAGCCACAAACTTACACCCAACAAGCATTCCTGCAAGTCTGCAGAGAAAACTGGTACCTCACTTGTGTGGGCAGGCCTATTCTCCGTGACAGGTAACGGTCCAAAATGCCACGTGGACACGTTACATTTTTTCGCTGAAAATGTATCCTTTTTTGCAATGTGTCTAGCTGTGAAATTTGGGCCCTAGCTTAGCCGCCATGTAGGGAAACCTAGCAAACCTGTACATTTGTTAAAATTAGACATCCAGGGAAATCCAGAGTAGGAAGACTTGTGTGGCTCTCGCCGGGTTCTGTTACCCAGAATCCCTCGCAAACCACAAACTTTGTACAAAAAAGCACATTTTCCTGACATTTCTGCGATGGAAAGTTCAGGAATCTGCAGGGAGCTACGAATTTCTACCTACCCAGCATTTCCCCAAGTCTCTCGATAAAAATGGTACCTCACATGTGTGGGTAGGCCAAATGCAGCAACAGGAAGTGGCTCAAAATGTACTGTGGAGACTTCAAAATTATCGATCACAAAAAGACGTGGTTTTGTGAGGGAGTCACCTGTGTTTTTGTTCTGGGCTCATCGGACATCTAGGGAAACCTACCAGACAGTTCTGAAAACTAGACACCAGGAGAAGTCCAGAGAGGTGTGGCTTTTGTGGATTCCTCAATGTTTTCCTACCTATCCTTCAAACCTCAAATTTAGCTAAACGAAATCACATTTTCCTCACAAATCTGTGTGGTAAACTTGTGGGATCACAAGGCCAACACAAATTTCCTTCTACTCAGCATTCCCCCAGGTCTTCTGATAAAAATGCTACCCCACTTGTGTGGATGGGCCAAGTACCCACAACAGGGAAGGGTTCGAAGCGCATTGTGGAGACATCAAAATTCTCCATCACAAAAGAGGGGGCACCTTTGGTTTTGGTCCTGGCTCAGCGGCCATCTAGGGAAACCTACCAAACTGAAACATTTCTGAAAACTCGACACCGGGGGGAGTCCAGAGAGGTGTGGCTTGCGTGGATCTCTCAAAGTTTTCTTATCCAGAATCCCCTGCAAACCTCATATTGAGCTTAAAAAATCACATTTTATTCACATATTTGTGTGGGATCAGTGTGAAAGCACATATTTCCTACCAGCTAGCATTCCCCTCTGTCTCTCGATAAAATGATAACCCACTTGTCTGGGTTCCCAAATCAGAATCAGCCTAAAAACTTTAAAATGTGAAACTGAGGGGGTACCAAAACATGTCCATAAGGGCTTTTTTGTTTATACGTTTTTAGGCTGACCCTGCTTTGGGCAGCCACACAAGTGAGGGGAACGCTTGGTGGTAGGAAATTTGTGCCAGCGCGGTGACCCTTTACCTTTGCCAAACAGACAAGTGAGGAAAATGTGACTTTGTAGCTAAATTTGATGTTTGCTGAGGATTCTGGGTAAAATAAATGCTGGGGGATTCACGCAAGCCACACCGCCAGCCAAGCCACAGTCTACACACATTGCCAGCCAAGTGCCACTCCACTCACATTGCCAGCTGAACACCATCCATGCATACTGCCAGCCGAGCATCATCCTACGCACACCACCAGCCAAGCGTCCGTCCACACACACTGCCAGCAAAAATGCCAGTAAACAAACAGCCAGCCAAACATAATTACATGCTGTCCATGAGCCGGACTCCAGTTCACACAGACCGACAGACACAGACATTTTCCCTGGTATCTAGAGATTTTCTGCCCTCCTTGAAGGCAGATAAGCCTAAAAATTTCACTGATTGCAGAAACAGCTAAAATATGTGCCTAAAAAAGGAGGAGTGACCCTTGACTATGGAACCACTCCCTAACATGCCCATAAACAAATCCCTTGTGACTAGTGGCCTTTCTGCCATTCTGGGCAGCTCCACCCCTACACAAAGTAAAAATAGTCCTTGGTTTCTAGTGAGCTTTGTCCCCCCCTCTGGGGCAAGGACCGAGGGCTGTTGACAAAATTTGTCCCTGGAGGGGCAGAACCACTGTGCCCATTTTTTCAGGGGAAGTTCGGAGCATCAGCATGCCCTTTCAGAGCAACCGCTATCCCTGCTCATGGAAAAAAATAGTCCCTGGTCCTGAACGTGCTTTCTGCACACCCATGGGGCAGATTAAGGTCTTCCCTCTTATGCCACTTGGGACAGAAAGACTGTGACCATTTTTGGGGGGGGAGGTGGGGGCATTGGTATGCCCATTCTGGGCAGCCCCCACCTGTCTTTTAGAAATAATCCCTGGTGCCTAATGGACTTTACGCCACCCCGAGGGGCAGATTGGGGGCTATTGCCCCATCTGTGGCCCAGGGGAACATGAAGGCTGTGGCAATTTTTTCAGAGTGGTGGGAGCATTATAATGCCCATTTGGGAACGTTTCCATCCCTAGATATATATACAAATATATCCCCAGTTCGAAGTATGCTTTCTGCACTCTCTTGGGGGCAGAATAGAGGCTTCTGCCCTCATCTGTCCCCAAGTGGGAGCAGAAAGACTGAATGTGGGCATAATATACAAGGGGAGAAAAAGCCCTTGCCCAATGGGCCCCTCCCCCTTTGCTGGTGTCTAGTGGGTGGATACGTGCTTTGGGATTCCCCTCCTTCAGTGATCCCCAAGCAAGGATCCACTAGAGATTCGTACCATTGGAAGGGAAAAATTCTCTTTTTTCCAGTGATACCTCCAACATCTGCCTAGTTGCTGGGGAGGCTGTGATAGCCCTGAGAGTACATAGGCAGTGAAAGTGAAATGAGCTGATCGGCTCATTTCACTTTCATTTGCAATGTAATGACGTCAGCACGCCATGCACACGATCATCTTTACATTGAGATAAAATGCCTCTGGAGCTTGGGGAAGCTCATCCTCAGCTCCTGATGCTCAAGAACTAAAATGGAAATCCCTCTGCTGTTTGCAGCAGAGAGGTTTGGTGGTCGTGTGCAGAGGATGGAATAGGTTTCATCCTGGGCACACAAGCACCGCGGTTCAGGAGGGAACCGTTCTGTCCTGAGCATGCAACGGGTTAAAGGTACTTCGTATGCATGTACATTTCTGCGGTTATGTTTTTGTGCGATTTATGTAGGAATGCAGACATATTTCAGAGGAAGTATTCTGTGACGTGATCCAAGGTTGTATATGTGTAACATTTGGACAGTGCAGGACCGTTGTCCATCGGGCTTTGTATGGCTTGGGCCCACTCTACCTGCAGAAGCGCTTTTCTTTCTATATTCCTTCCAGGACTTTGCGGTCTTCGGACCAACTCCTTATTCAGAACCCGCGCTTCTCACGCCATAGGCTAGGTGGCTGCTCTTTTACCCGCAAGGCTGGCGTAGCCTGGAATGAGCTTCCTCTCGCCCTCAGGAGGATTTCTGATCCGGTTATCTTTAAAAAGAACCTAAAAACACTTTTGTTCTGAGTCCATTCTTTTAGAGGCTCTTTCTGTTCAGCTAGTGGTGGGGGCTCAGGGTAGCAGCGCCGGGATACTCTGAGTAGCTGTGCGCTTTAGAAATGCAGTGTAACATAACATAACATAACATAACCGTTCCCTTTTTGCAGGGTTATCTCCAAACTCTTTTTCTTCTTCCTCCTATTTTTCTGACACTCTTATTGTTGCCTTTAGGACACTGGGCACTTTCCCACTGATGATTAGTGCCAAAGTGCATGTGCTCTCTCCTTTAAACATTGTATAATAATAATAATAATACCAGCATTTGTAAAGTGTGCTGCTACCTCAGGCGAGGTGTCCCGGCGCTGGGGGCTGTTAGGAAGATTAAGCCAGCTATTGCCCAGAGTCACACGGTGGTGGGCTAACCTGCTGCCGGCACCGGGAATAGAACTGCGAACCCATGTGTTCCGGAGTCAGTCGCCCTGGCCTCTGCACCACACCACCTGATTGGTTTACACCTGTTTGGCATATTTAATTTACTTGTAAATCCTTTGTAGCATGATCTCCCATGTACCCAAGACCTGTAATTCAAGTGCTACTAGTGGGCCTGCCGGCAGCACTGCTTGTGACACCCACCGAAGTATCTTTTCAAACCTGTGTCAGGCACGCACGGTAGGGCTTGCATGCAGCCGCGGCCTGTGGAGGGAGTTACGGTGGGGCAGGGAGGCGGGGAGGGGGAGGGGCAGGGTGGAGGGTGATAAAAAGCGGCATATTGATAATTGCAAGTAAGTACACAATTTAATTAATAAAATGAAATTCATAGAGCGCACTGCATGGCAACATGCGATGCTGTGCATGCTACGAATTTCGTTTTATTAATTAAATTGTGTACTTACCTGCAATTATCCATATGCCGGTTTTTAGCACCCTCCACCCTGCCCCTCCCCCTTCCCGCCTCCCTGCCCCACCGTAACTCCCTCCACGGGCCGCGGCTGCTTGCATGTGCAGTTTACTGCCACATTAAATTGGCATTTTAAACTTCTTGCCATGCCTTAAACTCCCCTTTAACACACACTGGCCAATGCAGTTAAGAGTGGTGGTATTGGCCAGAGTCGTTAGACGACGTAGAGGTAAAGTTAAATTTAAAAAAACACTTACCTTCCGCTCTCTGCATCGCCAAGTCGGCGAATCGGCGAGTGCAAGGTAAGTGGTTTTCTCTTTTTTTAATTGAAATTTACCTTGTTGTCTGTCGACTCCCCCAACTCCAACCCCTGCCCCCACCACTCTTAACTCAACGGGCTGCTCCTGCCTTTAATACATATAGGCCACCCCTAAGGTAGGCCCTAGGTAGCCCATTGAGAAGGGTGCTGTGTAAGTAAAAGATAGGACATGTGTCTTTATTGTATTGCATATCCTGGTACTGACAACCAGCCTAGTTTGATTCTCACTCCAGTGAGGCCTACCCCTCTCAAAGTCTAGTGTTGGGTATTCCCCTTTAAATGTGTTTAAGTGGCAATTCCTGACCTGAAGGGAGTAGCATTGCTATCTTTGGTGTATTTAAAATGGTAATGATAAACCGTGCATACTGGTGTAGGTGGATTTTACATTACTATTTTAGAAATGCCACTTTTACGGTTCAAATCTCTTTATACACATTTTCATATCGGTAGTTGAAACAAAAAGAGTATCTCATCGCTCAGAGTATGACATATAGAGTCATAACATTAGCAAATAGCCAAACAGCCCCCTAAACAAAAGCCCCCCTTAGTACTCAATGGAGTAAAAGACTATACCTGCAACACAAGTTACCTTTGCACCGTTTAGTATCCAAAAATGGGACAGAGGGAGTAACATCAGTCAATCAGAGCATGCGTAAATATTTGGGACAATTGATCTGAAATTCAATCGATAGGAGGGCAAGGAATGGGTGCCAAAGATTCCCAAATTAGGCAATCTGAGCTGTAAGGAAGATAGTGATCTTTTCCACTCCTAGTATATGTCATAAGCGGTGATGCCATCCTTGGTGTGTAGGTGCCTATCGTGTGCCCCAGTGCGTGAGAATATCCTGGAGTGCAGCCCTAAAGCTAGGCCTATCTCTTGCACCCATCAGGATTCCACGGAAATCTGGGGGGCTGCATGTCTAATTGTACGTCTATGTCATTCAGAATTTGAGTCTGATACTCCGTTATTTTGTGGCAGTCCTAAAGCAGGTGTAGCAGTGTGCCATGAGAGCCACAAACCCTCCAACTATCTGGACTCCGCACTGGATTGTCTTTTGTAAACGCACCGGTGTGAGATACCAGTTAGTGGCTATCTTAGTGGCGGTTTCAATGCTTGCAGTACTGCATGCTGTGTGCCTTACTCTATAAAGGACTCTATAACGGACCTCTCCCCATTCTTTCAAGGCTTTTTTGCTTGCTTTTGACAGGTGCTGAAAGGGTTGGCATAGCATAATATATGATATTATTGAAGTGCTGCTTATTCGCCACAGTCCTGATTCATACCTGTTAATTGGAAGTGGGCTGCCTTTCACTGACACAACACTCTTGGGGCCCCGTGCGTTGATGGATACATTCTAATTCCTTTACCTAGAGGTGCAAACGGACTCTCCTTTCTTAATGAATCCTTTTGTCTGCACCCAAGATAGCTATCAGTTCAACCCTTATGAGGGTTTTCAGAGTCTCTTAGAGTGTGGTAATTGAGATATGTGAAATGTTGTTTAGTTCCAGGAAGGTGCTTATTGCTTGGGTAATCTGTGTCACAACCTCAGCCGATGTAAAAGGGTCTCCCGTAGTCTCCAAGTTCATATGGGATACTCTGCCGGGGGAGCTCCATGGCGAAGGATACCGCGGCAAGGTCCGAGAGGGCAGAGGGTTTTGTTACAGATGCTATGGTAAGATTGTGTATGTCTTTCATCCGAAGAAAATATTCAAGTTGTATGTATGTTTTCTAAGCATGTGAGACAAATGTGTAATCTAGAGGGCGCAGGTGAAGTTCCTTCCAGAGTTCCCGTACCCCTATGTCTTGTAGCCATTGGGTACCCCCCTGGGACAGATCCCCTTTTTGGGTGTGTGTATGTGCTGTTCTAACTATAACATTATTGACCACTAGTTTAAGATCACCTCCCTAAAGTATCCAGAGCAGACATCACCTCTGACAGTGCTTTGCACAGCAGATGTTCGTTTCCCTCATTAGGGGTGTGTATGGAGCCCACTACAAATAATCTTTCCCCTGTAGTAATATTGTATGCAAATAACCAGCCCTAAAATTCTACAATTTTAGACCCTATTTCACCATGGAAGGATTGAGATACTAATAGGTCTACTCCGCTGACTTTGTGGATTTGGAAGACAGGAATAGATGGAGGAAGGCTTGGGATCGTAGTTGATGCCATTCGCTAGTCAAGAGATGGTTTTCTTGGAGTAAGCAGATGTTTTCCCCAGACAGCTCAAGGTATGATAAGACTGCCCAGTGCTTGACTGGGTTGTTAAGGCCCTTCAAATTTAAGATAAAGGCACTGGGGGATATTCTCAAGAAAGGGCGATAATTATCACCAACCTAGGTTAACGCAATTTTACATAACACCGTCCATCGTGGGAAACTAATGCTGTGTTAACAGGGTATTCTCAACACGCCAGCAACAGGCAATAGTTTCCCGATAACGCGTCAAATGTTCACGTTAAAATGACCAGGACACCGATAAAAAAGGAAACCCGAACATGGAAAAAGTGGCGATGGGCCTAACAGCGATAAAAATATCAGCAATAAGCAGCGCCAAGCTTGCTATTCCCACGTCAGGTGGAAAAAATCCCCATAAAAGCTGAAAAAAAAAACCAGACACAACCCAAAAAACTGAGAAGCACCATGGAGGAAGCTGGAGCAACTACAGAGGCCAACTAGAACCCCATAAACCCGCTGGAGGACCAGCCAGGGACCTCAGGGAAGGAGAAGGGCAAGGAGAAGAAGAAGAGGAACCCGTGAATCAGTCCGCAGGAAAACAAGATCCTGATTACGGAGGTGATAGAAGCACCACCAACAACTGTTCATCACCTCCACTGTGTCATTGGCAACTAAAAATGCAATACGGCAGTCCATCTTGGCCAAGATGAATGCAGTCGGAGTGAAGTGCCAAGAAGTGCTGGAATGATGTGAAGCGCAATACCAAGCTGAAACTCGCTAACAATCGGAAAGCAGCAATGCAGACTGGAAGTGGGAGTCCAGCACCACAGCAGAAGCTGGATGAGATGGAGGAAATGGTGTCCACAGTCAGTAGTGGGGAGACAGTGACAGCAGTTGAGGGACCGGACACTGCTCAACATGTCCTGACCCAACAGCAACAGGGTGAGTAATGACCAGGGACTGGGGGATGGGGGAGTTGAGCATAATGGCACACATGCGCAAATAAGTATAGCACAGTGCACACCCACAATTACTCTGGATCATGTCCCTGATCTCCTTGGCATACTGCAGCACACGTAGAAACAGCAAGTAGGCCCCCATCGACAATGTGCCCAGAGGGGGCTCACCCCACACATCACTAATCTCACAAAAAACCCATGCACATGTGCTGAACCCAGCAAAGCTGCGGGACCTTGAGCCACACTGACAATGCAAGTGACACTGCATGACGATTAGCATGGCTGCAGTCCAATTATCATGACATGGTGCACGCCACAACACTGAGGTGGCTGAGTGTGGACCACATTCGTAAAGGAGCTGGTCACATTCTGACACATCCTCATGCACAAACAACCCCTGACTTCCTCCCCCTTCCATCCATGTTGCTCATGTTGTGGGACCTGAGTAACAGGGTGCATCTCTGCATCAGGGTGGTTCATATTTGACCCCAAATGACACCCGAAATGTCATATTTGACCCCAAATGACACCCTGTTGTCTTGTTTTGAACACCAATGACAGCCTTCATGTCATGTTTTTGCACACATGTGATACGCTTATGAGTGGCGTTACGTACTTCATTTGACACCCTGAAATGGCATTTCGAATATGTGACACCCTAAACGACCTCTCTGTACAGAGGTGACATACCCACCATCTATTTGCTATTCGTGATGTGCTAATGCAGATGACTGACAGGCACACAGGGAATGTGTGTTGCATGAATTTATTTGCACATGCTGTTCATGTGGTCATTTTGTACTGTTCCATGATTGCTAAGGACAGTCACAATATGATGTGCTCATGCGAAGAAATTGTTAATGATTGTGTTGATTGTGTGTGGCTATTTCTGCTGTAGCTGCAGTGGGGTGTGGTCCACCTGCCTCATCTTCCTCATCATCATCCGGTGCATCTGGTACTTGGATCCATGAGGCATTGGTGCGTACACATATGTTGTGCAATACACAACATGCAATGATCATCTTGCACACTATTTCTGGGTTGTACAGGAGTCTTCCACCTCTGATGTCCAGGTACCTGAAATTTTAACTTTAACAGGGCCAAATGAGTGCTCAACAATGCCCCTGGTGCATTTGTGGGCCACAGTGTACAGCTGCCTCTGGGTCGGGGTGTTTGGGGCTCGGAGGGGTGTCATCATCCATGGGAAGAGTGCATATCCTTGATCACCTGTGAGAGGTAAGTGAGATTATTGTAAATTGGGGGTTCTGCATGCTGTGTTGGCGGACTTACAAGTTTTGTGGCATGTGATTTGTGTGACTTTGGGATTCATGTTTGCCATGTATTGCTTCTGGCAAATGTGCGGGATCAATGTGTATTACGTAGCCTCACAGCTGCTCCTCCCTCCCCCTGAGCCTATTTACTTGTGTGCAATGTGCGGTTGCATCACTGGCACTCCTACGGCACACCATTGTCATGCCTGTCTGCGCATGTCCGCAAGCCTGACAACAACACTTAAATGTTGGCCGTTGAAGGTGGGCAGCCACGTGTGTATAGGCCTATGGTCAGGATATCGCGAACACAGAGTCACACGCAGTAGTTACTTTGGTGGCCATCCCGGAACTGAACCACGCACAGAGGCCTGGGTTACTAATTCACTCTCCTACAATGGACCGGTGTACGCTGGCCCAGCCCACTACGCTTATGCTTACAGAGGAGCCGACATAGCTACATGTCCAAGGTCTTCCACACAGGCTGAGGTAACATGGTTGCGTCCACTGTCCACAACACTACAAACACCAGCAGTATATGTCCACATGGACATGTCTATGCTCTGCATACTCAGGACTGTCCAGCACATCACGCCACACTTAGCATTGTGTACATTCTTATTCATGGGTCACTTGCCTCCTTCGCACATTCTTGGTTCCCATCTCTCCCCAAATTCTGCAATTTTGTGGCACAGGGGCTATGCCTTTTTGGATGGTTTGTCTACATGTCTGGCCCCTGTTACCACAGTTACTTGTGTTGTCGTGCCTGGTAGGTGGGCATTTTGTTTGGTATGTTGTATGTGATTTTGTTACATGTGCATTCCTACAGTTGTGAGTTGTATGTTTGTGGAGTTGAGGTGTGTGGTGTGTTCCATTGGTACTTACCAACGAGCAGTCCATTTCCACAGGCACCATCCTGATAGCACTGGTTGATGTTGGACAGTCGGAAGATGTAGGAATTATACACACTGCCGAGGAGGTTGGTGACAACATTGGTGAACAGTCCCTGGTTGTCCACTATTGCCTGCACATTGATGGAATGCGTGTGCTTTCTGTTGCGGAAATTGTGTGCAATGTCGGCAGGGGGCACAAGTAGGACATGTGTGCAGTCAATTGCCCCAACACGTGCGGGAAGCCAGCTATGGCGTAGAAGCCTTGCTTGGTCCTCTGCTGTTCCAGCGCAGTGTGGGGGAAGTGAAGGTGCTGGGGTATCAAGCTGATGATGGCATCCAAGACAGGTGTGAGGAACTTTGATAGGGCTGGCTGTGAGACTACTCTGGCAGTTGTTGGTTAGAAGGTACCAGAGGCCAACAAGTGCAGCATAGCTTTGTCTGCGGAGGACTGTGGTTTGTCCGCTGTGTTGGTACCGTCAGCCTGTGGGCAATGTGGATCAGGATGCGGAGGATGGTTGTCTTTTTGAGTCTATAGTGGGCAATGACATCTTCTAGTGTTAAGTCTCTGAGGCTGGTGCGTTTTCGGAAGGTCCGCTGTCTTGTTCTGCCCTGCCTCAGTGGTATTCCGTGGGTGGTGGTCCTGAAGATTGGGGTGGTCCTGGGGGTGGTGGCGGTGGGTGTTGTGGTCCTATTAGGTCTCCGAGCTGCATGATTAGTAGCTCTATGGCATCTGATTGTCTTCCGATGTGGCTCTGGTCTGGGCTCCATTTAATCTGAAGGTTTTTGTCCTACTTAGGACCATTGAAAAGCAGGTCTTAAGTCCCTGCTGCTAACGTGCCTTATCGTCTGTTTTTGGACTGCATCGCCGATCTGGCTGGTCATTGAGAATATTGAGAAGTGGTGTTATCATGAGTTTTTAAACAAAAATGCCTACTCTGCATATGATTAGCGTTAGTTGTCGCTGTCAGCCTTGGCGATGTTTTTAGCAGCAGCTATCTCAGGTAAACTGACGATGTCGGCTGTTAGCACAGGGTTGTGAATAGGGCGATAAATTGAATGCTACTTTTGTAGTGGAAAAGTGCCGCTAAATCGGCGATTAGTCCTTGAGAATATGCCCCACTGACTGTTGGAAATGCCACTTTTAGAAAGTAAATAGTAAACAAACATCACAATTGCTAATGTTGATACAGTTAGAAAGTGGGCATTTCTCTGTGCTTATGACTGTTTGTGCTCTGCTGCCTGATTCTAATCCACGTCTGGGTCTGGTTGACAGCTACACTTTGTGCATACTTTCCAGACAGCCAGCACACAGGAATGGCTTGAGGTGACCTGTGCATACGGATAGTCTTTCTGGGCTGGCAAAGAGGGAGGCTTGGCACACTTACATTTGTATGGGCTATGTCCTGCCTTCACACAAAGGGCTGATTTAACTCCTACTGACATCTAGAGCCAGGGTTGAGTTGAAAGGGGGTGTTGTGCACTTCTAAGGTGTCTTCTGAAGTATGAATGCTGTGGACTGCCCGTTGTCTCTTAGGGCAAGCGTGTGCTGAGCATTGCAGTTCTGTCTAGTATAGTGTGTGCCTTGCTGTTCTTTGGCATCAAGTACGGCAGTACCACTCCCCCAAATATGACTACCTCCTAGGCACACAGCTGGAGCACTCAGTGTCAGTTGCCAATTATCAGCCACAGCACCCACCAGAAGAGAGGCTGCCTGCGCTGATTCCGGTGAGAAGAGCCATTGGGGCCAATTTTTCTAGAGTCTCAGCCTCACTAAAGCCTGCATGGCTGTGGGAGCCACAATGAAAGTCAGAGGAGTATCAGCCATGCTGGTCCTGACAAAGTAAGCTGCACCTGCCTTCCTCGTTTGGGGAGTGTTGTGCTTTGCTGTCACCCGCACAACTGCTCGGGTTGTTTCACCAGTACCCCGGAGGCTTTGGGGGCTTACAAGTCATGAGGGTCCGGACGTAAGTCTGTTCGTCACAGAATTTGTAGATATTTCAGAACTGTTCAGTTCCTCTTAAGCCTCAGAGCGACCACATGCCTCAAAAAGTGGTGCAAGGTGCTCCCTTAACCATGGTGCTTTCATTCCTATCTAGTGTTAAGCACACTGAGAGGGTTTCCTACTGTCACGATCTTGCCGACTTGCTGGGACCACAAGCTATCATTTCATATTGCAGGTCTTTAGATATCCATATGTGATTTTTTCTTTTTACCATACAAACTGGGATCCCATTGAGCCGCCCTGTGCTCGTTCATGATTCAGAAAAGGGGGTGGTGATGAACAGAGTGTCTGAATTAAGGAGACCACTCGTTCATGGCCAGCATTGTCTGACTTTGTTCTACCACTGTAATAGAGGTTGAAGAGGCACAAATGGCCACAGACACATTGTACTTTGGGATTACTCACACCTAAAGTTCTATGTATGCCAAGTATGCTAATGCCTAATTCCCACAGTATGTATTTCATAGTACTGGCTTATGGCCAAATAATGGAACCTGCATAACTTGCAAAATTCCCATATTACCAGTAGTAGGTGCAAAGATGTTTCCTTGCCCTACACAGGGATGCTAATAACCACATACAGTTTAGTGGGGATGCAGGTGTCCCAGTATCCATCATCCCTTACTACTAGTGATGTGTCTATGAAGATACAGTGGGAGCCAGGTATTATTTGGTGATGGAGTGACTCATGTGTTTGCTTGCTGTAACCAAACTGCTGAGTTTATTCTAATATACGTTGTTTTGCCTTGCATTGTCAGGATAACGAGTGCCATTTCAGGCTGCCCTCCATCGGGGTCACCCTGGAACTTGGATTTACCCCGGGCTAGTGCGACCTCAAGTAACCTTATCAGCATAGTTCTCCCCTAAAGTTTTGCTTTCAACTCTCCTGTTTTGCCGACTTGGTTTTGCTGGGTTTGGGACTCTGTACAATTTACCACTGCTATCCTATTCTAAAGTGCTTTTGCTCTTTCCTTAAAAAATAGGGTGAAATTGGCTTACACCGGATTGGCCAATTTAAATGACTTGTAAGTCTCTAGTAAAGTAAAGTGGTACTACATGTGCCCAGGAGCTGCACATGAAATGCTGCTACTGGGTCTGCAGCACCGATATTTGTGTCACCCACTTCCGTAGTCCTCTAAAGATGTCTCAGGGCTGCCACTGCAGCCTGTGGGTGTAGTTTTAAACTACCATGTAGAAGTGGCAAAAGAAAACTTCCACACCCACCCCTTACTTTATTTAAATGTATATATGTCACCTCTAGAATAGGCCCTGGTGCAGTGTATTAAAAAAGTAGGACATGTACTTTTAAGTTGTACATATACTGGTAGGGAAAAACTTCTAAATTAATTTTTCACTTTTGCAGGGCCTATCTCTTTCATAGGATAACAATTGATAAGGTGTAACCTCCAACTGGAAATAGGTAGACAGATTGTGATTAGTGTCTAAAGAAATGTAATTCAAAGCGCTCTTTAATGGTAAAGGTGGATTTCTAATCACAATCCTGAAAATGCCACTTTTAGAAAGACCTGCCCTGGCAATTCGGGCGGGACTGCTCCCATGGGGAGCAGGGCCAAGACTGATTTGCATATGGCTGGGTCCAAACTGGGGTGGCATGGTGAGCAGAAAACAATGGATTAAACCCAGCTCTGTGACTAGGGTTGTATGTTTGATTTGTTCTGCATTCTGTCTATCATCTGTTCTTTTTGATTTTGTCACCCTAAGTGGGAAGGGGATGCCCAGACATGGGTCCATCCTCACTGTGCCACTGGATTCAAGCTAGCCTTGTTGATGAGGGGTGATACCATAAAACCGGCACAAGAATGCTTGTTTCTGCACCAGGGAGGACCAGGCCTGACAGTTCAGGCTGGATTGTTCCCATGGGGAGAAGGGTCAAGACTGATTTGTTTATAGCTGTGCCCAAACTAGTGTTGCATGATGATCAAACAAACTATAGATTAAACACAGATCTGTGACTGGGAGAAAATGTTTGATTTGTTCAGCATTCCATCCTTCATTTGTTCTTTTTACTTTTAGAAAGTTGATATGTACTTATCCTAACCATTTGGTGTTTGCAGACTGATCCTGGATCACATGACAAGTTGTAGCTGGCAGTTGGTCTTTGTGTCTTGCTCCCAGACAGTAAGACAAATGGAAGATAGATGTTAACATGGTGGGCCATTCTGAGGTAGCAAAGAGCTGTCACCCACCACACTTGCTCATTACAAAGGCTGTGCCTAAACAGTCTCCCAAAGAGTTTATCACTAGTCTTTTGTGACTCCAGACAAGCTTGGGACAGGAAGGAAGTTGATGCTTTACACCTCAGGGGGTGGTAATCTCTTTAAGCTTCTTCCACTTCAAGGTGGACACCAGGTATTGTAGCAGGGTTTCTGTTCTCCCACAGAACTGTGCACAGAGGATTGTAACCTCAGCGAATTAGGGTGACCCAAAACTCACCTTAGTACCCAACAAACCCCTTACCGAGCTAGCTACAGTGTCTCATTGGTCATAACAAACTCCCAATGTTTAGACAAACCAGAACATGAACTTACAATACCTCAGGTTACGTGGAACACATGAGCACTCTTTCGTTATACAATCATTTCAAACCAGAACGTGGAGTAAATGAGGACACGTGCACATTTGAAATATTTATTTACTAATGCCGTTTTCTCAGGCGCAGTATCTTAGATAATACAAGGAAACATATTATCAGAAGCAAAGTTATCAGCATAGTTACTAGTCCATAGAAAGCAAATGGTGACAGCATGTTAACATGCTGTAATGAATAAGGGTTAACAACACTTATTTCTCACCCTCCCTAACACACATATTATATTAATAGCTAAGATGGTCTCTTTGGGTTTTAGCAGGGCGGGTCCATACCTCAGGATCCTAGAATGAAGAGATCACATCAGCATACACCAGCTCTCTCTGCATGCGAACAGCATCAAGTGTGTTTGTGTGCTTCAAGCAAAGCAATATAAAATCCGCCTAAAGCCCAAAGTTGGCAGAAGCTGCACTTATGTTATGTCTATGAAGGCGCGAAGATCAGACCTCATAACAATTCTGTATCGTGTTATTCTTGAAGCTTCAGCACTCACTGTACAGACATAGTTTATTAAGCAAAGCTGATATCAGAGTAATAACACATTATTCTCCTGTAAACCACAACGAACTACTAGGTTGAAAGCTAAATCAACAATTAAGTGTCGTGTGCAAAAGCAGCAAAAGGAAAAATGGCGTTTAAACATGTAATGAGCCTATGCTAACTTAACACATTATAAAGATATACAGTAGCTCTATGACACCCCCCCATGATCCGAGGACGGATAAGATAAGATAAGATAAGGGCAACTTCATGAAAGCAGAGTTCAAGAACGATGAACAACGTTACAATCATATAAAGTGATGGAAAAGACTACAAAACCAAAAATTCAAAATGTCATTATGTAGTGGCAAATAGCACTCAAGTCAATAGGACTGGGAGGTGAATAGTGGCAAATAGCACTCAAGTCAATAGGACTGGGAGGTGAAAAAAAAATTAAATGAAAAAGGTGGCATCATCATAAATCAAGAAAGAAATTAAGGCAAGACTGAATACGAAAAATATGCAGCAACAGCCTCCAACATGAAATCACCGTCTTCATCTGAAAACAGGTCAGCCATCCAATTTAAAAGCGGGAAAGAACATACATGTTCTCCTAGTACCGGAGCCTCTATCACCATCAGAGGACAACTCGGTGGGTTTTCAAGAAAGCTCAATGCCAAGAAATCTTGCGCTGCTGCGAGTATGTTCCAAGGACCCATTAGTCCATGCATCGCTGCTAAGGCCATAATCCTTTCGCCAGTACAAACCAACTCGTGAGTAACGATGGGACTCATCAGCTGATTAAAGTCAACGTCAGGAGAAACCGGTCCGCAGAGACACAAATCAATGGCCCAGTCGAAATCACAGCTTAGGCAATGAAACACAGGCTGGACACAGGTGAAGTAGGAAAATCGAAACGATAATCCATATGCCGTGCTTAAAATCGCAAGCGGCAGCGCGCCATAATATTCAAGCATGCGGTTGCGAAACAGCGCCAGAAGGGACTGGGCGGCTCCTTCCACATGTGGGGCATCCATATTTAAGGAAGCAAACGACCACTAGAACGCCTGCCGCTAGTGCCAGTAAAACCGGGAAGCCACCAAAAAAACTCGAAAAAATGGAATGGAAGAAAGCAGGGACGACTCCAAATATTTTTTCAAATGAAGTTACAAGGCCGCTGCTAACTGTTTTAAAAAAATGCGCCAGCCCAGTTGTGGAGGACGCGTTAAAGATAGAACGTACCCTTTCGCCAAAATGCAACGGTAAATCAGTATTTAAAAGGGCCGGAACCTCAGTCTGGGTGTTAGCAATGTGAAGAACGAAAGTCTCCCGAGCCGAACGCAAGGCCACTTCTTTCTGGGACAATAGAGCCCTTATTCTGCTCATGCCGCTGAACTCTGCTTTCAAGGTTGGGATGCGTGGCCAGATGGAAATATCCCTATTTTCATGTGTGGGTGGGTACAGGACATTTCTACAGCAAACCACACGTTCAGTTACGGTTACCACATAAGCAACACCTCTAATTAACCCGCAACAATCTTCATTATTTAAAAGCAAATAACTTCCGTTTCCTCGCAAGGTAAAAGTCGGGGTGATTGCAGGAACTGGAGTCCCTTTTAAAACACAGGCTAAGTTTGGCCGGTCTTGGTTACAAGAACCGTGCAATTGTATATGCCTACACATTAGCGAATGGTCTGGTGTTTCTGTACACTCCTCCCCATTCAGATAAACCTCCTGTCCGTCTTTCAAACATCTATAAGTGAAAGGGAGGGACCAGACTTCATCGAGAAACGCACTACCCAAGGGCTCATAGCGACCTATGGCAACATACCTCATACAATTTGTAAACTTATACAAAGCAAAAGGTAATGTTATCAAACCGTGGATAAGCCACGTTGCAGCGTTGGCCTCTGCCACAGAAAAAGGCAAGGACTCCAATCTCTCAATATGTAACATAGAAAATGAAGCATCTCGCATGGAAAGCAAGCGCTGCTTGTCAGTCAAATTAAAGGGGGCAAAGAGAGAAGAAACATTCATGTAGGTCCATGGCACCTTGCCAGATTTAAGTGTTTGAAGGGTCCATGCAAATTGCATGATAGAACATAATTGATTCTGACCATGAAACAACACAGACACTTCATCATGTACAATATCTACTACAGAAGACACAATATTATCTAAAGTGTAAATGCGGGAAGAAAGCATGTTAATACTATTATCTACCACAGCAAGCACTTTTTCTAGATTGGCTTGATCTATAGCTCTAAGGCGTGTCGCTGCCTCAATCTGTGATGTCTTCCAGATTTCATTGTAAACAGCATATATCCATCCTTTTGATCTACCACTAGCCGGGCCCTTTAGGAAATCATTTAAATCTACATCATCATTCAGCTTTGCAAGATGTAATTTAACTGCAGACAATGTTGAATGTTTCAGCCAATTTTGACATAATTTGCCCACAGAATAAGTTGTGACAGAATGCTCGGTTTCAAAACGTGGATCAGGTCTGACCTGTGTAAAGCCATCAGATAAACCTAGAAAACGGTGCTGGCATGAATCAGCACTTCTGTGCCACATCAGCCAACCTTTCGGATCCATACTGGATATGTTAAAGGATGAATTCAGCAATAGGGTTTGCAAGTCCCTAATCGAAAACTGAGTATAATTACTCCAGCCAGAATATTCTTCTAACTTGTCGGAGAATTAAATTTTTTAGAAGTAGCCAATCCAAAGCACGTCGTTTGTGAAATAGAGGAATTCAAAAACAACAATTGATTCGGGATGAGACAAGCACGGTGCAAAGCCTCAGTGCCTTATACCTGCCAGCTTTTAGAACCCCAAACTGATTTTAAGTCAATAGTTTCCTTCCATAATTCATAGCCGCCAACAGCCAGCTGATCAAGAAAGGACTTCAAATACAATAATTTGGTATCGGTAAGTCTAACCTTGGACATAGGCTTCTGTGTCATTTTGAAATAAAAGGACTCGGGATTAGACTGATTGAAGTCAGTAAAATAAGCGTACTTTTTTAGAAAAGTACTTGAACTGCCTTGTTTAGGAGCTGGGCAATGCTCCCATTGTGTATAATTAACAGTATTCCTTCTGGATGCTGTTTTATGTAAGAAGTGATTGCCAAAATGTTGAAAGCAAAACAAATCACCATAATTAGCAGATTCTAAGTACAAATCTTCCGCATCAAAGGCAGCATAGTATTTCAAATCAGAAAACAAAGACTCTACGGCCTGAACATCCCAATCATCAGAACGTATGTTTTGTTTCACAACATCCCCCATGTTAACTCTAAGCACATTGGGGACATTAACAACCTCGGTAGGGCCATGAATTTGAAACCTAACGGCATCCCACACTATCCCATCAAGGACAGGCCAAGAAGTGATGTTAACAAATGTCAAGTCTCTTTTCAGTCTGTGTGCAGATGAGATGAGGAAAGGGGGGCCAAAGTTCCATTTAGATGTCGAATGCATGTTCTTTCTTCAACATAGTGTCCATTCATAAGTCGGAAAAAATAAAACACAAACCCAATTGACATAAAAAGGTAAATTGAAAAAAGCACCAGCCAAATATATGTCCAAGGGGGAATTAAAAAATGTTTTTTAAATAAGCTGGCATAAACTGCAAAACGTGAGGGTTTCTTCGAGGCATTGGAAACAGTGTCAAATGAAAATCTGGATTCTGTGGCCAAACGGGCTTGCAGGTCAGGCATGGGCAAGTCAGTGGGGTAAGTATAGTCTATTTCATCAAGGTCTGTACCGGGCAAAGTACTTAATAAAGGACTGGAAATAGCAGGCAACTCGATGGCCACTTCAGTTTCATGATTAGAAGCAGTGGGCAAAACTGAATTTCTCACAATGGAAGGACAGGAAACAGCCGGTGTCATGCTAAGAAGGATCGGCCACTCTGTGTACCTTGACATTGTCAATTGAGATAAACCTGTTTTCCTTACGACCAGGAAGTGGTGGTAAAATGACTGTTCTTGTGCCCTTCACTCCAAGTACTGGAACCGGAGCTCGAAAGGAAGGACCAAATTCTTTCTTGTTATCGATCTTCTCTCCAACCAGTTCTCCAACTTGGGGTAGCCAGCCGACTACCGGGATCTGCAACGCAACATCCAACGTGGAGGGCAAATGTTCCTTTGCAAGACTGTCTCTGGTCTTTTGTAGATCCTGTAAAACATTACAATGTTCATCTACGTCAAAGGTTGTGGCGCGAGCCACGCAGTCTATACCGTCAAGGTCAGGGACGTACATCTTGATGCCAAAGAGCATTTCGTATGGGGTCCGCCCACCCAGAGACCTTCTAGGGAGATTATTAAGAGCACGCTGCACGCCATTGAGGTGGGTCAGCCAGTTTCTGCCAGTGCCTATAACTCGAGCTGTCAAAGATTGCTTTAAATCACGGTTCATTCGCTCCACTACACTATTACCCTCGGGTCGGTAGGGAGACGAAAACTTGACTTGGACCCCCATAGAAGTCATGGCATCCTTATACGCCTTAGAG
This sequence comes from Lissotriton helveticus, assembly GCF_964261635.1. NCBI lineage: Eukaryota > Metazoa > Chordata > Amphibia > Caudata > Salamandridae > Lissotriton > Lissotriton helveticus. The sequence continues at coordinate 429,793,915 of NC_136059.1, forward strand.
GCGAAAGCCGGACCCTGATCCGAATGGAAGGTACCACAGGCAAAAATCCCTGCAAAGATGCGCAAATCTCTAATGACAGTCCGTGAATCAGCGCTGCGATGGGGCCAGACCCACACAAAGCGTGTGCATGAATCAACTGCTACTAAGATGTACTTATACGCAGTATCAGAGGAAAAAGGACCGCAGTGATGTAAATAAACACAACCTAGCGGTTTATTAGAAATGTGCAACTGTGTCTGTGGCAGATGCGCAGCAGTCGAAGGTTTAATCTGCTGACAAATGTCACAAAGAAGGACATAATCATGCGTCTGTTTGTACAGTCCCCACCACCAGAAACGTTGTTGTAATTGAGTTACAGTGGCCGAGACGCCCGCATGCGCAGACGCCACACCTTCATGAGCCGCTGTAATCAAGTCAGCCCTGCGATCCGAGTTGGGAATCAAACGTTCCCCAACATCAGGAATTTTCACAAAAGGAACCTTTTCGGGACTTAAGTGGTATGTGTACTTCGAAGGGAACCCCGTAGGATGTTTACCTCCCTTCTCAGTGGCAGCAACAGCCGCCAAGATGTCACTATCAATCTTACTTTTGGACCGAGTAACTGCTGCAACTAAGTATGTAGACACCGCTGATTTTGCTGCTTCATCAGCAAGTGAGTTACCGACAGCGTGGACTCCAACACGCTGGTGGCCAAGAGAATGAATCACAAAAACGAGCGGCAACGTAGCCTTAAGCTCCGCCACTCGAAACCAGATCATCTTATGTTTTATTGTACTACCCTTGGAATCACGAAAGTCATTCTGAATCCAAAAGAACAAGTTTTCATTGTAAGACTGGACACAGTAGTAAGAATCACTCACAATTAGAAGAGTAACACTAGGATCAGCGTACTCCAACGCTAGTAAGAGAGCACGAAGCTCTGCCAATTGTGCGGTGCAATCCCCCAGCGGCAGCGAGTGCACTTCCCTGGATATGAACTCATCGTTCAACATGGCACCGACCACAATGGCGCATGCGGAAACGTAGGCATGTTTAGAGCCATGCGCAACCTGCGCCGAACCATCAGTGTAAATGATGCAAGGGAAGTCCTCCAAAGGTCGCATAGCTAGAGGAGCAGGATGAACAAATTCATACTGCAAGTACTCTTGCGACCGTAAAGAGGCGTCAAAAATAAACGTGACATCTGTGGACGTCAAGGACGCAGCCCACTGAATCCACCGAGGGTGCAAAGCTTTTGAATTTGGTACACTGGCTTTAGTGACTGCCTCCAAATGAGGACAGGGTGTTACAACCAACATGCGTTTCCCCTGTGACAGAGCTCGTTCCTTAAGAATCGCCATCTGCACAGCTGTTAAAACCTTTTCCACAGTGGGAAATCGCATCTCAGCCGAAGTGTACAAGTGTGACTTGTAAGCAATAGGTACTGTGTCTCCTTCATTAAAAGTGAGGTACGTGAAACCCACTGACCCCGGTGTTATTCTTATCACCAGGTTGGTATGGTTATCACGAGTCAGTAAGAACTTAGAAGCGAGCAAATCAGCCTGCAAGGACTGCAAGATGGCTGAGTGCTCAGGCAGCCAGCATGAGTTGGAAAAAGTTGGTTGTATCAAAGCATACAAAGGCTTGATACGCTGGGCATATTCCGGAATGTATGTCCTCCCGAAATTAAAAAAGCCCAGTAAAGACTGTAATTTTTTCAGTGTTGTAGGAGCGCGCAACTGTGCGCATTTCTCCAAGAAGTGAGGTGCCAAACCTCTACCTTCATTGTTGAGCTCATAGCCCAGGAACAACACTGTGTACTCAGCAATGTGCGATTTTGCAAAGTTAAATTTGTAACCCATGTCTGCAAAGTTACAAATAATTGAATTTACACGACACAGATGCTCCCAAATTTCATCGTCTGTGAGATATATGTCATCCACATACGAACAAGCATCTGGGTCGATCCTCTCCAAAAGAGAGACTATGCGAGCGGTAAATATACCAGGACTATTCTTATAGCCCATTGGGAGACGCCGGAATTGTTTTTGGACCCCAGTGCATGTAAAACTGGTCCATTGTGAGCAAAAGCTGTCCAATCTGTGGGCATAGAAACCGTTGGATATGTCAAGCGTTGTTTTAAAACGCTTACGCACTAGACTATCCACTAGGGCAGAGCCGTGAGTATTCTGTACTGCACAGTTACGGCAATGCGAGTTCAAATGCCGGTAATCCAATACCAAACGATATGATCCGTCAGGCTTGGTCACAGTAAAAAGAGGATTATTCATCGGTGACACACACGTTTCAATAACTCCCTGATATTCTAATTGTTCAAGGATTTCCGCGACTGAAGCTTTTGCCTCACGCCGAATGGGATATTGAGGTTGAGGCTGCGGCTGAGACCGCAAGGGAATTTCGTGGCAAGGGGACAATTTATCCCAACCACATTGGTTACGGTACAGAGCCGGTGCGAGAGCCCGAGCCCACTCTTCTGCAAAATGCTGCGCATGCTCTATCGAGACAGTGTTCACGAAACTCGGGAGGATTACCCCCTCCCCTCGCGGGCACAAAAGGTGGGGGCCAGTCAGCCTCCGAAAGCAAAATATCATATGTAGAAGAAAGATTTTCCCAAAATACCCCTTTGACGGTACGCTGTATGTCACCTTCAATTAACAGGACAATTTCATAAAGTCTTTCAGGGGGAGCAAGTCTCGTATCGGCTGTTTCTATTACAACGTAGACATCAGTCGCTGTCGCCCTCAGTAGTGGACGCAGCGCCTCTCTCACTATGGTAATCTCCCCCGCGCTGTCCAGCAAGGTCAGAGCCCACGTCAGATTCCGAAGCCGCGTTCTCACTATCTGTGGCATATCGATGCGCTGTTAAGGCTGCGACTTTCTTTTTCGCAAACTGCGGTCTCTTTGGCGTAGAATCCTCCTGCTTCCCTGCACCTTCTGTCTGGCGGGGCTGGCCACGTCCTTGTTGGCCACCACATCCCCATCCGCCTCCTCCTCCACCGGTCTTTGGGGCCGATGAGTCCTGAAAGGAACGAGGAGAGCGTTGATCAGAAACCTGAAATCGATCAGGTGATTTAATCATCGCGCAAATCATAAACTCTCTCTGTCGGCGCAGGAACTTGTGGCGCAGGATAAGAATCCTGAGTCTGCTGTTGTTGCTTCCCCTGTTTTTGTTTTTTAGGCCAATTCTGTTTATTGGACTTGGGCTGGACATCTGCCACAGCAGACTGCCCTTGTGGTTGTTTTTTCTCCTTGATAGCAAAATACTTCAGACCCTTACTTGTGCGACCAATAGTTTTATATGCGGCCACAACAATCTTCGCTAACTGTCGGGGTTTATCGGCATCGGGCAGAACAGCCAAAGCATTCGACACCTGAAAGTTCACTGCATCTCCCATAACCGGATTGAGCCTTAAACCGCCATGTTCCGTTTGAACGGCCGGACCCCCAGGGGGACCACCCGGGAGATGACGACCTATGTATTGCACTAATGCACGAATCACGGCAATCAAAACAACATGTAGTCTGCGAATATCCGCTAGGGGACAAGCGCCGTGATTCGGGTGTGGGGTGAATCCACCCAATGCAGGCCAATTTGTGCCTGGAATGGACAAAGGACCCAACCTCGCAGCAGACAAAGAGTGGGGTAGGGCGCCATCAAACCAAACCCGATGCTGCCAATGATCAATAGGTATTTCCAGTGCCCTGTACGGTGTATATTCAGCCGGTACAGGTGAGGGTGTGTAGGTGTGGAACACACCAGAATTTGCGTCCACTCCCGGAAACGTTACCCACGAATAAAACAGTTCGAAAGGGTACGCCGGATCTGCACACACCACTACAATCACAGCCAAGCCATCTAACGGGACTTGGAAAGCCTGTAAATGGTTGCGCACCGCAATGCGACTATGCTGCGGGATGGCCACAGCCTGCGCCATGATTACACCGGAATTACTGAAAAACAAAGGAAACTTTGTAGCACAACTGGGTAGTAATTCAAAGAAACCGTTTTAGATAGATTCAAGCTTGAAAAGACCTATTTCAAAAAATAGGTAGGTTTCTCCGACACCACCGTTTTCCGGAAACGACAGTGAAGGGGTTAAGGTTTGAATGATATACTACTCGAGTGTCATGATATAAGACCACCAACGTATGGGCGCCATGTAGCAGGGTTTCTGTTCTCCCACAGAACTGTGCACAGAGGATTGGAACCTCAGCGAATTAGGGTGACCCAAAACTCACCTTAGTACCCAACAAACCCCTTACCGAGCTAGCTACAGTGTCTCATTGGTCATAACAAACTCCCAATGTTTAGACAAACCAGAACATGAACTTACAATACCTCAGGTTACGTGGAACACATGAGCACTCTTTCGTTATACAATCATTTCAAACCAGAACGTGGAGTAAATGAGGACACGTGCACATTTGAAATATTTATTTACTAATGCCGTTTTCTCAGGCGCAGTATCTTAGATAATACAAGGAAACATATTATCAGAAGCAAAGTTGTCAGCATAGTTACTAGTTCATAGAAAGCAAATGGTGACAGCATGTTAACATGCTGTAATGAATAAGGGTTAACAACACTTATTTCTCACCCTCCCTAACACACATATTATATTAATAGCTAAGAAGGTCTCTTTGGGTTTTAGCAGGGCGGGCCCATACCTCAGGATCCTAGAATGAAGAGATCACATCAGCATACACCAGCTCTCTCGGCATGCAAACAGCATCAAGTGTGTTTGTGTGCTTCAAGCAAAGCAATATAAAACCCGCCTAAAGCCCAAAGTTGGCAGAAGCTGCACTTATGTTATGTCTATGAAGGCGCGAAGATCAGACCTCATAACAATTCTGTATTGTGTTATTCCTGAAGCTTCAGCACTCACTGTACAGACATAGTTTATTAAGCAAAGCTGATATCAGAGTAATAACATATTATTCTCCTGTAAACCACAACGAACTACTAGGTTGAAAGCTAAATCAACAATTAAGTGTCGTGTGCAAAAGCAGCAAAAGGAAAAATGGCGTTTAAACATGTAATGAGCCTATGCTAACTTAACACATTATAAAGATATACAGTAGCTCTATGACAGTATAGATATTGGATCTCAGACCCCACCTCTTCAGTCCACTTCTGGACCTGTAGACAATGCCAGGAAGAAGGACTGCTATGATGCTGAAATGACTGCCGCTCTCCTGGACTGCTGCTCTGTAGGACTGTTGCCCTACTGTGCTAACCTGATGCCCTCCTACCTGGGTGAGAAAGACTGGACCTGTGTCTTTAAACCCAGGACCCCCGAGGGACTCCAATGGCTAGTTGGCCTGCCTCCTTATCAGAAGCCTCAAGGACATAACAGGCTTCTAACAGCCTTGAACCCAGCAGCTGGGCTCTGCCATCTGTGAGTCCTGCTCTCCTAAGTGGTGCCACCCCAGTCCTGGACCCTTGGAGATGGGCCTGAAAATTTCCTGCCAGGCTATATGTGGATTCAGCAGAACTGCCCCATCTCCTCTGCATTATGGAGCATCTCCTGCAGAGCCATCGCATCACCTCTGCTGCTCGAAGCATCACCCTCGGAACCAACACATCATCTCTGCTGCTTGGACTTCCCTGATGGGAGGTCTTTCCAAGGCCTGTTGCAGCTCATTGGAGTGGACCCATCTTCATGCAAGGACATCGCCTTGCCTAACAAGAGTCAATTGAAACCTCTGGTGCTTGACACATTTACACACAAGGACATCACCTCATACTTCGCAGCACCCCGGAACTACTGCATGCCTGATGCATCTCCTTGCTCAGACCTTGCATCGTGTCTGCTGGGTGACGTATCTCTAATAAGGTACTCCTTATCTCTTTGCAACCAGGATTTAAGGTAATGTTGTTCACCGGGCCTGACTGGGTTGGGTTGAACTTGTGACTTTGTCCCGTCTAGAGCTACCAGATAACCACAGTTGGCGCTTTGTGCTTTTTGGCACTATTTTCACTGAACTCTTTAAACTTATGTTTCGCCGGCTCTACTAATTGAATTTTTGTTGTTTTGGTATTGATTTATTTATTAAGATTGACTATATTTTCCTAAATAGGTATGACATGTTTCTTGTGTTGTGTTTTCACTTTATTACTGTTTGAAGTGCTGCATAACTACATTACACATTGCCTCTAAGTTTATCCTGATTGCTCCGTGCCAAGCTACTAAATGGATGAGCACAAGGATTGTGGTTTGTGCTGGAGTAGGGTTTCACCTACGTCATCCAGTAATCCAGTTTCTTACAATACTGATTACATAACGTTCAACGCAGCTGTCTGTGGCCAGATCATGTAGCACTGGTGCATTCGTACAGGTGAGTCTGAACAGCAGCACTTTGTCCACTATAACTTAGCAATGGTTTCTTGTGATCTTGTGTCTCGGCCTGTGAAACTTGTTTAACCAGAGGCATAGCTCCTCTGTCTGCTGTCAAATTGAGAGATTTATGCAACTATTAATTTCACACCCTCTTGTCTTTAAGTAAATAATCAGACAAGATAAAGCAAAATTAACATGGAAAGGACAGAATGATATGATGATGTAAGAGAGGTAATATAAAGTTATGTCAAAGAACTTGTAAAATCTATGGGACTTTACCTATTGTTTAGGAAAACTGTACTGACTATTTTGCAGTATTTTTAAAATGTCATCCCCCTAAACACAGCATGCATGTATTGCATTATTTCATATGTACTTGTATAGAACTACATTTAGTATGTATTTTGACCAATGTATTTCAATATTGCATGCAAATTTCGTCTGTGTGTCAAAATGTTCCACGGGGTGAACTTTACACCCCCATTGAATAATCTTGGACTTCTTCAGGTTTACTTGCTTTGCTAATGCTATGAATCTCGGTACCCTCCAACCCACATCTAACTTAAAGATTACTGCTTCAACACTCACCAATAAGGTTTTTTGGCAGCCAGCTCCGCCAACACACCTGGGGTAGATCAGGCGTGTTACATGTTTAGAACACCATGAATATGTTATGATATGTTAACTCCTATTTATAAAGCACACAGCTACACAGCTCCGCCAACACACCTGGGGTAGATCAGGCGTGTTACATGTTTAGAACACCATGAATATGTTATGATATGTTAACTACTATTTATAAAGCACACAACTACTCCCTGGAGTGTCCCGGCGCTAGAAACAAACATAGGCCATGTAACATAGAGCAAAGCAAACCACTGCTAAATGACTCATAACTGGAAGATCCACGCTTTAAGACTTTTCCTAAAAGTAAAGAAGTCTGGACTCTGTCTGATGGGAAAAGGAAGGCTATTCACAGCCATGAAGCAAATGCATGAAAAGATCTACCCCCTATCTTTGAAAGTAGCACCTTGGGAGTAATAATCAGAGGTTGGGATGAAGATCTCAAGGTGCACTGAGGAAGATAAGATTGGAATCTATCCCTAAGTTTAAGGGGCTCCAATCTTGTGGAAGGCTTTAAAAACCAGAACCAGGGCTTTAAACTGAATTATTTTTCATACCGGAAGCCAATGAAGAGAAGACAGGAGCTGAGTGGTGTGAGTTCTAGGTCCTGTCCGAAAAATGGCTCTAGCCGCTGCGTTCTGGATCACTTGTAGCCGCCCAAAAGATATTCAGGAAGGTCGAGATACAAGGAATTAACATAGTCCAATCTAGACATTATCAAAGCCTGAACCACTGTCTTCCTGTTGAGGATAGAGCGCAAGGGGAGAAAATGTCATAACATTCTCAACAGCCCGAAGCAAACCCCAGCTACCGAATGCACTTGGGCCTTCATAGAGATAGTTTAATGCAACCTAATTCCCAGATTTTTCAAAGTGGAAACGGCAGACACAGGGGGGGACATGTCCTGGGGCCACCATGCATGCCAAGTATCGAGTGGCCGAGGGCCAAAGAAGATAATATCGGACTTCTCGGAGTTACATTTTAGATGGTTAATGCTTAACCAGGAGAAAACTTTGGAGAGACAGGTATTAATTAAGTTGCCATTGAACTCAGCTCCCTTCTCGCAGATGAACAACAGCTTATGACAGTATTTTGGCGCCAAATTTTGTGACGAGAGAGGCGAGGGGGGCCATGTACAAATTAAATAATGTAGGAATCAAAATTGAGCCCTGGGGCACCCCAACATTCATAAGAGGAATCGTCACCGAGAAAGGAGGAGACCAGATGGATTGGGAGCGGTCGGCGAGAAAGGACGCAAACCAACTCAACACCGTGCCTCCAATACCGCTTTCGCTGAGTCTTTGCTGTAATCTAGAATGGAAAAACCACAGTTGATGGACAGAATGCAGAACAATGTCATACATTCACCCCAGTACAGAGATCTGGGCCTAAATAATCATTTTTTTGCACTCCACACCACCCCAGTTCAGACATGGCCATATGCAAATCAGCCTTGACCCTGTGCCTCATGGGAACAGTCCAGCCCGAACTGCCAAGCCATGTCTTTCCTGGACCCGAATCAAGCATCCTAGGACCGGTTTCTGGCTATCAGCTGTCCTTAGCCAGGATAGCTTGTCTCCAGTGGTGTGGAGAGCATGGGACTCACGTCTGAGCATACCCATCCCACTCGGGGTGACAAATGCAAAAACCACAGTTGATGGACAGAATGGGGCATGGTATCGAAGGCTGCGTAGAGGTCCGGTAAAACGAAGACAGCATTACCTCCTCTATCCAATGTAGCTTTAATAGTTTCCTCAACTTTTAACAGAGCCGTTCCGGTGCTGAAATTGGCTCTAAAGCCTGACTGTCTAGAATGCAGCAAATTGTTGGTCTCCACATAATTCGTTAAGACTCCATTTACAAATTTTTCCATGATTTTCGAAAAAGGCAGGAGAGAAACGGGTCTATAATTACAGGTTGCCTCAGGGTCTGCCGTAGGTTTCTTAAGTAGCAGAAGAATTTTAGCGTGTTTCCACGTTTGTGGCATCAGCCCTTCCCGTAAAGCGGTGTTCAAAATAGAATTCACACAGGGGTTGATCACTTCCGCTAATGAAGACAAGATCTTCGCTGGGCAGGGGTCAGAGGGCGAGTCAGATTTCAAAGCTTTCATGAGCACCAAAGAATGCTCCAGGGTGATCACCGGGAACTCCCTAAGGAGCTGGAGCATGTAGCTAAGGGGATCCCTCAACATCCCCCATGTCCGATGACTGGACTACAAATGAATCCTGGATCAATTTAATTTTTTCATAAAAAAAGAGAGCCATTTAATCAGTCCAGTCGCTTGTAGGAACAAACGGTTGGCTTATTGTCGTCGGGAATCTGAAGCTTTTTACGACATTGAAAAGGGTTTTACTTTTATTAGCCAAATCAATTTTAGTTGACAGAAAGAGTTTCTTTCCCTCACATACTTTCTTGTAGTGATTTTTCAAAGCATATAATGCAATAGTTCCTGGCTCTCCCTTAAAAAGTACCTGTAAACCCTATTTCATCGTTTTAACTCCACTTTTTCTAAAACCTCTTTCAGACCCCCATTATGACTCGATAGAGCTTGGCTTGAGTATATATTTACTCTCATTGCACGCTGTAAGTTGCAAATAGATAAACAGAATCCAGCAGCTAGTTTAGAGCTTAGTAAAAGAGAACTGAAGACTAGGTATATGCATGCTATGGAATTTGTTAGAGAGGCGGAAGCCATCCTAAAACATATCGTAAAATCTCATTGTGAAATACCATCTGTAAGGGGCACACAAACATACGTAATACAGGTGCGAAATACACAACACAGATTTTATTTGACAAGGCTTAGGTTTGTCACCTTACAATATTTAATAGCATTCCCCAAACTGGATAAGTGATGCCATACACTCCTAAATTGACCATGCGATGGAACATCTTTTACTATTTCGTAGCTTTTATAGACATCCGGAAATCCATTTTAAAACCTCAGTTTTGATCTAAAATGCTTTTTTATTACAAACATGCTTCTAATTTTATATGCAGTTTGGAAAATCAGGAACTCACAAATGCAGTTATTTTTTACATCCACCAGGTAAAAAGGAGAAGAAAGGTCTATACACACTTGGATGCTCTATTGTATGATACACCAGATGACAATACGTAACAGCGATATTTACATCGGCACTAAGCACTTTATATTGTATGATAATCAATCAATCAATCAATCAGGGAATTTGTAAAGAGCACTACTTACCCGTGAGGATCTCAAGGCGCTGAGGGGAGGGGGTGCTGCTACTGTTTGAAGAGCCAGGTCTTGAGGAGCTTCATGAAGGTGAGCAGGTCCTGGGTCTGCTGCAGATGGGGCGAGGAAGGAGAAGGATCTGCCGCCGGATGTTGCTCGTTGGATGTGAGGGACGGCTGCGAGGGCGAGGCTGGTGAAGTGGAGCTGGCGGGCGGGGGTGTAGAAGGATAGTCTGTTGTTCAGATAGGCTGGTCTGGTGTTGTGGAGTGCTTTGTGTGCATGGGTGAGGAGCTTGAAGGTGATCCTCTTGTTGACGGGGAGCCAGTGCAGGTCTCTTAGGTAGGAGGTGATGCGGCTGTGTCGAGGGATATTGAGGATCAGGCGGGCGGAAGCGTTCTGGATGCGTTGCAGCCGTTGTAGGTGTTTGGTCGGGATTCCTGTGTAGAGTGCATTGCCGTAGTCCAGCCTGCTGCTGACGAGGGCTTGGGTCACCGTTCTTCTGGTTTCGGTCGGGATCCACTTGTCGATCCTGCGAAGCATGCGGAGGGTGTTGTAACATGAGGAGGAGACGGCGTTGACCTGCTTTGACATGGAGAGGGAGGAGTCGAGGATGAATCCTAGGTTGCGTGCCTGGTCCGTGGGTGTCGGTGCTGTTCCCAGTGTGGTCGGCCACCAGGAGTCGTTCCAGGCAGAAGGGGTGGGCCGAGGATCAGTTGTTCCATCTTGTCCAAGTTCAGTTTCAGGCGGCTGCTCCTCATCCACTCTGCGATGGCTTCATTCCCTCGTGGAGGTTGGTTTTGGTGGTGTGAGGGTCCTTGGTGAGGGAGAAGATGAGCTGGGTGTCGTCGGCGTAGGAGCTGATGTTCAAGTCGTGTTGGCGGGCCACTTGTGCGAGGGGGGCCATGTAAACCTTGAACAGGTTCGGGCTGAGGTATGAGCCCTGGGGTACGCCACAGATGATGTCGGTGGCTTCGGATAGGAAGGGTGGGAGGCGGACTCTCTGGGTTCTACTGGAGAGAAAGGATGTGGTCCAGTCCAGGGCCTTCTTCTGGATTCCGGCTTCTTGGAGGCGTGTTCTTAGTGTGCGGTGGCAGACCATGTCGAAGGCGGCTGACAGGTCCAGGAGGATCAGTGTTGAAGTTTCGCCGTTGTCGAGTTGGCACCTGATGTCGTCTGTGGCGGCGATGAGGGCTGTCTCGGTGCTGTGGTTATGTCTGAATCTGGACTGGGATGGGTCTAAGATGTTGTTGTCCTCGAGGTGGCAGGTCAGCTGTGTGTTGGCAATTTTCTCGATGACCTTTGCCGTGAAGGGGAGCAGGGAGATGGGCCAGAAGTTCCTGAGGTCCTTGGGGTCCGCCTTGGGCTTCTTGAGGAGGGCGTTGATTTCGGCGTGCTTCCAGCTTTCCGAGAATGTTGCAGTGACGAAGCAGAGGTTGATGATCTTCTGTAGTTGGGGGGCGATGGTTGCGTCTGCTTTGTTGAAGACATGGTGCGGGCAGGGGTCAAACAGGCATCCTGAGTGGATGGAGTTCATGACCTTGCGTGTCTCGTCGCCGTTTGCGTTGGTCCAGGAGGTTAGCTGATTGGTGCAGGTGAGTTCGGGGTGGGGTCAGTCATGGCCGGGTCAGAGGGGGTGTTGAGACTGTCGTGGATGTCGGCGATCTTGCGATGGAAGAAGGCGGCCAGTGAGTCACACAGATCTTGTGAGGGCAGGATGTCGTTGGTGTTGGTGCTGGGGTTGGAGAGTTCCTTCACTATGTTGAAGAGCTCTTTGCTGTCGTGAGCGTTGTTATCCTGGCGGGTTTTGAAGGAGGATCTCTTGGCTGGTCTGATGAGGTGGTGATGTCTGCGGATGGCGTCCTTGTGGGCTGTGTGGCTGTCTGGTGTGCGGTCGTGGAGCCACTTCTTCTCCAGTTTCCGGCATGTCCGTTTGGAGGTCTGGAGTTCTTCGGTGAACCAGGTGGTTTTCTTGCTGTGGTGGTTGATGGAGGGTTTCTTGAGCGGGGTGAGAGTGTTGGCGCAGTCGTCGATCCACTGTCTGAGGTTACGGGCCTCGGCTTCTGGGTCGGTGGGGTCAGTGGGTGGGTTCTGGGCAAGGGTGGCGGTCAGTTGGTCCTCGGTGATTTTGCTCTAACAGCGGTGGGGTAGCTGTTGGGTGCGGTGGTGCGTAGTTGGTTTCTTGAAGGCGAAGTGGATGCAGTGGTGGTCTGTCCAGTGGAGTTCGGTGGTGTGGTTGAAGGTGACGTGGATGCTCGTGAAGAAGATGGGGTCAAGCGTGGGGCCGGCGGCGTGGGTGGGTTCGGTGACGAGCTGTCTGAGGCCGAGGTTGGTGAGGTTGTCGATCAGGGTGGCGGAGTTGGCGTTGTTGTTGTTTTCGAGGTGGAAATTCAAGTCCCCGAGGATGATGTAGTCCGTGGAGGCGAGTGCGTGGGTGCTGGCGAGGTCGGCGATGGAGTCGCTGAACTGGGTTTGTGGTCCGGGGGGTCGGTAGACGAGTGTTCCTCTGAGGGTGGTGTTGGGGTCGGTGTGGATTCGGAAGTGGAGGTGTTCGGCGGAGTTGAGGGAGTCGTCTGTGAGGGTGTGGACCTGAAGGGTGGTCTTGTGGACGATGGCTATTCCTCCTCCGATTCTGTTGGCGCGATCCCTGCGGGTTATCTTGTAGCCATCCGGGATGGCTATGGTGATGTCCGGTGCCAAGGAGTCTTTACACCAGGTCTCGGTCAGGAAGGCAACATCTGGGGCGGAGGTGTCGAGTAGGTCCCAGAACTCGACGGCGTGTTTGCATGCGGAGCGGGTGTTGAGGAGTATGCAGCGGAGGTGGTTGGGTCCGGTCCTTGCAGGCTAGGTGGTTCTGTCGGAGGTGAAGTTGCAGGTGTGGCAGGAGAAGGGTCTGTGGGTGCGTTTTGGGGTGGCCTGGAAGCAGAGGTGGTCTCGTCCGGTGTTGAAAGCGTAGAGGGTGTTGGCGTCGTACCGGAGTGTGTCGTTGTGGAGTGCGTGGGGTCCAGGGTTCCTGGCGCTGGGTGCGGTCCAGGCTCGGACGGGCGCAGACTGGCTTGCCTTTGGCATTCCTTCGGCGCGCCATCGGCGCTCCCGCTGTGCGCGTCCGGGTGGCGGTTGCCATCAGAGGCGGAGAGGGAGGGAGGCGCAGCTGGGAGGTGGGAGCGGGGGGCGAGGGGGCGTGGCCTCAGGAGGAGGTGGCGGGGAAAAAACAGGGAAACAGAAGGGAAGGGTGGAGTGGGGGGTGTAGAGCAGGCGAAAAATGCGGTAGAGAACAGTGGAAGAAAACAGTAAATTAGCCATTGTTATTCATCATTCAGTAATCAATGATTTGAAATGTAACTTGTTATACCATATTTCAATTAAATACTGTTTTTAATTTAATGAGTATGTATTTTTAAGATATTTTTTCTAAGTCTACAATTGTTTTCTCCGAATAGTATGCTTTTTTATGGTGATTTTATTTACACCGAACAAAGCTGTTTGACTTGACTCCATAGAGAGAATCAAATGCAGGGGTTAGCTTGTTACTCTCACTTGTTTGTTGCAATTTCAAACTAGTCTTAAAAATCAAATGGTGTTTTAGTTTTCCGTCAGCTCTGTCTGTCAAATCACAGTCTAGTCAGATAATGTTTAATGTATATTTATCCTGCAATTCCACTGAGTGTTCACTATACTTTTTCAGTGTCTGCAACGTTGTTCAAGGTGTTTCATTATATATTGTTTAAAACATAAAGTATAATATATAAACCTGAAAAGACTCCTTCTGTTTACAATTGTAGCATCTACTGTGCTTTCCTACACTTCCATTTCACAAATGCTATTGTCTTGTTATATTCCCAGCAAGTTATGAAGCAAAAATTCAATGAATATTGTCACAAATAAGAACATGTGTAAAATGCAATGTTCACGTTTACTTTCATAGTAATTACTTTGGCAATGTACTGCATTTATTCTCCAATTAATTATTCTTCGCTCCATTTTTTTCTTACCTCAGTTAAATCTTCCTGAGATGACTCTGATTAGGTTAGAGGACAGCTATAATTTAATCAATGTCAGGTGCGTCTTTCAGATAAAAATTTAAAGATTGCAAGCAGCTGGGACAAAACAATCTTCGAATCTGTCTGTAACCTCTTTATGTAATCAGTGGACGGCATAGAAACACAAATGGCTAAAGCAGCTGATATCCTAATTGAAAATCCAAAAAGACGTGCTGTTGTTGACAAATTTAATTCAGAAGGAGGACTGCAGCTGGAGCTGGCTTACACTATGGATCAAAGGTGATGCGGGTCATATAGATGACCAGACCTGACACATCTCCTAAATAATCAATTCCTACCATAGTGCACTTAGCCATATTAGCTCTTCATACATTGTTGTGCTGCATTTGCACTTTTTATATTCGCATATATGTCTATTTCAGTAGGAAGCTATTCAAATTGCTTCATACAAACTGGTTTAAGGTTTACTTTATGCAAAAATATGGCATTTGAGAAAAATGACATGATGGGAAATTTTAAAAACACCGTCTATATTCTATTTGATTTCATAATTGATAATACTTTGGCGCTGATAAATTTGACTGAAATATAGTTTTAAGAAAACACTTATGATTTAGCAAAGCACATCATCACGTTACATTAGAAAATAATAGTACCACATGCACAAACTCAACATGATTGCTCCTCTTTGAAACCACACAAACACAACACCTAATGCTTCCCCATTAGGCCAGACTACAAACCCCCAACCCACAAACCATTCAAAACTACCAATGCATTTTTTGAACCAATCATCGGAAGGTGGAAGTGTCTGCAGCGCAAGACTATCTGTCATGAGGCTCTGTAGTTCAATCCATGCATATACGTAGACACTAGTTATGCCATGTTATTAATGATATTAAGCGCACTGCTACCTATAAAGATGACCTAGCACTAGGAGCAAAACTGAATGTGACACAGAAATTAGAATATTATCCATTAGTCAGGCCTTCAAAACTATCCTAAAAAGCAGCATATCCTACGTCCTACATAGCGCTACCCAAAGAGTGATCCACAGTTAGACGTCCACAGCCGAAAAAGCCTTGCCACTGGGCCAAGACTGGTTGAATTTGGGTACAAACAGATGTGATCAATTGCATACTTTATTTCGGACATAGGCAATTAAATTCGCATAAAACAATTGTTTTAAATATACAGTGCATTATTTTGTCGGCAATACACTAAGTATTTATCGATTTGCATAAATACACATCTGAGTCTGATTGCACACAATTAGTACAAATACACTACCAGAGACAAAAACCTGGAACGGTCCGCAATGCCTGAGGGTCAATTTTGTACATAAACATTTGACTAGAATTTTGATTGAAAGTTATCTCAAGTCATATATCAATGGAACAGGGCTACATAGATTTGAACAGTTAGACTCGGCACCTACATCATAAATACTTGTACATCGATTATCCGGTTATAACTGTATGAATATAGCTTAGGTAATGGGGAGTAGCAATAGCTCATCTCTCATAGCACATGTACATATCCATACCCTACAAAGTCCCAAAAAGCCAGATAAATAAAGTGAAAGTGCTAAAGTGCAGTAGGTTGAATCAGTTAATCCTAGGCAATCATATTTATAGATTGATTCAGCCTAGGACTCTAGTGATTGTAATAAACATTGTGGGGCAGATTTATGTCGGACTTGCGCCACGTTTACGCTGCCGTTGCGTGACGCAACGGCGCGGAAACGTGGCGCATCCCTGCGACCTATTTACAACGTGACGCATCTAGGCAGATGCGTCACGTTGTAAAGCCCTGCGCCACATGAAACCTGCGTCAGGTTTCATGTGGGCGTTCTGTCGCAGGGTGGGCGTTCCCTCGTAGGAAAGCCCCGTAAAACTGACGCAGTGAAATCTACAAGATTTCACTGAGTCAGTTTTACGACGCTGCTGGGTCAAATCCTTACGCCTGCTTGAAGCAGGCGTAAGGAGTGACGTACCACGTTATGTATGGGTGGCCTCTGTACATTGCAGGAGTTGCGTCGCACTTGCGACGCTACTCCAGCAATGCGCCGCCCGTACACCACAAGATGCGTCACGCATCTGCCCTTCCTTGCACCATGGTGCGCCGCATTGTAAATGCGGCGCATCTGTGGTTCCGCAAGGAGGGAATTGCGTGACGCATCAGTTCTGGCGCATCCCTGCTGATTTGCAGAGATGCGCCAGAACTCATAAATCTGCCCCTGTATGTGCACATCAACGTAAAATTGCAGCAATAAAAGCAAGAAAGATATGCTTGTAAAACTTGAGTATCCCCCCAATTTGTAAATAAGCTGGAGTTAAAAAAGAATAAAAATACTAATTCTGGCCAAAAATATATCTAAAACTACTCTTTAAGAGAACAAAAGTTCAACCCTGCTTGATTACGTATA
The DNA here is from genome assembly GCF_964261635.1 of Lissotriton helveticus. Classification (NCBI taxonomy): domain Eukaryota; kingdom Metazoa; phylum Chordata; class Amphibia; order Caudata; family Salamandridae; genus Lissotriton; species Lissotriton helveticus. The sequence goes on from NC_136059.1 coordinate 429,810,505, forward strand.
CAATTGATTGCAAGTATGTCCCTACTAAGGGCAAAAGTTATGTAGGGTGATCTGTCACTTTTAAGTGCCCACAGGGATTCTCAAATTTCCTATCGCCCAAATTCTTACGTAACGGACGGATCCATTTACTCTTTTGCCTATTGTAGGCTGTACAGAAAAATAATGCATATGCAATGTTTTATGCCTGATCTAAAGTGCATAGAGTGCAAGTCTCAGTCTCGTAGGTCACATTCATCTTCTATTTTGAGGTATAAGATTTGGAGAATTCCATAATGAAATTTCACATAGAATATCTTCGCAAAAAAGGCTGGACTTCGTCTAGGAAGTCTTCGAATACAGAGGCTGGTTTTATAATGAGAAATTGAGTTGCAAGTTGATCTTAATTTGGGTTGGGATGTTGGGAGTTTGCAACATAGTAGTCCCAGTACAATGGTTTAAGATGTTTCTTTGAGCCAGTTAGTAGTGTTTGAAGCTCGTTCCAGTATGAAGGTAGAGCAAGTTTTATAAACCACGCTTTTACATATAGCAACCGTGGGAGAGTTTAATTCCCATCCAGTTCTAATAGTTCCTTTAGACCATTTCGATAATGGCCCAGTTATTCTGCGGTCCATATTCTTACCCAAAACAGGGTTGATGTTAGCGGTGCGATATGCTCTATCTGTTTAATAGTTAGATCTAGATACATTGGGTTCAGTGGCGCTTCAGCTGGCAACCCTAGGATGCTTTTCATAAGCTTGTTTTCTGTTATAGCAAGGGATTTCACTTTGTCTATACCCCATAATTCAGCTTGATATAATGCAGCAGCCTGAGCCTTATGCCTGTAGATTTCTAAAGCTGCTGTTACTGCCTTGCAAACAGATCTGCTGTACTTATTCAATATTGGTCTAGACTTTTGTATGTGGGTCATCTAATCCTGGTTTATCTAGGGTTCCCATAATAATCTGTTATTTTAAAGTGATGCCCAGCTATTTAAAATTATTGATGTGCTCCAGTTTTGTGATCAGTGGAGAGGAGGATGCAGGCCAGGGCATAGTGGTCAGCAGAAGCAGCAGCCCCTAGGGGGCACCAAGGTGTTGACTCACTCCTCCCTCTGCCACTGCTATTTGGCATATTACAGCTTTTGTATGAAAACAAATGATCTCACAGATCGTTTGTTTGCATGCTGTAATATTACCTTGCTAGGAGAAGAAGGTTCCACTAGATTCCACTAGAAGCCACTCCGGAAAAACACCACCATATCTTGGGATGAGCTCAGTAATCTTAGACCTATATCCTTACTCCCCTTTATGGGTAAAATTACTGAGAAATATGTAAATAGACATCTATCAGGATATACTGAATCGGCCGGAGTGTTAGATCTTTCACAATCCGGCTTTAGGCCCAAACATAATACAGAGACCGCCTTAATGTCAGTCGCAGACGATCTACGTATGTACCAGGATAGGGGCCTCTCCGTTATCTTGGTGCTACTAGATCTGTCTGCGGCGTTCGACACCGTATCCCACTCCATCCTCATGGCCAGGCTAAAGAACATCGGCCTGAGACATGAAGCGCTTGCATGGTTGTGCAGCTTTCTAACTAACCGGACCCAGCAAGTAACTATGGGGAGTTTTCGGTCAGAGGAAGTGGAGATCTCCAAAGGGGTGCCACAGGGCTCATGCCTGAGCCCAACTTTGTTCAACATATACGTGGCACCCCTGGCCAACATCTTGAGAGCATATGGTTTTGTTCCAACATCCTATGCGGATGACACTCAACTCCTCTTTCCTTTTAAAACCCTGACTCCGGAAGTACAAAACTCCTTCTCCCTAGGGATGAAAGCAGTGGCCAGTTGGATGTCTGCCAACTTTTTAAAATGCAATGTGGGAAAGACGGAAGTTATGTTGTTTGGGGAGGTAAAACGACTCTGGACTCCGGACTGGTGGCCGGATGATCTTGGCCCAGTACCGGAGCCTAAACTTACTGTTAAGAACTTAGGAGTACGTTTCGACCAGGAACTGAACCTCAAACAACACACTAATCAGGTCGTGGGATCCTGCTTCCACATCATCGGTATGCTACGTAAAATCTTCCCCCTTCTACCAGACGGGAGTAGAAAGATGCTAGTACAGGCCTTAGTCATGAGTCGCTTAGACTACTGTAATGGCCTGTTGCTAGCAGCTAATGAAGAAGTCATGACCAGACTTCAGGTGGTCCAGAACACGGCTGCCCGTCTGGTCTTGAATGTTCCCCCTCGCACACCTTCAAGGCCCCTCCTGACTAAGCTTCATTGGCTGCCCATCAGACAACGGACAAAATTCAAGGTATGTTGTGTCATTCATAAGTCCTTGAATGGCATGGGACCTGCATATCTGGCAAACAAATTTGTTCCCTATAAACCCTCCCGCTCTCTTAGATCCAGCGAACAAGGTCTTCTACAGGTTCCTAGAGCCAGGAAGGCAAGACAGGGCAGCAAAGCACTCTCAATTGCTGGCCCGTCCCTTTGGAACAGTCTCCCTAACACTCTTAGGCTATGCAAGGACTACTTCCCTTTCAGAAAAATGTTAAAAACATTCCTATTCAGCACCTAGGCAGCTAGCGTAACTCTGACTGTACTGGGGCAGAAGTCAAAGCGCGGAGATACTCCTCCGGGAGTCGATGCCAGCGCGATACAAGCCCGAAATAAAATAAAATAAAAAAATGTATCAGCCGGGGCTGTTACAGCCCAGCCTCACAATACATACCTGACATGTTACGCCAGCATCACTCAGAGCAGCATGTCAAATAATGGAGCTTATGGGTATGTCATTCACATGCCCTCTTGCCGAATAAAGAAAAAAGGTCTACCTCTGTACCTTCAACCCTATTCCAGCATATGATTGGGTGGAAGCGTGTGGGTCTGCCTCTGGCTGCTGCAGACAAATGGTGGAGTTGAAAACCCACAGCTGGCAACAGTCTGTTGCACAAACTCAGTACCCACCCCTGTAAATTGAAATGGATTACTCTATATACTGCTTGATACTTCCCTCCTGAGGCGGAAAGCCGGGAGGTGAAGAGAACTTTTTAAAATTTGTAAATTGCGGAATTTTGTTTCATTATATCTTTGCTTTATTTTAAAATGTGCACATTACCCTACTCACTGCATTCACCGGAGAGCTGGTGTATTTATATTATTGCTGCCCCCCCCGCAGCCGATTTAGGTGCTGCTACGGGGTTCTGACATTACAATAGCCGCCATCTTGGGGGAATTGGAAGGGTAGCGGTTCAGCAGCCTGTTACCTCCCGCCTTCTGATGCGCTTAAAAGGGCATCACTTTATCGCGCCGCATACTGCTCGATACTTCCCTCCTGAGGCGGAAAGCCGGGAGGTGAAGAGAACTTTTTAATATTTGTAAATTGCGGAATTTTGTTTCATTATATCTTTGCTTTATTTTAAAATTTGCACATTACCCTACTCACTGCATTCGCCGGAGAGCTGGTGTATTTATATTATTGCTGGACCCCCGCAGCCGATTTAGGTGCTGCTACGTGGTTCTGACATTACAATAGCCGCCATCTTGGGGGAATTGGAAGGGTAGCGGTTCAGCAGCCTGTTCCCTCCCACCCTCCCTCCGGCCGCGCAGTGGACGGGTGCAGCGGGCGCGCCAACGGCGCACCAAAGGCAAGCCCATCTGCGCCCGTCCGCGACCTTTCCGCGGCCGGGGCCACAGATGCTGCCAGTTTCGGCACTTTGGACACCATTTCATACAGTTCTCCCTTAGGTCTAAGGAGTGTGCCTACTTTCACTCCATTCCACCAGATCTTTCTATCAAGTCTTACCTTTGCAAAGCCTGTGGCCCCAAACTAGAGGGAGGTAGTCCAGCACGTCAATGCCCAGTATTAATGTTCCCTGCCTTGTCCCATACCAACCAACAGGTCCTAACTCTCAAGGCGGGACTCGTTAACTGTCGCTCTCTTGTGAAACATTCTTTAGATATTTTCCGACTCTCATTGATAACAAATGGGATCTACTCTTCTTAACGGAAACCTGGTTGGGAGATGAGACTAATCCCGCATTTTGCCTAGCCATTCCAACAGGTTACAACATTCTGTGTGTCAATCGGCAAAGTAATAACAAGGGAGGAGGAGTTGCTATCATTTATAGATCACACTGGACGATCTCATCCTTCCCCTATGATCAAATTGAATCCATCGAAGCTCTGCCCTTCTCTATAAAACTTACTCCAAACATTACGTGTTCGGGCCTGTTGGTATACCGACCCCCAAAATCCAGCATATCCTATTTATCTTCCCTTTTGGACTTCGTGCACCAGGCCAGCTCCCGTTACGCAAACTTCACCCTGCTTGGAGATTTTAATCTCCATGTGGAGGACATGTCTGATACAGTAAGTAATAACTTTATATCAACCTTGACTGATTGTGGACTAAATCAGCTGATCACCTCTCCTACTCACAAGGCGGGTCACACAATGGACTTTATTTGTTCCAATCTTTTGGACATCACAATCAGTGAGCCCAGCCCGGTGATCTGTTCTGATCACTATTTCATTCCCTTTTCCATCCTCTTGTACCAACAGGACAGACCAAGGGTACTGGCCAAGGAGGTTGGCAGAAACTGGAGCAAGATCTCCCTGGACAGTGTGGTAGATCATCTCCCCTCTTCTGCCCCTCCAGGAGCTTTAGATCTGGATTCACGCCTGGCCAATTTTAACAACTGGGTATCTACGGCTATTGATTCCATTGCCCCCCTTCGGCCTATAAAAACTTACCGATCAGCTCCCGCCGCACCTTGGTATTCTGATGATCTTCGCAAATGTAAATCTGCCTGTAAACTTTTGGAATGCAGCTGGAGACATTCTTACTCCGCGGATAGTAAATCTAAATACAGAGACGCCCTCAAAGACTATCGGAAAAAGATCATAAACCACAAACGTTGTTACCTTGCGGAGAAGATTAATATGGCGCAAGGCTCCGCTAGGGAGATTTTTAACACGGTCAAAACTTTCACTGACCCTCAGGGCCTTAATCGCCAATCCCCAGTGTCGCAATCTCTCTGCACTCGACTCTCCGATTACTTTGAGGAGAAAATAGCATCTATATATGATTCTTTCCCCATTATTGATAGCCACGCAAATGGGGAAAAAGCACTTGTCCAAAAAGCCCTAGCTCCAGTCTTCTCAGAATTTGAGGAGATCTCTGAAGACCGCTCTCTTTTAGAGCTCCTTAAGTACAAGTCAGGATCTCCTTGTGACCCCTGGCTGGCCAAGCAATATAAATCTCTTGCACCACTCCTTAATCCCATTCTTAATAGCATCTGGAATGATTCTCTCAGTACGGGCATATACCCGGAATCTTGGAAAGACGCCCGACTGGTTCCCATTTTGAAAAAGGCAAGCACCGACCCTGACAACCCGGCTAATTACAGGCCCATTTCCTTACTTCCTGCCCCGGCCAAGATCCTTGAAAAACTGGCGCATCAGCAACTTGCCGTATTTATAGAAACTCACAGACTGTTCCATGACTCCCAACACGGATTTCGATCCGTTTACAGCACCGAGTCGGCCCTGATAGAGATGGCCGATTCTGTACGTTGGACATTGGACAGGGGTTCAAGGGCGGTGTTGGTGCTGCTGGATCTTTCCGCAGCATTGAACACCGTCTCTCACCCTGTCCTGTTGGACCGTCTTCGTGCAATATGCATCCAGGGTAGGGCTCTTAACTGGATTTCTTCCTTTTTGTACAATCGTACACAAGCAGTGTTTATGCCACCTTATACCTCCACAAGCAGTCCGCTCAAATGGGGTGTTCCCCAAGGATCTTCATTGAGTCCTCTTCTTTTCAATTTTTATTTTCCCCCCCTGGCCGAGTTAATTTCCCAGACAGGAATAAAGGTGACTTCTTATGCTGACAACATACAGCTTCTGTTTTCATACAATGATCCCACCCTGACCCCTTTTGACCCTTTGAAAGACTGTCCCCGTGACATAGCTTGCTGGATGGATAACAACTTCCTGAGATTGAACGCAGGAAAAACCGAGGTTCTCTTTTTCCATCAACCTTCCCCTTTGGACTCGAGCCTCTGGTGGCCAGTTGATCTGAGCTTGGCCCCCCCACCCAAGGAATCAGTAAGAAACCTTGGGGTCAGATGGGACACCAGTCTCTCTTTCCACAGCCAAGTTCATGCAGTTTCCGCCGCCTGCTTTTCTAAAATCAGGATGATTAAAAAATTGATCAATTATCTTCCCAGCAATACCAGGAAAACAATTGTCCAGGCATTAATTACTTCACACCTGGACTATGCCAACGGTCTCTATCTCGGACTTGCTTCTGGTCTGTGCAACAGACTACAAATAGTTCAAAATGCCGCAGTACGGCTAGTCTGTGGCATCTCCCACCGAGAGCATATATCGCCTCATCGGTGGAGACTGCATTGGCTGCCAGTCCATAAAAGGGCAGAGTTCAAAGCTTTGACTCTGGCTCATCAGGCAATAAAATGACACGGATCTGCTTATCTCTCATCCTGTCTCCGTCCCTATAGCAATGCCAGATCCCTTCGATCCAACTTTAAATTTCTGCTGACCACCCCCAGATTTAAAAAAGCTCGCTCTGGGGAAGAACTTTTCAAGTGTGCGCCTCCTCTCATTGGAACAAACTTCCCATCTTCCTCCGTCAGATCCAGGATGAATTACCGTTCCGCAAAGCGCTGAAAGCATTTCTCTTCTGCTAAAGGGACAAGACCTAGTATTCTGAGCATGAGCGCCGGGACACCCCATTGGGGTAGCTGCGCGCTATATAAAACACACAAATAATATATGGTGAACGTAACTGTAGTGACGAGGCCTTATTCCAAGAAGAATAGAACAGAATGCTATTTTGCGTTAAACAGAGAGGTTACCCAAAGTGGGTACTTAACAAGGCTGTGCAAAGGATCACTAGTAGATTGAATTGAATTGAATTGAATGCTTGTAGATCACACTACCACTTCCAGAGGAGCATCCTGGTGCTATTCGGAAACAATGCTACTCAACAACACCTGCCAGATCAGACCTAAGAAGCTACTACTTGAAAGGATTAGAAAATAACATAATGTATCAGGGCTGCAAAGAGCCACATCTTTAACTGCTTTCTGAAAGTTGCTTCGGAATCAATAAATCTCAAAGGAGAAGGAAGTTGGTTCCAGACCTTAGTGCCTAGTGCTGTCAAGGATTTAGCTCCTCTGGTTCTGAGTCTGAAAGAGACCGCTTTGAGAAAGTTTGCATGGGAGAATCTCATGGTTCTGTAAGTGTTGTAGTGAGTACATTTGACCCATAGATATCTCTGTCCCATAGATTTGTAAGCTTTGAAGGTCAACAGGAGGATTTTAAAAAACACCCTCTTATGTACTGCCAGCCAATGTAGAGCTTTCAAAGCTGCTGAGGCCGATGATCATCTGGGAAGTTTTAATTTCAGTCTTGCGGCCCCGTGAAACACCATTTTGAGTATCTGGGCAGGCTGTTTAGTGGATTGTTACAGTAGTTCAGTCTGGAAGTTATTAGTGCACAAGCAACTTTCTTTCTGGCCAACAGTGGGAGATAACCAAAAACCTTTCTCAGCGATTTCATTAAATTGAAACAGATGCCAGCAACTACCAGGGCCTGATGGAAAGACAAGGAGACGTCAAATTTTACTCCCAGAATCCATATAACCTTGAGAGTGGCAGGTTGGGGGTGCCAAGTCTCGCCACCACTTTGCTGGGGTAAATAGATTGGACTAGCCAAGCAGCATGATATGTTTTTCGTAGGTATTACATTTTAGATGGTTATCTTGCATGCACTGAATAACTGTGGTGAGACAACTCCAACCCGCAGGTGCTCAGTGATAAGATCAGCTGTGGGTCATCCACATAGGAGGTAGTATCTATTCCAAAGGAGGTAATCAGAGAGATCAGAGGGGTCATGTAAATTTTAAAGAAAACTGCGCTCAAAGATAAGCCTTGAGGGACCCCTGAAGTCACTACTGTTTCTGCAGATGAAAAAGGTTCCAGCATTACTGTTTGTTTACGATCTGGAAGGAACAATTGTATCCAAGAAAAGCCAAGTCCAGAGACCCTTGAAGGATTCAGAATAAATTATCGGGCTATACTTACCAATAGCCCATATATCAATAACCATTATAATAATTCAGTCGGCAATGGAGAAGGTTCAATCGTTTATTCTTCAAATGCAAGCCCTGACAGGGGAGCCTCAGTCTACACGACCCTCGGAGGTGCACAGAGGAGACTGATTACATGTTCAAAATACAAAGCATATATACGTTTCATGTGTTTAAGATGACACCCTACAAGGAAAAACACAACTTGTCAGTAAGCCAAGAGGAATACCCATACAAGGCACAATTGATTGCTTTTAGCCTAGGCCTAAGCTATTGCGGATGAAATTGCAAAAAACACAGTTGATGGACAGAATGTAGAACAATGTCATACATTCACCCCAGTACAAGGATCTGGGCCTAAATCCATCGTTTTTTTGCACTCCACACCACCCTGGTTAGACACTGGCTATATGAAAATCAGCTCTGACCCTGTGCCTCATGGGAACAGTCCAGTCCTAACTACCAAGCCATGTCTTTCCCAGACCGGAATCAAGCATCCAAGGACCGGTTTCTGGCTATCAGCCTTCATCAGCCTGGATAGCTTGACTCCAGTGGTGTGGAGAGCCTGGGACTCACGTCTGAGCATCCCCAGCACACTCGGGGTGAAATTGCAAAAAACACAGTTGATGGACAGAATGTAGAACAATGTCATACATTCACCCCAGTACAAGGATCTGGGCCTAAATCCATCGTTTTTTTGCACTCCACACCACCCTGGGTTAGACACTGGCTATATGCAAATCAGCTCTGACCCTGTGCCTCATGGGAACAGTCCAGTCCGAAATACCAAGCCATGTCTTTCCCAGACCGGAATCAAGCATCCAAGGACCGGTTTCTGGCTATCAGGCTTCATCAGCCTGGATAGCTTGACTCCAGTGGTGTGGAGAGCCTGGGACTCACGTCTGAGCATCCCCAGCACACTCGGGGTGAAATTGCAAAAAACACAGTTGATGGACAGAATGTAGAACAATGTCATACATTCACCCCAGTACAAGGATCTGGGCCTAAATCCATCGTTTTTTTGCACTCCACACCACCCTGGGTTAGACACTGGCTATATGCAAATCAGCTCTGACCCTGTGCCTCATGGGAACAGTCCAGTCCGAACTACCAAGCCATGTCTTTCCCAGACCGGAATCAAGCATCCAAGGACCGGTTTCTGGCTATCAGCCTTCATCAGAATGGATAGCTTGACTCCAGTGGTGTGGAGAGCCTGGGACTCACGTCTGAGCATCCCCAGCACACTCGGGGTGAAATTGCAAAAAACACAGTTGATGGACAGAATGTAGAACAATGTCATACATTCACCCCAGTACAAGGATCTGGGCCTAAATCCGTCGTTTTTTTGCACTCCACACCACCCTGGGTTAGACACTGGCTATATGCAAATCAGCTCTGACCCTGTGCCTCATGGGAACAGTCCAGTCCGAACTACCAAGCCATGTCTTTCCCAGACCGGAATCAAGCATCCAAGGACCGGTTTGTGGCTATGAGCCTTCATCAGCCTGGATAGCTTGACTCCAGTGGTGTGGAGAGCCTGGGACTCACGTCTGAGCATCCCCAGCACACTCGGGGTGAAATTGCAAAAAACACAGTTGATGGACAGAATGTAGAACAATGTCATACATTCACCCCTAGTACAAGGATCTGGGCCTAAATCCATTGTTTTTTTGCACTCCACACCACCCTGGGTTAGACACTGGCTATATGCAAATCAGCTCTGACCCTGTGCCTCATGGGAACAGTCCAGTCCGAACTACGAAGCCATGTCTTTCCCAGACCGGAATCAAGCATCCAAGGACCGGTTTCTGGCTATCAGCCTTCATCAGCCTGGATAGCTTGACTCCAGTGGTGTGGAGAGCCTGGGACTCACGTCTGAGCATCCCCAGCACACTCGGGGTGAAATTGCAAAAAACACAGTTGATGGACAGAATGTAGAACAATGTCATACATTCACCCCAGTACAAGGATCTGGGCCTAAATCCATCGTTTTTTTGCACTCCACACCACCCTGGGTTAGACACTGGCTATATGCAAATCAGCTCTGACCCTGTGCCTCATGGGAACAGTCCAGTCCGAACTACCAAGCCATGCCTTTCCCAGACCGGAATCAAGCATCCAAGGACCGGTGTCTGGCTATCAGCCTTCATCAGCCTGGATAGCTTGACTCCAGTGGTGGGGAGAGCCTGGGACTCACGTCTGAGCATCCCCAGCACACTCGGGATGAAATTGCAAAAAACACAGTTGATGGACAGAATGTAGAACAATGTCATACATTCACCCCAGTACAAGGATCTGGGCCTAAATCCGTCGTTTTTTTGCACTCCACACCACCCTGGGTTAGACACTGGCTATATGCAAATCAGCTCTGACCCTGTGCCTATGGGAACAGTCCAGTCCGAACTACCAAGCCATGTCTTTCCCAGACCGGAATCAAGCATCCAAGGACCGGTTTCTGGCTATCAGCCTTCATCAGCCTGGATAGCTTGACTCCAGTGGTGTGGAGAGCCTGGGACTCACGTCTGTGCATCCCCAGCACACTCGGGGTGAAATTGCAAAAACACAGTTGATGGACAGAATGTAGAACAATGTCATACATTCACCCCAGTACAAGGATCTGGGCCTAAATCCATCGTTTTTTTGCACTCCACACCACCCTGGGTTAGACACTGGCTATATGCAAATCAGCTCTGACCCTGTGCCTCATGGGAACAGTCCAGTCCGAACTACCAAGCCATGTCTTTCCCAGACCGGAATCAAGCATCCAAGGACCGGTTTCTGGCTATCAGCCTTCATCAGCCTGGATAGCTTGACTCCAGTGGTGTGGAGAGCCTGGGACTCACGTCTGAGCATCCCCAGCACACTCGGGGTGAAATTGCAAAAAACACAGTTGATGGACAGAATGTAGAACAATGTCATACATTCACCCCAGTACAAGGATCTGGGCCTAAATCCATCGTTTTTTTGCACTCCACACCACCCTGGGTTAGACACTGGCTATATGCAAATCAGCTCTGACCCTGTGCCTCATGGGAACAGTCCAGTCCGAACTACCAAGCCATGTCTTTACCAGACCGGAAACAAGCATCCAAGGACCGGTTTCTGGCTATCAGCCTTCATCAGCCTGGATAGCTTGACTCCAGTGGTGTGGAGAGCCTGGGACTCACGTCTGAGCATCCCCAGCACACTCGGGGTGAAATTGCAAAAAACACAGTTGATGGACAGAATGTAGAACAATGTCATACATTCACCCCAGTACAAGGATCTGTGCCTAAATCCATCGTTTTTTTGCACTCCACACCACCCTGGGTTAGACACTGGCTATATGCAAATCAGCTCTGACCCTGTGCCTCATGGGAACAGTCCAGTCCGAACTACCAAGCCATGTCTTTCCCAGACCGGAATCAAGCATCCAAGGACCGGTTTCTGGCTATCAGCCTTCATCAGCCTGGATAGCTTGACTCCAGTGGTGTGGAGAGCCTGGGACTCACGTCTGAGCATCCCCAGCACACTCGGGGTGAAATTGCAAAAAACACAGTTGATGGACAGAATGTAGAACAATGTCATACATTCACCCCAGTACAAGGATCTGGGCCTAAATCCATCGTTTTTTTGCACTCCACACCACCCTGGGTTAGACACTGGCTATATGCAAATCAGCTCTGACCCTGTGCCTATGGGAACAGTCCAGTCCGAACTACCAAGCCATGTCTTTCCCAGACCGGAATCAAGCATCCAAGGACGGGTTTCTGGCTATCAGCCTTCATCAGCCTGGATAGCTTGACTCCAGTGGCGTGGAGAGCCTGGGACTCACGTCTGAGCATCCCCAGCACACTCGGGGTGAAATTGCAAATACACAGTTGATGGACAGAATGTAGAACAATGTCATACATTCACCCCAGTACAAGGATCTGGGCCTAAATCCATCATTTTTTTGCACTCCACACCACCCTGGGTTAGACACTGGCTATATGCAAATCAGCTCTGACCCTGTGCCTCATGGGAACAGTCCAGTCCGAACTACCAAGCCATGTCTTTCCCAGACCGGAATCAAGCATCCAAGGACCGGTTTCTGGCTATCAGCCTTCATCAGCCTGGATAGCTTGACTCCAGTGGTGTGGAGAGCCTGGGACTCACGTCTGAGCATCCCCAGCACACTCGGGGTGAAATTGCAAAAAACACAGTTGATGGACAGAATGTAGAACAATGTCATACATTCACCCCAGTACAAGGATCTGGGCCTAAATCCATCGTTTTTTTGCACTCCACACCACCCTGGGTTAGACACTGGCTATATGCAAATCAGCTCTGACCCTGTGCCTCATGGGAACAGTCCAGTTCGAACTACCAAGCCATGTCTTTACCAGACTGGAAACAAGCATCCAAGGACCGGTTTCTGGCTATCAGCCTTCATCAGCCTGGATAGCTTGACTCCAGTGGTGTGGAGAGCCTGCGACTCACGTCTGAGCATCCCCAGCACACTCGGGGTGAAATTGCAAAAAACACAGTTGATGGACAGAATGTAGAACAATGTCATACATTCACCCCAGTACGAGGATCTGGGCCTAAATCCATCGTTTTTTTGCACTCCACACCACCCTGGGTTAGACACTGGCTATATGCAAATCAGCTCTGACCCTGTGCCTCATGGGAACAGTCCAGTCCGAACTACCAAGCCATGTCTTTCCCAGACCGGAATCAAGCATCCTAGGACCGGTTTCTGGCTATCAGCCTTCATCAGCCTGGATAGCTTGACTCCAGTGGTGTGGAGAGCCTGGGACTCACGTCTGAGCATCCCCAGCACACTCGGGGTGAAATTGCAAAAAACACAGTTGATGGACAGAATGTAGAACAATGTCATACATTCACCCCAGTACAAGGATCTGGGCCTAAATCCATCGGTTTTTTGCACTCCACACCACCCTGGGTTAGACACTGGCTATATGCAAATCAGCTCTGACCCTGTGCCTCATGGGAACAGTCCAGTCTGAACTACCAAGCCATGTCTTTCCCAGACCGGAATCAAGCATCCAAGGACCGGTTTCTGGCTATCAGCCTTCATCAGCCTGGATAGCTTGACTCCAGTGGTGTGGAGAGCCTGGGACTCACGTCTGAGCATCCCCAGCACACTCGGGGTGAAATTGCAAAAAACACAGTTGATGGACAGAATGTAGAACAATGTCATACATTCACCCCAGTACAAGGATCTGGGCCTAAATCCATCGTTTTTTTGCACTCCACACCACCCTGGGTTAGACACTGGCTATATGCAAATCAGCTCTGACCCTATGCCTATGGGAACAGTCCAGTCCGAACTACCAAGCCATGTCTTTCCCAGACCGGAATCAAGCATCCAAGGACGGGTTTCTGGCTATCAGCTTTCATCAGCCTGGATAGCTTGACTCCAGTGGTGTGGAGAGCCTGGGACTCACGTCTGAGCATCCCCAGCACACTCGGGGTGAAATTGCAAAAACACAGTTGATGGACAGAATGTAGAACAATGTCATACATTCACCCCAGTACAAGGATCTGGGACTAAATCCATCGTTTTTTTGCACTCCACACCACCCTGGGTTAGACACTGGCTATATGCAAATCAGCTCTGACCCTGTGCCTCATGGGAACAGTCCAGTCCGAACTACCAAGCCATGTCTTTCCCAGACCGGAATCAAGCATCCAAGGACCGGTTTCTGGCTATCAGCCTTCATCAGCCTGGATAGCTTGACTCCAGTGGTGTGGAGAGCCTGGGACTCACGTCTGAGCATCCCCAGCACACTCGGGGTGAAATTGCAAAAAACACAGTTGATGGACAGAATGTAGAACAATGTCATACATTCACCCCAGTACAAGGATCTGGGCCTAAATCCATCGTTTTTTTGCACTCCACACCACCCTGGGTTAGACACTGGCTATATGCAAATCAGCTCTGACCCTGTGCCTCATGGGAACAGTCCAGTCCGAACTACCAAGCCATGTCTTTACCAGACCGGAAACAAGCATCCAAGGACCGGTTTCTGGCTATCAGCCTTCATCAGCCTGGATAGCTTGACTCCAGTGGTGTGGAGAGCCTGCGACTCACGTCTGAGCATCCCCAGCACACTCGGGGTGAAATTGCAAAAAACACAGTTGATGGACAGAATGTAGAACAATGTCATACATTCACCCCAGTACAAGGATCTGGGCCTAAATCCATCGTTTTTTTGCACTCCACACCACCCTGGGTTAGACACTGGCTATATGCAAATCAGCTCTGACCCTGTGCCTCATGGGAACAGTCCAGTCCGAACTACCAAGCCATGTCTTTCCCAGACCGGAATCAAGCATCCAAGGACCGGTTTCTGGCTATCAGCCTTCATCAGCCTGGATAGCTTGACCCCAGTGGTGTGGAGAGCCTGGGACTCACGTCTGAGCATCCCCAGCACACTCGGGGTGAAATTGCAAAAAACACAGTTGATGGACAGAATGTAGAACAATGTCATACATTCACCCCAGTACAAGGATCTGGGCCTAAATCCATCGGTTTTTTGCACTCCACACCACCCTGGGTTAGACACTGGCTATATGCAAATCAGCTCTGACCCTGTGCCTCATGGGAACAGTCCAGTCCGAACTACCAAGCCATGTCTTTCCCAGACCGGAATCAAGCATCCAAGGACCGGTTTCTGGCTATCAGCCTTCATCAGCCTGGATAGCTTGACTCCAGTGGTGTGGAGAGCCTGGGACTCACGTCTGAGCATCCCCAGCACACTCGGGGTGAAATTGCAAAAAACACAGTTGATGGACAGAATGTAGAACAATGTCATACATTCACCCCAGTACAAGGATCTGGGCCTAAATCCATCGTTTTTTTGCACTCCACACCACCCTGGGTTAGACACTGGCTATATGCAAATCAGCTCTGACCCTGTGCCTATGGGAACAGTCCAGTCCGAACTACCAAGCCATGTCTTTCCCAGACCGGAATCAAGCATCCAAGGACGGGTTTCTGGCTATCAGCCTTCATCAGCCTGGATAGCTTGACTCCAGTGGTGTGGAGAGCCTGGGACTCACGTCTGAGCATCCCCAGCACACTCGGGGTGAAATTGCAAAAACACAGTTGATGGACAGAATGTAGAACAATGTCATACATTCACCCCAGTACAAGGATCTGGGCCTAAATCCATCGTTTTTTTGCACTCCACACCACCCTGGGTTAGACACTGGCTATATGCAAATCAGCTCTGACCCTGTGCCTCATGGGAACAGTCCAGTCCGAACTACCAAGCCATGTCTTTCCCAGACCGGAATCAAGCATCCAAGGACCGGTTTCTGGCTATCAGCCTTCATCAGCCTGGATAGCTTGACTCCAGTGGTGTGGAGAGCCTGGGACTCACGTCTGAGCATCCCCAGCACACTCGGGGTGAAATTGCAAAAAACACAGTTGATGGACAGAATGTAGAACAATGTCATACATTCACCCCAGTACAAGGATCTGGGCCTAAATCCATCGTTTTTTTGCACTCCACACCACCCTGGGTTAGACACTGGCTATATGCAAATCAGCTCTGACCCTGTGCCTCATGGGAACAGTCCAGTCCGAACTACCAAGCCATGTCTTTACCAGACCGGAAACAAGCATCCAAGGACCGGTTTCTGGCTATCAGCCTTCATCAGCCTGGATAGCTTGACTCCAGTGGTGTGGAGAGCCTGCGACTCACGTCTGAGCATCCCCAGCACACTCGGGGTGAAATTGCAAAAAACACAGTTGATGGACAGAATGTAGAACAATGTCATACATTCACCCCAGTACAAGGATCTGGGCCTAAATCCATCGTTTTTATGCACTCCACACCACCCTGGGTTAGACACTGGCTATATGCAAATCAGCTCTGACCCTGTGCCTCATGGGAACAGTCCAGTCCGAACTACCAAGCCATGTCTTTCCCAGACCGGAATCAAGCATCCAAGGACCGGTTTCTGGCTATCAGCCTTCATCAGCCTGGATAGCTTGACTCCAGTGGTGTGGAGAGCCTGGGACTCACGTCTGAGCATCCCCAGCACACTCGGGGTGAAATTGCAAAAAACACAGTTGATGGACAGAATGTAGAACAATGTCATACATTCACCCCAGTACAAGGATCTGGGCCTAAATCCATCGGTTTTTTGCACTCCACACCACCCTGGGTTAGACACTGGCTATATGCAAATCAGCTCTGACCCTGTGCCTCATGGGAACAGTCCAGTCCGAACTACCAAGCCATGTCTTTACCAGACCGGAAACAAGCATCCAAGGACCGGTTTCTGGCTATCAGCCTTCATCAGCCTGGATAGCTTGACTCCAGTGGTGTGGAGAGCCTGGGACTCACGTCTGAGCATCCCCAGCACACTCGGGGTGAAATTGCAAAAAACACAGTTGATTGACAGAATGTAGAACAATGTCATACATTCACCCCAGTACAAGGATCTGGGCCTAAATCCATCGTTTTTTTGCACTCCACACCACCCTGGGTTAGACACTGGCTATATGCAAATCAGCTCTGACCCTGTGCCTCATGGGAACAGTCCAGTCCGAACTACCAAGCCATGTCTTTCCCAGACCGGAATCAAACATCCAAGGACCGGTTTCTGGCTATCAGCCTTCATCAGCCTGGATAGCTTGACTCCAGTGGTGTGGAGAGCCTGGGACTCACGTCTGAGCATCCCCAGCACACTCGGGGTAAAATTGCAAAAAACACAGTTGATGGACAGAATGTAGAACAATGTCATACATTCACCCCAGTACAAGTATCTGGGCCTAAATCCATCGTTTTTTTGCACTCCACACCACCCTGGGTTAGACACTGGCTATATGCAAATCCGCTCTGACCCTGTGCCTCATAGGAACAGTCCAGTCCGAACAACCAAGCCATGTCTTTCCCAGACCGGAATCAAGCATCCAAGGACCGGTTTCTGGCTATCAGCCTTCATCAGCCTCGATAGCTTGACTCCAGTGGTGTGGAGAGCCTGGGACTCACGTCTGAGCATCCCCAGCACACTCGGGGTGAAATTGCAAAAAACACAGTTGATGGACAGAATGTAGAACAATGTCATACATTCACCCCAGTACAAGGATCTGGGCCTAAATCCATCGTTATTTTGCACTCCACACCACCCTGGGTTAGACACTGGCTATATGCAAATCAGCTCTGACCCTGTGCCTCATGGGAACAGTCCAGTCCGAACTACCAAGCCATGTCTTTCCCTGACCGGAATCAAGCATCCAAGGACCGGTTTCTGGCTATCAGCCTTCATCAGCCTGGATAGCTTGACTCCAGTGGTGTGAAGAGCCTGGGACTCACGTCTGAGCATCCCCAGCACACTCGGGGTGAAATTGCAAAAAACACAGCTGATGGACAGAATGTAGAACAATGTCATACATTCACCCCAGTACAAGGATCTGGGCCTAAATCCATCGTTTTTTTGCACTCCACACCACCCTGGGTTAGACACTGGCTATATGCAAATCAGCTCTGACCCTGTGCCTCATGGGAACAGTCCAGTCCGAACTACCAAGCCATGTCTTTACCATACCGGAAACAAGCATCCAAGGACCGGTTTCTGGCTATCAGCCTTCATCAGCCTGGATAGCTTGACTCCAGTGGTGTGGAGAGCCTGGGACTCACGTCTGAGCATCCCCAGCACACTCGGGTGAAATTGCAAAAAACACAGTTGACGGACAGAATGTAGAACAATGTCATACATTCACCCCAGTACAAGGATCTGGGCCTAAATCCATTGTTTTTTTGCACTCCACACCACCCTGGGTTAGACACTGGCTATATGCAAATCAGCTCTGACCCTGTGCCTCATGGGAACAGTCCAGTCCGAACTACCAAGCCATGTCTTTCCCAGACCGGAATCAAGCATCCAAGGACCGGTTTCTGGCTATCAGCCTTCATCAGCCTGGATAGCTTGACTCCAGTGGTGTGGAGAGCCTGGGACTCACGTCTGAGCATCCCCAGCACACTCGGGGTGAAATTGCAAAAAACACAGCTGATGGACAGAATGTAGAACAATGTCATACATTCACCCCAGTACAAGGATCTGGGCCTAAATCCATCGTTTTTTTGCACTCCACACCACCCTGGGTTAGACACTGGCTATATGCAAATCAGCTCTGACCCTGTGCCTCATGGGAACAGTCCAGTCCGAACTACCAAGCCATGTCTTTACCATACCGGAAACAAGCATCCAAGGACCGGTTTCTGGCTATCAGCCTTCATCAGCCTGGATAGCTTGACTCCAGTGGTGTGGAGAGCCTGGGACTCACGTCTGAGCATCCCCAGCACACTCGGGGTGAAATTGCAAAAAACACAGTTGACGGACAGAATGTAGAACAGTGTCATACATTCACCCCAGTACAAGGATCTGGGCCTAAATCCATCGTTTTTTTGCACTCCACACCACCCTGGGTTAGACACTGGCTATATGCAAATCAGCTCTGACCCTGTGCCTCAAGGGAACAGTCCAGTCCGAACTACCAAGCCATGTCTTTACCAGACCGGAAACAAGCATCCAAGGACCGGTTTCTGGCTATCAGCCTTCATCAGCCTGGATAGCTTGACTCCAGTGGTGTGGAGAGCCTGGGACTCACGTCTGAGCATCCCCAGCACACTCGGGGTGAAATTGCAAAAAACACAGTTGATGGACAGAATGTAGAACAATGTCATACATTCACTCCAGTACAAGGATCTGGGCCTAAATCCATCGTTTTTTTGCACTCCACACCACCCTGGGTTAGACACTGGCTATATGCAAATCAGCTCTGACCCTGTGCCTCATGGGAACAGTCCAGTCCGAACTACCAAGCCATGTCTTTCCCAGACCGGAATCAAGCCTCCAAGGACCGGTTTCTGGCTATCAGCCTTCATCAGCCTGGATAGCTTGACTCCAGTGGAGTGGAGAGCCTGGGACTCACGTCTGAGCATCCCCAGCACACTCGGGGTGAAATTGCAAAAAACACAGTTGATGGACAGAATGTAGAACAATGTCATACATTCACCCCAGTACAAGGATCTGGGCCTAAATCCATCGTTTTTTTGCACTCCACACCACCCTGGGTTAGACACTGGCTAAATGCAAATGAGCTCTGACCCTGTGCCTCATGGGAACAGTCCAGTCCGAACTACCAAGCCATGTCTTTCCCAGACCGGAATCAAGCATCCAAGGACCGGTTTCTGGCTATCAGCCTTCAACAGCCTGGATAGCTTGACTGCAGTGGTGTGGAGAGCCTGGGACTCACGTCTCAGCATCCCCAGCACACTCGGGGTGAAATTGCAAAAAACACAGTTGATGGACAGAATGTAGAACAATGTCATACATTCACCCCAGTACAAGGATCTGGGCCTACATCCATCATTTTTTTGCACCCCACACCACCCTGGGTTAGACACTGGCTATATGCAAATCAGCTCTGACCCTGTGCCTATGGGAACAGTCCAGTCCGAACTACCAAGCCATGTCTTTCCCAGACTGGAATCAAGCATCCAAGGACCGGTTTCTGGCTATCAGCCTTCATCAGCCTGGATAGCTTGACTCCAGTGGTGTGGAGAGCCTGGGACTCACGTCTGAGCATACCCAGCCCACTCGGGGTGAAAATTGCAAAAAACACAGTTGATGGACAGAATGTAGAACAATGTCATACATTCACCCCAGTACAAAGATCTGGGCCTAAATCCATCGTTTTTTTGCACTCCACACCACCCTGGGTTAGACACTGGCTATATGCATATCAGCTCTGACCCTGTGCCTCATGGGAACAGTCCAGTCCGAACTACCAAGCCATGTCTTTCCCAGACCGGAATCAAGCATCCAAGGACCGGTTTCTGGCTTTCAGCCTTCATCAGCCTGGATAGCTTGACTCCAGTGGTGTGGAGAGCCTGGGACTCACGTCTGAGCATCCCCAGCACACTTGGGGTGAAATTGCAAAAAACACAGTTGATGGACAGAATGTAGAACAATGTCATACATTCACCCCAGTACAAGGATCTGGGCCTAAATCCATAGTTTTTTTGCACTCCACACCACCCTGGGTTAGACACTGGCTATATGCAAATCAGCTCTGACCCTGTGCCTCATGGGAACAGTCCAGTCCTAACTACCAAGCCATGTCTTTCCCAGACCGGAATCAAGCATCCAAGTACCGGTTTCTGGCTATCAGCCTTCATCAGCCTGGATAGCTTTACTCCAGTGGTGTGGAGAGCCTGGGACTCACGTTTGAGCATCCCCAGCACACTCGGGGTGAAATTGCAAAAAACACAGTTGATGGACAGAATGTAGATCAATGTCATACATTCACCCCAGTACAAGGATCTGGGCCTAAATCCATCGTTTTTTTGCACTCCACACCACCCTGGGTTAGACACTGGCTATATGCCAATCAGCTCTGACCCTGTGCCTATGGGAACAGTCCAGTCCGAACTACCAAGCCATGTCTTTCCCAGACCGGAATCAAGCATCCAAGGACCGGTTTCTGGCTATCAGCCTTCATCAGCCTGGATAGCTTGACTCCAGTGGTGTGGAGAGCCTGGGACTCACGTCTGAGCATCCCCAGCACACTCGGGGTGAAATTGCAAAAAACACAGTTGATGGACAGAATGTAGAACAATGTCATACATTCACCCCAGTACAAGGATCTGGGCCTAAATCCATCGTTTTTTTTGCACTCCACACCACCCTGGGTTAGACACTGGCTATATGCAAATCAGCTCTGACCCTGTGCCTCATGGGAACAGTCCAGTCCGAACTACCAAGCCATGTCTTTACCAGACCGGAAACAAGCATCCAAGGACCGGTTTCTGGCTATCAGCCTTCATCAGCCTGGATAGCTTGACTCCAGTGGTGTGGAGAGCCTGGGACTCACGTCTGAACATCCCCAGCACACTCGGGGTGAAATTGCAAAAAACACAGTTGATGGACAGAATGTAGAACAATGTCATACATTCACCCCAGTACAAGGATCTGTGCCTAAATCCATCGTTTTTTTGCACTCCACGCCACCCTGGGTTAGACACTGGCTATATGCAAATCAGCTCTGACCCTGTGCCTCATGGGAACAGTCCAGTCCGAACTACCAAGCCATGTCTTTCCCAGACCGGAATCAAGCATCCAAGGACCGGTTTCTGGCTATCAGCCTTCATCAGCCGGGATAGCTTGACTCCAGTGGTGTGGAGAGCCTGGGACTCACGTCTGAGCATCCCCAGCACACTCGGGGTGAAATTGCAAAAAACACAGTTGATGGACAGAATGTAGAACAATGTCATACATTCACCCCAGTACAAGGATCTGGGCCTAAATCCATCGTTTTTTTGCACTCCACACCACCCTGGGTTAGACACTGGCTATATGCAAATCAGCTCTGACCCTGTGCCTATGGGAACAGTCCAGTCCGAACTACCAAGCCATGTCTTTCCCAGACCGGAATCAAGCATCCAAGGACGGGTTTCTGGCTATCAGCCTTCATCAGCCTGGATAGCTTGACTCCAGTGGTGTGGAGAGCCTGGGACTCACGTCTGAGCATCCCCAGCACACTCGGGGTGAAATTGCAAAAACACAGTTGATGGACAGAATGTAGAACAATGTCATACATTCACCCCAGTACAAGGATCTGGGCCTAAATCCATCGTTTTTTTGCACTCCACACCACCCTGGGTTAGACACTGGCTATATGCAAATCAGCTCTGACCCTGTGCCTCATGGGAACAGTCCAGTCCGAACTACCAAGCCATGTCTTTCCCAGACCGGAATCAAGCATCCAAGGACTGGTTTCTGGCTATCAGCCTTCATCAGCCTGGATAGCTTGACTCCAGTGGTGTGGAGAGCCTGGGACTCACGTCTGAGCATCCCCAGCACACTCGGGGTGAAATTGCAAAAAACACAGTTGATGGACAGAATGTAGAACAATGTCATACATTCACCCCAGTACAAGGATCTGGGCCTAAATCCATCGTTTTTTTGCACTCCACACCACCCTGGGTTAGACACTGGCTATATGCAAATCAGCTCTGACCCTGTGCCTCATGGGAACAATCCAGTCCGAACTACCAAGCCATGTCTTTACCAGACCGGAAACAAGCATCCAAGGACCGGTTTCTGGCTATCAGCCTTCATCAGCCTGGATAGCTTGACTCCAGTGGTGTGGAGAGCCTGCGACTCACGTCTGAGCATCCCCAGCACACTCGGGGTGAAATTGCAAAAAACACAGTTGATGGACAGAATGTAGAACAATGTCATACATTCACCCCAGTACAAGGATCTGGGCCTAAATCCATCGTTTTTTTGCACTCCACACCACCCTGGGTTAGACACTGGCTATATGCAAATCAGCTCTGACCCTGTGCCTCATGGGAACAGTCCAGTCCGAACTACCAAGCCATGTCTTTCCCAGACCAGAATCAAGCATCCAAGGACGGGTTTCTGGCTATCAGCCTTCATCAGCCTGGATAGCTTGACTCCAGTGGTGTGGAGAGCCTGGGACTCACGTCTGAGCATCCCCAGCACACTCGGGGTGAAATTGCAAAAACACAGTTGATGGACAGAATGTAGAACAATGTCATACATTCACCCCAGTACAAGGATCTGGGCCTAAAGCCATCGTTTTTTTGCACTCCACACCACCCTGGGTTAGACACTGGCTATATGCAAATCAGCTCTGACCCTGTGCCTCATGGGAACAGTCCAGTCCGAACTACCAACCCATGTCTTTCCCAGACCGGAATCAAGCATCCAAGGACCGGTTTCTGGCTATCAGCCTTCATCAGCCTGGATAGCTTGACTCCAGTGGTGTGGAGAGCCTGGGACTCACGTCTGAGCATCCCCAGCACACTCGGGGTGAAATTGCAAAAAACACAGTTGATGGACAGAATGTAGAACAATGTCATACATTCACCCCAGTACAAGGATCTGGGCCTAAATCCATCGTTTTTTTGCACTCCACACCACCCTGGGTTAGACACTGGCTATATGCAAATCAGCTCTGACCCTGTGCCTATGGGAACAGTCCAGTCCGAACTACCAAGCCATGTCTTTCCCAGACCGGAATCAAGCATCCAAGGACGGGTTTCTGGCTATCAGCCTTCATCAGCCTGGATAGCTTGACTCCAGTGGTGTGGAGAGCCTGGGACTCACGTCTGAGCATCCCCAGCACACTCGGGGTGAAATTGCAAAAACACAGTTGATGGACAGAATGTAGAACAATGTCATACATTCACCCCAGTACAAGGATCTGGGCCTAAATACATCGTTTTTTTGCACTCCACACCACCCTGGGTTAGACACTGGCTATATGCAAATCAGCTCTGACCCTGTGCCTCATGGGAACAGTCCAGTCCGAACTACCAAGCCATGTCTTTCCCAGACCGGAATCAAGCATCCAAGGACCGGTTTCTGGCTATCAGCCTTCATCAGCCTGGATAGCTTGACTCCAGTGGTGTGGAGAGCCTGGGACTCACGTCTGAGCATCCCCAGCACACTCGGGGTGAAATTGCAAAAAACACAGTTGATGGACAGAATGTAGAACAATGTCATACATTCACCCCAGTACAAGGATCTGGGCCTAAATCCATCGTTTTTTTGCACTCCACACCACCCTGGGTTAGACACTGGCTATATGCAAATCAGCTCTGACCCTGTGCCTCATGGGAACAGTCCAGTCCGAACTACCAAGCCATGTCTTTACCAGACCGGAAACAAGCATCCAAGGACCGGTTTCTGGCTATCAGCCTTCATCAGCCTGGATAGCTTGACTCCAGTGGTGTGGAGAGCCTGCGACTCACGTCTGAGCATCCCCAGCACACTCGGGGTGAAATTGCAAAAAACACAGTTGATGGACAGAATGTAGAACAATGTCATACATTCACCCCAGTACAAGGATCTGTGCCTAAATCCATCGTTTTTTTGCACTCCACACCACCCTGGGTTAGACACTGGCTATATGCAAATCAGCTCTGACCCTGTGCCTCATGGGAACAGTCCAGTCCGAACTACCAAGCCATGTCTTTCCCAGACCGGAATCAAGCATCCAAGGACGGGTTTCTGGCTATCAGCCTTCATCAGCCTGGATAGCTTGACTCCAGTGGTGTGGGGAGCCTGGGACTCACGTCTGAGCATCCCCAGCACACTCGGGGTGAAATTGCAAAAACACAGTTGATGGACAGAATGTAGAACAATGTCATACATTCACCCCAGTACAAGGATCTGGGCCTAAATACATCGTTTTTTTGCACTCCACACCACCCTGGGTTAGACACTTGCTATATGCAAATCAGCTCTGACCCTGTGCCTCATGGGAACAGTCCAGTCCGAACTACCAAGCCATGTCTTTCCCAGACCGGAATCAAGCATCCAAGGACCGGTTTCTGGCTATCAGCCTTCATCAGCCTGGATAGCTTGACTCCAGTGGTGTGGAGAGCCTGGGACTCACGTCTGAGCATCCCCAGCACACTCGGGGTGAAATTGCAAAAAACACAGTTGATGGACAGAATGTAGAACAATGTCATACATTCACCCCAGTACAAGGATCTGGGCCTAAATCCATCGTTTTTTTGCACTCCACACCACCCTGGGTTAGACACTGGCTATATGCAAATCAGCTCTGACCCTGTGCCTCATGGGAACAGTCCAGTCCGAACTACCAAGCCATGTCTTTACCAGACCGGAAACAAGCATCCAAGGACCGGTTTCTGGCTATCAGCCTTCATCAGCCTGGATAGCTTGACTCCAGTGGTGTGGAGAGCCTGCGACTCACGTCTGAGCATCCCCAGCACACTCGGGGTGAAATTGCAAAAAACACAGTTGATGGACAGAATGTAGAACAATGTCATACATTCACCCCAGTACAAGGATCTGTGCCTAAATCCATCGTTTTTTTGCACTCCACACCACCCTGGGTTAGACA
This sequence comes from Lissotriton helveticus, assembly GCF_964261635.1. Taxonomy (NCBI): domain Eukaryota; kingdom Metazoa; phylum Chordata; class Amphibia; order Caudata; family Salamandridae; genus Lissotriton; species Lissotriton helveticus. The sequence goes on from NC_136059.1 coordinate 429,835,525, forward strand.
CTGGCTATATGCAAATCAGCTCTGACCCTGTGCCTCATGGGAACAGTCCAGTCCGAACTACCAAGCCATGTCTTTCCCAGACCGGAATCAAGCATCCAAGGACCGGTTTCTGGCTATCAGCCTTCATCAGCCTGGATAGCTTGACTCCAGTGGTGTGGAGAGCCTGGGACTCACGTCTGAGCATCCCCAGCACACTCGGGGTGAAATTGCAAAAACACAGTTGATGGACAGAATGTAGAACAATGTCATACATTCACCCCAGTACAAGGATCTGGGCCTAAATCCATCGTTTTTTTGCACTCCACACCACCCTGGGTTAGACACTGGCTATATGCAAATCAGCTCTGACCCTGTGCCTCATGGGAACAGTCCAGTCCGAACTACCAAGCCATGTCTTTCCCAGACCGGAATCAAGCATCCAAGGACTGGTTTCTGGCTATCAGCCTTCATCAGCCTGGATAGCTTGACTCCAGTGGTGTGGAGAGCCTGGGACTCACGTCTGAGCATCCCCAGCACACTCGGGGTGAAATTGCAAAAAACACAGTTGATGGACAGAATGTAGAACAATGTCATACATTCACCCCAGTACAAGGATCTGGGCCTAAATCCATCGTTTTTTTGCACTCCACACCACCCTGGGTTAGACACTGGCTATATGCAAATCAGCTCTGACCCTGTGCCTCATGGGAACAATCCAGTCCGAACTACCAAGCCATGTCTTTACCAGACCGGAAACAAGCATCCAAGGACCGGTTTCTGGCTATCAGCCTTCATCAGCCTGGATAGCTTGACTCCAGTGGTGTGGAGAGCCTGCGACTCACGTCTGAGCATCCCCAGCACACTCGGGGTGAAATTGCAAAAAACACAGTTGATGGACAGAATGTAGAACAATGTCATACATTCACCCCAGTACAAGGATCTGGGCCTAAATCCATCGTTTTTTTGCACTCCACACCACCCTGGGTTAGACACTGGCTATATGCAAATCAGCTCTGACCCTGTGCCTCATGGGAACAGTCCAGTCCGAACTACCAAGCCATGTCTTTCCCAGACCGGAATCAAGCATCCAAGGACGGGTTTCTGGCTATCAGCCTTCATCAGCCTGGATAGCTTGACTCCAGTGGTGTGGAGAGCCTGGGACTCACGTCTGAGCATCCCCAGCACACTCGGGGTGAAATTGCAAAAACACAGTTGATGGACAGAATGTAGAACAATGTCATACATTCACCCCAGTACAAGGATCTGGGCCTAAATCCACCGTTTTTTTGCACTCCACACCACCCTGGGTTAGACACTGGCTATATGCAAATCAGCTCTGACCCTGTGCCTCATGGGAACAGTCCAGTCCGAACTACCAACCCATGTCTTTCCCAGACCGGAATCAAGCATCCAAGGACCGGTTTCTGGCTATCAGCCTTCATCAGCCTGGATAGCTTGACTCCAGTGGTGTGGAGAGCCTGGGACTCACGTCTGAGCATCCCCAGCACACTCGGGGTGAAATTGCAAAAAACACAGTTGATGGACAGAATGTAGAACAATGTCATACATTCACCCCAGTACAAGGATCTGGGCCTAAATCCATCGTTTTTTTGCACTCCACACCACCCTGGGTTAGACACTGGCTATATGCAAATCAGCTCTGACCCTGTGCCTATGGGAACAGTCCAGTCCGAACTACCAAGCCATGTCTTTCCCAGACCGGAATCAAGCATCCAAGGACGGGTTTCTGGCTATCAGCCTTCATCAGCCTGGATAGCTTGACTCCAGTGGTGTGGAGAGCCTGGGACTCACGTCTGAGCATCCCCAGCACACTCGGGGTGAAATTGCAAAAACACAGTTGATGGACAGAATGTAGAACAATGTCATACATTCACCCCAGTACAAGGATCTGGGCCTAAATACATCGTTTTTTTGCACTCCACACCACCCTGGGTTAGACACTGGCTATATGCAAATCAGCTCTGACCCTGTGCCTCATGGGAACAGTCCAGTCCGAACTACCAAGCCATGTCTTTCCCAGACCGGAATCAAGCATCCAAGGACCGGTTTCTGGCTATCAGCCTTCATCAGCCTGGATAGCTTGACTCCAGTGGTGTGGAGAGCCTGGGACTCACGTCTGAGCATCCCCAGCACACTCGGGGTGAAATTGCAAAAAACACAGTTGATGGACAGAATGTAGCACAATGTCATACATTCACCCCAGTACAAGGATCTGGGCCTAAATCCATCGTTTTTTTGCACTCCACACCACCCTGGGTTAGACACTGGCTATATGCAAATCAGCTCTGACCCTGTGCCTCATGGGAACAGTAAAGTCCGAACTACCAAGCCATGTCTTTACCAGACCGGAAACAAGCATCCAAGGACCGGTTTCTGGCTATCAGCCTTCATCAGCCTGGATAGCTTGACTCCAGTGGTGTGGAGAGCCTGCGACTCACGTCTGAGCATCCCCAGCACACTCGGGGTGAAATTGCAAAAAACACAGTTGATGGACAGAATGTAGAACAATGTCATACATTCACCCCAGTACAAGGATCTGTGCCTAAATCCATCGTTTTTTTGCACTCCACACCACCCTGGGTTAGACACTGGCTATATGCAAATCAGCTCTGACCCTGTGCCTCATGGGAACAGTCCAGTCCGAACTACCAAGCCATGTCTTTCCCAGACCGGAATCAAGCATCCAAGGACCGGTTTCTGGCTATCAGCCTTCATCAGCCTGGATAGCTTGACTCCAGTGGTGTGGAGAGCCTGGGACTCACGTCTGAGCATCCCCAGCACACTCGGGGTGAAATTGCAAAAAACACAGTTGATGGACAGAATGTAGATCAATGTCATACATTCACCCCAGTACAAGGATCTGGGCCTAAATCCATCGTTTTTTTGCACTCCACACCACCCTGGGTTAGACACTGGCTATATGCAAATCAGCTCTGACCCTGTGCCTATGGGAACAGTCCAGTCCGAACTACCAAGCCATGTCTTTCCCAGACCGGAATCAAGCATCCAAGGACGGGTTTCTGGCTATCAGCCTTCATCAGCCTGGATAGCTTGACTCCAGTGGTGTGGAGAGCCTGGGACTCACGTCTGAGCATCCCCAGCACACTCGGGGTGAAATTGCAAAAACACAGTTGATGGACAGAATGTAGAACAATGTCATACATTCACCCCAGTACAAGGATCTGGGCCTAAATCCATCGTTTTTTGCACTCCACACCACCCTGGGTTAGACACTGGCTATATGCAAATCAGCTCTGACCCTGTGCCTCATGGGAACAGTCCAGTCCGAACTACCAAGCCATGTCTTTCCCAGACCGGAATCAAGCATCCAAGGACTGGTTTCTGGCTATCAGCCTTCATCAGCCTGGATAGCTTGACTCCAGTGGTGTGGAGAGCCTGGGACTCACGTCTGAGCATCCCCAGCACACTCGGGGTGAAGTTGCAAAAAACACAGTTGATGGACAGAATGTAGAACAATGTCATACATTCACCCCATTACAAGGATCTGGGCCTAAATCCATCGTTTTTTTGCACTCCACACCACCCTGGGTTAGACACTGGCTATATGCAAATCAGCTCTGACCCTGTGCCTCATGGGAACAATCCAGTCCGAACTACCAAGCCATGTCTTTACCAGACCGGAAACAAGCATCCAAGGACCGGTTTCTGGCTATCAGCCTTCATCAGCCTGGATAGCTTGACTCCAGTGGTGTGGAGAGCCTGCGACTCACGTCTGAGCATCCCCAGCACACTCGGGGTGAAATTGCAAAAAACACAGTTGATGGACAGAATGTAGAACAATGTCATACATTCACCCCAGTACAAGGATCTGGGCCTAAATCCATCGTTTTTTTGCACTCCACACCACCCTGGGTTAGACACTGGCTATATGCAAATCAGCTCTGACCCTGTTCCTCATGGGAACAGTCCAGTCCGAACTACCAAGCCATGTCTTTCCCAGACCGGAATCAAGCATCCAAGGACGGGTTTCTGGCTATCAGCCTTCATCAGCCTGGATAGCTTGACTCCAGTGGTGTGGAGAGCCTGGGACTCACGTCTGAGCATCCCCAGCACACTCGGGGTGAAATTGCAAAAACACAGTTGATGGACAGAATGTAGAACAATGTCATACATTCACCCCAGTACAAGGATCTGGGCCTAAATCCATCGTTTTTTTGCACTCCACACCACCCTGGGTTAGACACTGGCTATATGCAAATCAGCTCTGACCCTGTGCCTCATGGGAACAGTCCAGTCCGAACTACCAACCCATGTCTTTCCCAGACCGGAATCAAGCATCCAAGGACCGGTTTCTGGCTATCAGCCTTCATCAGCCTGGATAGCTTGACTCCAGTGGTGTGGAGAGCCTGGGACTCACGTCTGAGCATCCCCAGCACACTCGGGGTGAAATTGCAAAAAACACAGCTGATGGACAGAATGTAGAACAATGTCATACATTCACCCCAGTACAAGGATCTGGGCCTAAATCCATCGTTTTTTTGCACTCCACACCACCCTGGGTTAGACACTGGCTATATGCAAATCAGCTCTGACCCTGTGCCTATGGGAACAGTCCAGTCCGAACTACCAAGCCATGTCTTTCCCAGACCGGAATCAAGCATCCAAGGACGGGTTTCTGGCTATCAGCCTTCATCAGCCTGGATAGCTTGACTCCAGTGGTGTGGAGAGCCTGGGACTCACGTCTGAGCATCCCCAGCACACTCGGGGTGAAATTGCAAAAACACAGTTGATGGACAGAATGTAGAACAATGTCATACATTCACCCCAGTACAAGGATCTGGGCCTAAATCCATCGTTTTTTTGCACTCCACACCACCCTGGGTTAGACACTGGCTATATGCAAATCAGCTCTGACCCTGTGCCTCATGGGAACAGTCCAGTCCGAACTACCAAGCCATGTCTTTCCCAGACCGGAATCAAGCATCCAAGGACCGGTTTCTGGCTATCAGCCTTCATCAGCCTGGATAGCTTGACTCCAGTGGTGTGGAGAGCCTGGGACTCACGTCTGAGCATCCCCAGCACACTCGGGGTGAAATTGCAAAAAACACAGTTGATGGACAGAATGTAGAACAATGTCATACATTCACCCCAGTACAAGGATCTGGGCCTAAATCCATCGTTTTTTTGCACTCCACACCACCCTGGGTTAGACACTGGCTATATGCAAATCAGCTCTGACCCTGTGCCTCATGGGAACAGTCCAGTCCGAACTACCAAGCCATGTCTTTACCAGACCGGAAACAAGCATCCAAGGACCGGTTTCTGGCTATCAGCCTTCATCAGCCTGGATAGCTTGACTCCAGTGGTGTGGAGAGCCTGCGACTCACGTCTGAGCATCCCCAGCACACTCGGGGTGAAATTGCAAAAAACACAGTTGATGGACAGAATGTAGAACAATGTCATACATTCACCCCAGTACAAGGATCTGGGCCTAAATCCATCGTTTTTTTGCACTCCACACCACCCTGGGTTAGACACTGGCTATATGCAAATCAGCTCTGACCCTGTGCCTCATGGGAACAGTCCAGTCCGAACTACCAAGCCATGTCTTTCCCAGACCGGAATCAAGCATCCAAGGACCGGTTTCTGGCTATCAGCCTTCATCAGCCTGGATAGCTTGACTCCAGTGGTGTGGAGAGCCTGGGACTCACGTCTGAGCATCCCCAGCACACTTGGGGTGAAATTGCAAAAAACACAGTTGATGGACAGAATGTAGACCAATGTCATACATTCACCCCAGTACAAGGATCTGGGCCTAAATCCATCGGTTTTTTGCACTCCACACCACCCTGGGTTAGACACTGGCTATATGCAAATCAGCTCTGACCCTGTGCCTCATGGGAACAGTCCAGTCCGAACTACCAAGCCATGTCTTTCCCAGACCGGAATCAAGCATCCAAGGTCCGGTTTCTGGCTATCAGCCTTCATCAGCCTGGATAGCTTGACTCCAGTGGTGTGGAGAGCCTGGGACTCACGTCTGAGCATCCCCAGCACACTCGGGGTGAAATTGCAAAAAACACAGTTGATGGACAGAATGTAGAACAATGTCATACATTCACCCCAGTACAAGGATCTGGGCCTTTATCCATCGTTTTTTTGCACTCCACACCACCCTGGGTTAGACACTGGCTATATGCAAATCAGCTCTGACCCTGTGCCTATGGGAACAGTCCAGTCCGAACTACCAAGCCATGTCTTTCCCAGACCGGAATCAAGCATCCAAGGACGGGTTTCTGGCTATCAGCCTTCATCAGCCTGGATAGCTTGACTCCAGTGGTGTGGAGAGCCTGGGACTCACGTCTGAGCATCCCCAGCACACTCGGGGTGAAATTGCAAAAACACAGTTGATGGACAGAATGTAGAACAATGTCATACATTCACCCCAGTACAAGGATCTGGGCCTAAATCCATCGTTATTTTGCACTCCACACCACTCTGGGTTAGACACTGGCTATATGCAAATCAGCTCTGACCCTGTGCCTCATGGGAACAGTCCAGTCCGAACTACCAAGCCATGTCTTTCCCAGACCGGAATCAAGCATCCAAGGACCGGTTTCTGGCTATCAGCCTTCATCAGCCTGGATAGCTTGACTCCAGTGGTGTGGAGAGCCTGGGACTCACGTCTGAGCATCCCCAGCACACTCGGGGTGAAATTGCAAAAAACACAGTTGATGGACAGAATGTAGAACAATGTCATACATTCACCCCAGTACAAGGATCTGGGCCTAAATCCATCGTTTTTTTGCACTCCACACCACCCTGGGTTAGACACTGGCTATATGCAAATCAGCTCTGACCCTGTGCCTCATGGGAACAGTCCAGTCCGAACTACCAAGCCATGTCTTTCCCAGACCGGAATCAAGCATCCAAGGACCGGTTTCTGGCTATCAGCCTTCATCAGCCTGGATAGCTTGACTCCAGTGGTGTGGAGATCCTGGGACTCACGTCTGAGCATCCCCAGCACACTCGGGGTGAAATTGCAAAAAACACAGTTGATGGACAGAATGTAGAACAATGTCATACATTCACTCCAGTACAAGGATCTGGGCCTAAATCCATCGGTTTTTTGCACTCCACACCACCCTGGGTTAGACACTGGCTATATGCAAATCAGCTCTGACCCTGTGCCTCATGGGAACAGTCCAGTCCGAACTACCAAGCCATGTCTTTACCAGACCGGAAACAAGCATCCAAGGACCGGTTTCTAGCTATCAGCCTTCATCAGCCTGGATAGCTTGACTCCAGTGGTGTGGAGAGCCTGGGACTCACGTCTGAGCATCCCCAGCACACTCGGGGTGAAATTGCAAAAAACACAGTTGATGGACAGAATGTAGAACAATGTCATACATTCACCCCAGTACAAGGATCTGGGCCTAAATCCATCGTTTTTTTGCACTCCACCCCACCCTGGGTTAGACACTGGCTATATGCAAATCAGCTCTGACCCTGTGCCTCATGGGAACAGTCCAGTCCGAACTACCAAGCCATGTCTTTCCCAGACCGGAATCAAGCATCCAAGGACCGGTTTCTGGCTATCAGCCTTCATCAGCCTGGATAGCTTGACTCCAGTGGTGTGGAGAGCCTGGGACTCACGTCTGAGCATCCCCAGCACACTCGGGGTAAAATTGCAAAAAACACAGTTGATGGACAGAATGTAGAACAATGTCATACATTCACCCCAGTACAAGTATCTGGGCCTAAATCCATCGTTTTTTTGCACTCCACACCACCCTGGGTTAGACACTGGCTATATGCAAATCCGCTCTGACCCTGTGCCTCATAGGAACAGTCCAGTCCGAACTACCAAGCCATGTCTTTCCCAGACCGGAATCAAGCATCCAAGGACCGGTTTCTGGCTATCAGCCTTCATCAGCCTCGATAGCTTGACTCCAGTGGTGTGGAGAGCCTGGGACTCACGTCTGAGCATCCCCAGCACACTCGGGGTGAAATTGCAAAAAACACAGTTGATGGACAGAATGTAGAACAATGTCATACATTCACCCCAGTACAAGGATCTGGGCCTAAATCCATCGTTATTTTGCACTCCACACCACCCTGGGTTAGACACTGGCTATATGCAAATCAGCTCTGACCCTGTGCCTCATGGGAACAGTCCAGTCCGAACTACCAAGCCATGTCTTTCCCAGACCGGAATCAAGCATCCAAGGACCGGTTTCTGGCTATCAGCCTTCATCAGCCTGGATAGCTTGACTCCAGTGGTGTGGAGAGCCTGGGACTCACGTCTGAGCATCCCCAGCACACTCGGGGTGAAATTGCAAAAAACACAGCTGATGGACAGAATGTAGAACAATGTCATACATTCACCCCAGTACAAGGATCTGGGCCTAAATCCATCGTTTTTTTGCACTCCACACCACCCTGGGTTAGACACTGGCTATATGCAAATCAGCTCTGACCCTGTGCCTCATGGGAACAGTCCAGTCCGAACTACCAAGCCATGTCTTTACCAGACCGGAAACAAGCATCCAAGGACCGGTTTCTGGCTATCAGCCTTCATCAGCCTGGATAGCTTGACTCCAGTGGTGTGGAGAGCCTGGGACTCACGTCTGAGCATCCCCAGCACACTCGGGGTGAAATTGCAAAAAACACAGTTGACGGACAGAATGTAGAACAATGTCATACATTCACCCCAGTACAAGGATCTGGGCCTAAATCCATCATTTTTTTGCACTCCACACCACCCTGGGTTAGACACTGGCTATATGCAAATCAGCTCTGACCCTGTGCCTCAAGGGAACAGTCCAGTCCGAACTACCAAGCCATGTCTTTACCAGACCGGAAACAAGCATCCAAGGACCGGTTTCTGGCTATCAGCCTTCATCAGCCTGGATAGCTTGACTCCAGTGGTGTGGAGAGCCTGGGACTCACGTCTGAGCATCCCCAGCACACTCAGGGTGAAATTGCAAAAAACACAGTTGATGGACAGAATGTAGAACAATGTCATACATTCACCCCAGTACAAGGATCTGGGCCTAAATCCATCGTTTTTTTGCACTCCACACCACCCTGGGTTAGACACTGGCTATATGCAAATCAGCTCTGACCCTGTGCCTCATGGGAACAGTCCAGTCCGAACTACCAAGCCATGTCTTTCCCAGACCGGAATCAAGCCTCCAAGGACCGGTTTCTGGCTATCAGCCTTCATCAGCCTGGATAGCTTGACTCCAGTGGAGTGGAGAGCCTGGGACTCACGTCTGAGCATCCCCAGCACACTCGGGGTGAAATTGCAAAAAACACAGTTGATGGACAGAATGTAGAACAATGTCATACATTCACCCCAGTACAAGGATCTGGGCCTAAATCCATCGTTTTTTTGCACTCCACACCACCCTGGGTTAGACACTGGCTAAATGCAAATGAGCTCTGACCCTGTGCCTCATGGGAACAGTCCAGTCCGAACTACCAAGCCATGTCTTTCCCAGACCGGAATCAAGCATCCAAGGACCGGTTTCTGGCTATCAGCCTTCAACAGCCTGGATAGCTTGACTCCAGTGGTGTGGAGAGCCTGGGACTCACGTCTGAGCATCCCCAGCACACTCGGGGTGAAATTGCAAAAAACACAGTTGATGGACAGAATGTAGAACAATGTCATATATTCACCCCAGTACAAGGATCTGGGCCTACATCCATCATTTTTTTGCACTCCACACCACCCTGGGTTAGACACTGGCTATATGCAAATCAGCTCTGACCCTGTGCCTATGGGAACAGTCCAGTCCGAACTACCAAGCCATGTCTTTCCCAGACCGGAATCAAGCATCCAAGGACCGGTTTCTGGCTATCAGCCTTCATCAGCCTGGATAGCTTGACTCCAGTGGTGTGGAGAGCCTGGGACTCACGTCTGAGCATACCCAGCCCACTCGGGGTGAAAATTGCAAAAAACACAGTTGATGGACAGAATGTAGAACAATGTCATACATTCACCCCAGTACAAAGATCTGGGCCTAAATCCATCGTTTTTTTGCACTCCACACCACCCTGGGTTAGACACTGGCTATATGCAAATCAGCTCTGACCCTGTGCCTCATGGGAACAGTCCAGTCCGAACTACCAAGCCATGTCTTTCCCAGACCGGAATCAAGCATCCAAGGACCGGTTTCTGGCTTTCAGCCTTCATCAGCCTGGATAGCTTGACTCCAGTGGTGTGGAGAGCCTGGGACTCACGTCTGAGCATACCCAGCCCACTCGGGGTGAAAATTGCAAAAAACACAGTTGATGGACAGAATGTAGAACAATGTCATACATTAACCCCAGTACAAGGATCTGGGCCTAAATCCATCGTTTTTTTGCACTCCACACCACCCTGGGTTAGACACTGGCTATATGCAAATCAGCTCTGACCCTGTGCCTCATGGGAACAGTCCAGTCCGAACTACCAAGCCATGTCTTTCCCAGACTGGAATCAAGCATCCAAGGACCGGTTTCTGGCTATCAGCCTTCATCAGCCTGGATAGCTTGACTCCAGTGGTGTGGAGAGCCTGGGACTCACGTCTGAGCATCCCCAGCACACTCGGGGTGAAATTGCAAAAAACACAGTTGATGGACAGAATGTAGAACAATGTCATACATTCACCCCAGTACAAGTATCAGGGCCTAAATCCATCGTTTTTTTGCACTCCACACCACCCTGGGTTAGACACTGGCTATATGCAAATCAGCTCTGACCCTGTGCCTCATAGGAACAGTCCAGTCCGAACTACCAAGCCATGTCTTTCCCAGACCGGAATCAAGCATCCAAGGACCGGTTTCTGGCTATCAGCCTTCATCAGCCTGGATAGCTTGACTCCAGTGGTGTGGAGAGCCTGGGACTCACGTCTGAGCATCCCCAGCACACTCGGGGTGACATTGCAAAAAACACAGTTGATGGACAGAATGTAGAACAATGTCATACATTCACCCCAGTACAAGGATCTGGGCCTAAATCCATCGTTTTTTTGCACTCCACACCACCCTGGGTTAGACACTGGCTATATGCAAATCAGCTCTGACCCTGTGCCTCATGGGAACAGTCCAGTCCGAACTACCAAGCCATGTCTTTCCCAGACTGGAATCAAGTATCCAAGGACCGGTTTCTGGCTATCAGCCTTCATCAGCCTGGATAGCTTGACTCCAGTGGTGTGGAGAGCCTGGGACTCACGTCTGAGCATCCCCAGCACACTCGGGGTGAAATTGCAAAAAACACAGTTGATGGACAGAATGTAGAACAATGTCATATATTCACCCCAGTACAAGGATCTGGGCCTACATCCATCATTTTTTTGCACTCCACACCACCCTGGGTTAGACACTGTGTTGGCTCCTGCCCACCTATGCCCATGCACTGCAGGAGCGAAGATAACCCCGTTCCCCTGAACCCACCACTCCGTGGCTCACACCATTAATAGTACCATGGGCCAACGAACTGGCTAGGGACAGGGGGCGGGAATAAGGGAAGGACAGACAAGGGATCCTAGGTCTTCTTTCCAGGGAAAAGAGTCCTTCTGCCAGGATCTCGTAACTCCACGTGCTGTATCACAGGGGACGGGCTGAATCACCGTCTGCCACACAAAAAACAACACAATGTCAAAATCCTAAATACACCAGCCCTCTTTCTCTTCTCATGCCCCCACACACCATCCCATAACACTCCTCCTTACCCAGGACAGCTGTGATGATTGCCGGGTGGAGTGCTCCGTCCAGGAGTGTTTGCAGAGTCCAGCAGGCAGGCAAAGGGGGGGAGGGAACCACCAGGGGAAGATAGGGCTAAGCAACAGGGGTAATGCTTCGGACCAAGGGGGCCAGTGAGGGGGGGAAGGGGAGGAAAAAGTCGTGAAAACGACTAAAAAAACCTCCTCTCTCAAAGCCACTGGGAGTCTTCCTTTTCTTTTATCAAAACAAGGGACCAATTCGGGTCTGCACCGAGGCTGCAGTTCAGCGCAACACAGGCTTCGTTGCGCGTTGCCTCCAAACGCGGAAATGCCCAAGCCGCGGCTCCGCCTCCACACAACGATGCGGAGAGACTGACAAAGATGCGGAAATGCGGGGCAGCGTCTGAATACACAGCCAAGTGCGGGGCAGCGTCTGGATACACAGCCAAACCAGGAATCACCGGGTAATCCCGCCGGACCACCGATTCCCAAGTAAGAAGCGCCGGAGCCCCAGCCACTCCTTAATCCCAGCCGGGATAAAATGACTCAGAAAGCCCACACATAGAAAGCACATACAAACAAGACAAAACGGAATGAAACAAGCTAACAAGAAACAAACCAAGAAACAAACACAAAACACAAAGGGACAATACCAGGGGAATCAAAAAGGGGGCAATGGAGTCAAAAACACGATACAGGGAAATATCACGAGCCCGTGAAATAATTAAATATTCCCAAAAGTACTAATATAGCTCCCAACAAAGAACAGGAACCACAATGCTAGATAACGAGCACCGGTATCAGGGAATTTCAGCCTTTTAACCCCACCTAGTGTCACATGGGCTCTGTGTACATGGCAAGAGAAAGAGGACTGTAGAGGGCAAAATCCTAACACACTGGCTATATGCAAATCAGCTCTGACCCTGTGCCTATGGGAACAGTCCAGTCCGAACTACCAAGCCATGTCTTTCCCAGACCGGAATCAAGCATCCAAGGACCGGTTTCTGGCTATCAGCCTTCATCAGCCTGGATAGCTTGACTCCAGTGGTGTGGAGAGCCTGGGACTCACGTCTGAGCATCCCCAGCACACTCGGGGTGAAATTGCAAAAAACACAGTTGATGGACAGAATGTAGAACAATGTCATACATTCACCCCAGTACAAGGATCTGGGCCTAAATCCATCGTTTTTTTGCACTCCACACCACCCTGGGTTAGACACTGGCTATATGCAAATCAGCTCTGACCCTGTGCCTCATGGGAACAGTCCAGTCCGAACTACCAAGCCATGTCTTTACCAGACCGGAAACAAGCATCCAAGGACCGGTTTCTGGCTATCAGCCTTCATCAGCCTGGATAGCTTGACTCCAGTGGTGTGGAGAGCCTGCGACTCACGTCTGAGCATCCCCAGCACACTCGGGGTGAAATTGCAAAAAACACAGTTGATGGACAGAATGTAGAACAATGTCATACATTCACCCCAGTACAAGGATCTGGGCCTAAATCCATCGTTTTTTTGCACTCCACACCACCCTGGGTTAGACACTGGCTATATGCAAATCAGCTCTGACCCTGTGCCTCATGGGAACAGTCCAGTCCGAACTACCAAGCCATGTCTTTCCCAGACCGGAATCAAGCATCCAAGGACCGGTTTCTGGCTATCAGCCTTCATCAGCCTGGATAGCTTGACTCCAGTGGTGTGGAGAGCCTGGGACTCACGTCTGAGCATCCCCAGCACACTCGGGGTGAAATTGCAAAAAACACAGTTGATGGACAGAATGTAGAACAATGTCATACATTCACCCCAGTACAAGGATCTGGGCCTAAATCCATCGGTTTTTTGCACTCCACACCACCCTGGGTTAGACACTGGCTATATGCAAATCAGCTCTGACCCTGTGCCTCATGGGAACAGTCCAGTCCGAACTACCAAGCCATGTCTTTACCAGACCGGAAACAAGCATCCAAGGACCGGTTTCTGGCTATCAGCCTTCATCAGCCTGGATAGCTTGACTCCAGTGGTGTGGAGAGCCTGGGACTCACGTCTGAGCATCCCCAGCACACTCGGGGTGAAATTGCAAAAAACACAGTTGATGGACAGAATGTAGAACAATGTCATACATTCACCCCAGTACAAGGATCTGGGCCTAAATCCATCGTTTTTTTGCACTCCACCCCACCCTGGGTTAGACACTGGCTATATGCAAATCAGCTCTGACCCTGTGCCTCATGGGAACAGTCCAGTCCGAACTACCAAGCCATGTCTTACCCAGACCGGAATCAAGCATCCAAGGACCGGTTTCTGGCTATCAGCCTTCATCAGCCTGGATAGCTTGACTCCAGTGGTGTGGAGAGCCTGGGACTCACGTCTGAGCATCCCCAGCACACTCGGGGTAAAATTGCAAAAAACACAGTTGATGGACAGAATGTAGAACAATGTCATACATTCACCCCAGTACAAGTATCTGGGCCTAAATCCATCGTTTTTTTGCACTCCACACCACCCTGGGTTAGACACTGGCTATATGCAAATCAGCTCTGACCCTGTGCCTCATGGGAACAGTCCAGTCCGAACTACCAAGCCATGTCTTTCCCAGACCGGAATCAAGCATCCAAGGACCGGTTTCTGGCTTTCAGCCTTCATCAGCCTGGATAGCTTGACTCCAGTGGTGTGGAGAGCCTGGGACTCACGTCTGAGCATCCCCAGCACACTCGGGGTGAAATTGCAAAAAACACAGTTGATGGACAGAATGTAGAACAATGTCATACATTCACCCCAGTACAAGGATCTGGGCCTAAATCCATCGTTTTTTTGCACTCCACACCACCCTGGGTTAGACACTGGCTATATGCAAATCAGCTCTGACCCTGTGCCTCATGGGAACAGTCCAGTCCGAACTACCAAGCCATGTCTTTCCCAGACCGGAATCAAGCATCCAAGGACCGGTTTCTGGCTATCAGCCTTCATCAGCCTGGATAGCTTGACTCCAGTGGTGTGGAGAGCCTGGGACTCACGTCTGAGCATCCCCAGCACACTCGGGGTGAAATTGCAAAAAACACAGTTGATGGACAGAATGTAGAACAATGTCATACATTCACCCCAGTACAAGGATCTGGGCCTAAATCCATCGTTTTTTTGCACTCCGCACCACCCTGGGTTAGACACTGGCTATATGCAAATCAGCTCTGACCCTGTGCCTCATGGGAACAGTCCAGTCCGAACTACCAAGCCATGTCTTTCCCAGACCGGAATCAAGCATCCAAGGACCGGTTTCTGGCTATCAGCCTTCATCAGCCTGGATAGCTTGACTCCAGTGGTGTGGAGAGCCTGGGACTCACGTCTGAGCATCCCCAGCACACTCGGGGTGAAATTGCAAAAAACACAGTTGATGGACAGAATGTAGAACAATGTCATACATTCACCCCAGTACAAGGATCTGGGCCTAAATCCATCGTTTTTTTGCACTCCACACCACCCTGGGTTAGACACTGGCTATATGCAAATCAGCTCTGACCCTGTGCCTCATGGGAACAGTCCAGTCCGAACTACCAAGCCATGTCTTTCCCAGACCGGAATTAAGCATCCAAGGACCGGTTTCTGGCTATCAGCCTTCATCAGCCTGGATAGCTTGACTCCAGTGGTGTGGAGAGCCTGGGACTCACGTCTGAGCATCCCCAGCACACTCGGGGTGAAATTGCAAAAAACACAGTTGATGGACAGAATGTAGAACAATGTCATACATTCACCCCAGTACAAGGATCTGGGCCTAAATCCATCGTTTTTTTGCACTCCACACCACCCTGGGTTAGACACTGGCTATATGCAAATCAGCTCTGACCCTGTGCCTCATGGGAACAGTCCAGTCCGAACTACCAAGCCATGTCTTTCCCAGACCGGAATCAAGCATCCAAGAACCGGTTTCTGGCTATCAGCCTTCATCAGCCTGGATACCTTGACTCCAGTGGTGTGGAGAGCCTGGGACTCACGTCTGAGCATCCCCAGCACACTCGGGGTGAAATTGCAAAAAACACAGTTTATGGACAGAATGTAGAACAATGTCTTACATTCACCCCAGTACAAGGATCTGGGCCTAAATCCATCGTTTTTTTGCACTCCCCACCACCCTGGGTTAGACACTGGCTATATGCAAATCAGCTCTGACCCAGTGCCTCATGGGAACAGTCCAGTCCGAACTACCAAGCCATGTCTTTCCCAGACCGGAATCAAGCATCCAAGGACCGGTTTCTGGCTATCAGCCTTCATCAGCCAGGATAGCTTGACTCCAGAGGTGTGGAGAGCCTGGGACTCACGTCTGAGCATCCCCAGCACACTCGGGGTGAAATTGCAAAAAACACAGTTGATGGACAGAATGTAGAACAATGTCATACATTCACCCCAGTACAAGGATCTGGGCCTAAATCCATCGTTTTTTTGCACTCCACACCACCCTGGGTTAGACACTGGCTATATGCAAATCAGCTCTGACCCTGTGCCTATGGGAACAGTCCAGTCCGAACTACCAAGCCATGTCTTTCCCAGACCGGAATCAAGCATCCAAGGACCGGTTTCTGGCTATCAGCCTTCATCAGCCTGGATAGCTTGACTCCAGTGGTGTGGAGAGCCTGGGACTCACGTCTGAGCATCCCCAGCACACTCGGGATGAAATTGCAAAAAACACAGTTGATGGACAGAATGTAGAACAATGTCATACATTCACCCCTGTACAAGGATCTGGGCCTAAATCCATCATTTTTTTGCACTCCACACCACCCTGGGTTAGACACTGGCTATATGCAAATCAGCTCTGACCCTGTGCCTCATGGGAACAGTCCAGTCCGAACTACCAAGCCATGTCTTTACCAGGCCGGAAACAAGCATCCAAGGACCGGTTTCTGGCTATCAGCCTTCATCAGCCTGGATAGCTTGACTCCAGTGGTGTGGAGAGCCTGGGACTCACGTCTGAGCATCCCCAGCACACTCGGGGTGAAATTGCAAAAAACACAGTTGATGGACAGAATGTAGAACAATGTCATACATTCACCCCAGTACAAGGATCTGGGCCTAAATCCATCGTTTTTTTGCACTCCACACCACCCTGGGTTAGACACTGGCTATATGCAAATCAGCTCTGAACCTGTGCCTCATGGGAACAGTCCAGTCCGAACTACCAAGCCATGTCTTTCCCAGACCGGAATCAAGCATCCAAGGACGGGTTTCTGGCTATCAGCCTTCATCAGCCTGGATAGCTTGACTCCAGTGGTGTGGAGAGCCTGGGACTCATGTCTGAGCATCCCCAGCACACTCGGGGTGAAATTGCAAAAAACACAGTTGATGGACAGAATGTAGAACAATGTCATACATTCACCCCAGTACAAGGATCTGGGCCTAAATCCATCGGTTTTTTGCACTCCACACCACCCTGGGTTAGACACTGGCTATATGCAAATCAGCTCTAACCCTGTGCCTCGTGGGAACAGTCCAGTCCGAACTACCAAGCCATGTCTTTACCAGACCGGAAACAAGCATCCAAGGACCGGTTTCTGGCTATCAGCCTTCATCAGCCTGGATAGCTTGACTCCAGTGGTGTGGAGAGCCTGGGACTCACGTCTGAGCATCCCCAGCACACTCGGGGTGAAATTGCAAAAAACACAGTTGATGGACAGAATGTAGAACAATGTCATACATTCACCTCAGTACAAGGATCTGGGCCTAAATCCGTCGTTTTTTTGCACTCCACACCACCCTGGGTTAGACACTGGCTATATGCAAATCAGCTCTGACCCTGTGCCTCATGGGAACAGTCCAGTCCGAACTACCAAGCCATGTCTTTCCCAGACCGGAATCAAGCATCCAAGGACCGGTTTCTGGCTATCAGCCTTCATCAGCCTGGATAGCTTGACTCCAGTGGTGTGGAGAGCCTGGGACTCACGTCCGAGCATCCCCAGCACACTCGGGGTGAAATTGCAAAAAACACAGTTGATGGACAGAATGTAGAACAATGTCATACATTCACGCCAGTACAAGGATCTGGGCCTAAATCCATCGTTATTTTGCACTCCACACCACCCTGGGTTAGACACTGGCTATATGCAAATCAGCTCTGACCCTGTGCCTCATGGGAACAGTCCAGTCCGAACTACCAAGCCATGTCTTTCCCAGACCGGAATCAAGCATCCAAGGACCGGTTTCTGGCTATCAGCCTTCATCAGCCTGAATAGCTTGACTCCAGTGGTGTGGAGAGCCTGGGACTCACGTCTGAGCATCCCCAGCACACTCGGGGTGAAATTGCAAAAAACACAGCTGATGGACAGAATGTAGAACAATGTCATACATTCACCCCAGTACAAGGATCTGGGCCTAAATCCATCGTTTTTTTGCACTCCACACCACCCTGGGTTAGACACTGGCTATATGCAAATCAGCTCTGACCCTGTGCCTCATGGGAACAGTCCAGTCCGAACTACCAAGCCATGTCTTTACCAGACCGGAAACAAGCATCCAAGGACCGGTTTCTGGCTATCAGCCTTCATCAGCCTGGATAGCTTGACTCCAGTGGTGTGGAGAGCCTGGGACTCACGTCTGAGCATCCCCAGCACACTCGGGGTGAAATTGCAAAAAACACAGTTGACGGACAGAATGTAGAACAATGTCATACATTCACCCCAGTACAAGGATCTGGGCCTAAATCCATCGTTTTTTTGCACTCCATACCACCCTGGGTTAGACACTGGCTATATGCAAATCAGCTCTGACCCTGTGCCTCATGGGAACAGTCCAGTCCGAACTACCAAGCCATGTCTTTACCAGATCGGAAACAAGCATCCAAGGACCGGTTTCTGGCTATCAGCCTTCATCAGCCTGGATAGCTTGACTCCAGTGGTGTGGAGAGCCTGGGACTCACGTCTGAGCATCCCCAGCACACTCGGGGTGAAATTGCAAAAAACACAGTTGATGGACAGAATGTAGAACAATGTCATACATTCACCCCAGTACAAGGATCTGGGCCTAAATCCATCGGTTTTTTGCACTCCACACCACCCTGGGTTAGACACTGGCTATATGCAAATCAGCTCTAACCCTGTGCCTCGTGGGAACAGTCCAGTCCGAACTACCAAGCCATGTCTTTACCAGACCGGAAACAAGCATCCAAGGACCGGTTTCTGGCTATCAGCCTTCATCAGCCTGGATAGCTTGACTCCAGTGGTGTGGAGAGCCTGGGACTCACGTCTGAGCATCCCCAGCACACTCGGGGTGAAATTGCAAAAAACACAGTTGATGGACAGAATGTAGAACAATGTCATACATTCACCTCAGTACAAGGATCTGGGCCTAAATCCGTCGTTTTTTTGCACTCCACACCACCCTGGGTTAGACACTGGCTATATGCAAATCAGCTCTGACCCTGTGCCTCATGGGAACAGTCCAGTCCGAACTACCAAGCCATGTCTTTCCCAGACCGGAATCAAGCATCCAAGGACCGGTTTCTGGCTATCAGCCTTCATCAGCCTGGATAGCTTGACTCCAGTGGTGTGGAGAGCCTGGGACTCACGTCCGAGCATCCCCAGCACACTCGGGGTGAAATTGCAAAAAACACAGTTGATGGACAGAATGTAGAACAATGTCATACATTCACGCCAGTACAAGGATCTGGGCCTAAATCCATCGTTATTTTGCACTCCACACCACCCTGGGTTAGACACTGGCTATATGCAAATCAGCTCTGACCCTGTGCCTCATGGGAACAGTCCAGTCCGAACTACCAAGCCATGTCTTTCCCAGACCGGAATCAAGCATCCAAGGACCGGTTTCTGGCTATCAGCCTTCATCAGCCTGAATAGCTTGACTCCAGTGGTGTGGAGAGCCTGGGACTCACGTCTGAGCATCCCCAGCACACTCGGGGTGAAATTGCAAAAAACACAGCTGATGGACAGAATGTAGAACAATGTCATACATTCACCCCAGTACAAGGATCTGGGCCTAAATCCATCGTTTTTTTGCACTCCACACCACCCTGGGTTAGACACTGGCTATATGCAAATCAGCTCTGACCCTGTGCCTCATGGGAACAGTCCAGTCCGAACTACCAAGCCATGTCTTTACCATACCGGAAACAAGCATCCAAGGACCGGTTTCTGGCTATCAGCCTTCATCAGCCTGGATAGCTTGACTCCAGTGGTGTGGAGAGCCTGGGACTCACGTCTGAGCATCCCCAGCACACTCGGGGTGAAATTGCAAAAAACACAGTTGACGGACAGAATGTAGAACAATGTCATACATTCACCCCAGTACAAGGATCTGGGCCTAAATCCATCGTTTTTTTGCACTCCACACCACCCTGGGTTAGACACTGGCTATATGCAAATCAGCTCTGACCCTGTGCCTCATGGGAACAGTCCAGTCCGAACTACCAAGCCATGTCTTTACCAGATCGGAAACAAGCATCCAAGGACCGGTTTCTGGCTATCAGCCTTCATCAGCCTGGATAGCTTGACTCCAGTGGTGTGGAGAGCCTGGGACTCACGTCTGAGCATCCCCAGCACACTCGGGGTGAAATTGCAAAAAACACAGTTGATGGACAGAATGTAGAACAATGTCATACATTCACCCCAGTACAAGGATCTGGGCCTAAATCCATCGTTTTTTTGCACTCCACACCACCCTGGGTTAGACACTGGCTATATGCAAATCAGCTCTGACCCTGTGCCTCATGGGAACAGTCCAGTCCGAACTACCAAGCCATGTCTTTCCCAGACCGGAATCAAGCATCCAAGGACCGGTTTCTGGCTATCAGCCTTCATCAGCCTGGATAGCTTGACTCCAGTGGTGTGGAGAGCCTGGGACTCACGTCTGAGCATCCCCAGCACACT
Source organism: Lissotriton helveticus (assembly GCF_964261635.1). NCBI lineage: Eukaryota > Metazoa > Chordata > Amphibia > Caudata > Salamandridae > Lissotriton > Lissotriton helveticus. The sequence continues at coordinate 429,856,060 of NC_136059.1, forward strand.
CGGGGTGAAATTGCAAAAAACACAGTTGATGGACAGAATGTAGAACAATGTCATACATTCACCCCAGTACAAGGATCTGGGCCTAAATCCATCGTTGTTTTGCACTCCACACCACCCTGGGTTAGACACTGGCTAAATGCAAATGAGCTCTGACCCTGTGCCTCATGGGAACAGTCCAGTCCGAACTACCAAGCCATGTCTTTCCCAGACCGGAATCAAGCATCCAAGGACCGGTTTCTGGCTATCAGCCTTCATCAGCCTGGATAGCTTGACTCCAGTGGTGTGGAGAGCCTGGGACTCACGTCTGAGCATCCCCAGCACACTCGGGATGAAATTGCAAAAAACACAGTTGATGGACAGAATGTAGAACAATGTCATACATTCACCCCTGTACAAGGATCTGGGCCTAAATCCATCATTTTTTTGCACTCCACACCACCCTGGGTTAGACACTGGCTATATGCAAATCAGCTCTGACCCTGTGCCTCATGGGAACAGTCCAGTCCGAACTACCAAGCCATGTCTTTACCAGACCGGAAACAAGCATCCAAGGACCGGTTTCTGGCTATCAGCCTTCATCAGCCTGGATAGCTTGACTCCAGTGGTGTGGAGAGCCTGGGACTCATGTCTGAGCATCCCCAGCACACTCGGGGTGAAATTGCAAAAAACACAGTTGATGGACAGAATGTAGAACAATGTCATACATTCACCCCAGTACAAGGATCTGGGCCTAAATCCATCGGTTTTTTGCACTCCACACCACCCTGGGTTAGACACTGGCTATATGCAAATCAGCTCTAACCCTGTGCCTCGTGGGAACAGTCCAGTCCGAACTACCAAGCCATGTCTTTACCAGACCGGAAACAAGCATCCAAGGACCGGTTTCTGGCTATCAGCCTTCATCAGCCTGGATAGCTTGACTCCAGTGGTGTGGAGAGCCTGGGACTCACGTCTGAGCATCCCCAGCACACTCGGGGTGAAATTGCAAAAAACACAGTTGATGGACAGAATGTAGAACAATGTCATACATTCACCTCAGTACAAGGATCTGGGCCTAAATCCGTCGTTTTTTTGCACTCCACACCACCCTGGGTTAGACACTGGCTATATGCAAATCAGCTCTGACCCTGTGCCTCATGGGAACAGTCCAGTCCGAACTACCAAGCCATGTCTTTCCCAGACCGGAATCAAGCATCCAAGGACCGGTTTCTGGCTATCAGCCTTCATCAGCCTGGATAGCTTGACTCCAGTGGTGTGGAGAGCCTGGGACTCACGTCCGAGCATCCCCAGCACACTCGGGGTGAAATTGCAAAAAACACAGTTGATGGACAGAATGTAGAACAATGTCATACATTCACGCCAGTACAAGGATCTGGGCCTAAATCCATCGTTATTTTGCACTCCACACCACCCTGGGTTAGACACTGGCTATATGCAAATCAGCTCTGACCCTGTGCCTCATGGGAACAGTCCAGTCCGAACTACCAAGCCATGTCTTTCCCAGACCGGAATCAAGCATCCAAGGACCGGTTTCTGGCTATCAGCCTTCATCAGCCTGAATAGCTTGACTCCAGTGGTGTGGAGAGCCTGGGACTCACGTCTGAGCATCCCCAGCACACTCGGGGTGAAATTGCAAAAAACACAGCTGATGGACAGAATGTAGAACAATGTCATACATTCACCCCAGTACAAGGATCTGGGCCTAAATCCATCGTTTTTTTGCACTCCACACCACCCTGGGTTAGACACTGGCTATATGCAAATCAGCTCTGACCCTGTGCCTCATGGGAACAGTCCAGTCCGAACTACCAAGCCATGTCTTTACCATACCGGAAACAAGCATCCAAGGACCGGTTTCTGGCTATCAGCCTTCATCAGCCTGGATAGCTTGACTCCAGTGGTGTGGAGAGCCTGGGACTCACGTCTGAGCATCCCCAGCACACTCGGGGTGAAATTGCAAAAAACACAGTTGACGGACAGAATGTAGAACAATGTCATACATTCACCCCAGTACAAGGATCTGGGCCTAAATCCATCGTTTTTTTGCACTCCACACCACCCTGGGTTAGACACTGGCTATATGCAAATCAGCTCTGACCCTGTGCCTCATGGGAACAGTCCAGTCCGAACTACCAAGCCATGTCTTTACCAGATCGGAAACAAGCATCCAAGGACCGGTTTCTGGCTATCAGCCTTCATCAGCCTGGATAGCTTGACTCCAGTGGTGTGGAGAGCCTGGGACTCACGTCTGAGCATCCCCAGCACACTCGGGGTGAAATTGCAAAAAACACAGTTGATGGACAGAATGTAGAACAATGTCATACATTCACCCCAGTACAAGGATCTGGGCCTAAATCCATCGTTTTTTTGCACTCCACACCACCCTGGGTTAGACACTGGCTATATGCAAATCAGCTCTGACCCTGTGCCTCATGGGAACAGTCCAGTCCGAACTACCAAGCCATGTCTTTCCCAGACCGGAATCAAGCATCCAAGGACCGGTTTCTGGCTATCAGCCTTCATCAGCCTGGATAGCTTGACTCCAGTGGTGTGGAGAGCCTGGGACTCACGTCTGAGCATCCCCAGCACACTCGGGGTGAAATTGCAAAAAACACAGTTGATGGACAGAATGTAGAACAATGTCATACATTCACCCCAGTACAAGGATCTGGGCCTAAATCCATCGTTTTTTTGCACTCCACACCACCCTGGGTTAGACACTGGCTAAATGCAAATGAGCTCTGACCCTGTGCCTCATGGGAACAGTCCAGTCCGAACTACCAAGCCATGTCTTTCCCAGACCGGAATCAAGCATCCAAGGACCGGTTTCTGGCTATCAGCCTTCATCAGCCTGGATAGCTTGACTCCAGTGGTGTGGAGAGCCTGGGACTCACGTCTGAGCATCCCCAGCACACTCGGGATGAAATTGCAAAAAACACAGTTGATGGACAGAATGTAGAACAATGTCATACATTCACCCCTGTACAAGGATCTGGGCCTAAATCCATCATTTTTTTGCACTCCACACCACCCTGGGTTAGACACTGGCTATATGCAAATCAGCTCTGACCCTGTGCCTCATGGGAACAGTCCAGTCCGAACTACCAAGCCATGTCTTTACCAGACCGGAAACAAGCATCCAAGGACCGGTTTCTGGCTATCAGCCTTCATCAGCCTGGATAAATTGACTCCAGTGGTGTGGAGAGCCTGGGACTCACGTCTGAGCATCCCCAGCACACTCGGGGTGAAATTGCAAAAAACACAGTTGATGGACAGAATGTAGAACAATGTCATACATTCACCCCAGTACAAGGATCTGGGCCTAAATCCATCGTTTTTTTGCACTCCACACCACCCTGGGTTAGACACTGGCTATATGCAAATCAGCTCTGAACCTGTGCCTCATGGGAACAGTCCAGTCCGAACTACCAAGCCATGTCTTTCCCAGACCGGAATCAAGCATCCAAGGACGGGTTTCTGGCTATCAGCCTTCATCAGCCTGGATAGCTTGACTCCAGTGGTGTGGAGAGCCTGGGACTCATGTCTGAGCATCCCCAGCACACTCGGGGTGAAATTGCAAAAAACACAGTTGATGGACAGAATGTAGAACAATGTCATACATTCACCCCAGTACAAGGATCTGGGCCTAAATCCATCGGTTTTTTGCACTCCACACCACCCTGGGTTAGACACTGGCTATATGCAAATCAGCTCTAACCCTGTGCCTCGTGGGAACAGTCCAGTCCGAACTACCAAGCCATGTCTTTACCAGACCGGAAACAAGCATCCAAGGACCGGTTTCTGGCTATCAGCCTTCATCAGCCTGGATAGCTTGACTCCAGTGGTGTGGAGAGCCTGGGACTCACGTCTGAGCATCCCCAGCACACTCGGGGTGAAATTGCAAAAAACACAGTTGATGGACAGAATGTAGAACAATGTCATACATTCACCTCAGTACAAGGATCTGGGCCTAAATCCGTCGTTTTTTTGCACTCCACACCACCCTGGGTTAGACACTGGCTATATGCAAATCAGCTCTGACCCTGTGCCTCATGGGAACAGTCCAGTCCGAACTACCAAGCCATGTCTTTCCCAGACCGGAATCAAGCATCCAAGGACCGGTTTCTGGCTATCAGCCTTCATCAGCCTGGATAGCTTGACTCCAGTGGTGTGGAGAGCCTGGGACTCACGTCCGAGCATCCCCAGCACACTCGGGGTGAAATTGCAAAAAACACAGTTGATGGACAGAATGTAGAACAATGTCATACATTCACGCCAGTACAAGGATCTGGGCCTAAATCCATCGTTATTTTGCACTCCACACCACCCTGGGTTAGACACTGGCTATATGCAAATCAGCTCTGACCCTGTGCCTCATGGGAACAGTCCAGTCCGAACTACCAAGCCATGTCTTTCCCAGACCGGAATCAAGCATCCAAGGACCGGTTTCTGGCTATCAGCCTTCATCAGCCTGAATAGCTTGACTCCAGTGGTGTGGAGAGCCTGGGACTCACGTCTGAGCATCCCCAGCACACTCGGGGTGAAATTGCAAAAAACACAGCTGATGGACAGAATGTAGAACAATGTCATACATTCACCCCAGTACAAGGATCTGGGCCTAAATCCATCGTTTTTTTGCACTCCACACCACCCTGGGTTAGACACTGGCTATATGCAAATCAGCTCTGACCCTGTGCCTCATGGGAACAGTCCAGTCCGAACTACCAAGCCATGTCTTTACCACACCGGAAACAAGCATCCAAGGACCGGTTTCTGGCTATCAGCCTTCATCAGCCTGGATAGCTTGACTCCAGTGGTGTGGAGAGCCTGGGACTCACGTCTGAGCATCCCCAGCACACTCGGGGTGAAATTGCAAAAAACACAGTTGACGGACAGAATGTAGAACAATGTCATACATTCTCCCCAGTACAAGGATCTGGGCCTAAATCCATCGTTTTTTTGCACTCCACACCACCCTGGGTTAGACACTGGCTATATGCAAATCAGCTCTGACCCTGTGCCTCATGGGAACAGTCCAGTCCGAACTACCAAGCCATGTCTTTACCAGATCGGAAACAAGCATCCAAGGACCGGTTTCTGGCTATCAGCCTTCATCAGCCTGGATAGCTTGACTCCAGTGGTGTGGAGAGCCTGGGACTCACGTCTGAGCATCCCCAGCACACTCGGGGTGAAATTGCAAAAAACACAGTTGATGGACAGAATGTAGAACAATGTCATACATTCACCCCAGTACAAGGATCTGGGCCTAAATCCATCGTTTTTTTGCACTCCACACCACCCTGGGTTAGACACTGGCTATATGCAAATCAGCTCTGACCCTGTGCCTCATGGGAACAGTCCAGTCCGAACTACCAAGCCATGTCTTTCCCAGACCGGAATCAAGCATCCAAGGACCGGTTTCTGGCTATCAGCCTTCATCAGCCTGGATAGCTTGACTCCAGTGGTGTGGAGAGCCTGGGACTCACGTCTGAGCATCCCCAGCACACTCGGGGTGAAATTGCAAAAAACACAGTTGATGGACAGAATGTAGAACAATGTCATACATTCACCCCAGTACAAGGATCTGGGCCTAAATCCATCGTTTTTTTGCACTCCACACCACCCTGGGTTAGACACTGGCTAAATGCAAATGAGCTCTGACCCTGTGCCTCATGGGAACAGTCCAGTCCGAACTACCAAGCCATGTCTTTCCCAGACCGGAATCAAGCATCCAAGGACCGGTTTCTGGCTATCAGCCTTCATCAGCCTGGATAGCTTGACTCCAGTGGTGTGGAGAGCCTGGGACTCACGTCTGAGCATACCCAGCCCACTCGGGGTGAAAATTGCAAAAAACACAGTTGATGGACAGAATGTAGAACAATGTCATACATTCACCCCAGTACAAAGATCTGGGCCTAAATCCATCGTTTTTTTGCACTCCACACCACCCTGGGTTAGACACTGGCTATATGCAAATCAGCTCTGACCCTGTGCCTCATGGGAACAGTCCAGTCTGAACTACCAAGCCATGTCTTTCCCAGACCGGAATCAAGCATCCAAGGACCGGTTTCTGGCTTTCAGCCTTCATCAGCCTGGATAGCTTGACTCCAGTGGTGTGGAGAGCCTGGGACTCACGTCTGAGCATACCCAGCCCACTCGGGGTGAAAATTGCAAAAAACACAGTTGATGGACAGAATGTAGAACAATGTCATACATTAACCCCAGTACAAGGATCTGGGCCTAAATCCATCGTTTTTTTTGCACTCCACACCACCCTGGGTTAGACACTGGCTATATGCAAATCAGCTCTGACCCTGTGCCTCATGGGAACAGTCCAGTCCGAACTACCAAGCCATGTCTTTCCCAGACTGGAATCAAGCATCCAAGGACCGGTTTCTGGCTATCAGCCTTCATCAGCCTGGATAGCTTGACTCCAGTGGTGTGGAGAGCCTGGGACTCACGTCTGAGCATCCCCAGCACACTCGGGGTGAAATTGCAAAAAACACAGTTGATGGACAGAATGTAGAACAATGTCATACATTCACCCCAGTACAAGTATCTGGGCCTAAATCCATCGTTTTTTTGCACTCCACACCACCCTGGGTTAGACACTGGCTATATGCAAATCAGCTCTGACCCTGTGCCTCATAGGAACAGTCCAGTCCGAACTACCAAGCCATGTCTTTCCCAGACCGGAATCAAGCATCCAAGGACCGGTTTCTGGCTATCAGCCTTCATCAGCCTGGATAGCTTGACTCCAGTGGTGTGGAGAGCCTGGGACTCACGTCTGAGCATCCCCAGCACACTCGGGGTGAAATTGCAAAAAACACAGTTGATGGACAGAATGTAGAACAATGTCATACATTCACCCCAGTACAAGGATCTGGGCCTAAATCCATCGTTATTTTGCACTCCACAACACCCTGGGTTAGACACTGGCTATATGCAAATCAGCTCTGACCCTGTGCCTCATGGGAACAGTCCAGTCCGAACTACCAAGCCATGTCTTTCCCAGACCGGAATCAAGCATCCAAGGACCGGTTTCTGGCTATCAGCCTTCATCAGCCTGGATAGCTTGACTCGAGTGGTGTGGAGAGCCTGGGACTCACGTCTGAGCATCCCCAGCACACTCGGGGTGAAATTGCAAAAAACACAGTTGATGGACAGAATGTAGAACAATGTCATACATTCACCCCAGTACAAGGATCTGGGCCTAAATCCATCGTTTTTTTGCACTCCACACCACCCTGGGTTAGACACTGGCTATATGCAAATCAGCTCTGACCCAGTGCCTCATGGGAACAGTCCAGTCCGAACTACCAAGCCATGTCTTTCCCAGACCGGAATCAAGCATCCAAGGACCGGTTTCTGGCTATCAGCCTTCATCAGCCAGGATAGCTTGACTCCAGAGGTGTGGAGAGCCTGGGACTCACGTCTGAGCATCCCCAGCACACTCGGGGTGAAATTGCAAAAAACACAGTTGATGGACAGAATGTAGAACAATGTCATACATTCACCCCAGTACAAGGATCTGGGCCTAAATCCATCGGTTTTTTGCACTCCACACCACCCTGGGTTAGACACTGGCTATATGCAAATCAGCTCTGACCCTGTGCCTCATGGGAACAGTCCAGTCCGAACTACCAAGCCATGTCTTTCCCAGACCGGAATCAAGCATCCAAGGACCGGTTTCTGGCTATCAGCCTTCATCAGCCTGGATAGCTTGACTCCAGTGGTGTGGAGAGCCTGGGACTCACGTCTGAGCATCCCCAGCACACTCGGGGTGAAATTGCAAAAAACACAGTTGATGGACAGAATGTAGAACAATGTCATACATTCACCCCAGTACAAGGATCTGGGCCTAAATCCATCGTTTTTTTGCACTCCACACCACCCTGGGTTAGACACTGGCTATATGCAAATCAGCTCTGACCCTGTGCCTCATGGGAACAGTCTAGTCCGAACTACCAAGCCATGTCTTTCCCAGACCGGAATCAAGCATCCAAGGACCGGTTTCTGGCTATCAGCCTTCATCAGCCTGGATAGCTTGACTCCAGTGGTGTGGAGAGCCTGGGACTCACGTCTGAGCATCCCCAGCACACTCGGGGTGAAATTGCAAAAAACACAGTTGATGGACAGAATGTAGAACAATGTCATACATTCACCCCAGTACAAGGATCTGGGCCTAAATCCATCGTTTTTTTGCACTCCACACCACCCTGGGTTAGACACTGGCTATATGCAAATCAGCTCTGACCCTGTGCCTCATGGGAACAGTCCAGTCCGAACTACCAAGCCATGTCTTTCCCAGACCGGAATCAAGCATCCAAGGACCGGTTTCTGGCTATCAGCCTTCATCAGCCTGGATAGCTTGACTCCAGTGGTGTGGAGAGCCTGGGACTCACGTCTGCGCATCCCCAGCACACTCGGGGTGAAATTGCAAAAAACACAGTTTATGGACAGAATGTAGAACAATGTCATACATTCACCCCAGTACAAGGATCTGGGCCTAAATCCATCGTTTTTTTGCACTCCACACCACCCTGGGTTAGACACTGGCTATATGCAAATCAGCTCTGACCCAGTGCCTCATGGGAACAGTCCAGTCCGAACTACCAAGCCATGTCTTTCCCAGACCGGAATCAAGCATCCAAGGACCGGTTTCTGGCTATCAGCCTTCATCAGCCAGGATAGCTTGACTCAAGAGGTGTGGAGAGCCTGGGACTCACGCCTGAGCATCCCCAGCACACTCGGGGTGAAATTGCAAAAAACACAGTTGATGGACAGAATGTAGAACAATGTCATACATTCACCCCAGTACAAGGATCTGGGCCTAAATCCATCGTTTTTTTGCACTCCACACCACCCTGGGTTAGACACTGGCTATATGCAAATCAGCTCTGAACCTGTGCCTCATGGGAACAGTCCAGTCCGAACTACCAAGCCATGTCTTTCCCAGACCGGAATCAAGCATCCAAGGACGGGTTTCTGGCTATCAGCCTTCATCAGCCTGGATAGCTTGACTCCAGTGGTGTGGAGAGCCTGGGACTCATGTCTGAGCATCCCCAGCACACTCGGGGTGAAATTGCAAAAAACACAGTTGATGGACAGAATGTAGAACAATGTCATACATTCACCCCAGTACAAGGATCTGGGCCTAAATCCATCGGTTTTTTGCACTCCACACCACCCTGGGTTAGACACTGGCTATATGCAAATCAGCTCTAACCCTGTGCCTCGTGGGAACAGTCCAGTCCGAACTACCAAGCCATGTCTTTACCAGACCGGAAACAAGCATCCAAGGACCGGTTTCTGGCTATCAGCCTTCATCAGCCTGGATAGCTTGACTCCAGTGGTGTGGAGAGCCTGGGACTCACGTCTGAGCATCCCCAGCACACTCGGGGTGAAATTGCAAAAAACACAGTTGATGGACAGAATGTAGAACAATGTCATACATTCACCTCAGTACAAGGATCTGGGCCTAAATCCGTCGTTTTTTTGCACTCCACACCACCCTGGGTTAGACACTGGCTATATGCAAATCAGCTCTGACCCTGTGCCTCATGGGAACAGTCCAGTCCGAACTACCAAGCCATGTCTTTCCCAGACCGGAATCAAGCATCCAAGGACCGGTTTCTGGCTATCAGCCTTCATCAGCCTGGATAGCTTGACTCCAGTGGTGTGGAGAGCCTGGGACTCACGTCCGAGCATCCCCAGCACACTCGGGGTGAAATTGCAAAAAACACAGTTGATGGACAGAATGTAGAACAATGTCATACATTCACGCCAGTACAAGGATCTGGGCCTAAATCCATCGTTATTTTGCACTCCACACCACCCTGGGTTAGACACTGGCTATATGCAAATCAGCTCTGACCCTGTGCCTCATGGGAACAGTCCAGTCCGAACTACCAAGCCATGTCTTTCCCAGACCGGAATCAAGCATCCAAGGACCGGTTTCTGGCTATCAGCCTTCATCAGCCTGAATAGCTTGACTCCAGTGGTGTGGAGAGCCTGGGACTCACGTCTGAGCATCCCCAGCACACTCGGGGTGAAATTGCAAAAAACACAGCTGATGGACAGAATGTAGAACAATGTCATACATTCACCCCAGTACAAGGATCTGGGCCTAAATCCATCGTTTTTTTGCACTCCACACCACCCTGGGTTAGACACTGGCTATATGCAAATCAGCTCTGACCCTGTGCCTCATGGGAACAGTCCAGTCCGAACTACCAAGCCATGTCTTTACCACACCAGAAACAAGCATCCAAGGACCGGTTTCTGGCTATCAGCCTTCATCAGCCTGGATAGCTTGACTCCAGTGGTGTGGAGAGCCTGGGACTCACGTCTGAGCATCCCCAGCACACTCGGGGTGAAATTGCAAAAAACACAGTTGACGGACAGAATGTAGAACAATGTCATACATTCACCCCAGTACAAGGATCTGGGCCTAAATCCATCGTTTTTTTGCACTCCACACCACCCTGGGTTAGACACTGGCTATATGCAAATCAGCTCTGACCCTGTGCCTCATGGGAACAGTCCAGTCCGAACTACCAAGCCATGTCTTTACCAGATCGGAAACAAGCATCCAAGGACCGGTTTCTGGCTATCAGCCTTCATCAGCCTGGATAGCTTGACTCCAGTGGTGTGGAGAGCCTGGGACTCACGTCTGAGCATCCCCAGCACACTCGGGGTGAAATTGCAAAAAACACAGTTGATGGACAGAATGTAGAACAATGTCATACATTCACCCCAGTACAAGGATCTGGGCCTAAATCCATCGTTTTTTTGCACTCCACACCACCCTGGGTTAGACACTGGCTATATGCAAATCAGCTCTGACCCTGTGCCTCATGGGAACAGTCCAGTCCGAACTACCAAGCCATGTCTTTCCCAGACCGGAATCAAGCATCCAAGGACCGGTTTCTGGCTATCAGCCTTTATCAGCCTGGATAGCTTGACTCCAGTGGTGTGGAGAGCCTGGGACTCACGTCTGAGCATCCCCAGCACACTCGGGGTGAAATTGCAAAAAACACAGTTGATGGACAGAATGTAGAACAATGTCATACATTCACCCCAGTACAAGGATCTGGGCCTAAATCCATCGTTTTTTTGCACTCCACACCACCCTGGGTTAGACACTGGCTAAATGCAAATGAGCTCTGACCCTGTGCCTCATGGGAACAGTCCAGTCCGAACTACCAAGCCATGTCTTTCCCAGACCGGAATCAAGCATCCAAGGACCGGTTTCTGGCTATCAGCCTTCATCAGCCTGGATAGCTTGACTCCAGTGGTGTGGAGAGCCTGGGACTCACGTCTGAGCATACCCAGCCCACTCGGGGTGAAAATTGCAAAAAACACAGTTGATGGACAGAATGTAGAACAATGTCATACATTCACCCCAGTACAAAGATCTGGGCCTAAATCCATCGTTTTTTTGCACTCCACACCACCCTGGGTTAGACACTGGCTATATGCAAATCAGCTCTGACCCTGTGCCTCATGGGAACAGTCCAGTCTGAACTACCAAGCCATGTCTTTCCCAGACCGGAATCAAGCATCCAAGGACCGGTTTCTGGCTTTCAGCCTTCATCAGCCTGGATAGCTTGACTCCAGTGGTGTGGAGAGCCTGGGACTCACGTCTGAGCATACCCAGCCCACTCGGGGTGAAAATTGCAAAAAACACAGTTGATGGACAGAATGTAGAACAATGTCATACATTCACCCCAGTACAAGGATCTGGGCCTAAATCCATCGTTTTTTTGCACTCCACACCACCCTGGGTTAGACACTGGCTATATGCAAATCAGCTCTGACCCAGTGCCTCATGGGAACAGTCCAGTCCGAACTACCAAGCCATGTCTTTCCCAGACCGGAATCAAGCATCCAAGGACCGGTTTCTGGCTATCAGCCTTCATCAGCCAGGATAGCTTGACTCCAGAGGTGTGGAGAGCCTGGGACTCACGTCTGAGCATCCCCAGCACACTCGGGGTGAAATTGCAAAAAACACAGTTGATGGACAGAATGTAGAACAATGTCATACATTCACCCCAGTACAAGGATCTGGGCCTAAATCCATCGGTTTTTTGCACTCCACACCACCCTGGGTTAGACACTGGCTATATGCAAATCAGCTCTGACCCTGTGCCTCATGGGAACAGTCCAGTCCGAACTACCAAGCCATGTCTTTCCCAGACCGGAATCAAGCATCCAAGGACCGGTTTCTGGCTATCAGCCTTCATCAGCCTGGATAGCTTGACTCCAGTGGTGTGGAGAGCCTGGGACTCACGTCTGAGCATCCCCAGCACACTCGGGGTGAAATTGCAAAAAACACAGTTGATGGACAGAATGTAGAACAATGTCATACATTCACCCCAGTACAAGGATCTGGGCCTAAATCCATCGTTATTTTGCACTCCACAACACCCTGGGTTAGACACTGGCTATATGCAAATCAGCTCTGACCCTGTGCCTCATGGGAACAGTCCAGTCCGAACTACCAAGCCATGTCTTTCCCAGACCGGAATCAAGCATCCAAGGACCGGTTTCTGGCTATCAGCCTTCATCAGCCTGGATAGCTTGACTCGAGTGGTGTGGAGAGCCTGGGACTCACGTCTGAGCATCCCCAGCACACTCGGGGTGAAATTGCAAAAAACACAGTTGATGGACAGAATGTAGAACAATGTCATACATTCACCCCAGTACAAGGATCTGGGCCTAAATCCATCGTTTTTTTGCACTCCACACCACCCTGGGTTAGACACTGGCTATATGCAAATCAGCTCTGACCCAGTGCCTCATGGGAACAGTCCAGTCCGAACTACCAAGCCATGTCTTTCCCAGACCGGAATCAAGCATCCAAGGACCGGTTTCTGGCTATCAGCCTTCATCAGCCAGGATAGCTTGACTCCAGAGGTGTGGAGAGCCTGGGACTCACGTCTGAGCATCCCCAGCACACTCGGGGTGAAATTGCAAAAAACACAGTTGATGGACAGAATGTAGAACAATGTCATACATTCACCCCAGTACAAGGATCTGGGCCTAAATCCATCGGTTTTTTGCACTCCACACCACCCTGGGTTAGACACTGGCTATATGCAAATCAGCTCTGACCCTGTGCCTCATGGGAACAGTCCAGTCCGAACTACCAAGCCATGTCTTTCCCAGACCGGAATCAAGCATCCAAGGACCGGTTTCTGGCTATCAGCCTTCATCAGCCTGGATAGCTTGACTCCAGTGGTGTGGAGAGCCTGGGACTCACGTCTGAGCATCCCCAGCACACTCGGGGTGAAATTGCAAAAAACACAGTTGATGGACAGAATGTAGAACAATGTCATACATTCACCCCAGTACAAGGATCTGGGCCTAAATCCATCGTTTTTTTGCACTCCACACCACCCTGGGTTAGACACTGGCTATATGCAAATCAGCTCTGACCCTGTGCCTCATGGGAACAGTCTAGTCCGAACTACCAAGCCATGTCTTTCCCAGACCGGAATCAAGCATCCAATGACCGGTTTCTGGCTATCAGCCTTCATCAGCCTGGATAGCTTGACTCCAGTGGTGTGGAGAGCCTGTGACTCACGTCTGAGCATCCCCAGCACACTCGGGGTGAAATTGCAAAAAACACAGTTGATGGACAGAATGTAGAACAATGTCATACATTCACCCCAGTACAAGGATCTGGGCCTAAATCCATCGTTTTTTTGCACTCCACACCACCCTGGGTTAGACACTGGCTATATGCAAATCAGCTCTGACCCTGTGCCTCATGGGAACAGTCCAGTCCGAACTACCAAGCCATGTCTTTCCCAGACCGGAATCAAGCATCCAAGGACCGGTTTCTGGCTATCAGCCTTCATCAGCCTGGATAGCTTGACTCCAGTGGTGTGGAGAGCCTGGGACTCACGTCTGAGCATCCCCAGCACACTCGGGGTGAAATTGCAAAAAACACAGTTTATGGACAGAATGTAGAACAATGTCATACATTCACCCCAGTACAAGGATCTGGGCCTAAATCCATCGTTTTTTTGCACTCCACACCACCCTGGGTTAGACACTGGCTATATGCAAATCAGCTCTGACCCAGTGCCTCATGGGAACAGTCCAGTCCGAACTACCAAGCCATGTCTTTCCCAGACCGGAATCAAGCATCCAAGGACCGGTTTCTGGCTATCAGCCTTCATCAGCCAGGATAGCTTGACTCAAGAGGTGTGGAGAGCCTGGGACTCACGCCTGAGCATCCCCAGCACACTCGGGGTGAAATTGCAAAAAACACAGTTGATGGACAGAATGTAGAACAATGTCATACATTCACCCCAGTACAAGGATCTGGGCCTAAATCCATCGGTTTTTTGCACTCCACACCACCCTGGGTTAGACACTGGCTATATGCAAATCAGCTCTGACCCTGTGCCTCATGGGAACAGTCCAGTCCGAAGTACCAAGCCATGTCTTTCCCAGACCGGAATCAAGCATCCAAGGACCGGTTTCTGGCTATCAGCCTTCATCAGCCAGGATAGCTTGACTCCAGTGGTGTGGAGAGCCTGGGACTCACGTCTAAGCATCCCCAGCACACTCGGGATGAAATTGCAAAAAACACAGTTGATGGACAGAATGTAGAACAATGTCATACATTTACCCCAGTACAAGGATCTGGGCCTAAATCCATCGTTTATTTTGCACTCCACACCACCCTGGGTTAGACACTGGCTATATGCAAATCAGCTCTGACCCTGTGCCTCATGGGAACAGTCCAGTCCGAACTACCAAGCCATGTCTTTCCCAGACCGGAATCAAGCATCCAAGGACCAGTTTCTGGCTATCAGCCTTCATCAGCCAGGATAGCTTGACTCCAGTGGTGTGGAGAGCCTGGGACTCACGTCTGAGCATCCCCAGCACACTCGGGGTGAAATTGCAAAAAACACAGTTGATGGACAGAATGTAGAACAATGTCATACATTCACCCCAGTACAAGGATCTGGGCCTAAATCAATCGTTTTTTTGCACTCCACACCACCCTGGGTTAGATATTGGCTATATGCAAATCAACTCTGACCCTGTGCCTCATGGGAACAGTCCAGTCCGAACTACCAAGCCATGTCTTTCCCAGACCGGAATCAAGCATCCAAGGACCGGTTTCTGGCTATCAGCCTTCATCAGCCTGGATAGCTTGACTCCAGTGGTGTGGAGAGCCTGGGACTCACGTCTGAGCAGCCCCAGCACACTCGGGGTGAAATTGCAAAAAACACAGTTGATGGACAGAATGTAGAACAATGTCATACATTCACCCCAGTACAAGGATCTGGGCCTAAATCCATCGCTTTTTTGCACTCCACACCACCCTGGGTTAGACACTGGCTATATGCAAATCAGCTCTGACCCTGTGCCTCATAGGAACAGTCCAGTCCGAACTACCAAGCCATGTCTTTCCCAGACCGGAATCAAGCATCCAAGGACCGGTTTCTGGCTATCAGCCTTCATCAGCCTGGATAGCTTGACTCCAGTGGTGTGGAGAGCCTGGGACTCACGTCTGAGCATCCCCAGCACACTCGGGGTGAAATTGCAAAAAACACAGTTGATGGACAGAATGTAGAACAATGTCATACATTCACCCCAGTACAAGGATCTGGGCCTAAATCCATCGTTTTTTTGCACTCCACACCACCCTGGGTTAGACACTGGCTATATGCAAATCAGCTCTGACCCTGTGCCTCATGGGAACAGTCCAGTCCGAACTACCAAGCCATGTCTTTCCCAGACTGGAATCAAGTATCCAAGGACCGGTTTCTGGCTATCAGCCTTCATCAGCCTGGATAGCTTGACTCCAGTGGTGTGGAGAGCCTGGGACTCACGTCTGAGCATCCCCAGCACACTCTGGGTGAAATTGTAAAAAACACAGTTGATGGACAGAATGTAGAACAATGTCATATATTCACCCCAGTACAAGGATCTGGGCCTACATCCATCATTTTTTTGCACTCCACACCACCCTGGGTTAGACACTGGCTATATGCAAATCAGCTCTGACCCTGTGCCTCATGGGAACAGTCCAGTCCGAACTACCAAGCCATGTCTTTACCAGACCGGAAACAAGCATCCAAGGACCGGTTTCTGGCTATCAGCCTTCATCAGCCTGGATAGCTTGACTCCAGTGGTGTGGAGAGCCTGGGACTCACGTCTGAGCATACCCAGCACACTCGGGGTGAAATTGCAAAAAACACAGTTGATGGACAGAATGTAGAACAATGTCATACATTCACCCCAGTACAAGTATCAGGGCCTAAATCCATCGTTTTTTTGCACTCCACACCACCCTGGGTTAGACACTGGCTATATGCAAATCAGCTCTGAACCTGTGCCTCATAGGAACAGTCCAGTCCGAACTACCAAGCCATGTCTTTCCCAGACCGGAATCAAGCATCCAAGGACCGGTTTCTGGCTATCAGCCTTCATCAGCCTGGATAGCTTGACTCCAGTGGTGTGGAGAGCCTGGGACTCATGTCTGAGCATCCCCAGCACACTCGGGGTGAAATTGCAAAAAACACAGTTGATGGACAGAATGTAGAACAATGTCATACATTCACCTCAGTACAAGGATCTGTGCCTAAATCCGTCGTTTTTTTGCACTCCACACCACCCTGGGTTAGACACTGGCTATATGCAAATCAGCTCTGACCCTGTGCCTCATGGGAACAGTCCAGTCCGAACTACCAAGCCATGTCTTTCCCAGACCGGAATCAAGCATCCAAGGACCGGTTTCTGGCTATCAGCCTTCATCAGCCTGGATAGCTTGACTCCAGTGGTGTGGAGAGCCTGGGACTCACGTCTGAGCATCCCCAGCACACTCGGGGTGAAATTGCAAAAAACACAGTTGATGGACAGAATGTAGAACAATGTCATACATTCACCCCAGTACAAGGATCTGGGCCTAAATCCATCGTTTTTTTGCACTCCGCACCACCCTGGGTTAGACACTGGCTATATGCAAATCAGCTCTGACCCTGTGCCTCATGGGAACAGTCCAGTCCGAACTACCAAGCCATGTCTTTCCCAGACCGGAATCAAGCATCCAAGGACCGGTTTCTGGCTATCAGCCTTCATCAGCCTGGATAGCTTGACTCCAGTGGTGTGGAGAGCCTGGGACTCACGTCTGAGCATCCCCAGCACACTCGGGGTGAAATTGCAAAAAACACAGTTGATGGACAGAATGTAGAACAATGTCATACATTCACCCCAGTACAAGGATCTGGGCCTAAATCCATCGTTTTTTTGCACTCCACACCACCCTGGGTTAGACACTGGCTATATGCAAATCAGCTCTGACCCTGTGCCTCATGGGAACAGTCCAGTCCGAACTACCAAGCCATGTCTTTCCCAGACCGGAATCAAGCATCCAAGGACCGGTTTCTGGCTATCAGCCTTCATCAGCCTGGATAGCTTGACTCCAGTGGTGTGGAGAGCCTGGGACTCACGTCTGAGCATCCCCAGCACACTCGGGGTAAAATTGCAAAAAACACAGTTGATGGACAGAATGTAGAACAATGTCATACATTCACCCCAGTACAAGTATCTGGGCCAAAATCCATCGTTTTTTTGCACTCCACACCACCCTGGGTTAGACACTGGCTATATGCAAATCCGCTCTGACCCTGTGCCTCATAGGAACAGTCCAGTCCGAACTACCAAGCCATGTCTTTCCCAGACCGGAATCAAGCATCCAAGGACCGGTTTCTGGATATCAGCCTTCATCAGCCTCGATAGCTTGACTCCAGTGGTGTGGAGAGCCTGGGACTCACGTCCGAGCATCCCCAGCACACTCGGGGTGAAATTGCAAAAAACACAGTTGATGGACAGAATGTAGAACAATGTCATACATTCACGCCAGTACAAGGATCTGGGCCTAAATCCATCGTTATTTTGCACTCCACACCACCCTGGGTTAGACACTGGCTATATGCAAATCAGCTCTGACCCTGTGCCTCATGGGAACAGTCCAGTCCGAACTACCAAGCCATGTCTTTCCCAGACCGGAATCAAGCATCCAAGGACCGGTTTCTGGCTATCAGCCTTCATCAGCCTGAATAGCTTGACTCCAGTGGTGTGGAGAGCCTGGGACTCACGTCTGAGCATCCCCAGCACACTCGGGGTGAAATTGCAAAAAACACAGCTGATGGACAGAATGTAGAACAATGTCATACATTCACCCCAGTACAAGGATCTGGGCCTAAATCCATCGTTTTTTTGCACTCCACACCACCCTGGGTTAGACACTGGCTATATGCAAATCAGCTCTGACCCTGTGCCTCATGGGAACAGTCCAGTCCGAACTACCAAGCCATGTCTTTACCAGACCGGAAACAAGCATCCAAGGACCGGTTTCTGGCTATCAGCCTTCATCAGCCTGGATAGCTTGACTCCAGTGGTGTGGAGAGCCTGGGACTCACGTCTGAGCATCCCCAGCACACTCGGGGTGAAATTGCAAAAAACACAGTTGACGGACAGAATGTAGAACAATGTCATACATTCACCCCAGTACAAGGATCTGGGCCTAAATCCATCGTTTTTTTGCACTCCACACCACCCTGGGTTAGACACTGGCTATATGCAAATCAGCTCTGACCCTGTGCCTCATGGGAACAGTCCAGTCCGAACTACCAAGCCATGTCTTTACCAGATCGGAAACAAGCATCCAAGGACCGGTTTCTGGCTATCAGCCTTCATCAGCCTGGATAGCTTGACTCCAGTGGTGTGGAGAGCCTGGGACTCACGTCTGAGCATCCCCAGCACACTCGGGGTGAAATTGCAAAAAACACAGTTGATGGACAGAATGTAGAACAATGTCATACATTCACCCCAGTACAAGGATCTGGGCCTAAATCCATCGTTTTTTTGCACTCCACACCACCCTGGGTTAGACACTGGCTATATGCAAATCAGCTCTGACCCTGTGCCTCATGGGAACAGTCCAGTCCGAACTACCAAGCCATGTCTTTCCCAGACCGGAATCAAGCATCCAAGGACCGGTTTCTGGCTATCAGCCTTCATCAGCCTGGATAGCTTGACTCCAGTGGTGTGGAGAGCCTGGGACTCACGTCTGAGCATACCCAGCACACTCGGGGTGAAATTGCAAAAAACACAGTTGATGGACAGAATGTAGAACAATGTCATACATTCACCCCAGTACAAGTATCAGGGCCTAAATCCATCGTTTTTTTGCACTCCACACCACCCTGGGATAGACACTGGCTATATGCAAATCAGCTCTGAACCTGTGCCTCATAGGAACAGTCCAGTCCGAACTACCAAGCCATGTCTTTCCCAGACCGGAATCAAGCATCCAAGGACCGGTTTCTGGCTATCAGCCTTCATCAGCCTGGATAGCTTGACTCCAGTGGTGTGGAGAGCCTGGGACTCATGTCTGAGCATCCCCAGCACACTCGGGGTGAAATTGCAAAAAACACAGTTGATGGACAGAATGTAGAACAATGTCATACATTCACCTCAGTACAAGGATCTGGGCCTAAATCCATCGTTTTTTTGCACTCCACACCACCCTGGGTTAGACACTGGCTATATGCAAATCAGCTCTGACCCTGTGCCTCATGGGAACAGTCCAGTCCGAACTACCAAGCCATGTCTTTCCCAGACCGGAATCAAGCATCCAAGGACCGGTTTCTGGCTATCAGCCTTCATCAGCCTGGATAGCTTGACTCCAGTGGTGTGGAGAGCCTGGGACTCACGTCTGAGCATCCCCAGCACACTCGGGGTGAAATTGCAAAAAACACAGTTGATGGACAGAATGTAGAACAATGTCATACATTCACCCCAGTACAAGGATCTGGGCCTAAATCCATCGTTTTTTTGCACTCCGCACCACCCTGGGTTAGACACTGGCTATATGCAAATCAGCTCTGACCCTGTGCCTCATGGGAACAGTCCAGTCCGAACTACCAAGCCATGTCTTTCCCAGACCGGAATCAAGCATCCAAGGACCGGTTTCTGGCTATCAGCCTTCATCAGCCTGGATAGCTTGACTCCAGTGGTGTGGAGAGCCTGGGACTCACGTCTGAGCATCCCCAGCACACTCGGGGTGAAATTGCAAAAAACACAGTTGATGGACAAAATGTAGAACAATGTCATACATTCACCCCAGTACAAGGATCTGGGCCTAAATCCATCGTTTTTTTGCACTCCACACCACCCTGGGTTAGACACTGGCTATATGCAAATCAGCTCTGAACCTGTGCCTCATGGGAACAGTCCAGTCCGAACTACCAAGCCATGTCTTTCCCAGACCGGAATCAAGCATCCAAGGACGGGTTTCTGGCTATCAGCCTTCATCAGCCTGGATAGCTTGACTCCAGTGGTGTGGAGAGCCTGGGACTCATGTCTGAGCATCCCCAGCACACTCGGGGTGAAATTGCAAAAAACACAGTTGATGGACAGAATGTAGAACAATGTCATACATTCACCCCAGTACAAGGATCTGGGCCTAAATCCATCGGTTTTTTGCACTCCACACCACCCTGGGTTAGACACTGGCTATATGCAAATCAGCTCTAACCCTGTGCCTCGTGGGAACAGTCCAGTCCGAACTACCAAGCCATGTCTTTACCAGACCGGAAACAAGCATCCAAGGACCGGTTTCTGGCTATCAGCCTTCATCAGCCTGGATGGCTTGACTCCAGTGGTGTGGAGAGCCTGGGACTCACGTCTGAGCATCCCCAGCACACTCGGGGTGAAATTGCAAAAAACACAGTTGATGGACAGAATGTAGAACAATGTCATACATTCACCTCAGTACAAGGATCTGGGCCTAAATCCGTCGTTTTTTTGCACTCCACACCACCCTGGGTTAGACACTGGCTATATGCAAATCAGCTCTGACCCTGTGCCTCATGGGAACAGTCCAGTCCGAACTACCAAGCCATGTCTTTCCCAGACCGGAATCAAGCATCCAAGGACCGGTTTCTGGCTATCAGCCTTCATCAGCCTGGATAGCTTGACTCCAGTGGTGTGGAGAGCCTGGGACTCACGTCTGAGCATCCCCAGCACACTCAGGGTAAAATTGCAAAAAACACAGTTGATGGACAGAATGTAGAACAATGTCATACATTCACCCCAGTACAAGTATCTGGGCCAAAATCCATCGTTTTTTTGCACTCCACACCACCCTGGGTTAGACACTGGCTATATGCAAATCCGCTCTGACCCTGTGCCTCATAGGAACAGTCCAGTCCGAACTACCAAGCCATGTCTTTCCCAGACCGGAATCAAGCATCCAAGGACCGGTTTCTGGATATCAGCCTTCATCAGCCTCGATAGCTTGACTCCAGTGGTGTGGAGAGCCTGGGACTCACGTCCGAGCATCCCCAGCACACTCGGGGTGAAATTGCAAAAAACACAGTTGATGGACAGAATGTAGAACAATGTCATACATTCACGCCAGTACAAGGATCTGGGCCTAAATCCATCGTTATTTTGCACTCCACACCACCCTGGGTTAGACACTGGCTATATGCAAATCAGCTCTGACCCTGTGCCTCATGGGAACAGTCCAGTCCGAACTACCAAGCCATGTCTTTCCCAGACCGGAATCAAGCATCCAAGGACCGGTTTCTGGCTATCAGCCTTCATCAGCCTGAATAGCTTGACTCCAGTGGTGTGGAGAGCCTGGGACTCACGTCTGAGCATCCCCAGCACACTCGGGGTGAAATTGCAAAAAACACAGCTGATGGACAGAATGTAGAACAATGTCATACATTCACCCCAGTACAAGGATCTGGGCCTAAATCCATCGTTTTTTTGCACTCCACACCACCCTGGGTTAGACACTGGCTATATGCAAATCAGCTCTGACCCTGTGCCTCATGGGAACAGTCCAGTCCGAACTACCAAGCCATGTCTTTACCAGACCGGAAACAAGCATCCAAGGACCGGTTTCTGGCTATCAGCCTTCATCAGCCTGGATAGCTTGACTCCAGTGGTGTGGAGAGCCTGGGACTCACGTCTGAGCATCCCCAGCACACTCGGGGTGAAATTGCAAAAAACACAGTTGACGGACAGAATGTAGAACAATGTCATACATTCACCCCAGTACAAGGATCTGGGCCTAAATCCATCGTTTTTTTGCACTCCACACCACCCTGGGTTAGACACTGGCTATATGCAAATCAGCTCTGACCCTGTGCCTCATGGGAACAGTCCAGTCCGAACTACCAAGCCATGTCTTTCCCAGACCGGAATCAAGCATCCAAGGACCGGTTTCTGGCTATCAGCCTTCATCAGCCTGGATAGCTTGACTCCAGTGGTGTGGAGAGCCTGGGACTCACGTCTGAGCATCCCCAGCACACTCGGGGTGAAATTGCAAAAAACACAGTTGATGGACAGAATGTAGAACAATGTCTTACATTCACCCCAGTACAAGGATCTGGGCCTAAATCCATCGTTTTTTTGCACTCCACACCACCCTGGGTTAGACACTGGCTAAATGCAAATGAGCTCTGACCCTGTGCCTCATGGGAACAGTCCAGTCCGAACTACCAAGCCATGTCTTTCCCAGACCGGAATCAAGCTTCCAAGGACCGGTTTCTGGCTATCAGCCTTCATCAGCCTGGATAGCTTGACTCCAGTGGTGTGGAGAGCCTGGGACTCACGTCTGAGCATCCCCAGCACACTCGGGGTGAAATTGCAAAAAACACAGTTGATGGACAGAATGTAGAACAATGTCATACATTCACCCCAGTACAAGGATCTGGGCCTAAATCCATCGGTTTTTTGCACTCCACACCACCCTGGGTTAGACACTGGCTATATGCAAATCAGCTCTGACCCTGTGCCTCATGGGAACAGTCCAGTCCGAACTACCAAGCCATGTCTTTCCCAGACCGGAATCAAGCATCCAAGGACCGGTTTCTGGCTATCAGCCTTCATCAGCCAGGATAGCTTGACTCCAGTGGTGTGGAGAGCCTGGGACTCACGTCTAAGCATCCCCAGCACACTCGGGATGAAATTGCAAAAAACACAGTTGATGGACAGAATGTAGAACAATGTCATACATTTACCCCAGTACAAGGATCTGGGCCTAAATCCATCGTTTTTTTTGCACTCCACACCACCCTGGGTTAGACACTGGCTATATGCAAATCAGCTCTGACCCTGTGCCTCATGGGAACAGTCCAGTCCGAACTACCAAGCCATGTCTTTCCCAGACCGGAATCAAGCATCCAAGGACCAGTTTCTGGCTATCAGCCTTCATCAGCCAGGATAGCTTGACTCCAGTGGTGTGGAGAGCCTGGGACTCACGTCTGAGCATCCCCAGCACACTCGGGGTGAAATTGCAAAAAACACAGTTGATGGACAGAATGTAGAACAATGTCATACATTCACCCCAGTACAAGGATCTGGGCCTAAATCAATCGTTTTTTTGCACTCCACACCACCCTGGGTTAGACATTGGCTATATGCAAATCAACTCTGACCCTGTGCCTCATGGGAACAGTCCAGTCCGAACTACCAAGCCATGTCTTTCCCAGACCGGAATCAAGCATCCAAGGACCGGTTTCTGGCTATCAGCCTTCATCAGCCTGGATAGCTTGACTCCAGTGGTGTGGAGAGCCTGGGACTCACGTCTGAGCAGCCCCAGCACACTCGGGGTGAAATTGCAAAAAACACAGTTGATGGACAGAATGTAGAACAATGTCATACATTCACCCCAGTACAAGGATCTGGGCCTAAATCCATCGCTTTTTTGCACTCCACACCACCCTGGGTTAGACACTGGCTATATGCAAATCAGCTCTGACCCTGTGCCTCATAGGAACAGTCCAGTCCGAACTACCAAGCCATGTCTTTCCCAGACCGGAATCAAGCATCCAAGGACCGGTTTCTGGCTATCAGCCTTCATCAGCCTGGATAGCTTGACTCCAGTGGTGTGGAGAGCCTGGGACTCACGTCTGAGCATCCCCAGCACACTCGGGGTGAAATTGCAAAAAACACAGTTGATGGACAGAATGTAGAACAATGTCATACATTCACCCCAGTACAAGGATCTGGGCCTAAATCCATCGTTTTTTTGCACTCCACACCACCCTGGGTTAGACACTGGCTATATGCAAATCAGCTCTGACCCTGTGCCTCATGGGAACAGTCCAGTCCGAACTACCAAGCCATGTCTTTCCCAGACTGGAATCAAGTATCCAAGGACCGGTTTCTGGCTATCAGCCTTCATCAGCCTGGATAGCTTGACTCCAGTGGTGTGGAGAGCCTGGGACTCACGTCTGAGCATCCCCAGCACACTCTGGGTGAAATTGTAAAAAACACAGTTGATGGACAGAATGTAGAACAATGTCATATATTCACCCCAGTACAAGGATCTGGGCCTACATCCATCATTTTTTTGCACTCCACACCACCCTGGGTTAGACACTGGCTATATGCAAATCAGCTCTGACCCTGTGCCTCATGGGAACAGTCCAGTCCGAACTACCAAGCCATGTCTTTACCAGACCGGAAACAAGCATCCAAGGACCGGTTTCTGGCTATCAGCCTTCATCAGCCTGGATAGCTTGACTCCAGTGGTGTGGAGAGCCTGGGACTCACGTCTGAGCATACCCAGCACACTCGGGGTGAAATTGCAAAAAACACAGTTGATGGACAGAATGTAGAACAATGTCATACATTCACCCCAGTACAAGTATCAGGGCCTAAATCCATCGTTTTTTTGCACTCCACACCACCCTGGGTTAGACACTGGCTATATGCAAATCAGCTCTGAACCTGTGCCTCATAGGAACAGTCCAGTCCGAACTACCAAGCCATGTCTTTCCCAGACCGGAATCAAGCATCCAAGGACCGGTTTCTGGCTATCAGCCTTCATCAGCCTGGATAGCTTGACTCCAGTGGTGTGGAGAGCCTGGGACTTATGTCTGAGCATCCCCAGCACACTCGGGGTGAAATTGCAAAAAACACAGTTGATGGACAGAATGTAGAACAATGTCATACATTCACCTCAGTACAAGGATCTGGGCCTAAATCCGTCGTTTTTTTGCACTCCACACCACCCTGGGTTAGACACTGGCTATATGCAAATCAGCTCTGACCCTGTGCCTCATGGGAACAGTCCAGTCCGAACTACCAAGCCATGTCTTTCCCAGACCGGAATCAAGCATCCAAGGACCGGTTTCTGGCTATCAGCCTTCATCAGCCTGGATAGCTTGACTCCAGTGGTGTGGAGAGCCTGGGACTCACGTCTGAGCATCCCCAGCACACTCGGGGTGAAATTGCAAAAAACACAGTTGATGGACAGAATGTAGAACAATGTCATACATTCACCCCAGTACAAGGATCTGGGCCTAAATCCATCGTTTTTTTGCACTCCGCACCACCCTGGGTTAGACACTGGCTATATGCAAATCAGCTCTGACCCTGTGCCTCATGGGAACAGTCCAGTCCGAACTACCAAGCCATGTCTTTCCCAGACCGGAATCAAGCATCCAAGGACCGGTTTCTGGCTATCAGCCTTCATCAGCCTGGATAGCTTGACTCCAGTGGTGTGGAGAGCCTGGGACTCACGTCTGAGCATCCCCAGCACACTCGGGGTGAAATTGCAAAAAACACAGTTGATGGACAGAATGTAGAACAATGTCATACATTCACCCCAGTACAAGGATCTGGGCCTAAATCCATCGTTTTTTTGCACTCCACACCACCCTGGATTAGACACTGGCTATATGCAAATCAGCTCTGAACCTGTGCCTCATGGGAACAGTCCAGTCCGAACTACCAAGCCATGTCTTTCCCAGACCGGAATCAAGCATCCAAGGACGGGTTTCTGGCTATCAGCCTTCATCAGCCTGGATAGCTTGACTCCAGTGGTGTGGAGAGCCTGGGACTCATGTCTGAGCATCCCCAGCACACTCGGGGTGAAATTGCAAAAAACACAGTTGATGGACAGAATGTAGAACAATGTCATACATTCACCCCAGTACAAGGATCTGGGCCTAAATCCATCGGTTTTTTGCACTCCACACCACCCTGGGTTAGACACTGGCTATATGCAAATCAGCTCTAACCCTGTGCCTCGTGGGAACAGTCCAGTCCGAACTACCAAGCCATGTCTTTACCAGACCGGAAACAAGCATCCAAGGACCGGTTTCTGGCTATCAGCCTTCATCAGCCTGGATAGCTTGACTCCAGTGGTGTGGAGAGCCTGGGACTCACGTCTGAGCATCCCCAGCACACTCGGGGTGAAATTGCAAAAAACACAGTTGATGGACAGAATGTAGAACAATGTCATACATTCACCTCAGTACAAGGATCTGGGCCTAAATCCGTCGTTTTTTTGCACTCCACACCACCCTGGGTTAGACACTGGCTATATGCAAATCAGCTCTGACCCTGTGCCTCATGGGAACAGTCCAGTCCGAACTACCAAGCCATGTCTTTCCCAGACCGGAATCAAGCATCCAAGGACCGGTTTCTGGCTATCAGCCTTCATCAGCCTGGATAGCTTGACTCCAGTGGTGTGGAGAGCCTGGGACTCACGTCTGAGCATCCCCAGCACACTCGGGGTAAAATTGCAAAAAACACAGTTGATGGACAGAATGTAGAACAATGTCATACATTCACCCCAGTACAAGTATCTGGGCCAAAATCCATCGTTTTTTTGCACTCCACACCACCCTGGGTTAGACACTGGCTATATGCAAATCCGCTCTGACCCTGTGCCTCATAGGAACAGTCCAGTCCGAACTACCAAGCCATGTCTTTCCCAGACCGGAATCAAGCATCCAAGGACCGGTTTCTGGATATCAGCCTTCATCAGCCTCGATAGCTTGACTCCAGTGGTGTGGAGAGCCTGGGACTCACGTCCGAGCATCCCCAGCACACTCGGGGTGAAATTGCAAAAAACACAGTTGATGGACAGAATGTAGAACAATGTCATACATTCACGCCAGTACAAGGATCTGGGCCTAAATCCATCGTTATTTTGCACTCCACACCACCCTGGGTTAGACACTGGCTATATGCAAATCAGCTCTGACCCTGTGCCTCATGGGAACAGTCCAGTCCGAACTACCAAGCCATGTCTTTACCAGACCGGAAACAAGCATCCAAGGACCGGTTTCTGGCTATCAGCCTTCATCAGCCTGGATAGCTTGACTCCAGTGGTGTGGAGAGCCTGGGACTCACGTCTGAGCATCCCCAGCACACTCGGGGTGAAATTGCAAAAAACACAGTTGACGGACAGAATGTAGAACAATGTCATACATTCACCCCAGTACAAGGATCTGGGCCTAAATCCATCGTTTTTTTGCACTCCACACCACCCTGGGTTAGACACTGGCTATATGCAAATCAGCTCTGACCCTGTGCCTCATGGGAACAGTCCAGTCCGAACTACCAAGCCATGTCTTTACCAGATCGGAAACAAGCATCCAAGGACCGGTTTCTGGCTATCAGCCTTCATCAGCCTGGATAGCTTGACTCCAGTGGTGTGGAGAGCCTGGGACTCACGTCTGAGCATCCCCAGCACACTCGGGGTGAAATTGCAAAAAACACAGTTGATGGACAGAATGTAGAACAATGTCATACATTCACCCCAGTACAAGGATCTGGGCCTAAATCCATCGTTTTTTTGCACTCCACACCACCCTGGGTTAGACACTGGCTATATGCAAATCAGCTCTGACCCTGTGCCTCATGGGAACAGTCCAGTCCGAACTACCAAGCCATGTCTTTCCCAGACCGGAATCAAGCATCCAAGGACCGGTTTCTGGCTATCAGCCTTCATCAGCCTGGATAGCTTGACTCCAGTGGTGTGGAGAGCCTGGGACTCACGTCTGAGCATACCCAGCACACTCGGGGTGAAATTGCAAAAAACACAGTTGATGGACAGAATGTAGAACAATGTCATACATTCACCCCAGTACAAGTATCAGGGCCTAAATCCATCGTTTTTTTGCACTCCACACCACCCTGGGATAGACACTGGCTATATGCAAATCAGCTCTGAACCTGTGCCTCATAGGAACAGTCCAGTCCGAACTACCAAGCCATGTCTTTCCCAGACCGGAATCAAGCATCCAAGGACCGGTTTCTGGCTATCAGCCTTCATCAGCCTGGATAGCTTGACTCCAGTGGTGTGGAGAGCCTGGGACTCATGTCTGAGCATCCCCAGCACACTCGGGGTGAAATTGCAAAAAACACAGTTGATGGACAGAATGTAGAACAATGTCATACATTCACCTCAGTACAAGGATCTGGGCCTAAATCCGTCGTTTTTTTGCACTCCACACCACCCTGGGTTAGACACTGGCTATATGCAAATCAGCTCTGACCCTGTGCCTCATGGGAACAGTCCAGTCCGACCTACCAAGCCATGTCTTTCCCAGACCGGAATCAAGCATCCAAGGACCGGTTTCTGGCTATCAGCCTTCATCAGCCTGGATAGCTTGACTCCAGTGGTGTGGAGAGCCTGGGACTCACGTCTGAGCATCCCCAGCACACTCGGGGTGAAATTGCAAAAAACACAGTTGACGGACAGAATGTAGAACAATGTCATACATTCACCCCAGTACAAGGATCTGGGCCTAAATCCATCGTTTTTTTGCACTCCGCACCACCCTGGGTTAGACACTGGCTATATGCAAATCAGCTCTGACCCTGTGCCTCATGGGAACAGTCCAGTCCGAACTACCAAGCCATGTCTTTCCCAGACCGGAATCAAGCATCCAAGGACCGGTTTCTGGCTATCAGCCTTCATCAGCCTGGATAGCTTGACTCCAGTGGTGTGGAGAGCCTGGGACTCACGTCTGAGCATCCCCAGCACACTCGGGGTGAAATTGCAAAAAACACAGTTGATGGACAGAATGTAGAACAATGTCATACATTCACCCCAGTACAAGGATCTGGGCCTAAATCCATCGTTTTTTTGCACTCCACACCACCCTGGGTTAGACACTGGCTATATGCAAATCAGCTCTGAACCTGTGCCTCATGGGAACAGTCCAGTCCGAACTACCAAGCCATGTCTTTCCCAGACCGGAATCAAGCATCCAAGGACGGGTTTCTGGCTATCAGCCTTCATCAGCCTGGATAGCTTGACTCCAGTGGTGTGGAGAGCCTGGGACTCATGTCTGAGCATCCCCAGCACACTCGGGGTGAAATTGCAAAAAACACAGTTGATGGACAGAATGTAGAACAATGTCATACATTCACCCCAGTACAAGGATCTGGGCCTAAATCCATCGGTTTTTTGCACTCCACACCACCCTGGGTTAGACACTGGCTATATGCAAATCAGCTCTAACCCTGTGCCTCGTGGGAACAGTCCAGTCCGAACTACCAAGCCATGTCTTTACCAGACCGGAAACAAGCATCCAAGGACCGGTTTCTGGCTATCAGCCTTCATCAGCCTGGATAGCTTGACTCCAGTGGTGTGGAGAGCCTGGGACTCACGTCTGAGCATCCCCAGCACACTCGGGGTGAAATTGCAAAAAACACAGTTGATGGACAGAATGTAGAACAATGTCATACATTCACCTCAGTACAAGGATCTGGGCCTAAATCCGTCGTTTTTTTGCACTCCACACCACCCTGGGTTAGACACTGGCTATATGCAAATCAGCTCTGACCCTGTGCCTCATGGGAACAGTCCAGTCCGAACTACCAAGCCATGTCTTTCCCAGACCGGAATCAAGCATCCAAGGACCGGTTTCTGGCTATCAGCCTTCATCAGCCTGGATAGCTTGACTCCAGTGGTGTGGAGAGCCTGGGACTCACGTCTGAGCATCCCCAGCACACTCGGGGTAAAATTGCAAAAAACACAGTTGATGGACAGAATGTAGAACAATGTCATACATTCACCCCAGTACAAGTATCTGGGCCAAAATCCATCGTTTTTTTGCACTCCACACCACCCTGGGTTAGACACTGGCTATATGCAAATCCGCTCTGACCCTGTGCCTCATAGGAACAGTCCAGTCCGAACTACCAAGCCATGTCTTTCCCAGACCGGAATCAAGCATCCAAGGACCGGTTTCTGGATATCAGCCTTCATCAGCCTCGATAGCTTGACTCCAGTGGTGTGGAGAGCCTGGGACTCACGTCCGAGCATCCCCAGCACACTCGGGGTGAAATTGCAAAAAACACAGTTGATGGACAGAATGTAGAACAATGTCATACATTCACGCCAGTACAAGGATCTGGGCCTAAATCCATCGTTATTTTGCACTCCACACCACCCTGGGTTAGACACTGGCTATATGCAAATCAGCTCTGACCCTGTGCCTCATGGGAACAGTCCAGTCCGAACTACCAAGCCATGTCTTTCCCAGACCGGAATCAAGCATCCAAGGACCGGTTTCTGGCTATCAGCCTTCATCAGCCTGAATAGCTTGACTCCAGTGGTGTGGAGAGCCTGGGACTCACGTCTGAGCATCCCCAGCACACTCGGGGTGAAATTGCAAAAAACACAGCTGATGGACAGAATGTAGAACAATGTCATACATTCACCCCAGTACAAGGATCTGGGCCTAAATCCATCGTTTTTTTGCACTCCACACCACCCTGGGTTAGACACTGGCTATATGCAAATCAGCTCTGACCCTGTGCCTCATGGGAACAGTCCAGTCCGAACTACCAAGCCATGTCTTTACCAGACCGGAAACAAGCATCCAAGGACCGGTTTCTGGCTATCAGCCTTCATCAGCCTGGATAGCTTGACTCCAGTGGTGTGGAGAGCCTGGGACTCACGTCTGAGCATCCCCAGCACACTCGGGGTGAAATTGCAAAAAACACAGTTGACGGACAGAATGTAGAACAATGTCATACATTCACCCCAGTACTAGGATCTGGGCCTAAATCCATCGTTTTTTTGCACTCCACACCACCCTGGGTTAGACACTGGCTATATGCAAATCAGCTCTGACCCTGTGCCTCATGGGAACAGTCCAGTCCGAACTACCAAGCCATGTCTTTCCCAGACCGGAATCAAGCATCCAAGGACCGGTTTCTGGCTATCAGCCTTCATCAGCCTGGATAGCTTGACTCCAGTGGTGTGGAGAGCCTGGGACTCACGTCTGAGCATCCCCAGCACACTCGGGGTGAAATTGCAAAAAACACAGTTGATGGACAGAATGTAGAACAATGTCATACATTCACCCCAGTACAAGGATCTGGGCCTAAATCCATCGTTTTTTTGCACTCCACACCACCCTGGGTTAGACACTGGCTAAATGCAAATGAGCTCTGACCCTGTGCCTCATGGGAACAGTCCAGTCCGAACTACCAAGCCATGTCTTTCCCAGACCGGAATCAAGCTTCCAAGGACCGGTTTCTGGCTATCAGCCTTCATCAGCCTGGATAGCTTGACTCCAGTGGTGTGGAGAGCCTGGGACTCACGTCTGAGCATCCCCAGCACACTCGGGGTGAAATTGCAAAAAACACAGTTGATGGACAGAATGTAGAACAATGTCATACATTCACCCCAGTACAAGGATCTGGGCCTAAATCCATCGTTTTTTTGCACTCCACACCACCCTGGGTTAGACACTGGCTATATGCAAATCAGCTCTGACCCTGTGCCTCATGGGAACAGTCCAGTCCGAACTACCAAGCCATGTCTTTCCCAGACTGGAATCAAGCATCCAAGGACCGGTTTCTGGCTATCAGCCTTCATCAGCCTGGATAGCTTGACTCCAGTGGTGTGGAGAGCCTGGGACTCACGTCTGAGCATCCCCAGCACACTCGGGGTGAAATTGCAAAAAACACAGTTGATGGACAGAATGTAGAACAATGTCATACATTCACACCAGTACAAGTATCTGGGCCTAAATCCATCGTTTTTTTGCACTCCACACCACCCTGGGTTAGACACTGGCTATATGCAAATCAGCTCTGACCCTGTGCCTCATAGGAACAGTCCAGTCCGAACTACCAAGCCATGTCTTTCCCAGACCGGAATCAAGCATCCAAGGACCGGTTTCTGGCTATCAGCCTTCATCAGCCTGGATAGCTTGACTCCAGTGGTGTGGAGAGCCTGGGACTCACGTCTGAGCATCCCCAGCACACTCGGGGTGAAATTGCAAAAAACACAGTTGATGGACAGAATGTAGAACAATGTCATACATTCACCCCAGTACAAGGATCTGGGCCTAAATCCATCGTTATTTTGCACTCCACAACACCCTGGGTTAGACACTGGCTATATGCAAATCAGCTCTGACCCTGTGCCTCATGGGAACAGTCCAGTCCGAACTACCAAGCCATGTCTTTCCCAGACCGGAATCAAGCATCCAAGGACCGGTTTCTGGCTATCAGCCTTCATCAGCCTGGATAGCTTGACTCGAGTGGTGTGGAGAGCCTGGGACTCACGTCTGAGCATCCCCAGCACACTCGGGGTGAAATTGCAAAAAACACAGTTGATGGACAGAATGTAGAACAATGTCATACATTCACCCCAGTACAAGGATCTGGGCCTAAATCCATCGTTTTTTTGCACTCCACACCACCCTGGGTTAGACACTGGCTATATGCAAATCAGCTCTGACCCAGTGCCTCATGGGAACAGTCCAGTCCGAACTACCAAGCCATGTCTTTCCCAGACCGGAATCAAGCATCCAAGGACCGGTTTCTGGCTATCAGCCTTCATCAGCCAGGATAGCTTGACTCCAGAGGTGTGGAGAGCCTGGGACTCACGTCTGAGCATCCCCAGCACACTCGGGGTGAAATTGCAAAAAACACAGTTGATGGACAGAATGTAGAACAATGTCATACATTCACCCCAGTACAAGGATCTGGGCCTAAATCCATCGGTTTTTTGCACTCCACACCACCCTGGGTTAGACACTGGCTATATGCAAATCAGCTCTGACCCTGTGCCTCATGGGAACAGTCCAGTCCGAACTACCAAGCCATGTCTTTCCCAGACCGGAATCAAGCATCCAAGGACCGGTTTCTGGCTATCAGCCTTCATCAGCCTGGATAGCTTGACTCCAGTGGTGTGGAGAGCCTGGGACTCACGTCTGAGCATCCCCAGCACACTCGGGGTGAAATTGCAAAAAACACAGTTGATGGACAGAATGTAGAACAATGTCATACATTCACCCCAGTACAAGGATCTGGGCCTAAATCCATCGTTTTTTTGCACTCCACACCACCCTGGGTTAGACACTGGCTATATGCAAATCAGCTCTGACCCTGTGCCTCATGGGAACAGTCTAGTCCGAACTACCAAGCCATGTCTTTCCCAGACCGGAATCAAGCATCCAAGGACCGGTTTCTGGCTATCAGCCTTCATCAGCCTGGATAGCTTGACTCCAGTGGTGTGGAGAGCCTGGGACTCACGTCTGAGCATCCCCAGCACACTCGGGGTGAAATTGCAAAAAACACAGTTGATGGACAGAATGTAGAACAATGTCATACATTCACCCCAGTACAAGGATCTGGGCCTAAATCCATCGTTTTTTTGCACTCCACACCACCCTGGGTTAGACACTGGCTATATGCAAATCAGCTCTGACCCTGTGCCTCATGGGAACAGTCCAGTCCGAACTACCAAGCCATGTCTTTCCCAGACCGGAATCAAGCATCCAAGGACCGGTTTCTGGCTATCAGCCTTCATCAGCCTGGATAGCTTGACTCCAGTGGTGTGGAGAGCCTGGGACTCACGTCTGAGCATCCCCAGCACACTCGGGGTGAAATTGCAAAAAACACAGTTTATGGACAGAATGTAGAACAATGTCATACATTCACCCCAGTACAAGGATCTGGGCCTAAATCCATCGTTTTTTTGCACTGCACACCACCCTGGGTTAGACACTGGCTATATGCAAATCAGCTCTGACCCAGTGCCTCATGGGAACAGTCCAGTCCGAACTACCAAGCCATGTCTTTCCCAGACCGGAATCAAGCATCCAAGGACCGGTTTCTGGCTATAAGCCTTCATCAGCCAGGATAGCTTGACTCAAGAGGTGTGGAGAGCCTGGGACTCACGCCTGAGCATCCCCAGCACACTCGGGGTGAAATTGCAAAAAACACAGTTGATGGACAGAATGTAGAACAATGTCATACATTCACCCCAGTACAAGGATCTGGGCCTAAATCCATCGGTTTTTTGCACTCCACACCACCCTGGGTTAGACACTGGCTATATGCAAATCAGCTCTGACCCTGTGCCTCATGGGAACAGTCCAGTCCGAACTACCAAGCCATGTCTTTCCCAGACCGGAATCAAGCATCCAAGGACCGGTTTCTGGCTATCAGCCTTCATCAGCCAGGATAGCTTGACTCCAGTGGTGTGGAGAGCCTGGGACTCACGTCTAAGCATCCCCAGCACACTCGGGATGAAATTGCAAAAAACACAGTTGATGGACAGAATGTAGAACAATGTCATACATTTACCCCAGTACAAGGATCTGGGCCTAAATCCATCGTTTTTTTGCACTCCACACCACCCTGGGTTAGACACTGGCTATATGCAAATCAGCTCTGACCCTGTGCCTCATGGGAACAGTCCAGTCCGAACTACCAAGCCATGTCTTTCCCAGACCGGAATCAAGCATCCAAGGACCAGTTTCTGGCTATCAGCCTTCATCAGCCAGGATAGCTTGACTCCAGTGGTGTGGAGAGCCTGGGACTCACGTCTGAGCATCCCCAGCACACTCGGGGTGAAATTGCAAAAAATACAGTTGATGGACAGAATGTAGAACAATGTCATACATTCACCCCAGTACAAGGATCTGGGCCTAAATCAATCGTTTTTTTGCACTCCACACCACCCTGGGTTAGACATTGGCTATATGCAAATCAACTCTGACCCTGTGCCTCATGGGAACAGTCCAGTCCGAACTACCAAGCCATGTCTTTCCCAGACCGGAATCAAGCATCCAAGGACCGGTTTCTGGCTATCAGCCTTCATCAGCCTGGATAGCTTGACTCCAGTGGTGTGGAGAGCCTGGGACTCACGTCTGAGCAGCCCCAGCACACTCGGGGTGAAATTGCAAAAAACACAGTTGATGGACAGAATGTAGAACAATGTCATACATTCACCCCAGTACAAGGATCTGGGCCTAAATCCATCGCTTTTTTGCACTCCACACCACCCTGAGTTAGACACTGGCTATATGCAAATCAGCTCTGACCCTGTGCCTCATGGGAACAGTCCAGTCCGAACTACCAAGCCATGTCTTTCCCAAACGATGGATTTACGCCCAGATCTTTGTACTGGGGTGAATGTATGACATTGTTCTACATTCTGTCCATCAACTGTGTTTTTTGCAATTTTCACCCTGAGTGGGCTGGGTATGCTCAGACGTGGGTCCCAGGCTCTCCACACCACTGGAGTCAAGCTATCCAGGCTGATGAAGGCTGATAGCCAGAAACTGGTCCTTGGATGCTTGATTCCGGTCTGGGAAAGACATGGCTTGGTAGTTCGGACTGGACTGTTCCCATGAGGCACAGGGTCAGAGCTGATTTGCATATAGCCAGTGTCTAACCCAGGGTGGTGTGGAGTGCAAAAAACGATAGATTTAGGCCCAGATCTTTGTACTGTGGTGAATGTATGACATTGTTCTACATTCTGTCCATCAACTGTGTTTTTTGCATTTTCACCCCGAGTGGGCTGGGTATGCTCAGACGTGAGTCCCAGGCTCTCCACACCACTGGAGTCAAGCTATCCAGGCTGATGAAGGCTGATAGCCAGAAACTGGTCCTTGGATGCTTGATTCCGGTCTGGGAAAGACATGGCTTGGTAGTTCGGACTGGACTGTTCCCATGAGGCACAGGGTCAGAGCTGATTTGCATATAGCCAGTGTCTAACCCAGGGTGGTGTGGAGTGCAAAAAAAGGATGGATTTAGGCCCAGATCTTTGTACTGGGGTGAATGTATGACATTGTTCTACATTCTGTCCATCAACTGTGTTTTTTGCAATTTTCACCCCGAGTGGGCTGGGTATGCTCAGACGTGAGTCCCAGGCTCTCCACACCACTGGAGTGAAGCTATCCAGGCTGATGAAGGCTGATAGCCAGAAACCGGTCCTTGGATGCTTGATTCCGGTCTGGGAAAGACATGGCTTGGTAGTTCGGACTGGACTGTTCCCATGAGGCACAGGGTCAGAGCTGATTTGCATATAGCCATTGTCTAACCCAGGGTGGTGTGGAGTGCAAAAAAACGATGGATTTAGGCCCAGATCTTTGTACTGGGGTGAATGTATGACATTGTTCTACATTCTGTCCATCAACTGTTTTTTTTGCAATTTTCACCCCAAGTGGGCTGGGTATGCTCAGACGTGAGTCCCAGGCTCTCCACACCACTGGAGTCAAGCTATCCAGGCTGATGAAGGCTGATAGCCAGAAACCGGTCCTTGGATGCTTGATTCCGGTCTGGGAAAGACATGGCTTGGTAGTTCGGACTGGACTGTTCCCATGAGGCACAGGGTCAGAGCTGATTTGCATATAGCCAGTGTCTAACCCAGGGTGGTGTGGAGTGCTAAAAAAAAAGGATGGATTTAGGCCCAGATCTTTGTACTGGGGTGAATGTATGACATTGTTCTACATTCTGTCCATCAACTGTGTTTTTTGCAATTTTCACCCCGAGTGGGCTGGGTATGCTCAGATGTGAGTCTAAGGCTCTCCACACCACTGGAGTCAAGCTATCCAGGCTGATGAAGGCTGATAGCCAGAAACCGGTCCTTGGATGCTTGATTCCGGTCTGGGAAAGACATGGATTGGTAGTTCGGACTGGACTGTTCCCATGAGGCACAGGGTCAGAGCTGATTTGCATATAGCCAGTGTCTAACCCAGGGTGGTGTGGAGTGCAAAAAAACGATGGATTTAGGCCCAGATCTTTGTACTGGGGTGAATGTATGACATTGTTCTACATTCTGTCCATCAACTGTGTTGTTTGCAATTTTCACCCCGAGTGGGCTGGGTATGCTCAGACGTGAGTCCCAGGCTCTCCACACCACTGGAGTCAAGCTATCCAGGCTGATGAAGGCTGATAGCCAGAAACCGGTCCTTGGATGCTTGATTCCGGTCTGGGAAAGACATGGCTTGGTAGTTCGGACTGGACTGTTCCCATGAGGCACAGGGTCAGAGCTGATTTGCATATAGCCAGTGTCTAACCCAGGGTGGTGTGGAGTGCAAAAAAATGATGGATTTAGGCCCAGATCTTTGTACTGGGGTGAATGTATGACATTGTTCTACATTCTGTCCATCAACTGTGTTTTTTGCAATTTTCACCCCGATTGGGCTGGGTATGCTCAGACGTGAGTCCCAGGCTCTCCACACCACTGGAGTCAAGCTATCCAGGCTGATGAAGGCTGATAGCCAGAAACCGGTCCTTGGATGCTTGATTCCGGTCTGGGAAAGACATGGCTTGGTAGTTCGGACTGGACTGTTCCCATGAGGCACAGGGTCAGAGCTGATTTGCATATAGCCAGTGTCTAACCCAGGGTGGTGTGGAGTGCAAAAAAACGATGGATTTAGGCCCAGATCTTTGTACTGGGGTGAATGTATGACATTGTTCTACATTCTGTCCATCAACTGTGTTTTTTGCAATTTTCACCCCGAGTGGGCTGGGTATGCTCAGACGTGAGTCCCAGGCTCTCCACACCACTGGAGTCAAGCTATCCAGGGTGATAAAGGCTGATAGCCAGAAACCGGTCCTTGGATGCTTGATTCCGGTCTGGGAAAGACATGGCTTGGTAGTTCGGACTGGACTGTTCCCATGAGGCACAGGGTCAGAGCTGATTTGCATATAGCCAGTGTCTAACCCAGGGTGGTGTGGAGTGCAAAAAAACGATGGATTTAGGCCCAGATCTTTGTACTGGGGTGAATGTATGGCATTGTTCTACATGCTGTCCATCAACTGTGTTTTTTGCAATTTTCACCCCGAGTGGGCTGGGTATGCTCAGACGTGAGTCCCAGGCTCTCCACACCACTGGAGTCAAGCTATCCAGGCTGATGAAGGCTGATAGCCAGAAACCGGTCCTTGGATGCTTGATTCCGGTCTGGGAAAGACATGGCTTGGTAGTTCGGACTGGACTGTTCCCATGAGGCACAGGGTCAGAGCTGATTTGCATATAGCCAGTGTCTAACCCAGGGTGGTGTGGAGGGCAAAACAACGATGGATTTAGGCCCAGATCTTTGTACTGGGGTGAATGTATGACATTGTTATACATTCTGTCCATCAACTGTGTTTTTTGCAATTTTCACCCCGAGTGGGCTGGGTATGCTCAGACGTGAGTCCCAGGCTCTCCACACCACTGGAGTCAAGTCATCCAGGCTGATAAAGGCTGATAGCCAGAAACCGGTCCTTGGATGCTTGATTCCGGTCTGGGAAAGACATGGCTTGGTAGTTCGGACTGGACTGTTCCCATGAGGCACAGGGTCAGAGCTGATTTGCATATAGCCAGTGTCTAACCCAGGGTGGTGTGGAGTGCAAAAAAACGATGGATTTAGGCCCAGATCTTTGTACTGGGGTGAATGTATGACATTGTTCTACATTCTGTCCATCAACTGTGTTTTTTGCAATTTTCACCCCGAGTGGGCTGGGTATGCTCAGACGTGAGTCCCAGGCTCTCCACACCACTGGAGTCAAGCTATCCAGGCTGATGAAGGCTGATAGCCAGAAACTGGTCCTTGGATGCTTGATTCCGGTCTGGGAAAGACATGGCTTGGTAGTTCGGACTGGACTGTTCCCATGAGGCACAGGGTCAGAGCTGATTTGCATATAGCCTGTGTCTAACCCAGGGTGGTGTGGAGTGCAAAAAAACGATGGATTTAGGCCCAGATCTTTGTACTGGGGTGAATGTATGACATTGTTCTACATTCTGTCCATCAACTGTGTTTTTTGCAATTTTCACCCCGAGTGGGCTGGGTATGCTCAGACGTGAGTCCCAGGCTCTCCACACCACTGGAGTCAAGCTATCCAGGCTGATAAAGGCTGATAGCCAGAAACCGGTCCTTGGATGCTTGATTCCGGTCTGGGAAAGACATGGCTTGGTAGTTCGGACTGGACTGTTCCCATGAGGCACAGGGTCAGAGCTGATTTGCATATAGCCAGTGTCTAACCCAGGGTGGTGTGGAGTGCAAAAAAACGATGGATTTAGGCCCAGATCTTTGTACTGGGGTGAATGTATGACATTGTTCTACATTCTGTCCATCAACTGTGTTTTTTTCAATTTTCACCCCGAGTGGTCTGGGTATGCTCAGACGTGAGTCCCAGGCTCTCCACACCACTGGAGTCAAGCTATCCAGGCTGATGAAGGCTGATAGCCAGAAACCGGTCCTTGGATGCTTGATTCCGGTCTGGGAAAGACATGGCTTGGTAGTTCGGACTGGACTGTTCCCATGAGGCACAGGGTCAGAGCTGATTTGCATATAGCCAGTGTCTAACCCAGGGTGGTGTGGAGGGCAAAACAACGATGGATTTAGGCCCAGATCTTTGTACTGGGGTGAATGTATGACATTGTTATACATTCTGTCCATCAACTGTGTTTTTTGCAATTTTCACCCCGAGTGGGCTGGGTATGCTCAGACGTGAGTCCCAGGCTCTCCACACCACTGGAGTCAAGTCATCCAGGCTGATAAAGGCTGATAGCCAGAAACCGGTCCTTGGATGCTTGATTCCGGTCTGGGAAAGACATGGCTTGGTAGTTCGGACTGGACTGTTCCCATGAGGCACAGGGTCAGAGCTGATTTGCATATAGCCAGTGTCTAACCCAGGGTGGTGTGGAGTGCAAAAAAACGATGGATTTAGGCCCAGATCTTTGTACTGGGGTGAATGTATGACATTGTTCTACATTCTGTCCATCAACTGTGTTTTTTGCAATTTTCACCCCGAGTGGGCTGGGTATGCTCAGACGTGAGTCCCAGGCTCTCCACACCACTGGAGTAAAGCTATCCAGGCTGATGAAGGCTGATAGCCAGAAACTGGTCCTTGGATGCTTGATTCCGGTCTGGGAAAGACATGGCTTGGTAGTTCGGACTGGACTGTTCCCATGAGGCACAGGGTCAGAGCTGATTTGCATATAGCCTGTGTCTAACCCAGGGTGGTGTGGAGTGCAAAAAAACGATGGATTTAGGCCCAGATCTTTGTACTGGGGTGAATGTATGACATTGTTCTACATTCTGTCCATCAACTGTGTTTTTTGCAATTTTCACCCCGAGTGGGCTGGGTATGCTCAGACGTGAGTCCCAGGCTCTCCACACCACTGGAGTCAAGCTATCCAGGCTGATAAAGGCTGATAGCCAGAAACCGGTCCTTGGATGCTTGATTCCGGTCTGGGAAAGACATGGCTTGGTAGTTCGGACTGGACTGTTCCCATGAGGCACAGGGTCAGAGCTGATTTGCATATAGCCAGTGTCTAACCCAGGGTGGTGTGGAGTGCAAAAAAACGATGGATTTAGGCCCAGATCTTTGTACTGGGGTGAATGTATGACATTGTTCTACATTCTGTCCATCAACTGTGTTTTTTTCAATTTTCACCCCGAGTGGTCTGGGTATGCTCAGACGTGAGTCCCAGGCTCTCCACACCACTGGAGTCAAGCTATCCAGGCTGATGAAGGCTGATAGCCAGAAACCGGTCCTTGGATGCTTGATTCCGGTCTGGGAAAGACATGGGTTGGTAGTTCGGACTGGACTGTTCCCATGAGGCACAGGGTCAGAGCTGATTTGCATATAGCCAGTGTCTAACCCAGGGTGGTGTGGAGTGCAAAAAAACGATGGATTTAGGCCCAGATCTTTGTACTTGGGTGAATGTATGACATTGTTCTACATTCTGTCCATCAACTGTGTTTTTTGCAATTTTCACCCCTATTGGGCTGGGTATGCTCAGACGTGAGTCCCAGGCTCTCCACACCACTGGAGTCAAGCTATCCAGGCTGATGAAGGCTG
Source organism: Lissotriton helveticus (assembly GCF_964261635.1). Lineage (NCBI taxonomy): Eukaryota > Metazoa > Chordata > Amphibia > Caudata > Salamandridae > Lissotriton > Lissotriton helveticus. The sequence goes on from NC_136059.1 coordinate 429,896,968, forward strand.
ATAGCCAGAAACCGGTCCTTGGATGCTTGATTCCGGTCTGGGAAAGACATGGCTTGGTAGTTCGGACTGGACTGTTCCCATGAGGCACAGGGTCAGAGCTGATTTGCATATAGCCAGTGTCTAACCCAGGGTGGTGTGGAGTGCAAAAAAACGATGGATTTAGGCCCATATCTTTGTACTGGGGTGAATGTATGACATTGTTCTACATTCTGTCCATCAACTGTGTTTTTTGCAATTTTCACCCCGATTGGGCTGGGTATGCTCAGACGTGAGTCCCAGGCTCTCCACACCACTGGAGTCAAGCTATCCAGGCTGATGAAGGCTGATAGCCAGAAACCGGTCCTTGGATGCTTGATTCCGGTCTGGGAAAGACATGGCTTGGTAGTTCGGAATGGACTGTTCCCATGAGGCACAGGGTCAGAGCTGATTTGCATATAGCCAGTGTCTAACCCAGGGCTGTGTGGAGTGCAAAAAAACGATGGATTTAGGCCCAGATCTTTGTACTGGGGTGAATGTATGACATTGTTCTACATTCTGTCCATCAACTGTGTTTTTTGCAATTTTCACCCCTATTGGGCTGGGTATGCTCAGACGTGAGTCCCAGGCTCTCCACACCACTGGAGTCAAGCTATCCAGGCTGATGAAGGCTGATAGCCAGAAACCGGTCCTTGGATGCTTGATTCCGGTCTGGGAAAGACATGGCTTGGTAGTTCGGACTGGACTGTTCCCATGAGGCACAGGGTCAGAGCTGATTTGCATATAGCCAGTGTCTAACCCAGGGTGGTGTGGAGTGCAAATAAACGATGGATTTAGGCCCATATCTTTGTACTGGGGTGAATGTATGACATTGTTCTACATTCTGTCCATCAACTGTGTTTTTTGCAATTTTCACCCCGAGTGGGCTGGGTATGCTCAGACGTGAGTCCCAGGCTCTCCACACCACTGGAGTCAAGCTATCCAGGCTGATGAAGGCTGATAGCCAGAAACCGGTCCTTGGATGCTTGATTCCGGTCTGGGAAAGACATGGCTTGGTAGTTCGGAATGGACTGTTCCCATGAGGCACAGGGTCAGAGCTGATTTGCATATAGCCAGTGTCTAACCCAGGGCTGTGTGGAGTGCAAAAAAACGATGGATTTAGGCCCAGATCTTTGTACTGGGGTGAATGTATGACATTGTTCTACATTCTGTCCATCAACTGTGTTTTTTGCAATTTTCACCCCGAGTGGGCTGGGTATGCTCAGACGTGAGTCCCAGGCTCTCCACACCACTGGAGTCAAGCTATCCAGGCTGATGAAGGCTGATAGCCAGAAACCGGTCCTTGGATACTTGATTCCGGTCTGAGAAAGACATGGCTTGGTAGTTCGGACTGGACTGTTCCCATGAGACACAGGGTCAGAGCTGATTTGCATATAGCCAGTGTCTAACCCAGGGTGGTGTGGAGTGCAAAAAAACGATGGATTTAGGCCCAGATCTTTGTACTGGGGTGAATGTATGACATTGTTCTACATTCTGTCCATCAACTGTGTTTTTTGCAATTTTCACCCCGAGTGGGCTGGGTATGCTCAGACGTGAGTCCCAGGCTCTCTACACCACTGGGGTCAAGCTATCCAGGCTGATGAAGGCTGATAGCCAGAAACCGGTCCTTGGATGCTTGATTCCGGTCTGGGAAAGACATGGCTTGGTAGTTCGGACTGGACTGTTCCCATGAGGCACAGGGTCAGAGCTGATTTGCATATAGCCAGTGTCTAACCCAGGGTGGTGTGGAGTGCAAAAAAACAATGGAGTAAGGCCCAGATCTTTGTACTGGGGTGAATGTATGACATTGTTCTACATTCTGTCCATCAACTGTGTTTTTTTCAATTTTCACCCCGAGTGGTCTGGGTATGCTCAGACGTGAGTCCCAGGCTCTCCACACCACTGGAGTCAAGCTATCCAGGCTGATGAAGGCTGATAGCCAGAAACCGTCCTTGGATGCTTGATTCCGGTCTGGGAAAGACATGGGTTGGTAGTTCGGACTGGACTGTTCCCATGAGGCACAGGGTCAGAGCTGATTTGCATATAGCCAGTGTCTAACCCAGGGTGGTGTGGAGTGCAAAAAAACGATGGATTTAGGCCCAGATCTTTGTACTTGGGTGAATGTATGACATTGTTCTACATTCTGTCCATCAACTGTGTTTTTTGCAATTTTCACCCCTATTGGGCTGGGTATGCTCAGACGTGAGTCCCAGGCTCTCCACACCACTGGAGTCAAGCTATCCAGGCTGATGAAGGCTGATAGCCAGAAACCGGTCCTTGGATACTTGATTCCGGTCTGGGAAAGACATGGCTTGGTAGTTCGGACTGGACTGTTCCCATGAGACACAGGGTCAGAGCTGATTTGCATATAGCCAGTGTCTAACCCAGGGTGGTGTGGAGTGCAAAAAAACGATGGATTTAGGCCCAGATCTTTGTACTGAGGTGAATGTATGACATTGTTCTACATTCTGTCCATCAACTGTGTTTTTTGCAATTTTCACCCCGAGTGGGCTGGGTATGCTCAGACGTGAGTCCCAGGCTCTCCACACCCCTGGGGTCAAGCTATCCAGGCTGATGAAGGCTGATAGCCAGAAACCGGTCCTTGGATGCTTGATTCCGGTCTGGGAAAGACATGGCTTGGTAGTTCGGACTGGACTGTTCCCATGAGGCACAGGGTCAGAGCTGATTTGCATATAGCCAGTGTCTAACCCAGGGTGGTGTGGAGTGCAAAAAAACAATGGAGTAAGGCCCAGATCTTTGTACTGGGGTGAATGTATGACATTGTTCTACATTCTGTCCATCAACTGTGTTTTTTGCAATTTTCACCCCGAGTGGGCTGGGTATGCTCAGACGTGAGTCCCAGGCTCTCCACACCACTGGAGTCAAGCTATCCAGGCTGATGAAGGCTGATAGCCAGAAACCGGTCCTTGGATGCTTGATTCCGGTCTGGGAAAGACATGGCTTGGTAGTTCGGACTGGACTGTTCCCATGAGGCACAGGGTCAGAGCTGATTTGCATATAGCCAGTGTCTAACCCAGGGTGGTGTGGAGTGCAAAAAAACGATGGATTTAGGCCCAGATCTTTGTACTGGGGTGAATGTATGACATTGTTCTACATTCTGTCCATCAACTGTGTTTTTTGCAATTTTCACCCCGAGTGTGCTGGTCAGCAAGGTGCCTCCCCGTCTATCTGGAGCCCGGGGAGTACAGGAACGGGCTCTGCTAGAATGTGCGCATCTCACAAGAAGGGCAGGTGTGACCTTGAGTTTCCTTGAGCTTCCAGCTACCAACTATCGAAGGCAATTCGGCTGCCGCCGTGGTTTCGAGAGAAGAACGTGTAGTCACGTGATTTCTGTGTTCAGAGAAAAACGAAACAAAATGGCTCCTGTTATATCTATAGGAGTAAACAAGCCAAAAGTGAATCGTTGGCCAATAAGTGACCATAGTAACTTCTAAACTACATGATTATTTAACTACGAGGTTATATTGAATATATTAGGCCAATAATGTATGTTATCAAAATTCAATCCCAACAGACGGCCCTTTTGGTCTACTATAGCCAATATAACTAATATTATTCTACGAAAACCCCTTCAACAATCTGCATAAGGTCTGACACCTCTTTTTGAATCATCTGCTACTCGGTCTTTGCTTGATGAGAAAAATTCAAAGCAGATATGATCCTTGCTGCACAGAATGAACAGCAGGCTGGGCCACATTGGAGACACAGATAACACGTAAATATTACTCCAAAAGCTCCAGCCAGTATTATAAATATCTTCCAAACCCAAGTAGCTAAAAGACCCCAAAATCAACTGCTAAGTGACCAGGTGCCATTATCTACATCTGCTTCGCTGGCTAATCTATGTAATTTGTGAATGGCCAGGTGAATGGTAGGGGCTGAATCAGGAATAAACACGCAGCAAGAGCTGCCAATCACACGACAGGCTCCTCCCCTATCAGCGAGGATGACGTCAAGAACCATCCGGTTCTGAAGCGAAACAAGCCTCGTCGCCTGAAGCTCTACGGTAATGTTAGTTAAGATCCCAGTGGTGGTCTGGACCACGTTCTCAACTATTCGGGACAAACGTCGTATACTGCGACTATTGAATATAGGTCCCCAAAAGGGGGTGAGACCTTTGGCAAAATCCTCGAACTGCTGCAGGGAAGTGTCTGTCTGATCAGTACTATCGGTGTCGAAACTCCTAATATTTCTGCTAACCACAGCCCCTTTTTGTACTAGCTGATGAGTTTGGTGATAATCGGGTGGGGCAATATAGACAGGAGGGTAGAGGAATGAAATAGAACAGCTTCCTGCCCAACCCCGTGGGAGCCATGTATATGCATTCTCACCACAGACGAAATATACATCTGGTGGAGTAATCATAGGTGGGGTACTATATACCTGTAGAGGGTAGGTATAATTACATCTACTCTTTCCTACCTTAACATGGCCTCGTCCCTGAATGCAGAAAGGAGAGGTAGTATTGATAATGGGGATTGGCAACGCTTTGTCATTTGTAACATTTCGGTCTTTAAAATGCTGGAAGTACATTGTGTCATTGAAAACTTCAAAATCCTGCATTTTCTCCATTAACCACGTAATATTTTTGTACTCTGTATATACATTCATGCCAGCATTGGGATCTAAAGAGCCCTCTCCGCCATTTCCTTCTCCGTCAAATCCTTGATGTTGTTCTATATATTTCAAAATGGCCTCATAATCCTTTTCAGTATAAATTTTTGGTTCGGCTACATATTGTGAATACATTAAAGACAATAATTGGAACCAGGCTTCACAACTAGCTAAATAAGACATTGGCAGAGAAATGAACAGCTCATGCTGATGCATGAACGAGGGAAGTAACCCACATACCCAACAATTTGTTTTGTTCGTGGTGCTGTGAGTCTGATGCAACATTTCAATAAAAGCGTTTTTCATGTATGTTTCTCGATGCCTTGCTTTGTGAGGGGGCAAAGAATAGAAGATATGCTCTTCCGGGGCAACAGTAGTTCCTAACAGCTTCTGTACAGGATGCTGAAACTCTAAGTATACAAATACAGTCATCATGATTATTGTAATGATAACGATAAAAGCAACGAATGCCACCTTCACTCGGGTGGACCATCCAGAAAATAAATGCATATTATCCACATATCGCCGAGGGGCTAGTGGCCTTTCATCCTCCATTGCAAATCGAGCAAACGGAAACATGCTCTCTATAAGTCCAGATCTAACTCGGTCCCTCTCTATAAGTAAACAAAAACTATCTTTGTATCCACAAAGCACGCACGCCACCAGAGGGGTTGTTCTTCCCTGTGTCCGTTTAGGGCCTCACAGGCAGACTCTTTTCATCCGGCGAAGAGCAAACAACTTCTCCGTCTCGTGGTACAAGCGCAGCCCCCAACTCAGTCTTTCTTTCTGAACAGAGCTATTTAGCACAGTGTTCCAAGCTCTCAACGGGTTCAGTCCAGTGTCTCGCTCAGTACCCCAGTGCGTCTATCCGATGTTTCTTAACTCAAGTCTTTCCCTAATTCCTACCATGAGAATCTGGGGTACTGCGCTGTTTTCGGGGCCGCAGGTCATAGTGACAGCGACCAGGTCACTCTTGATCAGAAAATAACTCAATTGCACGGGCCTCAGGTGCATTCGAATCCTGTGATGTACCAGAAACACTGGCCTCTGCTGATTGAGCCGATGCCCTGTCCACTGGGGGCACCGCTTCACTTGTCTGCCCCTCTTCTCGGGCTTTGGAAAAAGGTACAAAGCTCTGAAGCGACTCTCCTTCTTGGCTGGGGATTCCTTCGCGGTTTTGCAAATCAAAGGGCAAAGGGAGCAGGAGGCGCTTCAGGTGGCTCGCATGGATCGAGTGTTTGCGCCCAGGCACCTTCACAGCTGACCTTGTGGCGAGTATGATCTGGTAGGATTCAGACCATTTCGGTTCCAAACTCGATTTCCGTTGATAGTTCTTTACCAACACCCACTGGCCTGGTTCGAATCGATGTCCAGGACCCTCTGGTAGCGGCTGCAATGTCTTGGATACCTGTTGATGAATAGAACGCAGATCTTTAGTCAACGCATACAAGTAGTCTGTCATCAGAGGATAATCAATATCTCGAAAGTACCTGGGCCCAGGGACTCCCTATACATTTGCAGGACGACCAAAAATCACCTCATAAGGCGATAACCCTGTTCTTGTGTGTGGTGTCGTTCTCAGAGACGGTAACGCTAGAGGGAGGGCATTGGGCCATTTTAATCCAGTACTAGCACAAATCTTGGCCATCTTTAGTTTTAGTATGCCTTTATATTTTTCAACTAGACCAGCTGACTGGGGGTGCCTGGCTGCATGAAATTTCTGTCTAATTTGTAAACCATCACAAACACTTTGAACTAGTGAGGTGTTAAAAGGCGTCCCGTTATCAGACCAGATAATCCGGGGCATGCAATATCTGGGGAAATACTCTTTCACCAAAGCTTTGGCAGTTGCGACTGCAGTGGCTTCCTTTGTGGGGTAAACTTCAACCCATTTACTGAAAGCACAAACCACCACCAAGACATATTTCAAGTTGTTCACTCTCTCCATTTGTATGTAATCTATCTGTATGACTTCAAATGGCAAAGATGGTGGTGCAAAATTTCCACTCGGGACAGATTCTCTACCCCCTGAGTTATAACGCAAACACACAGGACAATACTTAACCACGTGTACTGCAGTTTTGGGAATATTTGGATTATTCCAGACTGGGTCTAACACTGCACAAATACCCTTTGCTCCTATGTGTGCTGGACCATGAGCCATAGTCCCTACAGTATATACCAATGCATTAGGGAGTAACCAACGCTGCTTCTCAGTTCGATCTATCCAACATTCATTTTTGTCCAATTGTCCCACTACCTGCTCCCACCTTTTTGCTTCATCTATGGTAGCTTCTTTCTGTAACTCTTTTACACTTTCAATGGTATTGTCGAACACAGATGTTTCCGCCACCCACCGGGCTGAAGCACTAGGAAACATGGGAGTCATCTTAGTTTGCGCTGTTTCCTTGGCTACTGAGTCAGCATATGCATTTCCTTTTCCTGTGGAATCAATGACTTTCTTATGAGCACTGCATTTAGTGATGGCAACTTTATCTGGTAGTGTCAGGGCAAGTAACAATCGATCAATTAAAGGACCATGTTGAATTTTCTGGCCATGTGTGGTAAAGAAACCCCTTTCCCTCCACAGCCTCCCAAAACTATGGGCAACGCTGCAGGCATATTGGCTGTCTGTATAGATATTTACTCCCAGGCCTTTACTGATTTCACATGCTCGTAACAAAGCTATTAGTTCAGCTGCCTGTGCTGAGTGATGTGAAATCCTAGCGGTTTCCACCACCATTTTTAGGGTCGTAATAGCATACGCAGCTGTTGTAGTTCCATCTGGTAATTTAAAGCAGGAACCATCAACATACAACTCTCCTTGGGGTTCTGGTAAAGGGGTGTCGGTAAGATCTACACGCCCTTTTGTTTCCTCTTCAGTTCTAAATATGCAATCATGGATATCGTCCTTTTTATCATTGGAAGGGAGAGGCAAAAGTGTTGCTGGATTCAGTGTAGCACATCTTTTAATCGTAATGTGGGGTGCAAACAATGTCAGTCCGTATCCTGTTAATCAAGCACTCGTAAGGTGCTGGGTCTTAGTTCTATTCAGCAGAATATCCACAGCATGCGGTACCATGACTGTGAGATCTGTATTCAAAACTATGCCTTCTGATTGTCGGATGGCCACCGCTAACGCCGCCGTGGCCCTCAGACAACTTGGAAGGGCTTGTGCGACCATGTCTAATACTGATAAAAAAAAGGCACAGGGTCTCTGTTTTCCACCAAAACCCTGTGTTAACACTGAAAGGGAACAACCGTCAACCTCGTGCACATAAACTGAAAAAGGCTTCCGGTAATCCGGGGTACCTAAGACAGGAGCAGAACACAAAGCAGATTTCAAAGAGTCAAAGGCTTCTTGACATTCATCCGTCCAGGGTAGGGGCTCATGCACATCTTTGGTAGTCAAATACAACAAGGGTTTAGAGAGGAGTGAATAGTTAGGTATCCATTGGCGACAGTAAGAGGTTATGCCAAGAAAAGCACGGACATCACGTTGAGTATGAGGTACAGACATGTTAGTAATTACAGATATTCGTTCTGGTGTTAGTCGTCTCCCCGCTTTCGACAGTAAGTGGCCTAAGTAGGTCACTTCCTGTCAACAATATTGAAATTTGGAGAGGGAGACTTTATTTTCTTTATCAGCCAAATAATGTAACAATTTCACAGTTGCTTCCTTGCAGCCTTCCTCTGTGTCGGAGGCCACCAAAATATCATCCACATATTGGATGATCGCATTACCTGCTGGCAAAATGAATTCATCCAGGACTGCCTTCAAGGCTTGGCTATATATCCTAGGGCTTTCTGTATAGCCTTGGGGTGCACGCGTAAATCTAAAGCTTCGGCCTCCTAATGAGAATCCGAAGATATGTCTGCTATCAGGGTGAATTGGGATGCTAAAGAAGGCGTTCTTTAAATCTATTACAGAAAAATATTGTGCAGTAGGGGCAATCATTGTAAGAATTGCCGTAATATCTGGTACCACTGGGTATTGAGGGATTACTATTTTATTGACCCCTCAAAGGTCAATCACAAAACGATATGCGGACTTATAATCAGGGGCACCATCAATTGGTGTTTTCTTCAGAATCTGCAAAATTGGGCTATTACAGACATTAGCTGCTGATTCTTCCACTACCCCCTTGTCAACAAGGTCACGAATGATATGCATCAAGGCTTGTTCACCTTCTGGTGAAATTTTATACTGTGGAATGCGGGGCATCTGTGCATTCGGTTTCACAGTTATTGACACAGGGGCTATTCTTAACAGACCTACATCGGTGTACCCTGTCGCCCATAACCTCTGAGGCATAGTAGAGAATTCGGGAGGCAAGGGCTCATTCTTAGCGAAATATTGGGTCATCTCTACAGGTGGCTTCTGCATTGGTAGAAAAACACCATCAGGGGAACAATACATTTGTGCATGTAATCTTTTCAAGATATCCAACCCTAAAATGTTTTATCCGCAATTAGAAGTGAGAAGAAAGGGTGTGTGCATGGAGATGGGACCGATCGTAAAAGGCAGAGGTTTTGAAATGGGGCTCACCACCGGTATTCCAGAGAATCCTACTGATACATTATTTTGGCTAGACAGAGCTGCCCCTGGGACCAGTGTACGGGCAACTGAACTACTCATCGCCCCAGTATCCACTAAAAACTTCCCCGATGTACCCAACAATTCTCCTTTTACATAAGGTCCTTCTTGGTCAACTGGTACTGTAATATGGCCCCCGCTCTGTCCTTGGCTGTCTCATGCATAATCTCGTTCATCATACCTGTCCTCCTGATAAGTCTCATTGTAGTATTGTCTATTCTGAGGGTCATCAAAATTATTTTTACGAGAACCCTCATGCTGTGATTCCTCCCTTCTCATGCTATTTCGATCTATGTTTCCTCGACCTCTCCCTCGTCCTCTACTGGGTCCGTTCCTTCCTTGTAACAGAGGGCAATCCACCCTCCAATGTCCTTCCTCCTTACAATAGGAACATTGGTTTATCCCAATATTTGGAGGGCCTCCTCTGCCTCTCCCTGTCGCCTGGCCTCTCTGGAACGAGCCCCGCACTCCTCGTCCTGAATTCTGCCCTCTACTGACTTGCTGCAGTAGTACTCTAGTCTTTAGATCCTTAGTCTTTTTCTCAGATCTTTCTTCACTCTCATTCTCACGATGTTCATAATATTGGGCCATACTAAGGATGACAGATGGTGCAGCCGTAGTCCACGTGCTCTCAGCCGATTGGAGACGGGACATAACCTCCGGGAGCAAATTGGTGACAAATCTATTCACAAATAATCGAATTCCTCCCTCTGTAGATAGGTCTTGGCCACTAAAATCTATGAAAACTTTCTCAAACCGAGTGAAGAAATCGGACACACTTTCGTCCTTTTTCTGTTTACACGCCGTCAATTTATCCCAATCTACTTTCCTCGGAGGGAGAAGGGTCTTCATGTAAGTAACAATTTTATCTGGTACTGCTAATATTTCATCCCGGGGTGTTTCACCTGGCTTTCGTTCCTTTGTGGTAAATAAATAAATAATACCTCTATTTTTGACTGGATATAACAATAACAGATAGCTCAATAAATAAGAGTCAAGATTCGAGGTAGTAGGAGTTTGCAGGTTTAATACAGCATAAAGGACAGGAACAGGACAACCTGCACGGGCAAGATCTGGGATGGCTAGCCAACAGGGGGGCCCCGACAGCTGTCGGGCAGGAGCTGGAATGAGCGCGCTGGCTTTTAATAACAATACACAAGTATATATACTAAAACAATTGCATTACAGTACATACAGTAGGTGTGACAGTGGGTGGAGTTAGCAACAGTCGCGAAAGATAAGGATGAAAGTGGGTGTAACAGGAGGCGTATACATAGACATGTGATGTAGACGTAACAGAATATGTCATAAATGGGGCGGAAACATGGAGGGGGCTACCTAAGGAGCCGGGACCTCTAACCTAGTGGTGCGCGCAAGCTGGCAATGACGTGTAACTAGGGAGAAGCTGGGGGCTATGACTTCTGAGCTAGAAGGAGAGACGAAAGTCTGGAGAGTCAGAGCGACATGTACCTAAACACTATCTAGTATCTGATGTTTAGAGAACATGTTGATAGAATCCAAAAGTTATCAGGGCAAAGGCTAACAGACACTAAGACTGGTGCATGCATTATTCTACATGTAGTGTATGTTGAGGAATATTAAATGACCATAAATACAGTATTTCTCTTACATGGAGACGTAAAGGCTAGACGATGACTGAAACTATTGATGCGATTCAGTAGCTTAGGAATGCAGAGAAGGAGAGCTGGACTGATAACTGGAATCATAACATACTCTTGGCAGACTGGCAGGCAGAGCCAGGCCGAGCCGGGCACTGTGAGGCAGGAAGTAAGTGAAGGGTCAGGGATACAGGTGGGGGCTGTATCGCTCCTCAGCGAGGGTTCAGAAGACAGGAGCTGAATCTGAGTCCGGGCCCTTTTGAGGCCTAGAAACGGAGACTTTACAATGAAATAACGTGCACACTGAGAAACGTGGCAACGTAGCTTTACATAGGCCTAATACTCGTAGCTTTCACGAGAACTGGAAACTGGCATACTAGAGATGGACACAACTGTAATTGCGTCTTTAATCGATCATGGGGAATACATATGCATATTAATCGTGCACATATAGCATAACATGGGGAACACGTAGGGACATAGAACATGGCAAAATTTACTTTTCCACATTCCCTCCTTGTCACTACGTTTCCATCAGGAAACATCAATATTCATGATACCATCTATCATTTCATACAGTATCATTTGCTCGTCTCGAATTGTCTTGGAACGGGATTTAGGACGGGACTTGGGACTAGGAATACAATAGGTAGCACAAATGCCGCAAATCGCAGGGCCACATTGTATACAGAGGCAGCAACTGAATATGATCGCTACTGCAATACCTAGAAAGGACAATACTTTCCATCCCCAGGCAGAAATTATATCCCAGAGCCAACCGGACCATGTCCAGGTGCCTGGATTCTGGTGTAACTGATGGGCAATTTTATGAAGTCTGGTTATAGCTGAATAAACAGACGGCGCGTTATTAGGAATGAAAATGCAGCAACTAGATCCGATGACTCTACATGCTCCTCCTCTATCGGCCAGTATGACGTCAAGAACGAGACGATTCTGGAGCACGACAAATCTCATAGCAGATTGCTCTTCGGTTAAGTTACCTAGAGCAGAAGCAGTCTCATTCACTACTGCCTCAAGGGTTCTGGTTAATCTACGGATTAACTTACTATTCTGGATAGGTCCTATAAAGAAGAAGAAACCTCTATTGAAATCTGTATACTGTTCTAGAGCAGTTTCAGTTTGATCGACAATCGGGGACTCAATCTCCCTTCTATGTCTAATGTGTACTAGATGTGTGTTTCTATGATAATCAGACGGGGCTAGGAAAACTGGTGGCAGTAGGAAGGCAATGTAACAGGTTCCCTCCCAATCGAGGGGCAGACGAACATATGCGGTCTGACCACAAACAAAATAAGAATGACGTGAAGCTTTGAAAATAGATTTCCCACTGTACCTATACTCGACAATAGTAGTACAATCACTATGTCCTACATGTACGGAACCATTATTTCTGACACATAATTCGCCTTTGACTGGTAGTACTGAAATAGCAGGTAAGTCTGGAGTAGGATCAGACTGAACATTCAGGACCATGAAATTCGAAGAATAATTACCCAAATTATAAACTTCATTTTCTAGATCTAACCCGGTTCTGTGGGGAAGACCTTGCTTGTCTGGAAAACATGTACTGTTCAGAAGGGACATATCAGTTGAGGATGACGTTAACGTGGACCATGCTCCACATGAGCCATTATGTGAGAACGGATAAGGAAAGAGTGGCAGAACTCCCTTCGGTGTCTGGAAAGGGGGGAGTCGACCACACACCCAACAATTAGTGGCATTGCTGGTCTGGTGTGAATAATGCAACATACGGATAAATGAATTGTTGCGCATAGCAAGACGATAGGATAGTTCGTGAGGAGGAAGATCACTAAACGTGTGCTCTACTGTAGCATTAGAAGACTTATTTACATGAGAAATTGGAAAACATAAATGAAATGCGTAACTCGTGCAGGTAACCATCAGGCTGAGAAACAATATAAAACTTAGAAAAACGATACATCGGATTGAGTTTTGACTAACTCTCTCACTATGGGGGTCTATTTCATACATGTCAGATACCTGTCTAACCGTTTCACCTAGGGGAGGACTTAGACAATTAAACTGGCTGACTTATTTTACTAGACCGTAGCTTACTTTTATACTCCTGCTGCGGAGTTTTCTCTAACAGGGAGGGCTTGATATCAATTTAATTTGCGGGACAGTCCTTAAGAATAGTATCTCGGCAGTCTTTAAAATCTTGACAATCCTTGGAAAAGTTCTTGAAAAACAGCTTTTAGTCCGTGAAATGTCTTGACGTGTGACAGATGCACCCACCCCTTCCTGCCTTCCAACTTGACGGCAGTACGGGTGGTTAGAAGGACTAACTTCGGCTCCTTCCAGCGAGGCTCCAGCGGACTTGAACGATCGAAATTCCGGACAAGCACCAAGCTTCCTGGAACAATTTCATGCGGTTTCACCTCGGTATTGTCTGGAAATGCGGCGGCAACCTGTGAACGACAAGAGTGTAGGGCAGACATCAAGGAAGCTAGGTAATCTGTCAGCATATTACTGGAAACATCGGTAATACTTCGGGGTCTGGGTGTACCCCACACGTTCGGGGGGCGGCCGAATACGACCTCATAAGGGGACAGACCTGATCTGGAATGTGCGACCATGCGCATATAGAACAGAGCGACTGGCAGGGCAACTAACCAGTCTACACCTTTTTCTTGACAGATTTTGGCAATGCGGATTTTCAAGGTTTGATTATGTCTCTCTACGAGACCGGCTGCTTTTGGATGGCGTACACAATGGAACTTCCACTGGTACCCTAACAAAAGGGAAACGTGCTTCATTAATTCAGATGAGAAGGGCTGGCCGTTATCAGAATACACGACCCTAGGGAGTCCATAGCGGGGAAAGAATTCACAAACCAACTGCTTGGCAGTGGTCGTGGCTGTGTAATCTGGGACTGGATATGCTTCTGTCCACCTGGACAAAGCGCATACAACTACAAGGACATACTTGAAACCTCGACATCGCTCCATCTGAATATAATCCATCTGGAGGACTTCAAAAGGGTGGTCAGGAGGTTGGAACCCACCTTGTTCCACCGGGACACTTTTACCTGGATTGAACTGACAACATATCATACAAGTACGGACTTTCTGCTTGGCTGCAGCTCGTAAATGCTTGTTAAACCAAATGTTCTGGATACTGTCTAACATGGCTTTTTCTCCTAAATGTGCAGGACTATGTGCGGTATTAATAATGACTTGAACCATAGAGTCGGGGAGAAACCATGTGGCTCTACCCTTCGTCAACCATCCTTGATCTGTCTGGACCCCTCCTTGTTCGGACCATTTCTTAATTTCCTCGGGGGTAGCATGTAACTGGATATCTATGACATCTTGAGTAGGGTCCTTAACTGTCATACAAGTAGTCTGTTCTAGAGTGGATGTCGGTGTCTTGTTAACTGGTATGTCTGGAGTCTGAGCTGTAAGCTTGGCTGTTCGATCTGCTAGATCATTACCTTGGGAAATAATGTCAGTGACTTTCGTATGTGCTTTGCACTTCATGATAGCAATAGATGTCGGTAAATGTATTGCATCTAACAGAGCTTGAATGAGGAGACCATGCTGAATCTTGGTTCCATGAGAAGTCATGAAACCTCTCTCTTGCCAGAGCACTCCAAAGTCGTGTACAACTCCGAATGCGTAGCGTGAATCTGTGTAAATATTAACTTTCAGGTTCTTGGCGTGTATGCAGGCTTGAGTCAGAGCAACTAGCTCTGCTGCTTGAGCAGACAGGGTGTCAATACGGTGTGTTTCAATAACTTCAGTGTCAGTAGTCACTGCATACGCGGCTACTAGTTCTCCTGTACTGGTTCTCATACATGAACCATCCACATAAAGTGTCAAGTCGGGATCTGGTAATGGAATATCTGTCAGATCTTGTCTTGGCTTTGTCATAGTGTTAACAACTTCCACACAGTCATGTGTGGCAGGATTTGAAGTAACTGACGGTAACAGTGTAGCAGGATTTAGAACGTTGCAGCGTCTGATTTCTATGTGTGGCTGGAACAGTGTCAATTCATAACCTGTTAAACGTGCAATTGTCAAGTGCTGAGTCTGTGTTCGGTTTAAAAGAACTTCCACGGAGTGTGGAACTTGTACTGTCAGGGAATGTCCTAATACTATGGAATCACTTTGTCTGATAGCTAGAGCTGTGGCTGCAACTGACTTGAGGCACGCAGGCAGAGCCTGGGCTACTGGATCTAGTGTGCTCGAAAAATAAGCACAGGGCTTGTATTGTCCTGCTTGATCTTGTGTAAGAACAGATAATGCTGTACCATCACGTTCTGTGACAAAAAGTGTAAAAGTCTTACTGTAGTTCGGTGTAGCTAGAACGGGAGCTTGGCATAAAGCTTTCTTTAACTCATTAAAACTAAGTGTATGTTCAGATGTCCAAGGGAGGACAGTCGATACGGCTGCCTCCTGTGTCGTTAACTGTATCAGTGGCTTGGCTAGAAATGCATACTGAGGAATCCATTGTCGGCAATAAGAAGTGAGGCCAATAAAAGCACGTACCTCCTTCTGTGTCTTGGGCTGAGGAAGACTCGCTATTAACTGGATACGGTCAGGTGTCAACTGCCTACCCCACTTGGACAGCAAGTGGCCTAAGTAGATCACTTGCTGGACACAGAATTGAAGCTTTGAAGGAGACACCTTGTGCCCCATCTCGGCTAGGAAATACAGGACTGTAAGCGATGCTCGCTCGCAAGCATGTTCAGAACGGGCTGTGATCAGTAGATCATCGACATACTGGAGCAGGGCAGTGTCAGTTGGCATGTGAATATTGTCTAGTTGTCTCTTAAGTGCTTGACTGTAAATACTAGGACTTTCTGTGAAACCTTGAGGAGCTCGTGTGAATTTATAGCTCCTTCCATTTAAACAAAAACCGAAAAGGTACTGGCTGTCTGGATGAATGGGGACACTGAAAAATGCGTTTTTGAGGTCTATGACTGTGAAAAATGTAGCCTCAGAATCAATGGCTGTCAATAGAGATGAGATATCTGGGACTACTGGATACTGGGGGATGATACATTTATTAAGTTCTCGAAGATCAATCACTAATCGATATACTGGAGGTGCATTTGGATCAGTACGTTTCATGACTGGAATGATAGGAGAATTACATACATTGGAGTCAGTTTCTACAACTACTCCTTGAGCAATGAGCTCGTCAATAATTTTGGATAAGGCTGCTACAGCCTCAGGTGGCAATCTGTACTGTCTGATTCGTGGCAAGACTATACCTTGCTTGAGAGTCACACGATGGGGTGTGATTTGCATGAAGCCAACATCAGTTGGACCTTGCGCCCATAGATGCTGCGGAACATTAGACAATCTCGGATCAAAATCTCGTAAAACATAGTGACCCTTGAAGTCACGTAAAAACAAACGTATTCCCTCTGGGGAACAGCAAATAACTGCACCTAATTCTTTCAGTGTCTTAATGCCTAACAAATTTTCTGGACATGACTTCGTAAGCAATAGATCAGTAGTTCGGGACAATGGACCTACTTCTAGAGTAACTGGTTTGGAAATCTCGTTAACAATTGGCTTTCCTGAAAATCCAAGGGAAATATTTCTAGAGCCTGAGAGCGGAGCCCCTGGAACCTCGTCGTGACTAATGGTAGTCCTACTTGCCCCTGTATCAATCAGAAACTTTCTGTCTTTCCCTAATACTTGACTGTGAACATAGGGACCTTCTTGATCTACAGGAATCTCGATGAGAGGCAAGCCTACCTCCCTCTCTAGGCTGTTTCATGAATACGCTTGATACTCTGGATACTCTGTCTGTGCATACTGGTACATCTGCTGTGTAACATGCTGTGTTGCAGCGATGGGCTGCGGTGCTGGAACTGTCTGTTGTGCATTCTGTGGCTGAGAAGTCTGTGAAACTTGTTCTTGTCTAGGCGGATGTGGTCTTTCTTTAGTTTTACCAGTGGCTATGTTGTGTTTCAGAACTGCACACTCGTTTATAAAATGACCTGGCTGTTTACAATAATTGCATGTCCCTTTAACGGGAGCTGCAGGATGACTGGCTTGATTCGGACCCCTCTTCTGACTGTCTTGAGGAACAGATTGTGCAACTAGTACTTTCATTTTCGTGTCTTTCATACGTCTTCTCTCGTGTTCTTGCTCTTCTCTGATTCTGTTCTGGTGATACTGGAGCATCTGTAACATCTGGGACGGGGTACTAGCTTGCCATGTACTTTCGACTTTCAAAACTCGATTCTTAACTTGTGGACTTGAATTCTCGACTAATTTAGTAACAAAAAGATGAGGGTATGACTCGCTACTCGTCTTCAAACCACTGTTTATTATGAAACATTTCTCAAATCTAGAATAAAAATCACTAGTATCTTCGTCTAGTTTCTGTTTCCAGGCTGAGATTGCATCCCAGTCTTCCTTTTTAGTGGCTAATAATCTAGGTAAAACTTGTATCAATAATTCTGGTAATTCTTTACATTTGTCTCCAAGACCGGTACCTGGTACTCGTATCTTATCTTCAGCTTCTAGAGCTGTCCAATCGATCTTTTTCTCTCCCACCTCCCAATCTTTTTCCTTGAGTTTTTCGTATACCCCTGCGGGCAACAGGACTTTTAACATTTTAATAATATCTGGATACGTGTATTCTCCCATACGGAGCATGTCTTTTAATTCTCGGTGGAACCCTGCTGGATCTTTGTCGTGACAGGGAATTAATTTCTTCATCTCTAAGAGTTCCATCTTGGTAACTGGGGTGTAAACAAATACTCGTTGCATTTCACCATCTGGTGTCCTAACTGGGTATACTTCTCGTAACGGATGCTGTCTATCTATGTAAAACGGTTTACTTTCTGGAGGTGAGACATGAACAAAATGCGGATTTAAAAACGTTCTATATTTGTGGCGCTGTTCTAGAATGACACTAATTAAATCGGTACCTAAACCTTTCCATCTATACTGGAGTAACTCGTTCAGGACATCATGTAACGGACCTGGATCAGAATGTTGACCCTCATACAGCGTAATGAGGTGCTGGATCATATACATACCCACCAGTCGCTGCTCGGCTGGGGGCAATTTCAGAAACATTTGTGCCACTATTTCGTCTGGAAAAGTGGTAGAATCAGTAATCCATCGGACTGCTGATCGGGCTAGTTCTTGTTCATGCATAGTACTTAATTCACTATAACCGATTCGTGATTTCAGAATTTGATCGGTAGCTTGAAATACTTGTTCTAGAGAACCTTGTTCTGGTGCTGGAAGATGAAAACTTTAATAACATGAACTGGATCTCAGCTTTCCTGAGAGACATGACTTCACCAATACTTTCTGGATCGTCTCCTGTACGAATGAAACGATACATTCTGTCTAGATCTTCTTTCATATTCGGTAGGGTGACCAAATACTCGGACACCTGCCTTATACGTACGGAATATATAACCATACTATCCTTGCCTGGGACTGGATCATAACAGCATTCAGTAAGGAGTCGCCTGATTTCTGCAATGGACTTATATTTAGGCGTACGCTGTAACGCACGTTCATGTAACTCGACTGCTCCTAGACGTCTACTTGGCGGCGGGGTACCAGGAGGACCTCCTCCCGCGGCCCCTATACTGGAATCGTCGACTGATACTCTTCGTGCTGGCAAAGTGACTGATGTGGCGGGAATTTGTACTACGGGCTGGACCGGGGGTACCGTAGCAGGTACTGCAACAGGTGCCCCGGTGACTGGAGGAGCAGGATTTACATTATTTACAGGAGCTGGTGGAACAGGATTTGCATATTCTGGGACTGTGTCGTCCAAATAGGACGAGAGAAAAATATCAGCTGCGGTCGGTTTATGACATAGCTTGGTCGGAACTAAGGATGGCGGAAAATTACTGGATGCCTCCGGGGTTGCTTTTGGCAAGCCCTCGGCAAGAAGAGGATACATACCCTTAATAAGGGCATTCCTCTGTCTGTCTGACTGTTCGGTTTTAACTCGTTCACCTATTTCGATTAGTTCCCTTTCTTGGGCTTTTTCTAAGGATTCTCTACTTAATTCTGACTTTCTGATTTCTTTTTCGGTTCTTTTATGAGATTCTTTGCGCCATAACTCGATGGCATCTTTCTGTGACTGTCTGGCTTTCTTTTTCCATAATACTTCTTCTACTCGCATGATGCACTCGGCATCCCATGTACCCGATACGGGCCATCTATACTTTTCTTCTAACTGTTTGGTGTACTCCACCCATAAATCTAGATATAATATGGCGCTTATGCCATGCTTTTGATACATAAAATGACCTGGACTGTCCCTAGGCGGGACAGGAACTGCTTCTTCTAACAGACCTTTTCTAGTTTTTAACTGACGTAGTTTGGAAAACAACGGCATGACTGAACTGTAGTCTAGACACAATACACTACACAATGAACACGATGATTACTAAACAACACATTCATACCACGACATTGAAATACATGAATGACATTTAGGATAACAGTTTTGACAAAATACTACCTGGAATACTGAAAACAGAATACATGAATTTCTCGAGAACAGAACGGACTAGAACAGAAACTAGATGCACTGCTAAAACAGTACGAAACTTACCGGTCTCATAAAGAGACACGTCAGGACCCGCATCCACCTAAGTGGACACTTCGTGTTGGATCTGTGTACCCCAAACCCACGGACCAGAGACAATTAGATTGACCCTGTCTAGATACTACCCCAGCAACGGTACTCACCGGGCAGCAAGAACGGAAGGCCTCGGACTGGACTGGACTGCTTCGACGCCGGACGGACGAACTTCGGACTTCTGTTACGGGTGGGCCTCCGGATACCTCGGACCTTGGACTCTCGGCTTGGGCTCTGGTCGGGACTCGCCGCGTTCCTCCACCGCCTCGTCTGGATGCTGGACCGCAACCTCCGTCTCCTCCGTGGGCCTGAGGGATACTTGAAGCAGAAATATCTGCACGTGCACGGTATGGTTCCGTCACGGCTGCAGAGTATCAGGGGGCTTGCGTGGCTTCTCCGGCGCGTGGGGAAAGGGCAAGTCCCTATTCGGGCGCCATTATGTGGTAAATAAATAAATAATACCTCTATTTTTGACTGGATATAACAATAACAGATAGCTCAATAAATAAGAGTCAAGATTCGAGGTAGTAGGAGTTTGCAGGTTTAATACAGCATAAAGGACAGGAACAGGACAACCTGCACGGGCAAGATCTGGGATGGCTAGCCAACAGGGGGGCCCCGACAGCTGTCGGGCAGGAGCTGGAATGAGCGCGCTGGCTTTTAATAACAATACACAAGTATATATACTAAAACAATTGCATTACAGTACATACAGTAGGTGTGACAGTGGGTGGAGTTAGCAACAGTCGCGAAAGATAAGGATGAAAGTGGGTGTAACAGGAGGCGTATACATAGACATGTGATGTAGACGTAACAGAATATGTCATAAATGGGGCGGAAACATGGAGGGGGCTACCTAAGGAGCCGGGACCTCTAACCTAGTGGTGCGCGCAAGCTGGCAATGACGTGTAACTAGGGAGAAGCTGGGGGCTATGACTTCTGAGCTAGAAGGAGAGACGAAAGTCTGGAGAGTCAGAGCGACATGTACCTAAACACTATCTAGTATCTGATGTTTAGAGAACATGTTGATAGAATCCAAAAGTTATCAGGGCAAAGGCTAACAGACACTAAGACTGGTGCATGCATTATTCTACATGTAGTGTATGTTGAGGAATATTAAATGACCATAAATACAGTATTTCTCTTACATGGAGACGTAAAGGCTAGACGATGACTGAAACTATTGATGCGATTCAGTAGCTTAGGAATGCAGAGAAGGAGAGCTGGACTGATAACTGGAATCATAACATACTCTTGGCAGACTGGCAGGCAGAGCCAGGCCGAGCCGGGCACTGTGAGGCAGGAAGTAAGTGAAGGGTCAGGGATACAGGTGGGGGCTGTATCGCTCCTCAGCGAGGGTTCAGAAGACAGGAGCTGAATCTGAGTCCGGGCCCTTTTGAGGCCTAGAAATGGAGACTTTACAATGAAATAACGTGCACACTGAGAAACGTGGCAACGTAGCTTTACATAGGCCTAATACTCGTAGCTTTCACGAGAACTGGAAACTGGCATACTAGAGATGGACACAACTGTAATTGCGTCTTTAATCGATCATGGGGAATACATATGCATATTAATCGTGCACATATAGCATAACATGGGGAACACGTAGGGACATAGAACATGGCAAAATTTACTTTTCCACACCTTATCCCAATTCTTTAATTGGTCCCATGTCCCGCCTAATTTGAGAGCATGAACCGTATCATGTATCTGTCTCCAGATATCCACCGGAATCAAGAGACCAAAAAATAACTCGATATCAGCTATGGTCATGATGGCGGAATTGGCTGCTTCGGTCAGTTCTTTGTAATAAGCTGTATGATTTTTACGGGGGTCAGGGAGCTGGGCTTTTAGTGTAAGGACCTCGCTTCGTTTCCAAGGGGTGTAAACCCATTGTTCCTGAAGCCTCGCGTCCACACGGGCTCTAGTGATAGCACCCCCATTGTCTCTTATCTCGGGAACTTCCGGGAAAAAGAGAGGATGCACCTCTCTCATGGGGTGCTGGGCTCCCCACTCGGCACTCTTTCGGTGCACCCGTTCCCGATAATTCAACAACGTTGTCACATTCTGATAGACTTCCTCAATCGCGAGATGGAATTTATGAGCATGGTCTCTTATATCGCGCAATATTTGCGGTGGAAGTCCTTCCTCAAAATGCTGTTCCCATAAGGAAATCAATCGAATTGCCATGCTTTCTAAAGCCAGCTGTTGTGCAACTGGTTCATAATCCTTCATAGTACTCCAAATATCTTCTAAAGTATAAATAGGATTCCGCATCCACTGGGATGCCTGTACTATAATAGCTCTCCTCTCATCCTGTCCCAACAACGACCGAGTGAAGGCTCCCTGATCAATCAAGTCTGACATCGGTCGTTTGGGCGTAGCACTCGGACTAATTGCATTCCGGAGATCTGAGGCAGTCTGAGTCGGAGGGGAGAGGAACACAGGATGCAAGGGAGAAGGGACAGCCGTGTCCGGCCGAAGGGATATTAGGGGTGCGGTAGTTAATCGAAGAGAAGGAGGGGAGACATGGGCATCAAGTCCGGATCCGCCAGCGGGGGCCGTGGCGACCATCCCAGTCTGTGGTTTAGCGGCCGGAACGGCTCTCGTCTGATCAGCTCGTAACACAGGCACAGTGGGATACAAGCCTTGTGGGGCGTAAGGGGGAGGCGGACGGGCCTCCAGTAATTCCTCTAATTCATCTCCTGTCTCTGGTCTAGCCACATAGCTTTTATTCGTCTCTAATCAAAACTGTCTATCCATTCTTTCAATGTTCTCTTCCACCTTTCCCTTATCGTATGCCACTGCTTTCTGAGTAATCGTCTGCCCACTCTTCAGCCTTCCCAACTTCTCCTCTCTAATCCGTCGTCTTTTAGCTTCCTTTAACCATAGGTTCAAGGAATCAAACATTGACTGACGGCTTTTCTTCATAAATAATTAATTCTGTATATAATTAATTTTTTGCTCATCAAAAGACCCTGTAAGAGGCCATTGTAAACTTGCATTATCCTTTGTATATTTGTTCCAAAGGGTATTAAACAAAATCGGCTGTAGACCATGTTTGACATACATATTATGACTGAGACTTCCCTCAGGAGGGGTTGGCTGTCTTTCCTCAAGCCGTGTACCTCGCCGACAGCAGCACCCAAAACAGATTGTACTAAAACAAGACATTATGCTTATTTTACTCGTTCCATATGTACAAACCCACAAAACAATAGCATAAATAACGGGACCCCCTCTATTAATACTTTCATAACCAGGGAAAAGAGAGGAAAGTAACAACATAACATATAAGAAATTCCCCCGTGGTCACTATTTACTTCATCATGTGATCAAACTCATCAAATTATTCCATTGGCCTTCTAATCAATATAGGTACCACACAATCCGCAATTTCATTTTATAATTTTATTTATTTTTACTTTTTCTGTAGTATATAAAAAATATATATTTTTTTCTTTTTTCTATTTTAGTTCATTTCTTCCATATACATCAGTAACATGATTTGTAGAACAAATTCAGTCAATTTATAAAAAATACAATGCATCATATCAAAAACATTTGTAACATCTTCCTAGCTCAAAAATATTTTCACAATACAAATCATCACCCTGATTTATACACATACATCACCAAACACACTTACACAGTCATGCAGGTTCACACTTATACTACTAACAGTCTCCTCCCAATCAAAAAACAGATCCTACAGTTGAGGTAACACAGTTGTTGCTTGTGTGTAGTTATACGCCAGGTCTACGCGCGTTTCGGTGGAATAAAACCACCTTCCTCAGGACCAAGATAGAAAGAGTTTTATTCTTTCTTCTGCGTGTGTATACAGGGTATCTAGTCTTCGTTGTATGGCAAAGATATCCGCATATCTTGATACGTATAGGGTAACTTTTTCGCTGTTATAAGTAAGTATGTGATCACATCCTTAAATGTGGTATAAAACCTCAATGCGAAGTATTATTTAGCTCAGTCTATTTTGTCGGGCAAGACGTCTCCTAGTAGAGTCCTCGTCGCGATAGTCCCTTTTATTTAAAGTGGGATAGCCAAATTCTTTAGTCTTCTTTTATATTTACAGCACGGAGCCCAATCTGTATTTCTTTCAAACGTTCATTTATTTTGATAGTACGACCTTTTGCCGTCGACGGAGTCGAATTTTACGGTCGCCTTGCCACGTCTCAAAGTTGCTGCGGATCAATATATATTTTTTATATACTACAGAAAAAGTAAAAATAAATAAAATTATAAAATGAAATTGCGGATTGTGTGGTACCTACATTGATTAGAAGGCCAATGGAATAATTTGATGAGTTTGATCACATGATGAAGTAAATAGTGACCACGGGGGAATTTCTTATATGTTATGTTGTTACAAACCCACAAAACATACACCCATTCACCCAATATATTGAATATATTCTCTCCGCTCACTCATACGCTCTTCATTCAATCGTTACAATAAAGTGCTGTAAAACAACTCAGATACTCTGTCCATCACCACCCCCTTTTTGTAATTGTTTTGGCCACCATGAGTGTGGAAGGGTATGCTCAGACATGAGTCCCTTGCTCATTGCACCATCAGGATTCAAGCAAGCCGGGCCGAAGACGGCTGTAATGCCAGAAACTGGTCCCCGGAAGCTTGTTTCCTTTCCAGTGAAGAATTGGCTTGGTAGTTTGGTCTGCCCTGTTCCCATGATGCACTGGTTCAGGGACAGACTAATTTGCATATAGCCATGTTCTGAACTGGGATGGTGCAGTGAGCTAAAAAACGGTGATGGATCAAGCCCTGATCTGTTGACTGGGTAGGAGTGTTCTGATTAACTCAGATACTCTGTCCATCACCACCCCCTTTTTGTAATTGTTTTGGCCACCATGAGTGTGGAAGGGTATGCTCAGACATGAGTCCCTTGCTCATTGCACCATCAGGATTCAAGCAAGCCGGGCCGAAGACGGCTGTAATGCCAGAAACTGGTCCCCGGAAGCTTGTTTCCTTTCCAGTGAAGAATTGGCTTGGTAGTTTGGTCTGCCCTGTTCCCATGATGCACTGGTTCAGGGACAGACTAATTTGCATATAGCCAGGTTCTGAACTGGGATGGTGCAGTGAGCTAAAAAACGGTGATGGATCAAGCCCTGATCTGTTGACTGGGTAGGAGTGTTCTGATTAACTCAGATACTCTGTCCATCACCACCCCCTTTTTGTAATTGTTTTGGCCACCATGAGTGTGGAAGGGTATGCTCAGACATGAGTCCCTTGCTCATTGCACCATCAGGATTCAAGCAAGCCGGGCCGAAGACGGCTGTAATGCCAGAAACTGGTCCCCGGAAGCTTGTTTCCTTTCCAGTGAAGAATTGGCTTGGTAGTTTGGTCTGCCCTGTTCCCATGATGCACTGGTTCAGGGACAGACTAATTTGCATATAGCCAGGTTCTGAACTGGGATGGTGCAGTGAGCTAAAAAACGGTGATGGATCAAGCCCTGATCTGTTGACTGGGTAGGAGTGTTCTGATTAACTCAGATACTCTGTCCATCACCACCCCCTTTTTGTAATTGTAAAACAGTGCAAGGCAAATACTTCTTGGAACCTATTCAATGCAAATGACGTCTTCAAATACGAACAGAGCCCGTCGACTCCTGTTCGGGGAATCGATTCAAAAAGAATTCCAGACCAACAAAATTTCACCAGGAAGGAACAGTCCTCAGACTGTTCTGAGAACACCTGATAGGCGAACCAAGAACTCTCTCACAGGCCATCCCATGGTCCCGTTCTGGTTGGGCCCGGCATCTGGGCGCGTAGCTCCAGAACCCTAGCTTATCCAGTTGCTCCCAGGGCTTTCCTGGAGAGAATTCGGCCAAGCGAGCAACGCCGTACTCTTCTAGGGCATCAGATGTGGTCTCAATTATTCACCAAACAAGTCAGTGAGGTCTCTACCCGTGCAGCCCCTTCGCCGCAACGGAAGATTCCCAGATTCCCTCGTGGTCCGGCTTCTCCGGCCACCTTCAAACAAAGACAGTTAACTGTTATTCAAAAAAGGAAACACTCCCTCTGAGCGATCCTTATCCAATTCAATCACAAATATCACTCACCTGGTGCACTCAGGTCGATTTCGAGTTCTCCACTGCCAACACCTAAACAGACAGGCACAGTCTATTCCTCTCTCGGGTTAGGCCCGTAGGACTCCGGTGTAGGGTCTTCAACAGCTGGGAGGGATACTGGGCTCGAGAGTGGAACGGCTCGTTTTCATACCACAAACGGGTGTCTCAAATCAGGATCCTCTTTCTGTCCACCCCCTCGGCCAGAACTCCTCCTTGTCCCGTTACCCCTGTTTACAGGAGGGGATGACCCTATCGCGGAGTCCCGGCCGAGTCGCCAACTGAAGGATTCAAAATAAATCTATCGGGCTATACTTACCAATAGC
Organism: Lissotriton helveticus; assembly: GCF_964261635.1. Lineage (NCBI taxonomy): Eukaryota > Metazoa > Chordata > Amphibia > Caudata > Salamandridae > Lissotriton > Lissotriton helveticus. Next base: position 429,922,886 of record NC_136059.1, read on the forward strand.
CCATATATCAATAACCATTATAATAATTCAGTCGGCAATGGAGAAGGTTCAATCGTTTATTCTTCAAATGCAAGCCCTGACAGGGGAGCCTCAGTCTACACGACCCTCGGAGGTGCGCAGAGGAGACTGATTACATGTTCAAAATACAAAGCATATATACGTTTCATGTGTTCAAGATGACACCCTACAAGGAAAAACACAACTTGTCAGTAAGCCAAGAGGAATACCCATATAAGGCACAATTGACTGCTTGTAGCCTAGGCCTAAGCTGTTCCGGGGGCAGGTCAGCAAGGTGCCTTCCCGTCTATCTGGAGCCCGGGGAGTACAGGAACGGGCTCTGCTAGAATGTGCGCATCCCACAAGAAGGGCAGGTGTGACCTTGAGTTTCCTTGAGCTTCCAGCTACCAACTATCGAAGGCAACTTGGCTGCCGCCGTGGTTTCGAGAGAAGAACGTGTAGTCACGTGATTTCTGGGAAACATCATGTGTTCAGAGAGAAACTAAACAAAATGGCTCCTGTTATATCAATAGGAGTAAACAAGCCAAAAGTGAATCGTTGGTCAATAAGTGACCATAGTAACTTCTAAACAACATGATTATTTAACTACGAGGTTATATTGAATATATTAGGCCAATAATGTATGTTATCAAAATTCAATCCCAACACCCTGCACTCTTTAATGTGATGGAGCCTAATTTCATGAGAGATGGTGTCAAATGTAAGCATGGGCAGAGTTTGCTTAACCGCGCTATGTGGAACTCGGCAAAGCAGTAAAAAAAACTCTGCTGCGCTATGGGGAGTTCCACAAGCCGGCGGATGTTGCTTGTCCCACCCGTTCACATGATTTTTTCACCATACGTCAATGTTGATTGCATGTACGATCGGAAATATCGCTTAAACTGCACCACTCTGTCTTGCATGTGGCTGCCATCTAGTTTCTTACTCTGTTTACGGTGCTGGGACCTACGTTTTGAATCCTCACTGAAGCTTTTCAATCCTTCTTTCCCAAAACATTTTTTCTGATCCCTTTTATTTATTATCTGACTCTCTGTCTAGCTGGGTGTTTTTAGCATTGTTACTATTTTATTGTGTGTTTTTGCATTTGTTTTGTACATTTTTAGTTTTTTAGCTTTACTACTTCCTTATTACCCTCCTTCCTTCTTTTTCCCATTTCTTTTTTCTGCTCTTCCACCCAGCGCTATGGCAGATAAGGGTGCACCAAGCCCCGCAAGTAGAAGACGCCTTCCTTGTGGAAGGTGGCGCCAGGTAGGGGGCAGCCCCATGCCTTGTTTGCCATGATGATGGTGCCTGCGCTGGATTTTCATATTCAGCATCACCTCCTCTCCACTCTGTGGGCAGGCAGCAGGCCTGTGTACAGAAACAGGAGTTCCAGCAGCGCTGGTCGAGGAAGCACCTGGCAGTGTACCGCTGCTCTGGGGTCCGGTGCACCCACCATCAGTTGATGCACCGCTGGTCCGACATCCTGGACCAAGAGTAGGACCTGCTGGACCTGCTAGGCTTTGAAGTCGTAGAGCTAGGTGAGTAGATAATTATTACAACCATACATTTGTTTTTATTACTTGTCTATTCTATGCTATTGCTAAAAAAAATCCCAAATAGCAGGCATACTGCTCATTTGCAGGTAAGTTACGGTTTTAAATCATTATTCTGAGCTGGTACTTACTTGGAGCTACCTGACCTAGTTATCATACTTTTTGATGCTCGTTGGGCTGATGATTAGGGATGATTATGTAAGAAGTCCTGTAATTAGGTATTTGTAATTTTAACCACATGGTACATGCATGCCACACAGACGGTGCAGGGATGTTTGTGAACAACATCCATTTTTCATTCGAAGCTTGTGCTGCGAGCCTTTTCCTCCCCCGCACAAGCTTTAATTGACAAATTAAGGTTTGCGACCGCCCTATGGCCTGTGAGCGATCGCATTGTAATTGTGCGGCTGGGACCATCAGCCTAAGGTCGAGCGGTTCTAGAACTGTAACAGCATCTGCCCGTAATAATAAGGCCCTTAGTGAATTGGCCCGTCAAAGGGAGTTGAGACATTGAGAATGAGATTTGAGAATAAACAAACTTCATTTGTTGCAATTTATTATTAGTAATTACAAAATGTAGTTTACTAAATTTGGATAGAACCAGGTAGGTAGGTCACGGAAAATTGGAATAGGTTAGGACGGCCCGTGATATACTACTACTAGTCGATCTCATTTAGAAAAGTTCAATGTCATTGTGATTGCCTTTTCTGGTAAAATATTTTTTGTCTTTATGTCTTACATCAACATCCAGGGGCAAGAAAAGGGCTGAGGCGGGTGAGGGAGCTGAATGTGTCTTCCAAAGTTCCTCTGCCGATGGCTCTGTTGGCCCCAGTAAGTCCTCCTCATGTTAACATTAATATATTTATTCTCCTAACTTTTACCATTTAATTTTAATTATGTATACCCTTTTTTTTTGCTTTCAAATCCTCTTCAATAGATTTGTTTCAAAAATGTTGTTATCCCTGCATTATCCTATTTACTTATTTTCTATATTTCAAGTTTCTCTACTTTACTTTAAAATCTCTCTAGTTTGTAGTTACTAGTCTGTCTGTAGCTTCTTTTCTTCTGCTTTCTTGGTCAGCTTTTCCTTTCCCCTTATATGTTTTGGACTGCCTAGTGGTGGTATTCTAAGACTCAGAGAACCCATTGGTCACATACTGCTACTGCTACTCTGCCATGCACTCTTGCCCTTTGTCCAAGTAAGGTATTGTACGTATGTTTGTTGAGATGAGAAGGCCAGGCTCAATCACTTAACCAGAAAAGTGGCCATGGTCACGTTGGACACCCCAAAGTTGTGTCTTCTTAGCTGGGCCTAGTATTAATAGCAGTAGTTGGTGAACTGATGATAGTGCACCATGGCTAGGTGGAAGTACGAGGAATACGGCCCCATTGCATTTGCCAACCAAGAATATATGCTATTTCTTCTCTCAAAACATCATATTCTTCAATAGTTCCAGCCACTCCTTAACAGTTTTTCTTGAGGCTTTTTAAAGATTTGCCACCAACATAATGCCCAAACCTATATTTTTGATAGAAGATACTGTCTGTAATGTATCCAAATTGTAGTGACTAATGTGTGTTGTGTATTCTGCTATAAAGAAATTAATAGGGGAGGCATATTTGGCATATAAGAAATGTGTAACCTTTTATTCTAGTTGCAATCTTCTCTCAGACTGAGGCAGGAGGATCCGAGTAGCGCCTAGATCTTAAGAAGAGGGACTTGAAGAAGAAGATAATGCACCACTAACATGCACTAACCATCCTTTTTCGAGCTGGAGATCTGGAAGACAATGGATATTCTGGAGCAGATTGCTCTACTTCCTCAGCATAAAGCTCAATCTCTTGAATTGCTCCTAACTCCAAAAGAATGACTATTGGGGGTTGTGGCTGATGTTCCTGTGGTTGTCTACTTTGTGGTGATGTCATATATAGAACTGTGGCAGTGTAGCCATGTCCACATAGAATGTAGGAGGATTCTAGTTTTGTCAGTTGTTTAGATTAGAGGTTAGAAATCAAGCAGACTGCCCTGTGTCCATCCAAATAAATATTTTATGAATAACAACGAGGCTCCGCATCGTTACAGATTGGTGCCGAGCACCGATGCGGACCAATGATTGCCTCAGCCTGTTCTGCTGATTTCGGTAAGAGCGCTTGTTGCACGTCATCTAAAATGAGCAAAATCAGCATGGTCAAATTTAAATGTTAAGAGAATTAATAATTAGTACAATCACCCCCACGAGCACTTCAAATTGGACTAGCAAATGATATGGAAGAGGGTAGAGTTAAAATGTTAGAACAAGTCCACCAAATGACTGAGAAAGGCAGCAAAAATGAAGAAAAAGATAACAAAAAGGATGAAAAAACTAATAGTAGAGTGGGAAACTCAGCAACTTTTAGAAAGGAAAAAAGAACATGTTATAGATGTGGACAACCATTTCTATTTGTGAATGTATGTCCAGCCATGGGTCAACAGTGCAGGGAATGTGGAAGAATAAACCATTTCTCTACTGTATGCGGATTCAAAAGAAAGGACAATGGAAAGATGTGGAAACGTCAGGTGAAAGGAAATACAAAGTACATTAGAAATATGGAAAAAGTGCTGATGATTCTTCCAATGATGAATTTGAACAAGAACGATTATATTTAATGTCAGAACGAAGTGAAGATGAAAAGTGCAATCTGTTATAAAAAAAGATTTTGGAAAAACAGCTTCAGTTGACATATTAGTGGGATCTCAAAAAGTCCCTTTGGTGTTAGACAGTGGAGCGACATGTAAATATCATGCGTACGACTGAATATGACAAAATTTGAGATAAACCTCCTCTTGTTTCATCAAATGCCAAGGTTTTCAAATGGGGAGCAAAAAGCCCTGTAACTTGTTTGTGGCAATTTAAAGAAAGTTTAACTTACGGAAAGGTGTCTCTTAATGAAGAAATACATGTATTGTAAGGAGAAACTGCTGGGCCTTGTTTGCTAAGTAATGTCACAGCTCAATTAATGGTACTGCTGGCCATGACATTTCATGTGGCAATGGAACAGCATACACTAAAATAGTTTCCTATTTTAACAAAAGGTCTTGGAAAATTAAAAAGAAAAGTTGTTATATTGCACATAAATGAAAAAGTGAAACCAGTTGCACAAATGGACAGGAGAGTAACAATTCACAACCAGGGTAACGTTGAAGAGGAAATTAATTATTTGCTTAAGCAGGGCATAATTGAGCCTGCTACAGGTCCAACACATTGGGTGTCTCCAATTGTAGTGGTGGCAAAAAAGGACTCGAGCCAGATTAGAATCTGTGTTGATATGAGGATTCCGAATACGGCAATTGAGAGAGAGAGGGAATCTGGGCCTCATTTAAACAATATGATTAGTAATTTGAATGGGGCGACAGTTTTCTCGGTTAGGTGTCTGAAGGGGTATCATCAATAGGAAATTGATGAAAAATCAAGATATATTACAACTTTTTCAATTCATATCGGGCTATTCCGCTACAAAAAACTTAGGGCCCTATTAGGATGGCGGACGGACCTGCATCCGTCCGCCACCCCAGAGGTGGAGGGACCGTCCGCAGGGGCAGCGGCGGTCCCTCCGTGCAAATTAGGATGTGACCGCCACCCTGGTGGTCACATCCTGTATGTTTAACATTGCGGCAGGTGCTGCTTGAAGCAGCACCCGCCGCAATGTTAAAAATGCAAGCAGTGCATTTGCATGCACAGAGCGGCAGGCACCGCGTGGTGCCTGCCGCTTCGTGCATGCAAATGCAGGGGGGTACCATAGGTACCCCCCATGTGCACCCCTAACCCCCTTCACCCTGGGGGCCCACAACGGGCCCCCAAAGAAAAGACCGTATGCCTTTTCATGGTGGTATTGCCGCCGCGGAAAGGCATATCCCTAAGCAAATCCTAATATGGCTCACGGTGTATGATAGACACCGCCACCATATTAGAGCTTTTATGCCGCGGTCTCGCGGCGGAAAAGCGGCAGACGGTCTTGCCATCCGCAGATGACCCCCCCCGCCATCCTAATCTGGCGGGGGATCATTTCTCTCAATGCAGCTGTTAATTCGCATCCTCCGGGCCGGCGGTGGCTTCCGCCAGCCCGGAGGATGCGGATTCACCGCAATCGTAATCGGGCCCTTAGTTCGGAATATGCTCAGCTGTAGAATTTTTTTAAGAGATTATAAAAAATGTCATTAGACTGGTAAAGAATTCAATGAATTATAGTGATGATATTCTTGTTTTTGGAAAAACAGAAAATTAACAAGCATTAAGTGCAGTTTGTCAAGAACTTATGAAAGCTGGGTTAACATTAAACCCTGAAAAGTGTGAAATGGCTAAATTGGAACTAACATTTTATGGCCCTATATTCTCAAGCAAAGGAATGAAACCAGATCCAAAAAAGGTATCATCCCTAATAGCAATGTCTTATCAAAGAGATATAACAGAATTACGCTCTTTCTTGGGAATGGCTAGCTATTGTTCCTGTTATATCAAGGATTATGCTGCTGTCAATTCACCCCTCACGACTATATTTGGAAATCCAAAAGCAAAAAGACTTCTTGCGATAGAAAAATGGGGTATGAGGATGATGGACTATGATTTTAAAATAATACTTACGCCAGGAAATGAATACAAACCAGCTGATTATTTGTCTTGAACCCCAACAGATGCAGATAAAAATGAAATGGATGATATAGAAGGTCATGTAAATTTGATAAGTGAGTCAACAGTTCCTGAAGTAATCTCTGAATAACAACTGATTCATGAATCTAATAAAGCTAATACTCTAGCAGAAGTGAAAACAATATTAGGCTTAAATAGATGGAAGCATGACAATGCCTAATACAATTTCCACCAGGAATATGCAAAGGAGATGTGCTTGCATTCAAAAATATTCAAGCAGAATTAACAATAGCCACTTCTGGCATTCTTACAAGAGGGAACAGAATAATAATTCCAAGCAGTTTACAAAGGCACTAATTTGGCACATGAAAGTCACAGAGGAATATCAGCAACAAAACTCTCTTAAGAGAAGAAGTGTGGTTTCCGAGGCTTGACAGTTAAGTTGAACAAATTATAGTCTTGTCACTTCTGTCCGTGTACTACAAGAGAAAGAACTGTTGAAAAACTGCAGATGTCTAGGCTGCCAGATGCTGTGTGGTCTGAACTAGCGTGTAGTTTCTATGGACTCTGAGATTCAGGGCAGTATGGGTTTGTGCTCATTGATGAATATTCTAGGTTTCCAGTTGTAAAATCAGTATCATCCACTTCTACATCCGTGATAAAACCTGGTCTTGATTACATTTTTTCAGCTTGTGGTATACCTAAAGTTTTAAAAACAGAAAATTGTCCGCATTTTAAAGGAAAATAATTTACCAAATGTATTGATTATATGGGTGTGAGGCACAGGAAAATTACCCCAATATGGCCACAATCAAATGAATTGGTGGAAAGATTGATAGCTACATTCAAGAAAAGTGTGAAAAGAGCAAAGCTAACTGACATTTCTGTGAATCAAGCTGTGTGTCAGGTTTTGCATGACTACAGAAATACACCTCAAGGTTTGAGTGGAAAAACTACTTCAGAGCTAATGTTTGGCCAATCTAGACAAACAGGTCTACCACAAATGCCATTAAACCTCCTAGAGAACAGACACAAATTGCAAAAAGAGATGAGATATTGAAAGAAAAGATTAAGCATAATACGGAACAAAGGAAGTATGTTCACATAGGAAGCTACAAAATAGGAGATCTGGTACTGGTAAGGCAAAATCAAACACAAAAGTCTATGATCAGATTTCACCCATCTCATTTGGAAGTGACGAGGATGAAAGGTTCCGCTATTACTGCTCAGAATGAGAATAAAGTGATAAGAAGGAACAAGGCACATTAAAAGAAATGTATAAGCCATTCAAATGAAGTGTGTAGGGAAGGGGATGATATCAATTATTGCATTCCTCTTAGAAGAACAGGAAGGGTACAACAAAGACCTCAAAGACTGATTGAACAATGTTAATGATGTATTTCTCTTTCTTTCTTTCTTTCTTTGTTTTGTTTTATTTTATTTTATTTTATTTTTGTTTTGTTGTTTGCTACGTATAGACACAGCAATGTTTTCACTTGTTGTCAAGAAAGGGGAAGATGTAGTGATGTCATCTATAGAACTGTGGCCGTATGGCCTTGGCCACGTAGAATGTAGGAAGATTCTAGTTTTGTCAGTTGCTTAGATTAGAGGTTAGAAAGCAAGCGGTCTGCCCTGTGGCCGTCCAAATAAATACTTTATGAATACCAATGAGGCCCGCATTGTTACAACCTTCTCTAAGTTTCCTGTAAGGACTGGGTACTATTTTGCAATAGAGATAAGTCAATGTCAACATCATTGCTCATCTGCGGTGCAGTGATTAGACTGGCTACCTCCCCGAGAGACATGTGCTTGGGCCAAGATTGGGGTGGGTCCACTGATTTGGCGGTGCTGCCTCCAGCTTGCTCTCCAGAGGCATGATCGGCAGGCACTGTTTTAAAAAAAAAAAACATCTGGGGCAACATACCAGTGGTTGTGGTAAGTTCTTTTTTCTTCTCACTGGCAACTTTCTTGGTAGTAGTTTTAGCAGTGGCACTTAGCTTCACAAGTTGAAGAGATATCTGATGTGTGGGTCACTCAAGCGTCATGCTCACGGCGTGCATAGGCCTTCTTTCTGGCAGTACTGTGGGTGATGTGTTGTGGTATCTTGTCATGCACCAAAAGAAAAGAAGCAAGAAGGACATCAGTGAAACGTGACATTGTTGTTCTTCAATTACTAGCTCAAGCAAAACAATATAATTTAGTGTGGTCACTGCTGTTACTCCCCTAATTAACAACACAGAGTAAATATCTGCTCATTTGTAAAACGAAAAACCACACCAACCAATACTTTCATGGTGACTGACCACTCAGGAGGAATAAGAGAGAGCAAAAACAAAAACAACAGCATACAGCTAAAACTGTTTACTTTATCTGTGGCATGTGACAACACGTCACTCACGACATGTGATGTGTGTTAGTGAAGGAGGTGCACCTGGCAAATGATATTGGAAGGAATAATCCCTAGACAATGAATGCCGTTGTGCATCTTTAGCAGACATGGGGTTGATTTGATAGATGCAAGATGTAGTGGAAATGGTATAAACATAAAACAAATTGGAAAAATATTGACAAATTACTTACAAATAATAAACAAATGTAATTAATTAAACGTAAGTGAAGCCATCTTTAAAGATATAACAATAAGTTATTACTAAACAGCTATCTTATTGCTCAACCATGCATACAGCCTACGGTAAAAAAGGATGAATTGGGTTGGACGCACAAAATGGCTGCCAACCGGTGCCAAATTGTCATTGACAACAACATTGGACGGGAAGGCATTCATTTGGAAGAAGAAGAAGACAAGCCGAACTATAGAGAAAGCACACTGGCTGGATCCACAAAATGGCTGCCACCCACATGGTCACAACAATAGGCAGGAGGCCTAGAACAAAAACGCATGCAGGCCTATAGCAAAAGCACACTGGCTGCCTACACAAAATGGCCACCAGCCACATGGTCACAGCAAGAAGCAGGAGGCCCAGAACAAAGAACGCTTGCCGGCCTATTGAAAAAGTACACTGGCTGCCTACACAAAATGGCCACTGGCCACATAGTCTCAACAAGAATCTGGAGGCCTAGAACAAAGAGAGCATGCATGCCTATGGAAAAAGTCTATGGCAAAAGCACACTGGCTGCCTACAAAAAATGGGCGCCATCCATATGGTCACTCACAAGCCAAAACAACAAGAGGCCTGTAATACAAACAGCACATGCAAGCCTAGGCCAGGACGGTACACTGACTACACAAAATGGCCCCTGGCCAGTGCCCACTTGGCATCTAGAACCAAGGCAAATGTTGGCCTATGGCAAACACACAAACACACACACTGGCCAGACAAAGGAGGCATGGTGAAACAGAGAAAACATAATTAATTCAGCAATGCCAAAAACTATTCGGTTAAAGAAAAATGTTTACAACAAGACACATCCTTCAAATGCATTTTCCCACCTAGTCCTATACACTGTTTGCATGATAAAAAGATGAAATACCACACAAATTACCTTTTTTATTTTAATCCAAATCCATCAATGGCCTAAATACTGTAAACACCACAGAAACTGTTGTTTCATGCACCCATGAATAGAACTGGGCCTGCTAGCTCCAAGGCCAATTGCCAGACTTGGCCACATACTGAATTCAATAAAAATGTCAAATATATTAAAAAAGTGTGTACAAAATGTAATAAACTGTGAAACATTTTTCCTTTACAAAAGAAGAAAAAGGAAATGCAAATAAATCACGAGGCCTCTACTGAAACAACAGGCCACCCACCACAATACATTTTTAAAATCTAATAAAAGTACAAATAAATGCGGGTGCATGGCCCCAATCAAACAAACGACACCAGTTGTTCAAGTTACTTGTGAAATCTCAAATTCAAAGTTACTAAATCAAATGGGATATGCAGTAGACACAAAGAGTGATCCTTCCAGCTCCAAATCCAAATGAAAAGAGACCAGAGATGGACAAAGCACTGGGAGGAGTCTGATGGACTAGAACAGGAAGTTGGAGACTCTGGGGCACTTCCTTGTAATTGAAAAAAAAAGTTAGAAAACTAAAAAATAGACTCCTCATACAAAAAAACCACTGCCAAATGTCAATTTAAGGAGGTTTTCAACTCCAAGTCATAAGTTCATGTAGATTTTGATGCTGCTCGAGGAGAGAATCTTCCCCAGATTGCAGCTGCATTGAGTCCTACATGTTTGTGATCACATACAGCAGAAAACATCCGTTGGAAGTCATTTGCGCACCTGAAAGACGTGTTGCCGAGCATAAACTCTTGCGGGAGCATGCGGCCGGCAAGCAAATCTCATGGCACCTGCGAACGGCTCACCTGAGCGCAATATGTTATTAAATATGAGGGTTTGTAACTCATGGTCTTCGCTTGCCAGTATTTGTAAGAACTACACAGGAAGAAGGGCTTGAGCCTGAAACACGTCGGCAGAATACCAGGAGGTGCGTGTCCATGCAGGAGGCGCTTGTGTGTTACAAGCATAACCGCCCTGTGAGTGCACCTCACGAAAGGGCAACTCTGAATTTTGGTATTTAGTGGTCCTGCCCGGGCCAGAAGATTACACCGCCACATTACCCTGATGGGCCCGCAGCTGTTTATTGGGACATCAGTCAGCGGTCCAGCGTGTCTCTGGATTAGTTGCAAGTGTGACTGTGTGGGACACGTTCTGGTTCCTCTAAGAACTTTGTTTTGCAATACAGCGGTTGGCAGCAACCCATGTGGGTAGGAATATGATTACCAGACCCAGGAATCAATGCGAAAATACTCACTTGAGCGCAATAAGTCATTAAACATGAGGGGATGTAACTGGTGGTCTTTGCTTGCCATTGTTTGTTTAATGAGAGACACCTCTTCTGCTTAGAGAGCTTTTTTGGAGTTTGTTGTTGTGTACACATATCTTATATTACACACAACATGCAACGATCATCTTGATCAATATTCATGGTCTGTACAGTAGACTTCCACGTGTGATGGCCATGCATCTAAAACGTTAGGTCAAAAAACAAATGTGTGTTACACGATGCCCCTGGTGTGTGTGTATGCGTATCATTGTGCTGCCTTTTGGCCTGGGTATTGGTGGCTTGAGGGGTATCATCAGCCACAGGCAGAGTGCACATTCTAGATCACATTTGACAAACAGTAAAGAGTAATGTGTAGATTTGTGTTGCAGTATGCTCTGTTGTCAGGCTTTACCAGTATAGTAGTGTGTCATATGTGAGACTTTCAGATTCACGTTTGACATGCATTGCTTGACTATAATGAGCGGTATCGCTGTGTGTGACCTAGCCTCACTGCTGATCCTCCCTCCATTCAAGCACATTCACATGTGTGCGCGTCGGGATAGCAAGACTTTCAATAATACCGCACACCATTGACATGCATGTCTGCACATATCCACAAGCCTGACAATGACATGTGATGTTGGCCATTCAATATTTTCGGACAGCATCTCATTAGCGATAGTTGCCACCCTCTCGGTACATGCTACCTTAATGTAAATTGAGGATTGTGCAACGTCAAAACTGCAACAGGGACACACACATAAGTACACTTCCTGGCCATGCAGGAACTGAACAACGTCCAGGTCCCAGGAATAATTATTCACACCCCTACATTGGCCTGGTGTACTGAAGCCCAACCCACTTTCCATACATATAAATAGGATAATGACAACGGCACATGTCTCAGTTCTTCCACATTGTCTCAGGTGATATGGCCGCATCCACCTCGTATATCACAATGCGCAATACAAAGAAGGGATCCCTGAGGTGTACACCATCCTGGCAATGAAAAATCGATTTGAATTGTGAACTCTGCTGGCCGTCATGTTTGGACACACAACAATGACAGCAGGTGAACATTGGGGCCTGGGTGCACAGGTGCTGCAATTGAGCGTGGTGCGGGTGGAGGGGAGGAGTGCATCAGCCTGGTTGCGCAGGTACAAACAAGCGATGTTGCCATGGGAAATGATGTGAACTCTGACCTCATTCAGTCACAGTTCTGTCTCATTTTAAAGACCTGCTGGACCGTACTGCAGGCCTGAGCCAGCAGGCAGCGCTGCCCTACAGACACTTGGCATTGGCTTTTGGGGCACTGTAGTAAGCTGATTACTAAGTGTACATGCACACAGGCTTGCAGCACTGCATTACACATGCACATTATGCTTCTAGCATGCGCTCTTTTCCTTTGTATGTGAACATTGGCATAACATATTATTATTTAACCATGTGTATTCTCGTGCACTCCAACTCCTCTTTGAACCACGATTACCACTAATAGTTGGTAGATCGTACTTCAAGAAGGAAGGATGCACTGAACTGGTGTTCTCTATTAAGCTTGAAATAAACCTTCATTTACCTCAGAACGTTTCCAGCATTATATTATTTCTCCCTTTTCAGACACTGAGTTGGTTGTGCCAAAGTGGGCAGAGCGGGTGCTCAGCCCATGATGATGCCCTGGGCATTCTGACGCCTTCCATCGTGGTATAAAGACACCGTCCCTGATCGGAGACCTGCTGTGCCACCCTGAGAAAGGCACCCCGGTGTCGGAGCTCCCACCGGCACATAGTTGGACACACCGGTGGTGGCAGGTGATTAGTGAAGCCTCGGTGCGCATGAGCTACAATTGAGCACAGTGTGGGGAAAGGGGCTGGGTGGAACAGCCTGGGTGCACAAGTGCAGCAAGCGATGTTGCAGTAGAAAATAATGTAATCTTTGGCCTCATTCATATCTCTGTATCATTTTAAGGACTTGCTGGACCGCACTCTTTCTCGCGGACTCCATTGTCCCAGAAACACGGGTGACGGTAGCTGAACAATGAGGGCTGGTTGCAGTAGGTCAACGCTCTGTCTCCTCCTCCCTCTGTTCTTTTGACTCTCCCTTCCACCTACTTGCTCTCCGTCCCATTTTCTCTTTCTTCCTTTCATTCTGACTCCCTTTCTTTTTCTCTTGGACATGGCACACATACTTATGCTTCTTTTTTGTCTTGCAGGTTTTTTACGCTGCTTCCGGAGGAGTCCCACCCACTTATTTCATGTGATACTGTTGTTTTTACGAATAAAGTTGCGTTTCCATTTATTTGTGTTCTTTTAATAAAGGTTACTTTTTTACCAATAAATAAGTGCGTGTATGCGTCTTCTTTTTTTGACAACACTTGTCTGTAGTTTATTGTGAAAAGACACCTTAGGGTATTAATTGCGCACTAAAAATCCCATAAATAAATAAAATTGGCGGTTGATAGGAGGTTATGAGGGAAAACATTTGTAATTTTGTGGTGCACCTATCAAATATAAACCAACAGATAATTACATAAATGAAGCCTAGGTAATTCTACAACTGCAAGGGTTCTATGAGTGTATCACTCTATAACACCATGAGTACTGCCCGTATGATTACAGAACCAATAAGGCACGGCCTAGGGCCACCGAGGCTTCACGGACTGGCGAGACCCACCCTGCATATTTAAATAAGGCCTCGGAGGGTGGCAATCCCTGGACTTGAGTTAGCCTTGATGTCCCCCGAACAATTAGTAAACAATACCTGGGAATGTGGCGATCCCCTAGGCTGCCAAACGTCTCTGTGCCCTCCTGCGCATAATTTACATGTGAGATTAAGGACCTGAGTGCTGCAGGGACCCCACAATATAATAATAGGATTGGCCCCGGAACATTACTCACTGGGAGACTTATTTAAATGAACAGGTGAGACCCCGCTTCATTTTTTTTCTCCATTTTTACAATCCAGATCCGCTTAATTGAAGCGACACAAGGTTTTCCTCCTCTTGCTTCAACGAGGCAAACAAGGATTTGCTATCACAGGGTGGAAGCCAAGCTCCCGCCCTGTAATAGCAAATCCCGGGACATTGTACGAGCTGCACCTGGGAGGTGGCGCTCCATAGGGCCATGATGCATTGGTTACTGCATAACGCATACTAACACTACTTGCACACGTGCACACGTGTAGTACAGCGACCAGAGTGTAGTGAAGAGGCAGAGAAAGCCCAAATCAAAAAATATAAGTCCTGCCAGAGGACGGATGACATAATTCGATGAGCCAACAACCCTGGGATAAGCAGAAACAGCTTTTTGCAGAAAATGAGTCTTCAGCAGAACGCAAGGAAGCTCGAAATATTGGTGAGTGTTGCCTTCTTTTTAACTTCTAGTGCTCGTCAAAAAAAATTATGTAGTGAAGAGGCAGACAGCAGTGGATCAGATAAGTAGATTTATTGCAGGAAAACAAGACAGCTTAAACAGCCACCAACAGGAGCAGACAGCAAGTCAACCGTCTTCTCCAGCACCGTGTACAAACTCCCCAAGATTCCCCTCATGACAGCCCGACATTCTAACATTACATACTTACATTCTAGTAGCAATAGATACTAATATTCTACTATGATTTACATTGGAATACTACACAGAGCACATTACTTTACAGCAATGAGCTCATGGTTTTATCCACAATTCTTGAGACCTGTAGGGGTGAGTAGTTCGCTTCCCACTTCCTGTATTGTATAAACGCAAACTAACACTACTTCCACAGGTATGCTACAGCGTACCTGTGTATTGGAGGGACAGAAGGTTAGACCTAATCTTAATACTTCTTCCTCTGCTTGTGTGAGGGATGTTGATGATAAGTCTGACTATAAGAAGGAAGCATTAAGGCAGCTTTCGGATGAAAATTGTTATCAAAGAGTTTCCAAGGAGGTTTATTTGAACAGCATATAGAGATGTCATGACATGATCAAGATCTGGTTCGACAAATCTATGCTGGAGATGGAAGAATATTTATTCCTCAGATGTCTGAATCCAGTGGTACCAACTTTCTATCACATTCCCAAAATACATAAAAACAGGGATGTCCCACCTGGGAGGCCAATCGTCTCCTCCAAAGGGAGCCTCGCCGAAAATGTATCAACCTTCATTGATTTTTTCCTTTCCCCTCTAGTGAAAACTTTACCTGCATATGTAAAAGACTCACAGGATTTTATGACACGTATAGAAGAGCTTGAGTGAAAACCAGAATATAAACTTATAGTGTTGGACATTACCAGCTTATATACGAAAATCCAGCACGAACATGGTTAGTGGCGTATTTTTTACGAAAGAAATCAATGAAATTCACTGAACATAATAGAATGATTTTGAAATTTACTGAATTCTGCTTGAAAAACATTTTTGTATTTGATGACAACTATTGCCAGCAGGTATCGGGGACAGCGATGGGCACCTGCTTCGCCCCCAGCTACACGAACTTGTTCGTAGGCTGGTGGGAGGAGCAGGTGTCCAGAACGCCAGGTGAGATTGCGATGGACAGGGTCATCGCCTGGAATAGGTATATCGATGATTTGTGCATTGTTTGGGATGGCTCATATGATTCAGCAGCCACCTTGATTAAATGCATGAATGATAATGTTATTTGATAACTTTATTTAGGTCAAAGACCATAAAAGTGCAATAAGGTATATACAGGCACGACAATAAAACCATAAATACAGTCAAGTTAAAAAGTTATTAAAAGTTGAGTTATCAAAGAGAAAAGGTACAATAGATAATTATGGGCCATTATTTCATACTGGTGAAAAGAGTTCTTCTCCGCCACATGCCATATAAAAAATGGGAAACAGCAAAAACAATGGGAGGGGCAGTATCATTAGTTAAAACTCTTGAAGCTTGTGCACATTGTCTAAAACCCAGATTTTTACACAGCGGAAGGATCCAGCATTTCCGAATTCCGCTGTATGCCGGGCATAAAAAAAAGATATGTACAATGTCTTCCCTCCAGTAGTTGCAAGCAGGGCAATTGGCCTCCGTCGAGTTTGTCCATCTGGATGTTAGTGCCCCTATCGGTATGGAGCCATGCCTCAGTTGGGTGTATAATTTCCTTGCAAGTGGAGGCTGTACCAGGTCCAAAAACACCTCCGTCCTGGAATCAACTTTCATCAATAAAAACTCTGTGGACAGCCTGCCAAGGGAGGTCGAGCAATGTAGAGTTTTAAGGTTATGTGACCTTACAGCTGCCACTATTTGGGACCTTTGCGTCCTCGCGCAGCTGTCTTCAGGTGCATCCCAAAGTTGTGGCATACCAATTTGATGGTAGAAAGCCTTAACATGGGCCAGCCAGGGTATATTCTTATGCTGTAGCTGTCCCCAGATTGCAGTGAACTCTGTTCTAAAAGGTACAAGCTCTGGCACGGACCAGAGCCTTCTCCAATAGAGCAGAGGTTGTGCAAATGCCAGTTCGTCGATAGGTTCCAAGCCTAGGTCTAGGCATAGTGGTATGAGGGGAGTGCTTTGGGGGAGAGCAACCAGGTGTCTCATGAATGCCTGTTTGACCCTCAATAACTCATGTACTTTCGTGTGTCCCCAGAGTTCTGCAGCATACAAAGCTGCCGACCTGACCTGTGTTTTGTATATCTCAAGGGCAGGAGTGACAGGTTTAAAGGTCGAAGCACTATGGAATCTTCCTATGCCTCCCATAATCTGAGCCAGTCTCAGGGATGATTTTGAGATTTGGTGATCCCAAGTGAAATGCTAAGTCAATGTGACCCCCAGGTATACAAAAGTCTTGACTCGCTCCAGGGGAGTTCCGTTCAGTGTGGGATTTGGGTGGGTGTGCCTCGGGGGATTGAAGACCGTGAACTTAGTTTTCTCCAAGTTGACCTCCAGCCCCCGTGAGGCGCAGAAGGACACAAACCCGTCCAGAACCCGCTGGATGCCCGTTGATGTTCGCGATAACAACAAAGTGTCGTCCGCGAACATCAGAGCGGGCACCCTACCAGTGGCCAGGCGGGGAGCATCGTTATCCCTAACGCCATTGAGTACATCTATCAGACCATTAACATACAGGCTAAAGAGGGTGGGGGCCAGTACACAACCCTGGCGCACACCCCGGGTAACGGGGAAGCGAGCTGATAATTCCCCGTTCCTCCCACACCTCACCTGTGCAAAATTCCCTGTGTGAAGTCTGATAAGGGCATCTAGTAAATAGGGAGGGAGACCAAGCTCCTCCAAGACCGTCCAAAGCCTCTCCCTGGGAACCAGATCGAATTCGGCCCGCAGGTCCACAAAGACAAGGTAGAGGCTGCCTCCCTCTACTCTTGCAGTTTTCCAGTATAGGACCTGGAGTCGGAAGATCTGGTCCATGGTCGAGACCCCTGATCTAAATCCAGCTTGGAGGGTGGTCAAGATTTTATTCTCCTTCATCCAGCCCAATAGTCTATCAAGTAGGATTCGCCCCATCAGCTTCTGGGTGGTGTCAATTAAGCTGATTGGTCTATAGTTGGATGGGGCGAGCGGGCAACCCTTTTTAAAGATTGGAACAATCTCGGCTCCAAGCCAGGTCTCAGGCAATGCGGAACCCTGTAGGACCGCATTGAACAAGACCATCAGGTATGGAGCCCAGATTTTTGGTTGCGAACGGAAAAGATAATGTTATCAATCTTGACTTCAGTGGAGACATTAGTTCAGAAACGGTGAACTATTTAGACCTTAAAGTCAGTGTCATTGAAAATTCTATACATGTATCTTTATATCGTAAACCAACAGCGGGTAATTCTATCCTCCATGCGGCAAGCAATCATCCACCAGGCTAGGTGAGGAGTATCCCCTGTGGGGAATTACTCTGATTGAAACGCAATAGTACTACAAAAGAGGATTTTGAGAGAGCCGCCAATGAGAGTATAGACAGATTTGTCAAAAGAGGCTACAACAGGGAACTATTACTGGATACCAGGAATAGAGTGAGGAAAATAGCGAGAAAAACCCTTCTCACTAATGAGAAAAGGAGAAAGAAAAATTAGGTTGATGATGTAAAAAATAGTTTCAGGATGATCACTACTTTTTCAAACAATGCCAATGATCTAAGAACAATTATGAAACGTAACTGGCACATGTTGAAAACAGACAACATGATTGGAGGAGACATTCCAGCTGCCCCCCTGATCACCTTCAGAAGGGCACGATCAATAAAAGAAAATTTGGTGAAAAGTCATCTGCACGCAGAGAGCTAAAAACAGGGGACCCTAAGGAGGCTTAAGGTTTTTTATCCTTGCAGTAAATGCAATGCCTGTGTGAACAGTAAACGTACATTGTCCTATGAGGTGGCTGGTTTACCCAGAGCTAAAACTATCACATATCGTAAACCAACAGCGGGTAATTCTATCCTCCATGCGGCAAGCAATCATCCACCAGGCTAGGTGAGGAGTATCCCCTGTGGGGAATTACTCTGATTGAAACGCAATAGTACTACAAAAGAGGATTTTGAGAGAGCCGCCAATGAGAGTATAGACAGATTTGTCAAAAGAGGCTACAACAGGGAACTATTACTGGATACCAGGAATAGAGTGAGGAAAATAGCGAGAAAAACCCTTCTCACTAATGAGAAAAGGAGAAAGAAAAATTAGGTTGATGATGTAAAAAATAGTTTCAGGATGATCACTACTTTTTCAAACAATGCCAATGATCTAAGAACAATTATGAAACGTAACTGGCACATGTTGAAAACAGACAACATGATTGGAGGAGACATTCCAGCTGCCCCCCTGATCACCTTCAGAAGGGCACGATCAATAAAAGAAAATTTGGTGAAAAGTCATCTGCACGCAGAGAGCTAAAAACAGGGGACCCTAAGGAGGCTTAAGGTTTTTTATCCTTGCAGTAAATGCAATGCCTGTGTGAACAGTAAACGTACATTGTCCTATGAGGTGGCTGGTTTACCCAGAGCTAAAACTATCACTAAATTTCTCACATGCCATACCAATTATGTGGTATATTGCCTACAGTGCCCATGTGGCTTACGCTGCATAGGGAGTACCATTCATTCCGTGAAAATTAGAATTCTGGAACATATGAGGGCAATAGCAAAAGGGAATGTTAACTACCCAGTAGCTAGGCATTTTTCTGAGAAACACAACGGTAATAGGGATCTATTGCCGTATTATGGGTTAGACCAGGTTCCATCAAATATAAGAGGGGGAGACAGAGTCAGGAAATTCCGAAGGTTGGAATCGAGGAATATATTAGACCTGGTAACTAAGACTCCAAATGGACAAAATGTGAGTGAGGAAATGACAGTTCATTTAGGAGACTAGAGAAACCGGGGTCTAGAATGATTTTGTATTTAATTTATTGAATGTTATCTGTAAAATTGTCTATGATTGTGGGTCACATTTTTATTAATTTAATTTTGAGTAATCCCCCCAAAAATGTCTTTGTTATATTCAGTAGGACTTGCCGATACACGGCTGAATAATTAGTGTGCAAAATAACTTTAGCCAATACAAGGCATAAATAAGTATGAAAATATGAGGACGTTCTCATTGAATAATTGGTTCAGAGTTTAAAGTTGCTTTGTCCGTTTAGCCGATATACGGCAAGGATGAGTATGAAAACATGAGGACGTTCTCATTGAATAATCGGCTCAAAGTTAAAGTTACTTTGTGAGTCTGGTGGGCAATAGTGATTAAAATGAGTGATTTATTGCAAATCATGTCACTGTTACCATTGAGTTAGATCTATAAAGTTTGATTGTAAAGTGCTAAGATGGCCGCTGCTGAAAGAACTTGGTAGCCCTACTATGATTTTAATGACACTTGAGGTCATGTGACCACTTTGTTGTCGAGCTCAAAAAGGGCATGCTTCAATGGCGTTTAATTGATGAAATACTAGACTAAACCATAGGCGAAACGCGTCGTTTTTCATGTTCTGTGCCCAAATGATGAAATGATGAAAATAAACCTATGATGGTTGCAGCATAACCCAGTGAGTGCCTATTTCTGGACATTAACTGTTGGGAAACTGAGCGTTTTATATATATATATATATATATATATATATATATATATATATATATATATATATATATATATATATATATATATATATATATATATATATATATATATATATATATATATGTGTGTGTGTGTGTTTTACCAAGAATTTATATTTTTGTAGATGATTGGTTTTATACTATTTATTGGCACACTTGCATGGGTCTATCAACTGGTTTTTTGTATTGACTATTTATATCATATTTGAAAAAGCATGAGTTTGTTCCTAACCGTAATCAGTCTTAAAAAATGTTGCACATTAGTCCTGAAACTCTTTCAATTTTGGATAGTCATAACAATTTTCATCCACAAATATTGAGCAATAATATAGTTTTTTTTTTTAAACGCAATTCAACCTATTGGCTCCCAAAGCATATATCATTACTTACAAATTATAATCTGAATCAGCCCCTATGTCCTTCTCCCTACCCGACTTAGCAACCCATACATAGGGATCCCGGCTGGGATGCCAAAATATTTTCATTAGGTTATCCTATTTTTAGTAGTTTAGGTTGTCCAAGACAGTATAGTTCAACATCAACTATACAAACATTTTTAATGCACAAAACACTTTAGGCACAAGGTTTTTTTTTAGCTAGATTTTGGTAAGTTCAGCTGGAAGAGGTGTGGCGCCGCGGCCAGGGCGACTGACGCTGGAATCTGGGGACCACGGTTCGATCCCCGGCTCCGGCGGCAGGTTAGCCCAGCACCATGTGACTCTGGGCAATAGCTCGCTTAATCTTCCCGACGGCCCCCAGCGCCTAGAGACCCTTACGGGTGATTGTGCGCTTTACAAATGTGGACTTTACTTTACTTTAAGTCAGTGAATCTACAAGATGCATAGATCTCATAAGTTTTCGATTTAGTATTATTTGAGATATTTGGTATTTTATGCACAAGCGTCATGAAGGAAGATTGGTAATATCAAGGTTTTGAAGTTCAAGGGGAAATAATGTTTTTGTATTATACAGGTATGATTTTTCTTGAACTAAGATGTGTGTTTTTATTGAAACATATTAGAAATATTTTATAGAGGGTTCTTCAACAAATTCACACAATCTCCAAATCATGAAGTTTTGCGAATTCCTGACATTTTTTCCCATGTATTCAAACAGATATTATGCACAATGATGATGAAATGCCGTAATTCATTGTTTTTGTGTGCGAAAATGACTGTGTATAAAGTTGCACACTTTGACAGCATCTTGTTTCATTTAAAGCATGGTTTCTTAAATCTTTTTACCATGTCTTTGTCAGGTCACATTACTTCCCAACACCCGATTGGTGTATGGTGTTTTAAATTTGTTGGGTCACATGTAACGTCACTCCAGTGAGCAAGGCGACCGAGTTCGCCGAAACGCGTCTGGATTTTTTGAGCACTTACAGTTCACTTGTAAAATCTGAAAAAATAAATACCTGATTTTCAACGAAGAAGAAAGTGTCAGTTTCTCCGTTTTGTGCAACTGTGCACCTGGGAGTCTTGCTGACTCGAAACATATATATATATTTGTGGCTAGGGTTGAAGTAGGTGCCCATTGCTGACCCTAATTTCTGCTGATATAAGGTTTTTTTTCAAACAGAAAGATGTTTTATTCTAAACAGGACAACATCATAGATTGTAACATATTTGTATGATCCACAATAGCTATAGGTATACCTTGAAAAAGTACACACAAACATTGACTCCCTTCTTCTGATCAATGCATGTGTATAATGAACACACATCGAACAGTATCATCACATATGTGTCTTCCCACTTCGCATTGTGTATTCTCCATAAAAGATCCATGCTTTCCTGCCAATATGATCTTAAATTGGTGACAAAAGGTGCCAAGAAATAGTCAAGAAAAATCGATGTATTTTCTAAGAGGCCACCATTGGGAGATACAATAGGCCTCCCGGGGGTCTAGTGGGATGTTTATGAATTTTGGGTAAGAGATACAAACATGGTGTCCGAGGATGGTCTGTCTTGATAAAATGAAACTAGACCACCAGGTACCTCCAGTAAGCGCCACAGAGCTGCGTTGCAGAGAGTTGGTCTGAGCCCACACCCCTTTTTACACCTCTCTATAACGCAGCTGAGTGGCTTTTAATGGAGGTACCTGGTGGGCTAGTTGGCCCCCAGAGACCCTCAGGATTCAAGGGGACTTAATTCCCCAACTTAGAACGCTCCAGGGGAAAAGTTTGCACAGTGCTGCAGGGTAGGGGTGAGCCTTATTTACCAAGTTAGCAATCCTGCTGTGTGAGACTTACTGAAGGTAATAAAATGGGTAGTTGGGCCCCAAGGTTGACTTTGGGGACTAACTATCCCTCCTGTTACTTCCCCTTAATCCCACACAGTGGGATTGTTAAAAGGTATTTGAAGGCCACGCTCATCTTTCTCCACCATTCTGCAAATGCGACTGCTATGTTATAGTTAGAAATTAGCATTTAACTTTGAAATTCACTGAAAAAAACATAGGTTTCAGGGATGTTATAGTTAGAAATTAGCATTTGAAAAACCTTTGAAATTCACAAAAAAAACTAGGTTTCAGGTATGTTCAATTAGCATTTAAAAAAACCTTAGAAATTCACTGAAAAAACCATAGGTATCAGGGATGTTATAGTTAGTTGGACATTTCTCTCTTACAAAACCATAGAAATTCCCCCGTTATATTTATTTTAGCTAACTGTAACTCACACACCTGGAATGCACTGCTGATTACGTCACATATTACATCATTCATGACATTCAAAGTGACATCACTGATGACATCTCAAATGACATCACGGATAACATCATCCAGTGGCTGTGTTTTTCTTTAAAGTTTAAATATGTATTATATATATGCCAGAGCCTGCTCTGCTTTTTGCTGACCTGTTGTTCTGCGGTCACTGCCATCTTCATCTTCGAGCCCTGGTGGGTCTGGAGTCCCAGGCCACATGCATGCCAGCACCGTCAGTACCCCTGAGGTGTCCATCATCCTGGCAGGGAACTACTAGTCCCAGCGTGCTTTGCTCCCTCCACAGGTGCCGCCACTGAGGGGGAGGCGCTATTCTACCATTGCCCATAAAGCGCTGCCTCTCCCCCAGCGGCGTGGGAGCCTGCTCTGCTTTCTGCTGACCTGTTGTTCCAGTGTCACTGCCATCTTCAGCTTTGAGCCCTGCCGGGACTGGAGTCCCAGGGCACACGCATGTCAGCACCGCCAGCACCACTGAGGCGTCCATCATCCTGGCAGCGTGCTTTGCTCCCTTCACAGGTGCCCCCACTGAGGGGAAGGCATATTCTACCATCGCGCATAAATCACTGCCTCTCCCCCTGTTGCGTGGGAGCCTGCTCTGCTTTCTACTGACGTGTTGCTCTGGGGTCACTACCATCTTCATCTTTGAGCCCTGGTGGGACTGGAGTCCCAGGGCACACGCATGTCAGAACCGCCAGCACCCCTGAGGCATCCATCATCCTGGCAGGGGACTACCAGTGTCCGCATGCTTTGCTCCCTCCACAGTTGCCACCACTGTGGGGAAGGCACTATTCTACCATTGTGCCTAAAGCGCTGCCTCTCCCCCGTGGTGCGGGATCGTGCTCTGCTTTCTGTTGACCTGTTGTTCTGGGGTCATGGCCATCTTCATCTTCGAGCCCTGGTGGGACTGGAGTCCCAGGGTACACGCACGCCAGCACCCCTCAGGCGTCCATCATCCTGGCCGGGTAACACTAGTCTCAGCGTGCTTTGCTCCCTCCACAGGTGCCACCACTGAGGGGGAGGCCCTATTCTATCAACGCGCATAAAGCCCTGCCTCTCCCGCAGCTGCACGGGAGCCAGCTCAGCTTTCTGCTGACCTGTTGTTCTGAGGTCACTGCCATCTTCAGCTTCACTCCCTGGTGGGACTGGAGTCCCAGGGCACACACATGTCAGCACAGCCAGCACCCCTGAGGCCTCCATCATCCCGGCAGGGGACTACTAGTCCCAGCGTGCTTTTCTCCCTCCACAGGTGGTGCCACTGAGGGGGAGGCGCTATTCTACAATTGCATATAAAGCGCTGCCTCTCCCGCAGCGGCACAGCAGCCTGCTCTGTTTTCTGCTGACCTGTCGTTCTGGGGTCACTGCCATCTTCATATTCGAGCCCTGGTGAAACTGGAGTCCCAGGGCACACGCACATCAGCCCCAGGGAACACGCACGTCAGCACCCCTGAAGCGGCCATCATCCTATCAGGGGCCTACTAGCCCCAGTGTGCTTTGCTCCCTCCACAGGTGCCGCCACTGAGGGAGATATTTCAAAAAGGGGGTGGTGATGGACAGAGTATCTGAGTTAATCAGAATACTCCTACCCAGTCAACAGATCCATCACCGTTTTTTAGCTCACTGCAGCATCCCAGTTCAGAACCTGGCTATATGCAAATTAGTCTGTCCCTGGCCCAGTGCATCATGGGAACAGGGCAGACCAAACTACCAAGCCAATTCTTCACTGGAAAGGAAACAAGCTTCCGGGGACCGGTTTCTTGCATTACAGCCGTCTTCGGCCCAGCTTGCTTGAATCCTGATGGTGCAGTGAGCAAGGGACTCATATCTGAGCATACCCTTCCACACTTGTGGTGGCCAAAATATTTCAAAAAGGGGGTGGTGATGGACAGAGTATCTGAGTTAATCAGAACACTCCTACCCAGTCAACAGATCAGGGCTTGATCCATCACCGTTTGGTCTGCCCTGTTCCCATGATGCACTGGGCCAGGGTCAGACTAATTTGCATACAGCCAGGTTCTGAGCTGGGATGGTGCAGTGAGCTAAAAAACGGTGATGGATCAAGCCCTGATCTTTTGACTGGGTATGAGTGTTCTGTTTAACTCAGATGCTCTGTCCATCACCACCCCCTATTCTGAATCGTTTTGGCCACTATAGGAGTGGCAGGGTATGCTCAGATGTGAGTCCCTTGCTCACTGCACCATCAGGATTCAAGCAAGCCGGGCCGAAGACGGCTGTAATGCCAGAAACCGGTCCCCGGAAGCTTGTTTCCTTTCCAGTAAAGAATTGGCTTGGTAGTTTGGTCTGCCCTGTTCCCATGTTGCACTGGGCCAGGGTCAGACAATTTGCATATAGCCAGGTTCTGAGCTGGGATGGTGCAGTGAGCTAAAAAACGGTGATGGATCAAGCCCTGATCTTTTGACTGGGTATGAGTGTTCTGTTTAACTCAGATGCTCTGTCCATCACCACCCCCTTTTCTGAATCGTTTTGGCCACTATAGGAGTGGCAGGGTATGCTCAGATATGAGTCCCTTGCTCACTGCACCATCTGGATTCAAGCAAGCCGTGCTGAAGACGGCTGTAATGCCAGAAACCGGTCCCCGGAAGCTTGTTTCCTTTCCAGTAAAAAATTGGCTTGGTAGTTTGGTCTGCCCTGTTCCCATGATGCACTGGGCCAGGGTCAGACTAATTTGCATATAGCCAGGTTCTGAGCTGGGATGGTGCAGTGAGCTAAAAAATGGTGATGGATCAAGCCCTGATCTTTTGACTGGGTATGAGTGTTCTGTTTAACTCAGATGCTCTGTACATCACCACCCCCTTTTCTGAGCCACTGAGGGGGAGACGCTATTCTACCATCACGCATAAAGCGCTGCCTCTCCCCCCGTGGTGCGGGACACACCCGGGCGAAACCCGGGTGCGAAAGCCTGTCCTTGCCCATCATCGCCAGGAAGAGGCAGGGCAGGGCCACCCTCCTAATATTGGCCCCAGGACCAAACTGCGAGAATCATAAGCTATTATTGTTGATTCCCTAGTCTTTCATCTCTAGTAGCTAGCATGAATAAACTGGTTGTAATATCCACCTCATAAGACTTAAATACCTGAAAGCAGCCACGGTCCGTGCAGGTAATAGCAGTGGGGCCAGGTGAGGAGGGATTGCGAGGGTGAAGCAGAGGGAAAATTTAATAATTAATTTTTCCTCTGCATGATCCCTCAAAATCCCCCCCCACGCAGCCCCACCGCCCCACCACTGTTACCTGTACGGACCATGGCTGACTGAAAGGGAAACAACCTGAAGTACTTCCTGCATTTGGGGGTCCTCCTAGCTCTGAACTTAGCACCAGGATGGACTACTACCTTGCATTGCGGTACATTGGTTGCTTCTTACCAGCATTTGTGTAGTCACTATTGCCACAAGCTAGCATGGGGAAAAGTAAGGCAGTGGATGGTTTGGGGGTGGAGTAGTGGGGAATGGTAAGTCCAAAAGGTCAACAAAACATCCAACACCTAAAAGAAGCAAGTGTGTCAGGAACCACATAGATAATCTAATAAGTGATTGCAAAGAGATCTTAACATCCCCTGTGGGTATCAACAGAGGCATACCAGAAGCACCCCCCACTAAGAATCCTCTGTCCCCCCGGATTTTAAATTGATACCTGATATTTTCAAAAGACCAACACCGAAAGAACCCTTACCTTCTGATCCAGGGGATGCATTACAACCAGGGATGATTCCACCCTCCCGCTCTAATACAACAAAGGAAACTCATTTGGTGTGTGCATTAGAGTGTTCTAATAGATTTGCCCCTTTGACAAACTTAAAGGAGGACAATATGCCCTCCCAGCAAATAGTCAGCACAGCACTAGCAGAGGGTATGCATGATGCAGTTCCCCTAGGGTCATGCAATTGTGTGTGTTCGGGTCAGCTCACTAATCGGATAGTGGATCTAATGGCAGAGACAAGTATATTCATTGAAGTAGTCAGTTCACTGAAAGATTTGATAGATAAACTGACAGAAACCATGAATCTTACCACTCAAAACATTACCCTAGACTCAGCTAGACCACCCTTGCCCAAATTTTCAACAGCTAATGCTTCCCGCTCCGGTTATACAGGCCGAACAAATAAGGATTGAATTATCATTCCGAAAGTTTCCAAATCAGCTAGTGATGAAGGCTCTGAATGAAGCCAAGTCGAAATGCATTCTCCTACTCATACTAAGCAAGATAAGCAGTACGGTCTCCAACAGCAGACCAAGGGATATGGAGATCTAGCAAGACCACTCCCCATTCCCCCATAGAACATAGGCCCATTTCTGCTAGGGACAAACAGAGGCAAATCAAAACTATTGACCAGATCCTCCAGACGCCAAGTTTTCTTGACTAATATTCTGAAAACATTTCCTAGTCTAATAAAAGACAATGAACAGTCTCTGATTAACAAACGCACCCAATGGCTACTGCATGTGAGGTAATGTAGATATGTAATCAGAGAAGTTATACTCTATGCCAAAAGGGTTGTGTCTAATGGCCCTAGTACAGATTACGTATGTCTTTTAAGTGAGCAGACATAGTAGAGAACCTTGTGGTATTTGACCTAAGGAATTCTCACATGACTACATCTAATATTACTATAACCCCCAGTAGTAAATACCAACAATAATTTTAACAAACCCGCCATAGGTAGTAACAAAGGATCCTCCCTAGAGAAGGTAGATTGATGTTCAAGCTCTAACACTTCCTCCGACAATAAAAATCCAGGACAGATGCTACCTGCCCGGGAAAACTGCATCCAGGTAGATACTAGTCCCATCACCCTCGAACAAGTTATGTCTAGGTTGGCTTTTGCCTCCTGGAATATAGCGGGTTGCATAGAAAAACAGCTTCAGCGACTGGTCAGCTTTTATAGAGGACCACGATATATGGGCTTTCCAAGAGACTTGGTTACTGAATCAAATCCACCGCCCAGGGTATCTAAACTTTTCAAAAACGGCCCTCAGCGGACAAAAAGGTAGACCTTCGGGAGGACTCACTCTATGGGTCAAGCAGCATTCTGGCTATAAGGTTGTGGAAGTACCAATTGACAGCCCTGATATCCTGGCTATATTTTTAAGTCTGAAGCACCCCCCTTATATACTGATATCAATGTATATGCAAGAGGGTTGGTAGGTGGTAAACTATCGAATACAGTTTCTCTACTCAATAGTTTTATTAATAATAACAGGGGCAGAAGTAATTTGGTAATTGCAGGTGATTTTAACAGTTCAATTGAGCACCTTGATCAAGAGGATGTTAGCCTCAGTGCAGAGGAGGATGTCCATTGGAACAACCCATCCCTAGATTTACCCCCGATAAGGAACTGGATGGAGGCTGCACTCCAACTAAAAGGGTTATGCCTGGAAAGTGGCATTAGGGCAGCAAATGGGAGGACTCCCTATGATAGAATGGTGTTAGATTTGGAGGTCTCTAGTTGGCACAGGTAGGTACTTGCGACAAATAGGGACCCTTGCCTCTAGTCAGGATAAGGGGATTACACCCCTAAAATAACCCCTGCTCACCCCCTTGGTAGCTTGGCACGAGCAGACAGGCTTATCTCAGAGGCAGTGTGTTAAGCATTTGTGACCACATACCGTAACCCAGTGACAAGACTACAAATGAACACCACACAGGTTCCATATAAAAAATAAGTAGACTTTATATAGAGTTACCAAAAGACCATAAATGACAAAAAGACACAATACTTGTTACTTTAAGATGGTAGATTAAGCTTAGATCAGTTCAGTTCTTAGATGCGACACTTTGAGTCAATGTACCTTAGGTTGCGTTGCGCTTCCACGGCAAGCAATGTCGCAGCGAGGGAAATGCGTCAAAGTTCAGGTGCAAAGAAATAAAGACGTGAAGATCTTCCAGATGCTGCACGCTTCTCGGGGATGCGAGAAGTTCTTGGTTCGATGCGTGGACTGCAGTGGCGACACCCTGACGATGCGACGGCAGCAGCTCCAGCGGCGACACTCTTCTTTCATGATGCCTGAAGCTTCGCTCGATGCAACAACTACAGCCGCAACAGCTTCAATGCGACGGCAGCAACTCCGACTGCAGTGCGCTTCTCGGGGATCCGTGGTGCTCTTCTTCGATGGGGTGTAGTGCTACAGTTCCAGTGGCGACACCCTCCCTTGGAGTTGTGACGGCAGGCATAGAGACGATGACATGCTCCGACCTCGTTGCGAGACTCTTCTCTCGATGCGGTGCAATGCGACAGCTACAGCGGCGACACCCTCCTTCAGAGTTGCGATGGCAGCAGCAGCAATGGGGACACGCTTCCTCTTCGTTGCGTCACGCTTCTCTCCGATACGGTGCAGTGCAACAGTTCCAGTGGTGATACCCTCCTTCAGAGTAGCGACAGCAGGCACAGTGACTGCGACATGCTTCTTCTCGTTGAGTCGCGCTTCCAGCTCCTTGCGACAAGCAGTTCCTCAGAAGGCCCAAAACAGCAGCAAGCACTTCCGAAAGAAGTCTGGGGAGCTGGGTGTCGAAGCCTGTTGTCCCAGAGACTGCAGCAGGAGGCAAGCTCTTTTCCAAGCCCTTGGAGATCCTTCCCAAGTTGAAAGCAAAGTACACAAAGTTCCTTTCTCCTTCCTTTGGCAGTAAGGCAACCGCTGCAGGCCAATCCCCCAAGCAGCACTTCAGCTTGGTAATAGTCTTCCCTCAGTTTCTTCAGGTTCCTCTCCTCAGTGAAGGTTTCTTCTTGTAGTCCAAAGTGATCTAATTTCATGGGATCAGGGTCCCAATATTTATACCCCAAAATCTTTTGTTCTCTGAGGGGAGAGGGGCCTTTGCCCAGTACAAACTAGAAAAAGTGCCATTCGGGCTGAATAATATGTGTATCCTTGCTCAGTGGCTTTCAGGTTAGGCCAGACATCGATTAAGCCAATGCCCCTCAAAAAGTTTTCTATTTACGCCCAGCACAGCATGCCTTGCTTTTCCCAGGACCACCTCCAGACCCATTTAAATTAAAATCCCCACAGACTATATATGGAGCAGGCCAGGAGGGTAGTTCATTTGCTAACAAATTAAGCAAGCCAGGGTAATCTAGGACTGGGGTATAAATTGAGCCTAGTAGAAAGGAGCCGCTGCCAGCTTTACAGTCCATTATTATTCATCAGCCGATCTTGTCTGCTGCCTGACAGTGTTTCCTTTAACTAGAAAGCAGCCCCCTTAGTTCTAATATCATGAGATCTGTTGCATGCTACCTTCGACCCTAAAAAGTTCAATATAGTACTATTACATTGGGAAATATGGGTCTCCTGCAGGCAGTATACACCTGCTCTTAAAAATGTGAGATCTTCTTGAACCCGTCTTCTTTAATAGTTATTGTTTAACCCTCAGATGTTGATAGTAGCAATACGAAGTTTAGCCATCCCCCACAGATATTGCCCTAACCAACAGCATTGCTAACCAAGGATGAACGGGTCCCAGGCAAAGGCCCCACGCTACTAGGCCTTATCTCGTAAAGTCCTGCCATTCACAGCTTAAAGAAGTATTCCCCTGGTAGTCTTTACAGTCATGCAGCCACATTTCCTTTTGTAAAGCAAAATAAACAATCAAACGTAAAAATCCTTGCTGCAATGTATATACCAAATCAACCGATAACATGCCCCGATGCCCAAGAGGAAGATGTCCTATTATCTGCCACTTCGAGTCCCCTAAGTAGCGCCATGAGACCACCGGATTCATTGTCACCTGCCAGATCGGCGCCCAAGCCCATCTTATCAATTTCAAGCTTCTTAGCAATCTCCTGTGGGACAGGGCCTCCCACTGTGTCCTTAGTCATAAAAAACTCACTGATTGCTGGCTGAAGTGGAGGTTGGATGTCTTTGCTGGAACCAGAAATCCCTTCTGCGGGAGCCAGGAGCGTCCCTGTTTTTTTAATCACAGCCTGAGAGCGATCTGGCAAGTTCCTCCTTCTCCATCCACCCAAACACTCTGTCTTTTTTTTTTTACTAAGGGAGAGTCAATCAGCATACCTGCACTCTTCCCGGCATGACCTCAGGGAGACTCTTGTCTTGACCCCGGTGCCACTGTAGCAGTGCAGGCTGAAGAGGACAGTGCGTCTCATCCTTGGGGGCTCTGATGTGCAGCACAAGCAACCAGGCAGAGTCTAACCCAGAGGAAGAGGAAGACGTTGGCCCGGAGACTCTTCCGGTGAGGCTCACCCACCTACACAGTGCGCCGCAACACAACCAGGTCAGCCGAGACAGAAGCACAGTCAGCATGCCAATACATCCAGGTCAGCTGAGCCAGAAGCACAGGCAGCATGCCAACACACCCCCTCGAGGCAGCAACAGAGCAGGAAGCTGCAGGATCTCCCACCATGGCGCTGCGGGTGTCACAGCAGGTGACGGTCCGGGCAGAGACGCTAGAGCTGACGGCGCACGATACATCTGATGCAGTAAGCAGGTGGGATGGAGAGGGAGCCAGTGGTGAAAGCTCGCCTGCAGTCAACCTACGTGGTCGCCATTTTACTATCGACACAAAAATAGTTACAACTGTTGTGTATACAGCCATAGTTGGTATTTGCATGGTGTGTGTAATCTGTTCATTGTTGGCATATTTTAGAAATGAAAGTGGTTAAGAGCTACATGGTGATGTCTGAGTCACATTTGGCTTGCTGTGTGTGTGGGTGGAGTCTGGCTGGCAGTGTATGTGTACTGATGTTTGGCTGCCAGTATGCGTGTAGTAATCAGTAGCAAGCCACTACACACACCTTCAGAGAAAAACAAGGTCACACATTCTGCCAATGCTGTGTCTGAACTAGGGTCTGAATGGCTGTGTGTGTGGTGGGCATCCGGCTAGCAGTGTGTGTGTGTGTGAACTGGCATTTGGTTGGTGGTGTCTGTGTAGTGACTTGCTACTGGTCACACTCTGCCAGCTTCAAGGCAATGTGATTGCTGGGTCAGTCCTGTGGGTGTATGATATTGATGGGCTCTTGAATGGTGCTGTTTGTTGTTGGGAATAATTAAATGTGCTGTGCCTGTGTCCGATTGTGTTAATGGTTTTGTGTGTCTGACCCATGAAAGATGTGCGAATGGCCTGTAAAACAGTTGGGGGCCTTGTCGTGACTCTAAAACTCCCGAGCTATTAGTCAGTGGTTAAGTACTGTAATAATATGATTATATTATTAACAGGGATTTCTACAATTTAATTTTGTGGAAATCTTTTGTTAATAAAATTAACATTTTGAAATTTTCACTCACCCTCGTGCCAAATCCAACCAATATGTGCCTGTGCTTTAGTAGTAGACGGTTGTGCAGTAATATTTGTCTTTCTCAGGAAAATCTACCACCCCCAGATATTTACAAAAGTTAGACACTGGGAGTAGGGAGACGGGAAGGGTTCCAGGATGATGTGTCTTGCATGGATCCCACAAGGTTTTCTTACCTTGAAGCCCCTGTAATCATCAAACATAGGCTAATAACACACCTTTTCGTCATTTTTCTGTGACCCACAGTACTAGAATCTGTGGGGAGTCACAAATAGCCTGCTCCCAAGAGTGCCCACCTGTCTCCTTATACAAATGGTACTTTCTCTGTGTGGCTAGGCCTAGAGCCCATAAAAGGGTGAGCTCCAATGCGCAATGTGGTAACATCAACAAAAGGGATAGTTGTAATTTTGGGCCTGGGCTCGGCTTCCACCCAGGGAAGCCAACCAAAACCCAGGAATTTCTGAAAACTAGACACCCAGGAGAGTAGAGAGTGGTGTGTCTCTTCTGGAGCCGACACACTATTCTAACTCAGAATGCCCTGCAGACCTCTATATTTGACTAAAATCATACCTTTTCTGTGCAGTTTCTGCTTGCCTAATGTTCGCCCAGTTGTCCCGATAAAAATGCTGTCAATGGGAGCCCTCGCAAAGGGACACACAATAGCTAGTTTGATCTATTCCTGTCATGGGCACTAGGACCAACCAACTAGTGAGGTACTATTTTTACTGGGAGAATTAGGGGAACAGTATGTGGTAGGAGATTTGTTTCTCCCAGCAGATTCCAGAACTTTTGGTCAAAGCTTGAGGTTTGCAAGGGCTTCTCTGTAAGAAACACTGGTGAGAGTAATGCCACCCTGGCTTCCCCCAGGTGTCTAGATTTCAGAAATGTGCATGATTGCTATATTTCACGTGGTACTGCCTGACCTAGAGCCAAAAATCCACAGCTAACCACATTGCAAAAAAAGAGTCAGTTTTCAGTGTGAAATGAGATCTATCCATTCTGCATTGTGCACCTTACCTGTCGTGGCACTAGCCCTACCCACACAAGTGTGGTTCTATTTTTATTAAGAAACATTTGGAAATTGTAGGTAGTAGAAAATGTGTTGCTCTCTACACATTCCAGAACTCTCCATTACAAATGTGAGGAACATTTGCTTTTTTTAGTAGAAGTTTGAGGTTTGCTAGAGCCTCTGGGTCAGAACATTTAGTGAGAGCTTTGCAAGACACCCCATCCTGGATTTCTCAGAGTGTCTTGTGTTACAAAATGTGCAGGTTTGCTACGTTCCCTGTGTGGCAGCTGAGCTGGGACTTAAAATCCATAGCTATCCACATTGCAAAAAAAGGTCAGTTTTCAGTGGAAATGTGTGATGTGCCCATGTTGCATTTTGGTGCCTTTCCTGTAGCAGCCACAAGCTCTACTCACACAAATGGGTTCTCATTTTTATTGGGAGACTTGGAGAAATGGTAGGTGGTAGGAAAGGTGTTGCCCCCTACAGTTTCCAGAACTTTCCATCACAGAAATATGAGGAAAATGTGTTTTTTCGTCAAAGTTTGAGTTTTGCAACGGCTTATGGGTAAGAAAACCTGCTGTGACCCATGCAAGTTATGCCACCTGGGATTTCCATGGGTATCTACTTTTACAAAATTTACAGGTTTGCTAGGTTTCCCTAGGTGCCGGCAGATCAAGGCCCCAAATCCACAGCGAGCCACATTGCAAAAAATGGGGTCCGCTTTCAGTGAAAAAATTAAATGTGTCCATGTTGCGTTTTGGCCCCTTTGCTGTCGCAGTTACTAGCCCTACCCACACAAATATGGTACAATTTTTATTGAGAGACTTTGATGAATGGTTAATGATAGGAAATGTGTTGCTTTCTACGGAATCCAGAACTTCCCAAAACAGAAATGTGAGGAAAATATTTTTGTATGTCAAAGTTAGAGGTTTGCAAGGGTTTCTAGGTAAGAAAATCTACTGAGAGTCATGCAAGTCACCTCATCCTGGGTATTTCTGAGTGTTGAGCACTCACAAATATGCAGGTCTGCTAGGTTTCCCTATGTGCTGGCTGAGCTAGGGCCCAAATTCTAGAACTGGCTACATTGCAAAAAAGGGTTTGTTTTCAGTGGAAAAATGAGATGTGTCCATGTTCAGTTTGGCACCATTCCTGTCACAGCCTCTTGTCCTACCCACACAAGTGTGGTATAACTTTTATTGGGAGACTTGAAGGAATGGTTGGTGATGGGAAATGGGTTGTTCCCTACAGCTAGTAGGACTTTTCATACAAAAAATGTGAGGATAAAGTTTTTTTAATCTAAATTTGAGGTTTGCAACAACTCCTGGGTAAGAAAATCCGATGAGAACCACACGTCACCTAACCCTGAATTCCTCTGGTATATAGTTTTCAAACAGGTATGCCTGGTTTTCCTAGGTGGCGGCTGAGCTATGGACCAAAACCCGCAGCTAGCCACATCACAATAAAGGGTGATAGTTCTGTGGAAAATTGTGATGTGTCCATTTAGCGTTTTGGCACTTTTCCTGTCCAGGCTACTATGCCTACACACACAAGTGTGGTACTAAAATTCCTACCACCTACCAAAGACTTGGATAAATGGTAGGTGGTAGGAAAGTTGTTAATCCCTGCAGATTCAAGAACTTTCCACCACAGAAGTGTGCGGAAAATGTGTTTGTTTAGTTAGTCTAAGGTTTTCAAAAGCTTCTGGGTAAGAAAACCTAGTGAGAGGGTTACCCCTTCTTGGGTTCCTCTGAGTGTCTTGTGTTAAAAAATGTGCAGGTTTTCTAGGTTCTCTATGTGGCAGCTGAACTAGGGCCCAAAATCCATAGCTACCCGCATTGCAGAAAAGGGTCAGTTTTCAGAGGAAAAATGTGATGTGTCCATGTTGCATTTTGGTGCCTTTCCTGTAGCGGCCACAAGTTCTACTCACACAAATGGAGTCCATTTGTATTGGGAGACTTGGAGAAATGGTAAGTAGTAGAAAAGGTGTTGTTCCCTACAGGTTCCAGAACTTTCCCTCACAGAAATGTGAAGAAAATGTGTTTTTTCGTCAAAGTTTGAGTTTTGCAATGGCTTATGGGTAAGAAATCCTACTGTGAGCCATGCAAGTTACTCTACCTGGGATTTCCCTGGGTATCTAGTTTTCCAGAATCTGCAGGTTTGCTACGATTCCCTAGGTGCCGGCTGATCAAGGCCCCAAATCCACAGCGAGCCAAATTGCGAAAAACGGGGAACGTTTTCAGTGAAAAAATGTGATGTGTCCATGTTGCGTTTTGGCCCCTATGCAGTTGCAGTTACTAGCCCTACCCACACAAGTATGGTACCATTTTTATTGGGAGACTTTGATGAATGGTCAACGATAGCGAACGCGTTGCTTTCTACAGAATCCAGAACTTCCCAAAACAGAAATGTGAGGAAAATATTTTTGTTTGTCAAAGTTAGAGGTTTGCAAGGGCTTCTAGGTAAGAAAATCCAATGAAAGCCATACAAGCCACCTCATCCTGGGTTTCTCTGAGTGTTGATCACTCACAAATGTCCAGGTCTGCTAGGGTTCCCTATGTGCTGGCTGAGTTAGGGCCCAAATTCCAGAGCTAGCCACATTGCAAAAAAGGGTCAGTTTTCAGTGGAACAATGTGATGTGTCCATGTAGTGTTTTGGCACCTTTCCTGGCAGAGCCTCTTATCCTACCCACACAAGTGTGGTATACCTTTTATTAGGAGACTTGAAGGAATGGTAGGTGATGGGACATGTGTTGCTCCCTACAGATAACAGGACTCCCCATACAAAAAATGTGAGGAAAATGTTTTTTTTTTTAATTTGAGGTTTGCAACAACTTCTAGGTAAGAAAATCCAATGATAACCACACAAGTCAACTAACCCTGGATTCCAGCTGGTATCTAGTTACAGGTATGCCTGGTTTCCCTAGGTGCCGGCTGAGCTATGGACCAAGACCCACAGATAGGTAGGTTCACTAGGTTTCCTTAGGTGGCAGCTGATCTAGGGCACACAATCTACAGTTACCCACATTGCCAAAAAAGGGTCAGCTTTCAGTGGAAAGATTTTATGTGCCCATGAAATGTTTTGGGCTTTTCAGTTATGGGTACCAGCCCCACCCACACAAGTGTGTTACCTGTTTTATTGGGCGATGTAGGGGAGCACAGAATAGTAGAACACGTGTTATTATCAATTGTATTTCTCTACATCTATTCCTTCCAAACGAAAGCCACTGTGTAAAAAAGAAAATATTTTGAGAACTGTACTCTAAAGCCTACGCTAGTATGCGTACTGACAAATTTTGAGATGTGTAAATACCCACTTCTCCTAAACTCCATATCTTGTGCCTATTTCAGAAATAAGTAGGTTTCTTTGATACCTACTTTCACCCTTTATATTTTACCATATGAATAGCTCTATACCGGGTACACAATACAAACACATTGGAAGGTGCAGCTCAGTTATTTGTTCTGTATACCTTTGGTTCTTAAAGAAACCACAAACCCTATATATCCTCACAACTATAAGGGTCTAGTGGGTGCATTGGTATATTGCTTTTTTAATTAGCCATAGTGACAAGAAGTTACAAATAAAAAGCTTGTCACAAATGGACGTATTTTTCTACTCATTTTCAATGTTTATTATTGAAACAGTTTCCTTGAGAAAACCTTGAGGAATCCATACAAATGTCCCCTTGTTGAATTTCAAAATGGGTCTACTTTTCAGAAATGTATAGTTCTCCAGGATCCCCCAAGGGTTTGATAGTGGTTTCCACCACAAACTGTAAGTAGGTTGAAAACACAAAAATTAGGAAAAATAGGCTAGCACTTTGAAAAATGCCCAAACTATGGTACAATATCGTTTTTTGATTCAATTCTGCATGTTCCCAAAGGCAAACAACAAAATAGTGACTTTAGCACAGCAAACCTTTTCTTGATGCAATTATTAGTGGGAAAAAATGACACGTTTTTGCAGAACAGTTTATTTCTATTTTTCTCAAAAACTCAAAATGTTGCTATATTTTGTCTATTTTCTCTGTCTCCAACAGGGAATCCATAAACCCTGGGGACCTGACCTTTCTAATCACCAGGATGCTGAAAAAAAAGATGCAACTTTGGTGGAAAAATATTTAAGGATGCCAATGCAAGAACTACCTTAAATAGCAAAAAAGATGTTTAGCAAACTAAGGGGAAATGGCTCAGCAGTCACTGGGTTACATGGTGTGGGTTATGCTGTCCTCACTTCCATACACACTTTATAAACGTTCATAAATGCACAGTAAAATGTAAGAGATATACTTTTTGAATTATCCACCCTATGGTGAATAAAACAATAGAAACTATCCCAAAAATGGCTGCCAGGAGGGACATTGGGAAATGCAATTCTTACCTATATTTCCTTATTTGCTTCTTGACATTCAACGGATAATGATTTGCGGTAAACGCTTGTAATCTCATGTTATTGACATCCCAGTAACACTTGCCAGACTTTAGCGTAGTCCTCTTCAGTCAGGTAACAGGAATTCCGCACGTGCTTCCTTAAAAGCTGGTATGTAAAAAAATGTGGCACCTGCACAGACACTAAGACCCACATGCTACATCAGAAATGCAGTTGACACAATCCCACATGTGCTGCCTTTGATGTGAAACAATCCTAAACTCTCACACAGTTGGCCTGGATTTGATCAAATGCTTTACCAAGAGGTGACACCTGCTGCCAAATTATCTTCAAATAATGTGATCAGTTATGGTTTAAAGACGTTGAGGAGTGGGCGCTGGAGATGGAGGTACATGTGAAAATCAAAGAGACTGAGGGATTGCTTGGCAATTTGGGCCACATTGTTGGAGGACATGCACATGGGGATGGAGAGGTTAGGGACCAGAGCACACAATCACAAGGTACAGCACATACTGTCACAGAGGACCAGTGGTAGGAAGATGCTAGAGGGGACAACACTGCTTCAGGGTCGGGATGAGTTGTGGGTGGCTGAGGGGGATGTGCTTCCCTTCATGTGAATTCTGGGGCTTGGATGTATCCATGTTTGTGGACTACTGATGTACTATTTGAAGCACTAGTTGTGGGGGGTACTGAGGTTGAGACTGAGTGGTGGGGACTGGGGTTCGGTTAATACGGTACTTGCATTTGGGGATGGTGTATACGCATCACTGAACAACTGTGCCATTGGTTGTCATTTTCTTGATCTACTTTCAATTGGTGGTGCTGCAGTTGTACCGTACATACTTGATATTATGTGTGAACTTGACAACTGGCTTGTTCTCAACAAATGACTGATGGAAAAAATAAAAAGAATGTGATCCACAGCCTACCCTTTTCAGGTGCTTCCCTGAAAACTAAATTTAGGAATTAGTCACCACCTGTGGATCAACACTCTCCTTTACTCCTCTTCACAGTACTCTTACATATATTTTCAACTTGTCCCCATTGATTGGTCACTCTCCACCACCAAAATACTTACCATTTCCTCTATGTTTGTCTCCTCCATTTCATACACACTCCTCCTCTAATTCGCTACTTCACCCTCCACCCAATTCCCACTACTCTCTTTCCTCCAGTAACAAAATCCTGCAACCTGATGCTTACACAAAGTAGCCGCATTAGTCCACTCTACTAATGTAGTTGATAAAAACCTGTGATTTGAAAAGTAGCCACAAGAAGCTACAGCAGATGGATTATCCTGTTCAACTATTTACTATATGCATAGAATATGACATACAGGCGATTCCAGTAGCCACATGAACTCACTGAGATTTCTTACTGGAATTGAAAAGAATGACTGCAAATTTTTGGAGCAGCAGCACGGAGAAGGAGCATTAAATCACAGAACTAGCTTTCTGGGACAGGAGCATTTAAATTAGAGCGTGTGGAAGAAATTGGGTTGTTGGTTGACTGGGTTGTGACCACTGGTCAAGCAAATGCCACAATCCCTGGCAGAGTGAACCACCAAAAGTTACTAAATTAACATGTGCCTAACACTGGGTAGCTTGGCGCAAAAAGCGGCCAGGCTTAACTTAGAGGCAAAGAGTACAGAATGTACACAGCACTCTAAACAACAAAAATCTTATCAGTAGAACCAGTTATTAATTTTTAAAGCTTTTAGTAAAAACGATCAATGCGCCATTTGCGTACATCTAGTTGTTCGATACCACATCAGATTTTAGAAATATGGCCAACTACAATGGATCGCAGGTTGGGTGCAAATAGTGGATTGGGCCTGGTGAGTGCTGGCCTTCAGAATTTAAAGAAATGTTGAAGAAAAATCTCTGAGAAGGCAAAGTTCACTGAGGAAATGCTGCAGATGGTGCCTGAGGGAGGAGGGTCATTTTCGGGGATTCACTGGACGAACGTTCGGATATTGTCACTTTTATGGAAGTTGAAAATCTCCAGCGGAACAATGCAGGAGGCCGTGGCTGATGAGATTTTCAGGAAGCCGGACACTCCTTTGGCGCTGTACAGGATTTGCTGCAAAGAAGAAGAACGTAGTGGGAGCAGTCGCAAAGTCAATCTGAGTAGTGATGCACCCTGAGAGAATCGACATGCAGTTTAGTAAGGGTCTTTCCTCGGTTCTCAGAGCAGTTTTTAGACAAAAAAAGTTCCAAATCACATTTTGGGGATTTTGGCTATCTGAGCAGGCTTAGTCCAGGTCTGGGGTCATGATGGTGGGAGCCTATTCTGTCCAGGTGGCTCTGAACAGGAGGTCGTATGTTAGAAATTGGGGGTCTCTAGTTGGCAGTGGTATGCACCCTGTCCAATTAGGGACTATTTCTTGTAGTCAGGGTAAGGGAGTTACACCCCCAAAATAACACCTGCTCACTCCCTTGGTTTCTTGGCGCAAGCAGCCAGGCAGTGTAAAGGATTTGCACATAAATGCATACAGTAAAATAGTGAAAACGCTACAAATGAACACTACACCAGTTTAGAAAAATAGACACTCTTGATCTAAACCAAAACAAGACTAAAACAACAAAAATCCAACATACAGAACTCAAAATATCACT
Organism: Lissotriton helveticus; assembly: GCF_964261635.1. Classification (NCBI taxonomy): domain Eukaryota; kingdom Metazoa; phylum Chordata; class Amphibia; order Caudata; family Salamandridae; genus Lissotriton; species Lissotriton helveticus. The sequence goes on from NC_136059.1 coordinate 429,962,898, forward strand.
TTTTATTAGTTTAAGCAATTATGTCCCTGGGACTCAATGCAGGCAGTGATTTTAGCACAAAGTACATTTAATGCATCAAAATCCAAGATAAAAAACAGCTGTAAAGGAGTGAAGCATTGGAAAACAGTGATTGACCAATTATTTTGTACCAGGGAAAGTGTCAGTTCTGTCCACCAGGAGAGAAGTGTTGTTTTGATTCCTTACTGTGAGGAGAATCAATGTTTAATAATCCTAAAGCGGGTCCTTTCTGCGAGGCGATACACTGGAAACTTGGTGCACAGGTTAGATGTGTCAAAAAACCGGATGCGATAGGGTCGATGCTCTCAGCAAACAGGCACTGCGTCGATCATTTAACTGCAGCACAGCGATGCAAAGGTTTTTCAGTCGCATGGCTGGGTCTGCATCTGATTCGGAGCGGGTGTCTTGAATTTCAGAGACATGGTGCTCGGGACATGGGCTGCGGTGACTGGGAGCCTCTACTGGCATGGCGTTGATTCTCCCAGCCACGAACAGGCACATCATAGCAATGCGTTGGTTTTTCAATCGCATGGCATACTTGAAAACTCGCACCGAAGGTCACCGCATGGATTTTCTTCTTTCTGCACCAAAACCACATCCATGGGCCCAGAACTGGATTTGGCGCCACTTGGCAGGCCAGAACTCCCAGCAGAGGAGTCCATGGGCTGCATGTGAAGCATTTGATCGGCCTGGGACTTCTTAATAAGAGGAAAGCACACACAAGCCCTTGGAGAATGTTTTCAAGCAGGATACAAAGCAAAGTTCAATCCTTTTTCTCCCCAAGACAGAAGCAGCAACAGCAGGCCAGCTCAGCAAACCAACACGGCAAAGGGGCAGTACTCCTCCTGACTGCTCTCCAGCTTTTCCTTGTAGCAGAGTCTCCTCTTTATCCAGAATTGGTCTAAATATGTGGGGTCACAGGTCCAAAGCGCATTCCCCATTTCACCTTTGCAGTAAGCATACTTCAAAAGATAGTGTTTGTAGTGCAAGAATCCTGCCTTGCCCAGTTCTGGCTACAGGCCCACTACAAGGGGATGGTGACAGCATTGTGAGAGGACAGAAACAGCCCTATTCAGGTGTCAGTGTGAATTCCTCCCACCACTCTAGCTCAGGAAGTTCCATCAGACTGGTGATGGACAATCAGGATATGCAGGGCACACCTCAGCTCCCTTTGGGTGAATGACAAACAGCCCAACTGTCAGTCTAAACCAGACGTGGATTACACAGGAAGACAGAGGCATAGGAAGGTACAGCAAGAAAATGCCCACTTTCTAAAAGAATAATCCCCCGGGCAGGCCAATAGTGTCCGGGAGTGATTCTCTATAATAGTCCATTTCCAAATACGTGGATTTTTTCCTTAAACCCTTCTTATGTGCGTGACACAGCTGATTTTATCAATAAGATTGAAGGCCATGAATTTGATGAGTTGACCCAATGGATGGTGTCGTTTGATGTCACCTCAATTTACACTCAGATACCCCAAGATGAGGCACTTCAAGTAATTGAGGCCTACTTGGAAGAAAGACCTCGTCCCCATAGGGAACCCACACAGTTTATTCTTCAACTAGCAGAGGTTGCCTTAAAGAAATTTTTTTTCAGATTTGATGATTCCTTTTTTATTCAGATCAAAGGATCAGCTATTGGCTGTCCGTTTGCACCAGAAATGGCGATTCTCTTTATGGCCAAATATGAGGATAGATTTATTTTTAACAACAATCCATTTAAAGAACATATAGCGCAATGGTTGCACTATATAGATGACATCTGGTGCTTGTAAAATGGATCTAAGGAAGAGTTGGAAAATTTCTATGGCTGGCTAAACACCAGCCACCACGATATTAAATGTACATTGACCATGAGTAGGACAAAGCTGACATTTTTGGCGCCTAATGATAAAAAGCTAACAACTACTTTGCATAGAAAGGCAACTGATAAAAATACCATCCTTCACCATACAAGTGCTTATCCTAGGAGCTTGAAAGAAAATCTTCCATATGGACAACTATTAAGAATACGTCGCAACTGTTCATCAAAATCAGATTTTGAACACTATGCGGCGCTATTTAAAGAACAGATAATCCTTCGTGGGTACCTAAAAAAGCTCTTGAAGCACTCAATAAAGAGAGCGTGGTACAAGACTTGGGAAGATCTTTTACAAAAGAAGGAGAAACCACCATTGGAACGTATGATTTGTGCTACCGCGTTTGGTCCGGATACAAACAGATTCAGGCAAGTTATAATAAAAAATTGGCACTTGCTTGAAAAATTTGAATGTGGCTTTCCAAAACCCCTGTTCACAATGAGAAAAAACAGGAGTATTGGTCAACAACTAGTATGAGCAAACATCTTTCCCATCCAAAATAAACAGTCTTTGAGATCGCAATGGCAATTAAAACCTGTTGAGGGCCATCATAAATGTGGACTGTGTGCAGCTTGCGATTCAGGTGATGAAGGTGTTGAATTTTCCCATAATGGTACCAAATGGCGCCATTCAGAATTCACTAATTGCAAATCAAAAAACATTGTATATGTAATTGTCTGCCCGTGTGCCTTATTTTATATTGGCAAAACAAAATCTACAAATAAATCAAAGGATCACGCAGCACCGCTCTAGGATTAAAAAGAAAGTGTTGACTGCCCCTATGGAACAACACTTTATTTAAAATTCCCATACTGAGAAGTATTTTAAAGGGACGATTGTGTCTAGCTTTGAAACAAGTAAACACTATGTTGACATTGATGCTGCATTATTGAGAAAGGAAGCTTATCTCATTTGAAAATGTGAAAGAGCCTCAACAGGATTAATTGGTATGACTGAATTATCTAGAGTGTAGTGTGTATACTACAAATCCCATAATGCAATTCTTGAGCATTTGCAAAAAGAGGGACTTTAGAGTGTTTTGATTGGGCAAAATCCCTTTTCCCATGAACAATAGCTCTCCAAACAGGAAGTGCTCTGGTTTGGGAAGCCGAGTGGAACCACAACCAGCATGGTGCACGAGTTGAATATTCCTTCTCGTTTTGAGTGAAAAGTAAGTCGCTGTTTTGCCCCTGTGTTTGTTTGGTTAAAAATTACAATATTAAAAAACATACGACTGTATGCTTAAATGCGCTTATATATGTACCTCTTATAGATAACACCCATGAGGGAAAGCATGCCTGTATTTGAGCAAAAGGATAGTCCATTGCATCCAGAGTTTTGAATTGGTGAAGATGCGGTAAAGTAAGTCCACTTGTTAATAGTTTTTTAAAGTGCTTCATGCATTTTGCCTGGTTCGATACAATGTTAAATGAGGACAGTATCGTTATTTCATTTGTAGAATAAGGAGTATTCAAGGAACTCAGTCCTGCCCATACTCTGCAGTAAAGGTACATATATTTTTGGTGCTTCCCTCTGGGGTTGTAAGTCGAGAGTAGACAGATATATTCAATACTTTGGTTCTTTCTTTTCAGAAATTTATACTGGCAAAGTTAAGAGAGCCTCATAGGCAGTAACATAAATGAGTCCAGTGGCAGAAAAGGCAAAAACTCGTGGAGTAAACAAGATGGAGTTGCTGGTCCAACTCTAGAAAACAGGTACACACTAAGTTAGTTACATGTACAAGAGAGAGAGTCAGTTCGGGTTGATGCTGTTTTTGCATCATTTATTTATTTAGTTTTTTGTAGAATATCCGGTCCATTTATATGAAGCCCTGATGATAGTCCCAGTACTATTCGCCTGGGTCTTGAGATGCATTGCCATTTTGAGAGGCAATTAGTTAATTCTGAATGCGGCGAGTGTTGAAGGAAACTATTAGATAAAAGATTGATACACTATTCAGATACTCTTTTGATGCTGGAGCTGGAATAACATATGTGGTTCATAACATTGGATATGTTCATGTTTATTACTAAATTTTGTATATGATGTAAATGTTTCTAAAAATCTGTTTTGCATCAGATTAATGTATGAATTCATTTGCTGATTGTGTCATGTTGCAAGCTGTTGCTAAACAAAATTCACAGTTTCTAAGTCCATTTTTGTCTTTAACTGTATGTTATTGTGAATTGTATATACGTGTAAGTTCATGTGTGAATTTGATAAGTCTATGTTTCTTTTTCAGTCCCCCACAAATTGTTTTGATTCACTTTTAAAGAAACAGGAATGGTCTAATACAAATTCCATTCGGACAGATAAAAGAGTTGGCTGTTCGTTACTCCATGAGTAGTAGGAGTATAATGTAGAACGGAGCCGGGTTCATTATTTTGTGTTCTGCACTTTCTAAAAGTGGCATTTTCAAACAGACAATTAAAAAAACAACTTTCCTAAAGATGCTTTTTTCAATTATCAGTTCAGGGAGCCCAAAATCCAAATCACTATGTATTCCTAATCGAAAGTTATACTTTTGAGTTGTTACAAGGCAGCTTCAATGATAGCCCATAGGAGAGATAGTCCTTCCAATAGAGAAAAACTAAATTAGCAGCATTTCTCTATCAGGACATGCAAAACACATCAATACATGTCCTACCTTTTAAACATACTGCACTCTGCTCAAGGGCCTACCTTAGCGGTGTCTTACATGTAATAAAATGGAAGGTTTGGGCTTGGCAAGTAGGTACACTTTCCAGGTCGACATGGCTGCTTAAACCTAAACTTGCAGACAATGCAGTGGCAGGGCTACTTATGTGCACTGCAGTTGCAGTGCTATTTATGTGGGTGGCAAGTTACTGCTGCGGGCCCACTAGCAGCATTTGATTTACAGGCCCTGGACATACACAGTGCACTTTAGTAGGGACAAGGGATTTACTAGTAAATCAAATATGCTAATCATGGATAACCAATCACAAGTGCCATTTACATGAGAGAGCATATGTAATTTAGCCCTAATTACAAGTGGTAAAGTGACCAGAGTCCTACAGCCAAAAAAACAAGTCAGAAACAATAGGAGGAAGAAAGCAAAAAGTGTGGGGATAACCCTACAAAAAGGGCTGAGTCCAATACAATCTGCCTAGCCCGTGGAGTCACTATGGTGAGTTCAGGTGAAGATACAAGGCTCAAACAGAAGGGCGAAGGCAGGCTTCAGGCAGCAATGCAATTCTTCCAGGAGCAGCAAAGCAATCTTGTGGAGTGCACAGCAGGCCACAGTAACAGGCTCTGGGAGTCCATCCGCAGGTCCAATAGTGAACTGAAGAGTGGATCTGAGGACCTAGTTTTATACCCTGATGCTTTTCTTCTGAAAAGTGGGAGAAGTTTCAGGAAAGGTTCTTTGAAGGGCATGGAATTTCCTGATGCCCCTATCTCCAAGCTGGCTGCAGTTACAATGTGGGGTCGTTAGGCCCTTTGTGTAAAGGCAGAGCACAGACTATTCAGCTGCAAGTGAGACTGTGCCTCGCTCTCCCCCCATCCTGCCAACAGATGGCCCATTCAGACACACCCAATCCTTCCATTGTGTAACTAACCGGGAGGAATTTACAAAGTCTAACTGCCAGTAACACCCAGTCATGTGAACTAAGACAGGCCGGAGATACCAATAGGCTATATTTCTTGAAGTGACATTTTCTAAATTGAAATTTAAAATCTGATTTTATGATTCAGGAGGATTTTTTATTGCAATTTCATAAATACCAAACATGAAATGCTTATCGGTCACCAATCAAAGTTTAGCACTTATTAAATGTAATAAGGCAACTTAATGCTATCCTATGGGACAGGAAGGCCTCAGAGTAGTGAAAAACAATTTAGGAGTTTTCACTATCAGGACATGTAACACTTAAAATTACATGTCCAGCCTTTTAATTACAATGCACCCTGCCCTATGGGCTACCTAGAACCTACCTTAGGGGTCACTTATATGCAATACAAAGAGAGTTCAAGGCTGGGCACGGGGTTGCATTATCAAGTTGAATGAATTAGCAGTTTGAAACTGGATTCAGGCTGCAATGGCAGACCTGGACATGTTTTAAGGGGCTATGTAAGTGGTGGCAAAATATGTGCTTCAGGCCCACTAGTAGTATTCAATTTACAGGCCCTGTGCAAATGGTATTCCACACGACAAGGGACTAATAAGTAAATTAAATGTGCCAATCAGATGTAAACCAACGTAAGGATGCTTAGGGGAGTGAGCACAAGCACTTTAGCACTGGTTAATTTCGGTAACGTGCACAGAGTCCTCAGGCCAACAAAATCGAATCTCAGCAAAAATGGAGAGAAGCAGGTAACATGTTATGGAGAAGACCATCCTAAGGCTCACATGTCTAACAGAATCTCCCCCATGTTTGTTTTCTTTCTAGGTCCTGATTTCTGAGTCAGGTGGATTGAAATTACTGCATGGAATTTCTATCTGCCTGATTCAGAGCTGGTAGATTTTTTTCACACCCAGTTTTGCGGGTGTGAAAGAACCATACCTGATGTTTCCGGCCAGTAATTACAGCTGCAAAAATTGCATGAGGCTTTGGCTGCAGCACCAGACAGGCCTGAGTTTGCATTGTTCCTTCTAACAGGGCAAATAACCAGTCCCACAAGGTAGATTCCCATTGCCTGTGGTTTCCCTCGTAACTGCACAGTACTATTTTGAAATTACTACACAGTAAGAGTAAAATCATATGCGATTTTACCTTTATCCAAGTACAGTGCAACTTGTAATCTGGGCCTTAATGACTATTTTAAGGGTCACATGGAAAATATGTTATATCAATGGGTAAAAAGTAGTCAAATAGAACACACACTGGTCAATCCAATAGGTTTAGAGTCAATGTCCTAGCACTATCAATTACCAGAGATATGCATGCACACTCTTTGATTGTGTTAGCATATTAAAGTCAAGACTACAGCCTTTGCAAATTATTATTAGAGTTTGCTCATGCTCAGCCTGGGCATGACTGGGCTGCCTTAAGGGATTTGTTGTGTGTGGTTCATGACTGTCATGTGCTAGAATAAAGCAAGACTAATGTCAGTATTACAAATTACATGGTGCAGAGGTGCCGAAAATACTAGGTGTAAAATCATTGAGTGCAGCCAGAAATCACATTTCCTCACCATGCTATGATGGGCTTCTGTACTAAGAACAGGAAAGGACCATGCAGCTCAGCTCTTTTTTCATGTTTATCCTGATACAGGAGCTCTCAGCTGGTCTTATATACGGTAATGGACCAGTGGATAGTAGAGTATGTCCAGAGACTGGCCAAGTTATGCCCACAGCCTGGCTGAGGGGTGGGGGGACTACACGCTCCACCATGTTGTTGGAGTGGGTCTGGTGGAGGCTGGGGTGTGCCTCTGTATTCTCTCCCTGCCCGGATCTGCACAAAATTCTACAGGTGTATTTTCGCAGCGGTTAAAGACATGAAGGCCCATGTTTATACTTTTTTTCACACAGTGCAGTGCAGCAAGCTACCTTGTTGCGCTGAGTGAAAGGGGAAAGTCAGAAATGCACAGTATTTAACACTATATGCTGCACTCCCGTCCTTTCCTAGCTCTGGCATTATTGGCTGCCTAGCATCAACTCAGGTTCCCTTACATCATGGCCCAAGGGTGCCTGCATTGTAGCCTGGATTTTTTTTATGCATGAATAGGGAGCTTCCAGCACAAAATCAATCCTAGAGGCATTTTCCTCTTTCTATGTGTGTTTCAGAATGCAGCACACATAGACAGAGGAAAAAACAAGGAGAAATAAGATATTTCTCCTTGTTACGCCTCACTTGGGGAGATGAAGCATTTTAAAGCATTCCCAGGTCTACCACTAATTATATTGTAAATCTGGGAATGTGCCAAAATCCATATATAGATGCATGGGAACACCCAGGCTCCACCCATGGAACGCGTCCCTAGGGCGGAGTAATGCAAGGCAGTTGTTATGTTCTGGGCCCATGATCCGCCCCTGGCGTAAGGGGCGTGCAGTGTTGAAGTCATGTGACCGCCTATAATAAAGAAAGGCTCCGCACGCACGTACGCTATTCTGAGACGGGCGCACGGAGAGCCAGCAAGTTATTTCCCGTGTCTGACTCCTTTATTCCTAGGGCCACGTGTTAGGCCTAGTGCCGATTAGCTAAGTTGGTCCAACCCTTCTGAAGGACACAACAATTGGCGACGAGGGTGGCTGCTGAATCCTCGCTGGGTGAGGGTACTTGCCTCCTGCCCCGTGTGGCGGCCGCGAGCCTGTTCCTCGGCTCGTGGTGCTCGTGCCGTGCGGCGTACCCCACCCCCGCGCAGACCGCCGGGAGGAGCGGCCTGGTGCATGGACATCGAGTAGGTGACTCCGACCCTACTGCCGCACAGCTCACATCTGCACGGTGCTCCGGGCGGTGCCCCGCTTCAGCCCACGCATCAGGTGGTCGTGCGAGGTGCCTGATCCGGCGCGACTGGGAGGATGGCGATGATTCCGCCCATTGAACCCTTTGTGGTGGAGGGTGCGCCCTCAGCGCTCGCTCCCAAATGGAAGGAGTGGGTGGATAGACTCCTAGTATTCTTCGAAGCCACGAAGACGCACAAGGAACAGAAACGGGCCATGGTGTTACATCTCGGCGGCAAGGACATCCATTCCATTGCTCGGACCCTCCCAGAGGCGACCCCCAGAACTCATCACACGCTGATTAATGCCCTCAATGCCCATTTTGAGCCCATGGCCAATCAAGATTATGAACGATTTGTGTTCAGACAAGCGCGCCAGTTGCCCGAGGAGTCGCTGGACACATATCACACCAGGCTCAAAAGGTTGGCGCTCACGTGTGGGTTTCAAGATACCACCGAGGAAATTCGGGGACAAATTATACAGGGATGTGCGTCGGCCAAACTGAGGGAACGGATTCTAGAGGAGTCTGGCAAGCCGCTGATGGACATCCTAACTCTTGGCCGCACGAAAGAACTCTCCAAAGCTAGGGCTGCGCACATGGAAGCTGCTTTGCAGGCATCGGTCAAAGTGGAACCGGTTAACAAAATACAGACGCACACGCCCACTAAGTGGCCCAAGAGACCGCCCACTCAGGGTGGAGCGTCGGGACAGTCATGTGGTTATTGTGGAGGTCCGCGACACCAGATGGCAGAATGCCCAGCACGGGGCAAGCGGTGTTCGGGATGTGGCAGGCAGAATCACTTTGAGAAGGTGTGCCGGTCGAAGAAATTCCGTAAACCACGCCCCGCTGTGCAGGCCATAATGGAGGGGGAACAGAGTCACAGTGATATGGATGACGATGAGGAGGAGGAACGGTCGGTGCACAAGGTACACATGATCGGTACCGCTGCCCGCCGTACCAGGCCACTGCCTCAATGCGCCATACAGGTAGCGGACCAAGATCTAATAGCAGTGGTGGATACGGGCGCGTCCATAAACCTCATGAGTGTTTCCCTCTACAGGACCATGACCACGCCTCCGGCGCTGCGTCCCACCCCCATCACCGTCTTCGCGTATGGGCAAGACACCCCTCTCGAGATTCGAGGGAAATTCAAAGCGGTGATCCGCCATGGGAACAAGACAATCAAAACCAACGTCTTCGTGTCAGAAGAAGGCCAAGGTATGCTGCTGAGTTGCAGAGCGGCTGAAGACCTGGGTGTGGTGACATTTGCCTTTGGGGTCCATGAGGAATCCGTTCAACATCTCCTCATGGAATACCCGGATCTCTTTGAGGGCATTGGCAAGTTCAAAGGCCGAGAAATTCATCTGCACATAGATCCAACGGTACAGCCGGTGGCTCTGCGACACCGCCGCATTGCGTTCCATCTACGGCCGTTGGTGGAAGAGGAACTCCACAAACTGGAAGCGGCGGGCATAATCGAAAAGGTTTCGGGTCCCACCCCATGGGTCTCGCCCATCGTGGTCACCCGGAAACCGAAGCAACCCGGAGCGGTCAGGATCTGCGTGGACATGCGCCTCCCGAATGCTGCCATAAGACGGGAGCGCCACATCACGCCCACTATAGATGACCTCATCGGAGAGATGGCAGGTGCCCGGTGGTTCTCCAAGCTGGACTTGCGATCAGGGTATCACCAGTTGGTGTTGGATATGGAGTCGCGCAACATCACTACTTTCTCCACCCACATCGGCCTTCGACGATACACTCGCCTCAGTTTCGGAATTTCCAGCGCCGCGGAGGTATTCCGGAATGTCATCCAGGAGCTGATCGCTGGTATACCGGGAGTGATAAATGTCAGTGATGACATAATGATACATGCCCGCACCATCCCGGAGCACAATCAAAGGCTGGCCCAAGTGTTTCGAAGACTCAAAGACGCAGGACTGACGCTCCACCGAGAAAAGTGTGAATTCCTGCGGGACCGGATAGGGTTTTTTGGATACGTCTTCTCGGCTGAGGGTGTCAACCCGGATCCGGATAAAGTAAAAGACATTAAAGATGCGCCACCCCCGCAGACCGTCACTGAAGTCCGGAGCTTCCTGGGCATGGTCAACTATTGTGGCCGGTTCATCAGAGACTTGGCTAATCTCACGCTCCCCTTGCGGGACCTCACCAAAGACTCCACTCCCTGGCACTGGGGACCTGAGCAAGAAAAAGCTTTCCGAGACATCAAAGAGTCTCTGTCCAACAACACCACTCTCGCCTTCTTTGACCCACGCAACTTCACGCTCATTGCCGTGGATGCGGGGCCTGCTGGACTGGGAGCGGTTCTCATGCAAAGGAAGAGAGACGACATCGACTGGACGCCTGTTGCTTTTGCGAGCAGATCTCTCACGGACACGGAACAAAGGTACTCGCAGATTGAGAAAGAAGCAATTGCCATTCATTGGGGGTGCCGACACTTTCACCTCTACATCTATGGCAAACCATTCACCGTGGTGACTGATCACAAGCCTTTGCTGTCTTTGTTTGCGGGAACCTCATCTAAACCCCCGCCTCGCATAGAGAAGTGGCTGCTTCAACTGCAGGAGTACAACTGTACAATCGAGTATCAGCCCGGAGCTAAGAACCCGGCAGACTATCTGTCACGTCATCCCAGACCAGCCACGGCCGAGGAGATGGAGGAAGCTGAAGAAACGGAGGCCTATGTCAGGTGGGTGGTGGCGCGATCTTGCCCTCGTCCCATCTCTCTCAGTGACATTGTGAGTGCCACAGCAAAGGACGCCTGCCTTCAGAGGGCCAAAGAACTTGTTCACACGACTAACTGGAATCGGGCCAAGGAGGGGTGGAAGGTGCTCACGTCCGAAGCCCAGAAAATAATGGAAAGCCTGTATCATGTCCGGGAGGAGCTCAATGAGGATGAGGCCGGATGCCTGCTGCGGGGGCATCGCTTGGTAATACCTTCAGCCCTCACTGATCAAGTAATACAGTTAGCGCATGTAGGTCACCAAGGGATAGTCAAAACCAAGGCACGCTTACGGACAAAGGTGTGGTTTCCCCTGATGGATGACATGGTGGAGCAGGTGGTAAGGACATGTGCTGCGTGTCAGGTGACTGGGGAAGCTCCTCGTGAAGCCCCGATTGCCGTGGAACCTCGTCCCCAACAGCCATGGGAGAAGGTCAGCATGGATTTTGGCAGTCTTCCGGATGGAAAGTACACGCTGGTCATGATTGATGACCATTCCAAGTATCCGGAAGTAGAAATAATAGCCAGCACCAGTGCCGAGTGTGTAATCCCGAAAGTAGAGAAGATTATTGCCACACATGGGGCTATGTGTGAAATCCGCACAGACAATGGACCCCCATTTCAAGGACAGGAGTTGGCCACCTATCTATCATCTCTGGGCATTCGGCATCGACGCATCACTCCCCGATGGCCACAAGCTAATGGGGAAGCGGAACGTTTCATGAGGACTCTCAATAAAGTGATTCGCATTGCTCATGACAAAGGGCAGTCCGTGGAAATGGCCATTTTCACTTTTCTCCGCAGCTACCGACAAACCCCACATTCAACCACAGGGATAGCTCCGGCGCATCTTTTGATGGGACGGATTATACCTGATTCCATTCCTCACCACCCCCAATGGGCCCCAGCACCCGCGAATGAAGAAACAATTGCCCGCAAAAGAAAGACTGCTTTTGCTAAAATTAGTCAAAAGAGAAGAGCCATGGTGACACCATTCAGCAGAGGAGATGTGGTACTTCTCCGTAACAGAGTGACCAGTGGAAAATTCTGTTTGAACTATGAAAGAAGACCTTGGCGAGTGGTTGGTGTGAAAGGAACCCGCATCACTGTGGTCCGAGGAAGAGAGACTGTAACCAGGAATGTGTCGCACTTTAAACATTTTCATGGGGGTTTGAGAACATCGGATTCACCAACTCCGACAACAGAAACCGAAACTGCACAGGACTTGCCAGGAAGGGAGCCGACGCCTAGTCTCGAGGTCACCCAGAGTAACACTCCGAGGGCGGTGATCAAGGAGACGGAAGGCAGCGCGGAGGCCCAGGAGGGGGTGTCAGATCCGGAGGAGCCCGACATGGAGGCGCCTGAGACCAGCTCCGCCCCAGAGATAGACTGTTCAAGCCAGAGGGGCGTGGATCAAAGGCTGAGACGAAACCCGACGCCTTCCTGTCGACTACGCGATTACCTCACGTAAGACTGTTCTATGTATCAGTGTTGAATACAATGTCCAGTAATGTGTCATACTTGGTGTTAGTGGTTTTGGAAAGTGAATTCGAAGTCTATGAAGATTAGTACAATAGACTATCCATCGAGACTGCAGGGTTGCAGCTGTTTTTGAATTTAGTTTTGAGTTTTTCTTGTTTTAGGAGGAATGTTATGTTCTGGGCCCATGATCCGCCCCTGGCGTAAGGGGCGTGCAGTGTTGAAGTCATGTGACCGCCTATAATAAAGAAAGGCTCCGCACGCACGTACGCTATTCTGAGACGGGCGCACGGAGAGCCAGCAAGTTATTTCCCGTGTCTGACTCCTTTATTCCTAGGGCCACGTGTTAGGCCTAGTGCCGATTAGCTAAGTTGGTCCAACCCTTCTGAAGGACACAACAGCAGTGATTTGCGCTGCCTTGCATACTCTAGATTTATCAAGTCATGCAGGACAACTCAAAGGGGCCTTATGTGGCTTGATGAATCTGACTTGGGTTTTGTGTCGCCCTTGCATGCTGCAAGGACTCTGCAAAGCCTTGGTAAATCTGGCACGAAATACCCCATACATTGACTATGCACCTTGAGCAGCGTTTTCACATACTTCCATCTTATGGTAAGTTACCTTTCATTATGGTAAGAGGAGACTATCCATTATTTTTTCCAAATAGAAAGGCTAATGTAAGTTCTGAAGATCAACATGATATCCTTATAGGATTTAAATATTTATATGAACAAATCTTTTCTTATAAATACACTCTTGTCTGATTTGAAGGAGTTTTAAATGACAGAGACTGTTGGAAAGGGCATGAGCCACCTGTACTCGGAGACAGAAGAGTGAGAAAGGAATGCAACCAGCTTTCCGCCAGTGCAAAATCTCACGCACCTTAAATAAAGCTACAGAGACTGCTGTTCCAGTCTCAATCCATCCATGGTTAGCCTATGATTAATATCTACCGGAGATCCATATCGTGTTCGCATCTGAAAGCCCTCTCTTACCGTTGTTTACATTTGCTAATGTGTGGTAAATGTGGCATAGTAAAATCCTGCCGCACACTGCCTATAAAACACACTTCCTCCTCCGAGTGCAGATTTATACCAAGCAGGACTCGGGCCTTATCGCCCACTTAGCGGCTGCACACATGAATGCGCCGCAGAGATTTCCACCAGTAACCATTAACTTAAAGTACACATTATCCTGGACACCCAAACGTGTGCATTTTACAGCGCGGCCATCAGCTAAATCTGAAGGAAGTGGTTAGGGGGCGCGAGGATAGAGGGGGGTACTATAAATCACTTAATCAAACAGCCTCCCAGAAACATAAAGTGCAGTCGCAACCACTACAGCAGCAAAAAAAAAAAAAAAAACAGATGGTGCAATCATGCCAGAGCAGTTTACATAAGCTGTTTGTCTAGGGAAAGCAACAGTGTAATACCATGTTTCCATATGTTGAATAAATATTTGAGAGCGAGGAACCAGCTGTTTTTCAGGATGAATTAAGAGGCGAGTATACAGCAGCAGTGGGTTACAGAGGCTGAAATCTGCATGCGTCTTCGCTGCGCGTTGGAATAGCATCAGCATTCCTCTGTGTCGCAGCAGCGCGAGCTCCCTGCTCTGTCCTGATTGGGTAATAGGCAGAACACAGATTGTTCTAATCCGGCTTTAATTTTCCTAAAAGGATTTATTTATTCATTTAGGGCCTACTAATGAACTGTTTCTGTGGCACCAATCTGTATTTTATACTCACGTTCACGTTCTTCCCTTGTTCAGTTATGGAGTTGCTAGGATCCTTTTGTGGTTTCTACTAATGAAATTATAGATTAATAGTGTATCAGGAATTAGCTTAATTGTTGCAAAAACAAAAACACATAGGGGCAGATTTATGAGTTCTGGCGCATCTCTGCAAATCAGCAGGGATGCGCCAGAACTGATGCGTCACGCAATTCGCTCCTTGCGGCACCACAGATGCGCCGCATTTACAATGCGGCGCACCATGGTGCAAGGAAGGGCAGATGCGTGACGCATCTTGTGGTGTACGGGCGGCGCATTGCTGGAGTAGCGTCGCAAGTGCGACGCAACTCCTGCAATGTACAGAAGCCACCCATACATAACGTGGTGCGTTACTCCTTACGCCTGCTTCAAGCAGGCGTAAGGATTTGACCCAGCAGCGTCGTAAAACTGATTCAGTGAAATCTTGTTGATTTCACTGCGTCAGTTTTACGGGGCTTTCCTACGAGGGAACGCCCACCCTGCGACAGAACGCCCACATGAAACCTGACGCAGGTTTCATGTGGCGCAGGGCTTTACAACGTGACGCATCTGCCTAGATGCGTCACGTTGTAAATAGGTCGCAGGGATGCGCCACGTTTCCGTGCCGTTGCGTGACGCAACGGCGGCGTAAACGTGGCGCAAGTCCGACATAAATCTGCCCCATATTCTTATGGTTTCAAATGTTTTTCCTATTACCAAATGAAGCGAATAATTACATGACTGCAATTTATACACATTTTAGTCTGAATAAGTTTAACTTTCAAATTTCTTAAGCATCCAAAGCTGGCTGCCATTAAAAGTGTGTTCAAACAGTTAGGCAAGCATTGGCAAAGCCAATTGGTCTCACTTCCGAAGCTGAGCAAGCGATGCGATTGGATTTCGCCAGTGCTTAGCAATTTAAAAAAGTATAACAAATCCTTTATAATACTTTTTAATACTTTCAAGATAGCTGCACCGTTACATTGTGCAACGTGTTGTATCGTCACGTTACTCGACAGAGTGATAATTTTGAAAGTATAGAAAACATATTTTCTCTGCATTCTAGATAGCCATCACGTTTCATGGATTGATGTGACAACGCAATGCACGTCACGTCATGCACTGTAGTGCCCATTATGACACAATAAAAAAACATTGGGGCATATTTAAAATGAAGTAACTGAGTGCGCACTCTGCTACCTTAGAAACGTAGGGCTCACCATATTTACTAAAATGGTGCAGCCCTGCTTCTCCTCCTGCGCTGGCGCTAAACTTAGCAGCCTAGTGCCAACGCAGGCCCCCTTGCACCATAGTGCAATGGTGTCTGCATTGAGGGGAAGATTGTTTTTGTGCATGAAGGTCTCCTTACCTGCACATAAACAATATATAAATGACGTTTTGTAACTTTTATGTGTGCTGCTAATGCCGCCCAAATAGAAGTTGCAAAATGGCATTTCTTTTTTTATTGTTTATGTGCAGGAAGGGCCACCATACTGCACATAAACAATCAATGGCAATTTGCTGTTTCTCTGTGAGTTGCATAATGCAGCACACATGGAGACAGCAAAAACGAGACGAAATAAAGCTTTTCTCCTCGTTTTGCCTGTTTCAGACCAAGTTTTCTTTGGTCTTAATTTTGGCGCTACCTCCAATTTACGTCACCCTTGTAAATGGGGGGTAGCGTCAAAATCAATGGGTTTCGCCGGGAAACACCCAAGCAACACCCATTGCCCTCCCCTTTCACGCTAAGTACAGCGTGAATGAGTGCCTTATTTACAAGGCAGCGCTCAGCCACGTTAAGTGACCTAACGCTGCCTTGTAAATAAGGCAAAGCCCCTAATGCCATCACAATGTCACTGAAAGTGACATTGTGGTGGCAGTAGGAACACTTTCTTGATTGCTGCTCTGTTCTGTGATTTATTGTGATAATACAACAATGCAGTAGGCAATGTGGCATCCATATTTCTAGAAAACATTGGTGTATATTTACAAAAGGATAACACAAACAGACCATCACTTCTCTCTAATTACAAAGTGGTGCTAAGCCCCTTTGAGTGGCTTGACAGTGCCTTGTAAATACGGCCCAATTACACGCATCACTTTGAGTGGAAGGGGTATGAAATGGGTGTTGCTGTGGGCGATCCACCGCAACACCCATTGCATTTTGATGCTGCCCCAGATTTAAAAGGATGTGTAAAACTGAGGCAGCGTCAAAACTAACGCGAGGCATTAGAATGGTGCAACAAGGAGAAATACTTTCATTTCTCCTCATTCTTGCTTTTTCTTTGTGTGCTACATTCTTCAGCATACATTGAAAGAGCAAAACACCATTAGTGATTCTTTATGTGCAGGATGTTGTCCCTTCCTGCACATAAACAATCACTAAATAATGATGATTTGATACTTCTATGTGTGCTGCAGAATGCAGCTCACACCGAACTACCAAATCACCATTATCGATTGTTTATGTGGAGGAAGGCACATTCCCTGTTACCCAGGCACCCTTGTCAGAACTCCTCTAAATATCAAATATAGCTATATTTTACTGCTAAACAGGCAGTCACAATTGCAGTGACCTTGCAGGTCAAAGGGGCATGATTTGAATGGTGTAGCAGGTGCAGTGGCACCATTGTCAAAAGCTCTAGGGACCCCACTCAACACATATTATTGCTGAATTTTGTGACTAAACAGAGAGTTACAAGTACACTTATCTAGCAGGCAGAAGGGGCATGATTACAATGATGCAGCAGGTGCAGTGACACCGGTACACCACTAAACACCTAGGGGCAGATTTATGAGTTCTGGCGCATCTCTGCAAATCAGCAGGGATGCGCCAGAACTGATGCGTCACGCAATTCCCTCCTTGCGGCACCACAGATGCGCCGCATTTACAATGCGGCGCACCATGGTGCAAGGAAGGGCAGATGCGTGACGCATCTTGTGGTGTACGGGCGGCGCATTGCTGGAGTAGCGTCGCAAGTGCGACGCAACTCCTGCAATGTACAGAGGCCACCCATACATAACGTGGTACGTCACTCCTTACGCCTGCTTCAAGCAGGCGTAAGGATTTGACCCAGCAGCGTCGTAAAACTGACTCAGTGAAATCTTGTAGATTTCACTGCGTCAGTTTTACGGGGCTTTCCTACGAGGGAACGCCCACCCTGCGACAGAACGCCCACATGAAACCTGACGCAGGTTTCATGTGGCGCAGGGCTTTACAATGTGACGCATCTGCCTAGATGCGTCACGTTGTAAATAGGTCGCAGGGATGCGCCACGTTTCCGCGCCGTTGCGTCACGCAACGGCGGCGTAAACGTGGCGCAAGTCCGACATAAATCTGCCCCCTAATATTGCTAATTCTTACTACTAAACAGGCACTCACAAGTGGAGTTATCTTGCAGGCACTAGGGGCATGATTTGAATGGTGCAGCAGGTTCGCTGGCACTAGGCCCAAAAGATGTAAGAACTCCTCTAAACACCTAGGGGCAGATTTATGTTAACTGGCGCATCCCCAGGGATGCGCCAGTTAATGGGCGTAACAGTGCGCCACAGCTCCGCCACCCATGGTGCGCCGCATTTACAATGCGGCGCACCATGGTGCAAAAACGGCACAGATGCGTGACGCATCTGTGCCGTAAAGGTGGCGCATTGCTGGAGTTGCGTCGCAAGCGCGACGCAGCTCCAGCAAGGCTCAGGGGTGCCCCATCTTCACAATGCTGCGTCAAGACCTACGCCTGCTTCAAGCAGGCGCAGGGTTTTGACGCAGCATTGGCCTGAAAGTGACTGAGTGAAATCTTATAGATTTCACTCAGCTACTTTTGCGAGGCGCACTTGCCCCGGAACGCCCACTCTGCGCCGGAACGCCCACAAGCGGCGCAGGGCTTTACAACGTGACGCATCTGCCTAGATGCGTCACGTTGTAAATCGGTCGTAGGGATGCGCCACGTGTATGCCGCCTTGCGTGACGCAACAGCGGCGTAAACGTGGCGCAAGGGCCTCATAGATCTGCCCCCTAATCTTGCTATATTTTACTTCTAAACACGGAGTCACATTTGCAATTGCATTGCAGCTAAAAGGGGTATGATTTGAATGGTGCACAGGTGCAGTGGTATTGTGGTCAAAAGCTCTGGGGACACCACTAAACACAGATTATTGTCAAATTTGACTTCTAAACAGACAATCATGAGTGCAGTTACCTAGCAGGCACTAGGGTAATGATTTCAATGGTGCAGCATATGCAGTGGCACTGGGACCAAAAACTCTAGGCACCCCTCTAAACTCCAATTATTGCTATATTCTACATCTAAATAGGCAGTGACAAGTGCAGTTATCTAGCAGACACTATGACCATGATTACAATAGTGCAGCAGGTGCACTGACAACGGCACCCAAAGCTCTAGGTACAACACTGAACACCTGATATTGATACATTTTACTACTAAACGGGCAGTCACAACCGCAGTGACTCTCCAGGCAATAGGGTCATGATTTGACGGGTGCTGCAGATGCAGTGGCACCTTGACCGAAAGTTGTCATTACACCTCTAAGCCCCAATAAGTGCTATACTTTACTACCAAATAGGCAGTCAAAAGTGCAGTTATCGAGCAGGCACTAGGGCCATGATTTCAATAGTGCAGCAAGTGCAGTAGCACTGGGACCAAACCTCTAGGCACCGCACTAAACACAGATTATTGCTATATTTTGCAGCTAACCATGCAGCCACAAGTACAGTTATCTTGCAGGCACTAGGGTCATAATTTGAATGGTGCTGCAGCTGCAGTGGCACTGAGTCCAAAAGTCGAGGAACTTTTTTTTCTTTGTTAATGATGCACTGCTTTTACTGTTTACTGATACTTATCTTTCCCTGGCTGCACACATTTTAAACATGCTTGTTTGGCCCTGTTTTAGTAGGTCGAACTTTGAACAAATGTTCACATTCTTTATGATAGTGTTCCGCTAATAAAATTAGATTTTATTTTCCCAGTCTTGTGTTTGTTGCTGGCACATTATGTAGCATACACCCACAATAAGTGATTGCTGTGCTTTACATGAGAATGCTCTGTTTTGCTCTGAAGGGTTGTTTGAACCTCCTTTACCATTGGCACAGTGTTTGTATAACATTACAGCACCAGACAACTACAGCAGAGTCTAGGATTGTAAACACAGTCATATGCTTTTTTAAACATATTCCTCTAGTTTTGTGATTGCAGCCTGGTCCTTCTACTGGCCGGGAAGAGAGGTGGTATATTTTCAAAAGCAGTGAATTCGAAAATTCCACCTGCTGGGCATTCTTGTTGCATTGTGTCAAAGCTTGTCTTTGTGAGCAAGTGTATTTGGTGATTGTATGGGATTTGTACTGCTGTTCTTTTTCGGAAAGTATCTATTATTTTGGAATACTTAAACAAAAAGATATTTTTTCTTCTTTGGTGTGAGTCTCCACATCCTAAACATTGAGCGTTTAGCTTAATAAGCAGGTAGGTGGTAAGGTTGGCTTTTTTTGGGACTGGCCTTTACTGTGCAGATTGCATTGTTCTATCACCAAAAGCATGTTATATTGCTTGCTGTTTGGTAACTGAGCGATACTCTGTAAACTGAAGCAGCAGTTTTTTCCTAATAGTAATAATTTTGCTGTTCATCTTCGTGTGGATGTAAAATACATACATATTTATTTGCATACTGTTGGAACTGGCCCTTTTTGCAGAGTCATCCCCAAACCTTTTGCTTCTTCCTCCCTTATTTTTCCTGACCCGTGGCTGTTGGCAATAGGACTCTGCACACTTTACCACTGCTGATCAGTGCTAAAGTGCATATGCTCTCTGTGTAAATCGTTATTGTGATTGGATATACATGATTGGCATATTTATATCACCATGAAGTCCCTAGTAAAGGGCACTGGGTGTGCCAGGGCTGGTGATGACAAATGCTACTAGTGGGCCTGCAGCACTGATTGTGCCACCCACATGAGTAGCCCTAAAATGGTGTCTTAGGCCTGCCACCGCAGTGCCTGTGTGCAGTCTGTTAACTGCCATGTCCTCCTGGTCAGGGTCCCCACTAACCAGGTCTAACCTTTCCCTTTTTGTGCACATTGGTCACCCCTATAGAAGGCCCAAGGTACCCCTCCTGGGCAATGTGATGTGTATGTGAAAGGTAAAGCATGTACTGGTGCAGGTGACATGCTCTGGTAGTTAATTACAGCCATTTTCGTTTTTCACTGCTGCAAGGCTATCTTGCTCCATCCGCTATCACGGGGCGTTCTGGCTACAGTGGCTACCAGCATATCTTCCCATAGGAACAGGATAGGACATAACAGTCTGGTATCCCTGAACTCAGAATTTAATAACACATCTTTTAGGAAAGGTGGTTTTTAACTCCTGTGTTTGAGAATAGCACTTTTAGAAAGTTGCTGTTCTCTTGTCTGACCTTTCTGTGTGCCTTGGCCTGTTTGTGGATTGACTGTCTGGTTTGAGAGTGGCAGGGGCTGGGGATTCCCCAGGAGGCTGGCTGAGCCAGCCCTAGGCTGCATGACTGCATTTGCAACTTGAGTGGTGGGAGGAGTTAGCACCTGGGCCTAAATAGGAC
The DNA here is from genome assembly GCF_964261635.1 of Lissotriton helveticus. Taxonomy (NCBI): domain Eukaryota; kingdom Metazoa; phylum Chordata; class Amphibia; order Caudata; family Salamandridae; genus Lissotriton; species Lissotriton helveticus. Next base: position 429,983,728 of record NC_136059.1, read on the forward strand.
TGTGCCCGCCCCCCACAGTGCTGGCTCCACCCCCTGTGGTGCATCTGATGTCTCTGCCCGGCACTGTGAAAGGAGAGAAGGAATCATGTCAACAAAGTGCTCCAGGGCTGTGCTTTCCCTCCACAATGCTGGCTCCACCTCCTGCTGGGCGGCTGACGACGACGACGACGGGCAGGTCTCTCTGAAAGGAAGGGAGAGGCCAGGAAAACAAAGTGCTCAAGGAACACCCAGAAATGGTTCAGACCAGGCTCAGAGCCCTTCTGCACAAAGGTAACAAAGACTTTTAAGGGTATAAGTATAGGACCCCTGACTACAGAACATTAGATCATCCTGGAATCCAGAAGGAACCTCTGCCAAGGAGAAAGCTGAAACTGAAGAAGGAAGACTGTCCTGCTGTTGCTCTGCTGGACTGACCTGCTGTTGCTTTGCTGCCAAGGAGAGGGGAAGGACTTTGCTGTTGTGCTGTGTCCCCTGTCTTGAAGGAATCTCCAAGGGCCTGAGAAGAGCTGGCCCCCTGTTCTGAAGTCCCAGGAACAAAAGGCCTTCACCCCGGCTTCCCTAAACTCTGCTGAGAGATTTCTGTCCTTCCTAGAGTGCTTGATCCAGTTGTGGGGCCTCTGGAAGTCGTACCTGTGCTGGGAAGCTTGAAACTAAGTTTGAGAGACTTTTGCAATTGAAATGTTAACGCATCGCTCACTGTGGAGCGCATCCCCAACATTGCGAGGGAATTCCCGCCGCTATGAAGGCCAAGATCGTCGCAGCGCCTGTTGCCGCTGCCAGAGCCGTCGCATCCTTTGTTTGCGGGACGCACCAGACCGGTGCGGGAAAGTTTAACATCGCTGCGAGTGTCGTCGCAGAGCCTGTAGTCACTGGGTGAGATTGCCGCACCGCTTGCTTGCGGACCGCATTACGTCGCTGCGAGTGTCGTCGCAGAAACCATCGCGTCGAGGTGCTGCGAGGGAGAAGATCACCGCTGGTCGGCGCATCGTCGCCCCGGAGATCGTCGCAACTCCAAAGATCGTCGCATCGTGCCTTTTGCGAGAACAAACTTCCTAAGGAACCTCCGCACCGGAATCCATACAAGTGGTCTTCCTCCCCATACAGACCGGATTCATCGCAACACGCCCGCTGCTGCAGCGGGGCTGTCGCATCGCCTCCCCAGGGTCTCAGGAGCAATGCATCGCTTGTTTTCCACCGCACCAGCTTCTGCTTTTGGAACTTTGTCTCAACTAAAGGTACTCTGAGCTAAACGTGACGCAACTGTGAACTTTTCACGTAACTGTGGATTATTTTATCGCAACCTACAGAATTTTATCGCAACCTACAGAATTTTATCGCAACCTACAGAATTTTATCGCAACCTTAAGAACTCTTTTGAACTGTGTATGTTGGATTTTTGTCGTTTTGGTCTTGTGTAGTTTAGATTAAATACCTTTATTTTTCTAAACTGTTATGGAGTCAGTTTGTGGTGTTTTCACTGTGTTACTGTGAGTGTTGGTACAAATACTTTACATATTGCCTCTGGTTAGCCTAGACTGCTCATGCCAAGCTACCTAGAGGGTGAGCAGGGGTTATCTCAGAGGGTTTCCTCCTTACCCTGACTAGAAGCAAGGGTCCCTATTTGGACAGTGGTACCTACCCCTGCCAACTAGAGACCCCCAGTTCTAACATTGTTGGTCAGTGGTAGGGATTTGAACTTGTATTTGTACCAGACCCACAGTGATTGGTGTACATCACTAGTGAGTGCAGACCACTACGCCCCCACATACTGTTTGGTTTTTCCGGTGTCCTCCTGGAAGTAATTTTGGGATATTGAGACTCTGGCTAATGTTGCACCTGTAAAATCCTGCCAAACGGGAAGTCAACTTTTTCCACCTGTGCATCTACACAGAAGAGGAGATAAAAGACTTTTGCAAGAAGAGGGGGCTGCCCGTGGAGAAAGATTCCACAAGGAGGGATCTTGAGGCATGCCTGTATTCTCATGAGGCCAGGATTTGGGAAGCAACATTAGCAGATCATTCTGAGGAGGAGGACTTCTCTGACAGTGAGGAAGAGAAATATGAGTGGCTCCTTGCTGCAGAGTAAAGGTGCAGAGAATTAGACCGGCTAAGCAAGGAAGGTATGATCCGGTGGGCCTTCGCCCAGAAAGAAAAATGGGATGCTCAAGGAAGAAGCTTTGCTGTGTTATAGGTGGAGTCCAGCTCAGATGGTGGCAGCATGTTTATGATATCTAGTGCTGGGAGAAAGGTACAAACACCCAGAGATGTGGCGCCTGACTTGAGGGAGGGGGTCGACATACACCAGGGGGTTCAGGTTTATGATGTAGTCCCAGTGGAGTGCAGTGTCCCTGAAGTAGATTGGGGGACTGGCACAGGGGACCATATTCCTAGTGGTGGGAGGGACACTCTACTGACTCTAGATGAGAGGTACAGAGAGAGGGGTTCCCCCATGGTAGAAACCTTGGTGTGTGTGTGTGTGAAGACCAGCCAGAAGAACGCGGGTTGTGTGACAGAGACAGTCAGATACTGTCTTGCCAGTATCAGGAGAGTGGTGTGGGGTACTTGTGTGAGGCACTGGAGGGTGAGGCAAAGGGTAGCTTGGTTAACAACTGTGGGGGGCTGTGTGATTCATTTGTTGGAGAGCATATTTTAAGTCCCTGTTTTCCAGAGCTATGCCAACACCCGGTGGAGTGTGAGTTCTCTGAGCCCAGAGAGCTTGCGTTGGAGGCAGACCTCTTGGTGGATTCCAGAGAGTCTGAGGAGGCAATGGGGAGTGATCCCAAAAGGAGTGGCTTAGATATCTTCCAGACCTGTGAGGTGGAAGAGGTTCAGTGTAGCCCAGTTAGGTCCCAGTGTAGTGGGAGGGGTGTAGGGGCTCATGTCCGGTCTCAGTGGAGAAGGAGTGAGTGTGGGACGGTGTGTCTCACGGTGCCCGAAACCCAGTCTCAGGGCCTGGAGGGTTCCTTAAGAGAACACCAGGTTGGGGACCTAGACTGTACTTGTAGGCCATTTGAGGAGGATCTCCTAGTGTCTGGTGAACGGGGAGTGCCTGTAACCAGGCCTCCATCGGTTCTGGTGTCTGGCAGTGCCGCTCCATTTAGGAAGGTACAGAAGTCTAGACTGAAGGGTGAGAGGGGGAAGGAGTCTCCAGTGGAAAACCAGTGGGTCAAGGGCCAGCCAGAAAGGCTGAGTATCCCAGGAGTGACCATGGTGACACCACTTCTGTCCTGGGGGATCTTCGCGCACTGTCAGTTGGACAGGGGTCGGGAGATCTGCGCCAGGCAGACTGTCACAGGACACATGAGTCATGTGCCACCCTCAAGGGGGTACTGTGTGAGTCCCCAGAAGCCCTGGCATGCCAGGCAAGTGTACAACCGCAGGTATTGGTCCCTGGGTTGGGAGACCAGGTTCAGGATCTGCCTGCCCTGGAAGGAAGGACATCTGTAACCAGTGTCCTGACCAGTTTAGCTTCCAGGGGTACCTCTCCAGTAGGGAAGGTGTAGCGCTCTGGAAGGGGGTGCAGAGGGAGGGAGTCCTCGCCTCTGACCCCAGTGCAACTTGAGGGTTTAAACCCTAGGTTGGGAGACCAGTTGCTGGAGGGGGGTCCCGAACTGGTAGGAGAGTTGTGTTCTTGGTTGTCCTGGTGGACAGGGTTGCCCCTGCAAGGAGGGCAGGAGTCTCACCCTGGGGGTGGACTGGGCCACACTGTTGTGTTGGCCAGGGGGGTTCTGTGTACCAGTGTGGGCATATCCGTGAGTGAAGTCCTGGTGCACCAGGCAAGTGTTCCACCGCAGGGGTTGGTCCCTGGGTGGGGAAGCCAGGTCCAGGTGTTGTCTGACCTGGAGGCTTTGGAGCCTAGGTTTGAGGGCCAGGCCCGGGGTATCCCCCCTGACCTGGAATACCAGTTGCAGGATAGCACCCCATAACTGGTGGGTGAATGGTGAGGGACACCTGTCACAGGTGCCCTGGCTATTCTAGAAGGGGTACCGCCCCAGGTGGGAGGGTACAGAGCCCCAAGGAAGAGGAGGACCGTGTGTGGGGAAGCCCACTCCAGCCTCCTGTCCAGCCGCTGGATACAGTTCCGGGACTGGTGGGTCAGTGCCAGAGAGTCAGACCTGAACTGACAAGAGAGGGAGTGGACAAAAGGTGCAAAGCACCATGGCTCTGACACCACAGGGGTTTGAGAGCCATGAGAGGCATGAGGCCTGGGTCTCATCCGAGATCACTGTTGGTGGTCACTACGGCTTGCTGTCTGTCTGTTCGGACACACCTGTGAGTAAATTAAGGTTAGGTGCTGCACAGGTGGTGTCCACAGATGAGGAGAAGGGTTCCACATGGATTGACATGGTGGACCCTGAGAGTATGGATAGAGTGATCCAACTAGGTTCAGGTTGGCGTAGAACAGGAATTGTGCCCTGCTGTTTGGGCCTGTTTCCGTGTTCTATCGCCTTAAGCAGGGAATCCCATCGAGGTATCGTTTGGTCTACACTGGCTTTAGGCTGGAAGGGGGTTGTGTTGGAACTGGCCCTTTTTGCAGAGTCAGCCCCAAACTTTTTGCTTCTTCCTCCCTTATTTTTCCTGACCCGTGGCTGTTAGCAATAGGACTCTGCACACTTTACCACTGATGATCAGTGCTAAAGTGCATATGCTCTCTGTGTAAATCGTTATTGTGATTGGATATACATGATTGCCATATTTGTATCACCATGAAGTCACTAGTAAAGTGCACTGGGTGTGCCAGGGCTGGTGATGACAAATGCTACTAGTGGGCCTGCAGCACTGATTGTGCCACCCACATGAGTAGCCCTAAAATGGTGTCTCAGGCCTGCCACCGCAGTGCCTGTGTGCAGTCTGTGAACTGCCATGTCCTCCTGGTCAGTGTCCCCACTTACCAGTTGTAACCCTACCCTTTTTGTGCTCATTGGTCACCCCTATGGAAGGCCAAATGTACCCCCCTGGGCAGGGTGCGGTGTATGTGAAAGGTAGAGCATGTACTGGTGCAGGTGACATGCTCTGGTAGTGAATTACAGCTATTTTTGTTTTTCACTGCTGCAAGGCTATCTTGCTCCATAGGCTATCATGGGGGATGCTGGATACAGTGGCTACCAGCATATCTTACCATAGGAACAAGATAAGACATAAAAGTCTGGTATCCCTGAACTCAGAATTTAATAACACATCTTTTAGGAAAGGTGGTTTTTAACTCCTGTGTTTGAGAATAGCACTTTTAGAAAGTTGCTGTTCTCTTGTCTGACCTTTCTGTGTGCCTTGGCCTGTTTGTGGATTGACTGTCTGGTTTGAGAGTGGCAGGGGCTGGGGATTCCCCAGGAGGCTGGCTGAGCCAGCCCTAGGCTGCATGACTGCATTTGCAACTTGAGTGGTGGGAGGAGTTAGCACCTGGGCCTAAATAGGACTGTGCCCGCCCCCCACAGTGCTGGCTCCACCCCCTGTGGTGCATCTGATGTCTCTGCCCGGCACTGTGAAAGGAGAGAAGGAATCATGTCAACAAAGTGCTCCAGGGCTGTGCTTTCCCTCCACAATGCTGGCTCCACCTCCTGCTGGGCGGCTGACGACTCTGCCCGTCTCTCTGAAAGGAAGGGAGAGGCCAGGAAAACAAAGTGCTCAAGGAACACCCAGAAATGGTTCAGACCAGGCTCAGAGCCCTTCTGCACAAAGGTAACAAAGACTTTTAAGGGTATAAGTATAGGACCCCTGACTACAGAACATTAGATCATCCTGGAATCCAGAAGGAACCTCTGCCAAGGAGAAAGCTGAAACTGAAGAAGGAAGACTGTCCTGCTGTTGCTCTGCTGGACTGACCTGCTGTTGCTTTGCTGCCAAGGAGAGGGGAAGGACTTTGCTGTTGTGCTGTGTCCCCTGTCTTGAAGGAATCTCCAAGGGCCTGAGAAGAGCTGGCCCCCTGTTCTGAAGTCCCAGGAACAAAAGGCCTTCACCCCGGCTTCCCTAAACTCTGCTGAGAGATTTCTGTCCTTCCTAGAGTGCTTGATCCAGTTGTGGGGCCTCTGGAAGTCGTACCTGTGCTGGGAAGCTTGAAACTAAGTTTGAGAGACTTTTGCAATTGAAATGTTAACGCATCGCTCACTGTGGAGCGCATCCCCAACATTGCGAGGGAATTCCCGCCGCTATGAAGGCCAAGATCGTCGCAGCGCCTGTTGCCGCTGCCAGAGCCGTCGCATCCTTTGTTTGCGGGACGCACCAGACCGGTGCGGGAAAGTTTAACATCGCTGCGAGTGTCGTCGCAGAGCCTGTAGTCACTGGGTGAGATTGCCGCACCGCTTGCTTGCGGACCGCATTACGTCGCTGCGAGTGTCGTCGCAGAAACCATCGCGTCGAGGTGCTGCGAGGGAGAAGATCACCGCTGGTCGGCGCATCGTCGCCCCGGAGATCGTCGCAACTCCAAAGATCGTCGCATCGTGCCTTTTGCGAGAACAAACTTCCTAAGGAACCTCCGCACCGGAATCCATACAAGTGGTCTTCCTCCCCATACAGACCGGATTCATCGCAACACGCCCGCTGCTGCAGCGGGGCTGTCGCATCGCCTCCCCAGGGTCTCAGGAGCAATGCATCGCTTGTTTTCCACCGCACCAGCTTCTGCTTTTGGAACTTTGTCTCAACTAAAGGTACTCTGAGCTAAACGTGACGCAACTGTGAACTTTTCACGTAACTGTGGATTATTTTATCGCAACCTACAGAATTTTATCGCAACCTACAGAATTTTATCGCAACCTACAGAATTTTATCGCAACCTTAAGAACTCTTTTGAACTGTGTATGTTGGATTTTTGTCGTTTTGGTCTTGTGTAGTTTAGATTAAATACCTTTATTTTTCTAAACTGTTATGGAGTCAGTTTGTGGTGTTTTCACTGTGTTACTGTGAGTGTTGGTACAAATACTTTACATATTGCCTCTGGTTAGCCTAGACTGCTCATGCCAAGCTACCTAGAGGGTGAGCAGGGGTTATCTCAGAGGGTTTCCTCCTTACCCTGACTAGAAGCAAGGGTCCCTATTTGGACAGTGGTACCTACCCCTGCCAACTAGAGACCCCCAGTTCTAACATTGTTGGTCAGTGGTAGGGATTTGAACTTGTATTTGTACCAGACCCACAGTGATTGGTGTACATCACTAGTGAGTGCAGACCACTACGCCCCCACATACTGTTTGGTTTTTCCGGTGTCCTCCTGGAAGTAATTTTGGGATATTGAGACTCTGGCTAATGTTGCACCTGTAAAATCCTGCCAAACGGGAAGTCAACTTTTTCCACCTGTGCATCTACACAGAAGAGGAGATAAAAGACTTTTGCAAGAAGAGGGGGCTGCCCGTGGAGAAAGATTCCACAAGGAGGGATCTTGAGGCATGCCTGTATTCTCATGAGGCCAGGATTTGGGAAGCAACATTAGCAGATCATTCTGAGGAGGAGGACTTCTCTGACAGTGAGGAAGAGAAATATGAGTGGCTCCTTGCTGCAGAGTAAAGGTGCAGAGAATTAGACCGGCTAAGCAAGGAAGGTATGATCCGGTGGGCCTTCGCCCAGAAAGAAAAATGGGATGCTCAAGGAAGAAGCTTTGCTGTGTTATAGGTGGAGTCCAGCTCAGATGGTGGCAGCATGTTTATGATATCTAGTGCTGGGAGAAAGGTACAAACACCCAGAGATGTGGCGCCTGACTTGAGGGAGGGGGTCGACATACACCAGGGGGTTCAGGTTTATGATGTAGTCCCAGTGGAGTGCAGTGTCCCTGAAGTAGATTGGGGGACTGGCACAGGGGACCATATTCCTAGTGGTGGGAGGGACACTCTACTGACTCTAGATGAGAGGTACAGAGAGAGGGGTTCCCCCATGGTAGAAACCTTGGTGTGTGTGTGTGTGAAGACCAGCCAGAAGAACGCGGGTTGTGTGACAGAGACAGTCAGATACTGTCTTGCCAGTATCAGGAGAGTGGTGTGGGGTACTTGTGTGAGGCACTGGAGGGTGAGGCAAAGGGTAGCTTGGTTAACAACTGTGGGGGGCTGTGTGATTCATTTGTTGGAGAGCATATTTTAAGTCCCTGTTTTCCAGAGCTATGCCAACACCCGGTGGAGTGTGAGTTCTCTGAGCCCAGAGAGCTTGCGTTGGAGGCAGACCTCTTGGTGGATTCCAGAGAGTCTGAGGAGGCAATGGGGAGTGATCCCAAAAGGAGTGGCTTAGATATCTTCCAGACCTGTGAGGTGGAAGAGGTTCAGTGTAGCCCAGTTAGGTCCCAGTGTAGTGGGAGGGGTGTAGGGGCTCATGTCCGGTCTCAGTGGAGAAGGAGTGAGTGTGGGACGGTGTGTCTCACGGTGCCCGAAACCCAGTCTCAGGGCCTGGAGGGTTCCTTAAGAGAACACCAGGTTGGGGACCTAGACTGTACTTGTAGGCCATTTGAGGAGGATCTCCTAGTGTCTGGTGAACGGGGAGTGCCTGTAACCAGGCCTCCATCGGTTCTGGTGTCTGGCAGTGCCGCTCCATTTAGGAAGGTACAGAAGTCTAGACTGAAGGGTGAGAGGGGGAAGGAGTCTCCAGTGGAAAACCAGTGGGTCAAGGGCCAGCCAGAAAGGCTGAGTATCCCAGGAGTGACCATGGTGACACCACTTCTGTCCTGGGGGATCTTCGCGCACTGTCAGTTGGACAGGGGTCGGGAGATCTGCGCCAGGCAGACTGTCACAGGACACATGAGTCATGTGCCACCCTCAAGGGGGTACTGTGTGAGTCCCCAGAAGCCCTGGCATGCCAGGCAAGTGTACAACCGCAGGTATTGGTCCCTGGGTTGGGAGACCAGGTTCAGGATCTGCCTGCCCTGGAAGGAAGGACATCTGTAACCAGTGTCCTGACCAGTTTAGCTTCCAGGGGTACCTCTCCAGTAGGGAAGGTGTAGCGCTCTGGAAGGGGGTGCAGAGGGAGGGAGTCCTCGCCTCTGACCCCAGTGCAACTTGAGGGTTTAAACCCTAGGTTGGGAGACCAGTTGCTGGAGGGGGGTCCCGAACTGGTAGGAGAGTTGTGTTCTTGGTTGTCCTGGTGGACAGGGTTGCCCCTGCAAGGAGGGCAGGAGTCTCACCCTGGGGGTGGACTGGGCCACACTGTTGTGTTGGCCAGGGGGGTTCTGTGTACCAGTGTGGGCATATCCGTGAGTGAAGTCCTGGTGCACCAGGCAAGTGTTCCACCGCAGGGGTTGGTCCCTGGGTGGGGAAGCCAGGTCCAGGTGTTGTCTGACCTGGAGGCTTTGGAGCCTAGGTTTGAGGGCCAGGCCCGGGGTATCCCCCCTGACCTGGAATACCAGTTGCAGGATAGCACCCCATAACTGGTGGGTGAATGGTGAGGGACACCTGTCACAGGTGCCCTGGCTATTCTAGAAGGGGTACCGCCCCAGGTGGGAGGGTACAGAGCCCCAAGGAAGAGGAGGACCGTGTGTGGGGAAGCCCACTCCAGCCTCCTGTCCAGCCGCTGGATACAGTTCCGGGACTGGTGGGTCAGTGCCAGAGAGTCAGACCTGAACTGACAAGAGAGGGAGTGGACAAAAGGTGCAAAGCACCATGGCTCTAAATAGGACTGTGCCCGCCCCCCACAGTGCTGGCTCCACCCCCTGTGGTGCATCTGATGTCTCTGCCCGGCACTGTGAAAGGAGAGAAGGAATCATGTCAACAAAGTGCTCCAGGGCTGTGCTTTCCCTCCACAATGCTGGCTCCACCTCCTGCTGGGCGGCTGACGACGACGACGACGGGCAGGTCTCTCTGAAAGGAAGGGAGAGGCCAGGAAAACAAAGTGCTCAAGGAACACCCAGAAATGGTTCAGACCAGGCTCAGAGCCCTTCTGCACAAAGGTAACAAAGACTTTTAAGGGTATAAGTATAGGACCCCTGACTACAGAACATTAGATCATCCTGGAATCCAGAAGGAACCTCTGCCAAGGAGAAAGCTGAAACTGAAGAAGGAAGACTGTCCTGCTGTTGCTCTGCTGGACTGACCTGCTGTTGCTTTGCTGCCAAGGAGAGGGGAAGGACTTTGCTGTTGTGCTGTGTCCCCTGTCTTGAAGGAATCTCCAAGGGCCTGAGAAGAGCTGGCCCCCTGTTCTGAAGTCCCAGGAACAAAAGGCCTTCACCCCGGCTTCCCTAAACTCTGCTGAGAGATTTCTGTCCTTCCTAGAGTGCTTGATCCAGTTGTGGGGCCTCTGGAAGTCGTACCTGTGCTGGGAAGCTTGAAACTAAGTTTGAGAGACTTTTGCAATTGAAATGTTAACGCATCGCTCACTGTGGAGCGCATCCCCAACATTGCGAGGGAATTCCCGCCGCTATGAAGGCCAAGATCGTCGCAGCGCCTGTTGCCGCTGCCAGAGCCGTCGCATCCTTTGTTTGCGGGACGCACCAGACCGGTGCGGGAAAGTTTAACATCGCTGCGAGTGTCGTCGCAGAGCCTGTAGTCACTGGGTGAGATTGCCGCACCGCTTGCTTGCGGACCGCATTACGTCGCTGCGAGTGTCGTCGCAGAAACCATCGCGTCGAGGTGCTGCGAGGGAGAAGATCACCGCTGGTCGGCGCATCGTCGCCCCGGAGATCGTCGCAACTCCAAAGATCGTCGCATCGTGCCTTTTGCGAGAAAAAACTTCCTAAGGAACCTCCGCACCGGAATCCATACAAGTGCCCTTCCTCCCCATACAGACCGGATTCGTCGCAACACGCCCGCTGCTGCAGCGGGGCTGTCGCATCGCCTCCCCAGGGTCTCAGGAGCAACGCATCGCTTGTTTTCCACCTCACCAGCTTCTGCTTTTGGAACTTTGTCGCAACTAAAGGTACTGTGAGCTAAACGTGACGCAACTGTGAACTTTTCACGTAACTGCGGATTATTTTATCACAACCTACAGAATTTTATCGCAACCTTAAGAACTCTTTTGAAACCATATTCTTGAACTGTTTATGTTGGATTTTTGTAGTTTTGGTCTTGTGTAGTTTAGATTAAATACCTTTATTTTTCTAAACTGTGTGGAGTCAGATTGTGGTGTTTTCACTGTTTTACTGTGAGTGTTGATACAAATACTTTACACATTGCCTCTGGTTAGCCTAGACTGCTCGTGCCAAGCTACCACGAGGGTGGGCAGGGGTTATCTCAGAGGTTTTCCTCATTACCCTGACTAGAAGCAAGGGTCCCTATTTGGACAGTGGTACCTACCCCCGCCAACTTAAGACCCCGAGTTCTAACACATACTGTTAGCTCGTGGTACTTTAGCTTAATAATTTCTAAAAAGGATTTGAGTGCTCCAAAGTAATTTAAACATCCTACTGTATTTTCGTTATTATATACTATAAAGAACATTAACTGCATATTCTTAAAGCAGGCAAACACTTTGTCCAATTTAGCTCACTGTACGCCTGGTATTTTAGTTCATGAATTGCTAAAAAGAGTTTGAGTTGTCCAAAGTAATTTATACAGCCACCTGTATTTTCGTTGTTAAATAATTTAAAGAACACTAACTGCACCAAAGCACATTCTTGAAACAGGAAAAGTGTAGTTATCTAGAAGGCACAATGGTCATGATTTCAATCGGGCAGCAGTTGCAGTGGCACCTAGACTTATTATAACAAATGCCTTGAAAAAATACAGTATTTATTACAACCTACAAACTTCAAAGTTTATAGCACAATAATTGAAAATGTCACAGTGTACTGCTTAAACAAAGAAAAATTGTAAACCATAGGTAACACAATGCCAATGACAATACAGGTACAAATATTTACTATATGCCCATTTTTGTTTCCAAGTTTATATGCTTGTTTAAGGTTTTTCATAATAATTAAAAAAGTGCAGTTTACAATAAAAATAAAAACTTTGTAAGAGAAATCTGTAATAAAAAAATAAAACAATAATTTTGCTTTCGGGGTGAGCAGCAGCTGAGCCCGATGGACTGCTGCTGCTGAGGCGCATCACTCTTTCCCTTCGTCTCTTCCAGGGAGTTGCTTCTGAGTCGTTTCTCAGCCACGGAGTTGCGCAGCATGCACAAGAAGTCGAGAAGGAGCCAGAGAGTCGTGCAGTGGGCTCTCGGACCGTAGCAAAAGTTCCCGGTGCCGCGAACTACTGATGCACCATCATGCAGAGTCCCGCTGGCCAAGGGTGAAGGACTGTGAGAAGTGTGGGGACAGTGACCACAGATCCCAGGAGGAGATGAGGAAGTGCGGCAGGCACTACTAAAGGCAACAACTGAAGGTGGTGAGGTGACTAGGTGCTGGGCTGGAAAGTGTATCACAGCCCCTGACAATTTTGAGAGACTCCTCTCGGCGAGGGGAGAAATACAATAAAAAAAAAATATATATATATATATATATATGAGCCCGACATATGCCGACTTGCCAACAGGATTTTTTTCAGCAAAATTAGCAGAGTTCAGGAAACACCAGGCAAACAGGATTTATTTCAGCCAAATTGTCAGCATTCAGGAAACGCCAGGCAGACGCGTTTCAAGCGGAGATGTGCGCTCTCATAGTGCCGGTTCCCGTTTCCTTCTTTACAGAGCCTTGCACCTGGGGGTAATTAAAGTGTCCTGATCAGTCTCTGGCCACTCCTTTGTTGGTTCCTCCCCACCTCTGTTTGATATTGTGCTGCCTCCCGTGCACGTGATGTGCCCAGAGGAATGCTGGTGCTGCGAGTCCAATGTGCCAGCCCATTCAGTGAATGGCTGACAAATGCACAGTGGCTTGACTAGCAGCGTTGCACTCCTCCGTTTTTTGCACACAAGGAGAGTAGTTTGCTATACCTGATGGGGCCTCTGCAGACACAAACCGCAGCCTCCTTCCCCGAAATGAAAGTCCGAGCATAAAAACAAGAGACCTCTCGGGGGGGGTGAGCGCGCTGTATTTTCGTACCAAAATCCAAAGTTTTGCTGACTTGGCGCCTCACACCAGACCAGGAGGGCATGCCGGTAACGCCAGTGAAACAGCATAATGGCTATTAACATGCACCCAACGCCCACTCATTTACGAATGAGCCCGACATATGCCGACTTGCCAACAGGATTTATTTCAGCAAAATTAGCAGAGTTCAGGAAATGCCAGGCAAACAGGATTTGTTTCAGCCAAATTGTCAGAATTCAGGAAACGCCAGGCAGACGCGTTTCAAGCGGAGATGTGCGCTCTCATCAGTGCCGGTTCCCGTTTCCTTCTTTTCAGAGCCTTGCACCTGGGGGTAATTAAAGTGTCCTGAGCAGTCTCTGGCCACTCCTTTGTTGGTTCCTCCCCACCTCTGTTTGATGTTGTGCTGCCTCCCGTGCACGTGATATGCCCAGAGGAATGCTGGTGCTGCGAGTCCAATGTGCCAGCCCATTCAGTGAATGGCTGACAAATGCACAGTGGCTTGACTAGCAGCGTTGCAATCCTCCGTTTTTTGAACACAAGGAGAGTAGTTTGCTATACCTGATGGGGCCTCTGCAGACACAAACTGCAGCCTCCTTCCCCGAAATGAAAGTACGAGCATAATAACAAGAGACCTCTCGGGGGGTGAGCGCGCTGTATTTTCGTACCAAAATCCAAAGTTTTGCTGACTTGGCACCTCACACCAGACCAGGAGGGCATGCCGGTAACGCCAGTGAAACAGCATAATGGCTATTAACATGCACCCAACGCCCACTCAATTACGAATGAGCCCGACATATGCCGACTTGCCAACAGGATTTATTTCAGCAAAATTAGCAGAGTTCAGGAAACGCCAGGCAAACAGGATTTATTTCAGCCAAATTGTCAGAATTCAGGAAACGCCAGGCAGATGCGTTTCAAGCGGAGATGTGCGCTCTCATCAGTGCCGGTTCCCGTTTCCTTCTTTTCAGAGCCTTGCACCTGGGGGTAATTAAAGTGTCCTGAGCAGTCTCTGGCCACTACTTTGTTGGTTCCTCCCCACCTCTGTTTGATGTTGTGCTGCCTCCCGTGCACGTGATGTGCCCAGAGGAATGCTGGTGCTGCGAGTCCAATGTGCCAGCCCATTCAGTGAATGGCTGACAAATGCACAGTGGCTTGACTAGCAGCGTTGCAATCCTCCGTTTTTTGAACACAAGGAGAGTAGTTTGCTATACCTGATGGGCCTCTGCAGACACAAACTGCAGCCTCCTTCCCCGAAATGAAAGTACGAGCATAATAACAAGAGACCTCTCGGGGGGTGAGCGCGCTGTATTTTCGTACCAAAATCCAAAGTTTTGCTGACTTGGCACCTCACACCAGACCAGGAGGGCATGCCGGTAACGCCAGTGAAACAGCATACTGACTATTAACATGCACCCAATGCCCACTCAATTACGAATGAGCCCGACATATGCCGACTTGCCAACAGGATTTATTTCAGCAAAATTAGCAGAGTTCAGGAAACGCCAGGCAAACAGGATTTATTTCAGCCAAATTGTCAGAATTCAGGAAACGCCAGGCAGACGCGTTTCAAGCGGAGATGTGCGCTCTCATCAGTGCCGGTTCCCGTTTCCTTCTTTTCAGAGCCTTGCACCTGGGGGTAATTAAAGTGTCCTGAGCAGTCTCTGGCCACTCCTTTGTTGGTTCCTCCCCACCTCTGTTTGATGTTGTGCTGCCTCCCGTGCACATGATGTGCCCAGAGGAATGCTGGTGCTGCGAGTCCAATGTGTAAGCCCATTCCGTGAATGGCTGACAAATGCACAGTGGCTTGACTAGCAGTGTTGCACTCCTCCGTTTTTTGCACACAAGGAGAGTAGTTTGCTATACCTGATGGGGCCTCTGCAGACACAAACTGCAGCCTCCTTCCCCGAAATGAAAGTACGAGCATAATAACAAGAGACCTCTCGGGGGGGTGAGCGCGCTGTATTTTCGTACCAAAATTCAAAGTTTTGCTGACTTGGTGCCTCACACCAGACCAGGAGGGCATGCCGGTAACGCCAGTGAAACAGCATACTGGCTATTAACATGCACCCAACGCCCACTCAATTACGAATTAGCCCGACATATGCCGACTTGCCAACAGGATTTATTTCAGCAAAATTAGCATATATATATGCGCGCTCCACTTGTACCACAATTCTCGGGTCACTCGTCGGCGGGTGCTTAATACGCGATGGTACTCGCGTTAACATCAGGCTCCAAACTCCGTTTCATCCATAAACAAAGTACAGCACTCTGGGGGTAAGGGCAGGATTTTCTTTATTCTGCCGTTTTAGCAAAAACAAACGCGTTTCGGACGTGAGTCCTTCGTCAGTGTTTACTCAAAGCCTAGTGAGGCTGCCACTTTTAACCACGTTTGGATACATTTAGATACGTCATTAAGGCATAATAACAACAGTGAAGATGGTTTTGAGATCGCGTAGGTGTACTCGTGAGTGTGGCGGCCATCTTTTAGTGTTCACAATTGAACTGAAATCCTATGTGAATCATCAAAATAATCTTGCCGTGTACAGGTGTCAGGTGAACAAGGCTCGTGGAGCCGAAACGTCTTTGACATACCCGCACTGAAAATAAATTGAAGAAAAGACTTCTGTGGTCCGTGTCCGTGAGTTTTTCTGGTGTGCCCTGGCTGGTTATCCCGGAGCGGGGCGAAACTGCGGAGTACTGAATATATATATATATATATATATATATATATATATATATATATATATATAGCATTTAAAAAACCTATTAAATTCACTGAAAAAAACATCAGTTATAGTTAGCTGGAACCATTGAAATTCCCACGTTATAGTTAGTTGGACTCACTATAACTTGCGTGTCCAATGCACTGCTGATGACGTCACATTTTACATCACTCATGACATGGTCAGTGACATCACTCATGACATCACTGATGACACCATCCAGTGAATGTGTGTCTTTCTGAAAAATAAATATTAGTGAGTAATGTTTAAATATTTAAACATATGTATTAATGTTTCACTTTGTGTATAAGTGGCTGCATGGGTTGGTGAGTAGCTACATGTGTAGGTATATGGGTTATTAGATTTTTTTTTAATATCAATATGAGTGTCTATATGTTTGGTGGGGGTGTTACTTAGCACATAGATGCATGAATGACTGACTCTCCGTTTGTATGTGTTTTGAATACAGCATATGTGCAGGACTGTATGGGTGGATGAGTGTGTATATGTGTATGTTAGTGAGTGAATCACTGTCTCATTAGTGTCTTTATCAGTAACTACATATGTTTTAATCTAGTATATGTGAATATTCATGTATATAAGTGAGTATATGTGAGAGTGAGGGATTGTAAGAGTTCCTGTTTAAATAAGTATGTGTTTCTATAAGTGATTGTTTAAGAGAGTAAGTATGTGTAAGTTTCCTTGGGAGTAAAGTGGTAGTGTGTGTATAGCTGTATATGCAAATAAATGGATGTTTAATAGTTTATTTGCATGTGTGAGTATGTGTGAGAGTATCTTTTGGATGACTGTCGTTGTGTAACAGGATATATAGGTGTATCACTATATATGATGAGTGAGTATATGTATGAGTGACTACATAGAACGGTTGGTGAATGAGTGGATGTGTATATAGATGGTGGAATTACTGAATTGGTTGTTGTAACTGGTATGGGTATCTCCATTTTTTTAAAAATTTTAGTTTCTATTTTTGAATATGTGTTTCAAAGTTTACATTACAGTGAAAGGAGGTCTGTCACTTTGTCACAAGGATGGTGTCATCAGTGATGTCATCAGTGATGTCACTGACCATGTCATGAGTGATGTAATATGTGACGTCATCAGCAGTGCATTGCACGCGCAAGTTATAGTGAGTCCAAATAACTATAACGTGGGAATCTCAATGGTTTTATGCGAGTAAAACTTCCAGCTAACTATAACTGGTGTGAAACCTATGGTTTTTTCAGTGAATTTAATAGGTTTTTTAAATGCTAATTCCTAACTACAACTGGTGTGAAACCTATGGTTTTTTCAGTGAATTTCAATGGTTTTTTAATAGCAAATCTTTATAGGTATAAAAAAGAATAAATTTTAAAATGAATTTTATATTGTATAATTATGTCAATTTTTTTTAAAATTGTTTTTATTTTTAACTTGGGGCGCACCCTGGGGCGCGTACTGGGGAGCGTCCCATTAGCGCTATTCTCGCAAACGAAAACAACATCGTGAGGTATCGCGTAGACGCGTGATGCGTCATATGACGCACAGTGTAAGTGCACCCGGAAGCACACGTGGGCATACGATCGCGGCGCGCCCTGGGGCGCGTACCTGGGAGCGTCCCGTTAGCGCTATTCTCGCGAACGAAAACAACATCGTGAGGTATCGCGTAGACGCGTGATGCGTCATATGACGCACAGCGTAAGCGCACCCGGAAGCACGCGTGCGCATACGATCGCGAAACGTCTCGACACGCTTACGCCGCGCGCCCCGGGGCACGCCCTGGAGCGCGACTACGGGCGCGCCCCGGGGCACATAGCGTAAGCGCGTCGGGTCATGTGACCAGAAAATAACACTTTCTATTGGTGCAGAACAGTTTTGGTTTCCAAATGAGTAAAGCCTGGGTCTTGTGATCTGAAAATAACACTTCTGATTGGTTCAGGACAGTTGTTTTTCCCAAATGAGTAAAGCCTAGGTCTTGTGACCTAAAAATAACACTTCTGATTGGTTCAGGACAGTTTGTGTTCCCAAATGATGAAAAACCCCACCTTTCTACCTTATTCTGACTTTGTCCTTTGACTGAGGAAGACCTGTTTCATCTATAGAGACAATTCTTTTGTACTTTGAAATGGCTAGTGTAGCAGCAACAGCTGGAGCATCTGCACCACCACTACCACCACCACCATCACCAAGAGGACCACCACAACAATACATTGGTGGTGAAGAAGAGGAGGACGAGGAAGAGGAGGAGGAGCAGGGGACAAGATGGCTGCCTGAACAAAATACCCCATACAAGCCAAAAGAATACATTGTATGGGAGTTTTTTTCACTCCCAGAGGGCAAGAAAAAAGTGAATGCGGCCAAGGTAACTTGCCTAATCTGTGGTGAACAACTCTCATGGGGCAATCTAGACAAAAAATATTCATTTGGTAATAATACCATGATTCGACATATGACCCGGAGGCATCCTAACAACTATTCCCGTGCAGAAATCATTGAACTGGCCAGTCACCTCCCCCAGTGTTCAAGGACCAGCTCCAAAAGAAAGCAACCCACTACATCGGGACCAGATACATCGGAGACGATGCCTTGTATTCAGCCACGATTTGCAGATTTTAGAATCACATGTATTGCATGTGGCAAGCTCATCGCCTATGGTGAACAGAGCATGAACCTCGTCGTTCTTGCTGGTGACAATCACAAATGCCCCAAAAAACAGTAATTTTTTCTGTTTTTTGTTTTTTGCTCCTGTTGAGCCATTTACAATTCCCTGTTTTTTGTTTCTCCCCATAAAAAATACAAAAAAAATATAAAACTGTTTTGAAAAGCCAAAATAAGTACAAAATGTTCAAAAAAACAATAAACAAATATAAAACAACAAAAAGAAGAAAAAAACAGTTCTTTTTAGAACTACCTTTCATTTATAAAAATAAACCTATATTTTTAATGAATCACTGTCAATTTTTTTTCTTAGGGTACGCGAACCGGGGCGCGCCCCCCAAAAAAATAGAAAAAAAAAATGTAATGAAGAAGTTACCATGAGGGAAGAACACAAAGAGAGTAATGTTAAGAGAAAGAGAGTTACAGGATGAACACAGAGGGATTGTTTATTACATAGTAAAAAACAGAGAAGGTGTAATAGGGTGAAAGTGAGAAAAGTAAAATGACTAAAGGAGCAAAAGAAGGGAAAAGAGAGAGGAAGAAGACTAAAGTATAGATAGTGGGAGAATGTGAGTGGGTGTTAAAGAAAAAGAAAGGACAGTAAAAAATTGAGAATGAAGGGTAGTGGCGTAACCGGGATGAATGAAGAACGGTGAGTGAGGGTAAGAAAAGACCAGTTAGTGTAAGTAAAGACGGGTGAAAGAGGGTGAAAAATTGAATTAGGATAAGACATGGGGAGTGACAAAGAGAAAGGATAAAGAGAGTAAAGAAAACAGTACCTGAATGGATTTGAGTGAAACAGCAAAGAAAGATAAGTAATGTAGGGTGTGTGACTTATAGGGAGTCAGTGGCTGTAGGTCGGGGTGTGGGTGTGTAAGGTGTGTCTGTGGGTGTGGGTGTGTGGGGTGTTTTGGTGTGGGTGGAGGTGAGGGTGTGTGAAGTATGTGTGAGGAGTGTATGGGTGTGGGGTGTATATGTGTGCGATGTATGTGTGTGTATGGAATGTGTGTGTATGTGAAGAGTGGGTGTGGGGGGATTTTATGTGTGTATGAGGTGTGTGTGTGGTGTGTGTGTGGGGTGTATGTTAGAGGTGTGTGTATGTGTTGAGAGGGGGATGAGGTGTGTGTGTAGGAGTAAGATAAATAATTAAGAAAAACAAAATGAGTGAAGAAGTAAAGGAAAGGAACAGAGGGTAAGTGAAGTAAAGAATAGGGATTGAAAGAAGTTGAATATGAGAGGGGAAATAGGGAAATTGGAGTAAACATGGAGAATAAGAATAAGTGTGGTAAGCAGAATAAAGACACAGGAGTGAGGTTGGTTGAGAAAATATTAGTAAGCTTAAAGCAAAGGGTGATGACAAAGTAAATTTTTTTAGTCATACTTACCATATAATAAATGTAACTTTAATTATTTTTTTTACTGCACTTTGTATCTGTGAAAGAGAGAAGAAAAAATGAGTTATAATTAGTAAAATGTGTATTTTAAATAAAAATATACAAATTAAGAGGTTAAAAATCATAACAGTGTATCTAGAAATAAAGTAAGAGTGAAGGACACAGAAAGGGAAATAAAGTAAGGTAGAAGGAGAAAAAGAGAAAAAAAGAAATAGAATGAGAGCAAATTACTAAAAGTAAGGCATATAGATTCACTGACAGAGAGGAAGAAAAGAACAGAGAAATGAACTGAAGGTAAGAAAGATACTAAAACAATGAGACTTAGCAAAACTAAATCAGGAAACAGTAGTAAGTAAAAAGATAATGACTGAGACGGAAAAGATAAACACAAGTGAACATAACACAAGGAGAGTGACGCACTGAGGACATAGAAGTAGTGAACGAAAAATAGAGAGAAAAGGTCAAAAGTAAGGAGCAAACAAAGATAAGCGAGGGAGAGTGGGTGATTTATAGTGATAGAGTGCGATAATACTGCTGAGTGAGTAAACAGGAATTACTAAAAGAGCAAAGGAGCAAAATACGGAAAAGGGAAGTTAAGCAGAGAGACTGAAAGCTGAAAACTTATGCAA
Organism: Lissotriton helveticus; assembly: GCF_964261635.1. NCBI lineage: Eukaryota > Metazoa > Chordata > Amphibia > Caudata > Salamandridae > Lissotriton > Lissotriton helveticus. The sequence continues at coordinate 430,003,999 of NC_136059.1, forward strand.
TGGAGAGAGGGGATGCAGACAGTTGAAATGAGAATGAGGGCTTGTCAAAGAAGTGGAGTAAAGGAACGGGTGGAACCGGGGTTACAGAGAGTGAGAGAAAGACATTATAAGTGAGTAAAAAGAGCTGAAAGTGGATGGAAAAAGTAAACTGAGTGTCAGAGAATGGGAATACAATTTAATTTACACAATCCAAAGTATAGAATAACTTGTACTAACTTGAATTTCACTTAAAACAGTGAGTTCAAATTACTCATCATATGACAGCGGGAAAAAAAAACACAATCTAAAAGATTGTGTTTTAAAAAAAACCTTAGCTACTGACAAATAACAAATGTACACTAATCTTTGATTGACTTACTTTTCCTTGAGGCTAAATAGTATATCATAGAGGTCCTTTTCTCATTGCAAAGTACTTTGCTGTTCAGTAAAAAATCCATTTCATCGACTTTCTAGAAGAAAAGCTCCAAGAACATCTTAAATATTTTCATTATGTTCATATATTCCTTTTTTTCAGTGATGACTCTTTACTCATTCCTGTACCTTTCCTTTTGGCCAAATAGTGTCAGATGTATGAGTATATTTTCAAATTAATTCCAAGAAACTCTGAAATTACCTTTTTCTGACGTTCTGAAAGAAAGGCTCTACAACATTTTCACAATATTTAACTATTTGTAAAACCATCTCTGACTCACTCATGTTCATCATTTTCTATAATACTAATATCACTTACAGTACCTATATGACAAGTCAATTTTTTATATTACCTGGATCACTTTTACTCAGAATATATTTTTAAACAGCAAAATAACCTTTATTAACTGCTCCCGTCTTCATAGGCCAAATACCTTTACCTAAATTTTGGTTGTAAAAACACTAGGTATGAATTTTTTAAGCCAAAAGGCAAAGGTTGTTTTAAAGTCAAATGAGTGTCGTTACATTGGGTCCAACCTTTACAACTTTTTAAATAGCATGTGTAATGCCCTGATGTTGTAGAAGGACCTTCATGAAAAATAATAGCTGCAGTTGCAAAGGTTCTTCCTGATATCGATAACTGTGAAGCCACGAAATTTTTAATAGAAGTTGTCAATTTAGTTCCATCAGGTCTACATCGTTGGAACATTAAAATGACATACTGACCATAATTTTGTAGAAATAATGTGGACAGCATTGTAGACTTACATTGGGGACACACCATATTGTGATGCGCTGCTTTAACTAGATTATTAAAAGGCACTGATTTGCAGTCTGGTAAAGTCAAATATATAAATCTTTCAGTGTCTATTCTAGTAGTACTTGATAAAGTACAGTTGTCGCAGTCATGCTGCCATTGATAAGAAAGGCTAAAAAGATTTTTTATATCTACACCTTCATCTTCCAATACATCAAACATATACATTAAAAATTCCTGACAATCCTGCTGAATATTCTGTGAAAATTGATTTTGACCAGTACATATGTCTAGAAGATTTCGAATTTCTGAAACACTTTCTATTTTTGCTCTATCACTGGTACATTTCTCAAACACGGAATTCAACAAACAACAGAATCTTTGATCCCGATTTTCAGCCATCTGTTCTTGAATATTTTGAAGAAAAAAAACAACATTAACCACTACATTAGCATGGCAGTTGACACCAGACCTGTTTTCAAACTGAAATCCAACAACATCTTCAACAGAATCCTTTTTCCTTCTGCTTACAATTACAGTTTCGTCTACTTTTTGTCTTTTTGCTACTACCTCACTGCAATTACTCTCATTTCTTCTTTTTCGGCCTACCACACGTTTTTCAATCAGAGGATATTGTGGCAAATGTGGAGCATACTCTCTTCTTAACCTATTGTATTCTTTAACACAATGTAGATCTGCACAAATCTTTGTTTCATCACACTCAATCAAGTACAATCCTGATAAAGTTCTGACTCGTGATAATGCCACATATGCCATACCCTCTTTAAACACAGAACTTCCAATGTTCACCAAAGCGCTATCTACACTTAACCTTGAGACTTATGAATTGTCACCGCATATGCCAAACAAATAGGAAACTGTTTTCAGCAAACATATAAGTCTTTTACGAGCAGAAATCTAGCTGAACAACGACAAATTTGTTCTATTTCATCAATGCCATCAAATTTAATTTTTAAAATTTCAATTTCATCTCTATTTTTGTAATTCACAAAACCAACAACATGACCCATTGCTCCATTTACCAAACCTCTTTCAACATTTAAATTCCTTCTCAAAATGATACGACAATTTAAACACACATTCAGAGTCTTTTCAAAACCAGCAGTTTTAGATATAGTCTTCTCTAATGAATCCAATTTTGATTTCAAATTTTCAGACAAAATAATTGTTGCTCCCATATGCTCTATTTTATCTGTAGTTTCTAGTTTCACTATCTCTTCATTTTCTAACTTTAACATTTTGTTGTTGAACATGGAACATTCTTTCAGAGTTGGCATCAAACATATGCCGGATTTCTTCTCGTTAATTTTCTTAAAAATATTCTCTGGAAGAATGTTTTCATTTGGGTACAAATTTGAAATTAATCGTCCATGTAAAGCTTCTTTCCCTTGCTGACTTACTTTTCCGATTCTTACATCTTGTAAAATATTTTTATAATCTTCCTCCTTTGCCTGCCGCATATTTTGAAACAGTTCTGCATATTTGAAGTTTAACCATATATTAACGTTTCCAATGCTTCCTAGGCACTTCCTGGTATCTTCATGCGTGAGCATTTTGAACACAGGTTGTCCTTTCACTGGAGTCAACTGCAGTAGATCTCCAAAAACAATAATGTGTTTTCCTCCAAATAAGACATCATAGTCTGTTCTAAGAATTTCTTGCATTCTCAAATGCACAAAAGCAAGCATTATATTTGACACCATGCTTACTTCATCAATGATAAGAAGTTTCATTTTCTGCAGGACTCTCGAAACTTCAGAACACGCATCTCCAGATAGCTTGTGATATTGCAATTTGTTATCATGCTCCACTGGCAGCATCAGTAAACGATGTAAAGTAATCCCTTTAATGTTATGTGCAGCCAGCCCAGTTGGAGCGGTAACAACACAAGACAGCGGTGATTCAGTCCTTTTCTGCAGATAAGTTGCAATTGCTTTAATCAGAAAACTTTTTCCAGTTCCCGCTTCTCCACTCACGTACAGTTGGACTGGTTTAAATGATGTACATGAGCACTCTTTTTTCTCATGACTGAATCCATGTTCAATCTGTTCTGTGTCTTCGTCATATATCTGTTTCTGCTCAAGGTTTAGTTGTTTCACCAAATCTTCTAAGTTAACTACATCATCTTGAGCTTGTTCCACAGTTCTTTCCACCTCATCCATGGCAGTGGCAGCTTCATTTTGTATAATTGGTCCTCCAAGTGGATCCTGACTCAATGAAGCAGAACTCTGACTGTCTTGAGAACTGTCTCTAGCAATCTCTGCAGCAATTGTGGCTTCTTGCTCTATTTCTTCGTTCAACATTTGCAGATAATTTGGAAAAACAGGGCATTCTATGGTATCCTTGATTGCATTAAAAGAATCTTCGTAACACAGAAAATCTCCAAGTAGTTCCTCTTCTGTACGCCATGGCTTAAAGAGTTGCAAAAGAGCTAAATAGTAAAATTCCCTTTTCTCTGGATTTTCGCAACTCAATTTTCGATGATTAATCAAACGGCCTTTTTTCTGTCTCACTAGACATCCTTCGCACCCAATGATAGCATATATTCCATTGTTAATATCTTCTCTGATGGTTCTCCTATAAATATAGTTTTGCAGAACTTCATACAAACAACTGTTCTCAAGATGACTACTTCTATTTGGATAGTATGTATCCAACATGTTTGTCTTCAAAATATCTGTACTTTCTGGTTCTTTCTCCGCCAAATACTCTATTTCTTGTACAGATTTCAAAACTCGGTTTCGTGGTGCAGCAAGACCTAGACTCACCCAAATGATGGTTCTAGATTTGGCATAGAGACTTGCTGACGACAATCGATCAGAACATTCATATGCTCCAATTTCTGGATGCGACAACATCTTCAGACTGTAACTGTATAATTTCTTGCTTAGACTCTTTTCATGTGAAATGTCCTCCCACATTTCCTTCAGTTCTGTCTTTTCTTTTTTTGTGATGTAAGACGTCACATATCGAGCCACAGCAATAGAGTTGTCAGCAACTAACTGAATATCCATGTTAGAATTCCACATGGACAAAATCACTGGGTTGTAGTCGTTGATGTACTTGGACTCTTCGTTTCTTTTTAAATTGTATGTATTTTTTGGTGATTTCCTCGTCACAGTATGTCGCAGAGAAGACATCAAATTATTTACTCTTCCTTTAGAAATCACTGGTCGTGGAAATCTGAAACAACATTTTGTGTAGAACTTGTCCTTGTTTCAGAATTTTCGACGACAGTACTTTCCAAAACGATGGGATTGAAAGCGTAAAACTTGTTGCATTAAATTGTTTTCCTCTGTAGTTTTTGGAACAGCACATGTTGAATACTCTTCAATGAAACTCATCACTGTTTCATCCGAATCTGTTCCAAATTTGGGTGCATCTTTAATCCACAACAACATATGTATGTGAGGAGCACCTCTCGCTTGATACTCCTTTCTCCAAAAGAAATCCAAAACCTCTCCAAGGGGAGGATTTTTTTTGTTGGTAATAAAAGACATCATAGCTTCAAATCTATGTTTGAAATATCTGCATACATTCACTGGATCCAAAGAACACAGTTCTCCAGGTGTTTTGAATTCTATATTTTGTATATTTGCATTTGCCTCTCGTAGAAATTGAAGTAAGTCGTCCCATGCATACTCGGCACAGCTAAGAGTGAGGAACCATGTAGGAGTTCCTAAGTTTCTTAGCATGCATTTCAATTCCCCATGACGATGGTACCAATACTCATTTGTACCACGCTGACATGCCATGAGATTGATTAGATGAGATTCCAAAATATTATCTTGCAGATTCACTTTCTCCATAAAGTCCCTCGCCGAAACATTTTGCAGATGTGCTCCACTTTTCAGTATATGGTTTACTGCATAAGAAAGCCCAGACAAGTCACTTTCATACAGTAGATGAAACAAATAGGGAATGCATTGACGAAACCTTGGATCTTCAGCATATAATCTTACAGTTCGATATTCAGATGCAGGAATTTGAAGTGGACGATCGTCATATCGTCCACCTCGACCTGTTGGAAATAGCTGTGGAAAACAACGAGCTTCCAAACTTTCTTCCCATACACTAATGGGACTTCCTTTTGCTGCTTTCATATGAAACAATTCAATTGCTTTCCCCATTACTTCTTTGGAATGCAAAGGATGAACAGTATAATGTTCATATATTTCTTCACTTCTAGACACATCAACTTTTTCAATTTGTCCGCCTGAACAATCACTGTCTTCATCTGCAGCTGTTTCCTCTGCTGCAACACATACACCTTTGTAATACTCATTGTTTTTGACTCAATACAACGTTGCCTTTGTGACTTTCCTAACATCCACTAAATCTTGCCAGATTTTCTTACTCTTTGTCGGAACCCCATTAACTAGAATAACTAAAGGTTCCTCTTCTACTTTTTCTATACCAATTGTATCAATATTTTTTTTTAAATCAAGAGGCAAATAAACAACTCTTCCCTTTAATCCTCTCTGCAAATCTGTAGGAGGCAATTTCCCTATCTTAGGCTCCATGCGAACAATTGCCTGAAAAGGGTGGACACATTGAATCAAAATAGACTCGTATGTATTTAAATCCATCAATTCACGGGAAATGTCTACCAACTCCAGATTATTATGAACAGCTCTAGCAGGCATTCTGTTTTGATTTAATTTATCATAACAATATTTACAAATACGCTGATCAGAACTCAAATCAAAACAATTCTCCACCCACAAATAAGTTGCAAAATCCTTCCACTCATAATTATTCATCTTTTCACTTTTTACGTATAAATCAACTAATCTAGTTTGATGCTTATAATGACTTCGTCGACAACACACACAAGTAAAATTCGGCCTTTCACTTGATTTCACCTTAAACCTGGTAATTTCCTGCTCAAACTTTTCTGTACTTGAAATCTGTACATTGTCTTCCATATTACCTTGAATTGCTGTGTCAATTTCTACACTATCCTCTTTTTCACCAAAATAACAAATCTCAATCTCTTCACAAATCTTCTTCACATCTAATTCAGTTCCATGCAAAAGAGCACTGTTTAATTGTTTAAGCTTAAGTGCTGGACTTTTTGCATAATACAACATTCTCACTAATTTCCTCATTTTGGTATGATGCACTGCTAACATCCTAAAATGATGAAAAACACTCTGACAGACTTTTCTAGAAAGACAAGCCAGTGAATGCCCTTGCAAACCTGTGTTTTCTCTCACTCTGCAAGGATCTAACTCTTGCAACAACTTCACTTCTGCTTTAGACTTTTGTTACTATATGTACGTAAGAAATTACAAAACAAATCAATTGATTCCTGTCGCACACTACAAATACGACTACACTTCCAAGTGTACACTGGACCCTTAGTACGTCTCCCTAAAACTTCATCAGTTAACACCTCTTCTGGTTCTCTAGGCACAAGTTTCTCTTTTTCAATCGGACAACCGTCTTTCACTTCATACGGTCGACCACTGGTGTCAACTGCATGCACTAAATCATTCTCCTGGAAGTAACTCTCCTCATTAAAAAATGGCTCACAACTTGAACTGTGCATCCATTCTCCTGAAAAAACTTTACAAAAATTAGTCCGATTAATTACTCTTTTCCATCTACTGTTTAATTTGAAAACATCAATTGTCTTGTTAAGTGTCCTAATTCTATTGATTATTAAAATAAATAATTTTTTCTTAACTTCAAAAGCCTGATCAACAATCTTCTCTACACTTTTCTTTTTCTTATAAAAAGCAGCTCTCTGTTTACCTTTCCTAATGTTTTTTAACAAATTTAAAACCACCCTATTGCGAAACATTTGTTTACGAATGTCTCTAAACTAATTCTGCCTTCTATTCCTATACATATTATTCTCTCCTGCTCCAGTTGTAGGATTCTTTGAGGTTCTCTCCTTCCTTTTCAAATTTACTCTCTCATTCTCTTTTTCTACATGCTGTCCAACAATTTTTTTTGAAGTACATATGTTCAGCATAAAAGACTTAGTTGTCTTACCAGGAGCTTGGTTCCTGTTTTTTTAAGTATTTGTTGTGGAAGAGTGCTGTAATTCCGTTGCTGTTTTTGTTTTTTGGCGGTTATGTTGTTTTCTTCTCCTTTCCCTTGAGGGCATGTTTGCTTACTCTTGAAATCTTGATTTCAATCTGTGTTAAAGAAAATAGCACATTATAGACCACTATTACCAAACAACAAAGCAATGACAAAAAGCAAACGATCTATTCAGGGTTACAGATCAGGTGAGGATTCTCCAGGGGTGCACAAAAGGTGAGGCCTGTATTGAAGAGTATAGTGGAAGACAGCTCTGTCCACAGGTACAAAGAAGATGAGACCTGTGTCTAAGAGTCCAGTAGGGGATAGACTTCATGAAGTCTAGTCCACTGCACTCTTATACACAGGCTTCACCACCTATGCTTCCCGGGAAAGGCATCTCTCCCACTACAGTCTTGATCATAAACCTCACCTCCTCTGTCCCTCTGGACATTTCTCACCTCATCTGCACAATCTACTTCCTAATCTCAGGTAACACAGGTCACATAATTGTGAAAAGGTCAAATTTTTTAATGTAATCATGCACACACTATTTATTCTTTATCAAAAATGTAGAATTCATTGATTAGTCCCAAAATCGATTTTTCAATAACATTTTAGAAACACAGTGCAGGTCCTACTATTTAAACTTTCTCAAAAATGTAAAACTCATTAATTTGCAGCAAAAATATTTTAGTAGTGTAATGAAATCTTATACATATGACCTTTTCATTGTTTTTCAAATGTTATTCTAAAAAAAAATTATAACGCCTAAGCAGGAATACTCATGTGATGAAGCCTGTCCAGGGAAGCACAAAACGTGAGGCTTGTGTCCAAGAGTGCAGTGGACAGGACTAAACTGGAGTAGTGTGCAAGAAAAAAATAAGCCTCATTAATAAAGCCCTGCGTCAGTTTTGCGCTACTGATGCGTCACTTTTTGTGACGCATTGGCGGCATAAAACATGTGCCTTGTTGCACCATATTTAAAAAGTGATGCATGTAGGTAGATGTGTCATTTTTTAAACCTCTGCGCCACATTATACCTCTGTCAGGTGTAATGTACAAAGAGGGGTCATTTCTCCGCAAAAAGCCTCGTAATAATGACACAGTGAAATCTATGAGATTTCAATGCGTCACTTTTAGGAAACTGTTACGTCAAAATCTTGCACCTGCCTCACAGCAGGGATAAGACTGAGGCAAACACTTTCACATGGAGCTTTCCCCATGTGATAGGATTCTGACACCTAAGCAGGAGTGTAGATGAGATGAAGACTGTCCAGGGGAGCACAAAAGGTGAGGCTTGTGTCCAAGAGTGCAGTGGACAGGACTAAACTGGAGTAGTGTGCAAAAAAAAAAGAACCTCATTTATGAGGCCCTGCATCAGTTTTGCACTGCTGATGCGTCACTTTTTGTGACGCATCGGCGGCATAAAACATGTACCTTTTTGCGCCATATTTAAAAAGTGACGCATGTAGGTAGATGCGTCATTTTTTAAACCTCTGCGCCACATTATACCTCTGTCAGGTGTAATGTACAAAGAGGGGTCATTTCTCCGCAAAAAGCCTCGTAATAATGACACAGTGAAATCTATGAGATTTCAATGCGTCACTTTTAGGACACTGTTACGTCAAAATCTTGCACCTGCCTCACAGCAGGGATAAGACTGAGGCAAACACTTTCACATGGAGCTTTCCCCATGTGATAGGATTCTGACACCTAAGCAGGAGTGCAGATGAGATAAAGACTGTCCAGGGGAGCACAAAAGGTGAGGCTTGTGTCCAAGAGTGCAGTGGACAGGACTAAACTGGAGTAGTGTGCAAAAAAAAAAGAATCTCATTTATGAGGCACTGCATCAGTTTTGCACTGCTGATGCGTCACTTTTTGTGACGCATCGGCGGCATAAAACATGTACCTTTTTGCGCCATATTTAAAAAGTGACACATGTAGGTAGATGCGTCAGTTTTTAAACCTCTGCGCCACATTATACTCAAAAATGTAAAAGCCATTCATTTTCCCCAAAATCGTTTTTGACATCACATTTAGGAAACACAGCACAGGTCCTATGTACACGCATTCCATGTCATTACTGAAACCTCGCTATTTTACAAAATACAATTCCTCTATGCAAACAAAATCAGTATGCTTCCTACACTGAGTTAACACAGGTAACATCATTGTAAAGAGTCAAATTGACGCCTGTGTCTAAGAGTGCAGTCGGGGATAGGCTTCATGAAGCCCAGTCCACTGCACTCTTAGACACAAGCCTCACCACCTACGCCCCCCCAGGAAAGCCCTCTCTCCCACTACAGTCTTGAACAAAGGCCTCACCTCCTCTGTACCTCTGGACATGCCTCACCTCATCTGCACAATCTACTTCCTAATCTGAGGTAACACAGGTGACATCATTGTGAAAGGGGCAAATTTATGTCTTTAAGCATGCAAACACTCTTTATTCCTTCTCAAAAATGTAAAACCCATTCATTTTCCCCAAAATCGTTTTTGACATCACATTTAAGAAACACAGCACAGGTCCTATGTACAAGCATTCCATGTCACTACTGAAACCTCACTATTTTACAAAATACAATTACTCTATGCAAAGAAACTCAATGTGCTTCCTACACTGAGTTAACACAGGTAACATCATTGTAAAGAGTCAACTTTATTTCTTTAAACATGCACACATTATTTATTACTTCTAAAAAATGTAAAAGCCATTCATTTTTCCCAAAATCGTTTTTGACATCACATTTAAGAAACACAGCACAGGTCCTATGTACAAGCATTCCATGTCACTACTAAAACTTCACAATTTTTCAAAATACAATTCCTCTATGCAGTAAAAACTTTTTACCAAGCATTATCAAAAAGCATGACACAAAGCAACATTAAAAAACCAAAATTTGCTTCCAAATCTTCTCCATAGAGTATACAAGTCTCTATGTATATTAAATGAATCATAACTCACCTTTACAAATGCTCTAGGAGATTCAGAACAGTGTCAGATACACACACCAATATTTCTTTAGCAGAGCAAAAGGTATGTTCTCCAGGCACTGCAACCATTAATGGCACAGAAAACCTCTGTTTCTACCCACATATTGCTCATGATAACCAATCAAAACACTTCCCTCTGTATTTTCAAACCAACACCCTTCCCCCCCTCAGCCCTTTCTACCTGTTACCATAGCAACTCCCTCCTCACTGAGCTCTCAGGTTTAAAAGTTTATTCTACAATGTTGCAAATCACCTCAGCAAGGATGTTTGACCTGCGAATACACCAGCTTATCTGGTGCAATGTTTCTTTAAATGACTTTTTTTTAACCATTCAAATTACTTCTTACACAGAACACAGCCATGCACCCTAACTTTCAGTTTTCAACTATCTCAATCTACCAATCATTGCTTGTGATTCAAGAGCACTGAAACTCCACACGTTTTTTTTGCAAACTCCTATTGTTCCAACTGCCATTTTATTCCTACACTTCATCTGACTGCACCAGAACCTCCTCTACCATGTATTCTGTCTGGATTATTGGACATAGCTATATCCACTGGGCTCAAAGGTATGCAGCTACCAGAAATTTTCACAACCTTGATTTACCAAATGTGAACATTAAATGGATTGGCCAGAGAGGATTGAGATGTCACCAATTGATACCATTGGTGAAAACCTTTTTGCATTTGCCACACCCTAACCTCATAATTCTGCACTGTGGTGGAAATGACTTAGGCACTTTGACTGGGGTAGGTCTGGAAATGCTTTTAAAGGACACCTTTGAACAATTGATGGCACTTTTTCCTCAAACTGCCTTGGTATTTTCCAATATATGCCAAAGACAGAAATGGAACTGGTCCATCCAATTTTGTCCACAATTTGAGAAAGCACGGAAACATGTGAATAAATCTGTTTCTGCTTACATGAGAGACTATGGAATGGGTTCAATATACAACAACAACTTGTGTTACAACATGCAAGATATCTACAGAGGAGATGGTGTGCACTTCTCAGATGGGGGGAATAGAATATTCCTCCTGAATTTAAGACTGTGCATTGGTACCTACTTGTAGGTACCTAAATCAGCCACAGAACCCAAAAGCCCTTTTCAGGGCTACCCTATCTCTGATCACTCCAAATGATTATCTTTTTCTAACTTTTTCCACTATTTTTCACCATAGTACGCTCCCAGGTACGCTTCCCGGTGCGTGTACCGGGCGCTCCCCCCGCGAAAAGTTAAAAAAAATATTTTTTTTTTGCCCTATATGGGCCTCCTAAGACCCCCTCAGAAAACCTAGAGGGTCAGGGAGTGCCTACCATGCCCCCTTATACCCATTCCCAACGTTGTTTGTCCTCCATTCCCAACGTTGTTTGTCCTCCATTTTCTGTCTCAAATCTACCGAAACACAAAATGGAGGACTCCCGTAGCGCTGCCGGTACGTGTACCAGGGCGCGCACCGGGAAGCGCTCCCAAAAAATGTTAAAAGTTGATTTACATAAAAACCACCGGAGACACTTTCACCAAATATAGAATAGGCCATACTACATACCAGTCCCTACCATTTTCCTAAATTTGGTGGAATTCCATTGAGCCATTTAGTCTGTAGACCTCTCTAAATATCCTGAGGTGAATTACTTCACAAAAACACATATGAAGTGTTAGAATTTACAACCAATTAAAATGTTACTTTCATTTTCTACTATTATTTCATGACATTTGATTGGTTATGTACATGAATATATATGAACAAAGAGAGGGAAACACAGCCATTTTGACTACTACTTCCTGAAGTACATTTCAAAAGCATTTCCACTGAGAACTTAAACTTCTTTTTGAAAGGTAAGATGTTATTTTGAAAACTGAAGTATGTTGTGCACTTTAAGTTAATTTGGAAAACATTTTCTGATAGTTATATACTATCCCTCTGTGATAGTTATAGATTGAGATACGCTTCTCTGTTATAGTTATGGATGGAGTTAGGCCTGTCTTGTATAAATATGAATGTACTTAGGCTTCATGATATACACTTTTTTATATTTCTACTTCAAGCCTGATACCATACACTGCCCAAAGATAACTTCACTGTTAAAAAATCAAAACTACCTGTATGAACTTAAACCCAACAGTGCCCTATCTCTACTGATATATTTATTTTTTATGCAAATTACAGTAAGAAAATGGAAGGAGAGAAAAATATTTCCTTTGAAATTGTACTGGAGAGCAACAATGAACAAGTTATTGAACCCAATGAAGACTTAGAATTCATGGAGCAATCACAGGACTATGAATTAGTTCAATGTGTGGAAGCGGTAGATTTGCTAATTCAAAATGAGGACATTTCGACAATCTGTTAATGGAAGTTATGTTAAATTTGGAAAAAGAATCTGAAAAATAAATTTATATTTAATAATTCTAAACTTGTTTCAGACATTATTCATTTTTATATGTAAATCATAAACTAGTACCAAATTGATTATAATGTAAAGTCAGATTTATAGCATACTGTGCAACTTTTTTATGTTACATAGTAATTTTGCTCATAGATACTTCCTTTCTCCCAATATATTATCTCTAATGTCTATTTGACATCTCTTTTTCATCTCCTGCCTCCATGTTGTTTCTGCTTTCCTGACAGACTATGATGTGGATTCCATATAGCACAATAACTTCTGTAACAACATGCAAGATATCTACAGAGGAAACGGTGTACATTAAATTTAAGACTCAGCATTGGTACCTACTTGTTGGTACTTAAAACACCCAAACAACACAACAACTCTATGCAGAGCTACCCTACCTCTAATCACTTTAAATTATTATTTTCCTGTTTCACTGGGTTTTTCCCATGGTACGCTCCCCGGTGCGCGTACCGGGCGCTCCCCCCGCGAAAACCGGATTTTTTTTTTTTTTTTTACCCGAGGGACGCTTTTATGGCCCCCACATCAAACCTAGGGGGTCAGGGGGGTCTACCCTGCACCCTTTTGGTTATTTCCCCCTTTGTTTTTACCACCTCTTGTGTCTCGATCCTACCGAGACACAAGATGGCGGCCGCTCCGGACTGTTTTGAATGTTTACAGACACCCGAGAGCCAATCAGCTTTCCGTGCGTAAGTCGCGTGGCGCGCCCGGAGCACATATCTTGAGACATAGCAAAGGCACATTGGGCTACCAGTCCCTACAATTTTGCCAAGTTTGGTGAAAATCCATTCAGCCGTTCGAGCTAAAAGTTCGAAGACCGCCCTATGGAAATTAACATGGGGAAAACACGTTTAGGGACCCCCTTTTATCTCGGCCCCCGCTTGACGAATCCCCCCCAAACTTTCAGGGAAGGAATGGAGGGCCGTGAAGCAAAGTTGCTGGAAATTCAGGCAGATTCCTCCACCGGCGCCAAAGTTATTCCAAATAGAATGTTACGATTTCCCTATGGAAATCAATCCTAACTATAACTACCTACTGGCGACCGCCAGTAGGTAATATATATGCAAAGTGGTCTCTGGTTAAATAGAAGTACCCTATAGATGTAGCTGAGCCCTGCAGCTGAGATCTACTCACTTTGAGTTTGGGTCACAAAAGCATGCACCAGATGGTTTTGAGGGGAGTAGGAGCTAGAGCTATTGCCGAGGCCCCTACTCCGCCAGCACTGACGTGAAGATCAAAGAGAAAAGCAGCACAAGCGTGTCTACTGGCAGCTAAGAGACGAAGAGCCATTCAGAAAAAAAGGTGAAGCAATGAACTTTACATGCGATTTTGCACTTTCAGGTGTTTCCCCTCCGACGCATACCCCCTCAGTGATGTCTCCAGTCTCCTCAGGGTCCTCGTCAGAGATTGTACACAGCACCGTTAAGGGCAGGGGCACTGGTGGAGAAGAAGCTACGGTCCCAGATGGGATATTTGGCACAGAAACTCAGCGACTCGACAACACACATCAAGAGACTAGTGAATGGGAGAGCGAGGCCCCGGCCTCACAGAATACCAGAGTGGCAGCAAAGGGGATGAATCATGCGATGACAGAGTCTGCCAATCCTTTGAAAGTCTAAAACTCATAAGGTAACCCAGGGGGTCACCAAATTGCCCTTTGTGGACCAGGTATCCCCTGACGGGACAGCGCAAAGCACCCTGGGTATTGTGTTTTCCCCGCACTGTGATTCATGACGGCCAGGCTCGAGAGAACAAACCTGGGGGGGTCTTTACATGTTGCTTTGGGGGAAGATAGAGAGGCTCTTCTTCAGTCAGTGTCACCAGGTGACCTTGGGCTTTCCTCCCCATCCTGCAATCTCCAGTTGAAATCTTTGGCCAAAGAGCGGGATCCAATCATTCAGCAGGTGGACGCAAGTGCAATTACAGCTGCTGGAGGAAGTACTAACATGCCCCAAACTCCAATAGTCTCGATGGATAGAACGCATAAGCTTTTTGAAACTATCTTGGGTGAAATACGCGATTGCAAGTCCTCACAGACCCAGGAACTGTCTCTACTGCATCAGAAATTAGATAAAATGGAGTCTATGGTACAGCAAATACCAGAGCATTTTAGAGAACTGGAACAACATGTATCAGATATCAAGGCTCACTCCCTGGTATGTGACTCAGATTTTGCCTCTCTCTAGATAAATCTGCAGGCCTCACAGCTTAAGTTGGATGACATGGAAAATGATGCAAGATAATCAAACCTGCATTTCACAGTGATACTGGAGGATAGTGAACTTCTAAATGGCCAGTCCTTAACCCTCTAGTCTACATAGAGTTGTTGATCAGAGACCACATACTTGACAAAGCACCAGAGGACCTTACCATAATGAGGGCCCACAAAGTTCCCTTTCCAGAGACCCCCGGGAGCCAAGTACCCTTGGACAATGATTGTCAACTTTTCAGATTATCGGATTAGAGAGGCTATTCTTACCAAAGCAATCCAAAAAAGAGACATTGTTCTACCAGACAGAGAGTGTTCTCGGATATGTCAGCATCCACATCACGTAGAAGGTGGGACTTTTTGGACATGATGGATCAATTTAAGAATGTAGGGGCAGAGGTCTCTATCGTCCAGCAGTCCAACTTAAATGTTCTCTGGAAAGGAAAGTTCCATCTCTGCTCTTTTATGAAGGAAGCGCAAGAACTACTACAAACAATTACCCAAGTGTGTGGCAAATAGAGGAAAGGGTCGCTATGTGAGTAGAGTATGACCCTCAGGACTTCAGAACTCTGGGATTATAATAGCAATGTGAATTTGAAATATTTCCCATAGTTTGAGGCCCAGCACTTTAGGCACTTTATGTACTTTGTTCACTTTAACTATGTGCACTTTGTGATTGTATATTGTTCTCTTCTATGGGGGTTATGTATATGTTGCTACGCCACCTCTCTATGCTCTAAGGATTCCAGGTCCTGTAGGGGGTAACCCTATCCTACCGTATTTGTACTTTATGCACTTTGCGCACGATGTGCACTTGCACTATGGCACTTTAGTTTAATCACTTCTAGATGGAGACATGGTCATCCATAGCTGTAGGCGGGTTAAGCTTGTGGTAATCAATTTTTGAATAACTATGGAACTCCGCAAAGCTGATTCCCACTTTTTCTCGCATGACCCAGATGGGTAGTCTTGAGAATTCTTAGTTTTTTCAAAGTATTATAGAGGATGTCCAGCAGAACCAGCGCAAGTGGGCTCATCCATATATTTAAAGCTCAAGTACTTCCCGTTTTATGGGAAAAGGCTAACACTATATGCACTTTTAGAACAGGTTATTCTTTAAGGGATAATTTGTATGTTGTAGGTCACTGGGGAGGGAGGATAGACGCGTAATCAGGTGCCAAGTCAAGGGGCCCCAGTACGATGAGGGGACTGAGGAAGCGGGTTAAGGGCTACTTCCTCCCTCAGGTAATTTGGGGAGGGCAAGCATGGTGGGGTTGGGGGTTAAAGCATAAAAAAAATGGGCATAGTAATAGCAGGCAAGTAAAAAGGAAGAATAAAAATCAGAATCAAGTCAGGAATGTAAATAAAGAAAATGGGCAGAGTAGCAGCAGGCAAGTAAAAAGTAAGAATAAGAATCAGAATCATAACAGGAATGTAATAAGGATCGGTATGCAAGGGAGATGCACGGGATGCCATTAGGCAATGTCAAGTAAATTCTACAGAAGTGTTGTTGCAGAAGGCAAGATGGCAAAAGAGAGCAAAGGGTGTTTATGTGGGCTGTGTCAAGGTGCTATTTGCTAACATGAGTGATTTCTCAATCAATAAAAGTAATCACATGTAATGTACATGGGTTTTCGAATGCATGGAAAGGAGGGGCAATGTTGAATTGGATAGCCTCGTAATCACCGCATATGATCTTTGTTCAAGAAACACACCTAAAAACGAATTCCACTAATTTTACACTCCCCAAGAAATATACTCATTCATACTTTGCCTCATCTCACTCTGTGGTTCAGTGGTGGCTATTTTACTATCTTCCGCTCTTGATTGGGAACTCAGAAAAGTGATTCGAGACGTAGGGGCAAGGTGGATCTGGATCGGGGTTTCGGTTAATGGGCTAGACTTGGTGTTGCTGAACTACTGTGGACGGATTTTCGATGATACTGTGCCCCTGAATTAGATATGTGATCTGTTGATAAATACATAGAGTATTATATTAATGGGAGGAGATTTTAACTTCATCGAAGACCTGGGTTTGGATACATCGAATAAGGGTAAAAAGCAACTAAAACCAAAGAGAGCACTGTTAAGTTCTATCAAAGAAGACTTAGCTTTAGTCCACCCATGGTGCATCGATCACCTAGGCCTTGCTCAGTTCACCTGCTTCTCAGCTAGATAAGTAAACAATTGGAGAGAGGCAAGTATGTGATTTTTCTAATTCCTCTACAGACCATTCATTAGTCTATATGGTTATATATTTACCCTCCCCAAAAAACATAACACTAGATGGTATATTGATAAAGCACTTCTCTAAGATCATTACTGGATTACTGAAACTCATCAATTTATTGGTTTTATGAAGAAAATATTAACACAGCAGCTGTTTTATGATATGGGAAGCTTTTAAGGGCACATTTTGGGGTGTGGCTATTGCATACAGGGCAAATCTTTAAAAAAATTAGACAGCAGAAGATCCAAGGACTTCAAAATTCTGTGGATCAAGCTAGGTCATACCTCATTGCCAAGCCTGCAGGATACTCTGGGGAAGAACATTTGTGCCAGGATCTAACAAAGGCAAAGGAGCATTTTAAAATGTTTTTTTACTCTGGAAGAAATCTCTGAAAATTATGCATTCAATCAGAAGGTGTATGAAGCAAGCCAACATATACTCACATTTGTAGCCTGGTCAACAAAAATGCAACAAAGTAGGCAACTAATTTCCCAACTAGGGGCCTCATTTATAAGGCCTTGCGAGAGATTTGTGCTTCCGATGCGTCACTTTTTGTGACGCATCGGCGGCGTAAAACATGCCTCCTGATGCGCACTATTTACAAAGTGACGCATCTAAGCAGATGCGTCACTTTGTAAACCCCTGCACTACATTATACCTGCGTCAGGTATAATGTATGCAGAGGGGGCGTTCACCCGCAAAATGCCTCGTAATAGTGACGCAGTGAAATCTATGAGATTTAACTGCATCACTTTTAGGATGCTGTTGTGTCAAAATCTTGCGCCTGCCTCACAGCAGGCGTAAGACTGATGCAAGCCCTTTCAACATGGGGCTTTCCCCATGTGAAAAGAAGCATTGCTGGAGTTGCGTCACTTTTGTGACACACTCCAGCAATGCATCACTTTTGCGCCTACAGATACGTCAGAAATACTGACGTATCTGTAACTCCTTGCGACATGATGCGTCATATTATAAATATGACGCATCAATCATGTCGCAGAGAGAGCGTAGTGAAAAGTGACGCATCGCTGTTTTCACGCAGCGATGCGTCACTTTTCATAAATGAGGCCCTAGGTACCCCAGTACCAACGATCTGACTACCAACAAGGACAACATTTCTGAGATCTTCGTGTCTCATTTTGAGAAAATATGCAGAGATCCAGCTAGTAAGCACTCAGGCTCTTGAGGACTATTTCAGCTCAGTCCAGCTACCTAGGGTTTATGAGGAGGGGTGTAAGGTGCTTGATAAATCGATTACATCCACAGAACTCAGAGATACTATAAATGAATGCAAAGGCAGGAAGGAATGACGGGCTAAAAATCGAGGTATGCAAACTGTTCATAGAGGAACTCTCCCCCATGCTGGTGTCATTATATAATCAGATTATGGATGGTTTGCCTGTCCGTGGTAAATTTAAGGAATCAATTGTGATCACTATCCCGAAGAAGGATAAGGATCCGACAGATCCAAGTTCCTATCGTCCAATCAGTCTACTAAACGTGGCATACAAGCTTTTTATGAAAATTTGGGCAAAGAGGTTCTCGGGGTGTGCGCAACACATGATACATGAGGTCCAAACAGGGTTTTTACCCAGTAGATCAATGGTGGCAGCTACTTTCTATGTGATTCAGGCTACTAATTATTTCTCAGCCAGGAAGGACAAGGCAGCTATTTTAATGATGGATGCGGAAAAGGCATTCGATTTGGTTGATTGGCAGGCTCTTTTTTTATCCTCCAGAGGTTTAGCTTTCCTTCCCGCCTGATAGAGAATTTCACAGGGCAACTGGGAAAATAATAATTAACACTAAGCAGGCGGGGGAAGTAAGGATAAGATGTGGGACCAGGCAGGGCTGACCCCTTTTGCGCCTTTTATTTTCCCTTTTTATCGCGCCTTTGACAATAAAGATCTGAGCAAACACGTTAATCTTGGCCCTTCTGCCCGGGATGACAAAAATTAAGCTCTTTGCAGATGATTTGATTTTATATCTGAACCAAGATAAGGTAAATATACAGTTGGCACTTGGGAAAATTCAAGCATTTTCAAAATTAGAGGGATATAAGGTCAATCAGTCCAAAACTGAGCTACTCCTTTTTAATTCACCAAATGTTGATCTTCCTGAAGGGTTAAAAGTTCAGCCATTAAGACCTATTAGATATCTGGGCTTATTTGTCACAGCAGATTTCTCTCAGTTGTTTCATTTAAACTACATAAAAAGAAAAATGGTCGCTTTTACCTCTGGCTATAGTAGGCCGAGACTCTTTAGTGAAGATGTCAATTCTTTCTCTGCTGATATTCCTGTTTTTAAATCTCCCCTTAAAAATACTGATTTCTTATTTTAACGAAGTATACAAAATTCGACGGCAGTTTGTATGTGCAAAAAAAAAGCCCCGGGCCAAGCTTTCTATTCTCCAACTAGAGGTGGAGCAGTTAGATCTTGAACTGCCTCATTTATCTACCTATTATCAAGCTGTGTTGATGAGTTTATTAACGCAGCTGAGGGCTCCTACCTGAAAATTTGACAACTTCTTTTTGATTTTGATGCTAGTAGAACGTGCAAATAAGTTGCCAGCATTTTTGCATACTGCAAAGCTACCCAAAAGAACAAGGTACAAGGTTGTGAACATAATGGCTAACCGCATACATTGGTTCCAATTGGTTCCCATTACCGGTCATCATTAAGAATCAAAAAGTTTTCAATAAACCAACTTCATTGTGTCACATATTTAAAAAGCTAGTGCATGGCAAAAGCCTATATTCAAGATATACCCCCGGTTCATGAGTAATTAGATTAACCAGGTTATAATGGAATCAGTCTCACCCTTCTTTACAAGTCACTTGAAAGGTTCATGTTTGTTACATGTTTCAATCTTTTCAACAAGCAAATTGACTTTGAAACTGGACCATGATATTGGGGGATTGCTTGTTCCTACGGAGATGTGCTTCTGATCTCCATATTTTGATAATATGATTTTTGACTTTACAGATATAGAGTTAGGCATTCTATACAGAAGGAAATACTTATCTCCCATACCTCGTTATTCGAACTTCAGGTGATTGGATTACATAAATGAATTATGTTTAAACTTAATCTTTGCTCTTGGGCTTTCACATGTTCTGGTGTTTGTGCAGGGGATACCTTGTGTTTCGACCGAAACTTTATTTTCTTCCCTAACTTTCCTCTATTTGCACAAAGGCTGTTGGTATACCTTAACAATTAGATTGTTTCTTCATTTCACTTTTGTTTAATTTGAAATAATCTTTATCGCAATTGTGGAGAACATTCATGTATTTAACAAACTTTAGAAATAATTTTGTTTTATTTGGGTTTGCAACCCTGAAGAAGTCAATGATGCTTTACATTGCCTGACGAAACACATGTTGGCTGCTGTGCAACTGTATATACTGAAGAATTACCAAATTGAATGTTTTGGATATTTGGATTTGGACAATTTGCTGTACCAAGAGGAGAATTCCTGGTCTAAAGGAAATTGAAAAAATTCATGGACATTGAAATCTATATCTTTTGGATAATATACTATTTCATGAACTGATGTATTGACAGTTGATATTTGATAAATGACTGCTCGGGTAGGACATTTTTATATTTGTATTGTTATCCTGGTTTGAGGGTATAGGTAACCAACCTTTCTTTCCCTATGCGCACCACTGAGTACATATTGTAACTAGTTACACTAACCCAGATTGAGAGTTGAGCGCCCGTCTAGTAACCTGGCTACCTAGTACCTTGTAAGCCCTTCCTCACCGATGCCTCCTGCCTCCACTGCGGTGAGTAGGGGTCACAATTCAGAGCGACTCACGATTGCAGATGACGCAGTCCAGTAGGCAACAGACATTGTTACCTGTAAGGCCTGCCCGGACGACGAATCATCGGCACAGTAGATCCCACATGTGGAACTGTGTCCTGAGTTCTGAATGGCAGTGACCCCAAGTCCGTGACAGCAACCACAGCACCTGATTCCCTTTGATCAGTGAGGCATATTTTCCCTGTACAACACAAGGCATAACACGTGGTGCCATTAACCCTGTTCAACACAAGCCGATCCCACATGTGGAATTGTGTTCTGAGTTCTGAATGACAGTGATCCCAACTTCATGGTAACGACCACAGCACCAGACTCCCTTCAATTAGTGAGGCATATTTGCATATGGAAGTCATTGATGTGGAAAGTATTGCAGACGGAAGTTTAAGTCAAAGGATACATTTAACACAAAATGTCGATTTGGCTATCCACATCCAGTAATTTCCAAAGGAAGAGTGAACAGTTTAATGTCAGCAGTGAGGCATACCATCACTCGAAAATCACCAAAAAATACTTATAACTTAAAAAGAACAGAAGAATCGAAGTACATTAATTCATTGCAATCCGGTGATTTTAAAGATGTGGAAGGCAAATATGGACATACAATATGTTGCAGATAACTCAATTGCTGTTGCTCACTATGTCACGTCATATATTACCAACTCTGAGTAGGCAGAATTGAAAGAAATGTGGGAGGAAATTTCGCAGGAGAAGACACTTAGCAAAAAATTGTAAGGCTTCAGCTTGAAGATGCTTTCTCATCGAGACTTTGCATCCTATGAATATTCGGATCGATTGACATCTGCAAGTTTATATTCAAAGTCAAGAGGGATCAGCCGGATAAGTCTTGGTCTTCCTGCAGCACGAAATCGAGTTTTGAAATCTGTACAACAAATTGAATACTTGCCACTGAATTAACCGAAAAGTACAGATATTCTGAAAACAAATATGTTGGATACGTACTATCCAAATAGAAGTCCATACCAGGAAAACATATGTCTTTATGAAATACTGCAACATTATACTTTTTTCTAAAATGTCACAGAAAATATAAATGAAGGAAAATATGCTGTAATTGGATCTGAAGGATGTTTGGTAAAGCATAACAAAGAAAATCTGATTAATCACAGGAAATTAAGTTGTGATACTCCAAATAAAAGAGAGTTTTTCTATTTAGCTCTTCTGCAACTCTTCAAACCTTGGCGGACTGAAATGGAATTACTTGGACATTGTGACTGCTATGAGGATTCTTTAAATGCATGTAAAGATAGCATTTAATGCACAATTTTTCCAAATTATCTCCAAATGTTGAACGAAGAGATTAATCAACAAAGAACTATTGCAGCTGAAATAGCTAGAGATAGTTCTCAAGATAGTCAAAGTTCACATGACACATAATCTTATCTTGCTTTTTATCTAACAGGCTGTGAATCACGAATCAACATTCACCCCCCAACACCACCAGAGCTGAACGTGTGAAAAATCTGGGATGGTGCATGGCCATCCTGACAATTAACACCCATCTGAATTGTGAGTTCAGCTGGACCGCGTGTACGCAACGGCTGAGGAGGTTGCTTCAGCACGTGGTGGACCCTCTTACATACACGCTGTTGGAGGAAGGTGAGCAAAAGAGACTTCTTTCCACAGCAGCGGGCAGTCACCTCTGGGCGATGGGAGTGGATAGTGTGCAGCAGTCCTCCAATCAGTGAGAATTGATGGGGTGCACCACCCTTATTGCGCATTACTGAAAAACAGAATGACGCATGTGCAGTGTATGTACTCTATGATTACTAATTCTATACTATCTTTCAGATCACTAAACTTAAGGGCTGCACTATCTCCCGGCACGTGGTTGGAGAAACACCTGTGGCACAAAGGTGAGCTGCAAAGATTTTCTCCAGTGTCAACACTCCCTCTTCATCTCTTCCTTTCTCTCACACTTTCTCTTTTTCTCTGTCTCATGCTTTCTTTCTCTCCTCCTCTATCTCACTCTTTATCTCTCTCTCTTCCTCTCTCTCACACTGTTTCTCTCTGTATCTCTCTCTTCCTGTCTCTCACACTGTTTCTCTCATTGTCTTCCTCTCTGTCTTCCTCTTTCTATGGCTGGCTTCCTCTCTCTCACTCTTTCTCTCTCCCTCTTTCGCTCTCTCTCTTCCTCTCTCTCACTCGTTCTCTCTCTCTTCCTCTCTCTTACTCTTTCTCTCTTCCTCTCTCACTCTTTCTCTCTTCCTCTCTTGCACTCTTTCTCTCTCTTCTCTCTTTCCCTCTCTCTTCCTCTCTCTCACTCTTTCGCTCTGTCTTCCTCTCTCTCTCACACTGTTTCTCTTTCCTTCCTCATTGTATCTCTTCCTCTTCTTCTCCCTAACACTGTTTCTCTCTTTATCTCTCTCTCTTCCTGTCTCTCACACTGATTCTCTCTTTGTCTTCCTCTCTGCCTCACTCTTTCTCTCTTTGGC
The DNA here is from genome assembly GCF_964261635.1 of Lissotriton helveticus. Classification (NCBI taxonomy): domain Eukaryota; kingdom Metazoa; phylum Chordata; class Amphibia; order Caudata; family Salamandridae; genus Lissotriton; species Lissotriton helveticus. The sequence goes on from NC_136059.1 coordinate 430,027,355, forward strand.
TGGCTTCCTCTCTCTCTCACTCTTTCTCTCTTCCTCTCTCACACTTTCTCTCTCTCTTCCTCTCTCTCACTCTCTCTCTCTCTTCCTCTCTCTCACCCTGATTCTCTCTTTCTCTCTTCCTCATATCTCATTCTTTCTATCTTTGTCTCTCTTTGTCTATCTTCCTCTCTCACACTGTTTCTCTCTTTATCTCCCTCTCTTCCACTCTCTCACACTGTTTCTCTCTTCCTTGTAGCTCACTCTTTCTCTCTTCTACTCTTTCATTATTTCTCTCTCTGTGTTCCTCTCGCTCACACTGTTTCTCTTCCTCTCTTCCTTCCATCTTCCTCTCTCTCTCTCACTCTTTCTCTAGCTTCCTCACTCTCACTCTTTCTCTCTCTCTCTCTCTCTCTCTCCATCTCCTTTCCTGGATGCATGACGCACCATCTTATCTTTCTTTTTGTCTTGCACGCTGTGATTTACAAATGGACCAACGATAACACGCCACGGATGTACATAGTTTTATTTGTTGTTGTTTTGTTTAAATAAAATGTTTTATATGTAAATCTATACATGACCAAGATTCTTATTTGTCCAATCGTACAGGAACACTTCTGGGTCCAATAAGGTTGTTGGGGGTATGCTGGTGATGTGGGAAGAGGGTGTGTTACCTGCTAATGTGGGGAGATGCTGTGTAAAAGGGGTATCGCTCAGAGAAAGGACTCCGGTATGTTTTCAGAAATGCATCGGACAGATCACAAAATGGCTTTTCAATACTCATGTAGTGTGACTTATGAACAGTTCGCACCCAGGCTCGCAGAGGGACAGCTGGGGCCTGTGGGCTGGACTCATGGAGGGAGAACTATGGGCCATCCGCTCCCAATGGAACAGCAGCGTGGTAGCTCACAGAGGTAGAGGCACACCAGCATAGTGCCTCGCAAAAGAAGAAAACTGCAAGACAATTCACTGCCTTCTAAAGGCATAGCTGTGAAGTGGTGATGTTGGACAGAGGGAGCGTGAAGAGGGTATCTCAAATAGAGAGACCTGCAGTATATTTCCAGTCTTGACTTCATAGATACAACTGCAGCCCCGAAAAGTCCCACCGAAACAGCTGTAAGCCCACCACTGGTTCGCAGAGAAAGACTTGCGGGCCCAATAAGGTTGTTGGGGGTATGCTGGTGATATGGAAACAGGGTGCATAACCTACTGATGTGTGGAGAAGCAGCGTGAAAGGGGTATTTCGCACAGACAGAGCTCCGGTATGTTTTCAGAGTTGCCTCAAACAGATGCGAGCTGACTGGCTCAATCACAAAATGGCTTTTCAATGCTCATATAGTGTGACTTATCAACAGTTCGCACCCAGTCTCACAAAGGGACACCTGCGCCCCACAGCAACGTACTAGCATGCAAACATAAAGAGGTAGGAGCCGACGAACGTGCTTCTAAAGCCATAGGCGCGACCTAGTGATATGAAGAGAGGCAGCGTGAAAGGCATATCTCACACAGATGCCAGTGTTGCCTCGCAGAGGTAAAACTGCGGACCCCATGGCTTCTACACGGACAAATACGAGCTAACGGAGTCAATAACAAAATGGCTGCCAACACTTCCTGATTTCAACAGTTCACAGCCAATGAGCCGCACACATGTGCTGGTAACCCTTCAGCCAATCACATTTCAGAATTCTCGAACATCATTATCTTTAAAATGTTGTATTTCTTAAAAACTACTGAACAGATTTACACCATTTAAACAAAAGCATGCTTTTTGGACCATCACCTTTCTCCCTGCCAAATATGCCCTAATTCCGTTCAGCACTTTCACCTCTAGGCTTCTGTAAAGTTTCGTATTGAAAGTGAATGAAGAAAACATGTTTTGGGACACGCTATTTTCTCAGCCCCTCCTACACCATTCACCCTCAAAACTTTCAATATAGGATCTAATCAAAAAAAGAGAAACTTTTTGCATAATTTCATAAAGATTAGTGAAACGATGCCAAAGTTATAAGCACATACGGGCCTCCGGGAGAGGGGCTCTGTAACCCCCTTCCAACATGACTGAAACGCTGGGGCTGCACGAACCCCAGCGGGCCACCACAACCCCTGTGAGCCCCCGCAATTATTTTTGAAGAAATGCCCCCGGAACCTAGCAAACCCAAGGGCCTCATTAAATTAAAATGCGCAACCCCAGCACTAATTCCACCAATTTTTTAAAAATAAAATAAAATACTTGTTGGGGCCCTGGGGGTCTTTCTAGGACCCCCTGAGCAGGCCTGGGGGTCAGGGGTCTCTATCCTGCCCCCTTCCCTTGTTTGCTACCTTTGTTTCTCCGTTTTTAGGTGACTCGCTTCTACCGAACCACAAGATAGATGCCAACACTTCCTGGTTTCGACTACTAGCAGCCAATCACAGTGAAGCTCGCACACGCGACTTAGGCTCTGCCCAGCTATCAAAACTTTTATTTTTCTAATTTTTCAGCAACTACTCAATGGATTTACACCAACTAAAAAAATATCACTTTCTGGCCCACGCACTACCTTCGTGCCAAATTTGGGGTAATTCTGTTTAGTAGTTTCCGCTGCAGCCTTGCACAAAGTTTCCTATGGGAAAATGATTGTTTTACTCTTATTTTTTGAATTTCTCACAAACTACTGAACGGATTTACACCATTTAAAAAAAAGGTTGCTTTCTGGACCAAGCTCTACCTTTCTGCCAAATTTGTGTTAATTCCATTCGGCGGATCGGGCTGTAGCTCCTCGCAAAATTTCCTTTTGAAATTAACATGGGGAAAACGCGTTTTGGGACCCCCATTTTTCTCAGCCCCCACTTGACGAATAACCCCAAACTTTAAGGATAGGAGCTGACCTGATAAACTTATATTTGTGAGAATTTTAGAGAGATCCATCAAACAATGCCAAAGTTATTACCACATCAAAAAATGCTTTTACCTATGGAAACTAGGTTCTAACTATATATATATATATATATCGTTAGGGCGGAGTTTCTATCAGAAAGGTGATTTTCAGTTGCCTAAATGTTTGGTGCTTGTTTCCAATCCAGGGAAGACATGGCTTGGCGGTTTGGGCTGGACTGTTACAATGAGGCACAGGGTCAGACTGATTTGCATATGGCCCTGTCTGAACTGGGGTGGTGGAGTGGGCTAAATAATGATGATGGTTTAAACCCAGATCAGTTGATTGGGGGTGAGAGTTTGATTTGCTCAAACACTCCGTCCATCATCCCCTTTGGTATCGCTTTGTTTGCCTTGAGTTGGCAGGGTATGCCCAGGCGTGGGTCCCTTGCTCACTCTCCCACTGGATGCAAGATTGCCTGGCTGATGAGGATTATGAATCCAAAACCGGTTCCAGGATGCTTGTTTCCGGTCCAGGGAAGACATGGCTTGGCGGTTTGGCCTGGACTACTCCCATGAGGCACAGGGTCAGACTGATTTGCATATGACCATGTCTAAACGGGGGTGGTGGAGTGGGCTAAAGAATGATGATGGATTAAACCCAGATCAGTTGAATGGGGGTGAGTGTTTGATTTGCTCAAACACTCTGTGCATCATCCCCTCTGGTATCGCTTTGTTCACCCTATGTTTGCAGGGAATGCCCAGACATGGGTCCCTTGCTCACTCTACCACTGGATTCAAGATAGCCTGGCTGATGAGGATTATGAATCCGAAACCAGTCCCAGGATGCTTGTTTCCGGTCCAGGGAAGACATGGCTTGGACGTTCGGGCTGGACTGTTCCCTTCAGGCACTGGGTCAGATTGATTTGCATATGGCCATGTCTGAACTGGGGTGGTGGATTGGGCTAAAGAATAATTATGGAATAAACCCAGATCAGTTGACTGGGGTGAGTGTTTGATTTGCTCAGACACTCAGTCCATCATCCCCTTTGGTATCGCTTTGTTCGCCCTGAGTTGGCAGGGTATGCCGAGAAGTGGGTCCCTTGCTCACTCTACCATTGGGTTCAAGATAGCCTGGCAGATGAGGATTATGAATCCGAAACCGGTCCCAGAATGCTTGTTTCCGGTCCAGGGAAGACATGGGCTGGCAGTTCAGGCTGGACTGTTCCCATGAGGCACAGGGTCAGACTGATTTGCATATGGCCATGTCTAAACGGGGGTGGTGGAGTGGGCTAAAGAATGATGATGGATTAAACCCATGTCATTTGACTGGGGGGTGAGTGTTTTTGATTTGCTCAAACACTCCGTCCATCATCCCCTTTGGTATCGCTATATTCGCCCTGAGTTGGCAGGGTATGCCCAGACGTGGGTCTCTTGCTCACTCTACCACTGGATTCAAGATTGCCTGGCTGATGAGGATTATGAATCCGAAACCGGTCCCAGGATTCTTGTTTCCGGTCTAGGGAAGACATGGCTTGGCGGTTCGGGATGGATTTTTCAAATAGTTTTTTAATATTTTGCAACACTATCATCCTTTTCTTAAACTTTACAAATTATGTATTCTTTTAAATCTTCCTCACAAAACATGTATATCTTTTCTTTTCTTTTGGATAAAACTACAGTCCCGTACCAGAAGTCTACCAAGCTTGATCAAAATGCGAATCCTATCCACCACATTTAAATGATGCGCAATTCATATCCGACTAGTTTGTGGCACCGCGTCCCGCGTATCAACATGTACATATGAGGTCGTGCCAGCTGCTACTTTGGTATGTAACGGGTACACACTACCAAACCGTGTATCACGTCATGTAAGTATAGGGTCGCGCACGCTGCATGTTGCATATGCAATGAGTGCACGCTGCTACGCCCTGTGTTACATCATAGACATACGCCATTCCCTAATTTTATTTGTCTCAAAACTATATCTAAAAAACTTTAAAGTGTATATGAGAGCAAGCGATAATTAAAAATATTTTAAACAGTTATATATTTCTAACTCTAATAAACTTATAGTAAATATATTTTCTTAAAATCACATTGGGTGTGGTCTCATTGTGCACTGGCTGTGCGATTGCCATGTAACCATAAAAAAAGCATTTCATTAGTTCATAACATTTCTCATTGTAACAGTTCTAAAACGCCACCCATTTTAGTCAATATCTCTACTGCATTTCATGAGACACACCTCTTCTGCTTAGAGAGCTTTGTTCAAAACGTTTTGCAATATACACATATCTTACAATACACACAACATGCAGCCATCATTTTTATAAAAAATCATGCTCTGTAAATTAGCCTTCCACATATGATACTCAGACACCTAAAAGTTACAATTACTGAAATCTTCTCCAATACCACAGGTAGCATGGTTGCATACTCTGTCCACAACACAATGTATTATAGTACGACCCAGAGACAGTATCATGCATAGGTAATGACCACACGGACACAGATAGATAGTGGAAGTGGATACGGGCAGGTACGCTCACCTCCTTTTTATTACCATGGTGACATATCCAGTGACATCTGTGCTGGCTATGTGTGCGGTAAGTGTAAACCAGCATTTAGGGAATGGTTGCTGCTAGCATCAACTACAATAGTAATCATTGGATCACACACAGAGATTCAATATTAAAAGAATCAATAATATTTGCTGCAGTAAGGTAGGATCAGTAGATGTGAACTAATACAGAAATATTACCATCGTAAACAACTTGTGGTATACTTACACACAATCAATAGATCTGAAAAAATACACAAAAATATTATATGATAAATGCTCCATCAGTTCTAGTGCACTCACATAACCACATTAAAAGCATTCAGCATGTGCACAGCCACCAATAATGTGTGCCGTAGACAGGCCGTACTAGGAGCAATATCTGTTGCCTACAACTCTGCATCATCTGCAATACCGACTCAATATGAATTATGAACACTGCTGTCTGCAGTGTAGGCCAGAGTGAGCGGTCACAAGGGCCCACAGCCACATGGCATTCACTTGAACTCTACAGTTTACAATACAGAAACTAAAAACAAACTTGTGCAGAGCCTGGAATGATGCATATGAGTGGTGCAGACAGAGCGCACTGGAGCAACGTATTTTCCTACCGGACTGCATCATCTACAATACCAACTCTGTCAAATGTGTACACAGAAGTATGCAGTATAGGTCAGAGGGAGCGTTCAGCAAGGGCCCACAGCCATGTCGCATTGACTTGAGCTCTACAGTTTGCAATACACGGAAAAAAAGTGTATAGAGCCTACAACGATGCGTATGAGCGGTGCAGACAGAGAATACTGGAGCAATGTCTTTGCCTACAGAACTCCCTAATCTACAATAGCGACTGCATCTGAATAGTGAACAGTCCTGTCTGCAGTGTAGGCCAGAGAGAGCAGTCAGCAGCAGCCCACAGCCACCTGGCAGCATTCACTTGAGCTCTACAGTTTGCAATACACGAAGAAAAAAAACGTGTGCAGATCCTGCAATGATGCATATCAGTGGTGCAGACAGAACACACTACAGCAATCTCTTCATCTACAATAGCAACTCAATCTGAATTGTGAACACTACTGTCTGCATTGTTTATTAAAAGTAAGTATGGGCTGAAAATCCGTTACGCTCGCAGAATTTGTGAATCTTTGGCAATTTTGCGTTCCGAGAAACGCGTGAATTTGCCAAAAAATTGGCAATTCGCAAGCTGGCGGATTTTTTTGCTTGGTCGCGATGCAAAAATACAATCTTGCGCGCGCTGCATTGACTTACCGTGATTCTGAGTTCGCCGAGTTGTTTTTCCTCCCGGTTTGCGTGTGCTGCGCCATTTTGGATCTGGCTGCGTGATCACGCGAGACTTTTCGACCTCGAGTACGTCATGGCGGCCCGCTATCTTGCACTGCGAGAGTTTGAGAACGCGACTATGTCATAAGGGCCCGCAATCACGTATCGCAGGAGTAAACAATTGCAGACACGTAGATGCGGCACGCAGCTGACTTCCGGCGGGAAATTTGAAGAGCTCGCTTTCCCGAACTTGCAAAAATTGCAATTCTGCACAAGAAATCTACCGCAGGCAGCATAAGCCTTCTGAAAACGATGATTTGGCTCAGAATAACTTCTCAGATTGACATTTGGATGCACTTTTTTGTGCAAGGAGTCGATTTTTGGGGGGGTGGGAGGAAGGAAGTGCCCCAGAGTCTCCAACTTCCTATTCTTGTCCAGCAGGCTCCTCCCAGTGCTTTGTCCATGTCCGGGTCACTCTTCAGTTGGATCTGGAGCTGGAAGGATTACTTTTTGTGGCTGCTGCTGGATATTTGAATTTGAGGACTTTTTGTTTGGATCACTTTTGGATTACTTTTGGATTTGAGATTTTACAAGTAAGTTGGTATTGTTTGTTTGGGGCATTGCAGTTGTTGCAACTACACAGTATCCAGTAGGTCCAGGGTTAGTCATGGGTGCATGATAAAATACAAATGTTTCTGTGAGTTTTGTTGAACTTAAATATCATTTATGTCATGGAATTGAATAGCTCACTGCTATATGTGGATTTTTTTTAATTTTGGGGTGCGTGTAAAGCCACACTAGCCAGTAGGCCCAGGGGTAATCAGTGGTGCATGGACCAAGTCTTTCTGTGGGGTGTCTTGAATTTAAACATCATTTAGGGCATGGATAGCATTGGATTGTGGTGATTTTTGTGTGTTTTTTTTTATTTTTTTGGGTGTTGTTGGGTACTGGCCATGTGGGTGGGGACCATTTTGAGGCCTGGTCCAGGCAGGGCCTGGCCATGTGGGTGAGGGTCAAGGGGCCATTTTGAAGCCAGTCAGTATATTTTGTGCCATAGGCCTGCACCCAGTCTGCCTTGCTTTTATCCATTATGTCCAGGGGTAGTCAGTGGTGCATGGACCAAGGCTTTCTGTGGGGTGTCTTGAATTTAAACATCATTTAGGGCATGAATGTCATTGGATGGTGGTGTTTTTTGTTTGTTTTTCGATTTTTTTGGGGTGTTTTTGAGGCCTGGCTATGTGGGTGGGTTCAAGGGGCCATTTTGAAGCCAATCAGTGTGCTTTGTGCCATAGGCATGCGCCCAGTCTGCCTTGCTTTCATCCATTATGCCCAGGGGTAGTCAGTGGTGTATGGACCAAGGCTTTCTGTGGGGCGTCTTGAATTTAAACATTATTTAGGGCATGGATGGCATTGGATTGTTGTGTGTTTTTCGATTTTTTGGGGTGCTGTTGGGGCCTGCCCATGTGGGTGGGGGTCAAGGGGCCATTTTGAAGCCAGTCAGTGTGCTTTGTGCCATAGACCTGCACCCAGTCTGCCTTGCTTTCATCCATTATGTCCAGGGGTAGTCAGTGGTGCATGGACCAAGGCTTTCTGTGGGGTTTCTTGGATTTAAACATCATTTAGGGCATGGATGGCATTGGATTGTGATGATTTTTGTGTGTTTTTTGATTTTTTGGCGTGTTGGTGGGGCCTGGCCATGTGGGTGGGGGTCATTTTAAAGCCTGGTCCAGGCAGGGCCTGGCCATGTGAGTGGGGGTCAAGGGGCCATTTTGAAGCCAGTCAGTCTGCTTTGTGCCATAGGCCTGCAACCAGTCTGCCTTGCTTTCATCCATTATGCCCAGGGGTAGTCAGTGGTACATGGACCAAGGCTTTCTGTGGGGTGTCTTGAATTTAAACATCATTTAGGGCATGGATGGCATTGGATTATCATCCATTTTTGATTAGAAATATTTGCAATTTTTATTTTTGGTCTTTCCGTTTTTGGGTGTGTTGTAATAATAATAAATGCCTAGTTTCAAATATTAATTGAAGCACGACATATGCAACATTTATTTAACTGATGTTCCTCTGGCTTCCTTTCCTTTTAGGTGCACAAATAGAACCACAAATCCTCCTCATCGCTCATCATCAGTGCCAGGAAGAAGTCCTGCTGCGGTGTGTGCAGCACAACGTCACGTGATGTCACGTGTGGCCACAGACAACTCTGCAACTCGTGCAACTGCGGCCTGCTGTTCTGACATCTGAAGAAGATGGGCCCAAAGAAAGGTGGCCGTACTCCTCTACCAAGAAAGTTTCCAGTGCCACTGCCAGTAAGAAGGAGCAGAAGAAGCAAGTGGCGCCACTTACCAAGGAGACTGGTGTGCCCACAGACACTTTTTTTGGGGGAAAAAAACTACGCATGCAGCAGCGGTGTCCGCCGGGGACCAAGCTGGGAGCAGCATCTCAGCTTCATTGGTCTCAGTGCCACCACGCCAAGTTAGGACCAAGGCCATGAGTGCCGCAGAGGCAGCCACTTTAATTGCTCAATCACCATCGACCAGTGATGTTGGCGTTGACTCATTGCAAGAAAGCAGCATCCAATCATCTCAGGGTGTTACTCATCTGACAAGTGTTCAACCACAGCCACAGCCACAGGTGCAACAAGGAGAGGTGCAAGGAGAGGCGCAAGGAGAGGCGCAAGGAGTGGTGCAAGGAGTGGCGCAAGGAGTTGCGCAAGGAGTGGCGCAAGGAGTGGCGCAAGGAGTGGCGTAAGAAGTGACACAAGGAGAGAAGCAAGTAGAGGCGCAAGTAGAGGCGAAAGTAGAGGCGCAAGGAGAGGCGCATGGAGAGGCGCATGGAGAGGCATAACTGCCCACAATACTTGTTCCTCCAGAAGTAGGGGCACATCAGGAAATCGAGATTCAAGCGGGGGTATCATCCGAGCAAGCCACTCCTCCTGATGATCCATTGTCTTCCAGTTACCCAGCAAGAAAAAGGTCAAGGAGGGCTAGTACAAGTTCTTCTTTTATCCCCCTTCCTTCTGATGATCTAGATGTTGATTGGAACCCACCAATGCAGTCTGAGACGGAGGCACGCCATGAGCTGACAAAGGTAGCTAAGCCTAAAAGGAAGGTTGCCGCAAGGCTTTCACTTATGGGTGATGACGACGAACAAGAAGTAGAAGTGGTGTATTCTGCTGCTGATGAACAGTCTGACGATGACGACCCAGTCATCCCAGTCGTCACTCCAGCCCCAGCGGGCAGGCAGCAGACAGACATTTTTACCCTATCCCGAATTGCTGCTGAGCAGGATGTGGGCTGCGTGGCACTGGTACCACCACCAACACAGGTAACTACTACACCAACACTACCTACAGCTGCCATATTTTCTCTTCAGAAGGGCCGGCAGGGATCTCCATCCAGCTCGACCTCCGTTACCTCAAGTAGTGGTGCTGTAACTGTAAGTGCACAACAGAATCAAATTCGGCCACGCCCATCCTCCACTTCATCTGGCATTGAAAGTAGCACCTCCACCACCACCAACACCACCAGAAATCTCAAGTCCCCAGTTTGGGACTTCTTTAGTATTAGCAAAAAGGTGGAAAACGTAGTTATTTGTTTGATTTGTAAAACTGTAGTTAGTCGGGGTAAGCTTGGTACCAACTATGGTGTTGGAGGCCAGAGAGGTCATCTCCAAAAACACCACACTATCCAGTGGGAGGCGCACCTAAGTAAGATCCGGGCAGCCAAAAGTACAACAAATCCAAAAGTATCCATTGATATTGCATCTGATGATGATGAGGGGCTGATCGTGCAGGGGGGAGGTGAAGAAGCGTCAGACATTTTTTCTGGTACGAACAGTAGCAGCAGCACTGCAGTGGTAGCGCCCACACCCTCTACCCCAGCAACATCTATGAGGCACACTAAGGGTCTGGGAGAAACACCAATGCGAAAAAGTACATCAATGAGCCTAACTGGGTTGAAGAGGTCTGGATCCTCCTCATCACATATGAAAACGGTCCAGACCACCATTAAAAGCATGTTTTGGTCGGAGGTGCCATTTGAACGCAACCCACCAACGGCACGTCTTTATAATGTAATGCTGGCTAAAATGTTAGCGCTGGACCTTCTCCCTTTTTCTTTCGTGGAAGGGGTGGGTTTTATCAAGACTTTGTGGCAACAGTCTGCCCTAAATGGAAGGTTCCTAGCCGGTCCTATTTTGCCAGAGTTGCGGTTCCAGCACTACATTAAGATGTGCTGGAAGTGATTGGGGCAGCTTTGCAGAAGAGTGCTGTTCACACTATCCATCTGACAACAGACATGTGGACCAGTTGCCAAGCCTTTGATTACATGTGCATCACTGCACACTGGGTCTCTTTTTCAGGGGTTAGAGACAAGTTATATGCAGGTGTTGACAGTGACACAGTTTTTCAAGCTCGGTGGAAACATGCAACAGTAGCCATGTTTGCCATGGAGAAATCTCATACTGCAGTAAACATTTTGGAGGAGTTTAACAGTAAGGTCTTTGAATGGCTGCATCCAAGAAAGCGCATGATTGGTTATGTTTCCACGGACAATGGCACTAATATAGTTAGGGCCGTGAATGATGGTGGCTATTTCAGAGTGCCGCGTTTGGCGCACACTATTAACATTGTTGTTCAAGATTTCTTGAAAAAAGAAAACACAGTCAGCAAGTTACTGACCACCTGCCGAAGAATCTGCACATTTTAGGCCATTCTTTCAAGGCCCGGAAGCAGCTGAGGAAACTTCAACATGACCGTAGAGTGCCAGTCAGAGGACTCATCCAGGAGGTGGTAACACGTTGGAACTCAACCTTCTACATGCTTGACCGTCTGTCTGAGCAGTGCTTGGTAATCAATGAGTATGTCTTTGCACTGGGTTCTTCTATGAAAGACATGAGGCTACAGTTGGAGGAATGGGACCTAGTTAAAAGCCTGACAGACATGCTTCGTCTTTTTGAGGTCTTCACGCGTGAAGTCAGCAGGGAGGACTGTACTTTGGGCAAAGCTATCCCATTGTTGCGCATGCTAGAGCACCAACTGAAGACGGTGTCTTCAACGTTCAAAGATGATACTGGCAAGCAAGGCTCATATCCGTTGGCGGAGAGCTTATTAACCTGCCTAGTTGACAATGAAAGGCTTAAACAAATACTTACAGAACAACATTACATGTGTGCCACTACTCTGGATCCACGGTACAAAAAGGCACTGGCCAGCAAAGCATTCAATCCTTTTACTGAAGCAGATGTTTCAAAGTACAAACATTGGCAAGCTCTGTCAGCCACTCGGTTCGAAAAAGAGTGGCAGGAAATTGAAGGAACCGGGAGAAGTACAACTGAATCAGCAGGCCATCCGGCGTCAAGGTCCACTTCTGTGTCCGAAGGCAGTCACTTTCCCTCACAGCTGTTAGCAACACCAGCAACCGTATCATCATCCTTACCTGCACCAGGCCCAGCCATAATATTGTCGGAAGCGGGTTTGCTCGTTCCAGTGTTGATGCAAAGGCCTCAGATGGCCTGCAAAGTCCAGCACCCCTGGATGACCTTGAGTGGATGGTGCAGGCCTATCTGGATGACCCAACAGAGGTCTACATTGATCGCAACCCATTGCTGTATTGGTATGGGAAAATGGGTCAATGGCCACCGATCACCAAGCTAGCTCTAAATTATTTGTCTTGCCCCCTCGCAAGGGTGTCTTCTGAACGTGTTTTCAGTGCTGCTGGTGCCATTGTAACTTCAAAAAGGACCTCCCTCTCGCCCAAAAATGTGGAGAGGTTAACAATGATCAAGATCAATCAGCACTTCATACCACCAGATTACAAAATACGTGAATCACGCAGGAAGAAGAGGACATCCACTTAGGTGACGGAAGTTCTTCTCTGTTAGCTGACCTACTCCTGTCTCAATTCACAGAGTTTGAGGACGAGCTCTACTTCCCTGACACCTAGGCCTGAAACTGACTTCCTTTTTTTTGTCCTTATTCACTTTTATTCCTGTGTGTCTTTCTTTGTTTTGCAACTTTTACCACAACAAAACTCTAATCACAACAAATCCATCAGCAGCACTGTCTTCGTCTTATTTCCTTATTGAAGGTGCCGCTGTCTGCATTCCTGAAGTTCACAAGTTCACAACTCAGTCATGCTCCTCTATCCTCCTCCTCCAGACTCCCCCTATCCATTTCCCTCAAGGCAGATGGCTGGATTACGCAGAATCAAGATACTGTCGCTTCGTAGACGAGTCCCCTCAAAAGAAGTGGGACTGGAATTACTGACTATATGCTGATTGCTGACTGTTACTTCTGAAAATTGACACGAGAGGCTGCCCTGTGGGCCTTCACTTAACAAGATGCGGACAAAAAGTGGAACAGGTAATGAATAATGAGATGGCATGCAGTGGACAGCACTGGCTGTCTGGCTCTGATGAAAGCAATTGCTGTTTGTTTGTTGTGCATGAAATGAATCATATGTCTTATGTTATTATTTAATCTTTTACACACTAAATGTAACTCAAGTCTACTGTTTTTTTTACCTTGTTTAATTCAAATTGTACTTCTACTGCAGGGGCCACTATGTTGCATTTTTTAATATGCAAAATGTCCTTAGACTCACTGTGTGTGAAGACTACTAGACTGCGACTGCATGAACAACATTGAGTTGGCCAATATACCATGATGAGTCTTGATAATCAAACTTACATAATATCTTTTTTCTTTATAGTCACTCACTGGGATGGATAGATCATCATCGTCGGTTTACGGAACAACTATGGCCATTTCGTGGGTGGCAAACAGGTAAACCAGTCAACAACAACTACAGCAGAACTACATGTCTGTCTAGTCGTGGTATGGAGTGGTCGAGCCGGTGTAGTGTTGTTATGCCAGACTCCAGACAGCAGTTCATGTAAAATTGATGCTATGTGGCTTGCTGCATACAATTAAATATGCTTTGTCTGTCTGTGTCAACGAGGTATGCTACATCAGGTTGCTTCACTCAGTGGTACCTGCCTTGACCGTCTGTATCGCCCTGGCCTGCTGTGTGCTAAGTAATTACTATCCTTGAAAAGGAGACTCAGAGTACGCACTTTAGAAATGATGCTTGTATGTAATACTGTCGCCTCTGAAACTGAAAGTGTTATTTTTGCACTACACACCGTACCTTATATTGTTTTCTCCTTAGTGTTTTAATATCACTTCCTGTTTTTCCATCAACAATTACAGGCCGGCTTTTACCCTGTGCAATGGGAAAAACGATTAACTCAGGCTTACCATTAGCAATCGCAATTCTGCATCTGCCAGGCAGGCACTGGACAGTGTGTCTGTCTGGTCACCAAGATTGCTCGACGGAGCGTCAGATGGAATGGAGGAGTACCGTGAATCAGAGGAATGGCTGGACGCATGCAATTCCCAATTTGAACAGGACAACTACAACATACAGTTACAGTATCCTCTTCACTTCTCCTTATCTTTTAAATGATGTTATTGTTGTGAACTTCTATGAGTGTGACTCTCTGCGTTTGTTTGCTCTCTGCTTCAAATTCTTCCCTCCAGCTAATTGATACGTTTCTTTGCTGTACTAATAAGTGTTTATTCTCTCTGAGGGCAGATAGGCAAGTGAGATTGCGTAATTACTGCAGCCCTGTACTGTCAAATTGTTTCTTCATAGTTAGTAAGTACTACTTTTCAGTAACCTAACCATCCATTTAGCAAACAACTTCATGCATGCAGTAGTGCACTTCCTTTATGTCCCTTAAAAGATTTATGGATATCTTCGTATCCAAAGATTTGTTTTTCTTCATTTGTTGTTTGTCCATGCTATGTTTTTCCTCTCTCCACAAAACTTTCCCAAAAAAACCCATTCCCATCCAATTTTCAAACCCTAACCCTCTTCCCCCGGGCTGTGTGGTTTTCATTGAGGTGTGACTAAATGACAACAATAATTCCACACACTTGCTGGGGAGGATAAGGTGCAAGCAACCTCCTCAAATCAATTTTAAGGCAGCTAGATGATCCTAGGATATTGTAATTCTGCTTAAAAAAAAAACAATGAGTATTTTCAAATCAATTCTGAATTTCATGCCCACCATCAATTGGATCCATCATCAACAGCATCCTCCTACACGTGAAGAAAGGTTATGCTGCTGTGTCACTGTTCTTATTGTAGCCATAATCATCCTTGCAAATATTTTTTCCCATACTTGTCTTCACCATTGCTTAGGCTACAAATATACTGTTCCTTCTAATACTCCTCTCAGGCCACTCAATGTCTCATTTCCTTTTTTTTTCATATTCTGCTATGCTAGCGTGGTTCCGCTCCTACTACAACCACAATAATGGAATTTCTGTCCTGGATGGATTTCATGGGCAACCGTAATCGTCATTTGCCATGCAGCCAGCGCTGTGCCTAGCTCTATTCTCAAACATGAATCACAGGTAAGATAAGCATTTTGGGGAGGTAGAATAATGGGCTAGAACTCG
Source organism: Lissotriton helveticus (assembly GCF_964261635.1). Classification (NCBI taxonomy): domain Eukaryota; kingdom Metazoa; phylum Chordata; class Amphibia; order Caudata; family Salamandridae; genus Lissotriton; species Lissotriton helveticus. The sequence continues at coordinate 430,042,493 of NC_136059.1, forward strand.
GAGGAGAGGAGAGACTGCCAGTAGTACTAGTAAAGTACTAGTAGGGCAATTGAATTCACTAACTCTGTTAGTGGCACTTTTGTACATTTTTGGACGTTTTAGATAATTCATGCTGGTAAGTTTGAGGAAACCAAATGTACAGTAACCCCCGCCCACAACCTCACAAAATAATATGAATGCGTACACTATGTTGAAGTATGTAAAATAAATAATGATATTTCCAACAAAAATAATCTATTCAAAAGACCCGACTCACCCCCTTCCCTAACCCCAACCATTGTTCATAGGAATGTCCCTCAAAAAGTCCCTCTGAATCCCCAACGCCCAATCCCCCCCCCCAACAGTCTTTAAAAAAGGGGAAACGGACAGTCACTTCCGGCGGTCTCCTGTGGACAGGTGGTCCCGCATCTCTTTACGGAGGTCCTGGAGCTGGTGCTTCAGCTTCTCAACCGCACGTTCCAAGTAGTCCACTCTCCGGCGGAGACGGCGCTGACGTGCCATCCAGGCTCTGGGGGGGCAGCTGCTGTTTTTTTTGCTGCTCCTCGGCGGTGGCCGGAGGCTGTCGGACCACGGCGCCGTACCAGATGAGGCTGCTGGCTAGTGGACCCAGGGGCACTGGAGGAGGATGCAGCTGTTGCTGCCTCCTCCTCTTGCTCCCGAGCTACCAGCCGCCGATATTCAGCACAAATGGGCTCCAGCTTCCGGGCCCTGGCATGGACAGCCATCTCCTTCCGGCTGAGATTTTGTAGAGCATCTATATGAAGAAAGAAAGAAAGAAAAATACTGTAACCAATACTCTTTAACATTAACACAAAATAATTCAACAGAAAGTTGTCTCACAGTAACACAAGCAACTTGCAAGCAAAGTATAACATTTTGGCATGTATCTTTCCGCCGTCTTTGTAGGCTTATAACATTAGTGGAGTTTCAGGAATTCTACTAGCAGTACTATGGACTCACCACATAGTCAGAGAGTCAGAGAGCACATCAGTCTTCTTCTTTTTTTCTCTTCTTTTGCGAAAAAAATTACTTGTACGTGAACTTGTGGTAGCCGTCATAATCCCAGCTCGGTCAGCTTGCACCCAAGAAAAACAGACACAAGCCATGATGACGCAGACTCGCATTACTTTACACAGTACATGCAAGTGGGGATAGGGAAGCTCTTACTTTTCTATAGGGGTGGCACTGGCCATACTCGGTTACATCAAGGGCTACTGCTCAATGTAATTTATATTTCGCACGGCCCCCCGGGCCTTGACTACGACAAAAGGAAAATTAAGATTATTAATTTCTGATCATATATCGAGCCGATCACATGATCTTTGCTTATATGATGGATGACTTTAGGTGCTTTGTTTTGATAGATTGAGTGAACAACAGCGATAAGCCACCCATGATTGACACAGCTGAAAGAAAATTATTAACATAGGGAGTGAGTGTGGTACCCATAATTGCCGGAGGAAGGGACTTCACTTGATATAATGTGAACTATACAATACATACACAATATATGCTGTGCTTGCAAAGTAAACTACTGTACTGTTAGTCAAGGGAGTATTTCTGAACAATCACAACTTCTAGTATTTGGATTTCCTCTGCTTTGCTACTCTGGCACGGACATGCTGTTCAAAGTAACACTCTTCATCCACTGAGCGTCTGCTCTACATACACCTCTGCTATCTATGAGGAAGAAGATACCATCCAGGCTTCCAAAGTAAACGTTTATCATTCTTCTTAATGTCTCAACTGGACCAACTTTACTTTTTCTCAACAACCAACTAACACCCTTTTTATTTTATTTGGTAAACCACCGTCTTGACTTGCATTTGAGTTTCACACAAATGATATATTGCAATGCACACCACACATGCATTTTCTGATTCACCCACACAGGCAGTCATCTTTTCTTTCTTCTCCAACCATCCTTGCTTCAAATAGCCATGCATCTGATTCCTTCCTATCAGCCACCTCTGCATGCATTCAAAAACACGTATCATTATTTACAGTCATAAATGTTACGACTCGCTCGTCCTTCCTTACACCCTTCTTTCCCTTTTAGTTCATCACATCCCTCAAGTTCATCTGATCTGACTTGGCTTCACGATAAAAGTTTCACAGCTGAGTTGAAGTCAAATAGAGGGGGCCATTGCGTACTCGAGAACTACCGCCGCTAATGCTATTGCTAAGGTAAGGGTGACTGTCTTCTCCATGATTGGCAAAAATGTAGTTCTAAATTAGTAACTGTTCTTAACAGTACAGTGTACTTGTACTAGTGTACTGTCTACTGTACAGTACATCATACACCCCTTTGCGAGCCTACTCTAAAATGTCAATAAGTAAGGATTATAATACCTTACCACCGTCCGCCGCTGCTGAGCCATCCCCTACAGCAGCTCTTCCTGGTGGCACTTGTGGCACCGCTGCATCAGCCCCTGGAGTGGATGCCTCCGCACTGCTGGCCCCGGCACTGGTGGTGGTAGGTGCTGCATCCAATGTTGTGACGCCTAGAAAAAACGTGTAATATTTTTAGATGCCATACACCACCCCCTATTTCATCTCAATGGAAGAAAATGTTAATACATAAACAATTTTTAATTATTGGGACTGAAAAAAAGTGACGGTTTTGGGGAGGGTGTTAACTTTTTATATGCTTAGCCATAACATGCTACACTTTTTGGCACAACCGATGAATGCTTGCTTTTTAAGGTGCACCATTTTTCTAATTACAGACAGTGGATTCCATTGCCCTTCTGCCAACAAGAGCTTTTCAATTTTCACCACCTACTCCTCATCACCACCAGTACTTCAAGTTCAAACAAGGTGAGGCTCCCGCACAGTTATTATATTAATTAGATGTGTTAAGTTGAAGTATATTCTAGGGAAGGGTGTTTAAACTTTAACGTCATCTATCACCACTGCTCGTTGGGAATACAGCGCTAAAAATAAAGAAATTGTGTTTTTATTTCTTATTTGAAAATAAAACTTTAAAACTAAAAAACACTGTGTGGTTTTTGTTCACGAGTGAGTGAGCGGAAGGGTTTGCAGTTGCACTACTGCACTTTGCAAGCATGCTTCCGTGACTCTGATAGGTCGGGACTCGGTAGTCTTCTTCTGTTCTTCTGGGTCATATAATCATTGGTCAGACACACTAGATAGTCGGTCAGGGGATTGGGAGTTCAACTTCTGTTCTGACTGAGGTATGTGGAAAGTCGAACTGCACCTATCAAAAACAATGTCCTATTTCTCTTGTCCATACTTCTGTATGTGCAGAATAGTCCCTGAAACACTAGCGGTATGGTATGTGCTCCTATCAAATCAAAAAGCCAACTACTAGCTTATTCTTGGTGGAGATTGACATTTTGTTGTTGGAAATTGTCCAAGCACTAACATTAAGAAGACTGGAATAGACAGCAAGGGCAACCCAGAGGACTGCCCTCAGTGCCTAGAGCTATTGCTGGATCAGAGTTTTGTTTAACACAGTTTGTCGACTGGGCAAGCTTAGCTACTTACACAGATCGACTCATAATAATAGTAAATAGTAGTAGCACAGAGAGTGATAGTAGAGGCAGGATAAGATGTAGAAACAGTCTACAAGAAGATCAAAGACTATTTTGTAAAAAATAGAATTAGGAAACAGTTTGGAATGAATAGGTGCTGTAAAAGTAAGGGAAGTATAATTATTAATATTAACAACAGAACAACTTACTGGGGCCAGCAGAAGAGACCTCGGAGGACCGATCCTGCCCACCTTGTTCCGCCGGCTTTTCTGTCATCGTCTTGCCCCTGGGAGGTGCTGATGATCATGAAATAAACACAAACATGGATGATTGTTTTTTTTAAATATTTGATTTCTTTGACCACAATCTAAAATTATCCCAGGGAAACAAATTACCAACAATTTCACTACATGTATTGACCTATCTGATCTGGTCAACTAGGAGGATAGTATAGTATTGCTGGATTCGCAGACCGTCTACTTGGAAAGTTATGTAAATCACTAACTAAACCAACAACAAAAAGGTTCTACTACGACTGCCAGCACTCAGCAGCATGCGACTTGACAGACACAGTCCGTCATCATAATTGCAGACCACTAAAACATGTCCTACTACTAAATAACAAGTCATAATATACTCAACCTATCAATCCACCACTATCTCTTCTTAGTGGCAGCAGGAGTAAAAAGGAAGGACTAGACTTGAGTCTCTAGTCTCGCTAGCATTATGCAGTTCTGTAAAGTACTACACTCATACATAATCAGGCCAAATTAGCCCAAAGTTGCAAACAAGTAAGCATAGAAACGCCACTGAGCAGGCGAGCACCTGCAATCACAGAAGCTATTTAAACATTAATTTACCTGCAATGTAATCGAACCGGCAGGATTCTTGCTCTTCGGAAAAACATATATTAGCAATATAACACAGAGCAGAATAAAACAGTAATTAAATAGCTACTCACCAAGCCCAGTGATCTCAATGCCTAGCAGGTCGAGCAGGTCCTGCTCCCAGCCAAGGATGTCCGACCACCGGTGCGTCGCCTGCTTGTAGGTGCTCCGGACCCCCGACTCCCTAAACATGGCCCGGCACACCTTAGCCCAGAGCAGGCGACGCTCCTGGAGGCCATACTCTGTACCGGGCCTGCCGCCTGCTGCAATGGTCTTAGGGAGGTGGTGCTGCACATAAGATATGTGAGGCCACCTCCACCACACTAAAGATCTCCCTGGCTGTGCTATCCTCCAACCTTAAGCGCCCGCAAGGGAGCCGGCTGCGGGGTCCGGGACTCTTCCCCTTGCAAGGGCCGACTTCCTTTGCCATGGTTCTGGAAAATAAAAAAAGGAATAGGAAAAAGGTAAAATGAAAAGAAAAGAAAAGAGAGCGAGAGAGTAAAAAGTAGTAATTAAGTAAGTTGAACAAAACACAAAATATAGATGTAGAAAAAGAGAGGGATAGATGATGAGTAAAAAAGATCCAAATAAACAAAAGAGTGCAAAGATTAAAGCAGGATAGAAAAAGCATGCCCAGAACCATAGCAATGAATGAAAAACAAGATGGCCGCGCCCATTGCCACCACGTGGGTAAGTTTGCGCGATATTTTCTCTGCGAGCACGCAAAAACGGACGCGATCACGTAATTGCGCCCCGCACGTAGGAAATCCCCAATGCAAGCATGCAACCAGCATCCGGAAACGGAAATACGCAACGCGAACACTGAACACAAGAGTCCTTTGCTCACTTTGCCACTGGATTCAAGCAAGCCTGGCTGAAGACGGCTGAAATGCCAGAGATCGGTCCTAGGAAGCTTGTTTCCAGTCCAGGGAAGGCATGGCTTGGCAGTTCGGGCTGGACTGTTCCCATGAGGCACAGGGTCAGATTGATTTGCATATGGCCATGTCTGAACTGGGGTGGCAGAGTGGGCTAAATAACGGTGATGGAATAAACCCAGATCTGTGTACTGCTTGTGAGTGTTTGATTGGTTCAGATGCTCTGTCCATCACCACCCCCTTTTGTAACACTGAAAACAAGATGGCCACGCCCATGTACGACCGCATGGGTACCTTCGCGGTCGGCGCGCTAAAAAAGACCCGCGAACACGCAAAGCGCCCCGCGAAAACACAAAAATAAAAAAATCTGCAAATTCGCACAAATTCGCGGATTTTCTGGACCGCGAATTCGCTTTCGCATGAATTTGCGGACCTTGAATTCGTAAATTTCACCCATACTTAATTAAAAGCAGTACTCACACACACAACCATCAATACTTTTTCTCACTCTTTACAAAATAAAAAACATAAATTACAGAGAACTCTACAATGAATAAATTAAAACAATTCAAATTGGGATTTCATCTCTCTACAGTCTACACTATTCACTGTTCCTTTGGAACAAAAGAAAGATATATCCTGAGCTTGGTTCACCATCAATCAAAGTCCTTAATAAATCAAAGTCGAGACGGTCTTCTTATTCTTCATTTATTTCACAAAGCTTCTCCAAACACAGTCCTAGCCACCAACACATGTTTCGCCTTTGTGGTGTAAGCCACAGACTTCCTCAAGTTCCTTCACTGTTCCTTTGGACTTGCAAGATGAATTTGATAATTTCACAACTCACAGCCACATACCGTTGGATTCAGAAGCACGGAGTTGGTTGCACCTGATCAGAGGGGGTACACAAAAATCATCACAGGCTTTAACTTATGACATCCTCAATCATTGAATCAAGACCCCATTTCACTGGTTGCACCTGTTGTACCACAGTATACTCCACCGACTACTGTCAACCAAGCCCAATAATCATGTGCAGCAGTTACCTATGGAAGCACAGACTGTGATGCACCTCAACACATGAACTTCTAAGAAAAGTAAGCAGCAGACATCATCCATGTGCAGCAGTTACCTATGGAAGCACAAACTGTGATGCACCTCAACACATGAACTTCTAAGAAAAGTAAGCAGCAGACATCATCCATTGTGGGGTCAAGAATCCGTTTCACTGTTGGGAACTAGAATTGGATGAACCTGATCGAAGAGAGTACCTTCATCTCCACTCTCAAATGCAGTTCTAACATTGTCCATTCTGGAGTCAACACCGTTCTACTTTTGGAACCTAGAGTTAGTTGCAGCTGGTAGAAGGGAATACCTCCATCCCCACTCTCAGATACAGTTCTAACATCATCCATTGTGGGATCAACTATCCATTCCACTGTTGGAACCTAGAGTTGCTTGCACCTCATCGGAGGGGGTAGACAGAAATCATCACAGACTTTAATTTCCAGCATCCTCAATCATATAATTAAGACACCATTTTACTGTTTGGACCTGCTCTACCACGGTGTATTCCAGCAATACCAGTCAACTAAGCCCAATAACCATGTGCAGCACTTAACTACAGAAGCAGAGAATCTGATGCACCTCAACAGACGGAGTTCTGTGAAAAACTAGCAACAGGTAATATCGGACATCGTCCATTGTGTGATCAAGATACCGTTCCACTGTTGGGACCTAGAGTTTCTTACACCTACTCGAAGAGAGTACCTTCATCTCCACTCTCAGATCCACTTCTAACATCGTCCATTGAGGGATCAAGACACCACTCCATTGCTGGTACCTAGAGTTGGTTGCGCCTCATCAGAAGCTATACACAAAAATCATCGCACACTTTAACTTCTGACATCCTCAATCATAGAATTAAGTCCTTGTTTCACTGTTCAAACATGCTGTACCGCTGTGTACTCCACCAACTGCAATAAACCATGCCCAATAATCATGTGCAGCAGTTAACTACAGAATCACAGAGTTTAATCCACCTCAATGGAAGGAATTCTGTAAAAATTAAGCAGATTGTAATATCGGACATCTTCCATTGTGGAATCAAGACACCGTTCCACTATTGGAACCTAGAGTTGGTTCCACCTGGTCAAAGGGAGTACCTTCTTCTCCACTCTCAGATGCAGTTCTAACATCATCCATTATGGGATCAAGACACTTTTCTACTGTTGGGACCCAGAGTTGGTTGCAGCTGGTCAAAGGGAGTAACTCCATCTCCACTCTCAGATGCAGTTCTAATATCGTCCATTGTGGGATCAAGACACCGTTCCACGGTTGGGACCCAGAGCTGTTTGCACCTGGTCAAAAGGAGTACCTTCATCTCCACTCTCAGATACAGTTCTAGCATCGCCCACTATGGTATCAAAAACACCATTCCACTGTCGGTACCTGTTGGACTAGTGTGTTACTATTATACAGAGCACTCCACACTCCTGGGCCTCAGGCTGGGCACTGTGTCGCGGTAGCCAGCGTTAATCTCAGGAGCCTTCCGAGTTCGTAGACCTCGGCCCAGGACCTTCGGCTGGCATGTGGTGGGCCCTCTTTCACATACAGCGGTGTCAAAAGGTGAACTGTGGGGCATATATGCTTCTCAGCAGCCTTGAAGGTTTCTCGTTACCAGGATGCTGAGAGCATCATTCCTGCACCCACCTTCGCTCACAGCATCAGCCTCGAGGCGGTGTAAGCTGCGCCGACCAGGCAGACACGTTCACCAATCCGGAAGAGAACCACACCCAAAGAAACCTGAATTTTATTCATGCCCCTACCCTAGCCTTGTGTACGCCGAGCCAGCCCACTTCCTTAAACATTTGGGAGGAGGAGGCACGTGCATGCTACCATTCGATAATCTTCCCTACTGACTGTACTATCATGGTTGCGTCCACTGTCCACTTCACTCAATAGACCATCAGTGTATGTTGACATATACATGTCTGTGCTCTGCATACTCAAGTCTGTCCGGCTGTCAGGAGCCCAGAATCTTCACAGGAACAAAATGGCCACTATTTCCCAATGCCCAACCGCCGGTGACGTCGCGCCTCTGACAGAGCAATGACACCAACAGAGGGGAAAGGGGAATTGGAAGAGAAAGAAGAGAAACTCCAACTGCTGTCTCCGAGTAGTCTTCAGAGGCTGCTACTGGTCTTCTTATTCCCTGAAGGGATACCTAATTCACAGATGGGAAGAAACTTAAACACCAAAACTCTAACCAAACACTCTGTCTTATCTATACTCAGATTCTCATCTACTATACAAGTGCTTAATTGGAGTATTGCCTTTCTTCTGTGGTGTAGTAGTGGAACTCAACGGAACTAGTAGAGCATGTGAATTTCCGCAATGAGAAAACAATCTTAGAACTAATCATTGAACACCTTTCCTCCTACTGTCAGATATCTACTGGAACTTTTACCTTCTAGTTCTGGAGAGGATAATGTAGTGAGATATCTTTACAATTGAGGAGGAACTCTGACTCTTTTCCTATTGTCCAGGATTGACTTGAAAATGAAGTTCATACAAGGTCCTTTAGTTGACGCGCAAAGGGAACGAGGAAGGAAGGAGAGGGAAGGAAGAGATAAGGAAAAGCGCAAGGTATGACAGGGCTCAAGGAGGACGTTGAAGTGTAGATATAGTTCAGCGCGGCAACCAATGGAAAAGTCTTACTTGGAAAGTGGCGACGCTAGACAGTTCCCAGCCACTTAGCTTTGGGGGGGGGCGCTCCTACGCTGATACTTCTCAGCGCACGAAGCACTCTGGAACTCTGAAGACGACTTCCTCCGACCTTGACTCTCACGATGACAAACTGAATTTCCGAGAGCTGAGTGAAACTAGCTCAGCCTCTCGAAAATGGAACAGCTTCTGCTGACTGGAAAATTCGTGAAACGCTCTCTCACACACTAGGCATAGGCGGAGAGACGGTTCGAAACGTGTTGCTTCAAACAGATTCAAATTGAAGTGCGCAGTGGAATCTGCGCCCGTCATCCATATAGACTAGACTGTGAATATAATACAAAATGGCGTCGCATTCCATACCAATGCGGCAGCCATCTTGTAACGGTCAGCTGTCATTATAAATTATACCAAAAATTGACCATTTGTGGTTTGATAACCACTCTGGGTCTTCTTTTTGAGATACAAGAAAAAGGCTTGTTCCAAATGGTAGCAATTATGTGGTTTCTGACAGTACCCCTCCTCAATGACCGATTTATCGGTCCAGGTTTGTGTGGATGTTGTGAATGGAAGCGTCTGATTAACTGAGGGGCATGAACATCTGCAGATGGTTCCCATGACCTATTACTCTGGGCCATAGCCTGTCCAATCAATCAAATAGAAAAGTTTCTCCTTAGAAAGTTTAGAGTCCAAAATCTCTTTTACTTCATATTCAGAGTGTCCATCAATCTCCAATGGTTCTGGGGGTTTAGTAGTTCGCACAGTGAGAGCTGCCTTTTTTTAAAGGGAGACATGAAAGACTGGATGAATGCCCAATTTGGGAGGTAATTTCAATTTTACAGTAACAGGCCCTAAAACTTGTGTAATGAAGTAGGGACCTACAAAGTGAGGCTGAAACTTCCTATTCCCTTTCAAACGAAGTTTTTGTAGTAGATAACCAAACCTGATCTCCCACTACATACTTTGGTGCTGATTCCTATGCCTGTCTGCACATATCTTGTATTTCTCTTTAGCTTTAATCAAATTTGATTCTGCCGACTGATGAAGAACTGTTAAATCTCTCACCAGTTCTTTCACTGCTGGAACTTTTAAATCAAGTTGTGTGTGAAAAGGGTTCAGATGATGACCATAATTTAGATAGAAGGGTGAATAACCAGTAGATACACTCTTGGCATTGTTACATGCGAATTCTGCCATCCAAAGCTTCTCTGACCAGTTACCCCCCGATCCAACAGACAGACGAAGATATTGTTCTAGTTCTTGATTTATTCTCTCCGTCTGACCGTCCGTCTCTGGGTGATAACTGATAGAGTATCTGGGTTCCACTCCCAACCCCTGCAGAAAGGCCTTCCAAAAATGGGACACAAATTGGGCACCACGATCAGAAATTACCACTTTGGGAACCCCATGAATCTTGACAATATTCTCACTGAACACCTTAGCTAACTCTCTTGCTGAAGGTACCCCCGTTAGTGGAATGAAATGAGACATCTTGGAGAAGGTATCTACCACTACAAGGATAGTGTTAAAACCTTGACTCAGAGGTAAGTCTACAATCAAATCCATTGAAATAGTTTGCCATGGATGAGAAGGAGTGGGCAAAGGCTGCAACACGCCTTGTGGAGCTTGACTGCAAGCTTTACCTCGAGCACACAAGTCACAAGATTGAACATATTGCTTAACATGCGAGGACAACCCAGGCCACCAAAAATAGCGCTGAACTAGATCCAAAGTTTTATTGATTCCCTTATGTCCTGCTAAAGGCTGATCATGGCATTCTTGAAGGGCTTTGTCTTGTAACTCCTTGGTGGGCAAGTATTAAGAGTCTTTATGATAAGGTAATTGGTTGTAAATTTTTCTATCCACATCTTGTGAGGCCCACTGTCGCATTGCCTCCGGAGAAAGGCTCTTTTGTATTTCTTCTTGAAACTTCTCCACCCAAAGAGTGCACACAAACTTAGATTCAGGGATGATGGGTTGTGGTTCTACTGAATGTTCAACCTCCTCTGTATGTAGCCGAGACAATGCATCTGCCTTTCCATTTTTACTTCCAGGACGAAAAGTGATGACAAAATCGAAATCCGCAAAGTATAAAGACCATTGTAACTGCCTAGGTGTCAAGGTCCTGGCTGTCTTCAAAAATAGGAGGTTCTTGTGATCAGTAATTACTGTGACCGTATGTTTGGCTCCCAATAAGTAGTGTCTCCAATCTTCAAAGGCATTTTTCACTGCCAAAAGTTCTTTCTCAGTGATGGTATAATTGATCTCAGCAGAACTCAGTTTCCGAGATCGGTACGCTACAGGATGTAGCTGTCCAGTGTCACGATGCCGTTGTGAAAGTACACCTCCAATGGCTTGATCAGAAGCATCCGCTTCAACAAAGAAAGGTTCATTTGGATCTGCATGTAATGGGGTCGGTGCAGAAGTAAATATTTCTTTCAAACTGGAGAAGGTTTGTTCAGCTTCGGAAGTCCATTGGAATTCTACACCTTTCTTCAACAAACGTGTGATGGGCACAATCAGCTGAGAGAAACCTTGAATAAATCATCGATAGAAGTTGGCAAAGCCTAAAAACCTCTGAATCTCTTTCACATCTTTTGGTGACGGCCATTCAAAAACTGCTTGCACCTTAGGTGCGTCCATTGGAACTCCATTTGCAGACAGAATGAACCCCAAAAATTCTACTCGAGGAGAGCTGAAAACACATTTCTCGAGTTTCACATAGAGCTGATGGATGCGCAAGCGCTCCAACACCAGCCGCACATGTTCAGGATGATCTCGAGGGTCTTTGGAATAGATTAAAATATCATCTAAATAGATTACTGCAATCTTGTCCAAGAGGTCTCCCATCACATCATTGATGAAGTGTTGAAAGACTGCGGGGGCGCTACAAAGCCCAAAGGGCATTACTCGATACTCAAACAATCCAAACTTTGTCTGAAACGCAGACTTCCACTCGTGTCCTGCCTTCATTCGGACCAAATGGTAAGCCCCACGCAAGTCTAGTTTAGTGAAAATCTTGGCTTCTTTAATTTGATCCAGCAAAACTGAAATCAGCGGAAGAGGATAACGATTCTTGACCGTGACTCGCTTTAAGGCTCGGTAGTCGATACATATCCTCAAGGTTCCCTCCTTCTTTGGAATAAAAAACAATGGATAGGATACAGGAGACTGTGAAGGTCTAATAAACCCATTGGCAAGGTATCGGTCCAAGTATTCTTTAAGATGTTGATTTTCAGCTTCGGTTAATGCATAGATCCTGCTACACGGAAGTACAGAACCTGGCTCAAGATCAATTGCACAATCATAGGGACGATGCTGAGGTAACTGTTTGGCTTCTTTTTCACTAAAAACTCTTTCAAACTCCAGATATTCCTGGGGAATCTCAATTGAATTGATCACTCCGATTGACTGCCCTCCCAAATATAACAAGCTAGCTTGAGTTGGTTCCAACTCTGATTCATGTAAGTGGTAACAATGTTCCTGGCATAAGATGGATTGCATTTGCACAGTTCCGTTTTCCCAATCAATGGTGAGATTGTGGATAGTCAGCCAAGGTAATCCTAGAATGAGCTGAAATTGAGACACATCAATCAAATTAAACTGTAGTATCTCACGATGACCATCTGATTGGATTAGTTCTAAAGGCTCCGTGTGACAAGTGATGGGGCCCGAAGACAAATTGGTTCCGTCTACTGCTCGAACTGGCTCACTCTTTTCTTTTCAGATTGCTTGTATTCCAATTCGTTGGGCATATTTTATGTCACAGAAATTACCGGTGGCTCCAGAATCCAACATTATGGCTACTCCTTGAATTTCTTGTTCTTGAAACTTGAGTGTCATATGGAGTATCACATGAGGGGTAAACGTTTGCAAGGTGTTCATTATTACATGAGTGTCTGGGATCGCCTTCTCTTCTTTCGCCATCAGAGCGACCCCCTCTACTGATGGTTCAAGGTGTTTCCCTTCGTCGGGGACTTGGGTCTCTTTTGACATTCTTTTACGAAGTGTCCTGATGCTCCACAATATAAACACAGTTTCTTTAATCTTCGTTGTTCCTTTTCCTCTTTACTCAGGGGACCACGAACGGCTCCAATTTGCATTGGCTCCACTTCTGCATTTGATCCTACCGGCTTCCCTCCTTCAGTTCGGGTTCTGTCAAAACGAGGGATATTCCTTTTGAATTCTTTCTTCTTCTCACCTTTTCTTTCGGAGTTACGGAAATCGATTTCCAAAATGAGATCCACTAACGCAGACAGATCCGTGGGCCGATTGGGAATCTGAGCGAGGGTGTCTTTAATTTCATCCCTTAGACCTCTATAGAAGAGCGCTGCTCTTTTTTCTTCTGGCCAGTTAGTTTCCACGAGTAGTTTATTAAATTGTGTCAAATAAGTAATCAAATCTTTACTTCCTTGACGGAGTTCGAGCAACTCATTATCAGTGGCCTGGGATATCGACGCCTGTCGAATATGCGCAGAAATTCCGCCTTAAACAAATCAAAATCATGTAAAAAGGTGTCATCTCTGGTCACCAAAGGCATTGCCCAATTCGCTGCATCACCTCCTAAATAGGACAAAACAAACGCTACCTTAGACTGGGCATCAGGGAATAGGGTTGAATGGCACATGAAGTGTAAGGAACACTGAGTCAAAAATAATTGGGCCTTTTGTGGGTCTCCGAGGAATCTTTCAGGTGCTGCCAAAGGAATTATTGGTGAAACGGAATGTATTACGTGTGCCACTGTTCGGGGATCTTGAACTGGGGCTGACTTATCTGCTGTGGAAGAAGAGGCTACCGGATTCCCCATAACGAATCCATCAACCTTCTGAGAGAGAAGCATGGGTTCCTGTCGGGACGCTACTTACTCTTGTTTGAATTTTTTTTTTTCTTCTCTAACTGCCCCTATCTCACGCTGGATTCCCCCTAACATCTCGCCCCAATGCCTTTAAATTAAACCCTTCCACCATTTTGCTCGGGCGAGGTAATTTCGTGGGCACTTCAATCTGTCAGTAGCCCAGAATCTTCGCAGGAACAAAATGGCCGTTATTTCCCAGCGCCCAACCGCCGGTGACGTCGCGCCTCTGACAGAGCAACGACACCAACGGAGGGGAAAGGGGAATTGGAAGAGAAAGAAGAGACACTCCAACTGCTGTCTCCGAGTAGTCTTCAGAGGCTGCTACTGGTCTTCTTATTCCCTGAAGGGATACCTAATGCACAGATGGGAAGAAACTTAAACACCAAAACTCTAACCAAACACTCTGTCTTATCTATACTCAGATTCTCATCTACTATACCAGTGCTTAATTGGAGTATTGCCTCTCTTCTGTGGTGTAGTAGTGGAACTCAACAGAACTAGTAGAGCATGTGAATTTCCGCAATGAGAAAACAATCTTAGAGCTAATCGTTGAATACCTTTCCTCCTACTGTCAGATATCTACTGGAACTTTTACCTTCTAGTTCTGGAGAGGATAATGTAGTGAGATATCTTTACAATTGAGGAGGAACTCTGACTCTTTTCCTATTGTCCAGGATTGACTTGAAAATGAAGTTCATACAAGGTCCTTTAGTTGACGCGCAAAGGGAACGAGGAAGGAAGGAGAGGGAAGGAAGAGATAAGGAAAAGCGCAAGGTATGACAGGGCTCAAGGAGGACGTTGAAGTGTAGATATAGTTCAGCGCGGCAACCAATGGAAAAGTCTTACTTGGAAAGTGGCGACGCTAGACAGTTCCCAGCCACTTAGCTTTGGGGGGAGTGGGAGGCTCCTACGCTGATACTTCTCTGCGCACGAAGCACTCTGGAACTCTGAAGACGACTTCCTCCGACCTTGACTCTCACGATGACAAACTGAATTCCCGAGAGCTGAGTGAAACTAGCTCAACCTCTCGAAAACGGAACAGGTTCTGCTGACTGGAAAATTCGTGAAACGCTCTCTCACGCACTAGGCATAGGCGGAGAGACGGTTCGAAACCTGTTGCTTCAAACTGATTCAAATTGAAGTGCGCAGTGGAATCTGCGCACATCATCCATATAGACTAGACTGTATATGTAATACAAAATGGCGTCGCATTCCATACCAATGCGGCGGCCATCTTGTAACGGTCAGCTGTCATTATAAATTATACCAAACATTGACCATTTGTGGTTTGATAACCACTCTGGGTCTTCTTTTTGAGATACAAGACAAAGGCTTGTTCCAAATGGTAGCAATCGTGTGGTTCCTGACACCGGCACATCCCCTCAAGACTTTGCATTGTATACTTTTATAATCAAGAATAACTTGCCACCTTCACACATACTTTGCTCTCATCTCTTCCCACATTCTGCATAGTGAGGCAGAGGTGCCATTCCATGTTTAGTTTGTATACATGGCTAGCCACGGTTCCCACAGTATGTAGTGTCATTGTGTCTGCTACGTGCACATGTCGTTTGTCATTTTGAATGTCATTATATAAGGTAGCGTGTTTATTCACGAGCAGTGATTTATTCCATTTACATACAAAAGTTTTTCTCACAGGTGAATAGTGCGACCACAATGGCAGTCATTCATTACTATCCAAGAATTTCCAACTACAGGGCGCTTCTAAGCTTACAGCCTCCAATCTTGCATCCTTTCTCTAAAGGACACCAACTCCCACAAGCCCACCAACATTCACACAGCTTTCTAACTGCAGTTATCTGCTTCTCAATAACATACACTCCTTCGGAATGTGAGCTGGCATACCGTATGTCCTTACTGTTTCAAAGACAGTAACTTCCTGTGTTAATATCTATTCCCACCCACAAAAACTAACTACCAAACTTCAACGTGGCCTTTCAATTCCTGGTTTGAAAACACATTTCAAGAAACAAACCAAACTAAAAGCACCTTTGTTCAGAATAGAAGTCTACCTCACTTCTGCAAAAGAAATGTATCTACTGCAGATACCACGAACTTCAAATAAAATACACTCCCTTTTAAATACGAACAGCCAATTACACTTTGTTAATTGTTACACATTTTTTAACACACACTTTTTTAACACCGTCTCCTACAGCCTTCTAACATGCTTTCAAACTGTTCTCCCTTTAATACCAGACTACATTCAGACATTCTTTCGATCATCTCTGGAATAATAGGAATAGTGCACATAATTCTCGCCCTCTTTGAGGCCATCCTACTACTAATTCTACTTCTAGAAATGGCTACACTCTCTATCGTAACAACTATGTCAGACAAAATACGCCTCTACGCCAAGCTACTTCAATACTGTAAAAAACTGAAAAACTTTTTGGCTACCTGCCTTTATCTATTATTGGAGCTAGCTACAACATAACATTTATCTACACTTATGCAATACGCGTACAACCATGGTTTGATTGCAAAACTTGCCCATTCAACTGGCGAATGGATGTATGCCTTGACAACATCTCAACAATCGCTCCAGATATCCAGCAGGTAATGGAGTATCTTGAAAACCATGAACATGATTGTTCTGGTAACGGAGGAATGGCGAATGCAATGCAAAAAGGAATCACAGCAGAATGGGCTTTCTGCGCAGTCGTGAAAGATCTTCTGCAACGTTTGACCTTTCACAACATCGCAGATTGCCTGCCCATTCAAATTATTGCTCCAACATTCAAGGAACATTACTGTCCCTTCGAGGATATGAATTAGATCGCTTCTCTTTTCTCACACGATGGCAGCAATAGCCTCTTGGAACATTATGCATCTCAAGCCGGTGAATAACTTTAGGACTGGAATCTCCAAGACTTGTAAGAAACTCACATTATTCTTGAATGGATTTTTTCCCATCTTTTTTACTTTTTCCTTTACATTTTTTATAATAAACTTCAATCCTACTACTTTGATATAACAAACTTTTTAAACATACTCAGACATTTGAACTCAATCCTCATTATTGCCCCTTACGTCGCCAGTCTAACCAGGAATCAGTGATGTATGGCCTATGCAAATACGCTATTTACTTCCAAAATGAACCTAAACCCGACACCCATTTAGAAACCACGTCTATTCTTTGTGCACACACCTCTCTGCCTGCCTGTTATTCACAAAGCCCTTTCACACAATTTTACTCAAAGTCGGCTTCTGCTCAGAACCTTACGATAAAACAGTTAAAAGACCACTTTGTTTAGGAACAGGTTAGCACAGTTTGGTAATCGTAAACTACCTTTATTTTCAATATACAATGTATTTATTCATGTCTAATAGTTATTCTGTAGGTCACATAGAACTGTAACATATAATGTACAATTCACGGATGCATGAGCTTCGATTTGACTACAGCAGAAGCGATTGGAGTTTGTCTAAGTACGATGCCTTAGCTCTCTACACAATAATGATTTTTTGAAACAGCTGAAGACAATAATGTACGGTTTGACTACAAAGGTACCGAATGTGCTTCTCAGAAGCTAAATGTTTGTATTCATCCTCAAAGTTCCAATGTGGGTAGAACTAGTACCAATTCTGACACGCACCACATTGAATCTATTGTACAACAGATTGCTAACTATTCTACTGTTGAATATTTTCTGTTACTAAAAAGCACCGCCAAGGCACATAAAATGTTTGATGACTACATTTTGCAGTTTCTTTTTTATTTCTTTCTTTTCTTAAATGATACATGTAGTATTCGTACCCTACATTTTTTTTTTAGAATGTAGAGCCATTCAAGTGTAATAGCTATTGTTTATTTCACATGCAACTGTAACATGTAATATACAATTCACAGATGCCAAAGCTTACGTTTGAATACAGCAGATGTGGTTCAACTTTGCATCAGCTGGATACCCTAGCTCTTGCACCAGTGGGTCCAATTATGGCACTTAATTAAAGACACTTTCTATATAATTTTCAAACTCCATCCCTTTATTACACACAACCACTTTCTTAGACACAACTCATTTTAGAGGTGTAAAAAGGGGCGTGGCCTCATTACACCTCTCTGCAATGCAGTCCCCTGGTGCATACTGGAGGTTCCTGCTGGGCTAGTGGGCCCCCATGGACCCCCAGTATGCAATGGGAATTAGTTCCCCCTCTGCAAACACGCCCGGGGGCTGCGTTGCAGAGAGGTGTAAAAAGGGGCATGGCCTAATTACACCTCTCTGCAAAGCAGTCCCCTGGCGCATACTAGAGATTCCTGGTGGGCTAGTTGGCCCCCTGGGACCCCCAGTATCCAAGGGGAATTAGTTCCCCCAATGCAAACGCACCCAAGGGCTGCATTGCTGAGAGGTGTAAAAAGGGGCATGGCCTCATTACACCTCTCTGCAATGTAGCCTCCTGGCGTATACTGGAGGTTTCCGGTGGGCTAGTTGGCCCCCAGGGACCCCCAGTATGTAAGGGGACTTAATCCCTCAACTTAGAACACTCTACAGGGTGCGTTAGCACAGTGGTGAAGGTAGGGGGCGGGGCTTGAGGTGATGTGAGTGAAAACATGCCCTGAGGCGCGTTTTAAGTTGGGGAATTAATTCCTGTTCAATCCAGAGGTCCCCTAGGGGGCAACTAGTCCAACAGGTATCTCCAGTAAGCGCCACAGAGCTGTGTTGCAGAGTGTTGTAAAAAGGGGGCGTGCCCTTTGAACACCTCTCTACAACACAGCTGCCTGGCACATACTGGCGGTACCTGGTGGGCTAGTTGGCTCACAGGGGACCTCAGGATTGAAGAGGAATTAATTCTCCAATCAAGCTCACTACTATTCCTGAAAAGTAAATTTAACTGTACCTACCAGTAACTTGAATTTCCTTCCATAGAATATCATTGCCTGCTATATAAAATATATATAAATTAAAAAAACTATTAAATTAAAAAATATATATATTACAATTTAAATATTTTTTAAAACATTTTTTTCAATTTATATTAAAAATATGTAATGTAATTAAAAAAAATAAAATATCTAAAAATAAATAGTTTAAAATATTGAGGTTAATCGGTATAAAAAATATAACAATTAATACATTTAATAATTATCATTTACAGAACCTTTAAAATTCACTTAAAAAAACATAAGTTTCACACACGTTATAGTTAGGAATTAGCATTTAAAAAACCTTGCAAATTCACTGAAAAAACAATAGGTTTCACACACGTTATAGTTAGAAATTAGCATTTAAAAAACCTTGCAAATTCACTGAAAAAAACATAGGTTTCACACACGTTATAGTTAGGAATTAGCATTTAAAAAACCTTTGAAATTCACTGAAAAAACCAAAGGTTTCATACCAGTTATAGTTAGCTGGACATTTTACACGTTATCGTTAGTTGTACTCACTATAACTCGCGCGCCCGCAATTCACTGCTGATGATGTCACATATTACATCATTCATGTCATGGGCAGTGACATCATTGATGACATCACTGATGAAATCTCAAATGACATCACTGATGACATCATCCATGTGACAATGAAATACACCTCATCACACACTAGTATAATATTTCATCACTCACTGTAAAATAGAAAGTGCCATATTTCAAACCATTGACACACCAATAGTAATTTCTAAACACCCACTCAGTGATTAATAGATCTATACACACATCTAATCACTTACCTATAGATTCAGAGTTATATGCAGTGAATAATTAACAGAACACTATCAAATATACTTATACGCCTATTTCAACATTACACACCAGCACACATTGTATTCATATGACAACCTTCTGCCTTATGCAAGCAATTGATTATACTTACATTTACTCATCTACACACTTCTACAAACACCACTTCATCTATTTATATAAATAGTAACTCACACTTAGTGTCACTATTACAAGTATACAGTTATCCATATAGTGACTCATACAATCACTAAGTCTTAAGCACACTTAATTAGATATAACTGTCACATACACTGCCTTTTTTTTCAAGTTTAATGGAGATGTACCATTGAGAGAAATATTTCACCACCACACCCATAAACATATACACTCACTGAAAAAACTATTTATAACATGTAGTCTTAACCTCATATACCTACTGAATAAACTATTCACACATTTTTGAGCAATCACACACCCCCCACCAAACCACATAGACATTCATTTACCCATATAAATACTCAGTTAAGAAACCAATAACAAATATAGTCTTTAACATAGCAATTAAGAAAAAGCAATAAGGACTTTCACACAGTTTAATAACTACACATTATATATAGTGAGACTCTACAAATTAGTCAAGGAAACAATCAATGACACTGTTACTAAATCCACCATTCACACATTTATATTTATATATCCACTCATTCTTCAATGCAAAGTAGTGTAGTTATAATACATATTTAAATATCAAAGCAAACCACATTCACTGGATGATGTAATCAGTGATGTCATCAGTGATGTCATTTGAGATGTCATCAGTGATGTCATCAGTGATGTCACTGACCATGTCATGAATGATGTAATATGTGACATCATCAGCAGTGGATTGCGGGCACGCGAGTTATAGTGAGTACAACTAACAACTCTGAAGCAGAGTTAGGCCCGGGACCAGGGTTCAAGTCCCGACGCGGCAGGGTCTTTGGCTCAATGTCCGCGGACTCGATAATTCTCGCATCAGTGCCTACTCTTATCATGGGTCCCACGCTACAACTCTGGGCAATAGCTTGCTTAATCCCCACAACGGCCCCTACAACACTGGGATGCCTGGCTTCACCTTGGGGGTGCCCAGGAGAGGCATCTCACAGGGAGAGCCAGGAAGGGTTCCACAGCGTTATACAGCGCTGGGACGCCCCGTTGGGGCAGCTGTGCGCTTTACAAAATACACTACATAACGGGGGAGTTTCAATGGTTTTGTATGAGTAAAATGTCCAGCTAACTATAACTGGTGTGAAACCTATGTTTTTTTCAGTGAATATATATATATATATTTCTCCACAATTTGTCCTGTCGCAGGGGGAACTCTTATTAGCTGGTGCCACCTCGAAACCAGGCCAGTGTCTCGTGAAATATTAGCCACAATATTCTCAAAGAATGACGATGGCACTCCACTCAGTAGCTTTTCAAAGATTTTATTCTGAACTGTGGTCGCCTACGCGTTTCGAACAAACGTTCTTGATCACGGCAGTTTACAGACTGTAAACTGCCATAGGACATCCGTGACATTCGATTCCCAATATCTTTGGTGCCGATTGAGGAATCTTTGCAAAATTTTCCAAACTTTTGGCCCGCTCTGGTCCACTCCGATCCTGAAAGTTTTAGGGTGATTGGTCAAGCGGGGGCCTGAGAAAAAAGGAGGGTCTTAAAACGCGTTTTCTCCATGCAATTTCCCATAGGACCTTTAGCCACAGCTACAGCCCGAACGGTTGTACGGAATTTGGCAAAGAGGGAGTCCTCAGTTCCGACTTGTGCCTTTTGCTTATATGGTGTCAATCTGTTCAGTAGTTCCTGAGAAAATTACAGTTAAAGTTATTTGTATATCTAGGGCGCGGTGGATCTGCAGAGGATGCGAGGATTGTCATTGTACCATAAGTGCACCGTCCCGATCACGCACTGAAAGCTGATTGGTTGTCAAGTGGTAGTAAACATTCAAAACCAGGAACTGTTGGCAGCCATTTTGTGCTTCGGTAGAAGCGAGGCTGAGGAAGTCAGTGGAATATGTGTGCAAAACGGGAAAGGGGGCAGGGTAGAAAAAATGTTACCCTCTAGACCTGCTTAGGGGGTCCCAGAAGGACCTCCAGGGCCCACATTTTTTTTTTAAAGACCCGCCAGGTGCGTGTAGGGTGCGTGGACTGTGGCGGAAAATAAATAAAATGAAACAGAGTTTTTTTTAATAATTTGTCCCTCGGGGGATAAATACCAGTGGCAAAATTATTACATTTTATGTGACCCTCAAATAGGTAAAGACTTTTGTCTGCTCCAGAGGGACGCCATCCATGTGAACACAAGCTCTAACTGACTTCGACCCATGGAGCACCATAAACTTGGTTTTCCCCACGTTGACCTCCAGCTCATGTTCCCGGCAAAACACCTCAAAACGAGTCAGTGCCAGTTGTAGTCCCTGTCTCATTTTCGATATAAGCAAGGTGTCGTCCGCGAACATGAGCAGGGGGACTTTCATGCCAGCTAGTTTTGGCGCATCAGTCGGGAAATCAGCAAAATACTGGACCACCCCGTTTATAAATAAAGAAAATAGGGTGGGAGTCAGCACACACCCCTGTCTGATGCCCTTACACACATTAAACCTATCTGTAACCTCCCCAAGTTTGCCCCAGCGAACTTGTGCATAGGTGTATTCATGAAGTTTAACCAATAACACAACCAGTTCATTCGGCATCCCCTGCTCCAAAAGTAATTTCCACAGAATTGCCCTTGGCACCAGATCAAAGGCAGATCTAAGATCTACAAAAGCCGCAAAGAGCATGCCCCCACCCAAGTACACCTCCTTCCAGTACAAAAGCACAAATCCAAAAGCCTGATCCAGGGTCCCCATGTGTGGCCGAAACCCTGCCTGTAAGGGAGTTAGGATGTCAGCTTCGGTCATTCAGCCGGGTATCCTCCCTAATACTAATCTTGATATGATTTTCTGTGCAGCATCGATTAGACTAATTGGTCTATAGTTGGTCGCCCCCCAGCCACCGCGTGGTCCTCCGCCTGCTGTGTGCTCCGCTCTGCCCGCTGTGCTCTTCCTGCTCTTCTCGTCCCCTGTGCCTGTGTTCGCCATTACCCCGCCTGTGCCTGTGTTCGTCGTTACCCCGCAGTGAGCCCTCTGTGTTGTCATATAGTTCATTTGTTCCCCTTTTGCCTTCTGTCACCAATTAGTTTTGTTTCTGTATTGTATTAATTTATCTTTATTTTCCCGCGCTCCCCCTTGATTTCTGTGCCCTCACGCCTCCCGCCTCACCCTCGTATTCCTGCTGCTGCTCCCTACGGCCCGCCCC
This sequence comes from Lissotriton helveticus, assembly GCF_964261635.1. Taxonomy (NCBI): domain Eukaryota; kingdom Metazoa; phylum Chordata; class Amphibia; order Caudata; family Salamandridae; genus Lissotriton; species Lissotriton helveticus. The sequence goes on from NC_136059.1 coordinate 430,065,360, forward strand.
CCGCCGCCCCCATTCGCACCCCGCTCCCGCCTCCCAGCTGCTCCTCCCTCCCTCAGCCCCTCATATGGAGGCCGCACGGTGTACGCGCAGTGGACACGCACAGCGGGCGCGCCGATTGTGCGCCGAAGGCGTGCCAAAGGCAAGCCTGTCTGCGCCCGTCCGTGCCTGCACCGCGCCCAGCACCAGGACCCCTGGCCCCCGCCGACGCCAGACCACACGACGGACCTACAACGCCGCCTCCCTCAACACACGCAACGCCGGCTGGAACCCCGTCTGCTACCGAGCCACCCCGAAACGCACCCACGGACCCTTCACCTGCCAAACCAGCCGATACACCTGCCCCCGGACCTGCACCGCACCCGCCAAGCCGATCACCAGCAGCAACCACCTCAAGTACATCCTGCTTAACACCCGCTCCGTCCACAGACACGCCGTCGAACTCTGGAACCTGCTCCACACAACATCACCAGACGGTGCCTTCCTCACGGAAACCTGGATGAACGCCTCCTCCGCGCCCGACATCGCCATCGCCTCCCGGACGGATACAAGATCACCCGGAGGGACCGCGTCAACCAGACTGGAGGAGCCATCGCCATCGTACACATGAACACAATCCGCATCACGACCAACTCCGACGACACCTTCACCGCCGCCGAACACCTCCACTTCCAGATACACACCGACCCCAAGACCACCCTCAGAGGCACCCTCATTTACAGACCCCCGGGACCACGCACACAATTCAACGAAGACATCGCCGACTTCATCAGCCCGCACGCCCTCCCCTCCGCTGACTACATCTTCCTAGGGGACCTCAACTTCCACCTGGAGAACAGCAAGGACAGCAACACCACCACCCTGCTGGACAACCTCGCCAACCTCGGACTCAAGCAACTGGTGAACACCCCCACCCACTACGCCGGCCACACGCTTGACCGAGTGTTCTCCTCCAGTAAACACATCTCCTTCAGCCACTCCACCGGACTTCATTGGACTGACCACAGCTGCATCCACTTCAGCTTCAGAAGAACCACGACCCACCACCAGCCGCAACAGGTCCCTCGCAGGAGCTGGAACAAGATCACCGCCGACCAGCTCACCACCTCCCTCAGCCAGAACCCTCCCGCCAGCACAACGGACCCCAACACAGCAGCCAGCAACCTCACACAGTGGATCACCAACTGCGCAGACGACCTCACACCACTGAAGACCCCTCCCGACAGACCCGGCAGCAAGATAGCCTCTTAGTTCACCGATGAACTTAAGAACTCCAAGAAGAACTGCCGCACTCTCGAGAAAGCCTGGCGCAATGACCAGAACACGGACATCATGACTGACGTCAAGCACAACACCCGCAAGCACCACCAGCTGATCCGCACCACCAAGAAGACAGCATTCAAAGAACGACTGAACAACAACGCCCACAACAGCAAGGAACTCGTCAGCATCGTCAAAGAGCTCTCCAACCCCAGCGCCGGAAACAACGACATCACTCCCACGCAAGACCTCTGCGACTCACTCGCCTCATTCTTTCACAGCAAGATCGCCGACTTACACAACAGCTTCGGCGCTCAGACCACGCACCCAACCTCAGAACCAACGCCCCCCACCACCACCCTCTGCGCCTGGACCCCGATCAGCACCGAAGACACCACCCGCATGATGAACACCATCCACTCCGGATCACCAACCGACCCCTGCCCCCACCACGTCTTCAACAAGGCCGACTCCATCATCGCACCCCAGCTCCGGGACATCATCAACACCTCCTTCAACACCGCCACCTTCCCGGAGAGCTGGAAGCACGCCGAGCTCAGCGCCCTCCTGAAGAAACCAACAGCGGACCCCACCGACCTCAAGAAATTCCGCCCCATCTCGCTCCTCCCTTTTCCCGCCAAAGTCATCAAGAAGACCGTCAACAGACAGCTTGCCACCTTCCTCGAGACGAACGGATCCCTCGACCACTCGCAGTCCGGTTTCCGAGCCAACCACAGCACCGAGACCGCTCTCATCGCAGCCACTGACGACATCAGATGTCTGCTCGACAACGGGGAAACAGCGGCCCTCATCCTCCTGGACCTCTCCGCAGCGTTCGACACTAGTGCAGCGCCTCAGCAACATCGGAATCCAAGACAAGGCACTGGAGTGGATCATCTCGTTCCTCATCGGAAGAACCCAGAGCGTCCGCCTCCCCCGTTCAGATCCGAGGTCACAGAAGTCATCTGCGGCGTACCACAAGGATCATCACTCAGCCCCACCCTCTTCAACGTCTACATGAGCCCCCTCGCAGCCATCGCACGCCAATACAACCTCAACATCATCTCCTACGCCGTCGACACCCAGCTGATCCTGTCCCTCACTAACGACCCCGCCGCCGCCAAAACTAGCCTACACGAAGGGATGAAAGACGTCGCCGAGTGGATGAAGAACCGCCGCCTGAAACTGAACTCAGACAAGACAGAAGTCCTCATCCTGGGATCATCGCCCTCCACCTGGGACGACTCCTGGTGGCCCCGTGCCCTGGGCACAGCTACCAAGCCAACGGACCACGCACGTAACCTGGGCTTCATCCTGGACTCCTCCCTCTCGATGACCGGACAAGTCAACGCCGTCTTATCATTGTGCTTCAACATCCTGCGCATGCTCCGAAAGATCTTCCGGTGGATCCCCACCGAAACCAGGAAGACGGTCACCCAGGCACTCGTCACCAGCCGACTGGACTACAGAAACACCCTCTATGTGGAACCACAGCCAAACTTCAGAAAAGACTCCAACGCATCCAGAACGCCTCCGCACGACTCATCCTGGACATCCCCCGACACTCCCACATCTCCGGCCACCTGAGAGACCTGCACTGGCTCCCCGTCAGCAAGAGGATCACGTTCAGACTCCTCACCCACGCACACAAGGCTCTCCACGACCAGGGCCCCAAGTACCTCAACAACCGCCTGTCCTTCTACACTCCCACCCGCCAGCTACGATCAACCAGCCTCGCCCTCGCCGCCGTTCAACGCATTCACAGAGCCACCACCGGAGGAAGATCCTTCTCCTACCTGGCAGCCAAGACATAGAACTCCCTCCCCATCCACCTCCGGCTAACCCAGGACCATCTCTCCTTCAGGAAGCAACTCAAGACCTGGCTTTTCGAGCAGTAACGGACCTCTCTCCACCAGCGCCTTGAGACCCCTACGGGTGAGTAGCGCACTATACAAATGTTATGATTGATTGATTGATTTCTTATAGATCGGTAAAATCTCTGCTCCAAACCAGGACTCTTGGACTGGCGCTCCGCGAGCTATGGCATTTGCTAGTAGTGTTAAATATGGGACCCATAGATCTAGGTCGTGCTTGAATAAGTCTGCTGGAATGCAGTCGGGCCCTGGTGCTCTACCACTTGGAATCGCTTTCAGCACCAAATCCACCTCTTATGTGAGAACTTCAGTGGTACCTCAAAGCTAGGGGCGGGACAACCTCAATATTACTATCAAGTATCTTAAATTGGTTTTCAAAATGTGACACCCACTGCTGTGGCTCAACATGATTGCTCGGGGTCTGGGATTGCGGATTATTTCCCCACTTTAAAAGGTGCCAAAAATGAGTCATATTACGACCGTTGCAGGCCTGTAGCAACTCCTTCCAACGATCTTCATCCCATGCTTTTTTAGCTTGTCTCTGCACTGCTTTGTAAGTGACCCTACATTACTTTATATTTACCTGCTGTCTAGATTTAATAGCTTCCACCAAAGCTTTTTGGGCTTCTCTACAGCTATTATTGTACCACGAGCTTGGCTTCAACAATGGGTCTTTTTTACAGGGGTTGTCTTTAATAAAATACTTTTTAAGGCCCAAAAAGAGTTCACTGTGGATACTCAATAAGTTAACATTGAGCTCCTCGGTTGACTCACAACCATTAAGTTTTAGCAGGGAGCTTGAAACCATATCCCTAATATCAACACGGGTCCTCTCATTAGTGGCTACCCTAGGCCACCAAACCCTTCTTTGGTCATTAGAGATAGTTAGCAGCTCCTGGTCTATTGCACCTTCCCTCCCAGAGGGTCTACTAAAGCTATTATCATTAACCCTCAGAATCAGGGGGTTGTGGTCACTTTCAACCACCATATCTAGGATAGAGGGCCACACCTCCACATTGACTAGTATATAGTCAATATGGCTGCCAGATCTACCATTATCAAACGTATTCACACCCTGTCTATCTGACTGGATCCTACCATTGACTGCCCTTAATCCCTTGTCCAGGCACAAACCCTTCAATTGTAGCGTAGCCTCGGACCATTTCCTTATGGTTTGAAGGTTCAGATGGGGAACACTCCACAGTATATCCACATCTTTGGTAAGCTTACCATCGTCCAAATCTACGGGCTCAAAACACGTATTAAAATCCCCAGCAATGATTTGATTACTAAATGTATCCACCTGATTCAGGTGGCTTTCCAGATTTGTAACAACTTTGGAACTCCTCCCACCCGGTAAGCCCCTTAAATATACATTATATATTGTCACATCGAGGCCCTTTGGTGAACTAACCTGGATAGCCATAATGTCGGGGCTGTTAATAAAAACGTCTTCCACCATAATCCCTTCGAGTTGCCGCACCCAAAAAGCCAACCCACCCACTGGTCTGCCCCTGGGTCCCTTGACTGATGGTTTATGGAAATTTAAATAACCCAATTGAAAAACTCCTTCCACAGACCAGGTTTCTTGGAAAGCCCATACATCCGTAGTCTCAATAAACTTTGCCCAATCAGTTGAATGTGATTTTGATTCAAGGCTCACAATATTCCACGATGATAGGGTAACAAATGGTCTCAAAGAACAAGGACTCACTGCTGGACAAACCTCAAGGTCAACTTGCATATCACATTGTTCGGTACCCTGACAAATTATATCTACACTTTCGATAAGATTGGCCGGGGGGCAACACTCCCCCTACACAGCTCCTTGTGCGTGCCAAGTAAGAACCTATCGGCCATCTTTTTGACCCCATGACCTACGACCCTCAGTGGAGAGGCGCATCCATTCAGTCAGCCAATGTCTTCTAACAAGGAAAATAAATCAAACCGATTGCTAATCTGGATTGGATAGTCATTAAAGTTGTGAGCCCAATGGGGAACCCAAGATTCCTTGTAACGTGGCATCTTACGTGGATTGTAAAAAAATCCTAAGGGTAATAGTCTAATTCCATCTGCAGCGGGTGGATAGTGGGCAGCCATCTCAAAAATGTGTTGTACAAAAGAAGGAGACCTGAAACTCAGTACCACACAATCACCTGTCAATGATTTTTGTGAATGGAAAACCCAATTAATACGCCGCACCATTTTAAAATCATCAAATAGTGCATTACTAATACAAGTCTTTTTCCTCAGGAAATAGAGAGCTTTATTTTTAAAGGTTGTCCAGTGCTCACGAGTACCCAGAGGGAGTGGGGGCACATTGGCTAAAACAATATTATAAAGTGTCGCTTCCGGGGGAAGATGGAGGCTAGGAAGCATATTAGGACCCCCTTCTAACCTGTCTTCATCCTGCCTCCCAGTACCCACTGCCTCACTCTGCTATACCCAGGGAACCATGGTGCCACTATTTGGTTTTTGGCGGAGCTGGGTAGACAGCACTTGACACCTTTGGAACCCAGGCAGAAAGTACTTGGGCGTTTAGTATATCACCAGATTGCACGGCGATTGCTACCCCTGGAGGATTAACCTGGGCCCCCCAATTGTCATGTGGAGTGGGATCGGTGGGAACCCTTTGCATACTACTGAATAAACAATGTTCAATTTTATTGAGCCTCTCATCTACTGAGTCAAGTCTCTTAAGGATGGGGCGATGATGGCAGCTAACTGATCCTTTAGAAGTGTACACAGATCTTCACAATTAAACTGAACAGTAGAGCCACCAGAAATTGTTTGCTGGGGCCTTAGCACCTTGGTTCCCAAAACATATATCCCACTGGTTTCATTAGTGACCACCGATGGTAGATCTTTAACTGGGCAGCGACCTTTCCTTTTTTTGGAAGGTGGTTCAATCCCTACCCCCCTTGTACTTTCCCCCCCCTAGTTTTAACCATAACCGGACTCTGGGAGTTACTAAGTGATTGCGAAGAACCCAAATTGGGGGGCATGGACAACTCACATAGCGACCTGGGTGGTGTAATCTCGCCAGAGGGGTCCACTTCAATGCTCCTTTGTGAGGGGGGTAACTGGGCACTAGGAAAGGTGCCTCCCCTAGTCAAAACTGGTTCCAGAGAAAGCCTACATTCTGTAGCCTGAATCTCGTGTATTAGTACTGATTCTGCTCTATTTAGAAAGGCATCAAGTGTACCCACCACCCTATCCCGTACCTTTTTTTTACTCATATTCACTAGACACAAAGGAACCCACAAAAGTTTCAACCAGGCACCCTTTTCAGAATAATGAAAGCGAATAATAATCGTAACAATAATAGTCCCAGAGAATAAATACAGTCTTACAGTTCTCCGCAGAAGGTATTAATGGTGTGGCCCAGCCTGGCATCTTCTAGGCTCTGATGGGCGTGGACGGGCGTGGACGGGTGCGGACGGGCCCGCCCTTGGCCCGGGCAGCGGGAGGCGCCCAGGTGTTTTAAGCGCCTCCGGGTGCTGGGGATGACATAGACGATGCGCCCCACTGGAGAATGCCGGGCAGTGTAGTCCCCAGGGAGCTGATATGTAGAAGCCTTCACTTGCGGTGCAATGAGTAAGTGCAAAGCCGCTTCGGTGAACCCAGCAGGACAGAACAGGCAGGTAATCCAAACCCTTCGTGAGGCCAGGTAATGAGGGCAATAGACAAAGCGCGGCCCGCGCAGCAGGAGGTGCCCCGTTTTTTTCAGTGCCTCCGGGCGCTGGGGATGACGTAGATGATGCGCGCCACTGGAGAATGCCTGGCAGTGTAGTCCCCCGGGAGCTGATATGTAGAAGCCTTCACTTGCGGTGCAATGAGTAAGTGCAGAGCCGCTTCGGTGTACCCAGCAGGACAGAACAGGCAGGTAATCCAAACCCTTTGTGAGGCCAGGTAATGAAGGCAATAGACAAAGCGCGTCATTAACAATATGCTCCCTCCGAGGAAATGAAAGATATTCTCAAGAGGCTTCCGCAGCCCCGAATCATTACCTTGCTCGTAGTTTCTTCGCCCGTATTAATTCTCTAAAACAAAACAAATTTTCCCACGAGTGTGGTTTATATACTTTTTGGTTACTTAACACACTATGGGATCAATGTATTGCTTCTCCCACTTGTAAGTCACGTTTTTCCGTTGACAGGTGTTCTCATTGCCTCTGTTTTGGTGTGTCACGTCAAAGTCAAAGTCAAAAGGATCTTTATTCGGAATAAAAACATCCATAAAAGTGCATACAAATGCAATTTTAAAACAATGCAGTGCAATAATAATATGACAGCTGGAAAGAAAAAGCATAAACCAATTAATCTATTTCACATGAACACACAAAGTGTCCCTCCTGTTCTTAAAAACAACAACATTTTACACAATTAAAACTGTTTTCCAACAAACAGAGATAGAAAGATGGATGGAAAAAATAGCAGCAACATTTAATTAGTCCTCATCAGTCATGTGCAAAAGAGCAAATAAGACCCAATGTACAAAGAGAGCATTTATAAAGTGCATAAAAAATACAGTGTGCGGATGTTATACATCAATATATAAAGTGGCTCGTGATCGAACGGCAGCTTTGAGAAAACAGCTCACTCTGAATATTACTTCATCAGATTCCAATAATAGAAAGGTTCTCAGTGCTTTTCTAAAGCAAGTCAACTTTTGTTTTCTGCAGTAAGACATTAAGTAATGAGCAGAAAAAGTTTTATAAAAACCGCAGAAAAACAAAAAGTGCAAAAGGCTCTGTTTCATATTTGGGTTACAAGGACAATACAGGGTTTCTAAATGTTTATTGTAACCCAAAGGAAAATTTTACAGATTTACTATGCTCCCATCACGGAAGCGAAACAGCAAGCTTCTGTTCCATCTGCCAAGGTGTAAACATAGATATCTGTAAGGAGGGCCTGGATGTTTAGTTTGCGAGTCAGAATAGCCCATGTATTTTATGACAGTACACTTTGACAGATTTTTCCTTTCCCGCTCTTCTCTATACAAATGATACAGTGCCCTATGAATAGTAATCTTGTGGGAACGATTTATTAAAGTGGGTGAAGTAAACAAATGACCATGACCTACGCTGTCAAGGCAATCTTTTACAGCTTTTAACCAGGGTATATAGTGTGCCCTGTCACATTTTAGGCAGTCCAAAATTATATCACGGGTCAAGGTGGCAGCCGGGTTAATCCATAATTTTAGCCAGAAGAGTGCTGGTCTTGATCTTACAAAGTCTTCTATATATGAGATGTTTAATTCATTATGACATATGTATTGAGGGGAACAAATGACCCCACCCAGCACCTTCCGACAAAACCTGTTTTCTTCGGTTTGGAGATGGATACAATTTGTGTAACCCCAAACCTCGGCGCCATAAGTGCCAGTTGGGATACATTGGGTTTGATACATTTTTACTAGTGGTGTAATCACATCAGCGTGGGAAGGTTGTCGCAAAGAAGTGACACAATTTATAGCTTTACCCAACTTGTTCCTGGCATAAGAAACATGTGGTTGCCACGAGCCAGAGCTAGAGAATAGCAACCCCAAATAGGGAAAAGTGCAAGTGCTTTTCAAAACATTTGACCCTGATTTAATCTCAGCAATTTTATGTTTTTTAGGGCCACAGCTCATAATTAACGATTTTTTGAAATTAGTGGTCAAGCCTAGGTCTGCCATAAAATGGACAAAGCCTGAGATCAAAATACGGAGTGCCTTTGGTGTGCGGCCCATTAGGACCGCATCATCAGCATAAAGGAGGGTAGGTATAGGGACTCCGTTCACATAGGGTACATCTTTTGTTAAAGTACTCAACGAGGAGCTCAAATTATTGATGTAAAGAATAAAAAGGAGGGGGGCCAGCACACATCCCTGCCTGACCCCCCTACCAATGCTGATGTCGTCAGAGACGGATTGATTAATACGCACACGAGCTCTTAGATCGCTATGTAAAAAAGCTAAAAAGTTCACCAAATGATCATCCAAACCATAATTAAGGAGGGTGGACCATAGACGGGAACGATTAACAAAATCAAAAGCAGAACTTAAGTCCATAAAACCAAAATATAAAGGAGATTTTTTAGCAGTATTATATTTTGCCATAATCAGACTCAAGTTCAAACATTGTTCCACCGTGCCAACATTACTACGAAAACCAAGCTGGCTGGGATGTAGAATCTTGCTCTCCTCCGCCCAAGTTTTAATCCTTTTAAAAATCACCCTTCCCAAAACTTTCAAGGTATTATCGATTAACGATATAGGGTGGTAACACCCAGGGTCCAGCCTGTCACCTTTTTTAAAAATGGGCACGATGGTGCTACAAGACCATGTTTCTGGTATTTGTTCGTTCGTTAAGTTATTAAAAACATTACATAGCAATGGGGCCCAAAAGTTAAGTTCACACTTTAACTGATCGATAGAGAGCCCATCGGAGCCAGGCGCTTTATTTCCTGCACTTTCAGCAATGGCATCCTCGACCTCAGAGACGGAGATGTTAAGGGGGCTTAAAGGGAGGGTGGTTAAAGCGGGGTTGTCCGGTGTGGCGTAAATTTTAGCAAAATGTTCAACCCATGTGGGTCCAGTGATGTTACAATTAATTGCCGTTAGGTTTGACCCTATCGATCTTAAGTTCTTTACCTCCCTCCAAAACCCGGTAGTGTCTTTCAGTTCGGCCGAACGTGCCAGGGAATCCCAGTGATTCCTAACCAGTTCATTAGTTCTATTTCGTAGGATGGATTTATACTCTGTTCTGAGTAACCTTATTTGAGGGATATCTCTGGGTTCAGATTTTAAAGCAGCCCTTAACTTCCTATTTGCCTTAGAACAAGAGGCATCGAACCATCTAGGTGTTTCCTCAGATATCCTCGAAACAGGTCTGGAGATCTCACTTTTTATTACAGTGCAGAGTTCACTAAATGAATTGATTATGTTACCCCCATGGTCATCGCTGGTGAGGCAGATGTCAATCAGGGCTGGATGTTTTTTGATGACCTTTACCAGGATTTCCCTGTTATTCACGCCCCTCCAGGTTACCCTCAATTTATCACTTGATACTTCCAGATTTCTTGCGCCTATTTCAGTTTGTGGGCATTTGCCCCTTGGAAGTAGTATGTGAATTACAATAGGGAGGTGGTCACTATATACTTTACACACAACCGCAGCCTTCGTTAAAACATTGGCGACAGTAGGTGAGACAAATACATAATCAATCGTGGTACCACTACCGTGACCAATAAAAGTGGGAAACGGGGCAGTGCTGATTTCCATACCAGCATGCTCCATGCAATTTACAAGTTCTCTACTTGCAAGGAAATGTAATAGTTCTATACCTCTTCTGCAGGGGGGGTTTCTAAAGTGTAAATGTGCATTGAAATCCCCTCCTATACAAATGCCATCAAATTTCCCATATTTCTGTCCATCCATAATTTCATCAATAAACTCAAATAAAAGAATAAAATTACAATTTGGTTGGGACAAGAAGTCATTATTATAAAAATTGATCAAACATAGCCTTGTCCTATTGATGTATGCCAGTGCCATGAAACTTGGGCTATTAGTTTGAAGTAGGTCGATTTTTACTTCTGCAGATATTTTAACCCAGATGGAAAGGCCCCCACTGGGGCGGCCTAAGGGGGGGCCGAGACAGTCCTGTTATGGCAACTGTACCCCTCGAGTAGTAAGTCATCGGTGCACCAAGTTTCTTGGAACATTAGTACGTCGTGAGAAGAGTCCCAATCCATCCAGGATGTAATTTCCATCTTGGCCTTCAGGCCAGCAATATTCCAGCTGAGTAATGACAGGTTATTATCGGGCCTCAAGCTAGGGGCCTGGTCAGTTACTAGAGAAAGTACTGTTGTGGTTTGCCCCTGTAGTTCACATGGTGTTTCGGATAAAAAAGTTTCACATGTTAGTGGGGGTACCTCAGAGGATGTTTCCACTGTGTAATCAGAGACCGGACACATAGAAACAGGTACTTCAATGATGGGAGACAGTCAATCCAGTGTACCCAAGTCGTGAAGTGGTAAGAACCTGTTATGTAATGGAAACACAGGTGGAGGCTGCATCATTCTGTGTGGAGGACGATAAAAATAATTTAACGGTAAGGGGGTCACCAGAGTGGATGGGCCATGATGGACAAAGTTCTTGTTTAACAGAGACTTCACGGTACCAGGATTCCTAAAATTGACTATAATGCAGTCCCCGTTAATGTTTTTAAAAAGGGGACCAACCCATGTTACTCGGCGTGTGGATATAATTTCTTTGGAAACATCATAACCAACCCCCTTGTGCTTGGTTAGCCAGTCGATACATTTATTGTGCAATTGCACCCACGACTCTCCTTGCCCTTCCCTGAGAGGTGGAATCCCAGCCAGAACTAAAACGTAAGGACACGCCTCAGGTGGAAGATGTAAGGCAGGGCCTTGATGTTTAAAAGGCCTTGTGTCTTCATGTAAGGTCGTATTATAGCGCTGGCTTTGGTTTGAAGAGGCGTTCTGCATTGTTGTACCTATAACGGAATTACATTTATGGTTGTTCTTAGAAGCACTAGTAACAGTAGAGGGTAAGGAAGGTTTACTTGGGGGATCAGGGGGATTACTTTCCCTTGTGCTGGTGTTCGCCACAGGTGGTACAGTTATTGGCGAACCATTTGCAGCTTCTATTGCCTTAACCCTATTTTCTATCGGCGGATTGCCATTGTTTGTGTGATTACTGTTAGTGAGTGCGCGGGTAGTAGATTCCAGGTCTTTTAGCAGACGTTCACCTCTTAATTTATCCAGGGACACTACGCCTTTTCTTTTAGCATCATCATTTTTAATTAGATTTTCCAGTCTGTCTAGTCTCTTAAAAATATTATTAAATTGTTTGATCATTTGACCTTCGAGTTGCTTAAAAATTGTATCCGCAATGGTCTCGATGAGATTTCCCTCAGATTTAGAGTGCAAGCTATTTACAGTGAAAGAATCCGTCTGGGTGGAAATAGTCATTGAATTTAGACCATCATTGTTTATGACTACGACATCATCCAGATGGGGTTGAACCTGCTCGGATACTGTATATTGTTTTTGTTTCTTCCCCCTATTCCACATACTTTGTGGTGTTGGTTGGTTAACAGTCCTAGGGGGCTGCTTCCTTTTGTTATATGTTGATTTTACTGGGCCTCTTTTACGCTTAGCTCCTGTATTCTCAGTGGGCTCAGTAGTTGTTGGTAGAGAGGTAGGGTCCGGGGCTACAACTGAGACTGTGTAGGTGATAGTGTTTTCGTCCTCAAGAACAATTGGCAAATTAACAGCGACAGATTGTTGTTTTTCCACAGTTACTTCGGGAAATATGTGCATGTTACCACTTAAATTGCCCGTTGCAGCTGGTAGGTTAGTGGTAGGTGAACCCATTGAAAACCTCCTCTCAGTTTCAACAATCTCATTGATTGCAGTGTCTATTAATGCTTCAAAGGACGTAATGAGGGAGGTAGAGTTTTCAGCGTCCTGGGTGGCTGTGTTTACAGTTTTACTAGCAACATTACGTTTAGCCATGGTAACAGCCAACTAGCCAAGAAAAGTCTCACCTTTAGAGAGGGGCGTTAGAGATGTGGCCCGCCCGACCACTGTTGACCTCTGAGGGCCTCAGAGGGGCCCGCCCTTTGCCCGGGCTTAGCCCCGGGCGCTCCCGCGCGCGACTCGTGAGGCGAGAGGGGGTGTCAGGCTTTTACTGGCGCCTCCGGGCGCTCCTGGTGCGTCACGAGCGCGCTGCTGCCTCAGGGGCCGCTGGGAAGTGTGGTCCCGCACGTGTCTGCCTTCACCGCCGTTCCCCTCATGGCTCCGCCCGATGGCGGTTCAGCAGGTAAGTGACTGGTGTTCCCCACTGGGCTCCCGGGGGGTCAGGCTTTTACTGGCACCTCCGGGCGCTCCTGGTGCGTCACGAGCGCGCTGCTGCCTCAGGGGCCGCTGGGAAGTGTGGTCCCGCTCGCATCTGCCTTCACCGCCGTTCCCCTCACGGCTCCGCCCGATGGCGGTTCAGCAGGTAAGTGACTGGTGTTCCCCACTGGGATCCCGGGGGGTCAGGCTTTTACTGGTGCCTCCGGGCGCTCCTGGTGCGTCACGAGCGCGCTGCTGCCTCAGGGGCCGCTGGGAAGTGTGGTCCCGCTCGCGTCTGCCTTCACCGCCGTTCCCCTCACGGCTCCGCCCGATGGCGGTTCAGCAGGTAAGTGACTGGTGTTCCCCACTGGGCTCCCGGGGGTCAGGCTTTTACTGGCGCCTCCGGGCGCTCCTGGTGCGTCACGAGCGCGCTGCTGCCTCAGGGGCCGCTGGGAAGTGTGGTCCCGCTCGTGTCTGCCTTCACCGCCGTTCCCCTCACGGCTCCGCCCGATGGTGGTTCAGCAGGTAAGTGACTGGTGTTCCCCACTGGGCTCCCGGGGGGTCAGGCTTTTACTGGCGCCTCCGGGCGCTCCTGGTGCGTCACGAGCGCGCTGCTGCCTCAGGGGCCGCTGGGAAGTGTGGTCCCGCTCGCGTCTGCCTTCACCGCCGTCCCCCTCACGGCTCCGCCCGATGGCGGTTCAGCAGGTAAGTGACTGGTGTGTCACGTGTTTATGTAAACGTGCCTCTTTCCATACTTTTTAACTTTCGTATAATTTCTAAAATGCTTTATTTAAATTTGTTTTTCCTATTAAAGCATTTCTATAAGTTATTTTTTTTAATACGAGTATTAACATTCATTCCCCCCTTTTTTTGACTTATCATTGTTGTAACTTCCCTTTTTTTAAAAACTTTTTAAATTATTCTTCGTTACCCTAAACCCCTATTTTCCTTGTATCCTGTGCCAGAAATACTCCGTATTAACCTTTGAGTATTCTAATTTATATCCGACTATTAATTTATAATTCCATTACTGCGAGTTTTAATACATTTGTTTATCTAATATTTTTAATCTTTCTTTATACACTGCAAGGGTTACTGTTATTTGTCTAGAATCACACTATGAATCAGTGTCCATTTGGCAAAATTGAGATAGAATGATTTGGTTTGTTGATGTGTTTGCAGTTAAATAAGTACGTACACTCTTGCAGTAAGCCAGGCTTTAGGGTGTGCACTGCATCAAACTACTATGCATTATGCATGTAGTGGTGTAACCAGCTTTACACTTGTGATTTAGGCCTACAATTCCCCAGTCACTATCTATATACTCTAGCAAACACAGTGTGACTGCTATTGCAATTTCAAAATGAGTTTTTCAGTACCATGTAGTAATTAATTCACTAAAGTAAAAATCAACCAATTAAGAATTCACCCACTGTCTTTACTTATAATAATGTAATCATTCAGTCAGTAAGCATGTACTCATGCAGTGAACCTGGCTTTAGGGAATGGAGTGATTCAAAGTGCTATGTATTATGCATGTAGTTGTGTAATACCCTTCACATTTGTGCTTGAGGACTACAATTGCCCCCTATCTATACATACCAGGGGTCTCCAACTAGTAGCTCAGGAGCTACTGGTAGCTCACTAGCACTCTGAAAGTAGCTCTCAGAGGTGAAGCCAAACCAAGCCAATCTCAGAGATTCTGTGTATATTAAAGAAGGTAGTACTGCTCATTTCACTACCCTTAAGAGTTACAGACAGCCAAACAAATAGCAGGGCCTGTTGATAACACTAACACACAATGCGGTGGCGTATCAATTAATCAATTAGGGATGTGTAGAGCGCAGTACTCAACTGTGAGGGTTTAGAGGTGCTGGAGGAGTATGTGAGGGGTATTTGTGCAGGTTTGGTGATTCGAAAAGCCAGGTCTTATGGGTCTTCCTGAATGCTTTCAGTGAGGGGGTTCATCTGATGCTGAGGGGGAGTTCATTTCAGGTCTTGGCCATGATGTAGGAGAACAATGTGCCTCCTGTCTGGTTCTGTGGATACAGAGAATGTTGGCCAAAACCTGGTCAGCGGAGTGGAGCTTTCTTTTGGGGGTGTAGAAGGAGATTGAGGTATTGGAGTCCGGTGTTGTGGAGGGCTTTATAGGTTTGTGTGAGCAGCTTGAAGGTCACTCATTTTTCAACGGGGAGCAAGTGGAGTGCTCGTTTATGCTGGGTAATGTGGTCTTGTTGTGGGATGCTGAGGATGATTCTGGCTGCGGTGTTCTGGACAGTCTGAAGTTTATGGAGTAGAAATTTGTTGATTCCGGTATAGAGGGCGTTCCCGTAGTCCAGCCTGCTGGTGATGAGTGCTTGGGTGATGGTCCTCCTTGATTCGGGGGGTGGGTCAATATGAAGGTCTTGCTGAGTATGAGGCCGGTGTTGAAGCATGTGGAAGCTGCAGTGTTGGCCTATGGGCCTGTCACATGAAACATGTTTATCCACTTTAAATGTAAGTTGGGGAGACTTACTGTTGTGGTAATATCATTTGTGGGACACTGCATGTAATGTTTTGAAATGTACTTAATTAGAAGCATTTACTATTGATAAACGTTTTGCTAGCATTCTGCTGATAACTTCACCTGGAATTTTGTGGTGGTTAGTAGTGATACATGTGCTTTGGGTGGTCATAGTGTAATGTTAATACATACCCCCAGCACAACCCCTACACTTAACAAACACTACTACACTACCCTAAACCTTAAAACACTACTCCCAGCATGCACTTCTATAGTACATAAACACCACTGCACTTCTTTAAACCCTAAAACACTATCCCCTACAGTAGACGAACATCACTGCACTATTCTAAACCTAAAAAACACTGCCCTCAGCACGACCCTCTACACTACACAAACACCAGTGTACTACCCTAAACGCTAAATCTACCACCAAACACAACCCCCTACTCTACACAAAGACCAATGCACTACCTTGAACACTAAATCTATCCCCAGCACAACCCGTTCTGTACACAAACACCACTACACTACCCTAAACCCTATAAACACTACCCCTAACATTCATACAAATAGCACTTAGATAGTAACTCATAGTTAGTGTTATAAAATCACCATTACAAACGTACAGTTATCCATACAATTACTGATACAATCACTTAGTTATATGTATACTTCTTTATATACAATAAACGTCACAGACAGTGGCTTTCATTTTTTAACTTTATTGTACATGTAGCATTGAGAGATATATGTGCTCATTACCACACCCATAAAGATATTAACTCACCCAAACAATTGTTATAACATGTAGTCTTAACGTCATAAACCTACAGTCAGACACCACCCAGCGACCCACACACACATTCACTCTCCCATACAAATACTCAGTAAACTAATCAGTAAGTAATATAGATTTTTGCATCGGTAGTAACCAACAGGTGCAGCAGTTTACAGAACAATTGACAAAGTAATACATATATTCACAGTTTAGTCACTATCCAATATATTTAATGAGACACTATAAATTATTCAAGTAAACAATCATTCACACTGCTACTAAATCCTTTTTCCAGATTTGTTTATATCCAGTCATTCTTCAATGCAGATTGCTATATATATAATACATATTTATATAACAAACCAAACCACATTCACTGGATGCTGTCATCAGTGATGTCATAAGTGATGTCATATGACATGTCATCAGTGATGTTATCAGTGATGTCACTAACCATGTCATGAATGATGTAATATATATACATAAAGAGTTGCGCATGAAGGGGCCATTTTTAGATGGAAAGGAAAAGTTATGCAGGGTAACTTTTTGTCTCCTTGTAAATATGGAGGAGCCACCTGCGCAACCAGTACGTCACAAAAAGCGGTGTACTGGTGGCGCACAGAGCTTGTAAATCTGCCGTACAATTTTCTTCATTTCTCCTAATTTTTTTCTTACAATAAACGCTACAATGCACAGCATACATTGTAGGAGAAAAACGTCTTCACTGATTGTTTTTGGGCAGGAAGGTGTGTCTTCTTGCACAAAAGCAAACTCCACACGACACAGATATTGTTACACCATGGTGCAAGGGTACGTGTATCACCACATGCCTGCAGCTTAAACAGCAGTGCAGAGGGAATGACAGACTTCCAACATATTTATGTACATATGTTGCACGCTGTAGCTATAGAGCTTACAGTGTCATGCTACAGCACTTCCTTAACGTTCTACAGTTATACATTCACCATATATGACAAATGCATTCTTTACTGAATTGTGCAGTATACATACATTTATGTAAACTTTCATACACTAGCATATACATTTAACTCTTTCTTTAACCAGAGTAGTTAGTTCTGAAAATAACTTTTTATTTTTTATTTTTGTACTTTTATATATTTTTTTTGATTCTTGGAACGATTTTTTGTTGTTGTATTTTTTAGAAAGAAAAAAAAGTCAACTGGACGAACAAAACAATGAACTTTGAGGGAATAAAAGAAACCTAGCTTTGATGGTTATCAATTGCTCTGCAAACTAGGTCTACTGATTGCTCCCCATAACAAATTAAACGATTGCACTTCACCCAGTTCATTCTAACTTTCACGAATTGGTGACATATGTCTGGTCATGATGTTGAAGGTAATACTGCAGAGGTACTTGGTATTGCCGGAGGTGGAGGTATATTTTGGCGCAGTCTTCTACATTCTTCGTGAACATAGTTTACAGGATGCATGGATTAGAGGTGCTTGCGCATACTAGAAGTGCCACAGTAGTATTTCCTGTTTGGATCTCCTCTGGACAGTACTGCCTGGCAAATCTTGCATATTACTTTGGTGGCATTACATTTGTTTGCCCCTCTGGAAAAGTAAAAATTTCCATGCAATGGATGTGTATCTTTTGGCAGGGTGAGGTTCTGGTACACATTTTTGAGTAACAGAATCATCAGAATCAGTTGATTCTTGCAGAGGTGTAGCCATTTCTGAATCCAAAAAAGAAGTTCAGGTTTCCAAATAACAAAAAGTAACGTTCTTTTCAGGATAAGTCTTCTCGTAAGGAAGGTCTAAGAAGAGTAATTGAAATGGGTGGGGTTCTTCAATAGTTAGAACAGTAAGTGTTATAAGCCAATGAAATCTCTTTTTTTGGTCACATGGGATCCGCGTTGGGTGCGTCCATGCAGCACGCATCTAGCATGACTTCTCCAAATTGCATTTAAAACTAATAAAACTTTATTAAAACTAAAAGACTAATATTTTTTCCCCTTAATATTTATGTTAAAAGCATATATATATATATCTTTTTTTTATATAAAAAAATGTTGCGGAAGTCGCGCCCTCACCGCATTGAACATGTACATGATGTCATGTGGAAACGTGCGCACGTGGTGTGGTGTGATACGTATATGTTGTGTATGCGCTTCAAGACACGTATGGGTCGCATAGCAATCGCGCATGAAAATATGTACCCATTGCACACCCTACGCACATCCTACAGAACAATTGTAAAATGGGGGCTACGTTCTGTGCAGCAATCGAGAGAGGTGCACTTTGGGTACGAGACTGCTCAAAAAATTGTAAAAAAAAGAAAATTGAAAATATTATTAAAAAAAATCAAAAATATAAAAAATATATATATATATATTAAAATTTAAAAAAAATATTGATATTAAACATGTGTAATGTAATCTTAAAAATAAGATATCTAAAAATAAATATATTTAAAATAAATGTGTAAATCAGTATCAAAGAAATAAATATAACAATTAATAGATTTAAAAATTGTTATTGAATAAATCTTTCAAAATCACTGAAAAAAACCTTGGGTTTCAGGCAGGTTATACTTTGGAATTATCCTTTACAAAATCTTCTAAATTCACTGAAGAAACCCTAGGTTTCAAGCAGGTTATAGGTAGGAATTATCATTTAAAAAACCTTAGAAATTCACTGAAAAACCATAGGTTTTATAGGTGTTATAGTTAGCTGGACATTTCACTCATACAAAACCATTGAAATTCCTCCGTTATAGTTAGTTGTACTAACTGTAACACTCGCGCCCGCCATCCATTGGTGATGATGTCACATATTACATCATTCATGACATGGTCAGTAACATCACTGATGACATCATCCACATGACAATCAGATACACTTCATCATACACTACTATAATCTTTCATCACTCACTGTAAAATACAGAGTACCATATTTGAATCCATTGACACACCAATACAAGTATCTAAAAACCCACTCAGTCATTGCTAGATCTACACAAACATGTAATCAATTACCTATAGATTCACTCATACATGCTGTCAACGATCAATAGAACACTATCAAATATACTTATACACCTATATTGACATTACACACCAGCACACATCCGATTTACTTATGCAGTCATCCTACTCACTCATGCAAACAATGGATCGTACTTATATTTACCCAGCTACACACTTATACAAACACCACTTCATTTATTCATATAGATAGTAACTCATACTTAGTTTATTATAAAATCACTATTACAAGTATACAGTTATCCATACAGTCACTCATGCAATCACTGAGTCTTATGTATACTGCCTTTTATTATTCTAGTTTGTTGAACATGTACCACTGAGAGATATTTGCTCATCAGCACATCCATATACATATCCATTCACCCAAACAGCTATTATAATATGTAGCCTTAACGTCATATACCAACTGAATCAACTATTGACACATCTTTGGGCAGTCACACACCCCCCACCGAACCACACACATATTCACTCTCCCATAAAAATAATCAGTTAACTAATCAATAACTAATATACACTTTCACGTAACTAGTAACCAAATGATGCAGCAGTTTACACAACAACTGAGAAAATAATACAGATATTCACACAGTTTAGTCACTATCCAATATATTTAGTGAAACACTATAAATTAGTCAAGTAAACAGTCAGTCACACTGCTACTAAATACTCCATCCAAACACTTATACATCCACTCATTCTTCAATGCAGATTGCTATATAGTCTCAGTTTAGTACGTCCCCCTGAGCAAAAAAGTATATAATCCTTCTTGTGTCGTTTCACAATTCTTCAGAAAACAGTTCAGCCAATAATAAATGTCCATAAATAGAGTATCCGTGATCTTTAATTTTTCTTCAATTCTTTTTTCTTCACATGAACTCATGAGACAATATTCTTCACAAAAATGTATCTTTAGATCTCCACACAACAGCCAACATGCACGTTTCGTCTCTGGTGCATCACCACCATAAAGACTTCCTCAGGGCTGTAAATACAAGATACAAACAAAACCAACATCAGGTACCTCTCCACTCATAGTGGAAGTTAAGCCTAACCTCCACCAAGTGGAAAACCCAGTGTGAACCTGATATCCCCATAGGGTTATTACGCCGCACAGAGATGAACAACAAAGAAAAACAAAAGTCCAGGTGTAATAACGCTTAAAGAAATATTAATAAAGAATAAAGAGTGAAATGACATAATTCAGTATAAAGACCTCTTATATAGCAATCACCAAGAGTGACCAAAATATTCATCTGATAGGACATGCAATGCAGCGTGAAAAACAACCAAAAAAGTAAATCTACGTAATCCTGAAACTCACCTAGAGCAACGATCTGTTAGTTCAATAATTTGCTTTATAAGTATTTAAGGCGAGTAGGCACAGCTAAGAATAAAAATATGATAAAAACCTAATGAATATTATGTCTATATTTACAACTAGATAACCAGCACTAGAAAAGGTCAAAAAGCATATTAATGGCCCCTTACCTTAGACGTCACTCTAAACGAAGCATATTTTTTATTTTCTCATATGATTATCTTCACACATATTAGTGTTGTTCCCCTGCGTGAGAAATGTGACTCCTTAATATATAGACACAACTCCCAAAATATCATTGTCAACAGGATCAAAAACTACAAGTCCAGGTTACTGTCATCAGGAGTAACCGCAACAATAACTCATTATTAATATAAGAGACAGATTCAAACTCACGTTTGTCGTGACAAACCAGTTAATACCCTTTGCATTTCAAATTAGTATTATGCCAAATTCGATATCATACTAATGTCCGAAATTAAAAATTAAATAATACCCTGCAAAGATCTCGCTGTATTAGACCCTAAGCTGGGAACAATATAACTGCCATAGACGCTCTCCTCACTTAATGTGTAGTAGTACCTCTCGCCCACACAATCTGGAAGGCGTTCAGCGTATAGCCGTGTCATATGGACAAAAATGATATCTACAAACCCTCATCAACCAGCCCTGTGCTGACAACAATATGCTATCTAAAAACGCTCTCCTCACCTGCAGTATAATCGTGCCTCTCGTCCACGGGAACAAACAGACGTTCGGCATACCGCCGTGCCGCCTAGTTAAGAGCACATGATAAGAAGACGGACTGCTCCAATTGGTGCGCAAACAAAAATCACGGGCGCCATCTTGGAGCAGGTTCGTCCGAATGAAGATAAATGGAATAGTTTATGAGCAAGTCGCGTTATATTTAAACCCTATACATATCAACAAATGGCCGATGTATAGCATATTATATAGCCTAAATAACAATTCACATTGCCAACATGTCCTACAGTGAGTATATAGTGATAAATGATAACGAAGTGAATAACTATATAATAATAGAGTAAAAATATTAAGGAAAAGAGAAAAGTAAATAAAGAAAAAAGTGATCCGAAATTAGTTGAGCACCAAAGATAAAAAGTTTAAAGTGAACAGGCCATATATAAAAAGAGAGAGAAAAGAATTACTGTACATATTTACAATTTTAGAATTACATATAAAAAGAGAGAAAAATTACTGTACATATTTACAATTTTAGGGTTGACATCTCAACACATGGGGACAGAGAAAGTTCTAGACCAGTTCGTTCATGCCCTCCAATATTGTAAATTATCAGAGAATCTCCAATAATGACCTTAATACAGACAGTATATTGGGTTATTGTATGAGAGGAATAATACATTCAAAAAATCATCATTATAGAACCATGCAACCAAGATCATCTTAATATTTACAGCTTATAATAACAGAGGTAAAATCAGTGATGGCAAAAAAAGGATACAATTTAACATCCCAGGAAATATTGAAGTTCAGAATCCACATTTAGCCCAAGCTCAACCGCCCGTAATTTGAGTATCCATCTAGCCTCACATTGGCGTACCCTAAGTTCTCTGTTGCCACCTCGCTTATCACCAAAGATATGTTCTATGCCATGAAAGGTAAACGATAAGTGTCCCCTCTGACTAGGACAACTATTAGCATGATTGGCCAATGGATATCTCCGATCTAATTTTTTCAGAGCCCTGAAATGTTCTGCGATTCTGTCCTTAAGGCACCTAATTGTACTTCCTATATAAATCTTTTGACACTTACACCTAATAGCATACACAACGTACTTAGTACTACAATCAATATGTTGAAAGATCTTATATTTCGCAAGCCCATTGTATTTGAATTCCTTGATACCATTTTCTGCAAATTTGCACATACTGCAGTGCCCACATTTAAATGAACCCATATTGTAAGTATGGAGCCATGAGGGTCCTTGGTTGGCACTTTCGGGATAGCTAGGGCTAATCATGCTACGTATTGTTAAGCCCCTTCTATATGAGATACTTGGTTTGTTTTTCATATAGGTATTTATGCTTGGATCAGACTTCAACAAGTGCCAGTTTTTTTTAGGATGTTATAAATTTTATGGGACCAGGGGTGGTAATTTGTCACCAATCTTATGATGTTAGTCTTTTTCTTCTCACCCCTTGGCCTCAAAGTTTCACCTCTATTTAACTTCAACGATCTCTTCTTGGCTGCACAGATAGTATCTTTATGATAACCTCTCTCTAGGAAGCGCACTTCCATATCCTCAATACAATTGTCGAAGTCCTCATCCCTACTGTTATTTCTTCGGGCTCTAAACATTTCCCCAAATGGGATGGCATCAATCTGTCCCTTGGGGTGAGCACTACTACCAAATAGTGTTGAGTTGCATGAGGTACTTTTTCTGTAGAGACGACTAATAATTGTACCATTGGCAATAAATAGCTCCGTGTCTAAAAAGACAACACTCTCCTTGCTAGATGTCATTGTAAATGACATGTTAAATTGATTGTTGTTCATATGATCAACAAATTCATTGAGTTTCTCAGTATCACCTGTCCAAATAATAAAACAGTCGTCAATGTATCTTCCATAATACAGAATGTTCTCCTGCCATTTCGCACCCTCTGGGCCCCAGATATGCACCATCTCGAACCTCCCCATAAAGAGGCATGCCAGAGATGGCGCAAACCTGGAACCCATGGCGACTCCACACTTCTGTCTATACCAATCCTGGTTGAACAAAAATACATTATGTTCCAAAATAAGACGTGACATAGTGATTAACATGTCAGAGTGCTCCATCAATTCAATAGGTCTCTTGTACAGGAAATATTTTAGTGCATCCAATCCCTGTTCATGTTTGATATTCGTATACAGAGATACGACATCCAATGTGACTAAGGTCATAGTATTGTCCCAATTAAAATCTGCCAGAATATTAAGGATATGGCCTGTGTCTCTGATATAGGAGGCTAGATTAAGAACATAGGGCTGTAAGAATATATCAACAAACTCAGAGAGTCGTTCCAATGGTCCCCCTATGCCCGACACAATGGGCCTTCCTGGTGGTCTAGTGGCATTTTTATGAATTTTGGGCAATGTATAGATACATGGATAACGTGGTTTCACAATCTTAAGATAAGCATGTTCATCATCATTCAACAAACCTTTGATATTCCAATCTCTAAGTTCTGAATTAACAATTCGTATAATATCAAAAATCGGAGTGTTGGACAGTTTTATATAACATTCTGCATTTTCCAATTGACCCAACAGTTCCGCCTCATACATTTCTTTTCCCATCACAACTATATTCCCACCCTTATCCGCTTCTTTGATGACAATTTGATTGTTTGTACTCAGTAATTTAAGGGCATTCTGTTCTCCTTTAGTTAGATTGTGTGGGGTATAGGACCTACTAGATTTGCTGAGCATTTGATCTTCGTATTTATCAAGCTCTTGACTAACAATACGATGGAAGACCTCAATATTGTTACCACTAGTAAGTTGCGGTGTCCACTTGGACTTTAGTCTTAAACCACTGTCATCACTCCCATCTGTATTTAACATCAATGTAAACTCTTATTTAAACATTTATTCTTCCAGCAACTTTTACATATACATATATAACAAATATTTGTTTTTTAAAAATACACACATTCACTGGATGGTCTCATCAGTGATGTAATGAGTGATGTCACTGACCATGTCATGAGTGATGTAATATGTGACGTCATCAGCAGTGCATTGCACGCGCAAGTTATAGTGAGTCCAACTAACTATAACGTGGGAATTTCAATGGTTTTATGCGAGTAAAACTTTCAGCTAACTATAACTGGTGTGAAACATATGGTTTTTTCAGTGAATATATATATATATATATATATATATTACCTACTGGCGGTCGCCAGTAGGTATATATAGTTAGGATTTTTTCTCTATGGGATTTTTGAAAATTCTATGTCTAATAACGTTGGCGTTTGTGGACGGAATTGGCTGAAATTTTCAGGAAAATGGCACATTTTGTTTCTGAGCAGCCCCTGAAAATTTTGGGGGGGTTCGTCAAGGGGGGCCGAGAAAAAAGGGGGGTCCCAAAACGCGTTTTTCCCATGTTAATTTCCATAGGGCGGTTGGCCTCACTTTTAGCCCGAACGGCTGAATGGATTTGCACGAAACTTGGCAAAATTGTAGGGACTGGTAGCCCGATGTGCCTTTTGTAGGTCTCAATATATGTGCTCCAGTGGATTTTGAGAAATTAACGTTTAAAAAAAGATATATATCTGTAACAGCGGACCGGGCAGCGCTCCAGGACGCGTACTTTTCGCGCAACGGAGCTTTGTGAAGCGAAGCTGATTGGTTCTCCGGCGTCTGTCAACATTCCAAACAGTCCGTAGTGGCCGCCATCTTGTCTCTCGGTAGGATCGAGAGACAAGAGGAGGCCAAAGCGAAGGGGCAAATGACCATAAGGGGGCATAGTAGATTGTCGCTGACCCCCTAGGTTTGATGTGGAGGTTTTAAAAGGGCCCCGCGGGGCAAAAAAAAATAAAATAATAATAATCGAACGGCTGAATGGATTTGCACGAAACTTGGCAAAATTGTAGGGACTGGTAGCCCGATGTGCCTTTGCTAGGTCTCAATATATGTGCTCCAGTGGATTTTGAGAAATTAACGTTCAAAAAAAGATATATATCTGTAACAGCGCTCCGCTTCGCGTACTTTTCGCGTTATGGAGGTTTGCGAAGCTGATTCGTTTTTCGGCGTCTGTAAACATTCCAAACAGTCTGTAGCGGCCGCCATCTTGTCTCTCGGTAGGATCGAGAGACAAGAGGAGGCCAAAGCGAAGGGGCAAATGACCATAAGGGGGCATAGTAGATCGTCCCTAACCCCCTAGGTTTGATGTGGAGGCTTTGAAAGGGTCTCGCAGGGCAAAAAAAAAATATACCGTTTTTTTAGTTTTTTTGCGTGGAGTGCGCCCGGTTCGCGAACCGGGAAGCGTTCTGGGGAGCGTACTTTCTTGAAAATTAGTGAAAAAAGTTAGAGTAAAATAATAATTGTGAGTGATCAGATGTAGGGTAGCTCTGAGAAGAGCTTTTGGGTTTATGGTACATTTAGGTACTTATAAGTAGGTACCAATGCACAGTCTTAAATTCAGAGTGAAAACTCTGTTGCCCTCATCTGAGAAGTGAACTCCATCTCCTCTGTAGATATCTTGCATGTAGTAACGCAAGTTATTGTTGTACAGGGAGCCCATTCCATGGTCTCTCATGTAAGCTGAAACAGATTTGTATACATGCTTCCTCGATTTCTCAATTTGTGGACAAAATTGGTTCGACCACCTCCATTTCTGTCTTTGGCATATATTTGAATATACCAAGGCAGTCTGAGGAAAAAGTGCCATCAATTGCTCAAAGGTGTCCTCTAAAAGCATTTCCAGACCTACCCCAGTCAAAGTGCCCAAATCATTACCTCCACAGTGCACAATTAACAGGTCAGGTTTTGGCAAATGCATAAAGGTTTTCACCAATGGTATCAATTGGTGACATTTTAATCCTCTGTGGCCAAACCACTTAATTTCCACATCTTGTAAATTGAGGTTAGGTAAATTCCTGTTTTCAGCGTACCTTTGAGCCCAATAGATGTAACTATGTCCAACAATCCAGACAGAAAACATGGTGAGAGAAGGTTCTGCTGCAGTCAGATGAAGTGTGGCAATGAAATGGCAGTTGAAAAAATGAGAGTGTAAAATGAAAAAAACTGAGGAGTTTCTGTGTTAATGAAGCAGTAAGAGTGATTGGTGGATTTTGATTGCTGAAAACAGAAAGTTAGTGTGCATGGATGAGTTCGTTGAAAGATGTATTTTGAGTGGCGAAGAAAAAATCATTAAATGAAAGAATGCTCTGGATATGCAGGTGCACTGAGAGTTCAGAGTTCAATTGCAACATTGTTGTGTGAGAGGTCTTGCAAGAGGTGGTTGCTATGCAGAAAAAGCAGAGAGGGGGCAGATGGGGGAAGGGTTTTGCTTTGAAAAAAAGTGAGGGAAGAGTTTTGATTGGGTGACATGAGAGATATGTGTGAGGAATTAAAGCATTTCTGTGCTTTTGATAGCTGCAGACTCTGGAGTGTATACCTTTTGCCCTGCTGAAGACAAATATTGTGTGTTTCTGAGACTGTTTTGAAACTCAAAGTATTTGCTAAGGTGAGAAAAGATTTCTTTAATTTAGATAGAAAATAGTGTGCTTTAAGGAGAAAATTATGAAGAAAGTTGTGTTTTTCAAATGTTGCTTTGTCTCAAGTGTTTCACAAATAGATTTTGTTTCTTTGAGACATTGTAATTGGAGAAAATGTGAAGTATTAGTACTGACAGGGCTTTTATGTGCATAGGAGCTGTGGGGTGTTTTCAAATTATGACTTGTAAATCGTTTTTGAGAAAAAGCAATGGTTTTAATATTGATGAGAAGGACATAATGGTGTCTGCTTCTTTATAAGGTAATTGAGAGTCTCTGATGTTATTTTTCCCATTTCAATGTAAGAAGTTTGTCTGTGGAGCAAATTGCTTGTAAATATGCTCCCACCTGTGCATGGCAAATTTAGATTTTGAATGTTTCCGTTACATAGGCATGTTAAAGGTGACTGAAACATGCTGCAAAGGCAATCAAAAAATGCTTTTATGTGTCTTAAGGACATTTTAAGTAATTTCCCCATGTGCAGTGTTTTCAAATTATGAGTTGAAAATCGTTTTTGAGGTAAAGGAATGTTTTCAAAATTTATGTGCGCCATATGACCCCAAATTTCTTTTTCAGGGGTGCAGCAGGGTGTTCTTGAGACACCCCTGCACCGTCGGAAAAATTCGTAATTTGCGATGAGGTAATTGCTAATCGCAAATTGCACCTTCATTCCTATGGGCCTCCTGCTGCATGGAAATGAATGGGTAATTTGTAATTAGCAAATAGGTCATCGCAAACTAGGAATGGTAAAGAATCGCTATTTATTCCTTAAAGTTCGCTATTTAGGAAATGGAAAAAACTTTGATGATACATATGGCGGTTCATCTCTAACAAGATAAGAAGCATAGGGATAGATTTATGATGACTGGCGCATCACCAGGGATGTGTTAGTCATTCTGTGCCGCTGTTCCGTCACCTATGGTGTGCTGCATTTACAATGCGGCGCATCATGGGGCAAAAACAGCACAGATGCGTGACGTATTTGTGCCGTAAAGTTGGCGCATTGCTGGAGTTGTATCGCAAGTGTGATGAAGCTCCAGCAAGGCTGAGGGGTGCCCCTGTCGCAGGGTTTTTGTTCTCACACAGAACTGTAGACAGAGGATTGGAACCTCGGCGAATTAGGGTGTCCCAAAACTCACCTTAGTAATCAAAACCCCTTAGCAAGCTAGGTACAGTGTCACATTGGATATAACAAACTCTCAATGTTTAGACAATCCAGAATATGAACTTATAGTACCTCAGGATACGTGGAACTCATGAACAGTCGGTCGTTATATATTTCTTAGAAACCAGAACATGGAGTTAAGAAGAACACATGTGTATTTGAAATGTTTATTTACTAATGCCGTCTTCTCAGGCGTAGTATCTTAGATTATACAAGTACACATATTATCAGTAGCAAAATTACCAGCATAGTCAGTAGTACATAAAAAGCGATTGGTGAGAGTATGTTAACATGCTGTAAATGAATAAGAGTTAGCAACACTTATAAGCAGCCACGGGCCGTGGAGGGAGTTACGGTGGGCAGGGAGGCGGGGAGGGGGAGGGGCAGGGTGGAGAGGGCTCCACCCTGCCCCTCCCCCTCCCCGCCTCCCTGCCCCACCGTAACTCCCTCCACGGCCCGCGGCTGCTTATATCTCACCCTCCCTAATACACATAATATATTATTTGCTAAGAAGGTCTCTTTGTGTTGGTTTAGGGCGTGCCGATACTTTAGTGTCTTAGTATTGAAGGAATCACATCAGCATACACCAGCTCTCTCTTCATGTGAACCGCATCAAGTGTTGTGTATGTGTGTTTGGCAAAGCAATATAAAACCCGCCTCATGCCCAGAATTGGGAGAAGCTGCACTTATGTTATGAGTACGAAGTCGTGGAGATCAGACCTCATAACAATTCTGTATCGTGTTGTTCTTGAAACTTCAGCACTCGCTGTACAGATATAGTTTAAGAAGTAAAGCAGATAGTAGAGCAATAACATATTATTCTCATGTAAATCACGATGAACTATTAGGTTGAAAGCTAAAGCAACAACTAAGTGTCGTGTGCAGAAGTTGCAAAAAAGGAAAAAATGGCGTTTAAACCGGTAATGAGTCCATGCTAACTTAACACGGTGTAAAGATATCCAGGACCTAGATGACACCTCCCCATGATCCGGAAACGAACTGAATAAGATAATAGAAGTGCCATCTCATGAGAGCAGATTGCAACTTTATATGTGGACGGTCCGCAAGGTAAAACATTAAAAACTAGGAAAATTTAATGCTAAAGAAAAATAAAACAGCCAAGTACTTTATCGAGTCTTAAGCCAATAGGCAAGCTAAATAATAAAAACTTGACAAATAAGTCAATGAATTGTCAATGAAATGCTAGTACTCAGCATATCAAACATGAAAAAGGTCTATGACATAACTGTGTATGCAAAATAAGCTGCAACAGCCTCCAATAGGAAGTCACCGTCTTCATCCGAAAAGAGTTCAGCCATCCAATTTAAAAGCGGAAAAGAACATAAGTGCTCTCCCAGCACCGGATCCTCTATCAACATCAGAGGACAGCTCGGTGGGTTTTCAAGAAAGCTCTGTTCCAAGAAAGACTGTGTTGCTGCCAGTAAATTCCAGGGACCAATTAGTCCATGCATCAATGCCACAGCCATAATCCTTTCGCCAGGACAAACCAACTCGTGAGTAATGATAGGAGTCATCAGCTGATTAAAGTCGACGTCAGGAGAAACCGGTCCGCAGAGACACAAATCAATGGCCCAATCGAAATCACAGGTCAGGCAGTGAAATACAGGCTGGACACAGGTGAAGTAGGAGAATCGAAAAGATAATCCATATGCCGTGCTTAATATCGCCAACGGCATTGTGCCATAATATTCTAGCATGCGATTGCGGAACAGTGTCAGCAGCTGCAGGGCGGGAGCTTGCACAGGAGGGACATCCATATTTAAAAATGTAAAAAAGCACAAGAGCGTCCGCTGGTAATGCAAGTAAAAATGGGAATCCACGAAGCAGAGTGGAAAAAATAGAATGAAAGAAAGCAGGGATGACTCCAAAGATTTTCTCAAATGAAGTCACGAGACCACTGGTAACAACTTTAAAAAAGTGCGCCAGGCCCTTTGTGGAGGACGCGTTAGAGATAGTCCGAACCATCTTGCTGAAATGGAAAGGCGAATCTGTATTTAAAAGGGTCTGCACCTCTGTACGGGTGTTCGCTATGTGAAGCACGAAAGTTTCACGGGCCGAAGTCAAGGCCACCTCTCTTTGAGACAAAAGAGCTCTTATTCTTGTCATGTTGTTGAAATGTGCTCCCAAGGTTGGTATTTGTGGCCAGATTGAAAACTCCCTATGTTCATGTGTGGGAGGAAATAGAACATTTCTGCAGCAAATAACCCGTTCATTTACTGTTACGATAAAATGAATACTTTTAATTAACCCAGAACAATCTTCATTATTGAGCATCAAATAACTACCATTTTCCAAGAACTTGAACGTGGGGATGATAGCAGGAACTGGTGTGCCTTGCAACACGCAAGCCATATTTGGTCGGTGTTTGTTGCATGAACCGTGTAACTGTATGTGCCTACACATTAGTGAATGATCTGGCGTCTCAGTGCATTCCTCTCCATTCAGATAAAGTTCTTGATCATCTTTGAAAATCTGTATGTGTATGGAAGCGACCAGACCTCATGAAGAAAACCACTACCTAAAGGTTAATAACGACCTATTGGTATATATTTCATACAATTTGAAAACTTATATAAAGCAAAAGGCAGCGTTATTAAACCGTGGATAAGGCACGTTGCCAAAGCAGTCAACCTTTTGGATTTATACTGGAAATGTTAAAGGAAGAATTACGGAGTAGGGCCTGTAAATCTTTAATGGACAACGAGTAAAATTACTCCAACCATCATATTCCTCTAACTCCGGGATAGTAGGGGTGTTTAATTTTTTAGAAGTAGCCAATCCAAAGCATTTGGTCTGGGAAATTGTTTCATTCACAAACAACATATGATTTGGGATGAGACATGCACGGTGGAAAGCCTCAGTGCCTTGTACCTGCCAGGTTCGTGAACCCCAAACTGATGTAGATCCTGGATATTTTTACTCTGTGTTACGTTAGCATGGTCTCATTACTGGTTTAAACGCCATTTTTCCTTTTTTGTAACTTCTGCACACGACACTTAGTTGTTGCTTTAGCTTTCAGCCTACCTGCGTCAAGATCTATGCCTGCTTCAAGCAGGCGCAGGGTTTTGATGTAGCTTTGTCCTATCTGATTGTAAATGCGGCACACCGTGGGTGGCAGAGCAGCGGTGCACGTTAACTGGTGCATCCCTGGGGATGTGCTAGTTAATATAAATCTGCCCCTTTACATTTAATTATGTGCAGGGGACACAGAGTAGGTGAGGTTTATCCAAGGTTAAGAAGAGATGAGTCCTGTTCAGTGAAAAATTGGAGATAGGCTTCAGTATATTATATACTTAAGTAGTGTGTTAAGTTTTTGATGACTGTTATTAATTTACTGTTGGGTAATAGTGGTTAATAACATTTTTTATTATATTTTACCACAGATTCAACTGCAGATTATTTCAAGATTTTAGGATGCCTAGCAAAGAAAGAGTGAGAAAGGCTGCAAAACATCAAAGACAGCAGGACCATGGAATAATGCAGCAGTCCTCTAACAAAAAGATTTGTCAAGTCACCAAGAAAGCACCGGGTAAGAGTCCAAAAACAGTCATAAGAAATATGTGTAGTAAAAAAAATATTACTACAGAAAATGTTTCAGTCCAGAAAAGGAGAAACAATTCAAATGGTAAGGAAAGGCCAATGAGAAATGTTACTGCTAGAGTAAGAGATAACTCTATGCATGAAAGTAGAAGGAAACAACAGTTTAGGGATATTCGTAAACGAATGTTCCGCAACAGGATAATTGGGAATTTGTTAAAAAATATTAAGAAAGGTCAACAGAAAGTGGTTTTTTATAAGAGAAAAAAAATAGTTGAGAAAGTTATTGATCAGGCATTTGAAATTAAACGTAAGTTATTTATTTTGACAATCAATAGAATTAGGAAGCTAAACAAGGTAATTTATGATTTCAAAAGAAATAGTAGATGGAAGAGAATAGTTAATCGTAGTAATTTTTGTGAAGTTTTTTCTGGAGAATGGATGCATAGTTCAAGCTCTGAGGCAATTTTTTAATGAGGAGAGTTATTTCCAGGATAATGATTTGGTGCATGCAGTTGACACCAGTGGTCGAGCTTATGAAGTGAAAGATGGTTATCCAGTTGAAAAAGAAAAAGTTGTGAGAACAGAGATAGAAGAGGTGTTAGGTAATGAGGTTTTAGGGAGACGTCCTAAGGGTCCTGTGTACACCTGGAAGTGTAGTAGTATTTGCAGTGTACAACAGGATTCCATCAATTTGCTTTGTGATTTTATACGGTCATTTAATAAGAAAAGTTTGAAGCAGAAAATGAAGTTGTTGCAAGAATTAGATCCTTGCAGAGTGAGAGAAGTGATAGGTTTGCATGGTCATTCACTGGCTTGTCTTTCCAGGAGAGTATGCCAGAGTGTTTTTCATCATTTCAGGATGCTAGCAGTGCATCATAATAAAGTGAGGAAATTAGTTAGAATGTTGTATTATGCTAAGAGTCCAGCAATTATGCTTAAACAATTATGCGCTGCTCTTTTGCATGGTTCTGAAATAGATGTGAAGAATATATGTGAAGAAATTGAGTTTTGTTACTTTGGAAGTAAAGAGGAGAATGTTGAAATTGACCAAGAAGAAGAGAGTAATGTGGAAGATAGTGTACAGGTTTCCAGTACAGATAATTTCCAGAGGGAAATTGCGACGTTTGAGGTGAAATCAAGTGAGAGGCCAAATTTCACTTGTGTGTGTTGTCGACGCACTTATTATAAGAATCAGACTAAGTTAGTGGATTTATATGGAAAAAGTGAAAGGGAAAATAATAGTGAATGGAAGGATTTTACAACATACTTGATGGTAGAAAATTGTTTTGATTTGGGATTGGATCAACGTGTGTGTACTTATTGTTGTAACAAATTAAATCAAAACCAGATGCCTGCTAGAGCAGTTCATAATAATCTGGAATTGGTTGAGATTCCTTCTGAATTGAAGGATTTAAATACTTATGAATCTATTTTGATTCAAAGTATCCATCCCTTTCAGGCTATTGTAAGAATGGAGCCAAAGACAGGGAAATTGCCTCCATCAGATTTACAGAGAGGATTAAAGGGAAGAGTTGTTTATTTGCCTCTAGATTTGAAGAAAAACATTAACACAATTGGAGTAGAAAAAGTGGAAGAGGAACCTCTTGTTATCTTAGTTAATGGGGTTCCGACAAAGAATAAGAAAATATGGCAAGATTTAGTAGATGTTAGGAAAGTCAAAAGGGCAACATTGTATTTGAAAAAATATAATAAATACTATAAAAATGTATATGTTGCAGAAGAGGAAGTAAGTGAGGAAGAGGATAGCGATTTGTGTGCTGGTCAAATTGAGAAAGTAGAACCCTGTACTAGTGAAGAAATATATGAACATTATAGTGTTCATCCTTTGCATTCCAAGGAAGTCATGGGGAATGCTATTGAGTTGTTTCAAATGAAACAAGCGAAAGGGAGTCCCATTAGTGTTTGGGAGGAAAGTTTGGAAGCTCGGTGTTTCCCACAGCTTTTTCCAACAGGTCAGGGAGGAAGATATGATGAGCGACCTCATCAAATTCCTGCTTCTGAATACCGGACTTTGCGATTGTATGCAGGAGATCCTAGGTTTCGACAATGCATTCCTTATTTGTTTCATCTCCTGTTTGAAAGCGATCTGTCTGGACTGTCATATGCAGTGAACCACATCTTGAAAAGTGGTATACACATGCAAAACATCTCGGCAAGTGACTTTATGGATAAAGTCAATGTCCAAGACAGTATTTTGGATTCTCACCTGATTAATCTCATGGCGTGTCAGCGTGGTACTAATGAGTACTGGTACCGTCCTCATGGTGATTTAAAATGTATGCTGAGGAACTTAGGAACTCCCACATGGTTCCTCACTTTGAGCTGTGCTGAGTATGGCTGGGAAGACTTACTTGAATTTCTACGAGAGGCAAATGCTAACGTAGAAAACATCGAATTCAAGACACCCGGAGAACTGTGCTCTTTGGATCCAGTCAATGTATGTAGGTACTTCAATCATAGATTTGAAGGTATGATGTCTTTCATCATGAATAAGAAGAATCCACCTCTTGGAGAGGTGTTGGATTTCTTCTGGAGGAAGGAGTACCAAGCAAGAGGTGCTCCTCATATACATATGTTGCTGTGGATCAAGGATGCACCTAAATTTGGAACGGATGCAGAAGACTCAGTGATGAGTTTCATAGAACAGTATTCTACGTGTGCTGTTCCAAACGCAAAGGAGAAAAAAAGCCTAAGAGAAAAAGTTCTACGTTTCCAAAGCCATCGATGTGGAAAGTACTGTCGTCGTAAATTCCGGAACAAAGACAAGTTCTACACCAAATGTCGTTTCGGCTTTCCACGACCGGTGATTTCTAAAGGAAGAGTGAACAGTTTGATGTATTCGCTGCGACATAATGTGATGAAGAAATCACCTAAAAACACATACAATTTGAAGAGGAACGAAGAGTCTAAGTACATCAACGACTACAACCCGGTGATTTTGTCCATGTGGAATGCTAACATGGATATACAGTTTGTGGCTGATAACTGTATGGCTGTGGCTCGGTATGTGACATCTTACATCACCAAAAAAGAGAAGACAGAATTGAAGGATATGTGGGAGGACATTTCCCATGAAAAGAGCCTCAGCAAGAAGTTGTACAGTTTCAGTTTGAAGATGTTGTCGCATCGAGAAATCGGAGCTTACGAATGTTCTGACCGGTTGTCTTCAGCAAGTCTCTATGCCAAGTCCAGGAGTATCGTTTGGGCGAGTGTTGGTCTTGCTGCAACGCGTAATCGAGTTCTGAAACCTGTGCGGGAAATTGAGTATTTGGCGGAAAAGGAGCCAAACAGTACCGACATTTTGAAGAGCAACATGTTGGATACATATTATCCAAATCGAAGCAGTCACCTCGAGAATGTTTGTCTGTATGAGGTTCTGCAAAATTACATATTCAAGAGCAACATCAAAGAAGATACTGAGAAAGGAGTGTATGCTGTAATAGGAAGTGAGGGATGTCTGGTCAAGCAAAGAAAATGCCACTTGATAAACCATCGAAAATTGAGTGGCGAATCTCCTGAAAAAAAGGAGTTTTTCTATTTAGCACTTTTGCAACTTTTTAAGCCTTGGCGTGCAGAAGAGGAACTGCTTGGAGATTTCCTTTGTTACGAAGACTCATTCAATGCTGCCAAGGAGACCATAGAATGTCCTGCTTTTCCCAAATATGTAGAAATGTTGAATGTGGAAATTGAGCAGGAAGCAACGATTGCAGCCGAGATTGCCAGAGACAGTTCTCAGGACAGTCAGAGTTCTGCTTCATTGAGTCAGGATCCACTAGGAGGACCTCTTATCGAAAATGAAGCTGCCACTGCTATGAATGAAGTGGAAAGAGCCATGGCACATGCTCAGGAGGATGCGGTTAACTTAGAAGAGTTGGAAAGACAACTCAACGTTGAGCAGAGGAAAATATATGACGAACTTACCATGCAAATTGATCATGGATTAAGTCATGACAAGAAAGAGTGCTCATGTACGTCGTTGAAGCCTGTCCGACTGTACGTGAGTGGAGAAGCGGGAACTGGAAAAAGTTTCCTTATTAAAGCAATTTCATGTTATTTGCAGGAAAGGACAGAGTCATCGCTGTCTTGTGTTGTCACCGCTCCAACTGGACTGGCAGCACATAACATTAAAGGGATTACTTTACATCGTTTACTGATGCTGCCAGTGGAGCATGACAACAAATTAGAATATCACAAGCTATCTGGAGATGCTTGTTTTGAAGTTTCAAGAGTCTTGAGGAAAATGAAACTTCTTATCATTGACGAAGTAAGCATGGTTTCCAATGTCATGCTTGCCTTTGTGCATTTGAGAATGCAAGAAGTTCTCAAAACAGAGTATGATGTGTTCTTTGGTGGCAAACACATCATTGTTTTCGGAGATCTTCTGCAGCTGACACCAGTGAAAGGGCAACCTGTGTTCAAAATGCTCACGCATGAAGATACCAGGAAGTGCTAAGGGAGCATTGGCAACGTCAATATATGGTTAAACTTCAATTATGCTGAACTGCATGAAAATATGCGTCAGGCAAAGGATGAAGTTTACAAGACTATTCTACAAGATGTTAGAATTGGAAAAGTGACCGAGCATGGGAAAGAAGCTTTACATGCACGATTACTGACAAATTTATATCCAGACGAAGATCTTGTGCCTGAGAATATTTTTCAGAAAGTTACTGAGAAAAAATCTGGAATATGTTTGATGCCAACTCTTGCAGAATGTGCCAAATTCAACAACAAAATGTTGCATTTAGAAAAGCAAGAGATTGTGAAACTGGAAGCTATTGACAGAGTAGAGCATATGGGATCAACAATTATTTTGTCTGAGAATCTGAAAACAAAATTGGATTCATTAGAGAAGAGTATATCTAAAACTGCGGGTTTTGAAAAGACTCTGAATGTGTGCTTGAACTGCCGTATAATTTTAAGAAGGAATTTACATGTTGAAAGAGGTCTGGTAAATGGATCAATGGGTAATGTTGTTGATTTTGTGAAATACAGAAATAGAGATGGAATTGAATTTTTAAAAATTAAATTTGATGGCATTGAGGAAGTACAGCTAATTGCTCGTTGTTCTGCTAGATTTTTGCTTGTAAAAGACTTATATGTTCGTCGTAAGCAGTTTCCTGTTTGCTTGGCATATGCGGTGACAATCCATAAATCGCAAGGTTTAAGTGTAGACTGTGCATTGGTGAATATTGGCAGTTCTGTGTTCAAGGAGGGTATGGCATATGTGGCATTGTCACGAGTTAGGACTTTATCGGGATTGTACTTGATTGAGTGTGATGTCACAAACATTTGTGCGGATCTAGATTGTGTTAAGGAATACAATAGGTTGAGAAGAGAGTATGCGCCACATTTGCCTCAGTATCCTTTGTTTGAGAAACGTGTGGTAGGCCGGAAACGAAGAAATGTGACCAATACTGGGGAGGTTGTAGCAAAAAGACGAAAAGTCGATGAACCTGAAATTATAAGCAGAAACAAAAAGGATTCTGTTGAAGATGTTGTTGGTTTTCAATTTGAAAACAGTTCTGGTGTCAACTGCTATGCTAATGTAGTGGTTAATGTTTTGTTTTCTCTAGAAAATGTAAAAGAAGAGATTGTGGTCAATTCTGATCAAAGATTTTGCAGTTTGTTAAATTCTGTGTTAGAGAAATGTAGCACTGATAGAACAAACATAGAAAGTGTGTCTGAAATTCGAAATCTGTTAGACAGATGTTCAGGCCAAACACAATTCTCTCAAAATAGTCAGCAAGATTGTCAGGAGTTTTTAATGTATATGCTTGATGTATTGCATGATGAAGGTGTAGATGTAGATCACCTGTTTGGGCTTTCTTATCAATGGCAGCATGACTGCGAGAACTGTAGGGTATCAAGTACTACTAGTGTAGACTCAGAAAGATTTATATATTTAACTTTGCCAGACAGTAAATCAGTCTCTTTTAATAAGCTAGTAAAAGCAGCTGATCACAACATGGAGTGTAGCCAATGTAAATCTGAAATGATGTCCACATTATTTATACGAACATATGGCCAGTATGTCATTTTAATGTTCCAACGATGTAGGCCTGATGGAACAAAATTGACAACTTTAATTAAAAATGTTGTGGCTTCACAGTTGTCAATATCAGGAAGGACTTTTGTAACTGTAGCAATTATATATCATGATGGTCCTTCAATAACATCAGGACATTATACAGCTTATTTAAAGTGTAGAAATGGCTGGTCATTCTGCAATGATTCTGTTTTAATTTTCAAAAAAAAATTGACATATGACCTTAAAAACTCTTACCTGGTGTTTTTAAAACCAAAATTTTAGGGAAAGAATCTCGGGATGTGCTCTGAGGAATTTCAAGAAGTTCTCATGGCTCCTACACTATTTGGCCTTGAGGATAAGTGTAGTACAGGGACATAACTTTTTACCATAACACTGGACGTCATTGAGAAATACGTGCACTTTGAATGAGTTCAGAAAAACTATTTCTTTTTATAAGCTAATTGAAGCAGCCAATCAAAACATGGAGTAGAGGGAATGTAAGTCTGCAATGCTGTCTACTGTTTTACATTGCTTTGTGATTAAAAGTGATGTAGAGAATTAAATAATTGTACTAGTCATAAAGGTAGTGTAAGTCTGCTTCATAGTAAGCAGTATCAGTGTGATAGGAAATGTAGAACATGATTGAGCAAGAAGGGGAAGATATTACTAGTCCAGGATTGTGTAAATGATCTTCAACATTTTAATTCTGAAAGTTGCGGAAATGCGAAAAGACGGGATTGGCTTACAAGAAATCCAAGAGTTATAAATGGGTCTGACAAGATTTGGCCTTGTGGAAACTTGTGGTAGAGAGCAAGAAGTCATTTATTGTATGTAACATGTTTTTGAAAACGATGGAGGTTTTCTTTCAGAAAGTGGCGGGTTGAAAGTAATAACAGCACAACAGAGTGTAAGCTGTTCATAGGACATCCTTGGCCGTCATGGAAAGTAAGTTAACTTTAAGGAGTTCTGAATTCTGATTTGTTATGTTGTATGGGTTTTTTAAACACAATCATTTTGATTGTGTTTTTTTTTCCCCGCTGTTATATGATGAATACCTTCAAGTCACTGTTTTTAGTGAAATTTGATACATTCTGAGAACAGCAAAAATAAACCATTTAACATGTATAATTAATTCTGTTCTGTTTGCATTTATGATGTACATGTAGAACTGTGTAGGAGGCATGGAGAAGGTGAGGCTTCTGTAAGTGTCAAAGTTGTTGCATACAGTGAACACATTCACACATCGGTCCACTCTTCCTTGGATGTGGTGGAGGTGGTGGGGAAGCACCAGCTGAAGCTACTAAAGAAGCCATTGCTCACTGGTAACAAAGGGTCTTTCTCTCACAATGATGAAAGTCAGAGTGAGGAAAGAAAGAGGGATTTTCATCATTTGGGAAAAACAATAGTTCTCAACCAATGAAAAGTGTTCATTTTAGATTATATGACCTAGTCTTACA
This sequence comes from Lissotriton helveticus, assembly GCF_964261635.1. Classification (NCBI taxonomy): domain Eukaryota; kingdom Metazoa; phylum Chordata; class Amphibia; order Caudata; family Salamandridae; genus Lissotriton; species Lissotriton helveticus. Next base: position 430,104,443 of record NC_136059.1, read on the forward strand.
TCATTAGGAAACCAAAAGTGAAATGAACCAATGAAAAGTGTTATTACCAAGTCACATGACCTGCTGTGTTTACGTTACACGCTTTGCAGGGCCTTCCGGTTTGCTTCCAGAAACCTGTGCTTTGCGACTCGGTAAGCGTACCAGTTCGCTAACGTAGTACGTCATATGACGTATCACGCGACAACGCGAAACGTCATGCGGACGGGAGGCGTCACGATGTTGTTTTCTAACGCGGCAGTTGCGGTAAAGAAACGTTTACCGGCTCGCGGTCTATTTCGCGGCATCAAGGTCAGCTAACGGGAAGCTTCCCGATTCGCGAAGTGGGAACGAAGAAAAAAAAAGAAAAAAAAAAAAAGTTATTAATAAACATATAAAATATATTTTGGGATTTAAAGAAGAATACATTTTACAGCTACAGATATTTGCTATTAAAAAACCATTGAAATTCACTGAAAAAACCATAGGTTATAGATTATATATAGTTAGGAATTAGCATTTACAAAACCTTGAAAATTCACTGAAAAAACCATAGGCTATAGACCATATATAGTTAGGAATTAGCATTTAAAAAACCTTATTTTACTCACACAAAACCATTGAAATTCCATATATAGTTAGTTGCACTAACTATATATCGCGCACCCGCAATCCACTGCTGATGATGTCACATATTACATCATTCATGACATGGTCAGTGACATCACTGATGACATCACTGATGACATCTCAAATGACATCACTGATGACAACATCCAGTGATTATGTGTTTCTGTAAAGTTTAAATATGTTTTACATATTGAAGAATGACCATGAGTGTCTGAATGAAGGTTTTAGTAGGTGCGTGATTGACTGTATGAGTGAGTGATTAAATGCGTCTTACTAAATGCACGGGTTAGTGACTAAACTGTCTGAAAGTGTGCATCAGTATGTCTGTTGTTGTGGAAGCTGCTGCATGTGTTGATCAGTAGCTATATAAGTAGCTATATGGGTTATTGATTGGTTGCACAAGTATTTGTATGGGAGACTGAGTGTGTGTATGGCTGGCTGGGAGGTGTGTGACTCTGTGCAGATCAATGTGTACTTGTATCAGTGATTCTATAAGAGAGTAAGTATGTGTTAGTATATGTTTGAAAATGTAAGGTACTCTATGTTTAACTGTGTAGATTAGAAAATGGAAGTGTGATTGATTCTTTACAGGACTGACTAGGTGTGTGAGTAACTCCATGGATGAGTGGCAGAGTGTGAGTGTCTGTATAGGTGTATGAGTGCATATGATAGTGTTGTAAAGATGAGTGATTGTATGTATGAATGATTGTATGGGTGAATGAGTGATTGTGTGTGTAGACGTAGGAATCAGTGAGTGCGTATGTAGTAACTAGTATTGGTGTGTCAATGGTTTCAAAAATTATACTCTGTATTTAACACTGGGTGTAACAGAGGTTATATTAAAGTGTGAGGAGATGCATTGTATTGTCACATTAATGATATCATCATTGATGTGACCATTGATGTCAAATGAGATATCATCAGTGATGTCATTTGAGATGTCATCAGTGATGTCATCAGTGATGTCACTGACCATGTCATGAATGATGTAATATGTGACATCATCAGCAGTGGATTGCGGGTGCGCGATATATAGTTAGTGCAACTAACTATATATGGAATTTCAATGGTTTTGTGTGAGTAAAATAAGGTTTTTTAAATGCTAATTCCTAACTATATATGGTCTATAACCTATGGTTTTTTCAGTGAATTTTCAAGGTTTTGTAAATGCTAATTCCTAACTATATATAATCTATAACCTATGGTTTTTTCAGTGAATATAGATATATATATACTTCAGTCGAGGTGTTGCCATTACTAAGTGGGTGATTCAGTAAAAGGAAAACCAGCAATATTACTGTGAATCACGATTGGAAACATGATGTTAACACCATTATAACATGAAAACATATAGCCCTGAATGGGCTTAGATGTATATAGTGTGATATTCTCCCATCTGCAACTCATAGACACAATAAAAAGTTAACAATCTCGCCCTATATATATTTATATGTTATATAGATTCATCAAAAGTGTTTCCACACTTGACGACGCACTCAGTTATAGTTCAATTCACCTGAATTCTTTATTTTTGGCAACCGGCATTCGCATCTAGATGATAAGAAGCCTAACGCGTTTCGGAGCTGCCTCGCTCCTTGTTCACAGTCAAAGAATCCATTTAGCAGATCAAACGGAAACTGAGGGGCGTGCTGTCGATTGGAACAAACAGGCATATATATATATATATATATATATATATATATATATATATTACCTACTGGCGGTCGCCAGTAGGTATATATAGTTAGGATTTTTTCCCTATGGGATTTTTGAAAATTCTATGTCTAATAACTTTGGCGTTTGTGGACGGAATTGGCTGAAATTTTCAGGAAAATGGCACATCTTGTTTCTGAGCAGCCCCTAAAAAGTTTGGGGGGGTTCGTCAAGGGGGGGCCGAGAAAAAAGGGGGGTCCCAAAACGCGTTTTTCCTATGTTAATTTCCATAGGGCGGTTGGCCTCACTTTTAGCCCGAACGGCTGAATGGATTTGCACGAAACTTGGCAAAATTGTAGGGACTGGTAGCCCGATGTGCCTTTTGTAGGTCTCAATATATGTGCTCCAGTGGATTTTGAGAAATTAACGTTTAAAAAAAGATATATATCTGTAACAGCGGACTGGGCAGCGGCCCAGGACGCGTACTTGTCGCGCAACGGAGCTTTGTGAAGCGAAGCTGATTGGTTCTCCGGCGTCTGTCAACATTCCAAACAGTCCGTAGCGGCCGCCATCTTGTCTCTCGGTAGGATCGAGAGACAAGAGGAGGTCAAAACAAAGGGGGAAATAACTATAAGGGGGCATAGTAGATCCTCGCTGACCCCCTAGGTTTGATGTGGAGGTTTTAAAAGGGCCCCGCGGGGCAAAAAAAAATAATAATAATAATAATCGAACGGCTGAATGGATTTGCACGAAACTTGGCAAAATATTAGGGACTGGTAGCCCGATGTGCCTTTGCTAGGTCTCAATATATGTGCTCCAGTGGATTTTAAGAAATTAACGTTCAAAAAAAGATATATATCTGTAACAGCTCTCCGCTTCGCGTAACGGAGGTTTGCGAAGCTGATTGGTCATTCTGTCACTGGGCTATAGTTGGGCTACATCTGGCTGATATTTGGGCTACATTTGTTTTTTTGTGTGTCTGGCGGCCATCTTTGGGCTACATTGGGCTACATTTGGGCTCCAACATATATATAGGCCAATGTAGCCCAATATATATTTTTCAAAGTTAATTTTCGTAAAAACCACTGGAGCATATATCTTGAGACATAGCAAAGGCACATCGGGCTACCAGTCCCTACAATTTTGCCAAGTTTCGTGGAAATCCATTCAGCCGTTCGAGCTAAAAGTGAGTCCAACCGCCCTACGGAAATGAAGGAAATGAATGGGTAATTTGTAATCAGCAAATAGCTCATCGCAAACTAGGAATGGTAAAGAATCGCTATTTATTCCTTAAAGTTCGCTATTTAGGAAATGCAAAAAACTTTGATGATACATATGGCGGTTCATCTCTAACAAGATAAGAAGCATAGGGATACATTTATGATGACTGGCGCATCACCAGGGATGTGTTAGTCATTCTGTGCCGCTGTTCCGTCACCTATGGTGTGCTGCATTTACAATGCGGCGCATCATGGGGCAAAAACAGCACAGATGCGTGATGTATCTGTGCCGTAAAGGTGGCGCATTGCTGGAGTTGTATCGCAAGTGTGATGAAGCTCCAGCAAGGGTCGGGGGTGCCCCTGTCGCAGGGTTTCTGTTCTCACACAGAACTGTGGACAGAGGATTGGAACCTCGGCGAATTAGGGTGTCCCAAAACTCACGTTAGTAATCAAAAACTCCTTAGCAAGCTAGGTACAGTGTCACATTGGATATAACAAACTCTCAATGTTTAGACAATCCAGAATATGAACTTATAGTACCTCAGGATACGTGGAACTCATGAACAGTCGGTCGTTATATATTTCTTAGAAACCAGAACATGGAGTTAAGAAGAACACATGTGTATTTGAAATGTTTATTTACTAATGCCGTCTTCACAGGCGTAGTATCTTAGATAATACAAGTACACATATTATCAGTAGCAAAATTACCAGCATAGTTACTAGTACATAAAAAGCGAATGGTGATAGTATGTTAACATGCTGTAAATGAATAAGAGTTAGCAACACTTATAAGCAGCCGCGGGCCGTGGAGGGAGTTACGGTGGGGCAGGGAGGCGGGGAGGGGGAGGGGCAAGGTAGAGAGGGCTCCACCCTGCTTCTCCCCCTCCCCGCCTCCCTGCCTCACCGTAACTCCCTCCACGGCCCGCGGCTGCTTATATCTCACCCTCCCTAATACACATATTATATTATTTGCTAAGAAGGTCTCTTTGTGTTGGTTTAGGGCGTGCCCATACTTTAGTGTCTTAGATTTGAAGGAATCACATCAGCATACACCAGCTCTCTCTTCATGTGAGCCGCATCAACTGTTGTGTATGTGTGTTCGGCAAAGCAATATAAAACCCGCCTCATGCCCAGAATTGGCAGAAGTTGCACTTATGTTATGAGTATGAAGTCGTGGAGATCAGACCTCATAACAATTCTGTATCGTGTTGTTCTTGAAACTTTAGCACTCGCTGTACAGATATAGTTTAACAAGCAAAGCAGATAGTAGAGCAATAACATATTATTCTCATGTAAACCACGATGAACTACTAGGTGGAAAGCTAAAGCAACAACTAAGTGTCGTGTGCAGAAGTTGCAAAAAAGGAAAAATGGCATTTAAACCGGTAATGAGCCCATGCTAACTTAACACGGTGTAAAGATATCCAGGACCTAGATGACACCTCCCCATGATCCGGAAACGAACTGAATAAGATAATAGAAGTGCCATCTCATGAGAGCAGATTGCAAGTTTATATGTGGACGGTCCGCAAGGTAAAGCATTAAAAACTAGGAAAATTTAATGCTAAAGAAAAATAAAACAGCCAAGTACTTTATCGAGTCTTAAGCCAATAGGCAAGGTAAATAATAAAAACTTGACAAATAAGTCAATGAATTGTCAATGAAATGCTAGTACTCAGCATATCAAACATGAAAAAGGTCTATGACATAACTGTGTATGCAAAATAAGCTGCAACAGCCTCCAATAGGAAGTCACCGTCTTCATCCGAAAACAGTTCAGCCATCCAATTTAAAAGCGGAAAAGAACATACGTGCTCTCCCAGCACCGGATCCTCTATCACCATCAGAGGACAGCTCGGTGGGTTTTCAAGAAAGCTCTGTTCCAAGAAAGACTATGCTGCCACCAGTAAATTCCAGGGACCAAGTAGTCCATGCATCAATGCCACAGCCATAATCCTTTCGCCAGGACAAACCAACTCGTGAGTAATGATAGGAGTCATCAGCTGATTAAAGTCGACGTCAGGAGAAACCGGTCCGCAGAGACACAAATCAATGGCCCAATCGAAATCACAGGTCAGGCAGTGAAATACAGGCTGGACACAGGTGAAGTAGGAGAATCGAAAAGATAATCCATATGCCGTGCTTAATATCGCCAACGGCATTGTGCCATAATATTCTAGCATGCGATTGCGGAACAGTGTCAGCAGCTGCAGGGTGGGAGGTTGCATAGGAGGGACATCCATATTTAAAAATGTAAAAAAGCACAAGAGCGTCCGCTGGTAATGCAAGTAAAAATGCCAATCCACGAACCAGAGTGGAGAAAATAGAATGAAAGGAAGCAGGGATGAGTCCAAAGATTTTCTCAAATGAAGTCACGAGACCACTGGTAACAACTTTAAAAAAGTGCGCCAGGGACTTTGCGGAGGATGCGTTAAAGATAGTCGGAACCATCTTGCTGAATTTAAAAGGCAAATCTGAATTGAAAATTGTGTGCACCTCTGTACGGGTGTTCGCTATGTGAAGCACGAAAGTTTCACGGGCCGAACTCAAGGCCACCTTTCTCTGAGACAAAAGAGCTCTTATTCTTGCCATGCCGTTGAAATCTGTCCCAAGGTTGGTATTTGTGGCCAGATTGAAAACTCCCTATGTTCATGTGTGGGAGGAAATAGAACATTTCTGCAGCAAATAACCCGTTCACTTACTGTTACGATAAAAGGAATACTTTTAATTAACTCAGAACAATCTTCATTATTGAGCATCAAATAACTACCATTTTCCAACAACTTGAACGTGGGGATGATAGCAGGAACTGGCGTGCCTTGCAACACGCAAGCCATATTTGGTCGGTGTTTGTTGCATGAACCGTGTAACTGTATGTGCCTACACATTAGTGAATGATCTGGCGTCTCAGTGCATTCCTCTCCATTCAGATAAACTTCTTGATCATCTTTGAAACATCTGTATGTGTATGGAAGCGACCAGACCTCATGAAGAAAAGCACTACCTAAAGGTTCATAACGACCTATTGGTATATATTTCATACAATTTGAAAACTTATATAAAGCAAAAGGCAGCGTTATTAAACCGTGGATAAGGCACGTTGCCAAAAAACCCGTAATCCTCTGCTGATGATGTCACTGAGCATGTCATGAATGATGTAATATGTGACATCATCAGCAGTGGATTACGGGTAATAGTATCTCTAGTTTACTCCCCTATAGCTGTCTTTCTTTTAACATAAGTGTCTGTTTCCTTCCCTTATACTTACTGTTTTTGGTTCGCTTCCGGTTCGCGTACCGGGGAGCGAACTGGGAAGCGAACTAAGAGAAATAGAGGTTGGCACAGTTCCAAATATTGTACCAATTTTTTAATAACGGGGAGGTAGTTCTGAAAAGAACTTTTTTTTTATTTTTCAGAACATTTTTTTACTTTTTTTGAATTTTTCTGAACAGTTTTATATTTTTTGGGGTTTTTCTTGGAGGGGGCAATGAAAACGATTCATTGTAAAGGGCTCAACAGGAGCAACAAAACAAAAAAAAGAAGTATTTATTATTTTGGGCGTTTCGTACAAACTTGCATATGATAGTCAATAGCTCTGTTGATCAGAGTGATGCTTTTTTCTCCGTAGGAAATGAATCCATCGCAAAATACGCAGATGTGTTTTACATCACCAAATCTCATTTGTATATTTGGCACCATCTCCCTGCCCTCTGGTCCCGTTACTTCCGGTACAACAGATCTTCTGGCCATAATAGGGAGATTATCTAGGTCGTTCCGAAACTGTGCAGCACTGTAGTTGTTAGGATGCCACCTAGTCATATGGCGATGCATTGTGTAGTTTCCGAAACTGTATTTTTTGTCGGTCCCTCTGGACAGTCTATCTTGACATATAAGGCAAGTTACGTATCTTGCATTTACTTTTTTCTGACCTTTGGGAATTTTAAAAAATTGCCAAATGAAGTTTTCTTTCCGGTGAGACGTCCTGGGCTGCTCAGGCAAAAACTGCCTCTCTTCGTGCTCGTCCTCCTGTTCCTCTTCTTCCTCTCCTTGTTGAATTATAACTTGAGCAGGAGGTCCACTCTTCCTTGGATGTGGTGGAGGTGGTGGGGAAGCACCAGCTGAAGCTACTAAAGAAGCCATTGCTCAGTGATCACAAAGGGTCTTTCTCTCACAATGATGAAAGTCAGAGTGAGGAAAGAAGGAGGGATTTTCATCATTTGGGAAAAACAAGAGTTCTCAACCAATCAAAAGTGTTCATTTTAGATTATATGACCTAGTCTTACATCATTAGGAAACCAAAAGTGAAATGAACCAATGAAAAGTGTTATTACCAAGTCACATGACTTGCTGTGTTTACGTTAAGCGCTTTGCAGGGCCTCCCGGTTTGCTTCCAGAAACCTGCGCTTTGCGACTCGCTTCGCGTACCAGTTCGCTAACGTTGTACGTCATATGACGTATCACGCGACAACGTGAAACGTCATGCGGACGGGAGGCGTCACGATGTTGTTTTCTAACGCGGCACTTGCGGTAAAGAAACGTTTACCGGCTCGCGGTCTATTTCGCGGCATCAAGGTCAGCTAACGGGAAGCTTCCCGATTCGCGAAGCGGGAACGAAGAAAAAAAAATATTTTAAAAAAAAATTATTCATAAACATATAAAATATATTTTTGGATTTAAAGAAGAATACATTTTACAGCTACAGATATTAGCTGTTAAAAAACCAATGAAATTCACAGAAAAAACCATAGGTTATAGACCATATATAGTTAGGAATTAGCATTTACAAAACCTTGAAAATTCACTGAAAAAACCATAGGTTATAGACCATATATAGTTAGGAATTAGCATTTAGAAAACCTTATTTTACTCACACAAAACCATTGAAATTCCATATATAGTTAGTTGCACTAACTATATATCGCGCACCCGCAATCCACTGCTGATGATGTCACATATTACATCATTCATGACATGGTCAGTGACATCACTGATGACATCACTGATGACATCTCAAATGACATCACTGATGACATCACTGATGACATCTCAAATGACATCACTGATGACATCATGACACACCAATACCAGTTACTACATAAGCACTCACTGATTCCTACGTCTACACACACATTCACTCATTCACCCATACAATCACTCATACATACAGTCACTTATTATTACAACACTATCATATGCACTCATACACCTATGCAGACAGTCACACACTGCCACTCATCCATGGAGTTACTCACACACCAAGCCAGTCCTGTAAAGAATCAATCACACTTCCATTTCTTCATCTATACAGTTAAACACAGAACACCATACTTCAGTGACATCACTGATGACATCACTAATGACATCTGAAATGACATCACTGATGACATCTCAAATGACATCACTGATGACATCATGACACACCAATACCAGTTACTACATACACACTCACTGATTCGTACGTCTACACACACATTCACTCATTCACCCATACAATTACTCATACATACAGTCACTTATTATTAGAACACTATCATATGCACTCATACACCTAGTCAGTCCTGTGAAGAATCAATCACACTTCGATTTCCTCATCTATAGTTAAACACAGAACACCATACTTTTCACACATATACTAACACATACTTACTCTCTTATACAATCACTGATACAAGTACACATTGATATGCACAGAGTCACACACCTCCCAGCCAGCCACACACACACTCAGTCTTCCATACATCCAGTCATTCTTCAATATGTAAAACGTATTTAAACTTTACAAAAACACACAGACACTAGATGATGTCATCAGTGATGTCATTTGAGATGTCATCAGTGATGTCATCAGTGATGTCACTGACCATGTCATGAATGATGTAATATGTGACATCATCAGCAGTGGATTGCGGGTGCGCGATATATAGTTAGTGCAACTAACTATATATGGAATTTCAATGGTTTTGTGTGAGTAAAATAAGGTTTTCTAAATGCTAATTCCTAACTATATATGGTCTATAACCTATGGTTTTTTCAGTGAATTTTCAAGGTTTTGTAAATGCTAATTCCTAACTATATATGGTCTATAACCTATGGTTTTTTCTGTGAATATATATATATATATATATATATATATATATATATATATATATATATATATATATATATATATATATATATATATATATATATATATATATATATATATATATATATATATATATATACTTCAGTCGAGGTGTTGCCATTACTAAGTGGGTGATTCAGTAAAAGGAAAACCAGCAATATTACTGTGAATCACAATTGGAAACATGATGATAACACCATTATATCATCAAAACATATAGCCCTGAATGGGCTTAGATGTATATAGTGTGATATTCTCCCATCTGCAATTCATAGACACAATAAAAAGTTAACAATCTTGCCCTATATATATGTATATGTTATATATATTCATCAAAAGTATTTTCACACTTGACGACGCACTCAGTTATAGTTCAATTCACCTGAATTCTTTATTTTGGGCAACCGGCATTCGCATCTAGCTGATAAGAAGCCTAGCGCGTTTCGGAGCTGCCTCGCTCCTTGTTCACAGACAAAGAATGCATTTAGCAGATCAAACGGAAACTGAGGGGCATATTAGCAAGAAACTCGTTAAATGTATCGCCGTTTTAGCGGCAGGAAACTGCTGCTAAAACGGCGATAATGGGCTTGCTAATATGCGTTATAGAATTCCAATAGGAGCCCAGGTAAGATGTGCAGGACATCTAACCTGGGCTTATATAGGAATTCCATAACGCATATTAGCAAGCCCATTATCGCTGTTTTAACAGCAGTTTCCTGCCGCTAAAATGGCGATAATTTTAACGAGGTTCTTGCTAATATGCCCGTGAGTTCGTAATTTAATTTATGCCCTCTGGTGGGCTTTGTGTGTCATTTCAAGCACTGATGCAAGCTAGTGCCTGTAGTTTGGGGTTAGCTGTGAATGATATCCCTTTAATGCAGGATCTGGAGGTGTTGAGATTGGAACAAGCTTCCTCACAAAACACACAGGAGGAGCCAACTGCCCCTATTGGTAGGCTAACTAAATTCAAACCGCGTTCCACATTCACACCCACAATGCCCTATGATAACATTGACATTTTTCACGACGTTACCATTAAAGAAGTTAAGACATTGCATGCAAAAACATTGAAGTCTAAACGACATAACCATAGGAGCAACAATGAATACTATGACCTGGTCAAAAAGATTCAAAAAGATGGCAACATGATAGTCAGACAATCTGACAAAGGCAGAAACGTTGTGTTCTGGCCTAGACATTTTTACATGGAGGAAGCGCTCTTTCAACTAAATGATTCAAATTGTTACAAGCACTGTGATGTAGGGGTGGTGAGAAAAGCACAATTCGATTTTTATTCCATGTTAATGGGTTGACGTTCGTGTGGGCTCATTAGCATGGATGAGTTGAAATTTCTAAAGAATGACCATCCCATCACCCCTGTTTTATATCTCATCCCCAAAGTGCACAAAAATGCCGACAAACCGCCAGGAAGACCCATTATTTCGGCATGTGGAGGGTTGCTGGAAAATACCACGACCTACATTGACTCATTCCTACAAGAATATGTTGCAGCACTCCCATCGTACATCCAAGATTCAAGTGATTTATTTGAGAAAAATCAATGATGTAAAGTGGGAAAAGGATTATTGGCTAATAACACTTGATGTAACATCGCTTTACACCAGTATTGTGCATGCAGACGGAATGAGAGCTATTGAATTTTATCTGGGCCAGCGGCCGATTGAGCTTGTTGAACATAACAAAATGTTGTTAACCATGACCAGTTTCTGCTTAAATCACAATTATTTCATGTTCCTCAACCAATATTACCAGCAGGTCAGGGATGTAGCCATGGGGGCCTGTTTCTCTACTAGTTATGCCTGTCTGCACATGGGCTACTGGGAGAGACAGGTCCTCTATGGTGATCATCATGATATCTGCACTCGCCATATCATACGATCGTATAGGTACATCGATGATATCCTGATGATTTGGCGAGGATCACATGAGGAGGCAGTTAATTTTGTTGAAACCTTGAATTGCAATGTCTTTAATTTGGCATTTACATCTCATCTTAGTCAGTCTCAGGCACATTTTCTGGACATCACGATCGAGGTCAATCAGGACAGGTTGGACACAAAACTGTACAAAAAGCCCACTGCGGGCAACACTGTACTGCATGCTGATAGCCACCATCCCCCGCACCTAATCAGAAGCATCCCCTATGGGGAGATGCTTAGAATCAGGCGCATTTGCAGTACAAATAACCAATGCAAAATAGCACAGGCAGCTAGTAAGCAACGGTTTCTAGCTAGAGGGTACAAAGAGAGTCTAATTGATACAGCTATCAACAAAGCAAATGCCCTGTCCCGTGATGACGCTCTGGTCCATAAAAAAGCTCAGAGATCCATAGATACCAAGGTACCTCAACCAAAAGACTCATCTGGACCTACAATAGACAACATGGTGCACTAAGGAAGATAGTTAACAAACACTGGAATTTGATCCGGTTAGATCCAGTGATTGGTGATCACATGCCTAGTAAACCGGCGATCACATTTAGGAAGGTGTATTCCATGCAGGATGCCTTAGTTAAATCGAGTCCTGAGGTGATCCCCCCTAAAAACTGAATGGCTGCCAGTAAGGGTTTTAGAAAATGTTCCAGCTGTAAGGCATGTATGCACGGAATCAATAAAACTGAGTTCCTAACAGCATTTTCCATGGTGCCACGTTAAATTAATAAACAACTTACGTGTAAGAGCGAGTACGTGGTATATGTGCTGGAGTGTCCGTGTGGCCTGCAATACATTGGGAGCACCAAGTTGCAGGTCCACAAGAGGATACTCCAGCACATAAGGGCCATTAATACAAATGATGCCACGTACCCAGTTGCCAGGCATTTTAAGGAGTACCACAACAACAACAGTGGACTCCTTAGGTATTATGCCATAAATACGGTGGGTCCACTGAGGAGAGGAGGCAACAGGGAAGGTATCTTAAGAGCTTTGGAGACTAGATACATTTTAGAAATGGATAGCAAGACCCCTCGTGGCCTCAATTCCACAGAGGATTTCTATACTTGTCTCTAGTCAACCATGAGTATCTTCCAGTGTGTTGTTACCCCTTGTTATCTATGAGGTATTTTCACAGTTGCTTACCATAACAATGCTCGTATTTTTCCACTGTACCAACTATACATGTATTATCAGCTATGTTGGTTAGTGGGGTATAAATCAAATGAGTATGCCTGGTTCATTTTATCGGAATATGTATCACGTCGAATATTAGTTATAGATCATGCGTAATCTATATGTAAGATCTCACTGTATTCGGTTTTTATTAGTATATGTAATTTCACAGAAAGTAATTTTTGTTTCTTTTATCACATATGCACAAACAATTGGCTGTCAGTGGCTAAATAAGTGTGGGAAGAAAACCTTATGTCTAATGTGGGTTTGGTGGCTTTGCCATTTCTTAACATCAGCAGAGCTACAATTGCCTAGCAATAAGAGGACTAAGTTGGGAAAAAGGGATCATGATTTCTTCAGTTCCATATGTCATGTACTTAAAGTATAGAAACTGATATCAATGGTAATTGTGTATTTATACACAATATCCCACGGACGAATGTGTTAAATCAATCCGAATCAATATAATAATTTTTTAACATAAAATTGTTTATTATCTTTTATCCTGGTATTACACCAAGAGTACAGGTTTAGCACTTTTCGCAATTGTTATCAGATTATTTCATGCATTTATACAGTGATTATTGATAATGTTCTGGGATTACCTTACCATTGCACTTTAAATAACGTGTTTTCTATGTCCATTGTCATAAGACACCGCCCCAACACTGTGATAGCCAATGAAATGTATTGTTCCTTTTGCACTTGCACTTTAAATTTCGCTCACTTCTCTCATTGCGTCATGTGACCAAGGCCTCTTGGTAGGCCGAAACGTTATGCTGACGAGGTGTGCCTAAATAAAAAAACTCACCTGCATCCTGGGTCTTCTGTTCCTCTTTGTTGTCGCGGTTCCTGATTGTGGGCGTGCTGTCGATTGGAACAAACAGGCATATATATATATATATATATATATATATATATATCTATATATATATATATATTCACAGAAAAAACCATAGGTTATAGACCATATATAGTTAGGAATTAGCATTTACAAAACCTTGAAAATTCACTGAAAAAACCATAGGTTATAGACCATATATAGTTAGGAATTAGCATTTAGAAAACCTTATTTTACTCACACAAAACCATTGAAATTCCATATATAGTTAGTTGCACTAACTATATATCGCGCACCCGCAATCCACTGCTGATGATGTCACATATTACATCATTCATGACATGGTCAGTGACATCACTGATGACATCACTGATGACATCTCAAATGACATCACTGATGACATCACTGATGACATCTCGAATGACATCACTGATGACATCACTGATGACATCATCCAGTGACTGTGTGTTTCTGTAAAGTTTAAATATGTTTGATATATTGAAGAATGAGTGGATGTATAAGTGTCTGGATGAAGGATTTAGTAGGTGCGTGACTGACTGTATGAGTGAGTGAATAAATGTGTCGTACTAAATGCATGGGTTAGTGACTAAACTGTCTGAATGTGTGCTTCAGTATGTCTGTTGTTCTGTAAACTGCTGTATGTGTGGATCATTAGCTATACGAGAGGCTACATATATTATTGATTGGTTGCCCAAGTATTTGTATGGGAGATTGAGTTTGTGTGGGGGTGGCTGGGAGGTGTGTGACTCTGTGCATAGATGTGTGAGCAGTTGATTCACTAGGTGTATGAGTTCAAGAGTGCATGTGGAAACAGCTACATGGGCGGTTGACTGTGTGCATGAGTGTATTGATGAGTGAATGGATATCTCAATGCTACATGTCATAGTAAGTACATATGTAAAACACAGTACATGTGAGAGTTGGCATATATAAATAACTGTGCATGAGAGCCACTGAATGTGTGAGTGGCTGTATGGATCATTGTGAACTTGTATCAGGGATTGTATAAGAGAGTAAATATGTGTTAGTATATGTTTGAATAAGTAAGGTGTGTATAACTGTATAGTTGAGGAAATGGAGGTGTGATTGATTCTTTGCATGACTGACTAGGTGTGTGAGTAACTCCATGGATGAGTGACAGTGTGTGAGTGTCTGTATACACTGAGTGTATCTAAGGTTATATTAGAGTCTGAAGAGGTTTATCGTATTAGCACAAGAATGATGTCAAATGAGATGTCATCAGTGATGTCATCAGTGATGTCATTTGAGATGTCATCAGTGATGTCATCAGTGATGTCACTGACCATGTCATGAATGATGTAATATGTGACATCATCAGCAGTGGATTGCGGGTGCGCGATATATAGTTAGTGCAACTAACTATATATGGAATTTCAATGGTTTTGTGTGAGTAAAATAAGGTTTTCTAAATGCTAATTCCTAACTATATATGGTCTATAACCTATGGTTTTTTCAGTGAATTTTCAAGGTTTTGTAAATGCTAATTCCTAACTATATATGGTCTATAACCTATGGTTTTTTCTGTGAATTTCATTGGTTTTTTAACAGCTAATATCTGTAGCTGTAAAATGTATTCTTCTTTAAATCCAAAAATATATTTTATATGTTTATGAATAATTTTTTTTTTAAATATTTTTTTTTCTTCGTTCCCGCTTCGCGAATCGGGAAGCTTCCCGTTAGCTGACCTTGATGCCGCGAAATAGACCGCGAGCCGGTAAACGTTTCTTTACCGCAAGTGCCGCGTTAGAAAACAACATCGTGACGCCTCCCGTCCGCATGACGTTTCACGTTGTCGCGTGATACGTCATATGACGTGCTACGTTAGCGAACTGGTACGCGAAGCGAGTCGCAAAGCGCAGGTTTCTGGAAGCAAACCGGGAGGCCCTGCAAAGCGCTTAACGTAAACACAGCAAGTCATGTGACTTGGTAATAACACTTTTCATTGGTTCATTTCACTTTTGGTTTCCTAATGATGTAAGACTAGGTCATATAATCTAAAATGAACACTTTTGATTGGTTGAGAACTCTTGTTTTTCCCAAATGATGAAAATCCCTCCTTCTTTCCTCACTCTGACTTTCATCATTGTGAGAGGAAGACCCTTTGTGATCACTGAGCAATGGCTTCTTTAGTAGCTTCAGCTGGTGCTTCCCCACCACCTCCACCACATCCAAGGAAGAGTGGACCACCTGCTCAAGTTGTAATTCAACAAGAAGAAGAAGAAGAGGAACAGGAGGACGAGCACGAAGAGAGGCAGTTTTTGCCTGAGCAGCCCAGGACGTCTCACCGGAAAGAAAACTTCATTTGGCAATTTTTTAAAATTCCCAAAGGTCAGAAAAAAGTAAATGCAAGATACGTAACTTGCCTTATATGTCAAGATAGACTGTCCAGAGGGACCGACAAAAAATACAGTTTCGGAAACTACACAATGCATCGCCATATGACTAGGTGGCATCCTAACAACTACAGTGCTGCACAGTTTCGGAACGACCTAGATAATCTCCCTATTATGGCCAGAAGATCTGTTGTACCGGAAGTAACGGGACCAGAGGGCAGGGAGATGGTGCCAAATATACAAATGAGATTTGGTGATGTAAAACACATCTGCGCATTTTGCGATGGATTCATTTCCTACGGAGAAAAAAGCATCACTCTGATCAACAGAGCTATTGACTATCATATGCAAGTTTGTCCGAAACGCCCAAAATAATAAATACTTCTTTTTTTTGTTTTGTTGCTCCTGTTGAGCCCTTTACAATGAATCGTTTTCATTGCCCCCTCCAAGAAAAACCCAAAAAAATATAAAACTGTTCCGAAAAATTCAAAAACAGTAAAAAAATTTTCAGAAAAATAAAAAAAAAAGTTCTTTTCAGAACTACCTCCCCGTTATTAAAAAATTGGTACAATATTTGGAACTGTGCCAACCTCTATTTCTCTTAGTTCGCTTCCTAGTTCGCTCGCTGGTACGCGAACCGGAAGCGAACCAAAAACAGTAAGTATAAGGGAAGGAAACAGACACTTATGTTAAAAGAAACACAGCTATAAGGGAGTAAACTAGAGATACCATTACCCGTAATCCACTGCTGATGATGTCACATATTACATCATTCATGACATGCTCAGTGACATCATCAGCAGAGGATTGCGGGTTTTTTGGCAACATGCCTTATCCACGGTTTAATAACGCTGCCTTTTGCTCTATATAAGTTTTCAAATTGTATGAAATATATACCAATAGGTCGTTATGAACCTTTAGGTAGTGCTTTTCTTCATGAGGTCTGGTCGCTTCCATACACATACAGATGTTTCAAAGATGATCAAGAAGTTTATCTGAATGGAGAGGAATGCACTGAGACGCCAGATCATTCACTAATGTGTAGGCACATACAGTTACACGGTTCATGCAACAAACACCGACCAAATATGGCTTGCGTGTTGCAAGGCACGCCAGTTCCTGCTATCATCCCCACGTTCAAGTTGTTGGAAAATGGTAGTTATTTGATGCTCAATAATGAAGATTGTTCTGAGTTAATTAAAAGTATTCCTTTTATCGTAACAGTAAGTGAACGGGTTATTTGCTGCAGAAATGTTCTATTTCCTCCCACACATGAACATAGGGAGTTTTCAATCTGGCCACAAATACCAACCTTGGGACACGTTTCAACGGCATGGCAAGAATAAGAGCTCTTTTGTCTCAGAGAGAGGTGGCCTTGAGTTCGGCCCGTGAAACTTTCGTACTTCACATAGCGAACACCCATACAGAGGTGCACACCCTTTTCAATTAAGATTTGCCTTTCAATTTCAGCAACATGTTTCCGACTATCTTTAACGCATCCTCCACAAAGTCCCTGGCACACTTTTTTAAAGTTGTTACCAGTGGTCTCGTGACTTCATTTGAGAAAATCTTTGGAGTCATCCCTGCTTCCTTTCATTGTATTTTCTGCACTCTGGTTCGTAGATTGGCATTTTTACTTGCATTACCAGCGGACGCTCTTGTGCTTTTTTACATTTTTAAATATGGATGTCCCTCCTATGCAACCTCCGACCCTGCAGCTGCTGACACTGTTCCGCAATCGCATGCTAGAATATTATGGCACAATGCCGTTGGCGATATTAAGCACGGCATATGGATTATCTTTTCGGTTCTCCTACTTCACCTGTGTCCAGCCTGTATTTCACTGCCTGACCTGTGATTTCGATTGGGCCATTGATTTGTGTCTCTGCGGACCGGTTTCTCCTGACGTTGACTTTAATCAGCTGATGACTCCTATCATTACTCACGAGTTGGTTTGTCCTGGCGAAAGGATTATGGCTGTGGCATTGATGCATGGACTACTTGGTCCCTGGAATTTACTGGCGGCAGCACAGTCTTTCTTGGAACAGAGCTTTCTTGAAAACCCACCGAGCTGTCCTCTGATGGTGATAGAGGATCCGGTGCTGGGAGAGCACGTATGTTATTTTCCGCTTTTAAATTGGATGGCTGAACTGTTTTCGGATGAAGACGGTGACTTCCTATTGGAGGCTGTTGCAGCTTATTTTTCATACACAGTTATGTCATAGACCTTTTTCATGTTTGATATGCTGAGTACTAGCATTTCATTGACAATTCATTGACTTATTTGTCAAGTTTTTATTATTTACCTTGCCTATTGGCTTAAGACTCGATAAAGTACTTGGCTGTTTTATTTTTCTTTAGCATTAAATTTTCCTAGTTTTTAATGCTTTACCTTGCGGACCGTCCACATATAAACTTGCAATCTGCTCTCATGAGATGGCACTTCTATTATCTTATTCAGTTCGTTTCCGGATCATGAGGAGGTGTCATCTAGGTCCTGGATATCTTTACACCGTGTTAAGTTAGCATGGGCTCATTACCGGTTTAAACGCCATTTTTCCTTTTTTGCAACTTCTGCACACGACACTTAGTTGTTGCTTTAGCTTTCCACCTAGTAGTTCATCGTGGTTTACATGAGAATAATATGTTATTGGTCTACTATCTGCTTTACTTGTTAAACTATATCTGTACAGCGAGTGCTAAAGTTTCAAGAACAACACGATACAGAATTGTTATGAGGTCTGATCTCCACGACTTCATACTCATAACATAAGTGCAACTTCTGCCAATTCTGGGCATGAGGCGGGTTTTATATTGCTTTGCCGAACACACATACACAACAGTTGATGCGGTTCACATGAAGAGAGAGCTGGTGTATGCTGATGTGATTCCTTCAAATCTAAGACACTAAAGTATGGGCACGCCCTAAACCAACACAAAGAGACCTTCTTAGCAAATAATATAATATGTGTATTAGGGAGGGTGAGATATAAGCAGCCGCGGGCCGTGGAGGGAGTTACGATGGGGCAGGGAGGCGGGGAGGGGGAGAAGCAGGGTGGAGCCCTCTCTACCTTGCCCCTCCCCCTCCCCGCCTCCCTGCCCCACCGTAACTCCCTCCACGGCCCGCGGCTGCTTATAAGTGTTGCTAACTCTTATTCATTTACAGCATGTTAACATACTGTCACCATTCGCTTTTTATGTACTAGTAACTATGCTGGTAATTTTGCTACTGATAATATGTGTACTTGTATTCTCCACCCTGCTTCTCCCCCTCCCCGCCTCCCTGCCTCACCGTAACTCCCTCCACGGCCCGCGGCTGCTTATAAGTGTTGCTAACTCTTATTCATTTACAGCATGTTAACATACTATCACCATTCACTTTTTATGTACTAGTAACTATGCTGGTAATTTTGCTACTGATAATATGTGTACTTTTATTATCTAAGGTACTACGCCTGAGAAGACGGCATTAGTAAATAAACATTTCAAATACACATCTGTTCTTCTTAACTCCATGTTCTGGTTTCTAAGAAATCTATAACGACCGACTGTTCATGAGTTCCACGTATCCTGAGGTACTATAAGTTCATATTCTGGATTGTCTAAACATTGAGAGTTTGTTATATCCAATGTGACACTGTACCTAGCTTGCTAAGGAGTTTTTGATTACTAACGTGAGTTTTGGGACACCCTAATTCGCCGAGGTTCCAATCCTCTGTCCACAGTTCTGTGTGAGAACAGAAACCCTGCGACAGGGGCACCCCCGACCCTTGCTGGAGCTTCATCACACTTGCGATACAACTCCAGCAATGCGCCACCTTTACGGCACAGATACATCACGCATCTGTGCTGTTTTTGCCCCATGATGCGCCGCATTGTAAATGCAGCACACCATAGGTGACGGAACAGCGGCACAAAATGACTAACACATCCCTGGTGATG
The DNA here is from genome assembly GCF_964261635.1 of Lissotriton helveticus. Taxonomy (NCBI): domain Eukaryota; kingdom Metazoa; phylum Chordata; class Amphibia; order Caudata; family Salamandridae; genus Lissotriton; species Lissotriton helveticus. The sequence continues at coordinate 430,124,335 of NC_136059.1, forward strand.
CGCCAGTCATCATAAATGTATCCCTATGCTTCTTATCTTGTTAGAGATGAACCGCCATATGTATCATCAAAGTTATTTGCATTTCCTAAATAGCGAACTTTAAGGAATAAATAGCGATTCTTTACCATTCCTAGTTTGCGATGAGCTATTTGCTAATTAGCCGAATGTAGCCCAATGAAGCCCAATGTAGCCCAAAGATGGCCGCCAGACACACAAAAAAACAAATGTAGCCCAAATATCAGCCAGATGTAGCCCAACTATAGCCCAGTGACAGAATGACCAATCAGCTTCGCAAACCTCCGTTACGCGAAGCGGAGCGCTGTTACAGATATATATCTTTTTTTGAACGTTAATTTCTCAAAATCCACTGGAGCACATATATTGAGACCTAGCAAAGGCACATCGGGCTACCAGTCCCTAATATTTTACCAAGTTTCGTGCAAATCCATTCAGCCGTTCAATTATTATTATTATTTTTTTTTTTTGCCCCGCGGGGCCCTTTTAAAACCTCCACATCAAACCTAGGGGGTCAGCGAGGATCTACTATGCCCCCTTATAGTTATTTCCCCCTTTGTTTTGACCTCCTCTTGTCTCTCGATCCTACCGAGAGACAAGATGGCGGCCGCTACGGACTGTTTGGAATGTTGACAGACGCCGGAGAACCAATCAGCTTCGCTTCACAAAGCTCCGTTGCGCGAAAAGTCCGCGAACCAGTGCGCTGCCCGGTCCGCTGTTACAGATATATATCTTTTTTTAAACGTTAATTTCTCAAAATCCACTGGAGCACATATATTGAGACCTACAAAAGGCACATCGGGCTACCAGTCCCTACAATTTTGCCAAGTTTCGTGCAAATCCATTCAGCCGTTCGGGCTAAAAGTGAGGCCAACCGCCCTATGGAAAACTCAATGTTAAAAACACGTTTTGGGACCCCCCTTTTTTCTCGGCCCCCACTGGACGAACCCCCCCCAAATTTTCAAGGGCTGCTCAGAAACAAAATGTGCCATTTTCCTGAAAATTTCAGCCAATTCCGTCCACAAACGCCAAAGTTATTAGACATAGAATTTTCAAAAAACCCGTAGAGAAAAAATCCTAACTATATACACCTACTGGCGACCGCCAGTAGGTAATATATCTATATATATATATATATATATATATATATATATATATATATATATATATATATATATATATATATATACATATATATATATACTTCAGTCGAGGTGTTGCCATTACTAAGTGGGTGATTCAGTAAAAGGAAAACCAGCAATATTACTGTGAATCACAATTGGAAACATGATGATAACACCATTATATCATCAAAACATATAGCCCTGAATGGGCTTAGATGTATATAGTGTGATATTCTCCCATCTGCAATTCATAGACACAATAAAAAGTTAACAATCTTGCCCTATATATATGTATATGTTATATATATTCATCAAAAGTATTTTCACACTTGACGACGCACTCAGTTATAGTTCAATTCACCTGAATTCTTTATTTTGCGCAACCGGCGTTCGCATCTAGCTGATAAGAAGCCTAGCGCGTTTCGGAGCTGCCTCGCTCCTTGTTCACAGACAAAGAATGCATTTAGCAGATCAAACGGAAACTGAGGGGCATATTAGCAAGAAACTCGTTAAATGTATCGCCGTTTTAGCGGCAGGAAACTGCTGCTAAAACGGCGATAATGGGCTTGCTAATATGCGTTATAGAATTCCAATAGAAGCCCAGGTAAGATGTGCAGGACGGCGATAATTTTAACGAGGTTCTTGCTAATATGCCCGTGAGTTTGCAATTAAATTTATGCCCTCTGGTGGGCTTTGTGTGTCATTTCAGGCACTGATGCAAGCTGGTGCCTGTAGTTTCCTGTTCATAATTATTCCCCTTTAGTGGGTTCTGCGCAATCACATCCACTACTTCACTTTTATAAAACCCTTCAGTGGGTCTCCAGATTTGTTTATGCTATATATATATATTTGAGAAAGCTTCTGAGACCAGCCCGGTTTTTCAACTCCGTAACCAGGGCGCACACAGGAATCCTTAAAGAAGCGATTTGTTAGGCTTCAAACTGCTTCCATAGTTTTTAAGCAAATATTCAGCAAAGTGCAAGGTGCATGTTAGCCCCCAAGTCAGTCTAACATGTAATATTAAAAATAAAAATGTTACAGTGGAAATTCATTCATTATTCAATTCACATGAAGTATGATGAGTTAATGTAATGTTATTTTATTAGTTCTATGGTAAATATGTTTTAATTATTTTACATTTATATTCACTATTAAAATACTTGTAATGATATTTTTAAAGAAAAATAATAATAATACTTTTTCCCATGCTTGACCATAGGGAGATCTCCACGACGGTGATAGAAATCTCCACCTACAAGTGAACATGTCTCCACCCCCTGAACTGAGCGGACAGAGACATGTAAGTAGATGTTTAGTTGTAAATCTTCATTAGTAAATTATGAGTAGGAGAAACGTTTACATTTCACCCTAGGTACAGAAGTAGATTTAAATGTGAGTAATTTTACACTTGTAAATGTACCTTTATGATAGACCCTATAGGTGTTGACCTACACTTGGAAATCGTGCATAACAAAAAAGTGGAGATTTACACCTAGGTGCAAGTGTAAATTTACATTTCTGAATGCACTTTTGTGAACAGGGCTCAGGGTGTGGTCTGTAAAACCCGTGCATCCAAAGCATTAAAAATGTGAACATGTTATTGAGGAGACTGCTGACAAGCTTCCTGCTTGGCAAGATAAATGCCATCTCAGTGGCAGATTTGCACTAGCTAGTCATTGTACACTAGTGCTACTACATTTAGTGATAAATGCACATGTGAGTTTTTCTTTAACAAGGTTAAATAGTTCCTTTCCAAATGAACATTAAAAAACAGTGGAGTCAATTTGTTTTGTTTTATTATTTGTATTTCTCAAGCATACCTGAACCCTTGTTTCGACATAGGAACTATTTATTTTTATCAGAGTTAAAAGCAAGTAAATAATTGGGTTTGCCGTTAAGTGAACTCTCTAATCTTGAACGCAATACATATTGTCATGTCATGTCACCGCATTAAATGCACAAATAAATGACAATTACTTAAAAAAACTAAAGTCATATTTTGACCACAGAAAAGGCCAAAAATATTACTTTTTGTCCAAAAATGCTAAGCAGACTGAAGGCCTATGTTTAATCTGGCTGCTTCATTTTCGACATGTATTTTGTTCATGTACAACAAGGTCTTCCGGGGCACGTCAAATGGGCAGTGGCCTACATACAAGCCAGTATTGTTAAAGACAGAGCAATAGATATGGCTGGGAGGGAAGGCCATCTGCGCGGTTCACAAGTTGTGAATGAGAGCCAACTGCTGCACCTTTACATCTTTACAAAGGGAACGGAAGGGGCTGGAGGCCCTGACCCACTTGTGAGTCCACCCTGCCACACAACATTGAATACGTACTGTCTTAATGTCAGCCATATGGCCAATATACTATTTATATAGCACGGTATCAATATCATTGTAAACACGCTAGAACTTAAACAAAGCCTTCCAATGCCAGCATAGCACAAACCTATTAATACTATGGAAGTTGGTGTTCATTTGGAAAATACGGGGCTTCTCCTAATAAATACTATTCTAACTAAAATATGGTCTGATCTGATTTTTGAAAATTGAGGCCATGACCTTATTTACTTTGCATTTATATTTTATGATTCTGGAACGTCAGTAGGGGGGCAGAAACCATACGCCCAGGCTCTTTTGCAGCAGGGAGGCTATAGTCTGCATTTTCGCGCCTGGGGGCACTGGTTTAAAAAGTCATTTGGGCTCCCGCAGGGCGGAGCGCGCGCCACGACGGGCACTCTTAGCCGATCTTAGTCCAAAGAGGCCGGCGGTGCCTACTCTCTTGGGCCTCGATTCAAGCTTGCCTGTTGTCAGGGAGAGGTTCTACCTGCTTTTCTTCGAAGGTATTTGTGTCTTTAAACTCTCCTTTACTTGCCTTTTACTATTGCTTATACACCTTTTTCCTACTCATGGTACAAGGGGGAAAAGAAAAGCATGCCCAGCGAATAGCATAGAACCGCAACTTTATCCACGCACAACCATTGATAGTTTTTGGCGAGGGCTTTGGATCTTGTGGCAAACGAGATAAAGCTGGCGGAGCAGCTGTCTCCCTCTTACGTCAGAGGATCTCCTTAACATCGCAACTGTTCGCAACCACCTCATCTGTGCTTCCTTTAGCGAAAATGCTGAAACAATCGATGCCCCAATCTCTCATATTGTCTCGTCTAACACAGCTAATGGGGTACCGTTGGGGGTCCGCCCACCCTGGCTCTGATCCGCAGGGGCCATGATTTGACAGATGACTCGGTTATTCCTTGTGTGTTCATCTAACCCAGGGCCATCGGCCAAGCGTAGGAAAAGAGTGCCCGAAATAAGTGTCAAAAACAAAAAACGACAACCCCCAAAAGAGGTGACTAAAGCATGTGGACCGTCTGATGCAGTACCCTTGCAATTTATGGCTGTCAATTCTCGGGAGTCCTTGAGCAAACACATAGCGCCCTTTTAGAGGACAGATTATGCCCTATTTACAATTACATCACTGCTATCGAAACTGGTTTAAGCCAACTTATAAAATCTACAGAGGAACGGGCCATACATGTAGGGACTATCCCACCCACACAGCTATCCATCAGCTCCTCTTGCAATAACTTTGGGGCATATTATCAAGGATGGGTGATACATTATCGCCGCTTTTATCGGCAGGAAACTGCCGATAAAACGGCGATAATGGGCTTGATAATATGCTCTATAGAATTCCTATCGAAGCCCATGTTAGATGTGAAGACATGTTAGATGTGAAGACATCTAACATGGGCTTCGATAGGAATTCTATAGAGCATAATATCAAGCCCATTATCGCCGTTTTATCGGCCGTTTCCTGCCGATAAAAGCGGCGATAATGTATCACCCGTCCTTGATAATATTTGTTTTTACAATCTGCCTGCAGGCTTCTATCGGTAATATGGCATTAGGGAAAAAGGGCAGGGTGGATATCTGACTACCACTGCAGGAAAAGCCTCCCATCCACACATCATGAGGATGGGCCTTCAACTACTAACATTGCTGTATCACACCCAGGAAGACAAGCTGCAAGCAACACATCAAACATGGCGCCCTTGCCTGTGATTGATCTTTCCCCTGCTTCCTGCACATATGTTAACATATTGGTAAACAGGCTCTGTTGAATAAACAGGTGCACTTAGGAATAAAGTTATATTCTGGTTAAACCATTCAGGAAATTGTCACTGGGACCTCAACAGTGAGATATTATTTCAGCGTCGAGTTGGGGCTATTGGAGCCCTAGAAAAGAACTTTCCTGGTGACACTGTAATTATTAACGCTCAGAAACCTACGGTTGCCGGGAACATTTTGGCTCAAGCAAGTGATGTTCTGGTAAAATCAAGCCCCATAAGGATACTGCCACTGGGTTTTTAGTACAGGCACTTAACACCAACTGCTTCAAGGAAAGTCTGGATCAGTGGTTCAACCATTTTCACAATAGACCCCAACCAAATTTCCCTTTACCCCTCCCAAACAGGTTTATGGCCCTGGCAGGTATGGAGGACAACTATTGACTTCATACAGAGGGGTATGGTTGTATTGCTACAGCAATTGACTCTGGGGTCAACATTAATCAATCATGTACTATTGCTGATGGACAGGGCTTGCAGCTTCTATCTTGGAAAATTGCAGAGATCCTACATAAACTTCATAATGAGGACTGGCTGTCTTCGATTGAAAAATATATTATGCAGCCAGGAGACTTGGGCTTTTGAACTTATGGCTAATAATGGGTTCAAATCAAATTGCTCTAGTGACAACTCCTTCTACTGCCGGAAGTGTGAAGGGGGGTTTAGCCATTCTCTTAGCATGCACTATTAGTAATCTGAAGGTCAAAGTCCTAGTTTCAAAGCCATACTACCAAATTTTGAATCTTTATTCACCTAAACAGTTAAATAGTCTTTTAATACATTTTTATTATTTCTGCACACCCAATAGGTGTCACTGAAGAGGTTGGAAAGTTAGTCTTAGATTTTATGCATTAGGGAGAAATACACATATCAATTTTATAGGGGGGAGGCCGATCTTAACATTTCTGAAATGTTTACACAGAGGGGAACATATATGTGGTTTTACTAATGTCCAAGGGGATGATATTGACTACTGGGTGAGTAGTGAGGAGAGCGCCTTCAGTTTCTAGGAGGCCGCGAACAGACTGCCGCCCCTCCCACCCTCACCTGGAGTTAATCACCGGCCCCACAAACACTCCTCGCGCCTCGCAGGGCACGAGAGAGCGCAGGAGAGCGCCTTCAGTTTCCAGGGGGCCGCGAACAGACTGCTGCCCCTCCCACCCTCACCTGGAGTTAATCACCGGCCCCACAAACACTCCTCGCGCCTCGCAGGGCACGAGAGAGTGCAGGAGAGCGCTTTCAGTTTCCAGGGGTCTGCGAACGGACTGCCCCCCCTCCCACCATCACCTGGAGTTATTCATCGGCCCCACAAACACTCCTCGTGCCTCCCGTTCCTCGGGAGACGCATTGCAGGGCACAAGAGAGCGCAGGAGAGCGCCTTCAGTTTCCAGGGGGCCGCGAACGGACTGCCGCCCCTCCCACCCTCACCTGGAATTGATCACCTGCCCCACAAACACTCCTCGCGCCTCCCGCTCCGCGGGAGACGCATTGCAAGGCAGCAGAGAGCGCAGGAGAGCGCCTTCAGTTTCCAGGTGGCCATAAACGGACTGCCGTCCCTCCCACCCTCACCTGGAGTTAATCACCGGCCCCACACACACTCCTCGCACCTCCCGCTCCGCGGGAGACGCATCGCAGGGCACGAAAGAGCACAGGAGAGCACCTTCAGTTTCCAGGGGGCCGCGAACAGACTGCCGCCCCTCCCACCCTCACCTGGAATTATTCACTGGGGAAGGATGTAACTAACCAGCACTTCCCGCTACGTTGGACGTGTGTGGGCAGCGCCGGGCTAAGCCCGGGCAAAGGGTGGGCCGTCTGAGGCCGTCAGGGGCCAAGGGAGGCCGGGCTGGGCCCCCCTCGTGGTTTTGATAACTGGCATCAGAGTGGGTGGACTAACGGCAACCAAGAAAGAAGAAAGAACAGAAGGGAGGCAGACTGTACAGTGACATTGGGACCTGTAAAACGCAAGTTGACCGAGAGGGACGGTGTTGGGGGGTTGGTTTGTGTTTTCTTTTTCTCATGTTGGATTGCATTCTGGTAAGGGGAGGAGAATCAAGTTGAGCATTCGGGTTCTATAAAATCAGGCTCATCCTGGGTATTCTGTATAGATTTCTTCCAGCATGGCCAGTAAAGTGAAAACCCGCTCTACCAAAGCAAAGTTGAACTCCCCTCCCACGCTCCGGGTGGTTTCACATGACAAAAGTATACCCCCCCTTTTTTCTGCACAGCCCACCGCAATTGATCGTATGTTGAGGAAACCTATCGGGGCAGTATCAAGCGAAATAGAGCGTACAGAAAGACGCTTGTCACTTACACCAATAACCGACCTACCCACTCTGCCCCAGGAATTAGAGAATGAGGTTATGGTTATTTCTCCCCTCATCTCTTTAGAGCCTTCTGATCAGGACATCCCTTGCGCTCAGCGGGGTACCGGTGTAGATAGGGTGGAATCTATGCCCGGCAAAAAAGCTGTTACTAGCAGGAAAAGAAGAATAGGCCCAAAGAAGCCAAGAATTAAGAAAACTAAAACAAGCTTCCCCTCAACTGAACCAGGAAGTCCGCTGAGAGAAGCTAGGGCCGAGCAGGTGCCTCAGTTGTTAGCCCCCCCGAGCTGGATGGCTTAAATAGTTTTAGACTTACAAAATCATTTAGAATCATTCATTGTAAGTCAGATAAAGCCATTAACTAGCAGGCTGGATAAAATTATAAATGAACTAAAGAATAGGGGTAGGGCGCAGGGTACAACCTTGGATACAGGCACCACAAATAACCAGATTATTACTGATACCAGTCAAGATCAACAGACGGTTATGCAATCCAACAGGATGTCCAGTGAGCATCCTACGGTTATACAGGCCCCTATTCTATCAGGCATTCCCCTGCACTTGGATAGGGGCATGGTTTCTGGAGAGGGGGCTTCACGGGCAGGGGCAGGACTTCCCATGCCATCAACAGAACGGCAAAATAATCATCCTTCTACAATTGAAGTATTAGCGGTAAACCAGACTGGTTGTGTGGCCAATATATCAACTACTGAAACTCTATCCATTATAAATTTACCACCTGAAGCGTGCCCCTACGTAGTGGTACTCGCGGGGGTTCCAGACCTAAAATAGAGCAGAAAGAGTCACACACTGAATTAAGAAATAGGAACATACATTGGCTGAATAAGAACAGGCCGCTTGCAGGTAATAAAAACAGGGAAATCCTCCACGTTAGAAGGGTGAGCGTGATAGGCACCAGGTGTAAAGATATAGTGGGGAACTGCATAATTGTGAATTTCAGGGATGTAAGTGTAGTGCAGCACATTTTAGCCTGTGGGACGGTTAATCAGGCAAGTAGTATAAGATCCTTACCATTAGGATACTTTTATCCTAGACAAATTGTCCCGTATGACTCGGCCTACCTCTTTGGGAGATCTAGGGAAGGACCAAATATGAATGAGGCCCAAAGCCACACTTTGTGTGGCCCTGTGGCAAGAGATTGGGAATCATCTAAATGGACCAACAGATTAAGGCCCTTGATGTCCCTGAAGGAAAATGATTGACTGACAAAGTTCCCCCTCACAGTTGAGAAGCCAGCAAAAAGAGAAGGTGGGAACACAAACCCGCAGGGACCGCGAGGTGTGGGGCTGCAGGTGCCCCAAAAGGTTGCTCTCACAAATTCTTTCTCTATAGAAGAGGTTCATACATCAATATGACCTAATGGGGCGAAATCAGTCAGTACGTTAGAACATAAGATTGGGCCTGCATCGGGAGGCATGAGCTGTGAGGAGGAGTCAAGGGATGATTTATCCCTGCTCTCACTACAGTGTCGAGGGGCTCAAGTAATGTCTTTAAGGGTTGATGGCGGGTCTGTTACTGAAAGCCTAAGTGCCCAGGGACCAGCCTGTGATCAGTCACCAGAAGGTGGACTAAAAATAATCTTGTGGAACATAGCCGGCTTGGCAATACATTTGAGAATATTGAATGGCGGCAATATATAAGCAAGTTCCACATAATTAGTCTACAAGAGACCTGGGTGGTTTATAATAGTCTCTTCCATATGATAGGGTATAAATGTTTTTTTGTGCCCGTCCAGAAATCGAGATCAGGAAGAGCAATGGGAGGACTATCTGTTTATGTAGATTTAAATCTGCAAGGTACATGGACCAGTCCATCCTGGACATCTCATAATCTCCAGGCATTGGGGTTTCGGGGTAGCGGGCCAAGGCTGATCCTGTTCAATGTTTATAATGCAGGAGCCCTCAGAGAAAATAATCCCAATCCGCAGGAATTAGACCATAGACTTAACCAGGAGATAGCCGAAAGGAAAGGGGCCTTGGAACCAACTGTTCTTGTCATGGGTGATTTTACCTGCCACTTATGCCCACTGTTGTTCCCCCTGAATGCAGAATGGTCACGCTGTCCAGTTGAGAAATGCCCTCATTTTGAACACACAACTGAGGGAATGGCCTTTAGTAAACTCCTAAAAACCCATGTCCTGGAACACACCATTGACATGGTAAGACTGGAGCAAGACGGAACCCTCGCCCCTACTTTTAAAGGGAGAGGGTGTTCGGTATTTATTGACTATATCTTAGCGTCCAGGTTATTAAAAAACTGGATTAGTTCGGTGGGGATTGAGTGGAGCCCATTTAGTGATCATAAACCTCTGGTTTTAGAGCTCAAGCACTTGGGTCGACCTAAGATAGGTCCCGTGGCGGGTACCTCTGTGAGGGTTACGGACCAGGGAAGACGGCTCAGGTGGTCAAAAATTGATGGTGAGGCTTTTTATAAATCATTAATGGTCACTGGGAAAGTACCTATTGGCGAGTGTCTAGATCTCGGGGTTGAGGGGCCACTGCTGGTTAGGGCGTTTGGGCTAGTAACTAGCTTGGTAGAGGGGCTTATGAAGTCAAGTGTCCCTATGAGAAATATCACCCACCTGAGATGGTTTGACAGGGAATGTTCACGCGCCCTGAAGGAGTTCAAAACTAGTCAAAAAAACCAGCCTAGGGACAAACAAAGAGTAGTGCAGTGTAGACAGGCATATAAGAGTGCAGTAAAGAAGAGGAAATTATCACTCCAAGTAGATGCATGGGCAGATTTAAGGGAGGCCGCAGACAGAAGGGACATGAAAGAATTCTGGAGAATAATTAACAAACCGATTTTTCAGGACTGTAACGCCCCTGAGATTGGTGCAAATATCCTCCCGGAACAATGGCTCACACACTTTAAGGGCTTGTATAATTATAGACAGGACATTGCCCCGGAGGGGGGATGGGCTGGCCAGCAGGGACCAGTAGTAGAATTCTCCCTAGAGGAAATTATTGTGGGAATTCAGGGCTTGACAAGAAATAAAGCCCCTGGCCCTGACGGCACACCTCCCAACCTGTACCTGAGTAATGTAGATCTATGGGGCCCTATCCTCACTAGAGTGTTAAATGCGGCAATTATGTGGGGACTACCCCGCTCTTGGTCCACGGCAATAATTGTCCCTATTTTTAAAAAGGGTAATAGGGACAACCCCCAGTGCTATCGGCCTATCTCATTGATTGATGTTTCCGCCAAAGTTCTGGGTCGGGTAATTCTTAATCGTCTTACTGAATGGACCGAAGAACACAATATCATCTTGGACATTCAGTATGGCTTCAGGACAGGGAGATCCACAAGTGATCAATGCCTGAATCTTTATTTGCTGGTGGCAAAATACACCAAAACCAGCAATGAAGCGATCTATCTTGGGTTTATGGACCTGGCTGTCGCCTTTGACCATGTCAATAGGGAAAAGCTTTGGTCCTTGATGAGCAATCTGGGAATTGACCCGGGCCTGATCAATATCCTTAGAGAATTACATCAGGATACCACCGCCACGGTCCGCTATAACACGGAGGGGGAGAATACAGAACCCTTTCCGTGTACTAGCCGGATGAGGCAAGGTTGTATTCTTGCCCTCTTTTTGTTCTCGCTCTATATCAACAACTTAGAGCAGGCTTTGGTTGCTCTGAAGACAGATTGCCCAAAAGTAGGAACGTGCCATATTCCGGTGCTTTTGTACACGGATGACGCGGCCCTACTGGCCCGTACCCCGAAGAGTTTACAGAGCTTAATTGACGGATTCGTCAATTTTATGGAAACACTAGATCTCTCTGTGAACCTAAGTAAGTCCTATGTAATGTTGGCTGGCATAAAATCATGCAAAAGGTTCTCTTATAGAATAGGGAACCACATATTAGAAAAGGTGCAGTCTTTCTCCTATCTTGGCTTGTTATTTGACGGGTTATTAAAGTTTGATTTCCTGGTGGACGAACGATGTAGCAAATTGGTATTGTCAAATGGCGCTATAGCAGGCTATGGGCGTAGGCTGGGTCGCTGGTCCCCTGAACAAGTTATGAACTTGTACTGTTCTATATGCTGCTCTAAAGCTACGTATGGTTCTGAAGTGTGGGGTTTGCAAATGTTGACCAATTACAGCGGGAGGAAAACAAATATTTGCGATCGATCCTGAAAATACCTCAGAGCACCCCAGCTGTAATAGCTCACAGGGAACTAGGGAGGCCATACATTGAGGACCTGGTTAAGCTCAGACCGATCATGGTATGGATAAAAATCTGGGCAAATCCTGAGGCAGTCTTGAGCAGACAAATTTTAAGAGACTGCCTGGATAGGGACAAAGGCCTGGAAATACCGTGGTTGAAATACGTGAAGATTACCCTGGAAGACCTAGATCGGAAGGAACTTTTTATAAACCCCACAGCAATTTCACTATTGGACAAACCTAAAATAAAGAGATTGTTCTTGGATTGGAGAGCCACACGTAGAGCAGCAAATGAAGGGATCAAACACTCAGTAAGGGCCCATGGCCTTGTCAAGAGCACCAAGGGTATGGATCCGTACCTGTACCTCATGTATAATACCCAGGATAGGTTTTTAATGTCCCGTTTTAGGCTTAATCTTTTACCTAATTCACTAGCTGATCCACCCGGTTTTACATTATCAGTTGAGCAGAAGGGTGCCTGCGGCTGCGACAATAGGTTTCCGCAGGACACCCTTCATTTTGTACTTTTGTGTACTTTTTATGCAATCCCTAGGCATAGATTTTTGGTAGACATTTTAAAACAGGCCAAGTTGAGACATGCTAAAGCCGCCTTACTCTTCTTGCAAAGGGCAAATGATTCCCGTACATTGTGCTGTATAATGAATTTTTTGAAAGTTTCTTTAAAATTAAGGAAAACAAGAGGGTAGGCCTGATTGTGGATTTTGTAAAGCTTTTTAAATTATTTGTGTAAATATTAGTGGGGGTCTAGATGAATATTTTATCTTATTTTAAATTGTATATATATGTGCTTTTATGGTGTTTTTTAATCACCGAATAAAGATCCTTCGAATTGAATTGAATTGACTACTTTATACACTTGAACTATGGTGAAACCCTAAATCAGCTGATATTATCACATAACTCAACCTTCTTGCCTGACGTCCAGGACATTGATAAAGTTAATACACCTACTTTCGCAGGAAGGAGTAAGGTAGTCCAAAAGATTGTGTTCTAGTATCAAGAGATCCAGGACAAGATCTTGTGCATAATGAAATGTGTTCTCTCCCTCCTAGTGATCATAACCCTGTTACTTTGTTTTCAAACACCTTTCTATCATTAGGGGCGGGCGTGCACGAATATAGCCGCTTGACCGCGCATCTGTGGAGCCACCGTCACATAGCTGCAGCCTCTCATCGCTCCACCGGCATCCTCGCAGCTATAACTGGTAGAGGTGATGTTCCCTGACTCAGGGAGGCCTGGGCCACTTTGACAGGGGTCGTGGGCGAGCCTGAGGGTGGGGCTGCAGGCATGCAGGACTGTGGCGCCGATATCGAGTCTACGGAATCCTGGTGGCTCTCGGTCCGCGTGTATTGAGGAGCTCCTTGACAGGGCCAAGACACATGCCTTGTGCTGTGATACATCCCGACAATGGGCTGCGGTGATGAGTACTTGTAACAACATTTAAAGCTGCATTCCTTTTTATTTGACCAGGACTTGTGCACAGCCTGAGCCCGGGGGCGCTATATGGTGGTATGGCACTGCACGACTGGCAGTGAGTGACTTTTATTCTGCCTGATATGGAGGGTCCCTCTCTCCCTGCCTCATGTGATCTGTGGGAGCTGTTGAAATTCACACCCTAGGAGCTAATGGAAGACTTTTGGAAGGTTGCATGCTGGAGATTACCTGGGCTGTTCACTACTTCTGAAGCCTAGTACCTCTTCATTCTCTACCTCGCCATACTCTCTTGGTTGGTTATTCCTGCTGCCTTGCTGCCAGTGTGGTGCTGCATTGTCACGCTCCCCTCTTCATTTCCTATGAATAATGATAAATTGGCATCCTACCACACGATGGCTGCAGCGATCTCAAATAGAACTAGCTCTCTTTCGACTCGGCTAAAATCCCCAATGCCACAAGAGTGATGACTCACCTGGAACAGAGGCCATCCTCTAGAGCCGGCTTTAAATCAATTGATGCATGTTTTGACACATTGACGCCCCGATTGGAGGACATGAATGGCCATATTGAACAACATGATACCCACATAGATGCCACTGAACAGCGACTGTCAGACCTAGAGGATGCCCAGCCTGCTACCATTAAGATACTAGAACGTGCCTAGTGTCTCCTTCCCGCAGTTGCCTCCAAGGTAGAAGATTACGAGGCACCAGAATAATATTAGTTTAACTGATGTTGCAGAATCAATACTGGTCCCATGAATACCTATGTTGTATGGGTCCTTGCAGATCTATTTGATTGAAATGCTTTTTCTTCGACCTTCGAGGTGTAGAGAGCCCCCAGATCACTTGCCCGAGGCCGGCACCTGGCACACCTCGGCGATTGATAATTGCCAAGCTCCTCAACTACCATGACCGGGACATGGCTCTTCAACTTGCCCACGACAAGAGAAATGTCCAGCATCAAGGCATGACTCTCGCATTCTTCCCAGACCTAACTCCTTTAGTGCAGGAGGCACGACGTAAAATCATGGACATTATACTCACACTTCAGAAAGCAAACGTACGCTATGCTATGTTGTATCAGGCACTGCTTCGTTTTCAGATAAATGGCAAATCTTACATTTATGACTCACTGGCGAAGGCTGCCAATTTATGGCAACAACATCGAACCAGACTTGTTTCCTGTGTGAATGTTGGAACGGTTGCATCCTCTCAGGTGGAATCGGCGGACTTGTGAGGTTTCACTTGGGCCGTTAGCCCCTACACACAATTGACTGTATGCCCAATCCTCTTGCTACACTTAATCAACATGGTCTTTGGCTCTCCAGCTGCAGCACATCATAACTTTGGACATAGGCTCCTAGCACTACGCTTTTGTTGGCTGTACTAGGTTTCATCAAGAAATATAGAATTTTTTTCTAGGAGTTCTTCTACAGTTTGAACCAGTAGTTTATTATTTGAAAAATGATGGGATTCCCCGAATATTGTTTGTTTATTATCTGCTGTGGGTGGTGGGTTTGGAAACTTTGGGTTATTTAGTGTTGTGTATTCTGATGTTAACTTATACAGGGCATTGACCACACTGTTGGTCATGCATGTGCATATCCTACAAATCCCTGCATGTACACACATTTCTCCGCTGCTTGAATGACCGTACCAGTTGAGGGATCATGGGCACTACTATTGAAATGTATTACATTGAATGTTAGAGGACTCTCCAGCCCACGAAATGGGTGACAGGTCTTGTCCTACCTTGTCAGACACTCTGTCCAGGTGGCATTTTTAAAGGAAACCCATTCTGCTCCACAATCTACCAATCGCTTTGCATCACATTGGGGTGACAATCATTTTTATTCTAATAATAGTACCTTCTCAAGGGGGGTATGTATCTCGATCCACAAAACCGTTCCTTTCAGAGTATGGGAGGTGGTCGCTGATCCCGATGGTCATTACCTCTTGGTTACTGGTGTGATAGGGGCTGAAACCCTCCTACTGGTCAATGTGTATGCTCCTTATGTAGACTTACCTGAGTTCTTCTCTAGCATATCTACACAAATATCTCTGCTATCAGCAGATAATATATTCATTGGGGGTGATTTTAAACTTATACTTGACCCATGGTTAGACATGACAGGTACTGGACAGATTACTAATCCCCATTCGGTGTTGGCACTTACTTCCCCTTTGCAGATCTTCCTCCTTGTGGATCCTTGGCGAACCCAAAACCCCATCAATAGGGGATGTTCCTTTTATTCAGCTCCTCATGCATAGACCAATGGTATCTTTATGCCATGCCTATGCTAGCTGTTACCACGGTTGAACACTACCTTTGCACGCTATCAGACCACTCACCAGTATTTCAAACCCTTCACATTGCTTGTACTGTGCTCCTCCACTCTCCCTGGCAGTTCTCTGCTGAGGCGCTACTTAAAGACGTGTTTTGAAGTGCAACCATAGCCATAGTGGAGAATTTTTGATTAAATGCTGGTACAGTGGCGCATCAGGCTACCCTTTGCAAAGCTTTTAAAGCGTACATCAGAGGAATTTGTATCGATTAAAAGGCTGGAGTGCTTGACTCCCTCCGCGGGGAATATGAGACTATTGAGAGGGCGCTTCGAGAAATCAACGCGCAGACTCAGACCGGCAACCCCTCCCCCCCCTGATGCATCAATGTGCAACACTCCTTTTGGACTTTCAGGATCTTGCGACACATGAGGTGAGTTATCTTGGCAAATACGCATGGGTTCAGGTAGACGGCGAGGGTGAGAGACCTGGTTGGACGCTGGCCAGACTGCTTCACCCCCAATAACAATCCTCCTTTACTACACACATTGTACTAGACGATGGTGCGTTAATCACACTCAGAGAGGACATTACTACTGATTTTCTCTCATATTACACCCACTTATATACCTTGCGGGGCCCTCCTGTTGATAACACACTTACTGATTACAGACTATCATTTGCCTTGACGAGGGGCAGTGCCAGTTCCTGGCCTCACCTATTACTGCTGATGAAATCTCTCAAGCCATTCATGATCTAGATGGTGCCTGTGCCCCGGGCACTGATGGATTGACTGGAATATTCTATAAAACATACAAGACCTTATTGATTCCCCATTACTGGAAGTGTATGTGGAATCCTTGGAGGGCGGATCCCTCCCTCCTACAATGTGAGAGGTGGTAATTGCGCTTTTGCTTAAACCTGACAAGTCTCTTCATCGCTGTGCCTATCACTGGCACTTTTCTGTGATGAATCAAGACTATAACATTTTAGCTAAGGTCCTCGCCACTCGCCTTTCCCTACTAGTGGATATGATAATTTGGCCATTACAGGCTGGTTCTGTCCAAAATCGGTCCATGTCTGTTAATCCCTGCACAGTGTTTGCAATCCTTAACCAAATTAATCCTGATCATTCCTCCGCAGCGATATTATTAGACACTGAAAAAGCATTTGACTCACTGAAATGGTCCTTCCTGTATGCCACATAATAGAAATTGGGAGTTCCCACAGGCTTTTCTGATCGTATTCGCCTCCTGTACGTGAATCCATTGGCCTGGCTTTGAGTGAATGGCAACCTGACAGATCAATTTACACTTTCACACGGTACCAGGCAGGGGCGCCCTCTATCACCTTTTTGTTTATCGTGGTCATGGACCCCCTTGCATGGCATCTCCAGGAGCGACATCTACAGCGCGAAGTAAGGGGGTCATTAGTATGGCGGGCGGACTTAGTCCGCCCGCCATCCTATCGGTGATTGGTACCCCCCGCCATAAGGGCGGGGGTCCCATGGGGGGTATAAGGATGCGCCCGCCACTGTGGCAGGCGCATCCTGCATGTTTAGGATTGTGGTGGGCGGTGCTCTCAGCACCGCACGGAACAATGCTAAAAATGCATGCGACGCATTCACATAAAAAAAGCGGCAGGCAACGCGGTGCCTGCCGCTTTGTTTATGTAAATTCAGGGGGGTACCACAGGTACCCCCCCGTGTGCATCCCCCACCTTTCCTTCACTCTGGGGGCTCGCAGGGGGCCCCCAGAGTGAAGACCGCATGCCGAAAGGCATCACAAACAGCCCATGCTAATATGGCTGGCGCTGTCTATTAGACACCGCCACCATGTTAGACCTTTTCCGCCCTGGTCGCAATGCGACTGTGGCGGAAAAGCGGCGGACGGTGTTCCCGTCCGCTGCGGTCCCCCCCGCCATACTAATATGGCGGGGGGTCAATTGGCTGAGGATGGCGGGCGGATTGCCACAGCCAGGCCGGCAATGTTTTGATACACTCCGCGGTATGCTGATTAGACTTCTCTGAGCTGACAAGCAGCCGCGCATCAGCTGGCAAACCTTGACTATGCCATGCCAGCGCAGGGGATTTGTCATTCCTTATTTTTACTTATACTACTTGGTTGTGCAAGTGCATTTTGAGTATTACTGGTACCACCCCGATGGTAGGCTGCAGTATCTGATGCCGGAGTGGTCACAAGCCCACCCATGCTCGCTCTCCTTTATTATACCTCGAGGCTTGCATAGGACACCATCTGAGATACAAACATTACAAACCAGGTATTGGGCCTGGGTTAAGTTGCAATGATGTTTGAACGCTGATGTTCTCTAGTCCCGCACATACCACTTCTAGATAGTCCTTTGCTCTCCGACCACAGAAACATTGACCAAGCGAACCCTGGCCTTCTGTGGACTTACATTAGTTATGTTAACTAGTGAGGCTCATCTGGTCTCCTGACACTCACTTATCTTAATCACTTCATCCAGGGGTTTGGGCTCGAGCAGCATGGGAGAGGGACCTCAGCTATGCCCTACCAGACCAGACATGGCTTTATTGCTGCGAGCAAACTTGTACAACTCTAGCAATCACCAGCATAAATTGTTGCATTTCAAATATCTATGCAGAGCATACATTACACCACACTTGTTAGTGAAAATGGACCCCACCAAACCACATAGTTGCTCCAGATGTGCAATGGAGCATGCCGACTTCTCTAACTTTTTGAGGAGCTGCACACCAATATTGGCAAATTGGGGGGAGGTTTTTCGCTATCTTTCCAGGATGACTGAATCTGAATGTCCGACCTCACTGCTGGCCCTGTTAGGCTACGTTAAACCTTTACCTGTGGGAGCAAGACGATTTGTTGCTATTGCTCTGCTTCTCGCTAAGAGACAAGTCTCACTACATTGGAGGGATCGACTATTCTGACTGTGAAAGGTTGGATTCAGTACTTAATGTACTGTGACACTGCTAGTGACACGTATGCCACATTACAACAGCATGTCTCTAGACCCAAAAATATATGGCAGCCATTGCTGACCTATTTATTGCTTTATCCTGAGGAGAGCGAATGAATGCATTGTACCTGAACTGAGCCCAGTTGGATTGCATATGTACATGCAAAGCATAATTGTTTATCGCTTCATTTATAACCCCGTACATCTGTTTAGGGGTGTGTAGGCACTCCTCTCATTATGGTGCAATTCTGTCACTGTGGACCACACTTACTCATAGGCTGGCTCTCTTGAACGCCTTTAATTCCTCCTATTACTATCCTAAATGTAACTGGTATTGCTTGATCCTTTTTAGGTCGAGCCTATAGCGGCAGCGTGCACGCCCTGCTCGCTTTAAGAGGCATGCAGTGATGGAGTATGGAGTGGAAGCTCCGCCCACTTCCCACCCATGTTTTATTTGGCTCGTGTCATTGTCTTTCGTAAATGCCGCCGTCTGATTGATTATGAGGCCTGTTAGCCCCTCCTTATTATGGCCACATCGTCATTTGTTCCCCCATGGCTACTTGCCCCCTTACTTCGAGTGTTACACACTACAGTATGTGTTATTCAGACTGAGAGTACTACTTTGTCCATGCCTTCTCACATCCTTCCTTCCCCGCCCGCACTCCTGTTGTCCGTGCACTGCAAGGAATTGCATGAATGCAAGTCCTTCCATTGCAAATGCTTATTTGTTTCTTGTGTCCTTCTTTAGGTGCAGGAGAGATGACTGTGAAAACAGCAGAGATAGATTAAACGCTTGTTTACAATATGCTGGGCCCCTAGGTTATTTGGAGTCCCACAAACAGCCCTAAAGCACATGAAGCAAGTATTGAGAAATCGGCGAGGTATTATTGACCGGGCCTAGCCGCCTAGTCTTTGTTTTTGTCATCTCTCAGCTGCCGCATTCTGTGGATCCCGTTATGCTTTGTCACGCCATTTGCTGGCCTGTGTTTACGAGCTGCTCAAGTGGCCGAATTTTATAACCTCCATGTGACACATTTTGAAATCAGTAAGGGGAAACTGAGTGACCTTTCCAAGTGTGAGGCGAGAGGGGAGAAGAGGCGGCGGCTTGGTGCGATGGGCAACTTGAGTGCAAGGAGTTGCTCTCAGGCACCTCCAAGGACACTGGGGGGTCTGGCTGGTTTGGGGCCTTGGTATTGCTGTGATGGGGCTGAGGATCTGGCTGCCAGGTTACATAGACGCACGCTCTGTAATCCTCTCAGTTTCACTTATACGAATGTTAGCCAAGAAGGGCATACTCCTACACTATATCACTCCATAAACAGCCAGCTTTGACAAATCCCTGTTGCAGCCCACGTGTAAAAATAATGGGCAGCATCGTTCTATGTGGAAATGAAGAGCACTACCCATCCATTTTTGTACAGGATTGGTCAGTGATTTAAGTGGGATGAAAAAACTAAGGGGTCTCTAAAAGGGACGTGACTGATGTAATTCAGGGCCTGGCTTAAAAACACATAAACTAAAAATGTGTGATTAGTATAGTGCACTACCCAACTGGAATATCTGTGATTGCATCCAGATATATAATACAACAAGTAACATTTCACTTACAACAAGCCAGGACTATTGGCTTTGCCAGTGGTTGTTAGTTGCATACGATAAATGGGAAACAACTACAGCTTTGTTGTATGTAACATTGAAAATATTACCGTTCTGAAATAATGAGACTGTGAAAGAACTATAAGGAGTCTCTTTGAAGTTATATCAAAGGCAGTGAAGGGTGGTACTGCTGCAGAGTTAAGATATATTTCACCCTGATGGTGAACGCAAAAATGGAGAGCCCTATAGGGACCAATCTCAGCACCTGCTTTTTAGAACAGCACCAGCAGGACCCAGGTAACCTAAAGCCCTGGGGTTGGTGTTTTTTCCTCCGTTTATATGCACCTTCAATTGCATACTTTGGCTCGTCACGTGCTGGAACTTGGGCAGGGGAATGGTTCCAATGAATGCTGCCTGCAGCAGCCACATCTGGGCTATTTTCATGACTCAGCCAAAGATTTTACCTCCCTGTTCATTGGTTGGACTGTCAGAGCCTCTGTTTCATGGTCCTACTTTTCCTGCAACCTTAGGTATGGACCTGTTCATCAGTGTGTTAACACATTCTGTCTGTGGTGTAGGGATATCCGCTCCTGGGTCCTCCTCCATGTTGATTTCTTGAGCCTGCTTCAAGTCCTTCTGCATGCTTCAAGCTGTTGGTGATCTTAACGCCACATGCTTTCAACCACCCGTGATTTACCTAACCTTGTCAGGCTATGTTTTACCGGCTTCACCCCATCTTCTGAGGTCAGGTAGCAAATGCGCTCCTGCACTGTTAGGGTGGCTTTCCTTTTAGAATAAAGAAGGCTACTCATCCTCGCAAGAGTAATGTGAAAAATATTTGTATTCACCCTAATTCAGGAGCTGCTTTTAAGGCAGCTTCAAATGTTAGCTGCCAGCGCTGATTTTAATTCAACTTCATGAAATGCAAAACACCACACCAGCCTCAGGCACTATTAACTATCTCAGAGGACTTTCCCTGGGAGGGTTATATTTGTGCAAATCATACTGCATTTTTACAAACAACCACACCCACAAAAGACAAACTGCAAAATTGAAAATATGAGCTCATTTTAAAAAGGATTTGAACATGTTTACATAGATTGTGTGTGCAGGTTTTAGAAGCACAGATGTTCATTACTAATAATGAAAAACAAATGCTGTTTAGTCAAAAGTGGGTCTTTAGTTGGCAGAGGTATGCACCCCGTCCAAGTAGGAACCACAATCCCTGTCAGGGCAAGTCACAATAGAACCTAAATTATCCTATGCTCCCCTCTGGTGCCTTGGCTCAGAGCAGGCAGGTTTAACTTAGAAGGCAATGTGTAAAGTATTTGTGCAATTACTCATACAGTAACACTGTGAATACACTACAAAAAGAATCCACAACAGTTTAAACAAGCATTTGCAATGCAATAGGCCTCACATTTACTCAAGTTTACATGTTATTTGCATTGATTATGACAAAGCCTTTTATTTATGTTTTAAAAACCAAAACATAAATAAAAGGCATTGTCATTTTTAATGCCAATAACTCAAACTCATGTACATACGATACCTATTGCATTGCAAATGCTTATTTGTACATGTGGATGTGCCCTTTTCACAAAAATAAAATGTATTCTGGTTATTGATGCTGCATCTGCTGATGCTTTGATTATGACATTTCTGCTGCCCCTGTATTTCTTTTGTTCTCCTCTCCCCTATTCTGTTGGTCTTTGTCCTCTGTTGGAAAACTTGATGCATATCCATATACAGATAAAGAAAAAAAAATATTTCCATCATGGAATGCATAATAAACAAATAAACAAAAAATAATAATACTAGTAATGATTATACTACTAGTAATAATAAAAAGATGTATACAACACGTAGCTTCTTCAGAAGAAGTGCCCCAGTGCTAATAAGGTCTAGCTTGTGAGAAAGAAACACAGAAACCCAAATGAAAATAGCAGAAAATTAATCTAAAAAGCCACAAGAGCTGCCCCTGATACGAGCTTTCCTTACTATGGAAACCTTCGCTAACAAGGCCTTAATGAAACGGTGGAGATAACTAGCACCTATTTTATTAAAGGCCCTGTAGTAGTAACAGAGAGCTTTCAAGGACAGTCACTTCTTCATTGGTAGCTAGTGCAGTTTTGCAACGCAGAGCCCAGCGAGGCCCATCTGGGATGGTTCAGCAAAAGCCAAGCTGCCGTGTTCTGAACGTGTGAAAGTCTCAACAGCCGAGACTGAGAGACTCCCAAGTACAAGGTGTTATAGTAATCCAGCCAAGAGATTACTAGTGCCTGGGTCACAGGCTTTCTGGTGGCATCAGGCAAAAAACCAATGATCTTCTTAAGGGATTTTAATATCCCAAAGCATTTGCCTGCTTTGCAGTAATATGGCTGTCAAACATAAGGCCAGCGTCAAAGAGGATGCCTATGTTTTTTACTTTGGGCTCAGGTGATGGGAGGGGGCCAAGTGAGGATGGCTACGGATCAGAGGTCCATACTTGTTAGAAATGGAGTTTCTGCTTGGCTAGGGTAAGCACCTAAGTCAGGCAGAACCCACCACTCTCGTCAGGGTAAGGGAGTTACACACACAAGATAACCCCTACTCACCCCCTTGGTAGCTTGGCAGAGCAGTCAGGCTTAGCCAAGAGGCAATGTGTATAGCATTTGTGCGACACACACACACACCAGTGACACACTAGGCATACGACAAACAGAGACTCCACACAAGTTTATATAAATATATCCTTTGTATAATACATAAAAAACATTAGATCACAATCACATAAATCACTTTGCCAACTAGGCAATTGTCATAACCTCACATAGAACATCATTTGCCACTAGGCAATGGTTATATCAGCATCCTAAAAACCTCATTGCTGTACATAACATGTAGGTCCTGGACATGTATTCGCTATCCTGTCGGATTCCCCACATCAAGGCATAAAATGCAGGTTAGGAATGAAACGATACATATACCAACATTAGGGCATGAAACGCAGCAGAAAGCTCTGACAGCGCTACTGCGCTTGTCTTATATGATATACCGTACTCCTAACAGGGAGACCGGGCACAGCAGCATATTCATATCTATAACGGTAACGGATTACGGTACTCCCAGTAATGTTCTTCCCAAGGCAGCAAGTTCTTATTCGGGGGCCCCATCCCAGGCGCGCCCGCAATGCTACCAGGAACGCGTGTCTAAACGTATGTCTGCAATAAGGAGGGGAGGCATCCGCACTACCCATTTTGGCGGGGGAACTCCAATCACAAAAGGGGCTCGCAGCCCGTGGGTATGTGGCACAGCTGTGACAGGTCTGGTGACTCAACCACAACTTTGGATGGCCTGAGGTCCTAGGTGCAGCTGGGGCGATGCAGATGAGTTTTCAGCCACACATGGAGCGCCCACCACCACCTTGCACCAGGGACTCTTCTGGGCAACGCAGTCTAACTCTTACAGCATTGTGCCGGCTGCCGACGACGTCGCCCTTACTTCGGTTTCTGGGTGGTTACTGGTCAATGCCAGGAGCTTCCAGGCAGCGCATTGGTTGCCAGGGAAGACTGGCCAATTCCTCTCCCTGAGCCACCCAGCTCTGAAATGCCAGCAGTTCGAATTTCCTATGGGCCTGTACAGCAGGGGGTCAAGTAAGCAGGACCCCAGCCGTAAATCACAGTGGGACTATGTTCCGCCCCCCAGGGAGAGGGAGAGCACTTCCTGTGCCTAAGCTGTCCCTTCTCTTCACTTGCAAAAGAAACAATTGATGGACGGAATGCTGGAAAATGCAAACATTCACCCCCAGTCACAAGGATCTGGGTTTAATCCATCATTCTTTTGCTCAACACACCACCCCAGTTTGGACCCAGCCATATTCAATTCAGTCTTGACCCTGTTCCTTATGGGAACAGTTCAGCCCGAACTGCGAAGCCAGGCTCTCCCTGGATCAGAAACAAACATCCTGGGATCAGTTTGAGGGCATCACCCTTCATCAGCCAGGCTAGCTTGAATCCAGTGGTGTAGTGAGCACAGGACCCACGTCTGGGCGTACCCTTCCCACTTAGGATGACATATGAAAAAGAAACAATTGATTGACAGAATGCTGGACAATACAAAATTCTGCAATCCCACTACTTTGGAGGAGTTTATTTGTTCACAAATCTCATTTAAGTGGGTAATTGTGTCAGTACTGGTTCTCTGTATGAGGATTTGGATTTTGAGCCTTCCGAAAGATTAACTTCAACTTAACTTTAAGAATCTGGCTCTGCATGAATACATTCCATTTCCATTATTTACAGTTTTTCATGAGCTAAGTGCTTTCCCATGAAACTAGGTTATCAAGGTATATTGGCCTAGCACCAACCTTGTCTTCTGGTTGCCCCAATAAACAGAATAACCAATTCACAACAGCTTTTGACATTTGGTGTGCAAACCCCTTTACTTAGGAGTATCACCTTACATTTTAATTCACAAAACATAAATGTAAAGTGGAGATACACAACTGAGTAGGTGAATATGCCAAAAAGTGTGTGTTTTTTCAAACTTTTTATTGAAATTTCAAGCAGTAAAGACACCCAGTACAGCATACATAGGCAAAAGCGTCTGCAAGAAATGCAAGTAACGTACAACGACAGTAGGGCGAGTAATCCTGTGAATTCATCATTTCCTCACCAGAATCGAGTAGTGGACCATAACAAGTCACCGTCTATTGAGAATATACGAAAGACGTGAGTCATAGGAAGGCAGAGTCATGGAGTGTTACAAGACTGTAGAGAAATAAAGAAAGATAAAGTAGTGCAAAGTCAGGAGGATCTAGGACCTGCAATGCGAAGCGCAGAATGACCGGTCTATACAGATGGGTAGAGGTGAACAACGGAGATGGGCAAGTAGGCAATGGGGCCCACAATATTCTCAGTAGCTTAAATAGCCGAGGATCATCATCAAGTGGGAAGGACTAGACATGGGTTCCCAACAACACAACTATGAATAAAACCCCAA
Source organism: Lissotriton helveticus (assembly GCF_964261635.1). Classification (NCBI taxonomy): domain Eukaryota; kingdom Metazoa; phylum Chordata; class Amphibia; order Caudata; family Salamandridae; genus Lissotriton; species Lissotriton helveticus. Next base: position 430,149,398 of record NC_136059.1, read on the forward strand.
AAAGCTTAGGGATAGACCGTACTTAGAGAGAGTTCCAACCAGCTGTGGTCCATGCAGGTAAGACCAGTGGGGCCGGGTGGGGGGATTTTGACAGAACACGACGAGGTAAAATGAATTATTTATTTTATTTTCCCTTGTAGTAGATGGTTGAGAATCCCTTCACCCGGCCCCACCACCTACTCGCTCTTCACTGCATGGGCCACGGCTGTTTGCAACAGACAGTTACTCAACTGCCTTAACTCTAGGCACACCAATCGACTAAGAGGCATCATGAATTAGAAGTCCCCAAATGTCCGCGAACATGTGTTCCCGATCCTTCAGGCAGTCTATCAATCATTCCAGTGCAGTTGTGATGGCCACGGTCTCCAGCCAGTTCTCCTAAGTTAGTATAGCAGGTGTGGACCACTGGTTGAGTATGCACTGTTTAGTCTTAGTTAAGATTTAGGCCATCCAATGAACTTTATGGGAAGTAAGTTCCAGTGGGCCTCGCGTATCATGAAGAATCGCCAATGGAGCCTGAAGCGGGATGGCGTGATCAAGTGTTCCGCAACAGGTGATCAACACCGTTCCAAAAGACCTGAACATAGGGATGCCAAACTGTGTGAATTTGTTGGTATTCACACACTTATGGGAGGGAGGCACATACTTTGGTGTGTGTGTGTGTGTGTGTGTGTGTGTAGGGGAGGGGATTTTTTATGTGGAAAATATATTCCACGCAGTGAAACCTAAAAAAGAATACCAAAAACAACATTCATGCACACAAATGTATGCCTGTTTCATTTAATATAAATACAATCTTATGCATTTAAATACTTCTGAAGAATAGCAGCAGTTGCAGCTTTCTGTGAGTTTTCATGGAATTCTTAATGCAGTTCAAAAAAGCCTAACGGTTACTCGAATCATGGTGAATTAGGCCATATTTTCCAAACGTATAGAGAAAGCTTAAAAATGTGTTTTCCATTCGTGTAAACTCGAAAAATCCTGCAGCACTGCAAACCATTCTTCGACACCACAAATGCACTGTGAACACTACTTCCTCGAGATTACCTGGGACAAATGCATATTTCTATTTACCATGGAAATGCTTAATTTTAATACTACATAAATCGTGCATTTTTGGCACACGGCTTCTCTCTTTTCTAATGGTTGGTGGTCCCACATTAGCTACAAGGACTTATATGCACATGGGACGTCTTCCTTTCATACTATGCGACTGTTCTAACTGTAGCCATGTTTTATTGTTGGCAGCTACTCACAGGTGGAGTTTCACAAACAGACCTTTGTTACTTTTAACGAATGCTAAGCAACTATTAAAAATATTTGCCTTTCTCTTACTTCCTACTGGCCTTTAATGGGTGAGATAATTGCACGGATTCGTTCTTCGCGCCACTTTCGAAGGTAGCCAAAGTAAACAGAAACTGCATTAATGGATCGCAATCCTGGCCATTGAGACTGCAGTCTGCAGCCGAGAGGACATCAATCATATATTTCACTGTTCACTGTTTAACAATTTCTATAATGATTGTTTTAAATGAGGTAAAAAACAATCTCGTTGAAAGCTTCAGATGTGGCTGGGGCTGCAGAGGAAATGTAGGAAAAAATAACAACTGTGGAGAACCCGGAGATAGGGGTATAAGAGATTGCTTCCCATGGGAATAAAGTTATTATTTGTGAATGAAGTTAGTTAGTTTTATTCTATCATTTTTGAGAAATGCCACTGACTTCTCACTTCATTATTTGAGGATTGGAGACTAAGCATAACTGGGATTATAGAAAAGCCTGTATCAGGTTGAAGCAAATATGCCATGTATGAGGGAAATCAGTAAAAGAAATTAAAAATTGCATTTTTAAAACACTGGATCACATGTTATAAATTTGAGATTTTAAGGATATTTTGTCTCCTTAAACATTTCACAATATATCTACAACTATACCAGTATCATTTCTAACGCTGCTAAAAAGCAGTTACAATTATATAATCACAATCTGTGACATCACAGCATTCTATGTTTGGAATTATTTTACATAAGAAATTATTCATGGGCCTTCTACAGAAAAAGCAAGTCAGATTATCAATTTCTAACACCAATAAATGCCAAGAAAAAGGACATTTAGGGGCATGTAAAATATATATAAAATATGAAATAACACAGCACAGCGCTGCTAGCCATCTTGCTGCGCCGAGCTGTTTTATTAGGAAAGTGCAGGGATGCGCTGTATTTACAGCAATATGGCAAAATCCCTGTGCTTTCCTTTGCGCGCCTAGCACCACCGCATGCACCCTTGCACCATGTTGCAAGGGAGCCTGCATTGCAGGGTTGATTGTTTTTGTGCAGGGACACCATCCTGCACAAAAACAATAATTGATGGTACCTTCCTCCTATATGTGCTGCAGAATGTAGCACACATAGAAAGAGCAAACAATGAGGCAAAATAAAGGTATTTCTCCTCGCTGCGCCACTTTAATGCATCCCCTGGGGATGCGTTAGAATCTGATGTTTTCCCAGGTTTACAAATCCTTGTATATCTGGAAATGCATCAGAATCCATGCGTGTTGCGTCGGAACTCCCAGAGCAGCACCCTGGAACTCCCCTTTCACGCATAGTAATCAATGAAAGGAAGCCATATTTACAGAGCCATAAAAAGCCGGTCAGGCTTTGAGTGGCCTTGTAAACATGGCTCAGCATTGGGCACCATTGGTGCATCAAAAAGCGTGATGCTCCAGTGGCGCAGGGGCCTTGTAAATATGCCCCTTAGAATCTTATTCACAAAGATAAAGCTACATATGTAGATTTGCTCCTGTGTAAATCTGCTATGGCACCTACAACTAAATTGACACTTTTTTGCTATTTCTCATTACCGGTAATAGATTTACACCGAGGTGAAGACTTACACCACTCCACACCTTGGTGGAACCTCCTACAACAGGATTACAGCTAATAATGTTTCACACATAGCTAAAGATCTCAGTCACTGTAGTGATGTCCGTATTGGAAAGTGTAGAGAAACATATTTATTTTATTTTTTTAAATTAAACATCTTTTATTGCAAAATATCAAATGTAACAGCAATAGATGCCATAAATGCAGACACGTAGTGCCTAATTTACAAAGATATATTTATATACAAGAAGTTTACTTCGGCACCTGGATGTAAGTCTACACTCTTTTGCTATTTACTATTTCCAGTAATAAATCTTGAGTTAATTTTAGACTTGCCTGTCTACACCCCATTAGGAAACCTCATAGAACAGGATATATGGGTGTGAAGTCACAGCTTGTAACTTTTCAAATGTAGCTGGAGTTCTTTGTCTCCTTGGTGGAGATCTCATTATGTGAAATTGTAGGGGACAATAATCAAGTGTAATACTCTTTTTAAAACTATTAAACATATTTTGATTGAATATATAAATGATATATAATTTAAAATAGTTATTATAAACAAATACCCATTACAATCAAATAGTACAGACCATGAATTCATTAAAATAAATGAGGATTAAATAATTATTTAAAGGATATTTATTCCATTTGAAAATATCTATTAACACATTAGAAATGTTCACAGCCACAGTAAAATGTTTATTTTAATATGTATTGAATTGAATTAAAGGTTGTCTGTAGAACTAATTTAAATTATTTTAAATGTTTTGACCAAAGTTTGGGTTTAATTTTATTTTTAAACTAAGTGTATTATTACCTTCTTAAATGATACTTTAATAATCCATATATATTCTACCATCACAATATATAGGTGTGTGATTCAGAATTTCACTGTTGTTTTAGGGTGCTCTGTATAGGAGCTGCCCTCCACCTAAACTTTGGAACTCCCCAGAGTTCTCTGTTTCTGTTTTGCATAATTTATGTGGCACCCTATGCCTGAAAGGGTATAATTTGACTTATAATGGGTGCCCCCTTGTGTCAGGACAAAGCTGACCCTTTCTGAAGAGCTATACTTATAGCGACACACGTGGCAGGGTTTGCTTTTATTCATTCCAGGTTGGTTTGGATGGTATTACCAATCCAAAGCTGTATTACTGTGCCTGGAGTGGTAAAAGGCTTTTGTCATTTTACAGCTCAGTGTGAATGGCATTGTGCTAATCCTATGCTTAAAGGCTTTGCTGTAAAAATGGCACAAGACTTTGTCACGTTCTTTCTCAGTGTTGATGGCAATGTGCTGATCCTATGCTTAACAACTTTGATAGAAAGCAGACATTTGAGCTGGACAAATTCAAGGTGTCGCTGGTGTTGTAGGGTGCTCTATAAAGGAGCTGCTCGCCACCTAAAATTGGGAACTACCCAGAGCTTTCTGCTTCTTTTTTTAATAATACATGTAGCACTCAATGCTTGAAGGGGTACTGTTTTCACTTATACTGGGTTCTCCTTTGGGGATGGACAGAGCTAAACGTCTCTGAAGAGCTATAATGATAGTGAAATATGTGGCTGCTATTATTCATTCTAGGCTGTTTTAGATAGTATTTTACCAATCCCAAACTATAATATTGTGTCTGAAACGCTAAAAGACTTTTGTTATTCTAAAATTTTGCATGGATAACACACTGCTAATCCTATGCTTAAAGACTTTGCTGTAGAAATGGCAAAAGACTTTGTCCCTTTCTATCTCAGTGTGGATAGCAATGTACTGATCCTATGTTTAAAAGCTTTGATAGAAAAGCAGACATTTGAAGGGAGCAAATTCAGAGTGTCACTGGTGTTGTAGGGCGCTCTGTACAATTGTTGCTCTCCACCTATACTTGGGAGCTACCCAGAGTTCTCTGCTTCTTTTTGCATATATACATATATATCTGCATACAAATATTGTTGTTATTTTATGAGCTTGTCTAACTTATTTTCTATGAGAATGCATTGCAGTATGTGTGAATTGCCATGTGTTGCCAAGCTACATGGCTGGGCTGAAGTACATTTACAAGCGGTTTCGTAACCTTTAGGACTTTAGTATTTTGAGAAGTGTAGTTTGTCTGTGGCAGTTGGCTTACTTTTTTGTGGTGGGTGTCTTGTTGTATCCTGTCCTTTCCTAAGCTCTTCCTTACTTTTCCTAAACCGCTCCTATTATCAGTAATTATTCCTAATTTCCCAGCCTTGTAACTTTCACATTTACTAATAAAACAGAGGTTTACAAGTGCAGAGAACTCCACCACTATGACAGAGATCACTACACAGAAAAGGTAGTAGAGGCCTCCATCAATAGGTTAGTGAAAAACATTTTGTAGTACATGAGTAGTGCTACTATGTCACCTACTACAGCAGTAGTTTAGAAATACATGGAGTTTCCAGTCATGTTATGCATATTTAATCATATGGCACATAACCGTGTGTTAGACTTGGCCAGTTTTGCAGGGGCATCCAATTTTTTACCTTTCTCCTAGCCTTTTTTCTGACATCGTGCTTGTGGTTCTAGGACTCTGGGCACTTTAGCACTACTGTCCAGTGTAAAGTGCATGTGCTCTCTGTGTTAAATATGGTAAGATTGGTCTACACCTGTTTCGCCAATTTAATTTACCTGTCAGTCCCTTGTAAAGAGGTATCTCGTATATCCGGGGCTGGTAAATTAAATGCTACTTGATGGCTTGCAGCGCTGGTAGCGGCACCCTCCAAAGTAGCCTTTCAAACCTATCCCAGGCCTCTGCCGGTGCGCGCAGTGTTACTGCCACTGTGACGTGGCACCTAAAGTGTGTGCCATGTGTGTGACCCCCCTTTCACTGCATGTCAGTCACCCCCAAGGTAGGCCCTAGCTATCCCTATGGGCAGGGTGCATTGTAGGTGAAAGGTAGGACCTGTACCTTAAGTGTGTAAAATGTCCTGGTAGTGACAAACAGCCATTTTGGTTTCTCACTACTATGAGGCTGCCCTCCCATAGGAATGCATTGGGTATTCCCTGATAAGTGTTTCAGTGGTAATCCCTGATATGAGAGGAGCAGCATGGTCAAGTTTGGAATGTTTGGCATAGTGATAATAAATGCTATGCATGGTGTGCGCTGATTTATTTTACCTATTTATAAATGCCACTTTAAGAAGTTGGCATTTCTGTGTGCTATGTATCTGCCTGCCTGATGTGGACTGCATGTCTGGCTTTGGAGTGACAGGGGTTGGTGAGGTGTGCGTGGCTCCAGGAGGTGCAGGGTGAGTCAGCGCTAGGCTGAATAGGACATCTGCATTTGAAGTAGTGGGAGGAGTAGTCCCCTGGCCCTGAATAGGATTGTGCCTGCCTAGGTCAATGCTGGCTCGGCTCCCCTGTAGTGTGTCTGATGGCAGATCCCCCATCTCCCAAAGAAGGGTGTGAGCACTATAAACAGAGTGCTCCAGAACCAGTTGGAACTGGTTCCCCCAAGCCATGTGCATTACAGACAAAGGAAATAGTGTTATAAATATTGGGGCTGTGATCCCATGTGTTGTGCTGTTCCTGTGCTTACTGGGGCTTGCTGCTGCTGGGGCCCAGGAGGAGCCACCATGAAGGCTTACCTCCCTGCTGGAGGGCACTGTGTGCTGGTCTCCCTGGGCCCAACTGTACCCCCTGACCTTTAAGGACTCACAGCGCCTTCTGAGCCCTGCATCTTTATTTTCCTTGCACAAGAGGAGCGTTTTGAGCTTTAACTTGCAGTGCTGGGCTGCGAGCCTACCTCGAGGGAATTCCGGAGTGGGGATTCACCCACACTGCACCAGAGCCAAGTGGGAGCCTACCCCTCATTAGCGGTATTTTTGTGGGTGTTCCTCTGAGCTGGAGCTCACCTTGCATTTGTGCCCTGAGTGGCCGGAGCAGACCCCACATTTTAACTTATCCCCCGCGAGCTCATCCCGCATTTGTGTGTGCCTGGTGGAAGCCCTCCCCGGATTTGCGTGTGGCAGAAGGGCAGCCGCTTCGTGAGCGGCGACTCGTAGAAGAAAGCCGTAACCAACACTGGGTCTGGGCTCACGGCAATAAGGACAAGCCTCAATGATAAACAGAAACCAAAACGAGCACCACTATTGACAACTGCTTGTACTTGGGTCTGTGCTGACCACTCGACCTACTGAACTAAACAGTAACTCTCAGGACACTTATTTGTCCAGAATAAATCCAATGATTTTAATCAATTTGTTTCATCAAAACACATCTAAATGAAAAATACTTCACATCAATTGAAAAACAATGCTTATTTCACTCCACATTTGACGTACAGAAATGATTCACTCACTCAAATACTCCCATTCAAACACTCGAACAAACAATACAACACATACTTATATATATATATTTTACATCAGTTAATACTCACAATATTTACAATTCAGTTCTTTACAAAAACACAGCATTGGAAAACACTTTTTCAAAGGTTTTTTGACGGTGTTGTAATTTTAACACAACATTCCTAATGCTAAATGAAGGTCTACGCGTTTCGATCACCCCTGGTTTTGGGGAAATCTCATCAGGACCACGTGCCTGTGAATGGAAAGGACAAACATAAATGAATCTAGTAGAGGACCCGCCCTGTACAACTTCAGAAATAAGGGGGAGCCTAATCCTACCTCAAAGGTGCTCGATTTCTTTTGGACTGGGCGCTGTAACAAAAAACACTCTACTTAATATAAGGCTCAATTCTGCTTACAGACTTTATAAGGAAACACAATCAAAAGTACTCACAGGATTTGATTTCCACACCACTTATCGTTCAAAGGGAGTGAAGATCTGTTATGAAAAGTTAATGGTGTGTCAGTACGTGCTCTGGTTGTCCAATGTACTAATAAATTATTCTAGAGGGCGGTGGGGAATCTTACTTATGTTCGGGCGTGTCCGGGGTCCAACGATTGAGTGAGGACTTGCGGGCCGTTGTTCGTGCCTGTTAAAGTCAAAGGGTACTGTGGTTAGGTCTCCTTTCAGCCGCGCGATTCAGTATTTAAGGTGGGGGACTCAATCTCTGGCTGTAAATACCTTTTCTGCTCGGTCAGTCCAGCTGAAGCAAGGGGTTCCACGCCATCCAGCCTCCGTATGGTTCTTCAGAGAGCTGGCGCCATCAGTGGAATGTTGCAGTAACCGCGTCTCGGCGTCTATCTAACTTCCTGAACCAGGGGATTCTGGGATTGGTAGTTTTTTCGTACGTTTGCACTGACACAGAATGGAAAGAGTCTTCTGTAATTAAACAAGAGGGGGATAAGCTGCAACGGTTCTCATGCCGCCGGCTCACCCACATGTCTCACGGTGACAGGAATGAAGTGACTTAGTATGTAAGGTGTGTGTCGGTTCTTTGTAGGTTATTAGAGTCGATACATTTCAGAAATTTCGTTGAGGCCATCTACGGCTGTATTAAATTTTACTATTGACATAGCCTCATTTCGTGACAATTTCTCTTCAATGTCACCGCCTCGAGGGTCCTTCTCCACTTTCGCAATCACTGTCCATTTTAGCTCTTCCAAGGTATGGTTATTGCTCCGCCAATGGTTGACTAGCGGGGCAGTAATCACATTCTTCTTAATACGCGATTTGTGTTGTGTAATTCTGCATCTGACCTCTTGACTAGTCTTGCCGATATATAATTTATCACAGGGACATTTTATGCCATAGGTGACATATCGAGATTTGCAGTTTGAGAATTTTTCATGCTTCCAAAAACTCTGTTTGTGCTTGAAGAGAGTACCTTCATATACAAGAGCCACATTTATGATGGCCTTGAACGGGCGGCAGCTCTAACAGTGAGCCCACTGTTGGCTGTTTCTTTTTTATTGCTGCTCGTACCAAATGGTTTGCCACACTTTGGTCTTTTTTAAAAGCAAAAAGTGTTTTTTCTTTCAATGATTCATCGATATTTTCCACTAGATGCCAATTCTGTAGGATGGTCTTTTTAAAAAGGTTGGAATTTTGGCAGAATGTAGACACACATACTATTCTCTTGAGGGTAGGTTTTTCTCTCTTCTCTAGGAGGGTATCTCGAGGAATCCACCATGCTCTCTTCATTGTTCTTCTTAGTAATTTCTTCGGATAGCCTCTGGCTATTAAATTGTCAGTCAAGTTGTTTGCATGAAACACGTCTTTAAAATGGCAATTTCTTTTGATCCGGAGGTATTGCCCAAATGGCAAATTTTCCCTTAAATTCCGTGGGTGGTTGCTTTGAAAATGAAGGGCCTTGTTCCTGTCGGTTTGTTTTTTGTATAGGGTGGTAACTAGACCCTCATCTGTTGGATAAACTTCAACATCGAGGAATGCCATTCTTATTTTTCAGAAGTTCATACTAAATTTAATCTCTTCTGTTCTTGAATTGAGCCATTCATGGAATTTTGTAAGGTCTTCTTCATTGCCTTTCCATGTCATAAAAATGTCGTCAATATATCGACTCCAACTAGAGATTTTAGGAAGAGGCCAGCAACAAAACCGAGCACGTCCACGATACAACCAACCATGGGAAATGTCAACGCGGAGGCAGAACTACAAGAAGTGGTAGTCTCCCCAATTTTCAATCTGTCAAACAAAATTCTTACTATATTTGAAAGAAAGGGGCCCCTGCCTAATAGGATGAACCCTAGCAAGGAATCAGTACTTTGGAAAAAGGGAGAACTGAAGTGCACCGGGTTATGTGCCAAAGGTACTAAAGTGAAGAAGAACGGTGTGCTAATGACTGTACTCACACTAAGTTTTTGTGTTGATATATTCTTAATATTTTATTTGTTATTGTATCAACTTTTTTTTTGAAATTATTTTAGAATAATTATAAATTGGTACATACAGAATTATAATACATGTGACAAAGATTTAAACAAGGATAACAAACAATTAGATAATTTATAAAATAAAAAAGTGCATTCCCATTTCAACGCGTTTCGGCGTTAGCCTTCTTCAGGAAGCCTGTATTCATGCACAAATACGTTTAACTATGAAACAAAGAATAAATGTCATTAGCACAGAAATTGTCTTCATTGATCACATAATTTACATTTCATATCTCTTGATAATTTGATTAATTTAGTTGATCTCTCTAAACCCCTGGAAAAAGTGAGAAGAAACTAAGCCAAAACCATTAATTTCTATACATATAAGATCAAAATATAAAATACATTACATTGTCTATGTACAATACATAATTGTCTCTCACCTAGAACCTATTATAATCTATACAATCTATACATATATATATACATCCAAAAAATAGTAATAAACCTGACTAGTAAATGGTAAATCGCACATAGAATTGACGATATTAGCCTATGGATGACACACTTGACCAATTTGTGTTAAGCGTTCCGAAATGAGATGACATTGACGTGAAAGGATGGGGGAGAGAAGGGCAAAAAATTACCTTAAAGAAACTGGATGATGATTTATATGAACAAAATAGTTTACAGCTAAACGGTCTGTATGTATACGCTATAGTTGTGAATACCTGCTGACTAATAATGAAGAATTACCAACTATTCTGGCCATTCAGATGGTGATAAGCTGATCTTGATAGCTCATGGTAACTAATCTAGATAACAAATTCAAAGGTATTTAAACAGTAACAGTACCTTGAAAGTTAGGAATACAGGACGGATGACTGTGGTCCGAAGGTAGTTGGGTATAGGGGTCACCACGACTACAGTTTATGTAGCTTTAAAACTAAGAAAAAAGGGTTGACAACATATAGATACAGTTAGTCTCAATGTATGTGTGCTAACTGCTATGATGAATATCTATCAGCACTAATTGTAGTTGTATACCTTGTAATTCCTGTTTATCTGGATCTGGTTGGAGGGAATTGAATATATAGGCGGATGAAGACGAAAAGAACTGGCTGCTCAATTTCACTAAAATGTTAAATTGATAAAGAGAGACACAAGACCTATGAGTCTCCATTCTTATAAGGTTGACAACTGATAACAAAGCCGGAAGATTAAGAAATGTCTTCATACCTTTATCAGATAGTTTATTCAAACTACATATGACGTTCTGGTTCTGTTATAGATGTATGAAAATCATCATATTTATTGCCGGGGCACCATCTACAAATGATGATGATAAGTGTAGTCAATATCAACTACCACGTTTCAATGCAGTCTGACCAAGCAAACAAATGTGCCCTACAATATAAAAAAACAATTTATTATTTAATAAGGAAACCAATACTGCTTGTCTCGGTAAGGATACGATGGAAGTTTTATTACTGATAATAAAGCAGAAAGAAACTTGCAACGTGACCAGGAAACTGGTACTGTCGCCCAAATTGACGATAGGCAAAAAGTAATACCAAGACCGTCGCTTGAAGGGCAGATCCCCTCTACTAAGGTGAAGACAATATCTTCAGTCTGCGCAATTAACGAGAAACCTCACTAGGCATGGGTCTGCACCTACTTGAAGCTGCGTATCTGGGTCCATAAACCGGGCGTCCTCCGTCAATTCCCTCGTACTACACAACGAATCTGAATGGTCCCTTTTGAAGCGCAAAAACTTGCCGCGCAATTAGTGGGTCTCGGGATAATTCCATTTGTAAACAAACCAATGAACTTGTGCATGGCGGTGCTCTAAGACGATAAGTAAAGATGAGCGCCATCTTGTAAGGGTGTTATATAACTATAGCTATCGTCTGAAACAGTTATGTATAGTTCTTCGATACTACTTGTAATGACCGGTAATGCAGAGTTAGAAGATTGCCAAGAGAAAAAGCAATTTCCATGTCCCTGATGTTTTATGTCAGGTTGATAATGGAAAATATTGTTGCTGAGACACATTACTGATGATAAAGGAAATGCGAGCGCCATCTTACCCGGGTGGAATCTATGTTTACAAAGATAATTGGAACCGAACCGCCAATGTGAAATGGTATAGGTAGCAAACCTGTCACTTATAGCCATTAGTCTTCGAGTTACAGAATGGGTCGTATCTGACTTGTGATTGATGAAAGCTAGACAAAGAAAATGTACATACAAGCAACACATGAAAATGAAAAAAGTCATTTGTGATGACCAGGGAAACAGTGAATACAATCCTGTTGTTATGTCCTAGAGTAATGGATTAGCCCAATGTCCTAATATAATACCAAAAAGCTGGCAATCCACTTGATGGTATGTATCTCGAGGGTCAATATGTGTCAAATGTATCATCCTTAGGCTCAAATTGGTTACAGCACATGGGAAAATCTATCCAACCAGAATTAAAAAAGCAATGCGATGCAATCGGTGGCTTGCTCCCACGGTATTTCTGCATTTAATCCTGTTGTTGCTGTCCCCAATACAAAAATCCAGTAAACCTCCCGTAGTTTACTGATCTTATCTAGGTCTAGACCTATCTTCAGGATATACCAGGACATATCGTCAGGTGCATGGTTGTGTCCTAAGTAATGAATGACCATTGGAGCTGTTAATTTACGTGTCCTGATTGTAGACCGATGTTCTGTCAGTCTGACATTCATAGCCCGGCTGGTCTGACCTACGTAGCCTTTTTGACAGGGACAAATGATTAAATAAATCACATTGGAGGTCTTACAGTTATTAAGATCTGACGGTTTAACCTGTTGTTTGTTAAATCGCAAAGTGGGTCCCTGCATTACTGTGGCACATGATTTGCAGTTAGAACAACCGAAAGTGCCTGTGACTGGTTGTGTATTGGTCGGTGATTTTTACCCACTCGGGGATCTTGTTACCATGCGGGATCGTACTATGTGATCTTTTAACGACCTGTTCCTTTTATAGGCAAACATGGGTCTGGGTACCTGGTTTTCCTTAGGTGTATTCACATTTAAGATGTGCCAATTCGCACAGACCGTTTGTCTAATTCGTTCGTTTAATACTGAGTGTTTGGTGATAAACACTAAGTTAGGGGGTGTTTTATCTTTACTGGGTATCAACAGATAGTGGCGGTCATAAAAGCGAGCCCGCTTATATGAATCACAAATTATCTTTCTAGGGTATCCTCTGGACTGAAATTTGGACTTCATCATGACGGATTTTTCGTCATAGTCTGATAAATTAGTGCAGTTACGTCGTAATCGGAGAAACTCACCGAAAGGAACACTGTTTTTCTGTGTGGTTGGATGGTAACTGTCATAATGGAGTAATGTGTTTCTTGCTGTGGGCTTAACAAATAAGTCCACAGCAAGGGCTCCATCCTGATGTTTAATTATGACATCTAGATACTCTACTTGTGTCCTATCTGTATGATGAGTGAACTTGATGTTATTGTCACACATGTTTATCCATAGGAAAAATTGATCCAAATTGTCTTCATTGTCCACCCAAATGAAAAATATATCATCTATGTATCGTGACCAATAGGTCACGGATTCATAGAAAGGTGTAATTTCATTGAATATGAACTGGTTTTCAAAAAGTGACATGTAAATATTGGCAATCGTAGGAGCGCATGAAGCCCCCATGCTGACTCCTTGCTGTTGCTTAAAAAGATTGCCATTAAATTCAAAGATGTTATCCATCAGCACGATTTTCAGGCATTCTAGAACAAACACTGTTGGACAAATGATGTTATGTTTCTGTAGAAACCAGTGGGTAGCCTCTAAAGCTCCCATAATGGGGATGTTACTATATAGTGCTTCTATATCCATAGTGACTAACAGTTGGGAGGTATTGCAAAATTGTACTTGTTCCACTTGATTGATGATGTGTCTAGTGTCCTGTACATATCCCGGGATATGGGACATGTGGGGACATAAGATGGCGTCCACATATTTAGCTAACGGCTCGGTTACTGAGCCAATGGTTGTCACTATGGGCCTTAATGGGGGGTCAAGACTGTTTTGATGGACCTTCGGGATTCCATAAATGCTGGCCAATTTAGGATTATTTACATTGAGATATTCCCATTCCTTTTTACATATCTCACCGTCCCTCAAGGCTTTGTCTGTGAGTTTTTTTATTTTGTTCTTCGTCTGAGTTGTGGGATCTTTAGTTATTGGTGCATAGAAGCGTGTATCGCTCAGCATGTCTTCCATTTTTAGAACATAGTTGGTGGTGTCATAGAAAGCGTGGAGAAGCGTGGCTCAGTGGTTAGAGGCGGCAGACCCGGAAGCTGAGATCGACCGTAGACCAGGGTTCGATTCCCCGCCTCGGCGGGTCTCGGGCTCAAAAATTCCACGGACTCGACAATTCTCGCTCTGGTGCCTACTCAACTCACGGGGTCACACTCTGCAACTCTGGGCAATAGCTTGCTTAATCTCCACTACGGCCCCTCGCGGCAGGATGCCTGGCTTTCACCTTGTGAACACCCTTCTGGGGTTTCTCACAGGGGAATACCAGGACGGGTTCCCTAAGCAAGCGCCGGGACGCTTACGGGCAGCTGTGCGCTTTACAAGTCTAGCACATAGACTACAATCCCACCTCCTTTGTCACATGCTTTGACTGTGAGATTCTTATCTATTTTGATGTCTTGTAGAGCGTTATACTCTAATGCAGTGAGATTAAAAGGTGTTTTAGGAATATAGTTAGTAATGTTGGTAAATTTGTCATAGATAATCTGTTCAAATATAGCAACCTGAGGAGGTAATTGGTCCGCTGAGGGGGTAAAGGACGATTTAGGTTGTAACCCTGACCGATTAGATACCTCTGGTGTCTCTTCTTGTCCATGAAAGAAGAATTTGAGCCTAATCTTACGTAAAAGGGACTGCAAGTCTCTAAATAGATCAAAAGTGTTGAGTCCCGAATGTGGTGCAAATGTAAGTCCTTTTGATAGAACAGAGATGGTCGAATCTGATAGATTGGTTTCGCTTAGATTAAAGATTGGAAGATGATCTAGTTTCTCCAGTATCGGTTGTTTCTTGTCTCTAGATACTGGTTGTACATCATAGGTTGATGTACTGGGAACTGGCTGAAATCCGGAGTGGGGGCATTTTGAAACCGAGGTTGATATTGTGGCCTCCAATTGCCACGTCTCCTCTGGTGGTTCCCTAAAAAAGGGGGCCTATTCTGATATTTGGTATTTGCTCTACCTTGTTGGTAACTATCTTCATAATAGGCTCCATCACCATCAGAACCAGACGATTCTGAGAAGGTGTTGACTCTTTTCCCAAAATTGGATGGTCTGTTTCCCCAACTATCTATTGGGCCTTCAGAGTTAGTGTAGTAATGGTCAGAAAGATAGGGATATGTGGTCTCTTTTTTAAAGAAATAGATATCTTTTTGTAATTTATCCGTTTTTCTTTTGATCAAATAGTCTGAATAAGAGTTGAGATCTTTTTCTACATCATCCAATTTTTTCTGCACATCCTGCGCTATACCTGAATTTTTAATTTTCTCTTCCAAGTCTGTGATTTCTTGTGCTAGTTGGAGTAGTATACCTTTAGATGTTTCTACAATTAACATAATGTAGTCTCTGGAACAACGGTTGGATATTAAGGCACACCGTTCCAGAAACTCCCTGATGTGTGCAAACAGACCTGGTATGTTGCGTACCCTAAGGCCCTGCGGGATGACTCCCGCTTTCAAGTATTGAAGCATGAAATGGCCATGTTGTTCTATCCGCTTGAGTTTCTTTCTTAACCCTAATAAGGTATTTATTTCGTCATTTTTATCATGTCCTAAGGTGGAAGGATCACCGAAGGAAACAGTACTGCCTACCATGTTGGCAAATTGTTTGTCTGAAAAGCCGAACGTGGGTAATTTCGCCATAATGTCAGATTTACCAAATAAGATGTATTACGACTTGGAAGGGTGAGAGAGGTGTTAAAAGTTACAAAATAATTAAAATAATTAGTATTGGCTCTGCCCAACCACCTAACCTGGGTGAGTAGAGGGAGATCAACTGTGTGTGATTTCTATATTTTTTACTTGTCCGTTAGATTAAATGATAACATTTTGAGCAACCCCTCGAGGACCAGCCTTGAGTCTATTATATTTGAAAGAAAGGGGCCCCTGCCTAATAGGATGAACCCTAGCAAGGAATCAGTACTTTGGAAAAAGGGAGAAATGAAGTGCACCGGGTTATGTGCCAAAGGTACTAAAGTGAAGAAGAACGGTGTGCTAATGACTGTACTCACACTATGGGGCCGATTATGATAGAGGATTTTCCGCCTCCTCCGGGCCGGCGGAAGCCACCGCCGGCCCGGAGGAGGCGGAAAATCCTCTGCGGAGTCACCAAAGACCCACCGCCGCATTACGATGGCTGGTGGGTCTTGGATTCTGTCCGCTGCTTTTCCGCCGCGGTCGGATTACAACCGCGGCGGAAAAGCTCTCATTTGGCTGGCAGTCTATCAGACACCGCCAGCCAAATTAGGACGCATTAGTAAACATGCTTTTCCGCGGCGGTTTTTCCGCCGTGGAAAAGCATGTGTACTTTTGTTTTGGGGGCCGGCGTAGGCGGGTGGGGGGTGCACATGGGGGGTACCTATGGTACCCCCCAGTATTTACATGCACAAAGCGGCAGGCACCGCACGGTGCCTGCCGCTTTGTGCATGTAAATGTTACACATGCACTTTTAACATTGCGGCGGGTGCTGCTTGAAGCAGCACCCGCCGCAATGTTAAATATCCAGGATGTGACCGCCAGGGTGGCGGTCACATCCTGATTTGCACGGAGGGACCTCCGCAGTCCATGCGGACGGTCCCTCCACCTCTGGGATGGCGGACGGACGTTTTTGTGTTGGTATATTCTTAATATTCTTAATATTTTATTTGTTATTGTATCAACTGGATTTTTGTATTGGGGACAGCAACAACAGGATTAAATGCAGAAATACCGTGGGAGCAAGCCATAGTATAAATGTATAGCATGGCCACCGATTGCATCGCATTGCTTTTTTAATTCTGGTTGGATAGATTTTCCCATGTGCTGTAACCAATTTGAGCCTAAGGATGATACATTTGACACATATTGACCCTCGAGATACATACCATCAAGTGGATTGCCAGCTTTTTGGTATTATATGAGGACATTGGGCTAATCTGTTACTCTAGGACTTAACAACAGGATTGTATTCACTGTTTCCCTGGTCATCACAAATGACTTTTTTCATTTTCATGTGTTGTTTTCATTTTCATGTGTTGCTTGTATGTACATTTTCTTTGTCTAGCTTTCATCAATCACAAGTCAGATACGACCCATTCTGTAACTCGAAGACTAATGGCTATAAGTGACAGGTTTGCTACCTATACCATTTCACATTGGCGGTTCGGTTCCAATTATCTTTATAAACATAGATTCCACCCGGGTAAGATGGCGCTCGCATTTCCTTTATCATCAGTAATGTGTCCCAGCAACATTATTTTCCATTATCAACCTGACATAAAACATCAGGGACATGGAAATTGCTTTTTCTCTTGGCAATCTTCTAACTCTGCATTACCGGTCATTACAAGTAGTATCGAAGAACTATACATAACTGTTTCAGACGATAGCTATACCGCTATAGTTAGATAACACCCTTACAAGATGGCGCTCATCTTTACTTATCGTCTTAGAGCACCGCCTTTCACAAGTTCATTGGTTTGTTTACAAATGGAATTATCGCGAGACCCACTAATTGCGCGCCAAGTTTTTGCGCTTCAAAAGGGACCATTCAGATTCGTTGTGTAGTACGAGGGAATTGACGGTGGACGCCCGGTTTATGGACCCAGATATGCAGCTTCAAGTAAGTGCAGACCCATGCCTAGTGAGGTTTCTCGTTAATTGCGCAGACTGAAGATATTGTCTTCACCTTAGTAGAGGGGATCTGCCCTTCAAGCGACAGTCTTGGTATTACTTTTTGCCTATCGTCAATTTGGACGACAGTACCAGTTTCCTGGTCACGTTGCAAGTTTCTTTCTGCTTTATTATCAGTAATAAAACTTCCATCGTATCCTTACCGAGACAAGCAGTATTGGCGTCCTTATTAAATAATAAATTGTTTTTTTATATTGTAGGGCACCTTTGTTTGCTTGGTCAGACTGCATTGAAACATGGTAGTTGATATTGACTACACTTATCATCTTTTGTAGATGGTGCCCCAGCAATAAATATGATGATTTTCATACATCTATAACAGAACCAGAACCTCATATGTAGTTTGAATAAACTATCTGATAAAGGTATGAAGACATTTCTTAATCTTCCGGCTTTGTTATCAGTTGTCAACCTTATAAGAATGGAGACTCATAGGTCTTGTGTCTCTCTTTATCAATTTAACATTTTAGTGAAATTGAGCAGCCGGTTCTTTTCGTCTTCATCCGCCTATATATTCAATTCCCTCCAACCAGATCCAGATAAACAGGAATTACAAGGTATACAACTACAATTAGTGCTGATAGATATTCATCATAGCAGTTAGCACACATACATTGAGACTAACTGTATCTATATGTTGTCAACCCTTTTTTCTTAGTTTTAAAGCTACATAAACTGTAGTCGTGGTGACCCCTATACCCAACTACCTTCGGACCACAGTCATCCGTCCTGTATTCCTAACTTTCAAGGTACTGTTACTGTTTGAATACCCTTGAATTTGTTACCATGAGCTATCTAGATCAGCTTATCACCATCTGAATGGCCAGAATAGTTGGTAATTCTTCATTATTAGTCAGCAGGTATTCACAACCATAGCGTATACATACAGACCGTTTAGCTGTAAACTATTTTGTTCATATAAATCATCATCCAGTTTCTTTAAGGTAATTTTTTGCCCTTCTCTCCCCCATCCTTTCACGTCAATGTCATCTCATTTCGGAACGCTGAACACAAATTGGTCAAGTGTTTCATCCATAGGCTAATATCGTCAATTCTATGTGCGATTTACCATTTACTAGTCAGGTTTATTACTATTTTTTGGATGTATATATGTATATATTGTATAGATTATAATAGGTTCTAGGTGAGAGACAATTATGTATTGTACATAGACAATGTAATGTATTTTATATTTTGATCTTATATGTATAGAAATTAATGGTTTTGGCTTAGTTTCTTCTCACTTTTTCCAGGGGTTTAGAGAGATCAACTAAATTAATCAAATTATCAAGAGATATGAAATGTAAATTATGTGATCAATGAAGACAATTTCTGTGCTAATGACATTTATTCTTTGTTTCATAGTTAAACGTATTTGTGCATGAATACAGACTTCCTGAAAAAGGCTAACGCCGAAACGCGTTGAAATGGGAATGCACTTTTTTATTTTATAAATTATCTAATTGTTTGTTATCATTGTTTAAATCTTTGTCACATGTATTATAATTCTGTATGTACCAATTTATAATTATTCTAAAATAATTTCTAAAAAAAAGTTGATACAATAACAAATAAAATATTAAGAATATATCAACACAAAA
Organism: Lissotriton helveticus; assembly: GCF_964261635.1. Lineage (NCBI taxonomy): Eukaryota > Metazoa > Chordata > Amphibia > Caudata > Salamandridae > Lissotriton > Lissotriton helveticus. The sequence continues at coordinate 430,168,605 of NC_136059.1, forward strand.
ACTTAGTGTGAGTACAGTCATTAGCACACCGTTCTTCTTCACTTTAGTACCTTTGGCACATAACCCGGTGCACTTCAGTTCTCCCTTTTTCCAAAAAACAAAATTCTTACTCCAGCAGAAACAAGCATTCTAGAAAAAGGACTCTCTTTTGTCCCCACCAGACACACCAATTTCGTCAAACTTAAAACAGAAGCACTGGAATTTTGTAGAAAACTTAAATTAAAATCATTCTTCTCACAAACAGTGTATAATCCACCGACTGAGGTGACAGGTTTGAAGAAGAAGTCATCCTTCTGCCCACCATCTAATAAAGTTGCAAAAGAAATTGTCACCTTCGAAAAAACAATCTTGTCGGCCATCACTAAGATGGAGCAAAAACGAAGTTGGACAAAATTCAATATCTCACAATCAGAAAGAAGTGCTTTAGAAAACCTAAAGAAAGACACTTCGGTCATAATCAAACAAGCGGACAAAGGTGGATTGATTGTAGTTTGGGACACTGACAATTATATAGCGGAAGTAATGAGCCAACTAAACAATCCTAGATGCTACAGAAGAATTCAAAGAGATCCCACTATGGAGTTGCAACAACAACTTAATCCGATTCTTGAGAAAGGCTTGGTTGACGGAATCATTGGAAAAAAGGAATATGAGTACCTTAAATATAATAATCTACGGACCCCTCTTTTTTACGTCCTACCTAAAATCCATAAGGACATAAACACACCGCCCGGAAGACCGACCGTCTCTGGTTGCGAGTCATTATTTGAACCAGCCTCGAAATTTGTAGATTTCTTTTTAAAACCATTTATGTCTGAAGTTAAATCATTCCTCCGTGACACATCGGATTTCATCAATAAACTTCCTACAATTCCCTTTGAAGAAAATGAAGACTTTTTAGTCACGCTGGACGTTACTTCATTGTACACCCAGATTCCTCAAAGTGACGGACTGGATGCGATTCAATACTATCTTGATCAAAGAGAAAGACCAACCGGAGTGCCAACAGAATTTATAATGCAGTTGGCATCATTGGCATTACAGAAAAATTACTTTAACTTTAATGGAGAATTTTTCTTTCAAACGAGTGGCGTAGCCATGGGGTGCCCATTCGCTCCAGAATTGGCAGTGCTCTTTATGGCACTCTATGAAGAGAGATTTGTTTATCAGTCTAATCCGTTTGTGGAACAAATCTCTAGTTGGAGTCGATATATTTACGACATTTTTATGACATGGAAAGGCACTGAAGAAGACCTTAAAAAATTCCATGAATGGCTCAATTCAAGAATAGAAGAAATTAAATTTAGTATGAACTTCTCAATAAGAATGGCATTCCTAGATGTTGAAGTTTATCCAACAGATGAGGGTCTAGTTACCACCCTATACAAAAAACAAACCGACAGGAACAAGGCCCTTCATTTTCAAAGCAACCACCCACGGAATTTAAGGGAAAATTTGCCATTTGGGCAATACCTCCGGATCAAAAGAAATTGCCATTTTAAAGACGAATACATGTTTCATGCAAACAACTTGACTGACAATTTAGTAGCCAGAGGCTATCCGAAGAAATTACTAAGAAGAACAATGAAGAGAGCATGGTGGATTCCTCGAGATACCCTCCTAGAGAAGAGAGAAAAACCTACCCTCAAGAGAATAGTATGTGTGTCTACATTCTGCCAAAATTCCAACCTTTTCAAAAAGACCATCCTACAGAATTGGCATATAGTGGAAAATATCGATGAATCATTGAAAGAAAAAACACTTTTTGCTTTTAAAAAAGACCAAAGTGTGGCAAACCATTTGGTACGAGCAGCAATAAAAAAGAAACAGCCAACAGTGGGCTCACTGTTAGGGCTGCCGCCTGTTCAAGGCCATCATAAATGTGGCTCTTGTATATGTTGCGCAAGTACAGAAGAAGGTACTCTCTTCAAGCACAAACAGAGTTTTTGGAAGCATGAAAAATTCTCAAACTGCAAATCTCGATATGTCATATATGGCATAAAATGCCCCTGTGATAAATTATATATCGGCAAGACTAGTCAAGAGGTCAGATGCAGAATTACACAACACAAATCGCGTATTAAGAAGAATGTGATTACTGCCCCGCTAGTCAACCATTGGTGGAGCAATAACCATCCCTTGGAAGAGCTAAAATGGACAGTGATTGCGAAAGTGGAGAAGGACCCTCGAGGCGGTGACATTGAAGAGAAATTGTCACGAAATGAGGCTATGTTAATAGTCAAATTTAATACAGCCGTAGATGGCCTCAATGAAATTTCTGAAATGTATCGACTCTAACAACCTACAAAGAACCGACACACACCTTACACACTAAGTCACTTCATTCCTGTCACCGTGAGACATGTGGGTGAGCCGGCGGCATGAGGACCGTTGCAGCTTATCCCCCTCTTGTTTAATTACAGAAGACTCTTTCCATTCTGTGTCAGTGCAAACGTACGAAAAAACTACCAATCCCAGAATCCCCTGGTTCAGGAAGTTCGATAGACGCCGAGACGCGGTTACTGCAACATCGCACTGATGGCGCCAGCTCTCTGAAGAACCATACGGAGGCTGGATGGCGTGGAACCCCTTGCTTCGGCTGGACTGACCGAGCAGAAAAGGTATTTACAGCCAGAGATTGAGTCCCCCACCTTAAATACTGAATCGCGCGGCTGAAAGGAGACCTAACCACAGTCCCCTTTGACTTTAACAGGCACGAACAACGGCCCGCAAGTCCTCACTCAATCGTTGGACCCCGGACACGCCCGAACATAAGTAAGATTCCCCACCGCCCTCTAGAATAATGTATTAGTACATTGGACAACCAGAGCACGTACTGACACACCATTACCTTTTCATAACAGATCTTCACTCCCTTTGAACGATAAGTGGTGTGGAAATCAAATCCTGTGAGTACTTTTGATTGTGTTTCCTTATAAAGTCTGTAAGCAGAATTGAGCCTGATATTAAGTCGAGTCTGTTTTTTGTTACAGCGCCCAGTCCAAAAGAAATCGAGCACCTTTGAGGTAGGATTAGGCTCCCCCTCATTTCTGAAGTTGTACAGGGCGGGTCCTCTACTAGATTCATTTATGTTTGTCCTTTCCATTCACAGGCACATGGTCCTGATGAGATTTCCCCAAAACCAGGGGTGATCGAAACGCGTAGACCTTCATTTAGGATTAGGAATGTTGTGTTAAAATTACAACACCGTCAAAAAAACTTTGAAAAACTGTTTTCCAATGCTGTGTTTTTGTAAAGAACTGAATTGTAAACATTGTGTGTATTAACTGATGTAAAATATATATATATAAGTATGTGTTGTATTGTTTGTACGAGTGTTTGAATGGGAGTATTTGAGTGAGTGAATCATTTTTGTACGTCAAATGTGGAGTGAAATAAGCATTGTTTTTCAATTGATGTGAAGTATTTTTCATTTAGATGTGTTTTGATGAAATGAATTGATTAAAATCATTGGATTTATTCCGGACAAATAAGTGTCCTGAGAGTTACTGTTTAGTTCAGTAGGTCGAGTGGTCAGCACAGACCCAAGTACAAGCAGTTGGCAATAGTGGTGCTTGTTGTCGTAGAAGAAAGCGGCATTCCAGGCACCTCGGAAGTCAGGCAAGTTGCCTTCTTTTGGACGGGGCTGGAGCCAGGAAGTTGCTGCAGTCCCGAGCAGGGCTCCTGTGAGCTGGTGCGAGCCCCGCAGATGCCAATTAAGGGAGCTGGCAGAAGTCTCGCTCCGCCTGAAGAATCTCTTGGAGTCCAGATATTGTAGCAGCCACCGGAGGAAAGGAGGACATAAGCGGCACCTAGGTCTACCTGGCACCCAGATAGGATCAGAGTACCACCAGGGAAGTCCTAACAATGAACCCCTGACAGCTGGTTGACGCGGACGGCAGCACCTGCTTCGCTCAGCCCCCCAAGGAGTGGTGATTGGGGCTGAGCCTTTATATTTGTTTATACCTGGACCCAGGCCACGGTGGTGACAGGTCGGTCCAGTTTCACAGTGAGCCCCTGTGCCACATGGTAGCGGGCAGTTGCACCCTCACCGGGTGTTGGGGGCTTCAAAGGCACGGTTGTGCCAGTGCTTGTTGGGCAAGTTGCATTTGAGTTCCTGAGTGGGGCTCCCAAGGCATGGTTAGTGCCAGGTCTCATTTTGCCACACCTGCCCCACCAGACAGAGGGCAGCTGCAATGTTGGTGCAATTTGGTTTGGACATCCCAGTGGGGACCCCAGAGGCACAGTTGGTGCCAGTGCCATTTATGTTTGGGCCATCTTGTTTTAGAGTTGCAGTGGGGCTCACGAGGCACAGTGAGTGTCAGTTCTTGTTTGTTTCTTCAGCTGCACCACCGTAGCGGGCAGCTGCAATGGTTGGGGGCCATTTCTGGTACCAGGAAGGGGTGAGTTGCACCCTACGCCTCCAGCGCATTTGCGCACCCGGGGCTTTGGGACACATTGCTTTTCGCTGCATTGGCAGCCAGAGGACCAGTGGACGGTCCTGAAGGAGCCCTGACATTTTGGACATCGGGCATTTGAGCCCCAGAGAAAGGCCAGTTGGGCCGGGGACAGTTTGGTGACATTGGTAGAGCGCCAGGCTCTACAGAACTGCATAATGTGTTTTTGCCTACTATGATAGTTGCCAAATATGATTTATGGCCATGGTATTTACGCTAATGTGTTTATGCTTACGAGGTGATTGCATAATGTGTTTATGCTGGTGATACCTAATGCGTAATGTGTTTATGCTAATGAGGTTATTGCATAATGTGGTTATGCTGGTGAGGTTTGGGCCTAATGTGTAACTCCCTTGCCCTGACTAGAGTGGTGGTTTCTGTCTGGCTTAGGCGCAAGTCCTAGCCAACCAGAAATCCCATTTCTAACACCATGCATTTAAAGCCACTCTGTAGAGGTTCACAATTAACTGTCCTTTTAAAGAAAGTTCCCTATCAAGCCAATATCCAACCACTTTAGAGATCCTTATGAGGCCAGAATGAACTATTTGACTGGCAGTAGAGTTCCCATAACAGACGTGCACTCCTTCAGTCGAGCCCCTGAGTTGCTGAAGTCGATTGCTTGTAAGCCCAAGTTTGCTCCTGAAAAAAGCACCCTTTTTCCCCTGACACTTCCACCACAGATATGGAATCCTGTGGCACATATTTCACTGTTGTGGACTCTGAATCCAAAAGACCGTCTCTTGCAATGGTCCAGGCCCTTGTTGACTGTATTGTTGCCTTTTACCCTGGTACAAGAGCACCCCGGGAGTTCTACTTCTAACATCAATTACAACTGTATCAAAGGACAAGTTAGAGGTAGGAAATGCTACACGTGGCCGCCACCATTTCACATCGATGCCATCATGCTTTTTGGCATTTTTATTTTTCATCAACGGTGCAAGGGGAATTCAGCAAGATGCACCGTAGTGCTTTTTATATATTTCTTGTTAACATCTAAGATGGCTACTCAAGATATCTATCAGATTATGCAATGCTTTTGGTGTGCCCCTACTTCTCTCCATGCATTTTCTTTAGTCCACAGCTTCCTTGGCATCCCATGAGCCGACTAAAGTGGTCATGCTCATTGCTTCTCTTCCTTGTTGGCTTGCCTGCCTCCATTCATCCGCGCCCACAAAAACAGCTCCCTCTTGGTGTTTCGATTCGCTTCTGGTACCATTGAGTTGCTCCTATTGTTGCCTGAGACATCAAAAACATCATTATTATTCTAAGAGCAGGAATTTAGCCTGAAAAGTATATGCTGAAAACTTTTTTCATACCTACATGAGCACAGATGCACTGTAGAGGTGGGTACAGTTCTGTAGTAGGGGTATCTCTGTTATAGTCATAATCTAGTGAATAGTCCCGCCCATGTTCGTGGACCCCGGCAATCAAAAATAATCTCTTAAGTTGTCAGAAAATTGCAGAACTGCAAAGACACTTAAGAGAAAATTTAAAGACAAATAATGCAGCCTATATCCACAGGCTACACTGTCCAGTACTTCAACTAGAAAATTCCACCAAAAATCTACAAACAGCAAAGCCTGTCCAGATTACCCTTGCTTCAACAGCAAACACCCTCAGAAATGATAGAGAGGAAGGCATGGACAGACAAGCCCCATAGGCTGCCATTATGTGGCTTAAATAGGATACTGTGCCTTTAAGAGAACTTTCCAGAACTTCTCCCAGTATCCCAGAATGCATAGCAGGTCTCTCTCACTTTCAGTTCTTTTTTCCGGCTCCTGCTTACAGGACCCTGTGCATTGAGCTCTCCCTTTTTCAAGGGTTTATTGGACTTTTTTACACTTTTTGGATTTAAAAGTGTTCTCATTTGATTCTTGGTGTTTCCTTTTCACTTCTGTGTGTTTGTTCAGACTTTTAGGGATCTAAAATGCCTGCTTTATTCGACAAGTGCCCAGCATGTGGAAGGAAGAAGGCCAAGACTGACTCACACGACGTCTGCATTCTTTGCCTCCCTGATGATCATGTCCCTGAAGATTGTGACATCTGCCAGACCTTTTCTACGAGGACCCTGAGGGAAAGGCAGAAGATTAGGCTCCAAGGCCTGGAAGAGAGGCGACTGCAGGCTGCAGGTGGGTCTGGGCAGGCTGGGAAGGCTCCCTCTGCCCCTGCTGAGGCCTCTGGGGGGCTCCCCAGAGGCAGGAAGACCAGCAAAAGGTCCCGGTCTCCGTCGACGTCGATAGCATCGACGACGACGTCGAGAGGGATGACGACGGTGTGTTCGCCTTCTCCCCGGGGCTCCGGGTCGAGACAGCGTGGAAGATCGACGTCGAGAGGCCTGGCTAGGCCGCCGTCGAAGTCACCGCCGGCGTCGATGTCGTCGAAGTCGAGGCATCGCCATCGACGAAGACACCGGCGCTCGCCGTCGAAGCGACACCGCCGGTCGCCGTCGACCAGCGAGGAAGCAGTCATCGAGGAGAAAGAGTCGACGCTCGCCGTCAAAGTCTGACCGCTCGTCGTCGAAGGGGCGACGTTCGTCGTCGAGGAAGAAACACTCGACGTCGAGGAGACGGCGTTCGACGCCAGAGTCGAGGGATCGCCGTTCCACGCCTGAAAAACGACGCTTGACGTCGAGCAGGAAGAGATCAGCGTCACCAAGGATCTCAACCTCCTCTAAGAGGCGCAGGAGGGATTCTGGCGCCAAAAGTCACGCTGGATCTGGTGGAGGACGTCGGAGGCGTCGCTCACGCTCTGGAGGGTCTGGGTCACAGGCCCCTCCCTCGAAGAAGTCATCGGGCACGGTGTACTTGGTGGTATATACGCCGCCAAGGCCTGTGACCCCTCCTCCTCTACCGAAGGAGGCTCCTCCGGCTAAGCCGCCTCTCCCCTCCCTGCCTCCCCCGTCTCCTGCGGGGCAGCCTCCACCGCCGGTCCCCCCTCATAGGCCGCCGAGGTCGTTGTCGCTGCCTCTGCTTCCGACACCTCCTAAGGGTACGCCTACCCCGAAGCCCCAGGACAGGCCACGGAAGACGCCTCCACGGAAACCGGTGGAGCGCCCACGTGCTGGGAGGTCGCGCTCCCGCTCCAGGAGAAAGGAACGTTCGCGTCACAGGTCTTCTACACGATCTAGACGGCGCCACAGGAGACACAGGTCTCGTTCACGGACCCGGTCGTCTGGGACCAGGGACTACTCCCCGACCTTGTCAGATTCGCCGGACACGAGGGTTTCACCGGTCGACGGTCTGGTGTCCTTCCAGGACGTGCTGTTACGGGGTGCGGCGAAATTGGGCATTACTTTGACGGTGCCCACTCCAAAGACTTCGGTCATCTTCGAGACGCTCCATCAGAAGCATTTGTCTCGGCCGTTACTACCACTGGTGCCGGGCCTGGAAGAACCGGCCCTGGATCTTTTTCTCACTCCAGCCGTGACGAAAGCGGCTCCTTCCAGACTGCAGAAGAAGTACCGGGCTCCGGACTCGGACCCGGCCTTTCTCAGGCTGGAGCCCCCTCCAGACTCGGTGATTGTGACGGCGGCGCGCAAACAACATGCCACCACGCCTTCCTCCACAGTTGCGCCAGATAAGGAATCTAGGTGGTTGGATTCATCTGGGAGAAGAGTTTGTGGGACCTCGGCGACCTCAATGAAAGCAGCTAGTGCCACTGCCTTGCTGGGTCGGTATGACAGAGCCCTCTGGGAATCCCTTCAACAATTTGCGGAGCTCCTTCCGCGGGACAAGCGTGAGGACTTCCAGGAGGTGCTTAACGAAGGAATGTTGGTGGCGAATCAAGTCATCAGCGCTGCAGCCGACTCTTCTCTTCTGGTGGCGCATGGTTTCTGCCACGGAATAAACCAGCGACGACATGCATGGCTTCGCCTTATGTCTCTGAAACCGGACGCTCAGCAGAGGGTTGCCAATCTGCCATTCTCTGGCGAAACCCTGTTCGGGAAGCACGCTGATGACGAAATGGCCCGCATGAAGGCGGAAGCTGAAACGCTCACAGCGGTGGGTTTGGAGAAGCCCAAGTAGACCAGGAAGACATACCATCCGTTCCAGCGCCGGTTCGGTGGTCAAGGCAGGGGGCGTGGCCAGTCTTCTGGACAACTGCAGCAACAACAATAGCAGCAGTTCAGAAGACCATTCCAGAAACGCCAGAGGGGCAGAGGCGGCCATCAGTCGGCACCAGCGACTAAGGGCCAGGCCGGGTCTAGGCCCTGAGCACTTACTTCCCCGACAACTGTTACCCGCTCCGGTGGGGGGAAGCATTCAATCTTTTCTGGCAGAGTGGAGAAAAATTACTCAGGACAAGTGGGTGCTGAATATTGTTTGCAATGGATACAGTCTTCGGTTCACCAGCCCTCCTCCATCGATCCCTCCGGTCGGCTCGCAGTATCAGCTGCGCGAGCTCCAGGCGGAGGCCGATATCCTGTTGAGGAAAAGGGCGATCGAAGTCGTACCTCTGTCTCAAAGAGGAAGAGGCCTGTACTCCCGATTTTTTCTGGTTCGAAAAAAGGACAAGAACGAGTTCAGGCCCATTCTGGATTTGCGACAAGCAAACAAGTGGATTCGCAGGGAAAAGTTTTGCATGCTGTCGTTGCATCAGATTTATCCTCAGCTGCAACGGGGGGACTGGCTGTGTGCCATCGACCTCCAGAATGCTTACTTCCATGTGCCCATTGCACACAAACACAGGAAGTTCCTGCGGTTCCAAGTCGGCGCCAATCACTATCAATACACAGTGCTGCCATTCGGACTGAAGTCTGCGCCGAGAACATTCTCAAAGTGCATGGCGGTGGTAGCAGCACACCTAAGGAAGAACAAGGTGTTTGTCTACCCGTACCTGGACGACTGGTTGATCAAGGCCTCCTCCTTCACGGAAGCGCAAGCACACTTCCAGAAGACGTGCGTTCTTTTGAACAAGCTGGGGTTGCACATCAACATGTCCAAGTCGGTTCCGACTCCAGTCCAGTGCATTCAGTACTTGGGAGCCTCCATCGATACGCTGTCAGCAAGCGTGTCTCCTTCGGAGGAGCGACGATTATCACTGCTTCGGAAGGCTCGGGCTCTCATGACCGCTCCATCCACGACAGTGAGGACGGTGTCTTCTCTTCTGGGATCGATGGCCTCCTGTATCTTCCTGACGCCACATGCACGGCTGCACATGAGACCGTTGCAAGAGTGCTTGGAGGATCAGTGGGATCAGAGGAGAGGATCTTGGGACGACAAGATACGTCTATCTCTGCATGCTCTTCAGTCTCTGAAGTGGTGGTGTTCAGCGGAGAATCTCCTCAGAGGGGTTCCCTTCCACAAGAACATTCCCACTCAGGTTATCGTGACGGATGCTTCTCTCCAGGGCTTGGGAGCGCATTCCGGAGACCTACAGATTCAAGGGACGTGGTCCCCGATGGAGTCCACGTACCACATCAATTTCCTGGAACTCAGGGCTGTTCACTTGGCGCTGAAGGCCTTTCATCCGTCCTTCCAGACCGACTCTCTACTTGTGCAGACGGACAATACGACCACGATGTATTACCTCAACAAGCAGGGAGGATCGAGGTCACGCACCCTGTCGCAGGAGGCGCAGGCGATCTGGCGCTGGCTTCTGGCTCGAGGACTGACGATAACGGCTACCCATCTGCCAAGTGTGCAGAATGTTCAGGCAGACGCACTGAGCAGACTGATTCAGGAAAACCACGAATGGGTCATAAACGACGAAGTACTAGGAGAAGTCTTCGCAAGGTGGGGGACTCCAGACGTAGATCTGTTCGCCACCGCTGAAAACAGCAAATGCCGAGGCTTCGCCTCCAGGTACTACCAGCCGGGGACGCTGGGGAACGCGTTATGGATCGACTGGTCGAACAGCTTTCTGTACGCTTTTCCACCCATTCCCCTGATTCCAACGGTTCTCATCAAGCTGTCCCGGTCCAGGGCACGGATGATACTGATTGCCCAGGAATGGCCCAGACAGTGGTGGTTCACGGACCTGCTTCACCGGTCTCTCCTTCCTCACATTCGGCTGCCGTGCAGGCCGGACCTTCTCACGAAGTTCGGGGGGCTGATGTTGCACCCCAACCTCTCGTCTTTGAGTTTGGAGGCATGGCTCCTGAGTTAGTGCAATATGGTCATATGAATCTTCCTGCAGATTGTATGGACATACTGAAGGAGTCTAAGAGACCTTCCACTAGGACTTCATATGCTTACAAGTGGAAGAGATTTTGTATCTGGTGCAAGTCTAAGAACTATGATCCGACGACTTGTAAGGAAGATGTCATCCTTCCTTATCTTCTACAGTTGGCGCAGTCTGGCCTTAATGTCCATTCTATTAAGGTACATCTTGCTGCTTTGACTGCCTACAGGAAATGCCCTTCGCAGACTTCCTTCTTCCAGATCCCTGTGATCAAAGATTTCTTGGAAGGCTTGAAGAAAGTGTTCCCTCCTGTCAGGCTTCCTTCGCCTTCATGGGAATTGAATGTGGTGCTGTCCAGGTTGATGAAGGAGTCTTTTGAACCTATTCATAAGGCTTCATTACAGCACCTGTCCTGGAAGGCGGCGTTCCTCGTGGCCATTACATCGGCCCGCAGGGTGAGTGAGATTCAGGCGTTGTGTTGCCAAGAACCTTATACTGTATTTCATGCTGCTAAGGTTGTTATGCGTACTCACCCTAAATTTCTTCCCAAGGTTATTTCTGATTTTCATGTCAACCAGACCATAACTTTGCCTACGTTTCTTCAGAATCCTTCATCTCCAGCGGAAAGGTCGTTACATTCCCTGGATGTTAGGAGGGTCTTGAAATTTTATCTGGATAAGACCAAAGATATTCGTAGGTCTGACCAATTGTTTATCAATTATGGATCTGTCAGGACGGGTCGTGCGACCTCTAAGCAGTCTATCTCTAGGTGGATTGTGTCCTGCATACAGTTATGTTACCAGAAAGCTAATAAGACCTTAGGAGGTAAGCCTAAGGCTCATTCCACCAGGGGAAAAGCTGCCACGACAGCTTTGCTCCGTAATGTTCCGATTGCAGAAATCTGCAAGGCGGCCACTTGGAAGTCGGTTCATACCTTTGCTAAGCATTACTGCCTGGACACTGATGCCAGGGCAGACGCTCAGGTTGGGCAGGCTTCGCTGCGGAATTTGTTCGCACAATAGTGGCGTTAATTCTCTTTTCTCCACCGCCGCTTTGGTGTGGGGATGGGCTTGCCATTCTATTCACTAGATTATGACTATACACAGAGATCCCCTACTACAGAAGGAGTAGTTTCTGTCCTGTAACTCCAGTTCTGTAGTAGGGGTATCTCTGTTATAGTCATAAGCGCCCTCCCGCCTCCCCGGTGGAGAGAGATGTTCATTTAAGGAATGCGACAGGTCTAGCGTGTTACGCCTTCAAAAAGAACTGAAAGTGAGAGGGACCTGCTATGCATTCTGGGATACTGGGAGAAGTTCTGGAAAGTTCTCTTAAAGGCACAGTATCCTATTTAAGCCACATAATGGCAGCCTATGGGGCTTGTCTGTCCATGCCTTCCTCTCTATCATTTCTGAGGGTGTTTGCTGTTGAAGCAAGGGACATCTGGACAGGCTTTGCTGTTTGTGGATTTTTGGTGGAATTTTCTAGTTGAAGTACTGGACAGTGTAGCCTGTGGATATAGGCTGCATTATTTGTCTTTAAATTTTCTCTTAAGTGTCTTTGCAGTTCTGCAATTTTCTGATAACTTAAGAGATTATTTTTGATTGCCGGGGTCCACGCACATGGGCGGGACTATTCACTAGATTATGACTATAACAGAGATACCCCTACTACAGAACTGGAGTTACAGGACAGAAACTACTCCTTCTAAACCATCATGGCCGAGAAAGTTGGCAAACTTTCCACAGTCATCTATGTGCGCTTGTTGGAGGCATTTTCTGCATAAGAACTGTTTGCAAGATATATGTATCTCAAATATTTTTGGGGCTTTTTTTTCGTGTTTTCATAAGCAAACTAGCATTTGGCAGGAAATTACTTCCACTGGCTGTTATTTTCCTCAGCTTCTCCAGTTTCGCAAAACTCGATCGAGATTATTCCTAAATTCCAAACAGAGCAACGCCTCCAAACTTTACACACTGCTCAGAAGCGCATTACAAAAATAAGCCGCCGAGACAATAACGAAAAACACTTCAGATTCGCATGATGGTGCGGGTGATGGGAGACCATTGTAGTATATTGCCTGTTTTGATCTTGAAATTAATAAAACAAATTTGAATCTAAAAACACTTCAAGAGATCACAAAATGAACAGCAGATCCGCATAGACCAATGATGGCTAAGGGAAAACATTACTATTAAGATAGAACACCCAATGCGATTCTCAAGGCATGCAGATTGCAATTGGCTGAGAACTCTTCTGAAGATTGTGGTAGGTAACTGCAAATATTGTAAATAACAATACTTTTCTTCATGCCTATGAAGTACTTGTGAACACTTACAAACAATTAACTGATTGCACGTGATTGCATGCATCACTAAATGAAAGCAATAATGTTAATGGTGCTGTATCCACATTGGTTCCTTCGTTGCTCATTCATGGTTGGTTACTGAATAAGGCGCGAGCTGCAGTCTACAACAACTAAGACGCGCAGTAAGGTGGCCATGCTATAAAGGGGACACTTGACTGCTGTTTGCTCCTTCTGGCTGGGTCGAAAGTAATGAACTGTATATGTCAACAGCTATGACCTGCCACAAACATTTGCTAATGGCGTGTTGATTGATCCCAACAGCATCCTTGCTGCCCACTGTATATATCCCATGGTGTATCGAAGAGCGCAGAGAAAACTCCAAACTCCACAGAAAAGGCACTTCTGACACTCCGTGCAGACCGTGCAAGTCAAGTGAGATGTTCAACAAGCTTGTTAATGACGGGTTTGGTGACAGAATCAGTTGCTGCACCATTGCTTTACTTAGCATTGCATGTTGAATGTAGTTTACAACACCAACTTCTTCCATTAGAAGACGTATGCCCATATACCTACAGAGATAACAACATCTCTATACATTTATTTTTCAGTACTGATTCAGAATTTTGACCACTACATTTCGTCGGTAAATAATAGTAAAGTGTTGTTTTATGTCAGTTAATGGAAACATGATCGCGAGTTCATTTGTAATAATATTTAGGACCTGTTTTTATTAATGCACATTATATTTTTTGTCAATAGAATATGATGGTGTAAAATGTGTCCACTCAAAGCAGAGGACCGACTCCGTTCCATGCATATTTTGTTCAATTTTTTTGATATGTTCTTTAAATCTCTATAGCGTACAATTTTCCATTCCCAGAAATGCCCTCTCTTTTTCTTAGACAAAACTGAGGACTTGCAGCCTGATGTGCCAATTAGATTTACGCTCACGAACCCTGTGGTCTGCAAAATTGCAAGCAAAGGCGAAAAACACAATCACAATGCACTAAGGTACCATATGACCTGCAAATTGATTTATGACATACTGTATCCACATGGTGACTGACTGCATTTTCTCAGGGACAAGCATTTGCAATGCAATAGGTCTCGCATTTACGGTAGTTTAAGCTACTGGCATTCTAAATGACGCCTTTTATTTAGGTTTAAAATACGAAAACATAAATAAAAGGCATTGTCATTTACAATGCCAATAGCATAAACTTGCGTAAATGCGAGAACAAATTGCTTTGCAAGTGCTTGTTTTTACTGGAGTTCTCATGTTTTGGCAGCTCAGAAACTTTGTGTGATTGTCTCAAATGGAATTACGAAGGCCAGTAGTGTCCAGAGGAGGTGCTGTAATTTCTGTCCATATCTTCTAGAAACCTTTTCTTGCATAGAAGCGCAGAAGGGTAAGTAGTTATAGGACAGGTCCCATAGTGCAGCAGGTGCAGCGACACGGAACACAGCCGACTGAGGGGTCCACTGCACCTCCAGTTACAGCTATTGTTTGCTTCCAAGCCCGGGTGGCAGACCCACTTTGCATTAGCCCCCCTTGAGACCCTTGCTATGCCACTGGGTGCACAATAATGTTTGATCAATAATGCCAGGGGGAGAGTGTAGGGGGTTGTTCCATCACCATACCTGGGACTCCCATCATTTCAAGTTACGTCACTGGGGCTCGTTTCACCAGGAAATGATATGCTTTTCATGTTCTCCACAGTTTGTATAGTTAAGAAACTTCGATCTTGGTAATACCAGCTCACGCAGTTGCCAAATAGTGTGAGCCTGGGCAAATTACTTTGTTTTATGAGGTCCCATTTAGTTCTCCAAAACTGGGTGCGCTCAGAAACGTGCCAATCCCCGATGTGAAGTGCTGTATAGGAAAAAACTGAATAACATTTTAGTAAAGCACACACTAATAAGTGTATTGCTACACTTTAATGCTATGACATGTACATGGGTAATGGCGCAATGAGGCAGAAAAGCTCACGCTACCACCGCTATCTTTGTAATCACACTAAAATATGGTTTTATTTCACCCATGTCATTATTTCACACAGGGGGTTTTAAAGGCCTCTTGTGTTCCTATCGAGCTTAGTAATAAAAAAGGGTGTGTATGGAATGGGTCGTGTTTTTGTCTGCTGCATTGAGAAAATTAGAAGTGTCTACTCTGAGAGACGTGTCACGCAGTTGAGTATTTCGTCATGCTTGGATAAATAAATAATGTTCCTGCTTGAAGGCAGAAAAATGGTTGAGGCAACCGAGGAGCCACCAGTTACCCCAAGAGAGTCTAGGAAGACGGATGGCCCCCACCCCCTGCCTTAGGGAACAAAAAATCCCCCAAAGACCATCTGGGGCAATCCACAGGTCCTTCACACAGCTAGGACAGTAGCCAGCAGCCTGATATAAATAAACAAGGAGAGGCGCACGGAATTCCGGTTACTCCCCAGAGTCTGGTCGCAACTTTTCACTCGTCTCCATTAGGAATTTGAATTTACAGGAATTTATATAGCGCGCGTATACCAAGCGGTTTCATGGCACTAGAGGATGCTTAACCCAAGGCTAGAGCAGAGGAGTTACTGAGGTGGGAAAGCATGTGAAAAAAGAAAAGTCTTAAGAGTCCTACGGAATTCAAGATAAGAGGGAATCGATCTAATGTAGAGGGATAGGGAATTCCAGAAGGTAGGGGCTAGGGCAGCGAATTTCAAACCCCCTGTTTTGCTTTTTTTGTACCGGAGAACAGAAAGAAAGTATTTGGTAGAAGAACGAAGTTCTCTGGTGGGACAATAAATGTTGATGGCGGATGAGATGAACTCTGGGGCAGTCCCCGCCATGGCCTGAAAGGTGGTGCAGCCCAGCTTAAAAATGGCCCGTTCTTTGATTGGCAACCAATGTAAAGATTTAAGTAGGGGAGTGGTATGATGAAATCTGGGCAGCCCATAAATCAGGCGGGCAGCCTGAATTTGGACTAGCTGAAGGCGGTGAAAGGCATATGCGGGGGCACCATTATACACTATATTCCCGTAGTTCAGCCGGGAAAGGACCATTGCCATCAAGATCAGTTTTAGGGCGGGGAAAAAAAAAACGGGAGATTTTCCTTATAGTGCGGAGGGCAAAAAACAAGAAGAGACAACTGAACTGATCTGAGAATGGTGAGAAAGGTGTTTATTAAGTGAAATCCCAAGTGTTTTGACTGAAGAAGAGGGCGTGGGGGGAGTGCCCAGGGAGGAAGGCCAAAAGTTGTGAGACCAAGGACTGGGAGTGCTACCAGTGACGACAAGTTCAGTTTTGTCCGGATTTAATTTAAGGTGGTTGCAATTCATCCAATCAATGAACAGCATGACAGATTGAAAGTTAAGAATACTAGCTGGGTAGTGTGAAAGATGGAAAATAAGTTGGAGGTCATCTGCATAGTTGTACACGGTGACCTCCATTTGCTGAAGTGCAAAAATGAGTGGAAAGATATACAGATTAAATAATAGAGGAGAAAGAGAAGAACCCTGAGGAACACCACACTGGACCGGGTGAGGGAGGGCAGAGAAATGGGCGAGATGAACGGCCTGGGTACGATCTCTTAAAAAGGAGCTATGGAAGGAAGGAATGGCACACGTGCGCGCACCCCGAGCAAAGGCATTCACATAAGGCTTTGCTTGCTTTCGTGGAGCGTCGTGGACAGGCAGAGGAGGAAAAGAACTCTGTCTCTTCCTTACTGCCCAGTGAAGACACAACAATTTCCTCTTCTTTTCTGTGCTGGCAGCTGCCACCCCACCCTCTTCCTATTATTCCCTCTCTTTGTCTTGCCCCTCATTTACTGAAAACCGTGAGTTAAAGAAACGGTTCACAACCTCTCTTTCGTTCTTTCATTTAGTTGCTTCCACGTGAAATGGATCCTAAAAGGAACAAGCTGTCTCCGTGGAGCCAACGAGGGACAGAAATTGAAAGACACGATGCCCATGTGAGCGTGCGGTGGGAGCCAGAGAGGAGACGCCATGCAGGCGCGCCGGTGGAGCGTGTGAAACAGAGGAGAAGCCATGCGCGTGCACATCAGATGTTCGTGCACGCAGATGGCTTGTCTCCCTTCCTTAGCAAAAGCCACAACAATAGAGGCTCGCCAAGAGAAGCAGCACATGCACTGCATTTGCAAGGCGAGACCTAAGAAGGAGGCATTAAAGGGGTGCCTTCTGTGTGTGCAAGAATATTCATCAATGTTTGTGATCCGAATGCAAACCATTGATTGGGTACTGACACCCAAAATAGTGTTATATCGATTATCTCGATAGAAGCTCTCCACTAGGGGATGCTTCAACTGTGTGACTGTGTGCTACTGCATGCTCCCTAATGATCATTAACATAATGATATGTTTTTTACTGCAACTTTTGTCCCTTTAAATAATAAGGGCTGCAAACACGGCATTTAGCGAGTATGAATGCAGTGACGGAGGCCTGTTGTCCCATGATAGAGCACTATAGTGCGCTTTAATATGTAGGGGTGCATTATAATCATGGGTAGTTCATACCTACACATATAATCCTTTGCTGTGTTAACATTTGGTTATTAAATAATGTAATGTAATAGCATGTAAAGTGGAGTAAAAGAGATATTTTTGTACAAAGCGGAGAATTTAACATTTTAAACGTTATTTACATAATGAAGCTTTAACGTTTTGATTTCACAAGTAACTACTGCGAAAATTAAGCTGCTGTCATGTAATGCATTGATTTAAATGTGCATAGTAATCATGTTTGTTTTTCCCTGGCTCTCTAGATGAGTTTGCTAGTAAAATTAATTTGTATGCAGCATTCTTTCTTTCTCACATTTCTGTTGCAGGTGGAGAAACTCGTATTTGTTAGTTAAAATAACGATTTCGTTTTTGGAGTTAGGCTTAGGGAGGAGAGGATACATTTGAACAAGCGGTACTGATAACATGGGACAGTGTTTTTTCTCACTGAAGAAGGCCAAGGAATTAAGGTCATTGAGCAAGAGCATGGGGGCATTGCTGCCACATGCACAGTTACCTACGAGGATTGTCCAGCTAGATGGGGTGATCGCGTGATGTGATGATGGGTGTGTCTCTCGATTCTTGTGTTGGGATTAGGGACAAAGTCTGGGGATTCAGCTGGAACTGCAGAGAGGAGAACATATTAGAATGAGCTCTGTAGTGTTATATGGCAGTTAGGGACATTGTCGACATTGCTAAGTTAGCATGACCTTTGCTGCTATGATGCTGCATTTGCGCACTTCACTACATGACTGTTTTTGCAAGAATCTGTTTGTGCCGTTCAAATGAGAATGGGCAGCTTTTCGCGTTCTCTGTCTTTCCTGGAGTTTAGTCTGAACACGATGTGCAAGGTCGATAAACAATGCCCCTTGTTATTCTGTTCTGGTCAGTCCCTAGCACCTAGACATAACATGCTACACACAGCTGCAGTACTGAAGACCTGTGCTTTGATATTACGTTGTTGCATGTTGTTTTAACACACTTGGAGAAAGCCTTTCCATCGAGAAGAGCTACATTGTTCCTATGATGTAAACCTTACATCCAGGCTTTAAGGTACGGGGTCTGCTGTCAAAGCCCAGAGATCTTCCTTTATATACAATTAACTTCTTCTAGTCAAGGGGAGGGTGGTTAGGCCTAATGGCGCCTTTTTCCACAGTCTTTATAAAATGACTTCTCCCGTTGTATTCTATGGATTTGTAACAATGCTAACTGTGCTGAGTTTATGCATGTTGCTGCTTTTAGTGGCTCATATACTGTATTGTAGAGCACAACAGTGAAAATAAAAATGGTGAACTATTTCAGTGACTCTGCCAATTCTTATTGTGGATAAGTACGAGTGAGTGAGTGAAAGAGTACGACTTGCTCCCGCGACCCCTGAGAGAGTTGGGATTGTTGTGTTCTGAGTTGTCTAATCATTTGTAGCTTTGTGATATTTGGAGAAGAACAAATGAGACAATATAGCTAGTTGGTTTGGGATTTTGGGTACTAATGTGGTTGGTTGGTACATCCCTATACACTGAGGTCCTGTTTTCCTGCGTATAGTTCTGTGTATGTGCAGAATCCCGGCAACAGTAGCATTTCTACTTGACCCATTCAACGTGAACGTACTTCTTATGGAAGTCGTCACACGCTGACACCTTTTCCTGTGCTTACCTGCGGAATGCTAAGAAGGGATGTCACGTTAGTGGTAGTGTAGGGCCAGACTAATGCTTTTTTACTAACAAACCTCCAATAAAGAAGTCTCTTGATGTCAGCGCAGTTATATTCTGCATCTTGATTCTAGAACTGCTCAAGCGCTCCGTCCATCATCCCCTTTGGTATCGCTTTGTTCGCCCTAATTTGGCAGGATATGCCCAGACGTGGGTCCCGTGCTCACTTTGCCACTGGTTTCAAGATAGCCTGGCTGATGAGGGTTATGAACCCGAAACCGGTCCCAGGATGCTTGTTTCCGGTCCAGGGAAGATATGGCTTGGCAGTTCGGGCTGGACTGTTCCCATGAGGCAATGGGTCAGACTGATTTGCATATGGCCATGTCTGAACTGCGGTGGTGGAGTGAGCTAAAGAATGATGAGGGATTAAACCCAGATCAGTTGACTGGGGGTGAGTGCTTGATTTGCTCAAGCGCTCCGTCCATCATCCCCTTTGGTATTGATTCTAGAACTAGTTATTCTTTGTATGCTTCATAGACTCAACTTTACACGTAGGTTTGGCTTTATATTAGTTCCAATGTATTTCTACACCCTCATCATGAGGTGCCTGTATGTCCAGTTGTTCTTGGCTTTGTCGTAAACTAACTCAACTTGAAGAAGGAGTCTGAGATTCTTCAGAGGCATGGTTCTTTGAAATTATGATTGTCAAATGATATCTCTCCCCTCTACACTTTTAAGCAGGCACCAACAATTCTTCAGCCAGGGGTTCCAGAGTAAGTCTAGAGTATAAAACTCGGCTCCTTCACCCACATAGACCTCAAAAAATGCCTTTGTAGCCACTGAGTGGGATTTGCTGAGGAAATGCCCTACTATTTGCCTACATGAGTCTTTGAATCCTATCAAATGAGCATTTTGCATCACAGTTGATTATTATATCCATCACAGAGCTTAAATGTCATTTGGTCACGTTTCAGATGATGAGGAAAAATAGTATTTTTAGATGTGAAATGAAATAGTACATCAGGTTCTTACCTGTGTCAAAATAGAAAGTTGAATTCATTAATATTCGAGCTTTGTTGAACAATTTCTTAAAGTCACCAAGCTGCTTGATTTCTTGTTGCTTATTCCAATAACATTCTTTCTCCTAGAAAGATTTGTGAAAAAAGAGCTACATTTCAGTACTGGTGAAACAAAAAGCCTGGTAAGCAGAATTTGAAAATTCCACTAAATACAGGATCTGGATATTCACATGAGCTCTGGCAGAAATGGTAGGGACACACAAGTGCATATGGATCATCTGAGTGAAGGAGCCACGCCTAACCTGGTACAAAGTTTCAGGATTAACACTGACTCTCAGTAGCCCAAAAGGGAGCAACATTTCTTTAATAGCTGTGTAAGAAATTCTATCTGCCCATTGTGATACTTTCTGGACATGTTAGATGTTGAACCATGCTGTGGTCTGTGGCCTGATAACCAGGCTTAATCTACTTTAAAAGTTGAGACATCCCTCAAAAGGTAATCATTAGAACAGTTTAAAACTTACACTTGCTTGTGCTTACAATGAGGGCTCATAAAAGTTAGAGAAGTGAACCAACCAGTATTGTATTTTGTCTGCTAGAAGGCTGACATCTTTCCTAGCAGTTCATAAAATCTGAGACATTGCTTTCTGTCTGTAGTACCGAATATGTTTTTATCTAATCCTCATCACCTTAGAACTGGCTTGCCAGTTCAGAGCCCTCTGTACTGAAAGAAACCAGGCTGGTGGACCCCTTTTTTGGACACTTGTGGGCAGATTTATATGCCCCTTGCGCCACGTTTAAGCCGCTGTTGCGTCACGCAAGGCGGCGTAAACGTGGCCCATCCCTACGAGGCATTTACAACGTGACGCATCTATGGAGATGCGTCACGGTGGAAGGCCCTGTGCCACATGAAACCGTCGCAGGAACGCCCCTTAAAAGTGACTCAGTGAAATCTACAAGATTTCACTGAGTCACTTTCCCAACGCTGATGCGTCAAAACCCTGCGCCTGCTTGAAGCAGGCGTAAGGCTTGACGCACCACGTTAAAGATAGGGTAAGTTGGAAAAGTTCTGGAGTTTCGTGCAGCACGCAACACAACTTCAGCACTACGCCAACTTTACGCCCAAGATGCGACACGCATCTGTTCATTCCTGCGCCATGGTGTGCCTCATTGTAAATGCGGTGCATCATGGGTGGCGCAAGGATGAACTTGCGTGCCGTATCTTTCCTGGCGCATCTCTGCCGATTTGCAGAGATGCGTCAGGCAACGTAAATCTGCCTCTTGGAATGGGCCTCCAAAGTCCATGCCCCAGCCACTTTGTGCTGTAGCCATCGGATTTATAATCTAGAGGGTTTCCTAATCTGTCATTAGCCAATCCAATACTGGTTGCCACACCTGTATTTTCTTTATGTTAAACATGCTTTATCGTGCATACAAGGGGGTATATTATCAAGACAGGCGATAAAATTATTGCCGCTTTAGCGGCAGAAAACTGCCACTAAAACGGCAATAATGGGCTTGATAATATGCTCTATGGAATTCCAATTGAATCCCATGTTAAATGTGAAGGACATCTAATATGGGTTTCAAATGAAATTCCATAGAGCATGTTATCAAGCCCAGTATCGCCGTTTTAGCGGCATTTTTCTGCCGCTAAAGCGGCGATAATTTTATCACCTGTCTTGATAATATGCCCCTAAATTTTTCTATCAATAAAATCCATTCTTTATCATTAGGGGGGGGGCCCTCTTTTGCATATCAAATGCCCAACCAACTACATGAGATAAGAAAATTCGCTTTTTTAGTCCATGCTCTCTTTCGTTCTTCTCACTGACACCAAACAAAACTACAGTTGGGCTTACCTTGAACTTGGCTCTTATGATTACCGCAATACTTACATCCTCCCAAAAGATCTTCAAGGCGGAACAGAATATGAATAAACTCATATCATCTGTGTTTAGATAACCACACTTCTTGCATGAGTTTTCACTTCTCTTTGCGTGTCTTGCCATTTTTTGGGAGTCCAGTAGGCCCTTATACAAAGTAAACATATGGTTTCCCTTTAGAGTAGCAGGACCTACAATGGCGTATAAAAACTCAAAAGATACTTGCCTAAATGTTCCTAACACCTATTTCAGCAAGCGTCAGATCCACATGTGGTAGTCTGGAGCTTTTCCCTTGTCCTTGGCCTCACACAGCAGTCCACACCACTTTGCAACTTCTTTCTTTTTCTTTTATGTGTAAATCTCTTTCCACTTTTAAACCATCAGGCTACCCCTCTGGTTTTAATGCAACAAACAACAAGAAGAGTTGTACATATTTGAATATGGACAGGCTTCCCCCAGTTCTCCAAGGGATTTCATCCCATGGCTTCAATTCATTGACATCCATAAGGTCACCCCACCTTACACATTTTGCTGACTTTAGGGGACGGCTCAGGGCATCTTCCAGGCATTCAGGTGTCCCTGGTGTCTCCAGGATCAGGGTCTGAGATGAGTAATATGGGATTCCCCATCTACTCCTCACTTTGTATAATACTATGGCACCCAACTTTAATACCTTTAATCTGACCGTTTAAAAGAATTTAGGAGAGCCAAACTTGTATAGAAACCCGTTAGTACTGTTCAGACTGAGAGTCATTGCCAAGAGCAACTGCCCCTCCAGATCGTTTGTGGTTTGTAGAAGCATCCTAAACATTTTCAGCTGGAAGGCCCAACAATGCATTTGGGTGTCTGGTAGCTGTACATCACCCATCTATATTCTGTGTCTAAATATTTGCCAAGATATCCCCATCCCTAAACTAACCCAAATAAAACTGTTGATGTTGCTTTGGATTTTTTGAAGGGTTAAAATACAGGGAGATTCAACTGAACCAGTTGGTCAGCTAAAGGAGAATACACATCTTTACTAAATTGACTCTGCCAAAAATGGTCAAGGAAAGATTCAACCATTTCTTTAAGTCCCTCTTTTTTTTAACACAAACTTTATTGCATTTTCACATATAAACATGTGCCTCTGTTATGGCGATAAAGAAGTATGCTAAGTTATCAAATTTCAGGGCGAGGAAGTGAAAACAGAAATTAGCTTGATAATTACAGTGGAGTAAGCAATATTGTTGAGGAAGAAATAATACATATGACCAATGGAAATTCATGCAACATAATCTGTGAACAAATGCAAAAACCCCTACCCCCTCCCTATCCCCAAAACTCGTCATCATCACAATAACTATATACATACATACATACAACATGCAACTGGGTGGATACATTCCTCCAGGGATGTACCTAGTGGGGACAACTAACCAATTGAGAGTGGGCATTAATAGCGTCATGCACTTTCTGAAAAATGGTAAGCCAGAGTGCTGATTGTGGAAACGTACCAGGGTAACATGAAGCTATCACAACCTATATCAGAACATTGGCCCAAGAACAGGAAGGACAGAGCATACATTGGATAAAAACCCCAGTTTGTGATGTTAGTCCCTTGAGCTCGAATGATTCAAGCAGAGCATCCTATTCCATCATGGCTGTGGGTCATTTCCTTAAGTCTCGGTACTCCCTACGCAATGCTCAGCTTTCAACCTCTCCCAACTTCAATAACTCCTCCCGCCAATGACAGATCAGGGGCAACACTGGGGACTTCCAGTGCCTTGTTAGAAGGCAGTTTGTTGATAAAAGTGTTAAATCAGCAAAACGCACCATCACTCTCGAGCTTTTAGGCCTAGGGCATAGTCCCAAAATACAATATTCCACAGTATGCCAGTAGTCTAATTCAGTCAACCTTGACAAAGCTGTCTGTATATCCACTCAATACGAAGATAGAGAGGTGCAGGCATATAACATGTGGTTAAATCTGCGTCTGGTGTGTGGCACTGGGGGAAAGCAGAGGACATAGCAGGGAACATAGGGGCATATTTTCAACAAATAGCGATAATTATCGCTAAATGCGCTTAGCGCATTTTTTTAGCGCCGCGCATCACCGGATATTATTGCTGAGATAACGTGCTTTTAGCAACGTTTATCTCTAAAGTGATAAAATATCCGGCAACAGCGGCTCAATACATGAATATCGCTGGAAGTCCAGAGATATTCAAGCATTATCGCTAATGGGGACTTAACCTGAATATCCACCTCCCATTTGATATACAGGTTAAGTCCTGGTCTGAGCAGGCGTTAGTTTCTAGCGATATTCGTACTTAGCGTGAATTTTTCAATCACTTCGCCTGCCTAGCTAATAATCGATAGCTGTGTTAGCGACTGCTTTCAGTCGCTAACAGGTTGGGTACGCTCACTTTGCATGTCATTAGCGATAAATATCACTGACATGCAAAGCGGGCCCCAAACCTGTAGCTATCGCCTATAGTCGCTAAATGCTGTCAGCGACAGCTTGCTAATAGGGCGAGAAAAATATTGCCGCTTTAGCGGGAAAAAGTCCCGCTAAAGCGGCGATATGGCCCTTGATAATATGCCCCATAGAGTGTTGTCTCTGTGGCATGAGGTAGGCCCTATGTAAGATGAAAAACTGTATGAACTTGAAGTAGGAGTCACAAGTGATCTCACAGTGGTGTTCAATAAGGAAGAACCATTCCTTTTCATAGAGACCTCGTGCAAGGAACCCCTCCAACTTGGTCTACAAGCCAGCTAAAGAAACCACTAGGTCAGTCATCGGTATAACCAACAAATCAAATGGCAACTGACCCATAACATACATGGCTTGAATACATTTGTGTTGATCTGGCTCAGAACGAGATTGCATCCAATTTCGGCAAAGATAACAAATAATACTGGCATGTGTTAAAAAGAGTGTTTTTGTCAGGCCATGAGTCCGAGCAAAATCCTGATGTGCCATGAGAGTGTTATCTTCAAAGAGTGCACCAACTGCTGTCACTCCGCCCTGCTCCCAGGGCAGCTGCTGTCTTCTAGGGGTTAGGGTACCGAAGGATGTCGGGAAATCCAACAAAAAATGTTTGGGGAAAAATGTACACATGGGTCCGTATATCGCATGCCCTTCTGCCAGTATGTGAGAGGTATATGCAATAGAAGAAGACATGGTGCAAGTGGGTGGGAACCGGGGCAGATCAGTCGGTGCAGAGTTCCCTGAGTAAGCATAAATGTCGTATATCCAATGTCAGTCAGATTATGGCCGGCCAGCCCATACGACAGCCATTGCAGCTGCCTCGCCAAGCAGCAGGCCGTGACACCCATCCCAACTTTATTGTGGGAAGCTACATTTTGGTTAAGATAACCCTACACTGCCTAGTACTCCACACCACATCACATAATAGTGTATTCAGCTATTTGAAAACCTAGGCCCACACCAGCACTGGCAAATTGACAAAGTGATATAGTAGTTGGGGCAAAATGGCCATATAAGAGCCAGTTGGCCTGCCACTGACAATGGAAAAGTAACCCATAAGCCAGTTGGAGTTTTGAGGGACATAATAGTTTTTAAAAGATTCCCCTAGAGCAAATCTTGTGCATCCTGATATATTAGGATGCCTAACTAACTGACTGTCTGGGGCCCTATATGAACATCTCTGAAAGGAAGGGTAGGCTCACCATAAGTATCTGCAAAGGAAAAGGCATATGATTTACCAAAGTTCAGTCGGAGGCCCGATAGGGTGCCAAACCAGGAAAGCAATCAAGAGATTTCAACTAAATAGGCTCAGAGATCCCTCACACATACAACCATATGGTCAGCATACAGTGACATGGCATGCAACATTGGACCCTGTTGAATTCCCCACCCCTGTACATCCTTCCGAAGCCACTGCGCCTGTGGCTCCAGTGTTAGAACAAAGAGCAGTGTGGAAGGTGGGCAGAGTCGAGTGCCACTGAACGCCATATATGGACAAGCGATATGATGCTCCATTCTAGCTCAGGCAGTGGGATGAGTTTGGAGCAATTGAACCCAATGCAGATATGTGTGGTGAATACCAAAATAGATCAGGGCAGCAAACATGAAATCTCAACTTAGGGTATCGAAGGTCTGTCGAAGGTCTAATTAGAGGCTGCCGGCAAATGGGTATTGATCATGTGCTGGATCCATGATCTGATAGAAAAGGCTTATATTGAGTGAAGTGGTACGACATGGAACAAAACTACATTGATCAGCGTGTATCAAATGTGGGAGCAGGGGGAGCAACCCGTGTGCAAGCAAATTGCTCGAGATTTTATATTCCGTGTTGAGACGAGACAGGGACCTAAAAGATGACATATCATCTAGGGGCCTGCCTGGTTTTAAAAGTGAGGTGATCAACACTTGTCTAGAGGTGGGGCAGCATAAAGGTGTTATAAAGCCTCTCCAATTGTGTTACCAAGCATTTAGCAAAGCTGGCATAAAATTCAAAAGGGAGGCCATCTGATCCTGGTGTTTTAATATGAGTGAGATCATCAATGTCACACTGAATCTCACCTGGAGTCAAGGGAGTGTCCAGAACCTCTCTATCTGTAGCCAACACGCAAGGCAGGTGCAACTGCTCTAAAAAGGAGTGTAGAGCGATGGGATCTACTGGGGATGGGGCAGTGTAAAGGGGGTATCAAAATTACAGAACACTGCGTTCATAGTTAGCTGAGTATTTACATCAGGCATGAGTATTGATAATATGGTGTGGGTGTAGGCAGGGTCGAATCATGTGCACTAGCCAGGCACCAGATTCATCAGCCTCAGTGTGGGTCCTCTGCAAATGGCTCTTGTAATCAGTAATGCCCTGCCTAAGTAATCCTAGTCTTCTGTAGCAGTGATGCACAGTCCTCATTCTCTACCTCAGACTTTTCCAATTGGCCAAGACTATTCTCAATGCAAGTGAGTTCACAGAGAACTGATTTACAGTCCCCACCACCGTATTAATGGATACTCCCTGCACCACTAGTTTGGTGGCCTCCCATTCCACTATTGACAAGGATGTAGTGTTAGTATTTTCAGCAAAGTATGTATCTGTTGTCTTAGCCAATGCATCCCTAAATATCCCATCCTCTAACTACTGGAGTTGCACGTGACAGGCGGGAATAGGAGCCGGCATCTGAGCCCATGTTAGTGTAAGCTCCTGAGGGTAAAGATCCGATAGGGTCTTACTGAGGTATGTTGCGTAATTTACACTTCTTTAGAGAGACATAGATGCAGTCAAATGAAACCATATTGTCTTTTTCCTTAATTACCTGTGCTAGGAGCTCTATAAACAAATTTAAAAATATGGGCGAAAAGGGGCAGCCCTGTCTCATTCCTTTCCCAATCAAAACACTTTCAGTGAGGGTGTGCTCTACCAATTTTCTGGCGGAGGAGTTTTTATACAAGAATGTGACCACCACAATGAACTTTAGAGGGAGCACATCCTTTTTTAACAAGTCCATAAAATGTCCCAGTTTACCTAAATTAATGCCTTTGCTACCTCCCAAGTTATTAGGGCCAACAGTGCTAATTCATTCAGTTGTCTACCTGATGCAAAACCTTTTATGCTCATCCTTCATGCATTTCCCCACTTTACCAGTGAGGCCCCCAGTTTCCTGCCTAGCTGCAACTGCCTTTCTTCTGTCACTCAACAAAGGCCTGACATGATCTCACAAGTGAAAGCCTTTTATTAAAAAGATTTACTCTTCAATCCGGCTGACATTTTAGCATTTTCACTAAAAAGTGCATACATTGACAAGAAGCTTCATGTGCCTGCTTCTGGTGGGTCTAAGTTTATGAGGGTTTCTATGAACTCTTTGGATTTCCTGTGCCTGACGTCCTTGCAAGGTGTCAAACTTCCTCTTATTCAGCTCGTCTAGGATTAGCTAGTCACTAATGCCCTGATTTCTATCC
This sequence comes from Lissotriton helveticus, assembly GCF_964261635.1. Lineage (NCBI taxonomy): Eukaryota > Metazoa > Chordata > Amphibia > Caudata > Salamandridae > Lissotriton > Lissotriton helveticus. The sequence goes on from NC_136059.1 coordinate 430,196,460, forward strand.
CCTCCACACCTTAAAGGTACATTTATGATCGTTATACCATTTCGTCTGCCTAGGCTCTCAAACCTCTTGAGGGCCTCTTGCATAGCTTTATCTTTCTCTTTTAATGTGGCCAAATCCCTGTCATTTTTTCCACTACTTTGCTGGTGCTAGCTACTTGTTCTACCAAAGTAGAGGTTCTCTCAGCAAATTCATCTTAACCTTCCACTGAGGATCTTGCATTTTTCTCTGATGTTGTTCTGATTTGGCACATAGATACAAATCTATTTTTAATCTCCTCTGAGATGCCAGTCAATATGCTCTTGATCTCTACTTTATCCATCCTCCTATCCATATTTGGCTGTGACTCAAGATAATTCACTGTCTCCTTCTCTTTCACCTTCATCACCCCCTTCTTCCCAGACATTAAGACTCTGCCTTTACCTTTTAAAGGTTGTGATCTATCTGACAGCCCCAGTGCCTGCCAAGGGTGGTACTATGATCTTAAAGAATGTCCACAAGGATGGTGTTGGCTGAAAGGAGAGATGTCCTACTGTACTTCAAGCAGGCCTTCTCATTGTGGGCTTGTTTACTTGTTTTGATACCCCCTTACTTGGAACACTTCACCCTCTTGTCTGCCTACAGAGCTTCAGCCTTGTCACATCTGATGGCTCAGTTAATGGCCCTGTGGACCTCAATACCTACTAACCCCCCTTTTGGGATTACTTTGATTAAAGAATCCTCCTCTCGAAAGTGCTTGTTATCAGTGATCCCCCACCTCCAGACAAAAATTGATGGGGCAGATCAGCTCCTTCTCATTTCCATTGTTATTTAGTCACATTATAGGCTTGGATAGACACACCACCATTTTAAATGCTCACATTGTAAACGTGCCTTCTTTCTTAAACACTGTGAAATTTGACACACATTAGTTTGTGTGCATTCCTCCTCCATTTTTTCTGACCTCGTTTTTGCTGGCCTTAGGACTCTGAGCACTTTGCCATGCCAACCATTGCTAAATAACATGTATTATTTCCTTTAAACCTGGTAATATTGAATTATATCCAATTGGTATATTTAATTTACTTATAACTCCTTAGAGTAATGTGGTACTATATATACTTAGGGTCTGGGAATGTAACACTACTAGTGGGCCTGCATTACGGATTGTACCACCCACTTAAACATCCCTTTAAACATGTGTCAGGCCTACCATTGCAGAGCCTTTGTGTGCAGTTTAAACTTCCATTTCGCCTAGCAAAATGAACATTTCGCCAGGCCTATACCGTTCTTTTTTATATATCTAAATCACCCCTAAGTTAGGACCTGGATAGGTCAGAGGGCAGGGTGCAGTGTATTTAACAGGTAGAACATGCACTTTTAATCTTTACATGTTCTGGTAGTTAAAAATGATTACATTTGATTTTCACTACTACAAGGCCTATATCTCCCATTGGAGAACATTGGAGTTATCTTATTAACTTTTTTAGGTGTGATTTCCAAATGGAAAGAGAAAACCAGTTCATAATTGGTGTCTTCGGAATTGGGATGAAAAGTCCTATTTAATAGTGAATTAAGGGTTTTTATCACAATTTGGAAAATGCGACTTTGACAAAGTTATACAAAACAATGATGGGTGAAATGCTTGAATTACTCTCAAACACTGGTAATCACGTGGGCCACATCCCAATCATTTGTTATTTTGCACGCCATGCCACTTCAGGGAGTACCAGGCTTGGCAAGGTTGGTACTCCCTGGTCAAGGCAGGCTCAAGACTGATTTCCATATAGCTGGGTCCAAACTGAGATTGCATTGTGTGCAAAATAACGATGGATTGGGATGTGGCCTGAATGATTACCAGTGGCTAAGATTAATTCAAACATTTCATCCATCACTGTTTTATACAATTTTAGAAGGATGGCATATTTCTGCCCATAGCCCTTTGTGCCTATAGCCTGGCCTGGGTCACATGGCAAAGTGTAACTGACAGTTAGACTTTGTGAATTCTTCCGGGACAGTCAAACAAAGGAGGAATTAGGTGTCCCGAAGTGGGCAATCTGCTGACAAGATGGTGTGGACGGAGCAGCGCAGAACTCTACTTAAACAGCCTGTGTTTTGCCTTCACAAAAGGGCATTAGAACCCTTCATTGTTACTTTAGCAAGCTAGGAGCCAGGGCAGGGGAGGCAGGAAATTCTACTCATTTCAAAGCCAATGTCTAGGTGCTTCTCCCACCTTTCAGAACCAGGGCACGCGGGTATAAAAGACGGTCCTTGGACACCAATTCTTCAGGACACTTCTGGCCCTGTTGATACTATGCCAGGAAGAAGGGCTGCTGTGCTGTTACAAGTACTGCAACTCTGATGTACTGATGCTCTGAAGGAGCTGCTGCCCTGTTGTGCTGACCTACTGCCTGCCCCCCCTTGCCTGGGGAAAAAGAACTGGACCTGCAACCTCATCTTGAACCGATGACCCCAGAGTGACTCAAAGGGCTAGTCTGTTGGTTTCTTTATCTGAGCCTCAGGCACATATAAGTCTCCCCAACAGCTCCTGGACATGCTTTCAGTGGGTTCCAGAACCCCAAGTGGTACCTCTCAGGTCTTGAACCCCTGGTGTGGCTTAGCGGGCTCTTAAATTGAGTTTTTGGGATCGTCACAACTGCAAAAGGGCCTGTTCACACCAGAACAAGCCACTTGCATGGAATTGCAGTGCGAACCGCTGGCAACCCGACTCTGCACTGCACGCATTGATCACCCATGGAGGACTGCCACCAGGAAGCACCAGCCTGCCTGTCTGTGACGCCTGGCTGCTCTTCACGCCATGCTGACCATTGCCTGCAATGCTCTATTTGCTCCTTATGATCCTCTCTAATGCAAACCAGACTCTTGTTACAAAACTTGAGAAAGTAAACCTTCGGCTGAACTAATTTGGGGCTTTATCTGACCTGTGCTCCATAGGGGTCGGCCTTCATTTTTTGACTATGACCTGATCCAACCCAACTAGATAGCCACGGTTGGTGCTTTATGCTTGAGGTGCTCTACTGCAGTTGATTCTTCAAAAATGCATCCCGGATTATTGGTGTTTTGGTCTTGTTTTATTTATTGAAGTAAGTTCTATTTTGCTAACCTTGTGTGGTGTTTTCACTATTTTACTGTTAGGAGTGTTGCAAAAATACATTACACACTGCCTCTAAGCAAAGACTGACTGCTGTGTTACAAACAGTCGGGGGGTTGAGCACAGGTTTATTTGGACAATGACAGCTGGCATGTAATTACAGCGGTGGGCAGGCAATAATACAGGTGATATTAAAATAATTTTAAAAAGAAGCCACTTACCTTTCTCACATGCCATGCGATGTCGTCCTCCCTTGGGTGTCTTCTCTCCTGGAAGCTTCGGATCCAGGAAACTGCACTATCCAATCCTGGCCCTGGTCGCATAGCATGAGAGAAGTGTCAGAATTGGTGGAAATGGTCTCTCCCTGTGTTCTCAAGAGCACTGGAGGGGAGTGCTTTCTCTGACCTAGCTGTCTTAGACAGCTAGGTTTTAGAAGTTTAAAATGCGCAGGACTGGCTAGACTTTGCAAGACCGCCGGACAAAGGGACATGCACACTTTAAATGTAAGTGCACAGCTCCCTGCTGCCAGGCAGCAGCAATTGCTCCACCCTTTTCTGACATTCAGTTCAGGATGGGTTGCTGAAAAATAAAATGACAATAAATCAAATGTATTACCATTTTATTTTATAGCGGCTGTGGGCACTTTTAAGGACGGTGGAGCTCCTCTACTCTCCCTGAGGAGCCGGTCCTGGATTTGAGGCTTGCTTGTGCCTTACCCTAACTAGGATTGTGGTTTCTGCTTGACCAGTGCTCACTATAACACCATTTCTTACATGTTGGGTATGAGCATTTGAGTTTTCAAATACAACCTTCACCCAGGTGACGTTGCAGGGATATAGTCATGAAGTGGTCCCTACAAGTCCATGCACTTTCATCACAGAGGTGTTTGTGGTAGAATCAGCATACCATCCTCTACCAAATCACAATCCTAGCAAAATCAGTTTTAAAGATGGATATCAGGAACAGGTGCAGCTATCCTTTAATAGACAAAAAAGTAACTGTTATGCACCAAAGTGGGTCTGCAGCACATGACTGACTAGCAGCCTTAATGGGGTCTTCTTAACCCCTTCGCTGCTAGGCCATCCCCCCCCCCCCTCCTGTGCTAAGTCTTTTTTTGGCCATTTGGGGTAGTTTGCACTTAGGCTCCTGTAACTTTTTGACCACATAACGTATCCACGCCAAATTTGCGTCCTTTTTGTCCAACATAATGGGGATTCTTAAGGTACCCAGGGTTTGTGGATTGCCCTGTAGGGGGCCCAGAAATTAGCCAAAATACAGCTAAATTTGTTTTTTGGGGGAACAATGCGAAAAAGGGCTACAGATGAAAGCGTCTGGTTTTTAACCTACAAATGGTATTAAAAAAGGGGTTGAGGTGCTGAAATCACCATCTTCCCAGCTTTCAGGGACAAGCAGACTTTTGTCAGAAAACCAACATTTTTTACACAGTTTTGGGATTTGTCTGGGACATTGCCAATTTTTGCTATTTTTTGTGCTTTCAACACAGCATTCCCCTTGTTCTCCTGAGTAAAATGATACGGTGTCCAAAGCAGAATTGGCTAAAAACGTATAAAAAAAAAATTTAGCTCTTAGAATTCTCGGTGCTATACTCTAAATCCCTATGTTGTGGGCTTTTCCTAGTCACAGGCCTTTGGCCCACCTCCACAAGTGAGGTATCATTTTACTCAGGAGAACAAGGGGAATCCTGGGTGGTAGGACATTTGTGTCGGCAAGGTGATCCCACAAAAAAATGTATGGGAAAACCGATTTCTTTCAGCTAAATTTGAGGTTTGCAGGGGATTCTGAGTAGGAAAACGTTGGGGGACCCACGCAAGCCATACCTCATTGGACTCCTCAGGGTGTCTAGTTTTCAGAAAATATTGGATTTGGTAGTTTCTCAGGATGGCCGAGGAGCCCAGGGACAAAAACCCAGGTGACCACCCTTGCAAAACCAGGTTGTTTTGTGATAGGTCATTTTGATGTCGCCTCAATAGGTTTTGGGTCCTTGCCTGTAACGGGTACTTGACCCACCCACGCAAGTGAGATACCATTTTTATCGTGAGACCTGGGGAAACACTGGGTGTGAGGAAATTTGTGGATCCACTTAGATTCCAGAACCTTCCCACACCGAAATTTGAGAAAAAAGTGTTTTTTTCCAGCTAAATTTGAGGTTTGCAGGGGATTCTGAGTAGGAACACGTTGGGGGACCCACGCAAGCCATACCTCACTGGACTCCCCTAGGTGTCTAGTTTTCAGAAATGTGTGAGTTTGGTAGGTTTCCTTAGATGGCCGCCGAGCCCGGAGCCAAAAACTCATGGGAACCCCCTTGCAAAACCAGGTTGTTTTGTGATAGGTAATTTTGATGTCGCCTCAATAGGTTTTGGCCCTTGCCTCTTGCAGGCACTAAACCTACCCGCACAAGTGAGGTACCATTTTTCTTGGAAGGCTTTGGGGAATGTGAGGTGGAAGGAATATTGTGGATCCACGCAGATTCCGCAACTTTCCACCACAGAAATGTGAGGATAACGTAATTTTTTTAGACACATTTTTAGGTTTGCAAGGGATTCTGGGTAACAGAACCTGGTGAGAGCCAGTCAAGTCACCCTATCATGGGTTCCCCTGGGTGTCTACTTTTAAAAAATGTATAGGTTTGCTAGGTTTCCCTAGGTGCCGGCAGAGCTAGGGTTCAAAATCTACAGCTTGGCACTTTGCAAAAAAAGGGTCAGTTTTCACTGTGAAAATGAGGTGTGTCCACATTGCGTTTTGGGCCATTTCCTATCACGGCCACTAGGCCTACCCACACAAGTGAGGTACCATTTTTCTTGGAACACTTTGGGAAACGTGGGGTGGATAGACATTTGTGGCCCCACGCAGATTCTAGAACTTTCCACCACAGAAATGTGAGGAAAGTGTGTTTTTTTTGGACAAATTGTCAGGTTTGCAAGGGATTCTGGTCACCCCATTCTGGATTCCCTTGGGTGTCTAGTTTTCAATAATTTACAGGTTTTCCTAGGTGCCGGCAGAGCTAGTGTTCAAAATCTACAACAAGGCACTTTGCAAAAAAAGGGTCAGTTTTCACTGTGAAAATGTGGTGTGTCCATGTTGCGTTTTGGGCCATTTCCTGTTGTGGGCACTAGGCCTATCCACGCAAGTGAGGTACCATTTTTCTAGGAAGACTTTGAAGAATGCAAGGTGGGTGGAATTTTGTGGATCCACGCAGATTCCAAAACTTCCACCACAGAATTGTGAGGATTTTTTTTTTTTTTTACAAATGTTTAGGTTTGCAAGGCATTCTGGGTAACAGAACCTGGTGAGAGCCAGTGAAGTCACCTCATGCTGGATTTCCCTGGGTATCTAGTTTTAAAAAATTTACAGGTTTGCTAGGTTTCCCTATATGCCGGCTGCGCTAGGGCCCAAAATCCACAGGTAGGCATATTGCTAAAAACAAACCCTTGCCTAGTCTGCTTTCTGCCACCCTTGGGGGATATCGGGGGTGGGGTTCCCACAATATGCCCCCAAGGGGTAGAAGCACTTTGGCAATTTTTTCGTGGGTGGGGGCATTGGTATGCCCTTTCTCAGCAGCCCCAACCCCCATGCGTAAAAAAGCCAGCGTAAATGCTGGCGTCTAGTGGGTTTTTTTTCCCCCCGGGTGGCAGATTAGGGGCTGCTGCTGAAATTTTTGCAGGTGGGGGCATTGGCATGTCTGTTTTGGGCAGCCCCCACACTAATTAAAATTTGCCCAAAAAACTCCCTGGTGTCTAGTGGGCTTTTGCCACCCCCGGTAGGGTAGATTGGGGGATACTGCCCCATCTGCCCCCCGGGAGGGGCAGGAAGACTGTATGTTTTGCAGGGGAGGGGGTGGGGGCATGGGCATGCCTGTTTTGGTCAGCCCCCACCCCAATTTAAATTTTCCTCCCAAAAAATCCCTGGCGTCTAGTGGGCTTTTACCCTCCTTGCCAGGGCAGATTGGGGGCTCCCCTTTCCAATGATACCTCTCCTGTCTTTCTACGTGCCCGGGGGGCTGAGATAGCCCCCTGAGCACATAGAAAGTGAAACTGAAATGAGCCTAAAGGCTCATTTCATTTTCTGTTTCTGTGCAATGACGACAGCGCGATGTGCACGCTGATCGTCATTGCACAGAAAACAGGGGGGCCTCAGGAGCGGGGAAGCTCTTCCCCAGCTCCGGAGGCTTTGGGGGAAAGAAAGAAATCCCTCTGATGTCTGCCCCTGTGTTCATGATGGTATGGTTCCGTCATGAGCACCAGGAGCCCCAATGCTCATGACGGAACCATTCCATCGAAGGGGTTAAGCAAGTAATTTGAGTAAGTGATGTGAGTTAAGTGTCGTTTTTTTACGGCCTTTCTTTTGAAATCACAGGACTGTTCTTCTTCGCTATGAAATACTAATTCTATTGCTGTTATAACCCTAGTCACTACTCAGAGTCACTGATAGTGTGATTTATTTTACCTTTGTTCTCTGTGTTATTCACCAGCATTGAGGGATGCTTTGGAAATGTAGTGGTAGGGCAGGGGGAGTGGCGAGCTCAATAAAAAAATAAAAAATAAAATGTTTAATTACCTGAAGGACTGCCTCCTCTTCTTGGTCCTCTTCTCTTCTCCTGGCAGCAGGTAAGCACACAGGTTCCCAGACTTCCATAGCTAATCGAAACACTGCTGTCACTAGCATGATAGCAGCATTGTGATTGGTCTGAGCGACCCGGTTCAGTACTCAGACAGGGAGTGGGAGAACATGCTAAGTTTGCATGACGGTTTAGCCAAACCGTCATGCACACTCCTTCTCCCTCTCCATGTGAACCCAGCCCCGCCCTGCCCTAACCAGGCTCGGGCTCCATAGAGAAAAATGAAATAACGTTATTAAGGATGCATTAATATTATTTTACTTTTCCTTTTACACTCAGTGGAGCAATGGTCCTCTGACGTGGCAGAGGAACCACTGCTGTTCAATAGTCAAATACGGAAGGATCATCTGAAGAAAATGGCGTGCATCACGACTAGCACACGCATGTGAAAACAAAACTGATGCAGAATACTAAATAAGCACAGCTAAAGATTCTAAAACTCAAGATAAGAATTAACTGCTGACAGGTAGGTCGGGATGATCCAGTATAGGTAGAGTGACTGCACTCATTGTCTTTGATTTGTCCACAGCTTTCGACATGGTGTCTTGAACCATATTCATCTCCCTGCTTAGACTGATGGGAGAGATACCTCTGTCACTAGAATGGCTTAAACCTATTCTTCAGCACCATCTTGGTGCCTCCATAAAACTCTACATACTCTAAATTGGACAGATGGGTTGCTCTGGGCTCTTCTTCAGTCCAACATTGTTGTCAGAGCTTATTAAATATGCTGGCGATATGAAAACTATAATCAAAATGCATGGTCATGCCTCACTGGCACATTCTAATTACAATGCCTGCATGGATTCTGCAGGTGTATAGATGAGAAATACTTGTTTAAAGCTTAACTTATACAAGATGTAAGTGTTGATTCTGGGAGGCTCACCTTCCACATGGACATGTTGGTGACCTTCATCCCTCGAAGAGGGCACCACTCAACTCAGTTAAAAATCTGATATTTATTTTCAACAGCAAATTAGACTGGTCTGCCCAGAATGGAAAGCTATCATTGTATTTTCTACATTTTCAACTGCTAAGAATAATTATTCTCCCAATTATAGAGTCCCGTCTTGACTATTGCAATGTATTGTGCCTTGCTCTTCGAAAATGCACTCTGTCTCTTAACATCTATCCTCTCTGCAGTGGTTGCACATTGAAAAAGCCTAGTCCAAAATTTATTAGGGAACTGATTACCATCCACACACTGCTCAAAAGCTACGTTCTGGCTATCATACTTATTGAACACTCACAGGACTTGCACGAAGAGCATCCATTTTTATATGCAGCATCCTTGCTTTCAACATATTTATGTCTCACAAAACATAACTTAGCATTTAGAAAACTTATGAAAAACACCTTTTTCTATTTTACTTTTTGGTAACCATACCCGTACACAATACGTACCATAACATATCACATAACACAATGTCACTTGCAACAGAAAAATCACAACCACGTGACAGTAAAGCGACATCCCTTGAACTGTTGCTTAATGTAATCAGGTTTATTGGGCATGATATTAATTAAAAAAAGAACTACATAATGATTATTAGAAGAAAGAAGGAATATGGCAAATCATAATGTAAAGCCAAGCTTCACGCGGAAACTGCTTATTTTCCTCCTTTAACATTCTGTCAAACTATCATTGTTATTTGTTTAGTCTCCCTTACCTGGTCCTAATTGACATCCAACATACAAGAAATACACACATAATAGTATAATAACAAACAAAGCTGGGAGAGACAGTGAAAGAAAGTTTAAAAGATAAAACACATTAGTTGAAGCTGTTGCTCAAATATGAATTTACCTTGAAAAAACAAAAGACAAGAGGCATTTGGCAAAATAGGAACAGCTGGTTTAATTAAACACTTTGGCTGGGAGCACAGTTACATAAGTGGGTCTGAGGCAGTCTCAAAGTGCAATCAACCTGAATGAGTTTTTATACAGTTTCTAGGTATCTTAAAAATACTTGGTGATCATTATTTGGTAAATGAATGCAGGCCTTGTCTGTGGAGTTGTAAATAAGGCACCTGATAACAAATGCTGGTGGGCCTCGACCCTGAGTGGACACAATGTGGGCCAGTGGTTAATGTGTTCAGATGTCCAGCACGAGGAGAGTGTGATCACTGTGTGTACTGAGTGTTGTGTCCTGATTGGTTATGTGTTCCTAACTTTGTGTGGCATCTGACTTTATGATATTTTGATGTTTTGGGAATGCGCGCATCCGGCCATGTGTGGGGACAATCTCCCTGGACCACTGTGGTGTTGCAGTGCTTATCTGGGGCATGGTCCTGAGTTTTCCTGTTCATTCATTTGGCTGACAGCTACCCCACCTGTGATGTGTCAATAAGTAACCTCAGGCCTATTTCGTAGAGTCTGCCTGAACACGTATTTCGGAGTCGTGGTTGGCGGAGAGTTCATGATAGGCGAGTTTGCTAATAGTGATGTAATTTCACTCATATATGCGAGGGTATCATGGTAAACATTGTCATCGATGTTCTCATTATTAATAAAGTTAGCAAAGTTGAACAAAGTTAAAGAACTAAAAATAAATTGGGGATTCATGCCAGTAACCTTGCAGTCAACTGCCCACGTTTTTTTCAGTTTCACTTAGTCCTTCAATCAAAACTTACCAAGTATAATCCTGAATCCTAAACATCCTTTTCCATATCGATTTCTTAGGATATGCTGTGTTTTCAGTTTCTTTTATAAAGTGGTTACACTACTCATTTTAATCTGACCTATTATTGCAAATTGGAAAGCAGCTGGCAGATTATCACCCTTGGCTCTTGGGGACTGATTTACAAGACTCATGCAATGCAGCAAGACAACTTGCTGTGCGGCTTTGCATGACACAGAGTGGGCGGGAATGTGCCACTAAGATAGGGTGCATTCCTGCCATCTTCCTGCACTGGCGCAATTAGTGTAAATGTGCAACATGGTGCAAGGGTGCTAAAGCCAGGATTGCTTTTGTGCAGGATGGAACACCCTCCTGCACAAAAAGAATCCTCTGAAGTTTTTTCCTATTTTTATGTGTGCTGTACAATGCCGCACATGCAGAATGAGGAAAAAACAAGTAGAAATAAATACATGAATATATTTCTCCTTTATACGCCTCCCCTGCAAAGGCCTAGCATTTTGAATCATTCCCAGGTTTACTGTTGTTAGTAAATCTGGAATACGTTAAAAACCTTTGGGTGGATGCAGGGGAACACATACTCTATACCCACTGGACGCCTTCCCAGGGCAGAGTAATGCAAAGCAGCAACTTGCACTTCCTGGCATTACTCCAGACTTATTTGAGAAGTAACAGCCTAGGCAATTGAACACAATAAATCTCTATAGGATCAAAAGATATGTAGCAATGGACTACAGCTGCTTAAAAAACATGTTTTTATTAAATAATTAACACAAATAAAAAATGAGAGTTCATTATATCACATTAAAATAACAATACAAATACAGAAATTCCATAGGGTGCAATTGACAAACATAAATTAATACTTTATGAACATTAAAAATTATATAAGATGGGTGGCATGAAAGTTCGATCTCTACGCGCGTTTCGGCGGCCAGCGCCTTCTTCCTGGAGCAGCCACACAATATTAAATAGTAATCTTAGCAGATGGTTAGCAGAAGAAAGTTGTTTTAAAAATAGATATTCAGATTCTTTCTTTCTGGAAACCTTTCAATTTCGATTAGGATATAACTGATTGTATAGGTTTATAAGATTCTACGCCCGCCAACCGGAACCCTTTAGAGTAGATAGGTGCTTGGTAAGGATTGTCCTTGATGGTCTAAGTTAGGGATCTTTGTTCTATTGTATTTTAGGTTTGACTTGTGGTTTCTCGGTCTATTCTTTCCTTTGTGTTACCGGCATGAGCCAGGTCTTACTTAGAATGTTGGTGCTTCTCTTTACCGGTTTCGGAAAAAAGTTTCTTGATTCTCAATGGCGCTGAGTTCAAGTGATTAAAAGATCTCCCTGCCGAATAACGATTAGCAGGGCTCCCTATGTCCGGTGGCGGGCGGTATGTCTCGTCGGATGCTGAGCGCCGCGCTCAGCATCCGACGAGACATACCGCCCGCCACCGGACATAGGGAGCCCTGCTAATCGTTATTCGGCAGGGAGATCTTTTAATCACTTGAACTCAGCGCCATTGAGAATCAAGAAACTTTTTTCCGAAACCGGTAAAGAGAAGCACCAACATTCTAAGTAAGACCTGGCTCATGCCGGTAACACAAAGGAAAGAATAGACCGAGAAACCACAAGTCAAACCTAAAATACAATAGAACAAAGATCCCTAACTTAGACCATCAAGGACAATCCTTACCAAGCACCTATCTACTCTAAAGGGTTCCGGTTGGCGGGCGTAGAATCTTATAAACCTATACAATCAGTTATATCCTAATCGAAATTGAAAGGTTTCCAGAAAGAAAGAATCTGAATATCTATTTTTAAAACAACTTTCTTCTGCTAACCATCTGCTAAGATTACTATTTAATATTGTGTGGCTGCTCCAGGAAGAAGGCGCTGGCCGCCGAAACGCGCGTAGAGATCGAACTTTCATGCCACCCATCTTATATAATTTTTAATGTTCATAAAGTATTAATTTATGTTTGTCAATTGCACCCTATGGAATTTCTGTATTTGTATTGTTATTTTAATGTGATATAATGAACTCTCATTTTTTATTTGTGTTAATTATTTAATAAAAACATGTTTTTTAAGCAGCTGTAGTCCATTGCTACATATCTTTTGATCCTATAGAGATTTATTGTGTTCAATTGCCTAGGCTGTTACTTCTCAAATATCTCCTTTTCCCTGACCTAGGAATTACGAATTCGTCTATTCAGGGGGTCCTTGTTACATAAGCGATTGATTACTCCAGACTTTCCATGTCTCACTGAAGGGTTTGTACTGGGCTTGCGTCACCTTGCGTGATGCTTTGGTAAGGCAAGCCTTAAGTGAATCTGGGTCCTGGTGAGCATGAATTGCATGTGCCCAGTGCTTACTTTGTGAAACGATAACTGCTGAGTCCTAAAACGTTTTCTAGGAGTCCAATGCCAATGCTTCTGAATTCAAGGTTTGGTGAATACTGAAACTGCAGAGTCTTCACTTCTCATCATGGGGCAAATTTACTAAGCTTTCTTGCTACACAGCAGAGCAACCAAAGATGGTATGCTGCGTCTGAATGCGTATGAATGAGCAGTTTGCTGGACAATGGCAAACTCCCTGAGAGAGCACTCTTGATCTTTGGGTTACTTAACTTCTATCTTGTCACAAGTTGTAGCTCATTCATGCAACATGTACCTCAGTCGAAGTGCAGAAATGATGTTTAGAGTATGTGAAGTCAAAGCGCAACTCCAGTCAGTGTGAAATATTTGAAGATAATAAAAGCCTCACTGAGAAGTCCACACATTGTTGGCAAAGAACCTGCTGGTAAGGCTGTAGAGAGAGGTGTTGTGCTACTAAGCAACCTAAAGCTATACATCATACAGAGTGATAAAGTTAAAGGCGAATACAAGCAGGTTTTAACAGAGCAGCATATACCAACAGCAAATTCCAAGATAATTCTGCAAACAGAAGTGCTGCAAGGCAGAGATCAGCCAGGTGTCATACAGTAAAATGAGATACCTAAAAGCAAAGTGAATCAGATAAAAAAGGTAATCTGCTTACCAGAACTGACTTTAGAGAGTCGTTATACCACAAGGTTAGGGGAAGTTGTCCTAGAAGCAATGCAGTGCTGTGCTTATGGAGCTATCCATACACAAAGCGGCACACCACCAATTCTGCTGAGTGGCAGCTCAGAACAATGCCAAAGGTCTCCAGAAAAGTAAAGGGCTCCAATAGAGACGAAGAGGGAGGGGAAGGTTCCACAGACTATCCAAGATAACCCAGAGACCAGCACAGGGCCTCAGATATTGCATGTATGAAGTGGGTCCTAGTGCAAATTAGACATTGTTAGAGAGACCTCCACTCTCACTGTCAGCCTGTCTCATAAATGGTTACAATGCTGCTGTCTCCTTCAATCCACCACCATTCAATAAGTCCAGAAAAACAGAATATTGGCAGAGATGGACGTTTTGATGAGGCATTTGATGATTTCATAGATACGCTGGTAAAGACAGATAGTGAGAAGATTATGAAATTGCTTAAGAATCTTGTTGGTGAAGGTGTAAAAGATGTCATAAAGAAAATACTGTGAGCTGACGAGGTTACATACCATCAGATCAAATAAGTCTTGAATCTCAAGTTCAATTCGATGCTGAAGTACATTATGAAAAGTATGCTTTCAATCAAGAACGGCAAAACTTGGTGAAATCATTGATAGATTTGTTGAGAGAATGGGTACTCTCATCAAATACTCTAAGTTCAATTACGTTAGTGATGCATATGCAATACATTTTAGAGTTACTGAAGGATGCCTGTCAGATTCATCCAGACGATGAATGGTGACAGAGACTGGTAGTCTGGTGTGAGTTTCCAAGGCTGATAGAGCTGAAAAGCATGCTGATCAACAAGCTGCTGACATGGAGGCCAGAGGTGCCCAGAATAAGTCAGTCATAAACACGAAAAGTAAGCAAAACACATGGCTAAAGGACACAGAGTGATGTGTCCAAGGAAAAATAAGTTGTATTTCAGGTGTGGATTTTCATTTTACACGAAGGTAAATGTCCCACCATTGGACAGATTTGCAAAAGTTGTGGGAATGAGAACTATTTTGTAACAGTTTGCGAGGTGAAGGTAAAAGTAAGTGTGTCACGACACAAAGACATAATGGCTGCCTGAACGTTCCAGCAGCAGCGTTCCACGCATGCAAACTAGGCCAAGTTACAATACTAGTTGAGGCAAATCAACACCAAACAAAGTTGATTGTCATCTAAATCCTCATCAAAACGTTATTCAGTATCACTATAAAGTGAAAGTGAAGAAATGGTTGTGCAATGTCAATGTTTACATCAGTAAAATGTGCACATGTTGGACTGGACACATGTGAAGAAAAATACAGGTCAAAGAAAAGTCGGCATATAATTGTGCTAAAGTCACTCAAACATTGTCCAAAGATTACAATAAAAGTATTCGGTTGCTCAATACCTTTTATTATTAACAGTGGTGTATCGATAAAGATTATGCCCAAGGAGAAATACAATGAACGAGCTCCATTGCCATGACTTATGCCATTGAAAACTAAAGTGTATACATAGGTTGCATCAACACCATTAAAAAATCAAGGTTCATTTGTAGCAATGATGTACCACAAGAAAACAAAGTACAATCACCCAATCATGCTTCAAGGTACTGCCTCAAGTGCCCATTTACTCAGTTTCAACACAGCTGCTGACATGGGACTGATATCAGTGAACAATAACATGAATGCTCATCATGAAAGTGTAAGTCAGTTCCCTTAGTTGTTTCATGTGTTAGAAAAACTTAAGACTATGAAAGAACAATTACACATTAATGAGGATGTCCATCCTGTTGCTCAAAGACACAAACAAATAGAATTTTGCTTTCAGAAAGCAGTTGAAAAAGAACTTGAATCATTACTCAAACATAATATGATTGATCGTTGCACTGGTTATTCACATGGGTTTCTCCCAAAGTGGTAGTACCCAAAAAGGACTGTGAAGGATCTGTAGACATCTGTGTTGATATCTGTCAAGCGAACAAGGCAATTGAAAGAGAATAAAAACCAGGTCCGTGCATTGCCGGCATAATAACACAATTGAATGGTGTGAAGGTCTTCTCTTGCCTTGATTTGAAAAAAGGATATATTCAGTTGGAACTCAAGGAGAATTACAGGTACATTACAACCTCTTCTCCACATATAGGTCTGTTCAGATATAAAAGACAGTTTAGTATGTTCCCAGCTGCCGCACTTTTTCCAAGATGTCATATTTATGGCATATTTGTTTTTGGAGCTACACAGAAGTAGCATGAAAAAAACTGTCACGCAAGTGTGTCATATATTTGCTGATGCAGGTTAATCTTTGAATGCTGAGAAATGTGTGTTCCATAAGACAAAGGTAAAATTCTTTAGCAATAACGTTTCCGATGGGGGTTTGATACCCTTTCCCGCCAAAGTGCAAGCACTGTCAACTGAAAGTAACCCACAAGATGTTTCCATGTTCCACTCATTCCTTGACATGGCTGTTACTGTCTAAATACATACTATACTTTGGCACCATAAGTGCTCCCTTGAGAAACTTGACAAAAAAGAATGTTTATTTCAATTGTCACATGAATGCGAGCAAAGATTCAAGAAAATCAAACAATCTGTTGAAAACACTACTGAAATGCCATACCTATATCCAAAACTTTATACTGAGATTGTAGTTGGTCCCAGCCCAGGTGGGTTAGGAGCAATCCTTGCACAACACAGTGGACATCCAAAACCTTGAAGATATATTGTGGCATATGCAAGCAGAAGTTTGTCCCAAACTGAACGTGCTTATTTACAAGCTGAGAGAGAAAGTTTAGCAGTGGTGTGGGCTTGTGAATTTTCAATGTATTCTTATATGGAAAGCCTTTAACGGAGGTGACAAATCATCAAGCCTTGTTGACCATCATTGAAAATCCAAAGGTCTAGATGCGTCCTCCTATTGAACGTGAGGTCTACGATTGCAAGAATACAACTACCCAATCCGGCACCATCCAGGGAAAGATCAAAACCCTGACAACTACTTCTCACAAGTGCCTCTACAGTGTCATTGTACCCCTTCCAAGACGGCGAAAGCCTACATAAATGTCATTGTAAAATCAAACATGCCAGCTGTCATTTCCTTGGAACAAAGTGTCACTGCCATGAGTCACAAAAGTGACTTGTTAAAAGTGAAAGACATTATCACGCACCACCAACTCTGTACACTCTGGACCAGAGGACACTCTTCTAGGAAGAAGGACTACTGTGCTGCTGAACGGCCTGGCACTCTGCTTACTCTGCTGGATTTGCTGGTCTTCTGCTATGCTGTGCCTGCCCTGCAGCCTGCAGTTCTACATCCCCAGAACCAAGTGATTCCAAGTGCTTGCTTCCCTGTCTCCTGTTCTGAAGTTTCAGGGCCATCAAAAACTTCATTCAACTCTGCTTCAGCTGCTAGACTCTTCCCACTGGGAGTCCTGCCATACCAAGAGGTGCCAATCTAGTCCTGGGCCTTTAAAAGGGGTTCTGCAGCTGTCTTCAGACAAAATCCATGCATCACCTGCTTCGTGTCGGTAGGAATTGTTCTTCGATGCTGATGAGGTGCTGCTTCGGAGACTCCACAGCATCTACAGCGCGGCTGGACGATGAAGCAGCACCCTCATCATAAGGGGTTAGACGACGGCGCAGGACCCGACTACGAGGCTCACCAAATACACAGTGTCTTCATCGCAAGTAGTTTCAAGATGATGTGGGACCCGGCTGCGATGTTAATCGACAACCCAATGCCTTCATCATAAAGTGACTTGACGACGGGGGGCTGCTTGACTCTGAACCAATGCAACTGTTTCTCAACGTCGACACATCCTCCGGAAAAGTACAGTTTTCAGCGGGGCTGCATGACTTCTGTATCTGACCAGCGCTCCATCGCAGTTGGCTTGGCTTTTCAGATTTGACCCAGTCCTGTGCGACCTCACGTAATCCCTAAGCGCTATTGACCTTTAAGAACTACATTTCAATGTAATCTTTAAAAATTAATAACTCTGGTTCTGCTTATTGGATTTTTGCTGTTTTGTTAATCAAATTAAGCTCTATTTGTCTAACCTGGTGTGGACTATTTTTGTTTGTTGTTTTCACTGTTTTACTGTTTTAAGTTTTGCACAAATGCTCTACACAGTACCTTTTAAGTTAAGCCTGACTGCTCTGTTCTAAGCTACCAGAAGGTGATCACAGGTTAATTTAGGGTGTGTATCTGACTTACTCTGATTAGAGTGGCGGTCCCTTCTTGGACAGGGTGCATATCTCCCCCAACTAGAAACCCCATTTCTAACGCAGATCATGAATACTTCTACTTTCTGTCCCAAGTTTCTGAAGACAAGGTTGGTACGTGTGATCAGAGCACCACGAAGACTCATCGAAGATCTACGATTGTATATATATTTGAAAACAAAAATTACAAATTATTTTACTGAGGGGGAGAGGAGTGAGTTAGCAAAGAGAGTGACTTGGCTCCTGCTGGACTCTGTTGAACTGTGACATAAGTGTAAGGGCGTAGTGAAGTGAATGTATGTTTAGAATGTTGAGTTTGTGTTTACACACAGAAGAATACAGAGGTGTAATACCAAGCTCCATGTGTGTTGTAGCCATTGACAGGTGCCCAGGCTGGGGAGGATGCTACAGAAGCCTTCGTAATGTATTATGGTACTGGACCATTTACAGTGTGATCCCACTATGGAGGAGGCAGCTGTCTGACAATTTAAATGCAGAGTCTCACTTTTATTGTAATTAATTGAGAATACGGAGCATTGACAAAGATCTGCATAACCTCTAATATTTGGGTCAGGGAGTGTTAGTTCTGAGTTGGTAAGCAGTAACAGAATGTCATCTGTGTAAAGAAGCTGTTTTATTTCTCTTGCCACTGTAGCTATGCCAGTTACTTTCACAGAAGTTCTGATGTTAACCACCAGTGGTACTATTGATGATAAAAAAAATGGAGAGGTGACAAAGGGCAACCCTGTCAGGTGCCTCTGGCTATTGCAAATTGCCCCAGTTAGTAGTTGCTGCAATTTACAGTGGCTGTGCGTTTGTGATAACGTATCCCAATTTTTTTTAAAGAAAGTGGCCTTTAAACCTAGCTTGCCAAAGGGCTTATCAACCTCCTTCTCAAAACATTTCTTGGCATCTAGGAATAATGCAGCAGTCTTAAAAATCTTATTTGCTTGCTTGCCAAAATGTGTGAGCAGTCTCATATTGTTAGTGTATGATCATTTAAGGATGAATCAAACTTGGTTTTGGTGAATCAGTGAGGGAATGTATTTCTCCAGCCATGTTGCGTTAATCTTTGTCATTACATTAATGTCTGTATAAATGAGGGAGATAAGTATGTAGCTACTGTGTTGAGGGTCTTTGTTATGCTTGGGAAGGAGTAATATTTTGGCTTCTTGAACTCTAGGCAGAGTGTGTCTTTATTCCCCATTTCATTGAAAACCTTGCCCAAGAGTGATATCAGGATCTGTGTGTTTATTTGTAGGTATTAGAGTATGGAGAAAGCCATATTCTAATGGGGCTTGCACTGATGACATACTTTTAATGGCTTCTTGTATCTGTTCTTTGTTAACATCACATTGCAGGGCATTCGTTGATTCTTCACTAAGACATGGAAGAGCTAGGTGTTCAAAGAATGACATTTCAGATTGTGAGCAGTCAATGTTGTTTTCTAAAGCATAAAGTAATTTATAAAAAATAGTAAATGTCTTGCTGATCTGTGTCAGAGTTGCAATCAATACTGCCCGATTTCTTATTGCAGGATTGGTGCAATGAGACTCCACCTGCTTCAATTGTTGGGTTATCAATTTTCTCCCCAAACTCATAGTGTCTGTGTTGCAGTCTGCTTAGGGTCTTCTCTGCCATAGAGGTAAGTACATAGTACAGATACATGTTTGCCAAAAACAGGCACTTAAACTTGTCTGGACAAGGATTATGCGGTTATTGGTCTCACAAAAGATGTATTTGGTGTTTTAGATTTTGCCTTCTGTCAAAGGAAGGTTGATTCCTTTATGAATTGACCTCTCATGTATTCTTTCCCTTATACCAGCTTCCTTTGTTCGGTGCTTTGTTATGTACTTTAGGTGCCTTTTTTGATAGTCATCATTCTGTTACGGCTCAGACTCCTGCCTTTTCTTTTTTTTAGTTTCTTACTGGTTATCACTAGCTTGCTCTTCTTATCTTTGGGTATTCCCCCAATACATCTTGAATCATCATCCCCCAAGCCTTCAGCACCTCTGGCAGTTTCTCGTCCAGTCTAGTTTTCCTCATGATGACCTCTGCCATTGCCCATTCCTTAACGTCTGCCCTCTACTTATCTATAGCTGGGCCCGGTGGGGTTAGCCATTGTATTGCTATTCCACTCTTAGCTACCATAGGCGCTAATATCAGAAAACGTCTACTGATTTTACGTTTTGGATTTCTGGGTATCCTTCCCAGAAGACAAGTCCGTATTTCTAGTGCTACCTTCCACCCCATCACCCTGATAAGTTGCTCTATTATTTCTGTCCAATATTCTTTTATTTTGGAGTACTGCCAGACCATATTCACAAAACCGGCCTCTGTGTGTCGACACACGGGACATCTTGGGTCTCGCGCTGTGTTTATAGTGTTCAGTCGCCCAGGGGAGAGGTACGTCATGTGTACAATGTTGTATTGAATCTGCTCAAATTTAGCACATATTTTGCAACTTTAAGGACTTCTTTGTGTATTTTGTTTCCTAGTCTTCCGGCGTCAGTGGCTGTTCGCTGGCAGTTTGTCACCTTTCTTCTACCCTAATGGGCTTGCCTTGTTTATCCTCCCTCAATGCTCTATATAAATGGGTTACAAATTCCCACCCCCTGCCTTGGTGATCATAGTTATTAGAGTGTGTTAGTGTTATGGGGTTTCTGGAATGTCGGCCTGTGGCTGCTATCTTTGCTTTCTGCAAGAATTGCCATTCGCATAGCACGAATATTTCCATCACGTCTTGGTATGTAATGAACCTTCTTTCAGGACATAGGCAGCCCTCTTCCTTCCATTTCTGGACCATCTGTCTGCACTACCGGGGCAAATTGTGGTATGGTCCAGATATCCGAGTCTGGTGCATATGGCACTCTCTTAATAACAGTTCTTACCATCCTGTCCCATATCCTGGCCATCAGCCATACCAGAGGGGGAACGCTTCCTGTATGCCCTTCCTTTTTATAGGCAGGGCCCCCAGTTGCTATCTGCAATAGATGCCTGTGAGCAGGGCTCTCTCCCTGGAGGGGTCTGTGTCTAGCCATGTTATTGAATGCTGTAACTGTGACGCTAGGTAATATAGCTCCAGGTCCGGGATCTCTCACCCCCTCTATTCCACTGTTATTTCATTACCTCTAGTCCTAATCTGCAGTGCTTCCCTTCCACAATAGCAGTGTAAAAACAAGCATTTACAATGCAATGGTTTCGCCTTTGGAAAAGTTAGAGCTATTGGCATTGTAAATGACAAATTTTGTATTTATGTGTTGGTTTTGAAAACAGATAAATAAATGGCATTGTCATTTACATTGCCATTAGCTTAATCTCTCGCAAATGTGAGACCTATTGTACCCTACGGACGAGCTCAGCAGACAGCAATTACTACCACACACACACCCAGAGCCTCACACACACACCCAGAGCCACACACATACACACCCAGAGCCAGCCACACACACCCAGAGCCACACACACACACACACACCCAGAGCCACACACACCCCGAGCCACACACACACACACACCCAGAGCCACACACACACACACACCCAGAGCCACACACACAAACACACACCCAGAGCCACACACACACACACAGAGCCACACACACACACCCAGAGCCACACATACACACACACCCAGAGCCACACACACACACACACACCCAGAGCCACACACACACCCAGAGCCAGACACACACCCAGAGCCACACACACACACACACACACACACATACACACACACACACACCCAGAGCCACACACACCCACCCAGAGCCACACACACCCACCCAGAGCCACACACACCCACTTTGCTCTTCTGAAATGTTGGCATGTATGGTAGTGAGCTGTGTGTGGTGAGCTGTGTGTGGTGAGTGTGTCTCGTGAGCAGTGTGTGGTGAGCTGTGTGTGATGAGCTGTGTCTCGTGATCCATCAGTGTGTTGTGAGCTGTGTGGGGTGAGCTGTATGTGGTGTGTGGGGATCAGTGTCTGTCCCCCGTGCTGCGCTGGTTTTGCTCCCCGGTCGAATCCTGCGCTGTGCGCATGCGCAGTGCCGGCTGCCGCTGCCCCTCGGAGGCTCTTTCATTGTCTTGCATCTCTCCCCGGCTCCCCCTTTCATCCACCGGATCTCAGCCCAGTCACCGGAGACAACTGGACCGTCATGGCGGGGACAGACCCTGCGGAGGTGAGGTGCCCTGTGCGGCTCTGCCACCCCCCGGGGGCCGCGGGGCTCCTCCTTTCACCCACGGACCCGCTCTGCCTTTCATCAGGGCCCGGGGACGGATACTGCGGGGATGTGGGGCCCTGTGCAGCTCTGCCATTTCCCGGGGGAGGAGAATTGTGCTCCTCCTTTCACCTTAGGACCCGCTTTGCCTTTCAGCCGTGCCTGGCGTCACTGCCAACACTGGGTGGTTTAAGGCGCTTCCCGCTGTTTCTTGACAATGATAGTTGTGAACCTCAGCGCTGCCACTTCTCGGCGCTCCAGAGATCCGTGCAGTGACCAGGTACATGTGGAGCACAAGACTGACACACGAGGGCCCCGGAACCCGGGCTCAGCTGAACAATTAACATAAGGAGAATGAGTCAGACACTGAACAACTGTGGGAAAGCAGAATCGTGGGCTGCGAGGAATGATGTAAACTCCCGCTGGACAATACCAACAGTCGAGCTGAAAGGAGCCATAACAAGATGGGCCGGAAACACCGATAGCGGGAGGGGGGGCGGGGGCGGGAACGGGCACACGGACAGCGGGAGGGGGGCGGGAACGGGCACACAGACAGCGGGAGGGGGGGCGGGAATGGGATAAAAAAAGTAGTAAAAAATGCCGCTTACCTGCAAATCAAGGAAAGTGAAATCGCGCAGCCCACCCCTGCAAAGCACACGTTGGAAATAAGACAAACATGTCAAGACAAAAATAAATAAAAACAACCGCCCACCGCCGCATGATGTACTAAAAGGAGCGGGATGAGTAAAAATCACCGGATCGCCCACGAATCTGCTCGGGCAATGACTGACAGATCTCTCTTCAAATGGCTAGCCTCCATTTATGGAGCTATTCAATGGAAGAGAGAGGACAAAGCCCCATACTGCTTCTCAAAAGATTTCTCCTACGTAAACGCTGCTGCGCAGCGAACGCCAGGCGAAACCTAAAAAAGGAGTGTTCACGGTGCATCCGATTCCTTAAATACTTTACACAGAATTTCGTAGAAAGAACCCTGCATGACATAAAGGCATCTAGTTAGAACCACCATTTTGATCAGGGGTACTTTGCCCATAAGGGACAATTTCAGTGCGTTCCAAAATTGAACACTTCCGTCTAATCTTTTTACTATTCGTCCTATACAAAGTTTGTAAAAACGATCTTCCTCTCTGCTGATGTGTATGCCCAGGTATCAGACAATTTCTGTTGCCCAGGGGAGCGCTAACTGTGGTAGCTGGAATGTCGCAAGTCCCTCCGCTTGTCTTATTGGGTACAGCTGAGATTTAGACTGATTGATTCACAGACCCTAGGCTTCCCCAACATTTTCCAGCGCTAGGATTAATATTGAGGTAGAGTGTGTTGGGTGACTTAGGTACACTAGATCATTGTCCATATAGAGTGACATTATATTTTCCATCTGGCCTATTTTTATGCTGTGTCCCTTCAGTACTGACCTTATGTAGCATGCCAGGGGCTCCATTGCTGTGGTAAATATCAGTGTTGTGAGTGGACAGCCCTGCCGCCTCCCTCTATGGCATGTCTTACTTTTAGACACATATTTTCATGTGCAAACCCTGGCCGTTGGTTTTGTGTATAATAGTTTTACCCATTTGATAAATTGACGGCCAGGGCCCGTTTTATGCAATACCAGCCTAATATATTTCCATCTAACAGAGTTGAACACTTGTTTGATGTCTAGAAAGTCTAGAGCGCATTCCTCTGAATTAGCTTCTATGGTCTGCATAACATGTGCGAGCCTGCAGATGTTCCTGAGGGTATTTCTGGGGGTATGAACCCCAACTGGTCATTGTGTATGAGTTGGGAAAGATAGGGGAGCAGTCTGCTCACCAGGACAAGGCCTATGAGCTTCAGATGCACATTCAGTATGGATATTTGTCTGTATGCATTTCTTAGCATTGGGTCCTTCCCGGGCTAAGGTACTACCAGTTGAGTGCTTCCCGCATTGAGCTTGGTAGTTTTTTCTTCTCCCATGCCTTTACATGTACCTCTAGCAGTCTATCCACTGCCAGTCCAGTGTATTGCTTATAGAATTCAGCTGTGAGGCCGTTCATGCCCGGTGACTTTGCTGTTTTCATGTGTATGATTGTGTTTTTCAATTCTGTCTTGGTCATTGGTGCACCGAGGGCTTTCTGGGCTTCTAGGTCTAATCTGGGCGTTGCAATCCCTTCCAGTTAAGTTATTATATTCACAGTGTGTGCAGCCTCTGGGGGTTCTATATATACCTTGTTTAGGTGTTCTGTGTATACTACCTTAACTTCGTGTTGCGTATAGACCAGTGTATTCTATCTGTCACATTTTGCCAGTATTGGTTTGGGTTGTGTTTCTATTTTAATCAGGTGCACCAGTAGACGGCCCAATTTATTCCCCTATATGTCTACCATTGTCTTCTACTATCATTTCTATTGTATTTATTCAGCCTGTTATACAGTTTCCCAACCTTCTGTCTCTGCTCAGTCCATTTCTGTAAGCCCTCTATGTCTGTGGGGAGTGCAGCTTAATGATTGATTGATTGAGCTTATGGTTTGGCTAGGTCTCGCTCTTTGCTCTGTAGCTCTCATTCAATCACTTTCCTTACCCCCACTTCTGTTGAAATGCATACTCCTCTAAGTACCACTTTCATTGCATCCCAGTCTACTGCCCTAGTGCCGGCTGTCTTCCAGTTTGTTTCAAAATACCCTTTTAATTTGATTTCTATTGTGGTCGTGTAGACAGGATCTGTAAGTGCTTCAGCAATTTTTCTCCATAATGGTGTCTTTCACAGGGTTCTGCACAATGCATACTCTATTAGCAGTGGGGAATGATCAGATAGATATCAGGCCCGGTTACTTTGTGTATGCCGTTGCCAGCATGAAGAAGTAGTCTAGTCGACTATATGTGTTTGTTGCCGGGGAGTAAAAAGAGTAGGATTTAGGTGTGGATTCCGGTGTTGCCAGATGTCTATGAGGTTGTAATTAATTTGCTTCTGACGCATGGCCTCCCTCGCCTTCGGTTTGGTATCCGGCCTTGGTTGGAGTCTATCCAGTGTTCCGGTAAAAGCACAGTTGTAGTCTCCTGCAATAATGAGTTCCATGTCAGGCGTAAGGTGGGCTTGTCTAAAAGCTGATCCTAGGAAATCCCTGTCATCACTATTTGGAGCATATGTGTTGAGCAGGCACATGCTATGCCCATCTAAACTCCCCTCTCCTATGACATACCTCCCATTTGGGTCCAGGCAGGTGCTTTCCTTTTAACCCCTTGACTGCGGCGAAAATTTCGCTGCGGTGCGGGTGATTTATGGCGTGGGCGTGGTTTGGACGGCCCCCGGCCGTCCTCCGCACACGCCCACCGTGACGTCGGATGGCCGCCGGCCGTCCGACGTATGCAAGGGGTCAAAGGGGTATCCCGGAGCCACCCTTATCAATGTAAGATGTTGCGAAGATCTGTTCTCAACAACGTCTTTACACGTATTTAGGACTATGTCCCCACAGATGCGTTTCCTGCAGAATGCAATCAAGACCCCATATCTTTTTAGGTAAGCTGCTATTCGATTGTGTTTGACAAAATTATTAAGCTCTCGGACATTCCATGTTCTAAAGTTGTGGTTTTGTTCTTTTTCCTTCATGTCACCGAATCATCACTAGGTTTCCCTCTAATTCCCACAGAGGGTTATTGTCCAGAGCTGGGTCTACCTGTGACTTCCCTGTACCTCGTCCTCTGCATAGCAGAACACACCTTTTTTCTGCTGGTTTGTAACTTTTCCCCTTAACTGTAAAGCCCCCAACTCCCCCCAACTCCCTCCCACAGTCAGTAGTTCCACATTCCTGTAGATCAACAGTAGGACTAAGGACAGTTGACTCCGCCCCAAACCTGTCTAAGCCCTCCCACTCCCTAATCCCTCCCCCTCATCTTTTCGGAACGATCCTGATCTAGCCCAATTGAGTAGTCTTTCCTATGTGGCAAGACGGCTAGGCACCATGCTACCCCGCAGGACCACTTCGGCTCAGCAAAGCTGCACATGTTTATAGCAGCTGGAGTGTCCTACTGAGTTCAGGTGCCGGAACCTATCATTACTACGCCTTCCTATTTCCCCCTTTTCAAACCCATACCCATCCCCCGCCTCTGGCAGAGATGCTATCTATCCACACAGTCTCTGCATATTATGTACCCCATTATTCTTCTCTACTCACAAGACCTTGATGCAATCTCTCACCATTACCAGAACCCACCTTTAGTGGATGTGTACTTCCGGGTCCCCCCTCACTCTTCTGGGGTTCCATCAGTCTGAGTCTGGGTCTCTCGTACCAAGCACAGTTGAGAATACTGTTTTTGTAGAGGTATCATTGCCAGTTCGGTCCATAAATTTCCATCTGTGCCAACCAGGATGCGCCCTTTACTCGGTACTTCTTGTTGAGTGGGTCGCCTCTCTATTGCATATCGGTGCTGACTATGCTGTTTTTTGTGTCTTTTCTACTGCTCACGCCATCCTTGGTTCTGGTCTGGTCTGGTCAGGCCTAGAGAGTCCATCCAGCCTTTAACATCCTGAGTTGTTGCGTGAGAGTGGACTCTATCGTCATATTGCACCCGGATTTGAGAAGGGAATATCAGGCTGTATTTGATTGTACGTTCCCGCAGGGGCCGCTTGACTCCTAGAAATCCATTTAGTAGATCTTGCACTTTTCTGGTGTAATCAGGGTATATTTTAATGGCACTATCTTCATTTTGCTGTGGGCCATTAGCATTTACATGCTGTAGTATTATGTCTCTGTCTCTGTAATTGTACAGGCTTGCTATCAGGGCTCTAGGCAGTGATGCTGGAATAGGCAGGCTTCCAAGGGCCCGGTGGGCTTTTTCTATAGCAAAAAATTTGGAGAGTCTGATATTATCGAAGGCCGTGCTGATCCTTTTTTCTAAGAATAAGTCCACTGCCGGCCCTTCTCCTTTTTCAGGAAAACCTATAAACCTAAGGTTTTCCTCCTCGATCGCCCTACAGCATCTTCCACTGTGTCTTCCGTATTATTTGACTGGGCTTGTAAGGAGGTGACCTTCATGCGGAGCCCCTAGACCTCTAGGTGCAATGTCACCATCTCCTCTTCAGCATTCACTGCCCTTTCTGCAACTTTTCAAAGATCTAGGCGTAAGTGGTTTATGTTCATTGCCATTGTAAACATCTTCATCTCCAGTGCCACTCGGCAGTCTCTAATGGCCTCCAATTTGTCCGCCTTGTCCTGTGCCACAGCACCTTGGTTGGTTGTGTCTTCCAGGTCTCTACTCATCTAGTCTGTTGGTCCAGGGCCCAGGACTGTATATTGAACAATTTTGTTAGCCTGCCCACCTCTTGATGGCTTATCTTTGCCCATTGTCTGACCATGCCTTAGTGTCTTTGTAAGAGTGAACGTCCCTGTGCACCGTTGTGCGTTTCATCATGCTTCTCTGCCCCGTTTAGTGGTCTGTGTTGTTTTTGGCAACAGGGAACGGGGGGGGGGGACCCAGGCCCTCTTCGTAGGCTCACGTTTTCTGCTTTGCGACATGCCATCGCGGTCCACACTGGACACTGCTGCACTGAGTTTTATTATCAATGTTACATTCTCTGCAACTGTCAGAGTGCTCAAATGCTAGACACTGCTTAGAGTCCATATGCCCTTATGTCGCGGTTGGAACCGATTTAGTAGGCAGTTCAGATATAGGCCTTGTTTTGACCAATGTAGGAATGGTATTGCCCCCCTCTGTACTTTCTCTGCCACTCTGGGGGTCTACAGACCTCAAATAATCAAAAGGGGAAGGATCACTTGTCCTGCATGAACCAGGGTATGCAGGAGATAAGGCGAGAGTGTCTCCAATAAAAAACCCTCATGCACGTGTTGGGAAGTGTGGATAGCGGTATATCTTGGTTCTCCGCTCTTCATACACGTGTGTGCATAATCATAAATTAAAAACACCCGGATAACCCGACTTCCGGGTCACGAGAGGCAGCCACAGCGTAATGCGAGGCGCGAGGAGCGGAGCGTTAGCCCCCTCGAAGCCCTTGTAACACCCGAAGGAGGTGTAAGTTGTCTACATTTAAGGTACAACGAGACCTCGGAGAAGAAAACAGGTTGAAAATGTCCTTTTTCTATCACTTGCTTACTAAAGTTTAGTAAACTACTATCACTTTCACTTACTACCACTGGTCCTGAAGAAAGACCTTAAGTCCGAATCCCGGCAGATAGGGCTGAAACATGTTGGCCATTTTTATTTCACAGTAATGCTAGTGTGTCCTGAAAACCTAATTTTTTCAATAGAACGCACCTTTTTGAGCATTCCCTTATGGGATTCACCCGAACCCAGACTCAATAAAGTTCATTCTCCGGTTATGCGGGTGTTTTTAATTTTTGAACACTGTCCACGTCACTGGGTCACTACTGTTTTTAACCAAGGGTAAGATCCTCCTGGTGGAGGCTGCATACCGAAACTAACCCTATGATTATGCATACACGTGTATGAAGAGCGGAGAACCAAGATATACCGCTATCCACACTTCCCAACACGTGCATGAGGGTTTTTTATTGGAGACACTCTCGCCTTATCTCCTGCATACCCTGGTTCATGCAGGACAAGTGATCCTTCCCCTTTTGATTATTTGGATTGAAACGAGGAAACTGAAGGATCAGTTTTTTCTTCCTCCCCCTCTTTGATTAGTAGGTCTACAGACCTCCTCAGCCTTCTCGACAACACCCCACCACAACCGCTTATTGTACGTTGCTGCTTTTACTACCAATGAGCTCTCTTGTTGCTGCAGCCTTGTGCTTGGAGGTATTTAAACTTTCATGCCGGTTTTTGTTTTTCCGTCTTTTCGTTTTATTTCGTATATTGGGGTACCGCTTCTGTCCTGGCAATTGGCCCCCGCCACCTTCTCCTCCAAGTGCGTTCAGAGCATCTCTACTCACTGAGGGGATGTTTTGGGTCTTTGAAAGGCCGCACTTCCTATTGGCTTGTTGTTCTCGAAGCATGATGCAGGCCACACCCAGGTTGGCCTGCTCGCACTCAGGCCATACCCAGGCTGGCGAGCTCAGACTCAGGCTGCTTGCACCCCACTCTGTAGTTGCATCCCACCAGGAGCTGCCATCAGTCTCACACCTGCATCCATGGGGGCCAGTTTCCATGTGCGTGTTGCAGATATGGTAATGGTTCTAGCCCTTTAATGGGTTGTGGTGCAGGCTTTCTCGGCCTCCATGGCCTTTGGTGAAATAAGAGTCAGGTGGTGCCATTACAGCGTCAGGCACGCCGCTCGCCTCCCTCTTCCTATAAGGCTTCATTTTTTGCAGTTTCTTGACGGCGGCCCTCCTGTTTTTGTTGTCGCTGGGTCTAGATTGCTTCCAACAGCTTTTTATGTTGTTTTTGCGCTGGTTCCACTGTTTAGGGGCAGGAGCTCCACTCAAGTGCGACTACCCGGCAATCTTTTCAGGCCACGCCCCCGCTGCCCATAAGGTTTGTAGTGATTTGACTGAGCTTTAGTTTGTCACAAAGTAGGTTTAAAAGTGGTGTTTTAAATTCTGGTTGCTGCAGGATCTTTGAATATCTAGGCTGGCATTCTAAAGCCACATCTGATTGTCCTAATGATTACTAGGGGCCTGATTCAGATCAGGATATCCCATCTGCCAAATATAATTTTCAGCAGACAGGATATCCATCACCATTGTGATGGAGTAACTAGTCCGCCAAGATCTAAGTCAGGTTCTTGGCCTAATTCCACCAGAATGAGAGAATTAGACGCCAATCTGTTATCAATGATTTCAAAGGAAGAAAGGTTGGTAGACAGAAAGCTGGAGATCAGGAAGTAATCAAGCTGTGTTTCTCAGTTAAGTGGATGAGAGTATGCTTTATAATAGTTGTGTCTAGGGTGAAGAAGGTGCCATTGATCTAGCAGAGTGTGATCTTTCTGAAGGTGTATTACATTTCTTGTGCGCCAGTGCAGTCTAGAATGGGATTTTGTGTGATGTTCTAATCACCCCTATCTGGATCTGAGTATGCCCAAATTCTACCAGCAATCTGTTCAACCTAGAAAAGTAGAGACGTTTAGGCCTAATAAGCGGGTAGATGCTTCCTGGATGATACTTTGAGAGTATCATATGGTATGTTTATGAATATGCATCCACCATCTCAGTCTGCCCAGGTATTTTGTATTCGGGCTATATGGCACTTTTGTAAGATGTGGACAAAGCCACCTGTTCTGGTTCTGGATGTTCTACGAAGAGGATTTTCCCTATCTAGTCTCTCTGGGCCACATGCATCAAAGTCAGGATTTGCGAATACTAAATAGTGAATTTTAAGAAATCACTATTTAGGACTCGCAAATCCCTATGCATGTAGGATTTGCAAAAAAATTGAGATTCCTTCAGATTCCTTAAATAGCGACTTGCAAATTGCGAATCGCAATTAAGGAATAGCTACCCATTCATTCCTATGGGACTATAGGCCCCTCGGTATGAATGGGAATTGCATGCTCAATTTCCGAGTACCAAATTGGTACTCGCAAACTGCACATGCAATTTCAAGGGTGCATAGGTACCAATAGGACACCATGTTGGACCCCTGAAATTGCCATGTTACCACATTTTGCACACATACAGGCCCTAAGGGCATGCGTGTGTGTAAATGTAAAAATGTAAATTGATACTTGTATAGCGCACTACTCACCCGCAAGGGTCTCAAGGCGCTTGTACGAATACCACTGTGGAACCCATCCTGGCTTTCCCTGTGAGGTGTCCACTCCTGGGCACCCCCAAGGTGGAGGCCAGGCATCCTTAGCGTTGGGTTGATGCATCCCAAATGCAAAAATACAGGTTGCAAAGGGGCAGATTCTGCAAATCTGCCCATTTGCGATCGGTATTTTCGTTGATGCATGTGCCCCTAATTTAGGGCATGCAGTGGGAGGAGTCTCAACGGACGTGCAAAATGAACATGTATGCAAATCTGTGAGATTTAGGTAAGATCAAGATTAAGCCTGATAATTAATACAGACATTTAGAAAACCCTTGATGATTGCACCAAGGGTTTGATTATTTGTAATCTATATGCAAACCCGAGCCCCAGAAGGAAAGGTGCAACATTTAAACTTCTTGTTATTATGCTAAGCGAGCTGAGAGTTAAGTACCCTAAAGTATATGGATCTTAACATGTGGTTTCAATACAATTTTTATTTTAAGTAACCTTGTGATGTTCAAACAGGAGATGACTGTTTTTAGAAGATTCCAGCTGTTATTATTCTGGGGTAAAGGTGAGATAAAAAAGGGTTAACTTTAATAACAGCTCTGCATAGGTTACGATTTTGGACATTAAATGGATGATTACTGCAAGATCAACCACCAAGACACACTCACCACAGTGACAAATAGTAATAAATAACACCTTAAAATGGTGGAAATGTTTTGAAGTAGTACATGACTTTAAAATAGGTCAACTGCTAGCCAGCGACCACTTTCCCCATCACATAGTAATCAATGATTAAACCATGAGTCGGTGAGAGATTATATTTTAGAAATACTGGGAATTCCTACCAATACTGAATCTGTATTAAGATTTAGATGGAATAAAAACAAGGTAGCTTTCTTGGACACCACTTTAAAAGGCACCACAGAGGAATGTAAAACATACAAAGAAAGACAATCCTCTCTTACCGCAGCAGGGGCATGGTTGGTATTTATTCAACAATTGCAAAGTACCCCATGCGAGCGGATTATAACAAAACCTAAGCAAGTGGAAAAGGGGTTGAAAAAAACGTCATCATTGATAATATTATTAAGGAAAACCTAAACAAGCTTACCAGGAAGGAGTAAATAGAGGAACCAGTAGCACAAGAAAAACGATTGATCCATTCTGCGTGGAGAAAATGAATCTGGAAAGAAAAACAGAAATCAATAGAAGTTAGCTGGAACAACTTATGATCCAACACTGGGCCAACCCTCTTACCATTCGTTATCTGATAGACCTTTTTCGATGCCTTTGAGGTATAGGGAATTCACATTTAATCACCCAATCTCGTTAACAGTGCAACCAAGTTAGCAACACAATAAGGACCATGAATCATTTACTATAGTTCGGAAGGTATATTACAAGTTAGCAGTCACGTTAGGGTAAATTCATCTCAATACCATGCTGTAAAGAGACAGAATGACAACTGGATTCAGCTCTGGCAATGTTACAGGAAGAGTGGTAAGCTCCTATTGCCATTTTATAAGCAAATTTAGATTCCATTGCTTAATCCTTCCTCCAACATCTTTCAAACACTTTACATTTACTTTTTTCCTGCTTTAGCTTCTCCGAAAACCAGGGGGCAGGAGGGCGGTGGTTATTCATTTTCTTAGTGGAAAAAGGGAGACACATGTCAATAGATTTTTCAATCCAACAATGAACGTTTTTTAGGTCAGCTAAAGAGACCTGGTTAATAACAGGAGCATTGTTGGCTAGAGACTGGTTAAAAGCTTCCCTCAATTTCTACATTGAACTTTAAACCCCAGGACAGGTATGGGTGGATTAGACAAAACTTGTTTAATTCTAAAACTAGTTAAATAGTGGTCTGACCACGTCACAGGGAGAGTTGGGGAACAAGCAGTCTTGAAAAGATTGGAAAAAATAGGATCAAGTAAATGCCCCGCCAGGTGGGTGACACCAGAATTATGAAGTAAAGTCCAAGATCAAAGTGGTGCCTATCCCACAGGTCGGGTCATCGAGGTGAAGATTTAAATCACCCAAGACGGTAAAATTGGCAGCATACAAGAGGTAGGAAGCAATCAAATCAGGAAGTGTGGTAGCCCAAGGGCCAGCAGACCCAGGGGGCCGATAAAGCAAAAGCCCTGAACTGAACTGAAGACTCAATCTACCTCAGGACCAAATGGCCTTCCAGCATTCATGTTCAGGGTGAATCCATCTCTATTAACAGAGATGTTAGCACTTCTATATATTAATGCACTGCAGAACAGTTCGCTTGAGGGACTCTTTACTAATGCCACGAAAAGGCTCTTATACATATCTAGCACAGTACCAAATGATTGCCTTACTAGAGGGAAGATGCTTTGCTTTACGTCCTTATACAGATCTGGAACATTAGGTCAACCAAATAGAGCTCATTCCACACTAACAGACAGGCTTTCAGCAAGGATGTGGCATACCAGACAACCTATTAGTGCTCTCTTTAATGATACAGAAATCAATTGTACTGAAAGCCAATCCCATGTATGCTGCTTTTATCAATCTGGAAACAGCTCTGCGATATCATAGATAGGAAGATCGTGGCAAACACTTTATAAATAGGTAATATTGATGCCCCTGTTGTCCGTCATTTATTTCATTGTCATGAAAATATGAGTAAGGGTGCATTTAACTCCAGAGAGTAGCAGAGAAGACTTGTACCAACAAGGGTCTTAAACAGAGCTACGTCCTACTATCTTTGTTTAAAACATTTTATTTAGCATACTGGGGATGCATTAAAAATAGTAATCACTTTCGCCCCAAAAATTAGATGAACAGGGGATAGGCCTATTATACTATGAATATAATAATATCGTTCTTTCAGATAAGACCCATAAAGGTTTACAAAATGCTATGACTCCTTTAAATAAATATCACCTTGAATATAGCCCAAGAAGCAATCAGCATAAAAAAAAATTGTCATCTTTGGAAATAAGTTTAAAGAATTGGGTCACTGGCAGTTAGATAGCATTCCCCTAAAATGAGTTAAAAGTTACAAACATTTGGGACCATAGTTTAAAGAATGAGGAAATGTAAAAAAAACTGCTAAATATATTAAAACCTAAGCCTCTTGGTTTAAACATTGCAATTTCCCAGTTATTTAATGCATTTTCTACTCCTTCATTTCTAGCATTGTTTCGAGTAGTAGTGAGCAAGTGCCTCCTGACAATCATATATGGTATGGTAATCCTTCATGGAAAACTATCAGGGTGGTTACATGCAGCACAATGCCATATTTACAGATTTATTTTCAATCTTCCAGACTGCACATCTGAAGCACAAGTGCATCTGGAATGCAACCTTTGGAGTCAGGTTTATGTTCCCCAAACAATCTATTTGTCCTTGCGTGAAAAACTAAGGGTAACCTCGGCTCAGTCCATAAAGGGGATTTTGTGGAAACTGAAAAGCATGTGGAGTGAATATTTTCATTTAGGTTTACAAAATTTACAATTTGGAGCAATTTAGGAGAAAATCCTGTCAGTTTCATAAGTTAGACAATGTCGGGACGGAAAAGACCTCTGCATGGTAATGAACCTGTACCCCTGCCCTAAGTGCCTAATTTGACTGTTGTCTGCATCCCAACTGCTATTTTTAGTTGTCACAGGTAAACATGGATCATGCGTGTGCACCATGACATAGGCTGGCGCATAGATTGCAGTCTTGTTGGACCTGTGGGGCACCCAAAGCACTGCCCTCCTAGGGGTGGAAGGTTACTGCCTTCAGCAGGAGTTAAGCAGCACAGGAGTGGTGGTGGCAGCATACTGTGTAGTAATCAGAATGAGTGAAGAAGTTCTTTTAAACCTATGTCACTGTAATGAGGCCTACTAGCTTACTCACTTTTTAAAGCTCCACTGCTGTGTGTTTAACTCACTTTTTGCCTACATCAGTTAGCTGTGAAGGGATGTGCAATGCAGAAGTGGTTACTCTGCACTGGTTGTGTGTGTGTGCCTTCGAAGAACAATACAGGTAAGAGCAATGCTGTGCAGTGCATGCATGGTGAGTACATGCGCTGGGTGTATGCGCACCTGCGAGGAGTACAGTACATGAAAAATGTAGTGTTATACAGTGCATGCATGGTGAGTGCATTACCTGGGCATATGTGTATCTATGAGTAGTACAGTACATGAATGTTGTAGTGTTGTGCATAGCATGGATAATGAATGTGTATACTGAATATAGGTGTGCCTGCAGTTGGCACAACAGAAAGGCTACAATACTGACTAGTGTGTGCAGAGTGAATGTGTGTGCTGATTGTATGCAGGCCTCTTGTGACACATTACATTATGGTAACAGTGCTGGACTGTAAGAGTGCTTTTAATACATACACTGAACGCAAGTGTACCTGTAATGATACAATACATGGAGGACCCTGGGCTCCATATTGAAAGGTCAGCCTGGTGAAGACATGAGGAGTTATAGGAATCCCCCTAGGCATATTTATACATTGCTACATTCTTGTGAGCTGCAAGGGACACACTTGGAGGATGAGTGAGGCTTCCCCTGTACACATCAAAGGGCGCTCTTTGATTTAGTGAGAGATCACAAAGAAGGGAGCTGGACTGGGAGGAGGAGAAGCTCTGCAAGAACGCTGTATGTGACCAGGAATGAGGCCAAAGTTTGCTTGTCTCCCTAGTGGGTGAGGGGACGTTACCCAGGGAAACCAAGGCACCTGCTCTAGAGCCCAGAGCACTAGTGTCTGCCTGCTTGCCAAGACCAGTGTGCCCTGTGAAGAAGTGGAGAGTATTGGAGGGAGGGAGATCCCATGGGGAGCCCTGTTGAGTTGACTCAAAGTGTGAGGCGTGAGCAGATGTTTACTGTACCAATCAATTCATTGCCCATCTGCAGGACTGAGTTGGAAACTGCATATGCCAGGAAATGACTGTCATGAAGAAAGCCATGTAAAATGATTAAAGGAGTGTACGGCATCATTGTGGAGACCTTGTGTGTCAGGAGCGGCCACCATGGAAAGACTGCCTTGGATCAGGTTTGAAACCTGTGCAAAACCATAGAGGTGACTCTGTATGCCAGGAAGGGATGCCATTTTGAGGACTGCCATGCGTTAAGTGCTGAAGCTTTGCCTGGTAGTTGTGTGGGAACCCTGCATATCAGGAGGGTCTGGTGGGAATAATTGTTCCATGAGGATAAGGCAGACGCCCATGGGTCACCAGGACCAACGAGAACTGTAACAGAGATTGGTGGGACAGAGACTTGTTAATGAAACACTAGCTATGACCTCAAGGGGGAAATGTGTTGTTTTCAGTGAATGCTGTAACCTCCCTTTGAATGAGTAGCGTTAGAAATAAAATACTTCTTTGGGTTATAAAAATATATATTTGGCAGGACATGGATCATGGATCAGTTATGATCCATGTTCTCTGATCAGATCTGGTCAGACTAGACTGCACAGGCAAGAGAGCGGATAGCTTAGCCTTAGTGTATCAAAACTACGTGACTGGTAGTGTCTCTGCTGCCCCCATCTTCACAGAATACGTGGTTTTGAATATTAAGTACAGGCTCAATAACGGCGCCTCCTTTAACGGTCTGTTAATCTACCGACCACCACGCCTTAGGTCTGCCTGCTCACACAGCTTCTGCCATTTGATTGAGGCCAAGGCCAAGAATGCGGAGTTCACAGTTCTCAGTGATTTTAATTTTAACGTAGAAAACAAAGAGATAGAGACTTTGATGGTTTGCTAGATTTAATGAACATTCTTGGCATGACTCGGTTGGTTACTGCCCCATCTCCTTCTGATGGTCATATCCTTGATGACATTTTCTGTATTAACACCTCATTCTCCTTCTCAGAGATATTACCATTAACTTGGTCAGACCATACCACGGTAATGTTTTAACCTAAAATCTGATACTATTTTGTTTAAAACAACCCCCCTCCCATTTTTTAAAACAACTGTCATGGCATTATATTGATCTAGAAATGTTTGCTCATAAATGACAATTATGATCACCCGCAGTTACAAACCACCTTGATCATGATACTCAAAAGTATTACTCTTGGCTTACTTCCACTTTTAACCAGCTGGCCCCTACAAAATTGGTCGGCATTATGAGATTAGCTCCCTCCCAACCCTGGTTCTCTTAGAAACCCGTGAGAATTGAAACAGCTTTGCAGATGACAAGAGCGTATTTGAATTCAACACTGAAATCCCAGAGAAAAAATATTTAACAAGCAAAGAATCTCAGAATATAAAGCATTCATTTTCTCTGAAATAATAATATCAGCAAAAAAATCAATTAAGGAACTCTTCTCCATGGTTAAAAAGTTGGCTAGCATTGAAGATCTAGACAAATCCAATAGTAGTTAATGATTAAGCGACAATATTGCATCTGCATTTTAGATGAAGGTACTTGACATCTATAAGAACTTTACTAATAATCTAGTACAAGCTTCCTTGACATGCTTGGATGCGGGTGCTCAAGTGTTGGGCTTCATGCCCCCCCTAGATTCCTGAGGTGACATCCTGTGATCTTAACCCAATATCTCTTTCTTATTTTACCCCTCCAACTGTTGAACAATTTCAGGATCTAATCTTATACACTGGATTCGACTCACCTTTGGACACTTGTCTACCAAATATTCTGCAATCTGTTTCCAAGTAAATAACTAGCCACCTAACTAATATTTTCAATGAAATGTTCTGTCAAGGATATTTACCTAAAGTTTGGGATGTAGCTTTCATTCTGCTAAAAAAATCAAAATCCTAATCCTTTGGACCCAAGCAACTACCGGCCCATATCCCACCTTCCCTTTCCATCCACGATTGTGGAGAAGGTAATTAACAAATAGCTCAATCTCTTTCTTGAATCAAATAAACAGTAAGATCACACACACTATGGATTCAGGAGTCAACACAACATCGAGTCTGCTTTGAGAAAAGCCTCAGATGAGTTGAGAGCCATCGTGAATAGGGGTAATGTTAGACCTCTAAATAACTTGTACTTGCTTACCAACGTACTGCACAGGAACAGAGATGCTAGAACCCAAGTCCCTCTCTGCAACGCTGGTAGGTCTTACACAGAACCTCCCATCGTTACCTTAAGGGACGGGGGGATTGGATAAAATAACAAACAGAGAAGAGACTGGTCCTGCGTTGGCTCCCTCAGTCAGCTACTCTTGGCGCTGTCTTGTTGGATGGAAACCTAAAAACAATAACACATCATTATTGACCTAACCTCCTACTCTCTCTATTTGAATCTAGTCTGCTATCTTCTCTCACCCACCATTAGAATGCTGGACCTTAGCTCCTCTTCTATTAGTAGTTGTGTACTATTCTCCTCTATAGTTGTCACTAGTGTGAAAGAAGAAACAATTAATTATATGTAACACTTCCCTCGTTAGTGACTCTAAACTACTCTATTTATTTACTCACTGTAAGTGCACTTACTTCACTATTAGTGGAGTCTCTTCCTAATTGGGGTTCTGTTATTCTTTTTTCTTAGATAGATGTTTTTTTGAGTTTCTAATCTTGTCTTTTTAATTTTCTCTTAGGTTGAAAGATTACTCTTCACTTCGTGGATTCTTGGTAGGTACTTACACATTTACATACATTTACATGCTTTTATACGGGAGAGTACAGTCCATATTAACCACTCGTTTTTTCTTTCTTTCTTTTCTGAACAGGTATGTGTCTGCCTGAATTCCTTTTCAAGCGGTAAGTAACTAATCACCAGAACAACCAGTTTTAACTTCTATTATTTTTCACTTAGCTTATCCTCTTCGCGAGTCTGTGTTCCTGCGTTGAACTCCTCACTCTTTAACTTGTCAGCAGCTCTTTCCTCCGCTCAACGTTCGGCACCTTTCTCTTCAGGTGTTCGCCCGCCAGCGGTAAACACGGTTCTTTGGATTTTACTCGACAACTCGCGATTGGATCACGCTCCGAGTTCCGAGTCGAAAATGCTTCTTCAATAAACGTTGCGGCCAAGTAGCGATTTTGCGAAATAAACTTTACCAACAAATCTGAATTTTATAACCTCCTCAATATAACGAACTACTCTGGTCAGGTTCTTCAGTGAAGTGCGCAATTTCCCCAGCGCTCGCGCTTCACATAATTTCATGCAGCTGGGGCCTGGAAGACTAGATCTCCTACTGGGCATCTATCCTGGCAACAGCGGCGGCCATCTTAAGTCTCCAGGTCCGCACCTTCGCTGCCCAAGCATCTCCATCAACACCATGCCCAGTTTGTAACATCGTTGGATAGTAGAGGATGGAACCCAGGGTTCGGGTCCTGACAGTACCCCCCAACAAGGCAGATCCTCTACTTCTTGGCTTGATGGGGAATCGTTGATGAAAAGATCTAATTAATCTAGGTGCATTCACATCCTTCTCTTGTTCCCAAGATCGCTCTTCTGGGCCATAACCTTTCCAGTCAATCAAATAATACAACTTCCCTTTCGATCTTTTTGAATCCAAAATTTCCATTACCTCATATTCAGTTCCTGTTTCTAGCTGAATTGGCTTCGTGGGTGATTGGCGTCTCAGGTTTGCAGGAGCCTTCTTTAACAACGAAACATGGAAGACTGGGTGTATCTTTAACTTGGGAGGCAATCTTAGGCGATAAGTTACCTGATTGATTTGTTCCTCGATAGGATAGGGGCCTATAAATCGAGGTTGAAACTTTCGGTTCCCTTTTCATCTCAAATTTCTAGTACTCAACCAAACCTGATCTCCTTCAGTCAAGGATGGTCCCTCGCGTCTCTTCCGATCAGCATATTTTTTTTACTTTTCTTTAGCTGCTCGTAGATTGTCTACAGCCCTTTGTTGAATTTGGAGCAGATGCGACATGACTTCCTTAACTGCTGGAACTGCTGTTTCCATTTTCCGAATGGTAGCATTTGGGTGTCTGCCATAGTTCAGGAAAAAGGGGGAATACCCTGTCGAATTGTTCTTTGCATTATTGTGAGCAAATTCAGCTGTCCACAAATAATCCAACCAATTACCTTCTTCTTTTAAAAGGAACAGCCGCAAATATTGTTCTAGTTCTTAATTTACCCTTTCTGTCTGCCCATCTGTTTCAGGGTGGTAACTAGTGGAGAATCTAACTTCCGTCCCCAAGCCTTCCATAAAGACCCTCCAGAAACGGGACACTAATTGGGAACCCCTATCCGAAATAACAATCTTAGGAATTCCATGTAACCTGACAATCTGGGAACTAAAGTGGTCAGCTAACTGTTTGGCAGAAGGAACCCCTTTTAAAGCGGTAAAGTGGGCCATTTTTGAGAAGGCGTCCACCACCACCAGGATGGTGTTGTATCCTTGACTAATAGGTAAATCTGTGATAAGATCTAATGTAATGGTGTGCCATGGATGGGGAGGTGTGGGTAGAGTTAGCAATAGCCCCTTTGGAGCCTGCCGTTCTGAATTCCCCTGCGCGCAAATCTCACAGGACTTAACATACTTCTCAATATCTGTTGTCATCTTAGGCCACCAGTAATGTCTTTTATTTATCTCCTGGGTCTTGGCTTCTCCCTTGTGACCAGCTAATTTGTCGTCATGGCATTCACACATTACTTGTTGCTGCAACTCAGTGGTTGGAAGATACAAGGCATTTTGATGATAAGGCATTTGTTGAATGATTTCCCTGCTAGCATCCTCCTCCGCCCAACTCTGCATGGCCTCTGGACTCATAACGTCTACAATCGATTCTTGAAGCCTAATGGAGGTGATGGCTCCTATGATTTTGTCACTGGGAATGATTGTTGACTGTCTGTAACGGTCTACTGCAACTCCGTACCAATCCTGGACAAGGCATCCGCCTTTCCATTTTGAGCTCCTGGACGAAACGTGATCACGAAATCATAGTCCGCAAAATACAAAGACCATCTCAGTTGTCGTGGCGTAAGAGTTCTGGCTGTTTTCAGGAATTCTAGATTGCGATGATCTGTAAATACTGTTAGTTGGTGCCAAGCTCCCATCAAGTAGTGTCGCCATTCCTTAAAGGCGTCCTTAATAGCCAACAACTCCTACTCTGTGATTGTATAGTTTATTTCCGCTTGGGTCAATTTTCTTGATCGATAGGCGACCGGGTGCAGTTGGCCTGTGGTCTTATGTCGCTGCGATAACACTCCTCCCACTGCTTGGTCCGATGCATCTGTCTCTACATAAAAAGGCTCCGACGGGTCAGGATGTAACAGGACTGGCGCTGTGGTGAAGTCTTCTTTTAAAGATTGACAAGCATCCTCCGACTCCTTTGACCACTCAAACTTGGTTCCTTTTCTCAACAATTTCGTGAGGGGAAGAATCTTTCTGGAGAATTCGCTGATAAATCTCCAGTAAAAGTTGGCGAATCCAATAAAACTTTGGACTTCCTTTACGCTCCTCGGAGATTCCCAGCTCGTCACTGCCTCCACCTTGCGTTGATCCATCAGAATTCCGGAAGGCGACAGCACAAAACCCAAGAACTCCACCTGTGATACATCAAACGCGCATTTTTCTAGCTTCACAAACAATTTATTCTCCTGTAGCTTCCGCAACACTCCCTTCACTTGCTCACGATGTTCTGCTACGTCAGAAGAATAAATTAGGATATCATCAATGTACACTATTGCACACTGATCTATGAATTCCTTCAGGACGTCATTGATGAAGTGCTGAAAGGCTGCTGGGGCGTTGCACAGCCCATATGGCATCACCTGATATTCAAATAGCCCAAATCTAGTCCGAAAGGCCGTCTTCCACTCATCTCCTTCGCGCATTCAAACTAGATGATAGGCTCCCCTCAAATCGAGTTTTGTGTAAATTTGGGCTCCCTTCACTTGGTCCAGAAGCACCGAAATCAATGGTAAAGGGTACCGATTCTTCTTGGTTATCTTGTTAAATGCTCTGTAGTCGATGCACGTCCGCAAGTCTCCCTCCTTCTTCGGCACAAAAAATAAGGGAGATGAAACTGGTGACTGGGACGGCCTGATGAACCCGTTGGCAAGATATTTATCCAGGTACTCCTTTAAATGTTGGTGCTCCTTCTCGGTCAAGGCATAGACACGACTGCATGGCAGGTTTGATCCAGGCTCCAGTTCAATCTTACAGTCATAAATTCGATGTGCCGGTAAAAGTTCAACTTCCACTTCATTAAACACCTCTGCAAAATCTTTATATTCCTCAGGAATTTCCTGAGCATTGATCACGCACATGGAGTGTTCGATGGAAGACAATGACAAGGCTGGGTTGTTTCTTGCTCGCTCGATCTCCGAGTCAAAACAATTCTCTTGACAATAACTCGAATCCATTACTACGGTCCTGGAGCTCCAGTTGATGGTCGGATTATGCTCAGTAAGCCACGGGAGGCCAAGGATCAGTTGAAATTGAGGAGCATCTATTAAGTTAAACTGGATCTCCTCCTGATGTCCGTCATTGGTCGTTAATTGGATTATTTCGGTGTGACTCATGATTGGCCCCGAAGAAAGGTTCGTCCCATCCACTGCACGAACCGGCTCGCTCTTAACTTTCCAGATTGCCTGGATTCCCACCTTAGCGGCAAATCTCAAATCACAGAAATTTCCTGTGGCTCCTGAATCAATCATAACTGACACTTCCGTTAAGGTGGTCTGTCCGAATTCCACTTTCATAGTCAGAACTAAATGCGGAGCCGCTGATTGTAGCGTGTTTGCCACTTTATATTCATGCGGAGTCTTTTCTTCAATCGCACCCACCCGCTCAACTCCTCCCACAGGTGGTGCTGTTAGTTTTCCTTCGGCTTGAAGGTGTTCTTTGGTTTCTTTGGGCAAACTCGAACAAAATGGCTCCCAGATCCGCAATACATGCACTGATTATTCGCCCTTCTTTTCTCCTTCTCTTCCTTGGTCAAACGGCCTCTTATTGCTCCAATCTGCATTGGTTCGGCTCCTGAGTGTGTCTCTGAGGTCCTAGAACCATCTGACCGAGCCCGGTCAAATCTTGGAGGTATTCCCTTAAAGTCTTTCTTCTTTTCTCCTCGTCTCTCTCCCTGGCGGAAATCTATCTCTAGCACCAGGTCTATGAGCGCTGATATCTCGGTGGGCCGGTTAGGAATTTGGGCTAAGGTGTCCTTTAATTCATCTTTTAATCCACGATAGAACACCGTGGCCCTCTTGCTTTCTGGCCAATCGGTTTCCACCACTAACTTATTGAACTGAGCCAGGTATGCGATTAAGTCTCGATTTCCTTGTCGTAAATCAAGCAATTCATTATCCACCATTTGAGATATTCTCCGTCGATCAAATATCTGTAAAAATTCTCGTTTGAAATCTTCAAATTTTCTTAGCAAAGTGTCATCCCGTGAGACTAGTGGCATGGACCACGAAGCTGCATCCCCACTTAGATATGAGAGTATGAAAGCCACTC
Organism: Lissotriton helveticus; assembly: GCF_964261635.1. Lineage (NCBI taxonomy): Eukaryota > Metazoa > Chordata > Amphibia > Caudata > Salamandridae > Lissotriton > Lissotriton helveticus. Next base: position 430,239,344 of record NC_136059.1, read on the forward strand.
TAGACTGCGTGTCTGGGAAGATCGAAGGGCGGCACATGAAGTGTAATGAACATTGGGAGAGGAATACCTGCGCCTTCTGTGGGTCCCCATTAAATCTCTCTGGAGCTGCCAATGGTATGACTGGGGAGAGAGAATGTATTACTTGTGTAGTCGTCCTATTAGTGGTCTCTAATACCGGATTCATGGCTTCCCTCTCTAGACTACTAGGTTGGCGTAATCTTAGCGCCAATTCGGCAGTTTCTTTCCTGGCACTGACTACCTCCTGTCTCAGATTTCGATTTTCCTCCCTAACCGCTCCCAAATCCTTTTGAATTGCATCTAGGATAGTTCCTAAGGATTGGACATCAATTCCCTCCGCCATCTCTGTTCGGTTGCAAAGGCAACTTGGGCACTTCACTCTGTCAGATCTCTAAATAACTTGTACTTGCTTACCAACGTACTGCACAGGAACAGAGATGCTAGAACCCAAGTCCCTCTCAGCAACGCTGGTAGATCTTACACAGAACCTCCCATCGTTACCTTAAGGGACGGGGGATTGGATAAAATAACAAACAGAGAAGAGACTGGTCCTGCGTTGGCTCCCTCAGTCAGCTACTCTTGGCGCTGTCTTGTTGGATGGAAACCTAAAAACAATAACACATCATTATTGACCTAACCTCCTACTCCAATCTAGTCTGCTATCTTCTCTCACCCACCATTAGAATGCTGGACCTTAGCTCCTCTTCTATTAGTAGTTGTGTACTATTCTCCTCTATAGTTGTCACTAGTGTGAAAGAAGAAACAATTAATTATATGTAACACTTCCCTCGTTAGTGACTCTAAACTACTCTATTTATTTACTCACTGTAAGTGCACTTACTTCACTATTAGTGGAGTCTCTTCCTAATTGGGGTTCTGTTATTCTTTTTTCTTAGATAGATGTTTTTTTGAGTTTCTAATCTTGTCTTTTTAATTTTCTCTTAGGTTGAAAGATTACTCTTCACTTCGTGGATTCTTGGTAGGTACTTACACATTTACATACATTTACATGCTTTTATACGAGAGAGTACAGTCCATATTAACCACTCGTTTTTTCTTTCTTTCTTTTCTGAACAGGTATGTGTCTGCCTGAATTCCTTTTCATGCGGTAAGTAACTAATCACCAGAACAACCAGTTTTAACTTCTATTATTGTTCACTTAGCTTATCCTCTTCGAGAGTCTGTGTTCCTGCGTTGAACTCCTCACTCTTTAACTTGTCAGCAGCTCTTTTCTCCGCTCGACCTTCGGCACCTTTCTCTTAAGGCGTTCGCCCGCCAGCGGTAAATCTTCAAACACGGTTCTTCGGATTTTACTAGACAACTCGCGCTTGGATCACGCTCCGAGTTCCGAGTCGAAAATGCTTCTTCAATAAACGTTGCGGCCAAGTAGCTATTTTGCTAAATAAACTTTACCAACAAATCTGAATTCTATAACCTCCTCAATATAACGAACTTCTCTGGTCAGGTTCTTCAGTGAAGTGCGCAATTTCCCCAGCGCTCGTGCTTCACATAATTTCATGAAGCTGGGGCCTAGAAGACTAGAGCACCTACTGGGAATCTGTCCTGGCAACAGCGGCGGCCATCTTAAGTCACCAGGTCCGCACCTTTGCTGCCCAAGGATCTCCATCAACACCATGCCCAGTTTGTAACATCATTGGGTAGTAGAGGATGGAACCCAGGGTTCGGGTCCTGACAGGTAATCCTGCACCACTGATTTTGTTAGACCTCTCAGCTGCATTTGATACAGTCAATCACAAGGAATTTATTGATCGCATCAATTCTTTGGGAATTAGAAGCTCCACTCATGTGAAGCTTAAATCCTTTCTATCCCAGAGAGACCAATTTGCAGCTGTGGATAGTTACTCTTTCAGTCTATTTTATCTTCCTGTGGTATACCCCAGGGCCCATTGTTGAGCCCTATCCTTTGTAATTTGCATGTTACTCCCTTAGAAAATCTTATTAAAACATTTGGGTTCTTGGTGGTAAGCTACATAGGTGACACCTTGATTGTTGTCTCTGTGGCTAGAAACCAGCAGGAATCAGGTGCCTATTTCCTAGCTGTATGCAGCAGATTAGCTACTGGATGACCAGTAATTGTTTAAAGTTAAACTCCGGTAAAACAGAAGTATTGCTACTAGGCAACAATACTTCCTCTTGGTTTCCAGATTGGTGGAGGTTATCTGTTCCTTTCCCCAAAGTAAAAAATCTAGGGATTGTATTTGATGATCATTTGTCAATTGATAAACAGACAAATGCAGTTACCTCTTCATCATAAAGATTCTGAGAAAGGATTTACCCTTTATTGTGCTAGAACTGAGGAAAAAAGTGGTCACTAACCTCCTCCTTTCAAAGTTGTAATACTCGAATACCCTGTATATCAATTTGCGGAAGTGTCTACTGAATAACTTACAGATTCTGCAGAATGCTGCAGCACAACTATTATTAGGAATTCCTAAGCACAAATCTGCCTCTAAGGCCCTAGTCCAACTTTATTGGTTAACTGTGCACAAACGGAAAGATTTTAAGGCATTGTGTATTGACAAAGCCCTGCATGGCTAAGGACCTGAATACTCAAAAAAAAAGTGTTTGCTATGTTTCACCCAGACTTTAAGGGATCCTCGTCAGCTCAAAATGTGGTTGTCTCAAATTTCAACAGAGCCCATTTGGGCTGAAGAATCTATGTCTATGGCAGCCACTCAATGGTGGAACTCACTTCCATTACATTTGAAGACATTTACTTACCTGTTTCTTTCAGGAAAAAAAAAAAAGGCTCTTTAATCTCTAGATCAGTTATTCGTTTCTCTCTTTTCCTTCCCTTCTCGTGATTTCGTTAGGGCCATGATGCCCAATGGCAAATGCTCGCTCTATAAAACTTAATTGCATTTCATTTTCATCTTTATCAACACCTCCCACCTGAAGGAGCCTTAGACTGCACGTTCACATATATCACTGAGAGTCAAGTGCAAGACGGAAGGCCCAGGTGCTCAGGATCCATAGTTTGTTGGGCCCCAGGACGACAACAGCAGTAACAGGCCTCATCCCCCATGGTTGTTCCCAGTAGTCCTTGAGTGTCCGTTTAAGGGGCCTCTCACAAATTGAAGAAAAGAAAATGTCTTGGATGTTGAGAAACACATGTTAATGCAATGAAAGTAATCTGTTCTCTCTAACTCAAAAATATATGATAGTTAAATGGATCAGATTTTTTCTGATCCCATTCAAAGAACATTGATATGGCAACTTAAATGGTGGAAAGAACATTAGATGCTGATTATGTAACACATAAAAAGAGTCATTGGTTCACACTTTATGTATATGTAAAGCACTGATAGTTGGTAAAAGACTCCTATTAAAATCAAAGTTTATAACTTTAAATATTCATCATGGCAGGAAGCAGTGGGGTCCTGCTTATCTCACAGAAATCCTTCAATGAGAGGTGCATTTTTAAAATGTATATTGATTGCCAGCAATAAAATATAAACTGCCATTGATATATACAATGTAGTGAACTTGATAGGTGGATCAAATTTTTTGTAACTAAAATCTTCATGGATTTTCTATGTAATCATATGTTCTATTTACTTTACTCTTTAACATGTCTAATGATTACAACAATTGTAATTAATGTTGCAATAAAACTTAACTTTACTTATAGATACACACCTTCAAACTTATAAATATGTTTCTTCATCAAACTATAAACAAGGAGAGTAACATCTCTAGAACCGCACATACATTTTGTCCTGTTAAAGTCCAGAGAAGGGAACTTTCTTGATGAGACCGGAATGAGAATAGCACATATACAGTAGCCAAACTATTAACTCCCTGAAAATTGTGGGAAGGTTTCATGTGGATCCATCAAAAAGAGGTCCGCAAAAAGTGGGGTTCTCAAAACATTGATTTCCCATGCTAATTCCTAAAACATCAGTTGCAGCTGCAGAAAAATGGCTCAAAGGAATTAAACCAAATTTGGCAAAAATTTAGGGGGATATCGCAAACACCAGTTAGCTGCAGTTTTTTTATCACTGCCTAACCCCGAACCCTGGACCTGTGTATGGAGCACCTCTCACTGCTATTAAGCAGTGCAGAAGAGGAACAATTATCACATGATGAGAACTTACTGATGTAACTGTGCTATGTTCAGTTGCGGGTTGGAGGGTAGATAAGACTGCTCCAAGCACGGAGCAAGGCATGGGCATATTGGCATACCCACTCAAGTGTGTAATGACTGTTTGGTCGGCCCACTCAGGCTGCCGAGAGCAGTCAGGCGCACTTCCCTGTTTCTAATGCAGACTGCATTGCAGCCTGCATGGACAACATTCCCATCCCTCTAGCCCCTGGCTGCATGCCTTGTCCATTACCAATCCCACAGCTGCATCGCAGCATTGTGATTGGCTCAGGGGAGGGAGCCTGGCTGCCTACTTCCTGTTCCTGGAAGCAGATGCAGAAGAGCAGGACTAACGAAGACACAAGACCTCGCTTCGTGGTAAGCCTTCCCCATATAAAATATTTACAATACCCACTTAGACCCACATCCCCGAGTCCACGCCCCATCCATGTTCTTTCCAGCATGTACCACCTCACAGCTGTCCAGCCCCCCAGCACTTCTCAATGGTGGCCCCTGTGTGCCCATGCACAGCGGGCGTAGCACTCATGAGCCAAAGGCACATACGTGGTTGAGATGCATGCCATAACATTCCATTCCAATGCATACTAATGCTAGGCACATTGCTCCGTAGAGTAGGTGTTGCATTGCAGAGACATTATTATCACTATTCCTACTTCAGTGAGTGCAACCCAAAACTAACCTTTGCACCCCAAACCCAACCATGAACCATGGAATTCCTTTCTAAGCCCCCATAACACACCCAAAAATCATATCTGACCCAAATGCACAACCCAATGTCCATATTGTACCCCAGAACACACCCCAATTTCCATATTTTACATCCGAAACCCATACCCACCCTTGTACTGTTTGTTCTTTAAAGCCTTTTTTAAGATTGCCAGAGCAGCGGATAACTTGGTTGTTATGTTAAGTTGTTGTGGGGTATGTATCTGCGCCGGTCTTTAAAAGTTTCCCTTAGACCATCTTTCAACAGTTTGATTTGTTTGACTATGGGCCACCTCAAATCCCAGATCCAGCCCAAGCCCAAGCACATCCCCTATGGCACCCTCAAGTGCAGGCCCCTCGGGCCATGGCCCCCCATTCTACAATACCATTGTAGATCTCATTGCACGCCAGGATCTCCCATCCACCAACAACATCCTACTCAGTGAACTCAAGTTCCACCTAGACCACCCCAGTGACCAGGGCCCACCCCCTCCTGGGGAAGGTCCCCTACATCAGACACAAGCAGCAAGTCACCTAAACAAGCCACAAAGCAGGACACACGGTTAAGCACGTCACCTCCACCAGCATGATCTTCAACTACAGACACATCACCGGACTCTCCTGGACCGACCATCATTAGTAACATCACGTCTTCACCTTGCCCACCTGATGCCACCGCCATCATCGCAACCCCTCGCAGCTGGATCGAGGCCACCAAAGAACGTCTCGTCAACTCCCTCCGCATCAACACTCCAGCAATGCTTCCAAACGATGACACTGCAGCGCTCAATTACAATTGATGGTTTTCCAACAGCACCGACATTCAGGCACCCCTCATAAACGACACTGAATCAGTACCTTCAGCCTGCCTGATGACAGGCATGAGGGTGACGCAGTACCACAGGGATAGGCTAACCCCATGAATTGTTGTGACACGACTGCTTTAGCGCAGATGGATACATCAGTATCAGTACATCAGTAATGACGTATCTGTCATTACTTGCATCGTGGAGCGCTGTCCAGTGAATATAGTGCATCCATGTTGTCGCAAGAAGGGCATAGTGAGAAGTGTTGCAAAGCTGTCTTGCACAGTGCTGCAACACTTTTCATGACTGGGGCCCAGGAATGTGCACTATCTTATTATTGGTGCGCATTCCTGCACTGTATTTTTGTTGCAGGATAGCGCTGCACTATTGATTGCAGCGCTGTCCAGCACCAAAACCTACTGAGATGTGGCTCCAAGTGTTATCCCCATTTTTAAGACCAGCTATTTTCTCTTCTTAAGTAACTGGCTCTAACTGCCGTTAGAGCCAGTTTTTTGGTCTTCAGAAGTTCAAGGATCCCCTTGTGAATATGGAGTAGTGGTGTTTGTGGACGTTTTTGCATGGGAACATCTCTCCTGCATATAATTATCACTAACAGAAGTGGCTATCTTTACAATGGATGCTTTCACCTAAAAACTGTCCCTAAAGGCTGTTAGCGATAGCTTAGTAATAGAGCAATAAAATTATGGCCGCATTGGCGGCAGAAAAGTGCCACTTACGCGGCAATAACTCCTTGTGAATATGCCCCTTAGATTTTTACTCCAGAGATTTGATTTTTATGATTTAGTGTAAATCCATTCAGACATTTTAGAGAAATTTGTGTTAAACAGGGTTAGCCATGAAGGGTTTAAAAAGTTAGGTAAGTTAGGTATATCTGGACTGCCGGTGTCCAGACATGCTCTGATTGGTCTCTTTAAAGGAGACAAGTCAATACTAATTGGTTGATCACAACCTTAACAATATATATAAATAACCCTAGGAATGATTAAATGGAAAAAATAAAGTGATGTTATAGTTAGGTGTTGCAATAGGGTAAAAACTAATTTTAAAAAGCAAACAAACTAAAAACCTCTGAAATGCACCAATATACTTCACTGAGCTAACTATAACTTGTGCTCCACCATTCAATGCTTTTGACCTCACATAAATATATATACATAATATAACTTGCACCACTGTGATGCAATGGTGACATCTGAAATCTACAGTGGTGCTAGTTATACTTGTGTGATTTACTGTACGAAATGGGAGTATTGGTTGAAGAGGGGTGAGAACCCACCACACATTATAATCACAATCCTTGTTAGTGTGAACCACAAAAGGCACTAAAAACATGTGCCTAACTCTCTGGTAGCTTGGCACTAAGGCAGTCAGGCTTAACTTAGAGGCAATGTATAATGTGTGTAAGTAGCACTCACGCATCGTTTGCTTCCAAACGATGACACTGCAGCGCTCAATTACAATCAATGGTTTTCCAACAGCACCGACATTCAGGCACCCCTCATAAACGACACTGAATCAGTACCTTCTGCCTGCCTGATGACAGGCATGAGGGTGACGCAGTACCACAGGGATAGGCTAGCCCCATGAATTGTTGTGACACGACTGCTTTAGCGCAGATGGATACATCAGTATCAGTACATCAGTAATGACGTATCTGTCATTACTTGCATCGTGGAGCGCTGTCCAGTGAATATAGTGCATCCATGTTGTCGCAAGAAGGGCATAGTGAGAAGTGTTGCAAAGCTGTCTTGCACAGTGCTGCAACACTTTTCATGACTGGGGCCCAGGAATGTGCACTATCTTATTATTGGTGCGCATTCCTGCACTGTATTTTTGTTGCAGGATAGCGCTGCACTATTGATTGCAGCGCTGTCCAGCACCAAAACCTGCTGAGATGTGGCTCCAAGTGTTATCCCCATTTTTAAGACCAGCTATTTTCTCTTCTTAAGTAACTGGCTCTAACTGCCGTTAGAGCCAGTTTTTTGGTCTTCAGAAGTTCAAGGATCCCCTTGTGAATATGGAGTAGTGGTGTTTGTGGACGTTTTTGCATGGGAACATCTCTCCTGCATATAATTATCACTAACAGAAGTGGCTATCTTTACAATGGATGCTTTCACCTAAAAACTGTCCCTAAAGGCTGTTAGCGATAGCTTAGTAATAGAGCAATAAAATTATGGCCGCATTGGCGGCAGAAAAGTGCCACTTACGCGGCAATAACTCCTTGTGAATATGCCCCTTAGATTTTTACTCCAGAGATTTGATTTTTATGATTTAGTGTAAATCCATTCAGACATTTTAGAGAAATTCGTGTTAAACAGGGTTAGCCATGAAGGGTTTAAAAAGTTAGGTAAGTTAGGTATATCTGGACTGCCGGTGTCCAGACATGCTCTGATTGGTCTCTTTAAAGGAGACAAGTCAATACTAATTGTTTGATCACAACCTTAACAATATATATAAATAACCCTAGGAATGATTAAATGGAAAAAATAAAGTGATGTTATAGTTAGGTGTTGCAATAGGGTAAAAACTAATTTTAAAAAGCAAACAAACTAAAAACCTCTGAAATGCACCAATATACTTCACTGAGCTAACTATAACTTGTGCTCCACCATTCAATGCTTTTGACCTCACATAAATATATATACATAATATAACTTGCACCACTGTGATGCAATGGTGACATCTGAAATCTACAGTGGTGCTAGTTATACTTGTGTGATTTACTGTACGAAATGGGAGTATTGGTTGAAGAGGGGTGAGAACCCACCACACATTATAATCACAATCCTTGTTAGTGTGAACCACAAAAGGCACTAAAAACATGTGCCTAACTCTCTGGTAGCTTGGCACTAAGGCAGTCAGGCTTAACATAGAGGCAATGTATAATGTGTGTAAGTAGCACTCACGCATCGTTTGCTTCCAAACGATGACACTGCAGCGCTCAATTACAATCAATGGTTTTCCAACAGCACCGACATTCAGGCACCCCTCATAAACGACACTGAATCAGTACCTTCTGCCTGCCTGATGACAGGCATGAGGGTGACGCAGTACCACAGGGATAGGCTAGCCCCATGAATTGTTGTGACACGACTGCTTTAGCGCAGATGGATACATCAGTATCAGTACATCAGTAATGACGTATCTGTCATTACTTGCATCGTGGAGCGCTGTCCAGTGAATATAGTGCATCCATGTTGTCGCAAGAAGGGCATAGTGAGAAGTGTTGCAAAACTGTCTTGCACAGTGCTGCAACACTTTTCATGACTGGGGCCCAGGAATGTGCACTATCTTATTATTGGTGCGCATTCCTGCACTGTATTTTTGTTGCAGGATAGCGCTGCACTATTGATTGCAGCGCTGTCCAGCACCAAAACCTGCTGAGATGTGGCTCCAAGTGTTATCCCCATTTTTAAGACCAGCTATTTTCTCTTCTTAAGTAACTGGCTCTAACTGCCGTTAGAGCCAGTTTTTTGGTCTTCAGAAGTTCAAGGATCCCCTTGTGAATATGGAGTAGTGGTGTTTGTGGACGTTTTTGCATGGGAACATCTCTCCTGCATATAATTATCACTAACAGAAGTGGCTATCTTTACAATGGATGCTTTCACCTAAAAACTGTCCCTAAAGGCTGTTAGCGATAGCTTAGTAATAGAGCAATAAAATTATGGCCGCATTGGCGGCAGAAAAGTGCCACTTACGCGGCAATAACTCCTTGTGAATATGCCCCTTAGATTTTTACTCCAGAGATTTGATTTTTATGATTTAGTGTAAATCCATTCAGACATTTTAGAGAAATTTGTGTTAAACAGGGTTAGCCATGAAGGGTTTAAAAAGTTAGGTAAGTTAGGTATATCTGGACTGCCGGTGTCCAGACATGCTCTGATTGGTCTCTTTAAAGGAGACAAGTCAATACTAATTGGTTGATCACAACCTTAACAATATATATAAATAACCCTAGGAATGATTAAATGGAAAAAATAAAGTGATGTTATAGTTAGGTGTTGCAATAGGGTAAAAACTAATTTTAAAAAGCAAACAAACTAAAAACCTCTGAAATGCACCAATATACTTCACTGAGCTAACTATAACTTGTGCTCCACCATTCAATGCTTTTGACCTCACATAAATATATATACATAATATAACTTGCACCACTGTGATGCAATGGTGACATCTGAAATCTACAGTGGTGCTAGTTATACTTGTGTGATTTACTGTACGAAATGGGAGTATTGGTTGAAGAGGGGTGAGAACCCACCACACATTATAATCACAATCCTTGTTAGTGTGAACCACAAAAGGCACTAAAAACATGTGCCTAACTCTCTGGCAGCTTGGCACTAAGGCAGTCAGGCTTAACTTAGAGGCAATGTATAATGTGTGTAAGTAGCACTCACGCATCGTTTGCTTCCAAACGATGACACTGCAGCGCTCAATTACAATCAATGGTTTTCCAACAGCACCGACATTCAGGCACCCCTCATAAACGACACTGAATCAGTACCTTCTGCCTGCCTGATGACAGGCATGAGGGTGACGCAGTACCACAGGGATAGGCTAGCCCCATGAATTGTTGTGACACGACTGCTTTAGCGCAGATGGATACATCAGTATCAGTACATCAGTAATGACGTATCTGTCATTACTTGCATCGTGGAGCGCTGTCCAGTGAATATAGTGCATCCATGTTGTCGCAAGAAGGGCATAGTGAGAAGTGTTGCAAAGCTGTCTTGCACAGTGCTGCAACACTTTTCATGACTGGGGCCCAGGAATGTGCACTATCTTATTATTGGTGCGCATTCCTGCACTGTATTTTTGTTGCAGGATAGCGCTGCACTATTGATTGCTGCGCTGTCCAGCACCAAAACCTGCTGAGATGTGGCTCCAAGTGTTATCCCCATTTTTAAGACCAGCTATTTTCTCTTCTTAAGTAACTGGCTCTAACTGCCGTTAGAGCCAGTTTTTTGGTCTTCAGAAGTTCAAGGATCCCCTTGTGAATATGGAGTAGTGGTGTTTGTGGACGTTTTTGCATGGGAACATCTCTCCTGCATATAATTATCACTAACAGAAGTGGCTATCTTTACAATGGATGCTTTCACCTAAAAACTGTCCCTAAAGGCTGTTAGCGATAGCTTAGTAATAGAGCAATAAAATTATGGCCGCATTGGCGGCAGAAAAGTGCCACTTACGCGGCAATAACTCCTTGTGAATATGCCCCTTAGATTTTTACTCCAGAGATTTGATTTTTATGATTTAGTGTAAATCCATTCAGACATTTTAGAGAAATTCGTGTTAAACAGGGTTAGCCATGAAGGGTTTAAAAAGTTAGGTAAGTTAGGTATATCTGGACTGCCGGTGTCCAGACATGCTCTGATTGGTCTCTTTAAAGGAGACAAGTCAATACTAATTGGTTGATCACAACCTTAACAATATATATAAATAACCCTAGGAATGATTAAATGGAAAAAATAAAGTGATGTTATAGTTAGGTGTTGCAATAGGGTAAAAACTAATTTTAAAAAGCAAACAAACTAAAAACCTCTGAAATGCACCAATATACTTCACTGAGCTAACTATAACTTGTGCTCCACCATTCAATGCTTTTGACCTCACATAAATATATATACATAATATAACTTGCACCACTGTGATGCAATGGTGACATCTGAAATCTACAGTGGTGCTAGTTATACTTGTGTGATTTACTGTACGAAATGGGAGTATTGGTTGAAGAGGGGTGAGAACCCACCACACATTATAATCACAATCCTTGTTAGTGTGAACCACAAAAGGCACTAAAAACATGTGCCTAACTCTCTGGTAGCTTGGCACTAAGGCAGTCAGGCTTAACTTAGAGGCAATGTATAATGTGTGTAAGTAGCACTCACGCATCGTTTGCTTCCAAACGATGACACTGCAGCGCTCAATTACAATCAATGGTTTTCCAACAGCACCGACATTCAGGCACCCCTCATAAACGACACTGAATCAGTACCTTCTGCCTGCCTGATGACAGGCATGAGGGTGACGCAGTACCACAGGGATAGGCTAGCCCCATGAATTGTTGTGACACGACTGCTTTAGCGCAGATGGATACATCAGTATCAGTACATCAGTAATGACGTATCTGTCATTACTTGCATCGTGGAGCGCTGTCCAGTGAATATAGTGCATCCATGTTGTCGCAAGAAGGGCATAGTGAGAAGTGTTGCAAAGCTGTCTTGCACAGTGCTGCAACACTTTTCATGACTGGGGCCCAGGAATGTGCACTATCTTATTATTGGTGCGCATTCCTGCACTGTATTTTTGTTGCAGGATAGCGCTGCACTATTGATTGCAGCGCTGTCCAGCACCAAAACCTGCTGAGATGTGGCTCCAAGTGTTATCCCCATTTTTAAGACCAGCTATTTTCTCTTCTTAAGTAACTGGCTCTAACTGCCGTTAGAGCCAGTTTTTTGGTCTTCAGAAGTTCAATGATCCCCTTGTGAATATGGAGTAGTGGTGTTTGTGGACGTTTTTGCATGGGAACATCTCTCCTGCATATAATTATCACTAACAGAAGTGGCTATCTTTACAATGGATGCTTTCACCTAAATCTGTCCCTAAAGGCTGTTAGCGATAGCTTAGTAATAGAGCAATAAAATTATGGCCGCATTGGCGGCAGAAAAGTGCCACTTACGCGGCAATAACTCCTTGTGAATATGCCCCTTAGATTTTTACTCCAGAGATTTGATTTTTATGATTTAGTGTAAATCCATTCAGACATTTTAGAGAAATTCGTGTTAAACAGGGTTAGCCATGAAGGGTTTAAAAAGTTAGGTATATCTGGACTGCCGGTGTCCAGACATGCTCTGATTGGTCTCTTTAAAGGAGACAAGTCAATACTAATTGGTTGATCACAACCTTAACAATATATATAAATAACCCTAGGAATGATTAAATGGAAAAAATAAAGTGATGTTATAAGTGTTTTAAATAATGCAATGTCTCAAATGCTATAACGTATGTGATATCCAATGGTGTAGCTAGTGTATAGAGAAGGAGTGAGTTATAGTTAATGTAGTGTGGTGAGTGAGCTGATAATGCTATATACAGTGGTGCCCAAATGATATTCATTTTAAGGTGGTGTGTAAGTATAAATGTGAGTCATAAAGGAGAGGATCAAACTCAAATCTTGGGAACCATTTTGAGTAAATCACTCAATCTCCCCGTGCCTCACAAAAGTGAATGAGTCCTTGTGTAGCAACTGATACTTATGTAAAGTGCTCTGATACCTTCGGGTTAAGTTCACGCTATATAAACTCTGGAAAAAAAATATGTATGGCTTAAAGTGATTTGAAAATGGCGTGTAAATTATAAATTCAACATATAAAGTACAACTTTTCAATTTGTTATGTTTGTGTAGTTTAGGTTGTGTTTGTATCAAAAAAGCAATAAATAAGTCCGTAATTGGTGCGTAAATCATACATTTTACAGATTATTATAACTTTAGAATTTCTAATGTTTGTGTAGTTCAAGTTGGGTTTGTATAGCAAACATAAATAAAGTTTTTCTAGCTATAACTTATCTTTAGCCTTTGGCTTCTCTCCGCAGGTCCAGCGGCACACATTTTGGGGAAAACAATTATATTCTTCACAGCCAGATAGATCTTTTATTCTATTTTTTGAGGTTCTAATTTAACCAAAGGCACATTAAACAATATAATATTTCCAAGGTGTTTTGGAAAGATGCCTTCCACTGGGCCTGTCACTAAACACATATATGTATATTCACTTAAACATGGCCACATCTAGTGATCCTTCGTACCGTTACCCTTACAAAGGCATAGAAATCCAGTTGTCTAAAAAGAGTGTTCTGTACTTTGGAGTGATGCTTACTGGTGGGTAGCCAGACACATACCAAATCAGACTACTGATGCAGATATGTTACACAACATCATCAGCATATCTCAATTATTATAGATTCTTCAGTTGTACTTCAGTTGTACGTAACTGCAACTTGCGTTTCATATGTATATATATGGTATTATGTGAAGTTAGAGGTAGTAGACTTACACTTACCTATATATATTTATATATATATATATATATTTTTTTTTTTTCAGTCACTGACGAAGCTGGATTAGCGAAACGCTTCTGTTAGGTGTTTGCATTAAAATCTTTTCGTAACGGATTCCAGTGTGCTTGCCATTATTTCGACTGGACAGTTGGATGTGTTGCAATATATATATATATAGAACTACCGGGCACCGATTCCTGTGGGACACTTCCCCCTCTGTAGCTTTATATCTGTCCAACAACTGTTCCACTCAAGCGGGGTGCGGGATTCGCCTGTCATTGCTAAACGGTTTGCTCATTTTACTGCTGCAGGATTGGGAATTTCATTTATCCCATAAAAAAACGTGACTGTGTATTCAACCATTATTATGCTATCGAGTGACGCACTCAGAACCAGGGAAGCAACTGCTGAGGCACGATTTGAAAGCCTCTCTGCAAGTATCCCGGTTGCTAATGAGGCTACACCAATTACCACAAACAGTGACGCAAAGACTTTGATCAGGAATCTCGAGAAATTACTTCGCAGCGAGCTTGCTAAGTGGTGGGAGAAAAAATCACTTGAGAAGTACCGAGATGCTAATAGGGTCCCCAGGGGTTTAAGAAATCTTATTGTTCCGACATACGAAAACCCTGACCCTTTGATGCTACAAGAATGGGCGGACAACAGTCTACAAGGTTCCATGAATTCGGTCAATATTCTAATTAAATACGCCGAATCTGACCGCAACAAATTATTGGTAGAAATTGACAGAGTACAAGCATTATTGGAGGCTACTGGAGAAACTGACTTTATAGCCAAAAGCAAATCAGAGATTGAAATCCGCATTAAAAAATTGGAGGATACCATAATAGAACGTAAAATTACCAAGTTTGCCAGGGACAGAAACGATTACGCTACTGGCAGAATTTTTACTTTCTCTAGGAAGTATGATAATTTAAAACGTAAAGCACTATCCAACAGCGGCAAGTCAGCAGGCGGTCAAATTGCCGGCACTAATCAAGTCTCAGGTCTACCCAGTGACAACAGCGATATTTTGTCACTCAACTCCTTAACCTCCAACAGCGAAGACGAAGGAGCCTCAACATCCTCAATCACCTCCAACATAGGCAAAAACTACACAGTAGTGGAGGAATTGGGTTTTGTAAACGAGGACCGGCGCTATTCCCTGCGCTCCCGGAATCCTCAAAACCAGGCCGGCCATCAGTCAGCCAGCGCAGGCGCACAAGGCGGAGGATTCACAAACAAAAATACTTCGCAAGCAAGAACCAACAGGAACTGGCGCAAATAACCGACACTGTCGACAATACCGTCATCAACCTCACCGACACTGTTATCTCCAAGGCGGAAGAACAGCTATTATCTCTTGGCCTCTCATATTGTCCACCCAACAGATTTTCCTATAATCAAACTCGGATAGATCTGTACAAATTCGTTAGAAAGATCAAACTAATCAAGTATTTCAAACTCGAGGCTAGACGCAAACAAGGTGTGACAAGTGAAATTCCTACCAATATGGCACCTCAGCTCCAAGTACATGACAACACTGGCCTGCAAAATCTGTATGACCTAGCTTTTGATGACTCCTCTCAACCTGTTCCCACTGTTAGCCAGGTGGTCAATGTGAATCGAACAGTACCAACACCCTTTAAACCGAAATCAACATTCTTTCCACTGATGCCCCGTGATGCTGTGGATATTTTCAGTGACCGGGTCATCATTGAACTTAAAGCCCTGAATAGATCGATCTTGGGTAAACACAGACAATTGAAATATAATGACCAGCAATATAATTTGTTAATCAGCAAACTTAAATCCAACCACAATGTGATTGTTAAGAGTGCCGACAAGGGCGGCAACACTGTTCTATGGAAGACCTCTGACTATATTGAGGAAGCTCAGAGACATTTATCTGATTCTACATGCTACATTTTGTCATCACAATTCACTATGGTCCAAAGCCAAAATCAGATACGTAAACAACTGAATACTTGGAAAAGACTCCATCTTATAACTAAGGAGGAATGCAACTATTTAACCAAAGACCATCCTGTAACACCCTGTTTGTACTTCTTGCCTAAAGTCCACAAACTTATCACCCCTACACCAGGCCGTCCCACCATATCGGCCATAGGGAGTATGACAGAGAACATCTCTAAGTATGTGGACTTTTTTCTTCAGCCCCATGTTGCAAGTCTCCCTTCCTACTTGAAAGATACCACAGACTTCTTAACCAAGATCCAAACTGTTCATTGGTGCAGTGATTTTTTGTTTTTAATTTTGGACATTGAATCACTCTATACCTCTATCAATCATCACCATGGTATTAGTGCATGTCAATACTATCTCAATACATGTGCTATTTGTTTCAGAGAACATAATTCAATGCTTATTGCAATGATCAGATTGTGCCTAACCTCCAATTTTATCCGTTTCCAGAATAACACCTATCATCAATTGCATGGGGTGGCGATGGGCTCGTGTTTCTCCCCCAGCTACTCATGTCTTCATGTGGGTTGGTGGGAGGAACGCGAGCTCAGAACCACGCACGCACATTGATCATCTCACATTGAGCATTATTGGCGCTACATTGATGACATCTGCATCATTTGGAAGGGGACGGAGGAAGAGGCCCTGTCATTTGTATCTGATTGTAACATCAATTCTCTTAACTTAAAATTCACTGCCAATGTAAGTGTGAATGAGGCGGAATTCCTTGATGTGCATTTATACATCAAAGATGACAAACTTGAGACCAAATTGCATCGTAAAAGCACTGCGGGCAATTCCATTTTGCATGCTCGCAGTTCTCACCCGTCACATACCATTCGCAGTATTCCGTATGGTGAATTCATTAGAATTCACAGAATCTGCAGTGATCAAGAGTCTCTAACCACATGCCTTGAGGAATCTAGACAGCGCTTCATACAGAGAGGTTATTCCAGAACCATCCTTGATCAAGCGTTAGCTAAGGCTTTATCAGTGGATCGTGCTTCGCTTCTTACATCTAGCGACTCCATCACTGCTAGCACTAACAGCACACAGGATACCTCTCCCTGTACAGTCAGACTGATTACTACTTTCTGCTCACAGGAGCGTAAGATAAGGCGCATCATTGGCACCGAATGGCCCATTATTCTGACTGATTCTATTCTTGGCCCTCTGTTACCTGAAACACCCATTATCACATTCAGACGTGCGCCTTCTATGCGTGATGCTCTGGATAGAGCAGCACCTGAGAATCCACCTAAAACTAGCAAAATTAACAAAATGGGCTTTTTTAAATGTACATCTTGTCGTGCCTGTAATTTTGCCAGCAACACCACTCACTATGTCACTGCGTTCAGTGATGTACCCATCCTGATCAATGAATATCTAACCTGTAGATCAGAGTTTGTTGTCTACAAGCTCAAATGTACTTGCAACTTGGAGTACATTGGCAGCACTAAGCTGCCCGTTCACCAAAGAATACTCCAACATATTAGAGCCATTGTTAACAGTGACAGCAATTACCCTGTGGCTAGACATTTTGAGGCTTTTCACGAGAAGAAAGTGAAAGACATACAATACACTGTCTTATGTTCGGTACCCCAACCGAGTCGCGGTGGCGACCGCGAAAAATTACTGAGACAACGTGAATCCCAGCTTATCATGTCACTCGGCACCAAGGCCCCGAATGGTTTAAATCTGACGGAGGATTTGAAAAACTTCCTCTAATTTTGTTCTGTAATTGGTTTTGATCTTGGTTTCTATCTGTTTCTTTCTATAGACTGTGACCTAATTAGTTCTTGTTCTAGTTGCTGTGGCACTTTGTGGCCTGAATTTATCTGTGTTTATTTATTCTGATGCTCCTTTGATCCATGAAAAAAAATGTTTTTTTGACCCAGCATCAGTGTTAGTTATATTCTTGCTCTATTTAGTATTTATTCTTTTGCCTCACATTTTATTCTCCTTGTTTCTCCTTTTTTTCTTCTCACTTTACATATTTTTTGGTTGGGCTTTTTGTTTTGTTTTCTCTTCTATTTTTCTACACCCACTTTTTGTATTATTTGAGGTATACTTGTATCCTATGTTTAGCACTGTTTCGTGGCATTGCATGACTCGAATGATTGTGGGGTCCATAGTTGATGTGGCAGTCCTCTATTTTCCAACAGTAATGTGGTTATTTTCATTCCAGGCACTATGTCCTGACTTTTCTGACACTTTTGGTTAATTGTATATTATTGACTAAATTCTTTGCTCCTTTTTGGTTCCTCTTTTTTGGCACTCAATTAATATTTGGCACTTTGTCATTACACTTGCTTGTTGCCCAATGTGGTACCTTTATTAGAGGTTGCGACTTTTTTAGTCTGTCTCTGAGCGTAATTTTGCCAGTTACTTCAATGTTATATTATCTACCATGTGTCAAATTATTGTATTTTTTCTACATGTTTTACTGTTACCAAGTGTTCATTTTGCAACTGCCTCATTTTCCGTGTCTATACCTTACTGTCATGCGTGTATCACTTTAATACAATAC
The DNA here is from genome assembly GCF_964261635.1 of Lissotriton helveticus. Taxonomy (NCBI): domain Eukaryota; kingdom Metazoa; phylum Chordata; class Amphibia; order Caudata; family Salamandridae; genus Lissotriton; species Lissotriton helveticus. The sequence continues at coordinate 430,257,594 of NC_136059.1, forward strand.
TTGCTTGTGCACTACTTCTATTTTTGCTTTTGGGCGTGTTCCCCGTATTAAGCCCCTCCCTATGTTTTGTATATATACTTACACTTTTTTCTGAGTGTCCTTATGTGAACAAGCTCCCTTGTGGAGTGAAACGCGTCATTTAAAATAAAACGTTTTTCCTGCATACTCACTGGAGTTGATACGTTTTTTGAGCTTAACTGACCGTTTGATGTGGCGTCTTGAGGTCTGCACCCTGCCGTAGCCTGTCGTCCATTGACAGGTTGGGATCCTTTCTTCATATATATATATATATATATATATATATATATATATATATATATTCACTGAAAAAACCATAGGTTATAGACCATATATAGTTAGGAATTAGCATTTAAAAAACCTTATTTTACTCACACAAAACCATTGAAATTCCATATATAGTTAGTTGCACTAACTATATATCGCGCACCCGCAATCCACTGCTGATGATGTCACATATTACATCATTCATGACATGGTCAGTGACATCACTGATGACATCACTGATGACATCTCAAATGACATCACTGATGACATGACTGATAACAACATCCAGTGATTTTTTGTTTCTGTAAAGTTTAAATATGTCTTACATATTGAAGAATGAGTGGATGTTTAAGTGTCTGGACGAAGGATTTAGTAGGTGCATGACTGACTGTATGACTGAGTGATTAAATGTGTCTCACTGAGTGCATGGGTTAGTGACTAAACTGTCTTAATTTGTGCATCATTATGTCTGTTGTTCTGTAAACTGCTGCATGTGTTGATCAGTAGCTATATGAGTAACTATATGGGTTATTGATTGATTGTCCAAGTATTTGTATGGGAGACTGAGTGTGTGTGTGGCTGGCTGGGAGGTGTGTGACTCTGTGCAGATCAATGTGTACTTATATCAATGATTGTATAACAAGGTAAGTATGTGTTAGTATATGTTTGAAAATATAAGGTGCTCTATGTTTAACTGTATAGACAAGAAAATGGAAGTGTGATTGATTCTTTACAGGACTGACTAGGTGTGTGAGTAACTCCATGGATGAGTGGCAGAGTGTGAGTGTCTGTATAGGTGTATGAGTGCATATGATAGTGTTGTAAAGATGAGTGATTGTATGTATGAATGATTGTATGGGTGAATGAGTGAATGTGTGTGTAGACGTAGGAATCAGTGAGTACATATGTAGTAACTAGTATTGGTGTGTCAATGGTTTCAAAAATTATACTCTGTATTTAACACTGGGTGAAACAGAGGTTATATTAAAATATGAGGAGATGCATTGTATTGTCACATGAATGATATCTTCAGTGATGTGGTCATTGATGTCAAATGAGATGTCATCAGTGATGTCATTTGAGATGTCATCAGTGATGTCATCAGTGATGTCACTGACCATGTCATGAATGATGTAATATGTGACATCATCAGCAGTGGATTGCGGGTGCACGATATATAGTTAGTGCAACTAACTATATATGGAATTTCAATGGTTTTGTGTGAGTAAAATAAGGTTTTTTAAATGCTAATTCCTAACTATATATGGTCTATAACCTATGGTTTTTTCAGTGAATTTTCAACGTTTTGTAAATGCTAATTCCTAACTATATATGATCTACAACCTATGGTTTTTTCAGTGAATTTCAATGGTTTTTTAATAGCAAATATCATAAGCTGTCGAATGTCAAGTACGTGGTAAGTGAAAACATTTTCGTGTTTATGCACACTGATCTGCTTTGAATGGTGCCCCCCCCCCTCATTTCTATTAGGAGTACTCTCTCTTTGCACATAGTGAAGGGTAGTTAACGCAGGCCTTTGCCCCCATTGTAATCCGTCGTGCCTGCTTCTCTCTCCATTTGATTGATTGTTATCCAAGTATTTACTGTTTTAGAATTGGTTCTCTTTGGTTCATTCTCTATTTACAAACAAACACAGAGTCGCAATACTCTGTTTAGTCTTTGCAGATAACGAAAAATCGTGTAAAAAAAAAAAGAAAAGGAATCGAGCAAAATCAGTAGGCCACTAACGGGATCTCTTTTTGACCTCGCTAAAATAGAAACATTAGGAACAACCCCTCATGACAAATACAAAACTAGTGAAATGAACTGAACTCCACACAATGATGGCTGCAAAACAGCTCGGCTCCGCCACCCACCCCGCCCAAAATAACGATAAAGAGCGGCTGCCATGATTGGTTGCGGAATGGCCACGACGGAGCTACGAAATGGTACTGCTCTCATGCTAACCCCAGCTTCAGTCTGAAACATCCAGAAACACTGTAGACTACCAATTCGATCAGTTCCGGTAGCGCCCCAATGTAACCCGGTAGAGAAGAACTAGCCCTCCCCTCTTTGACTGATGGTTCTTGTTGCCTGTCCCTTCTGTTGTCATTTAACAGAACTATTTAGCCTGCTGAAAGGGGTTGTGTTCCGACCGCTGGTTGGTGGAGACATTTTGACTATATTCTGGACCTGCGTTGTCGCGTAATGCGTCATATGACGCGCCGCGTTAGCGCATCCGGAAGTCATCCGGGGCGCGCAGCGCGTAACGTAAGCATAACAAGTCATGTGACTTGTTAATAAAACTGTTCATTGGTTCATTTTACTTTTCTTATTCTAATGATGAAAGGCTTGGTCATATGACCTAAAAATTACGCTTTTTATTACTTCCGAACATTATTTTTTCTTAAATATATGTTATAATGTTCCAGGCTAATGTACTTTCCCGGAAAATTTACAACTGTCCTGCAAGTAAAATATATTCTTTTTTCGAGAAAAAGAGCGTTTCTTCGTCCCATGACGGAGCCGTTGAGCAAAAGAGGGTCGACCTGCTGTCTTAGTCGCCGATACGCCTGAATATGAGATTCTTATCGATCACTTTATGTTGCAGGAATAGAAAACACAACAGCCCTTGACCATTTATCTTTACTGCGTTCCTTCGTATTATACCTTTTACCCTTCATGTAATTGGTCTGCTTTATTTCACTTGCCTTTTAATGATTCTAAAACAGTGACTATTATTAAAAACTTTACCAATGTATATACTACTACCATGTTTTCTTTTAAAAACCTTTATTGTGAAAATTTCATTATACAAATACGAGCCTATAACCACGTGGGCCTGCCACGGAGCAAACTGTAATCGTATATGATGAGTAGACATTTACACTGTAGAGGAACGTAACGGGCGGGCCATTAGGTTGCAAGAACTAAGGTGTCTAACAGTTACGGAATCGGTGGACGTACATTTTATAATTAAAATACGACAGGGCCAGTTACAATAAAATTATCTAGATATACATTTGCGGGCAAGTACCATGGGTGACGTTAATTCGAACTTTCAATAGTACAGTAATCAATAACACATCAGAACTTAATATCAATAGGGATGTCGAAATATTCAATCAATTCTCGTCCCCGCCCGCCATGTGCTTCAAAACTGCATACGTATCTCGTGATTTCAAGGTTCTGCAACCAGTACACACCAAGGAGTTACGAGTCCCATTTATTCCGGCGCCATTTTGGGCGAGGACGGGCAGGTCCAGGATATAGTCAAAATGTCTCTACCAACCATCGACTATGATGATGTTCATATGCTGTATTTATTAGAGTAACACTCATCTGTCCACATGAAATTAATTTGCCACAATCTAAACATGTCATTTTAATCTTTCCAAAGTTCTTCTAAATATTTGGGACCGTTTCCCTTGCCTCTGATGCTGTCAGTGCCACTTCTTTGATGAATGTACTAGCAGGTCAGGGGTTCTCCTCCAAATCTCTCTTTTATGCAGCACTATAATTAATTGGTGCCACCTCTCCATATGACGATGCATGGTATAGTTACCATACCTATATATTTTTTCGGTTCCTCTGGAGAGTTCATCGTGGCAGATGAAGCGTGTAACGTACCGGGCATTTACCTTTTTTTGCATGTACAGGAAAGGAAAAAAAAATCGAGCGTCCGAGTTCTAAGGTGTCCCAGGGCCATTTTAGTGGACCAGGCCCAAATCCAAAGAACAGGCCGCCATTTTGAGAGTCCTGTTGCAGCCGCCTGTCGCTGTAGCATCAAGAGCAGCCGAAACTCAGCTGAATGGCAACTGAAACGGTAAAGGGGCGCCCCACTACAGCAGACGAGCCTCCACCTAGGAAGGCCCGTTCACGCCGCCTCCCCCCCCCTTCGGGCACCCCACGCCGTTATTCGGAGCAGTATTGTAGGATGGCCACACCAGTGCGGCAACTTGCTAGACATCACCTCGGTGGTAACCGAATCTCAACGCCTTGTGGTGTCTTCTATTCAGAAAACATTGTTATGCTGCCTTCGACCTATTCGCCGCAAGTGCGCACACAACTCAACTGCATAGCTTGCTAGACACCACCTCGATGCCATCCGGATCTTGGAATCTCAGCGCCTTTTGGTGTCTTCTCTTCAGAAAATATTGTTGCGCTGCCTTTGGCCCCATTCGCACATCGGTCCGCTACTGACGCCATCTCACAGGCTAATGGGGCGCCCCACGCCGACTTTCAGCATTGTAGGATGACCACACCAGTACAGCAACTTGCTAGACATCACCTCGGTGCCATCCGGATCTCGGCGCCCCACTGCAGATGAAGTGCCTCTCAACTATGAAACCACCACGGTGACATCCGGATCTTGGCGCGTTGTGCTGCCTTCGGCCTATTCGCACATCGGTCCGCTACTGACGCCATCTCACAGGCTAATGGGGCGCCCCACGCCGAGTTTCAGCATTGTAGGATGACCACACCAGTACAGCAACTTGCTAGACATCACCTCGGTGCCATCCGGATCTTGGCATCTCAACGCCTAGTGGTATCTTCCATACAGAAAATATTGTTGCGCTGCCTTTGGCCCCATTCGCACATCGGTCCGCAACTTAGACATCACCTCGGTGCCATCCGGATCTTGGCATCTCAGCGCCTTGTGGTGTCAGTCAGAAAATATTGTTGCGCTGCCTTTGGCCCCATTCGCACATCAGTCCGCTACTGACACCATCTCACAGGCCAACAGGGCGCCCCACACCGACTTTTACCATTGTAGGATGGCCACACCAGTGCCACAACTTGCTAGACACCACCTCGGTGCCATCCGGATCTTGGCATCTCAGCGCCTTGTGGTGTCTTCTATTCCGAAAATATTGTTGCGCTGCCTTTGGCCCCATTCGCACATCGGTCCGCTACTGCCGCCATCTCACAGGCCAACGGGGCGCCCCACGCCGACTTTCAACATTGTAGGATGGCCACACCAGTGCGGCAACTTACTAGACACCACCTCGGTGCCATCCGGATCTTGGCGCGTTGTGCTGCCTTCGGCCTATTCGCACATCGGTCCGCTACTGACGCAAACTCACAGGCCAACGGGACGCCCCACGCCGACTTTCAGCATTGTAGGATGGCCACACCAGTGCTGCAACTTGCTGGACACCACCTCGGTGCCATCCGGATCTTGGCGCGTGCCAACGTATTTTCTCCGCATTTTATACCCTATGCCACATAACAGGTCATGTGACTTGTTTATAAAACTTTTCATTGGTTCATTTTACTTTTGGTTTCCTAATGATGGAAGGCTTGATCATATGACCTAAAAACAACACTTTTCATTGGATGAAAACTTTTTTTTTTCCCAAACGATGAAAGCCCCACCTTGTTTCTGGATGTTTCAGACTGAAGCTGGCGTCAGCATGAGAGCACCACCATCTCGTAGCTCCGTCGTGGTCATTCCGCGAGCAATCATGGCAACCGCTCCCCACCAGAAGCCTACAGGAGTCGGGGGCCCCCAAAACTTTTGATGAATCCTCAAGGCGGAGGGGACGCTTTCGAGAATGGGGTCCAAGACCTAGCAGACAAGCGTCCGATTTCCAAGGTGTCCCAGGGCCATTTCAGTGGACCAGGCCCAAAAAGGAAAGAGCCTGCCGCCATTTTGAGAGTCCTGTGACAGCCGCCTATCGCTGCACCGCAAGAGTGGGCGCAACTCAGCTGAATTGCGGCTTTTGACACAGTGGACCAAAAACGGACGGAATGGCAACTGAAACGGTAAAGGGGCGCCCCACTACAACAGATGACACTCCACCTGGAGAGGCCCGTTCACGCCGCCTCCCCCGGGGCGCCCCACGCCGTTATTCGGAGCAGCATTGTAGGACACCAAAACCAGTGCGGCAACTTACTGGACATCACCTTGGTGCCATCGTTCTGCTGCCTTGGAACTATTCGCACAACAGTTTGCTACTGATGACCCACCCCCCGCGACGCCCCACGCCGGAAATCTGGACGTTGTGCTGCGTTGGGACTATTCGCACAGCCGACCGCTACTTCGTTGTTTTTCCCTCAAAATGTTTATATGTTATTACTATTTTTGTTTTCTTGTATATATTTATAAGTTATTAAAGTTTTATAATCTTACTACTTTGTCGGAGTGCTATATATTTTTAATGTGACACATAATTGTAAAAACTTTGATGTACAAAGAGTCATCCCTGGAATCTTCCGCTTCAGGCTCGGTCCCCTCCCCAATCACAATACAGGATGGTTTTCAGATAATAGGAACGCGTCTACTGTGACGGATCTCATCGAGTGTGGGCCTTGATCTACTATAACTCCTTTGAAGAGGGGTGATTCTTTACAGCTGGGGCCATAAACTACATCTGCAGGGTTAGCTGATACCCTAGGACCAGCCTGGACAATCGGACACAGAGGAAAAGGAGTGTCAGAGGGTGCGGTAGTGAATAGGGCGAAAGGGAGGTGTCGGGCGGGCACAGGGTGTGATTCTCAGGGAAGAGCAGCGCAGATGGGGGGAGGTTTATTACCCATGCATAAGACAGAGAGCGGGGGTGACCACTGCCTGGGGGAGATGCTTGCGAGGGTGGGGAGCCATGCTAAGGATCGACAGCGTGCACAGAGTGGGTCTGGTCAAGGCATCTAAAATGGCTGCCGTGCACGACAAAAGTGTGGCATTTGAAAAAAGACAAGATGGCGCAGACAATGTTTTTCAACACTTCCTGATTTCCTTCGAATCGAACGTTAACAGACGTTGGGGCATATTACCAAAGTTAAGCGATATTTATCCCTAACGATGCTTAGCAACGATTTTTTTTACCGCTAAACATCGTCAGAAATTATCGCAGATAAACCTTGCTATTATCAAGGTTTATCGCAAATACGATAATAAACTACCGCAATGCATTAATATCGCTGAAAACTCAGCGATATTCATGCATTACCGAGCTAATGCTCTTAGCCATGTTATCCACCTCCCATTGGATAACATGGCTAAGAACTGCTCAGGGCAGGTGCTAGCTTTTGGAGATATTCGTGCTTATCTCGAATATTTCCAAAAGTTGATAATAGGAGATAGCGATGTTAGCGACTGTTTCCAGTCGCTAACATCTTGGCATGCCCACTTTGCATGTCATTAGTGATAAATATCACTCACATGCAAAGTGGGGCCCAAGATGGTCGCTATCTCCTACTAGCCGTCGCTAACTGGTGTTAGCAACAGCTAGGTAATACAGATATAATTTTATCTCCGCGAAGCGGAGCGCTGTTACAGATATATATCTTGTTTTTGAACGTTAATTTCTCAAAATCCACTGAAGCACATATATTGAGACCTAGCAAAGGCACATCGAGCTACCAGTCCCTACAATTTTGCCAAGTTTCGTGCAAATCCATTCAGCCGTTCGATTATTATTATTATTTTTTTTTTGCCCCGCGGGGCCCTTTTAAAACCTCCACATCAAACCTAAGAGGTCAAGGAGGATCTACTATGCCCCCTTATGGTCATTTGCCCCTTCGCTTTGGCCTCCTCTTGTCTCTCGATCCTACCGAGAGACAAGATGGCGGCCGCTACGGACTGTTTGCAATGTTTACAGACGCCGGAGAACCAATCAGCTTCGCAAACCTCCGTTACGCGAAGCGGAGCGCTGTTACAGATATATATCTTTTTTTTAACGTTAATTTCTCAAAATCCACTGGAGCACATATATTGAGACCTAGCAAAGGCACATCGGGCTACCAGTCCCTAATATTTTACCAAGTTTCGTGCAAATCCATTCAGCCGTTCGATTATTATTATTATTATTTTTTTTTGCCCTGCGGGACCCTTTTAAAACCTCCACATCAAACCTAGGGGGTCAGCGAGGATCTACTATGCCCCCTTATGGTCATTTGCCCCTTCGCTTTGGCCTCCTCTTGTCTCTCGATCCTACCGAGAGACAAGATGGCGGCCGCTACGGACTGTTTGGAATGTTCACAGACGCCGGAGAGCCAATCAGCTTCGCTACGCGAAGTTCCGTTACGCGTAAAGTCCGCGAACCGGAGCGCTGCCCGGTCCGCTGTTACAGATATATATCTTTTTTTGAACGTTAATTTCTCAAAATCCACTGGAGCACATATATTGAGACCTAGCAAAAGCACATCGGGCTACCAGTCCCTACAATTTTGCCAAGTTTCGTGCAAATCCATTCAGCCGTTCGGGCTAAAAGTGAGGCCAACCGCCCTATGGAAAACTCAATGTTAAAAACATGTTTTGGGACCCCCCTTTTTTCTCGGCCCCCCCTTGACGAACCCCCCCCAAATTTTCAAGGGCTGCTCAGAAACATAATGTGCCATTTTCCTGAAAATTTTAGCCAATTCCGTCCTCAAACGCCAAAGTTATTAGACATAGAATTTTCAAAAATCCCATAGAGAAAAAATCCTAACTATATATACCTACTGGCGACCGCCAGTAGGTAATATATATATATATATATATGTATATTTTCTTTCAGGCAATATTATTGCTACTATATTTAGAAAGATTGATATGTAAGTGTGATATCTCAATAAGGTACAAATATTTCACAATGGAGCAATGGAGAACCAAAGGACTTTCCTTGTACACAAGCACATCTGCTTCACATTTCCACCTGCAGAATTGCCCACGTGGTGAAAATTCCCCATGAATAAATGGTATGCATTGGGAGTAAACTTTCTTTTATAGATTTCCTGAAAAACTTTATGAATATTTTTCTAAATCTGTAAAACGTGATCCTTACCTCTAAATTTTTGAGTCATTTAGAAACCACAAAATGTCTGAGTTTTGCAATCTGGGCTTTGTAGGTCATAGCTGAAAATGATACAGGTGTGAGAAAATGACCTATTTAATGACCATAGCGCAGAGTCCAAAGCTAAACACCCAATAGTGCCTTAGCTTGATGCTTATAGCTAAGCCACAGTAGTGAGGCCATTCCAAGAAAAAAGTGTGCGAGATTGTATGTAAAAGGACACAAATAAACAGGGATGCTGTTAAGTAACATTGAACGTAAAAGCACATCATCTTTGCATATCACAAACATTTCTTATAGTACATTTTTGTGTGTCCCCTACTGGGCCCACTGTAGTTTAGCCGTATGTTAGCCCAAGTACATACATAATAGGCCACTTGCGTTTGCACATGTCACACAGTAACACATTTGGTTTTGTACCACTCTGTTATTTTCAAATTAAGATGCACATGTTTTATCATTTTGTTCTCTGCTGGGATTCAATCTGTACATCATGCAAGGCCAAACAACATTCTGTTCTGTTTTTCTCTGTGGTCGGTCACTAACACCTAGACACAATGGACAAATCCAGCTGCTGTCTTTCGAACAGAGCAAGTCTTATCATATAAGCTGACACTTGCAGTTCTAAAAACTGAGCAAGGCGAGACTTGCAAAGAAAAGGTCCTGATATGAATGAGCTATGAGCCTGAGATGAGATGTAGACCAACCGATGATGACTCTCAGGTATGGGGTCTGGCACTAATCCCAGAGAATTTTAGTGTATTGTAGTATATACCTAAACATCACTCAGCTAAACCTGCTTTGAAATCCCTCCACTGGCTCCCCATCCGAGAGAGAGTTAATTTCAAAGCCCTGTGCATCATCCACAAATCATTAGCTGCAAGGGGCCCTGCCATTCTTCACACCATCATTCAGCCCGACCAGCCTAACATACGTTTTCGCTCAGAGGTTATGAACTTTGTCCCTGTCCCCAGGATCAAGAAAGCCAGAAGCGGGGGTCGGCTATTCTCATGTAATGCAGCCAACCTTTGGAACTACCTCCCTCCCACTATACCTACGAAAGGAAACCAAGTACCTTGACTTCAGGAAATTGTTAAAAACCTGGGTATTTCCTTAGTTGGCTGAACCCCATATATCTGCTGCTACCAGCACTGGGATGCCTCTGGGTAGCCATGCGCTATATAAATAAATTTTTCATTTCATTCATATACCTAGCAAGGGTAGACATAGGCTGATGTATCATTCAATAGGACAGGGCTTTTCATTGTGTACAGTTTACTAATTGTGCAAATCATAATATTGACTTGAATATGTCTAATCATTGCAGCACAGCTTTTTGCATGATAGAGCATGTTACTTTCAATAAATATTGTAAGCTTTCCACATGTCTCTTTCATTTAATTGTGGACATGTGTGTGTGTGAGAAACGAAAGGTGATGCCCTGTTACCGCAACTCCTGAGAGAGTTCAGAGTGTTGTGTTCTGGGGTGCTAAGTTACCTGTCTTTCTGGAAGGTTAGGAGTTTGTCTGGATTTGGGGCTCAAAGGTACTGAGGTAGTGAGTCCCTACCTGCTAATTTCATAGATCTGTTTCTGAGCAGAATCTCTGCAACAAATGTAATGCAAATAAACAAAATGCTGAAAAAGAAAAATGACTTAAAGAGAATGTTATTAGAAAACTGTTATATTAACACCTATGTAAATGCAAAACAGTTAAAGGTTGTCCTCAAATGGTTTGACCTTGGACAAGTAAACATAAATTTCTAGCTTTTAAGGGCACACAGTTGGAAGGATGGTAGGCAATTGTTTTAATTAAGAATCATGTCAGAGTCAAATGTATGTTCACTTGGACCAACTTTAAGACTTAATCCAATGAGGATTTAATTGTAGTCAAATATTTCAAGGAGGAACTTTCAATCTTTGATAAAGATTAAAGTAAAATGAGCTACCAGGTGCAGGATGATCAACAAATGTTAGAAGAAGCAAGTTTGACCTTGTTTGACGTTCAATGTTAAAGCTTCAAGAGTTTCGCCAGGCACATTATTCTGCCTCGTCAAAGTAAGAAAACATTACTGTTAAGTTCTGCTGTGTACTCCATCCAGTAAGGGTGACCAGGCATTCCGAATTTGCCTGGACAGTCCTGTTTTTTCACCAGCTGTCCTGGCTGATTAGGAAAAGCTTAGCTCGTGTTCATATTTTTAGAAAGTGTCGACCTAAAACTTTTGTGGGTGCCTTTTTATGTTTTCCAAAGCAGGGATAGTTAGCAGCTGTTATAAGAAAGCAGTTTACTTAACAGGCATGATTGGTTTTACAAATTGCCTTTTATATATGTTTTATTGCTTCGTGTGTACTTCTACACTGATGAGTGCTGTCATTCTGTACTCTTGGTTGAAGTAAAATTGTAGTTCTTTTTCCATTTTTGTGTAATGTCCCGGTTTATGGCTTGAACATTCTGGTCACCGAACATCCAGATGGTTATTCAAGAGCTTCAAAACTGTCCAAACACTTGTGGTATCTATGGTACAATGTTGGTTCAGTTGTTTGGCCAACTGAGGGGCATATTATCAAGCACAGAGTTAAAATTATCGCCACTTTAGCGGCAGAGAACTGCTGCTAAAGCGGCGATAATGGGCTTGATATTATGCCATTGAAGCCCATGTTGACACCAGAACATGGGCTTCTATTGGAATTCTCAAGGGCATATTATCAAGCCCATTATCGCGCTTTAGCGGCGATAATTTTAAGCCCGTTTCTTGATAATATGCCCCTGTGTCCCTTCAAGTTTCAATACGTAATGAGTTTGAGGTAGAGCTGGGTGCCATGAGCCCACTGATGGATATTGATTTTGTTGTCTGTAAGTAGGCAATGAAGTGGTCTGCGTAGACATTCAAGATAATGAAAGGAGGAGGGATCTTAAGGTACACCAAAGGAAAAGGTAACATCATATTTTTGCTTGTTCATTAATGTCATGGTTCCTGACAATGCTAATGCACCATATAGCACCTAAAAAGATGCATAAAAATGCATATCATGAAAAACGTGACCGTAGGCCTGAATTCAAAGCTGTGTCTGAAGAAATTGTAGAAACCCCATATGTTTGTAGATCATAGTTTAATGAGCTGAGGCTCTCCCACCTTCGCAATGGTGGCCTGTGTTGAAATGTTTAGTGGTGGTGGTGGCTGTGGCTCAGGTGTTCTTGACAGAAGTGCATAGCTTGGTAGATATGAGATATGGTCACTCTTCAGATGCAAAAAGTGGTGCAGAATGATAATCTACAGTGGCACTTGAGATGAGATATAGTAGTTCAGCATTCACATTTCCTCAAAACAAAATTGCTAATATATAGCAAGGTAAACATGTAGGAAGGCCTTACTACAACCTGCCTCAATTCTCTTTAACAAGTATGGTTGTGGTGTACCCATTGACACACATGGTATTGACGCTTGGTTCTCCTATAATGTGGCCCATGTTGATCATGTTCGTAATCTTCAGTGCATTGATCCCTTTACTGATGTCTGTGCACTATTTAAAGCGGTGCACTTTCAGAGGAGAACATCAAATTTCCTACAAATCAGTCTTACTCACAAGGCTGTTCCTTCCCTACCTTATTCGTTGAAACTTATTGTTAGAAATGGGGGTCTCTAGTTGGCTAAGGTAGGTACCTTTGTCCAAATAGGGACCCTTGCTTCTAGTCAGGGCAAGGGGGATACGCACTCTAGATAACTCCTGCTCACCCCCTTGTTAGCTTGGCACAAGCAGACAGACTTATCCCAAAGGCAATGTGTAAAGTATTTGTACCAACACTCACAGTAACACAGTGAAAGCACCACAAATGGACACCGCACCAGTTTAAAAAAAATAGATATCTTTATCTAAACTTAGCGAGACCCAAACGACAAAAATCTAACATACACAGTTAAAAATATTACTTCCAAAAGGCTTCAAGAACTTGTACAATAGAAAACTATGGATGCGTGACTTTTCACCAAAGTACCTGTAGTTGCGTCAAAGTTCACCAAGCCAAACAGCCGTAGCATTGGAAAACAAAGAGATGTGACCATCCGGAGACCCTGAGGAGGTGATGCGACAGTCCGGCTGCACGAAGAGGAAAGGTTGCATTAATTCCGGTCTGTATGGGGAGTGATGCGTTCATTCTTCGTGCAGGTTCCGGTCCACAGGTGATGCATCAGGAAAGCGTGTCACACAGGTTGAATGCGTGGATCTTTGGGATGCGTTGGCAATCGGTTTGGCAGCATTGCACAGCTTTGCACGGCACTGCGTTGGCCCTTTTCAGCCATGGTCCCTCAATGCGTCCATTCTTGCAGGGATGACAGGCGATGCGACGGTATTCGCAGCTGCGCGACGATGCATGGAAATTCTTCTTATGCCATGAATATGCATCAGAAAAAGAGCTGCAAAAAGAGCAATGCATCGATTTCTGTAGTCCTTTGAGCTTCTTCTCCCTTCCAGCTCCCAAACAGCAGCAACAACCTCCAGGGGCCTAACACTGGCACAGGCACCTCAAGGCAGGTCAGAACTCACAACAGCAGAGTTCATGGGGCTGGGGGTGAAGTCTTTGTGTCCCTGAGACTTTCTAACAGGAGGCCAACTCACTTCAGGGCCATGGAGATCCCCTTCAAGCAGGGGACACAGCACACAGCAAAGTTCTTCTCCTTTACTTGGCAGAAACAGCAACTGCAGGCCAACCCCAGACAAACAGCAAGGGCACCACTTCTTCTCTCCAGCTCTTCTCCTTGGCAAAGGTTCCTCTTGAATGCCAAGAGTGATCTAAAGTACAGGGGTTTTAGGTCTGATACTTAAAACCCAAACTGTCTTTGTTCTCTTTGTGCAAGGGGATCTGAGCCCAGTTCAAACCAGTTCTGGGGGCACTCTGCCAGTGGACAACAAACTCTTTTGTCAGTGTGAGCCTTTGCTCTAGACACACCGTAGGGGGTGTAGACAGCACTGGAGAAGGCAAGTACAGCCATATTCAGGTACAGGTGATACTCCTCCCACCACTCCAAATTCAGATCAAGCCTATTCAGCCTAGTGCTGACTCACCCAGACTCCTGGAGCCACCCTGCCCTTGTCACTCCCAAGACAGACAGCCAATCCACAAACAGGCAGAGACACACAGGAAGGTTGAACAAGAAAATAGCCACTTTCAAAAAGTGGTATTTTCAAACACACAATTTAAAAACCATCTTTACTAAAAGATGAGTTATTAAGTTCTGAGTTTGGGGGTACTAAACTCCATTTTCCGATCTTATCCCTATGGGAAGATATGCTTGTAAAATGTTACAAAGCATTCCCCATTCTGTCCTAAGTGCAAGATAGACTTTCAATAGTAAAAAACTGAAATTAGCAGTATTTTACTTCTCAACATGTTACACACACCAGTATATGTCCTACCTTCCACCTACACTGCAGCCTGCCCGGGGGTACCTTGGGCCTACTATAGGGGTGTCCTGTGTGTAAGAAAAGGGAAGGGTAAGGCCTGGCAAGCGGGTGCACTGGCCGGGTCGACATGGCAGTTAACAAACTGCGTGCAGGCACTCTTTTTGGCAGGCCTGAGACCTCTTTTCAGGGCTACTCATATGGGTGGCACAATCAGCACTGCAAGCCCACTAGTATCATTTGATTTACCAGGCCTGGCACACTCAGTGCACTTTACTAGGGACCTATTGGTAAAACAAATATGCCAATCAGGGAGAACCAATCACAATATCAATTTACACAGATATGCACTTTAGCACTGAACAGCAGTGGTAAAATGGCCAGAGTCCTATAACAAACAAACGCAGGTCAGTAAAACATAGGAGGAAGAAGCAAAAGGTTTTGGGATAACCCTGCAAAAAGGGTCATTTCCAACACAACCCCCTTCCAGCCTAAAGCCAGGGTAGACCAATCAATACCTTGATGTGCTTCCCTGCTTGGGGCGACAGAAAATGGAACATGACCCGAATAGCAGGGGTCTTTTCATGTCCTATGCCTTCCTAAACCCAGTTGGATCCCTCTATCCATACTCTCAGGGCCCACTAGGCTAATCCATGGGAGACCCTTCTCCTCACCTGGGGACTGCATCGGTGCAGCGTCTAAATTTACTTTGCTCACAGATGTGTCTGCACAGATAGACAGTACCCACATGGCCAACACAGTGGTGTGAAAGTGGTGTCATTCCTTCCCCTCTCCCAGGGGCAACTCTTTCCACCAGGAAAACCAGCCACAGTGGCCACTGACATCTGTTGGTGATGAGAACCAAGCCTCCTGCCTTTAAGGCCTCTCTAACCTCGATGACAACAGAAAGTGGGGGCAGGAGCCTCAGGTGCCTGGCACCATTTCTCCACTCTCCCTCCTGCCAAGTCAGGTATGGCATCCTGACACTGGCCCACCAGCCCAAGGTCTGTACCCCGTGGCTGGGCAAGAGACTGACGTGGGCTCTCCCACACCCGGTCTTACTCTCTGAGGCCCTGTACCCTCCCACCTGGAGCGGTACCCCCAGAAGACAACTTGGTAGGGGCACTGTTAACAGTCGCCTCTTCCTCCAGGTCAGGGGGGGACACCCTGAACCTGGTGCTCCAATGCAGGGTCTGCACCCTAAGGCTGACCAGAGGTTACAGGCAGAGGTTCCACTCCCCCTACCTCTCCTTCTGGGCTCCCGCACTCTTCTTGTAGGAGAGGCACCCTCAGAACACAACTCTCCTACCAGTACAGGGCTGCTCTCCTGGGTTGATCTGGGGTCAGAGGCGAGGGCTCCCTCCCTCTGCACCCCCTTCCAGAGTTCTGCACCCTCCCACCTGAAGTTCTACCCCGGAAGACAAACCGGTCAGGACACTGCTTACAGATGTCCTTGCCTCCTGGTCAGGCATAACCTGAACCTGGCTTTTCAACACAGGGACTAAACCCTGCGGCCGAGCACCCTCCTGGCATACTAGGACTTCCTGGGTAATACACATGCCGTGAGGGTAACACATACCTCATGTGTTAGGAGTCAGTCTGCCTGGCGCGGTCTCCTAAACCCTGTCCATCTGACAGTGCGCGAAGACCCCCCAAAAAGGAAGTGGTGTCACCGTGGTCACTCCTAGGAGGCTCAACTCTTATGGCTGGCCCCTGACCCACTGGTTCTCCCACTGTAGACCCTCTCCCCCTCCATCTGGACTTCTGCCCCCTCCACTTAGGAGTGGCCCCACCAGATACCAGAACTGATGGAGCTCTTCTTACAGACACTCGAAGTTCTCTTTACACTGGGAGATCCCCCTCAACGGATGGCCTACCAGTACAAAATTGGCCCCCTCCTGGTGTTCCCTTATGGAACCAACCAGGTCCTGAGACTGGGTTTCGGGCACCTTGGGACACAGCCCACTCCAACTCCTTCTCCTCTGAGGCGGGACATGGGACCCTACACCCCTTCCCTACAATGGGATCTATCTGGGCTACCTCAAACCTCCCCTACCTCACTTGGGGGCATATCTGCAAGGGCTGGCGATAACATTATCGCTGCATTAGCGTCCGTTTTTGGGCGAAAAGCGGCAATAATATTTTCTCTCTTACTAGGACACGCTAGCGCGCATTTCCCTGCAGTAGCGCCCTGTTTGTTGTCACCTTGCCTTGCATCCCTAATGAGATGCAAGGTGGGGGTGCCTCATGAAACGTCACTGTGGAATATCGCTAACGGGGCTTTGCAATATTTACAACGCAGCCCCATCCAGCGTAGCAATATTCTTTTCAGCGCTAACTCTCCCTTTACACTGCTTCCAGACGTCTACAAAAAACATGAGTTATGTAAGTTTTACATTCGGGGTGAAGTATGGTGATATGACCACAGGGTCGTATCAGCATGGTTATCGCCATATTCAGGAGATCAACGTTGGTTTTCCAGCGATGTTTTTGCCATTTCCTCCTTATCGCTAAGATTTTATCGCTGTGGAGAAACGCGTTGTCAATAACTCTCTAATCGGGCGATAAATTCCAGCGATAGACGGCGATTAATAAAAAAACTCTAAGGGCGGTTTGCAATATATATCGCTGTATATTGTTGATATGCCCCTTTGTTGGGAAAAACCTGGGCCACCCCCTTAAGGATCGATCACTCCCAAAAGCTTCTTCAGACCCTCTGGAATCCACTAAATGGTCTGCCTCCAGCGCAAGCTCCCTGGAATCAGAGAACCCACACTCCACCGGGTGTTGTCCTAGCTCTGGAAAAAAGGGACTTAAAATATGCTTCCTAACAATTGAATCACACAGCCCCCCACGGTTGTTAACCAAGCTACCCTTTGCCCCACCATCCCATTCTTCACACAAGTACCCCACAAAACTCTCCTGAGATTGGCAAGACAGTGACTGACTGTCTCTGTCACTCAACCCACATTCTTCTGGGCAGTCGACACACTCACACACCAGGACTCCTACCATGGGGGAACTTCTCCCCCTGCACCTCTCATCTAGAGTCAGTATAGCGTCCCTCCCACCACCAGGAATATGATCCCCTGTGTCAGTTCCCCAATCCATCTCAGCGACACTGCACACCACTGGAGCTACCTCATAACCCTGACCCCCTTGGTGTATGTCAACCCCCTCCATCAAGTCAGGCGCCACATCTCTGGGTGTGTTTACTTCTCTCTCAGCAGTAGAGACAACATTTTTGCTGCCACCATCATAGCTGGACTCCACCTCCATCCCAACCAAGCTCACTTCATGAGCTGCACACTTTTTCTTTCTTTGGGCTAAGGCCCTCTTGGTCTCAGCCCTCTTGAGTTCCTGGATGAACTCTCTCAGCCACCGCTAAACAGCCAGAAGCCACTCACTTTTCTCTGTTTCTCCCTCACTGTCAGAGCAGTCCTCCTCCTCAGAATCATTTGGTTGTGTAGCTTCCCAACGTATAACCTCATAGGTATGCAGGCGCGCCTCAAGATCCCTCCTAACAAGATAAAGATACTCTATTTTTCTAAACTGGTGTGGTGTCCTTTTGTGGTGTTTTCACTGTGTAACTGTGAGTGTTGGTACAAATACTTTACACATTGCCTTTGGGATAAGCCTGTCTGCTCGTACCAAGCTACCAAGGGGGTGAGCAGGGGTTATCTAAAGTGTGTATCCCCCTTACCCTGACTAGAAGCAAGGGTCCCTATTTGGACAAAGGTACCTACCTCTGCCAACTAGAGACCCCCATTTCTAACACCTATAATTCCATGTCTGTGAATTCCAGGGGCTGTGGTGGTACTGGACATAGCATTCCGTAATCATTAGCAGTGGCATGTGTGGGTCATCCAAGTGTTTTTCAGTGGGTAAATGTCCAACAAAATATTTAGCAGCACAGTTTACCTTGCTGGTATGTGCACTGGACCAAGGGTGTATTATTTTGACAAAATTGTAAAATCTGCTGTAGATCTTACTGGGGTCACACGGGGTATTGATTAAACAAGCATGGTTATGTGAAGTCCCAGATAATTGGCCTGGGCAATTTCAGGGGAGTTTCCGACTGTATTACCTCCTATATACAACACTGGCATATGAACTCATATGCTGCTTTTACCCTCTAAGTAAACCAGCTTTACGAGAAGCCGGTCCCAAAATAAAATAAAAGTTATTTTCACCATTCATAGAAGCTTGAAAATCAGCGGTTTGTACTCCATTGTACTCCTTGCTTGATTTTCATCACAGCTTATTTATTACTAGCTAGGGAAAGAAATACCAAATTTCACTCAAGTACCGATGAAAAAATTCAAAATGTGATGCGATACACCAGCAAAATAAGTTTATGGAGATATATGAGCATATTTTACATAGTCTGTTCTACTGATGATGTTTTTTTCTTTCGTTTATGATTTAATATACCTTTATTGTCATGGTTATCATTGAAAATATATGATGTGGAACAATGACGGTGTTGTTTATAGTAGATGTTCATAGTTTTCCAAATCTGATCACTTTAAGTGTATTAACAATCACAGTAAGTAAAAGCACAGTACCATGTAATGATATTTTAAATAGAAAAGGTGTGGCAATATTTTTACATTTTTCATTATAGCCAAAGTAGAAAAAACAGAAGACGAAAAAACTTATTTTTACCACTGATTAGCACCTCACAACAGGGAAATAAACAGCGACGACATCATTAGACTAATGACTATCAAACAAACACAGGAAGTGATCAAAATCAAATGTCTAGTGGCAAAGTATACGCTGTTCACAGCAGTTCCCCTTATCCACATCATCCACTTTACAAAATGAGAAGACAGCTATACAGTTTATGAACACTCAGTACGCCTTTCAGTTTCTGTTTGAGCTAAACAATGATATAATGTTCACTAGCCCATACATTTTTTTAATCAATATAATGAGAGGAATAGAATACAAAAGTAATAATTCTATGACTTATTCTGTTAGAGACGCTTTCAAACGTGTAAAAAGTAAGACACTGAGCTGCTCAGAGGGTTGCACCAGGAGCGGAGGCATCTGTTGGTGGACCTTCTCCGGGTAGTTTTATGCGTGTTGTGCCTCACCTTGACAATCGAATGGGTACTTTGACTCACTGTGCGGGTCACTCTGGTGGGTACTTGACTCCTGTGCAGCTCACTCCGGTACTCTGGTGAGTACTTGGCTCTTCTTCTTGAGCACAACCACCACACACCCAAGGATTATGAATCTTTGGCACTGCAGTTGCCGGGCACTATCTTCGGCACAGAGTGCCTCTAGGTAAAAGCTTGACTTTTCATGAAGCACCCCTAAGGCGCCTCTCACGCTATTTCATCAAAAGAACAGGCCCCATCCAATGCTGGACCTTGACAATGCAGCAGTCACACAGTCCACATGTGGGACACACAGGCCATTAGCACAAACCTATCCCAACTTCAGTTGGGCCAACCAAATGGACCACTTCTCCATGTGCCTTGGTAGCTATGATAGGGATTAATGATGAAGTCTGCCCTGCCCGGCCCTGGCTGCATCGTGATTCCTTAAACACACTTGCTTAGTGAATCTCTGTGGAATGGGCCTTAAGCCAGGGTCATTTTGGTCAATCCCTTCCATGATCTGCTCCTTCTGCTAGGTTAGTGCTTTGTTTCCTCACTCGCAGAGAGGATGTCTTGACCCCAGGACAGTCCAGAAATTCATAGTTCAAATCTGACTTTAGGTGATTTTCCCTCACTACTAGGGAGTTGGCTGTCAGTGCAACACCAACCCTTGGCTGCACAAGAGTCCTTGAGTGCTCTGCAGACAATTTCTATTTCGAGTCAGCTTCCTTTGAAACAGTTTAGGTAGGTTCCCATTTCAAGTATCCTGGGCAGGCCACCTTCCAGAACTGGCCTTTGCATGCAATGCTGCTCAGCCCAGCAGGCCAGAACTCAAGTGGAGTGTCCACCATAGAAGTATAAGGAGGTATGAACAGGGTGCACTCAGCTAATTATGACCCCTCCTCTCAGAGAGGAAGAAGAAAGGCAAGAATATGTCCCCCTTAAAGGACTCCTTTCCAGAACAACAGATACTGCTGGCCTCACCCTGCACCAGTGGTGGCTGTTGAACTTTCAAAGTGGTGGGGAGTAAATGTTAGGGGCAAGTTTGACTTAGTAAGGGAGCATAGTGAGCATGGCCATAGGACATTAGGGAGATTTGCTGGCTTCTCCTCGCCCACAGAACGTTTGAAAATAAATAGGGGCAAATAGTACACTTCAAAGCTAGAATTGTCAACTTTGCATCTCTGCTCTGGTCTACACTGGACAACCATCCCTAAAATTTCCCTCTTAGTTCCCCATTAGATATATTCACTGGACCATCATCCACTGAAGGCACCTTTAGTGTATCCTCTCAGGCGGTCTCCAGGGCCTCCATTGTTTGACTTAGCCCCGGGGAGGCGGTGGTCCCCGGGGTAGTAGGGGGGGCTGCGCAGCTCCCACTTTAATTATAATCATTTACCCAATGGGGGGTACCCAGGGCGACAAGGGTTCAGAGACCCAACGCACTAATATTTCATTTAGCCCTGTAAAGGAAGTGGTCCTTAGCGCTACTGTAGGCCACATGGCACCCGCATTTTTGCCATGTTTTTGCCCCAGAGTGGTGGTTGTCCCTGCGGACATGGGGGATGTGCGATCCCCTAAAACATTTGCTGTGATGAGGTGGGGGTCCAGAGGGGACAGGGGTTGCCGCAAGACCAACCACCACATAAAATATGAAAAATGCCCTGAGAGGTGGCGGTCCCCGGGGCTTTAGGCATCCTAGGAGGGGGGCCCTGTATGCCCGCTCCAACATATTTGGATATGCCCCTGGGACCTGGTCCATCCGGGGGCCAATTATAAACTAAGCTCCCTGCGTTTTTAAAACCGTTCAGCGGGTATCACGGATCCATCGTGCCTCCCGCCAAAATCTTTTTTCAGAAAAAGCTGTTTTGGCATTGCTGGGTCCCTGTTGGACCCCAAAAGGCCTAGGGGGTGAAGGTGTTTCTATCCTACCCCCTTTTATTTTTTTTAATGTTTTTTCCTATGACTCGGTTTAACCAAGTCACAAGATGGCTGCCAACACATCTTGGTTTGAAGTTTTGGCATCCAATCAGATATCAGCACAAAACTGGGAGGTGTTGAGGATTCATCATGTCCCTATATATATAACTGGAACTTTCTGTAAATAACTCAGCATCTACTGAATGTATTTACATCATTTAACAAAAAGCTTACTTTCTGCTACCTTTCTGCAAATTTGGTGTAATTCTGTTCAGGGCTGTAGCCTTGTTTAAAATTTCCTACAGAATTGTATATGTATTGAAATGTATAAAACGTGTTTTGAGACTCCCCTTTTTCTCTGCCCCCACTTGGCGGATCTCTTCAAAACTTTAAAGACAGCAGACAAAAAATAAAAGAAAGAGAACTGCAGGCTCCTGTACTTCTCTATTATTTAGTCCCCGGGTGGGCCTGGCCCCGGGGGCAATGAGGGTGGTAAAGGGTCACACTGGGGCCCCCTTCTTGTGCTCCGGGGTCCATCAACTCTCTGGGATATTTTGTTTGTTATGGGGGGCCTCATGGACTCCACCTGGCCCTGGTGACCGCCACCTCCCAATGGCCAAATTGAGTTTCAAAATAGGAGGGGGGGCTGCGTGGCCCCAAGGGCCATTATCAACGGCCAACTCACCAGGGCAGGCCCAACTGAATCAAAGGAGGGGGCTGCGAGGCCCCTCTCCTGAAGCCAATAGATGGCCCTGGGGACTGCCAACCTCAAAGTCGGTTTCTGGTATGTACCAGGGTACCCACCCCTGTTTGTTGTGGCTTGGTGGGAGTCACAGGAAATGCTCCACTTCCAGCAGGCCAGAGCAGTGAAAATGCTCTTGCTTGCTGAAAGTGGGCATTCGTCTGTTTCTCTGCCGGTTGTCAAGCGAGAAGGGAAATAGACAAATTGCTTTCATATACAGAGAGCTGCATTTTTAGAAGCTCCATGTGTCTAAAAGCAATGCCGACTCCAGCAGGAGGCTAGGGGCTGGCATGTACTGAAGGGGTTTTGAGGCTCCCCCATGGTACCTGTGCCATCTGGGTGGGGGCACCCAGAGAAGCATGTCCTGCCAAAATCGGCCTGGGGAGGGAGGCTGCATTTCCCCCGCTCCCTTTTCTAAATGGCCAGGCCCCGGGGGATGGGGTCCTGTTGTAAATATGAACGTACTTTGTTTGTCTCGGGTGTCTGTCTTCTATGTTTCTAGTACTTGCAATATTGTGTTGATTCTATTCTGAATATGACCTGGTTAATATTCTACCTATGGTCGGTTGGAGCCG
This sequence comes from Lissotriton helveticus, assembly GCF_964261635.1. Lineage (NCBI taxonomy): Eukaryota > Metazoa > Chordata > Amphibia > Caudata > Salamandridae > Lissotriton > Lissotriton helveticus. Next base: position 430,280,399 of record NC_136059.1, read on the forward strand.
AGCTAGGTGGTGAGAGGCTCGTTTGTTTCTATGATGCATTAAACTCTTCAATCAACACATGAAGTCTTTGCCTGTTTCCTGACTTCGTGTTTACTACAGGACCCTAGGTCCAAAATCAGCCCAGGAAAGGGGAGTCACATGGCCCCCCACAAGGGGGTTCTTTCTTCATCTGCTGCTGAGTCCAGAGATAGTGTTCTAAACTTTTATGAACTAGAAGTTTGTAAACTGGCTTACAAGCACCGCCCCATATACATTAGCTGTATGCAACATCTTCCCACCCTTTTCCCAGGATGATGGACAGCTTACCAATGGAACCCCCTGCGCATTTCCTACCCATTTTAGATACATATTCCTCATGCCTAGGAATACGAGTGTATCTCCACCAAACAAAGAAGTACTTACTTCTACAAAGTACAATTATCCATGTGTGTTTTCTCTGCAGTTCTACAATTGTAAAGCTATCTGGTGAAGATACTCGAGTAACAATCACATTGGCAAAGTTGCAGACACACAAGATCCCTGGAGAAATGTTTTCAGCATCCATTACACAGTTGTAGTAAAGGACATGAACTATACATTTACCCAACGAGGTGGCACTTACTAATTAGTCAGTAGGAGGTACTTCACTTGGGTAGAAGTGTTGCACAAGATGGTGAGCTCTTCTTGGATAAGTACGCAATGCAGGACTAATTTTGTGTGATGCTCATTCCACCTAAATGAAGCCTCAAAGGGACAAACCTAAAGATATAAACAAAGCAGGTGCCAGAGTTGCAGCTTCACTTTGGTAAAGTACTAATCATTCTAACTTTGTGCGCATGACTAAGGCAAAGCAATTATGTTTTCTGGGCATTCCAACAATAAAACGTTATGTGTAATCGGTGATGGAGGTGTTCGCATCCTTGCTTATTTCAATCACAATATCTCATGTAGTGACTGTGACAAGGGGGTTCTTTCTTGTCATCTGCTGCTGAGAGCAGAGCCCATGGTTCTCCTTTTTAGATGCCTTAAGTAAAGCCCAAAATACAATGCACTATTGACACACCCACTCACATACAATCACACACTCACTCACAGATCTACACAGCTACTCACAGACCCATAGCACCACTCACAGACCCATTCAATCAATCATTCAGAGCATTTGTAGAGCGCAATAATTACCGATGAGGGTCTCAAGGCACTCGAGGTGGGTGTTGGTACTGCTCGAACAGCCAGGTGTTGAGAAGTCTTCTGAAGGTCAGCAGGTCCTGGGTCTGTCGCTGGTGGGTGGGAGGGTGTTCCGTGTCTTGGCTGCTGTATGCGTGGAACGGTGGCGAGGGTTAGGTCAGCAGAGCGAAGCTGGCAGTTCAAGGTATAGAAGGTGAGTCGTTTGTTGAGGTATACTGGTCCGGCATTGTGGAGTGCTTTGTGAGCGTGGGTGAGGAGCTTGAAGGTGATCCTCTTGTTGCTGGGGAGCCAGTGCAGGTCTCTCAGGTGGGCTGTGATGTGGCTGTGGTCGGGGATGTCGAGGATGAGGTGTGCGGAGGCATTCTGTATGCATTGTGGTCTTTTCGGGAGTTTGGCAGTGGTTCCTGCGTAGAGGGTGTTGCCGAAGTCCAGTCTGCTGATGACGAGGGCCATGGGGACCGTCTCTCTGGTTCCGGTGGGGATCCATTTGTAGATCTTGCTAAGCATGCAGAGGTTGTTGAAGCAGGAGGAGGAGGAGGTGGCGTTGGCTTGCTGGGTCATTGAGAGCGAAGAGTCCAGGATGAACCCTAGGTTGTGTTCGTGGTCGGTGGGTGTTGGTGCGGCTCCCAGTGTGACCGGCCACCAGGAGTCATCCCAGGCGGAGGGGGTGGAGCAGAGGATGAGGATCTCTGTCTTGTCTGAGTTCAATATCAGGTGACTGTTCTTCATCCATTTGGCGACAGCCTTCATTCCTTTGTGGAGGTTGGTTTTGGCTGAGGCGGGGTTCCTTGGTGGGAGAGAGGATCAGCTGGGTGTGACGATGTCGAGGTTGTGAAGTTGGACTATGTTGGTAAGCGGTGCCATGCAGATGTTCAAAAGGGTTGGGCTAAGGGATGATCCTTGGGGTATGCCGCAGGTGATCTTGGTGGCTTCAGATTGAAATGGAGGGAGGTGGACCCTCTGGGTTCCGTCGGTGAGGAAGGAGGTGATCCAGTCCAGGGCTTTGTCGCAGATCCCTGCGTCATGGAGGAGTGTACATAGGGTGTGGTGGCAGACGGTGTCGAAGGCAGCCGAGAGGTCCAGGAGGATGAGTGCCGCGGTTTCGCCATTGTCCAGCAGGCTCCTGATGTTGACGGTGGCGGCGATGAGGGCGGTTTCGGTGCTGCGGTTGCTGCGGAATCCGGATTGGGACGAGTCCAGGGTGTTGTTCTCCTCGAGGAAGTGAGTCAGCTGTCTGTTGACAATCCTCTCGATGACTTTCGCCAGGAACGGGAGCAGGGAGATGGGCCAGAGGTTCTTGAGGTCCTTTGGGTCCGCCTTGGGTTTCTTGAGTAGGGCACTGATCTCGACGTGCTTCCAGCTCTCCGGGAAGGTGGCAGCCTTGAAGGAGCTATTAAAAATCTTCCGGAATTGGGGTGCGATTATGGTGTTTGCTTTGTTGAAGATGTGGTAAGGGTAGGGGGTCAGATGGTGAGATGGAGTGGATGGTGTTTATGATTTTGATGGTGTTGTCGTTGATGTGGATCCTGGAGAGCATGAGTGTTGAACCTGTCATGGATGTCTGTGATCTTGAGGTGAAAGAAAGCGGGTAGGGAGTCGCAGAGGTCTTGGGACGGCGGGATGTCGTTAGAGCTGGAGCTGGGGTTGGAGAGTTCCTTCACAATGTTTAAGAGGTCTTTGCTGTTGTGTGCATTGTTGTTGATGCATTCCTTGAAGACGGTCCTTTTGGTGGTTGGAATGAGTTGGTGGTGCTTGTGGCTGGTATTCCTAAGGCCTGCAGGGTTGCCCGGTGTCTGTTTGTGGCGCCACTTTTTCTCGAGTCTTCGGCAAGTCTGCTTGGATATCTGGAGGTCGGTGGTGAACCAGATGACCTTTCTGTCGGTGCATCTGTTTGAGGGTTTCTTGATCGGGGCAAGAGTGTTGTCGCAGTCGTCGATCCATCGCCTGAGGTTGCGGGCGGCTTTGTCGGTGGTGTGAGTTGGTGGATCTTGGGCAAGGGTGGTGATTATCTGGTCTTCGGTGACCTTGCTCCAGCTGCGTTCGGGGATCCGTTGTGGGTGGTGGGTGCATGGTGGGTTTCTCAAAGGTGAAGTGGATGCAGCGGTGGTCGGTCCAGTGGATTTCGGTGGTGTGGCTGAAGGTGACATGTTTGCTGGTGGAAAAGATGGGGTCGAACTGGTGTCCGGTGGAGTGGGTGGGAATCGTGATGAGCTGTTAGTCCGAGGTTGGCAAGGTTTTGGAGCAGGGCGGTGGAGTTGCTGTCATTGGTGTTCACAACAAGGGTTCCACTGAGGGTGGTGTTGTGATCGATATGGATCTGGAAGTGCAGGTGTTTGGCGGCACTGAAGGTGTCTTTGGTGCTGGTTGAGATTCTGAGGGTATTCCTGTGGATGATTGAGATTGCTCCTCTTGGTCTGTTGGTGCGGTCCCTTCTGGTGATCTTGTAGACATCCAGGATGGCTATGGTGATGTCGGGTGCTGAGGAGGGGCTCATTCAGGTCTCAGTTAGGAAGGTGACGTCCGGGAAGGATGAGTCGAGAAGGTCCCAGAGTTTGATGGCATGTTTGTGGATGGAGCGGGTGTTGAGCAATATGCATCTGAGATGGTTGCATCCTGCCCTGGCAGGTGGGGCAGATTGTGGCTGGTGAAGCTGCAGCTCTGGCAGGAGAAGGGTCTGTGGGTGAGCTTCGGAGTGGCTTGGAAGCAGGTGGATGATCGGCAGGCATTGAGTTTTTGGAGGATATTGCATTGTAGTGGCGTTGGGCATCATGGAGGTCGTGCCCGCCAAGGGGTCTGGTGCAGTCCGGGCATGGACAGTCAGAGATGGACTTGCCTTCGGACGTGCCTTCGGCAAGCCAGCAGCACACCTGCTGTCCGCATCAACTGTGCAGCTGTGCAGCTGCCGCCATTAAGAAGGGGAGGTGGGAGGGAGGAGCAGCTGGGAGGCGGGTGCAGGAGCAAATGGGCGAGTGAGGGGGTGGGGCCGCAGGGGACGCAGCAGCGGGAAAAGGGAAGCGGAGAAAAGCGGCGGTAGAGAAAAGAGAGCTAACAAGAAAAAAGAGCAAAATAGGTAATTTAGAAAAATAAACAGCAGACAAGCAGAGACAGGCATTTGGAAAAAAAAAACAGTGAGGGCAGACACAGAGTGCTGATGGCACGAACTTGTGGCTGTAGCGGGCGGGGACACGGGCACAGTCAGGTGGAGCAGTGTGGCGTGGGGAGTGAACTGCCTGGTACAGGGTCACACAGGCACTCGCACAACCACTCACAGAGCCCCCAGAACTTACACACCCACACGGACACACCCACTCCCATTCAACATACCCACACAGGCACATACACACCCACTCAGATACCCACTCACACTCATAGACCAACTCATAGTGCCACTCAGACACTCATGCACACCCTCACTTACCCACTCAGTGAGACTCATGCTGCCACTCACAGACCTGCTCAGGCAGTCACACACCCACTGACAGACCCACTCAGACAGTTTCACACCCACTCACAGACCTAATGAGACACTCATGCACTCACTCACTGTCAAAGGTTAGTGGTTATAGTTAGGTAATAAAATACAGAAACCCCTGGAAATTCACTAAAATAGACCAAAGGTTACAGGGACTTTATAGTTAGGAGAGAACATTTAAAACATCTGAGAAATACACTGAAACAAAACAAAGGTTACAGGGATGTTATAGTTAGGAAATACAAATAAAAAAAAAATTGAAATTCACTTGTTCAAAACCAGTCAAATTCAGTAGTTGTAGTTATCTGAGCAAACTTTGACTTACGCTCTGGCAATGCACTGCGTATTATCTCACACACTATATATCACTCATGACATGGTCATTGACATTACTGATGACATCTCAAATGACATAACTGATGACATCTCAAATGACATCACTGATGTTTTCATTGATGACATCGTCCATAGAACCACTCACACACCCACTCATAATCAATCAATCAACAAGGAAATTGTAAGTGCACTACTCACCCATGAGGTTCTCAAGGCAATGGGGGGAAGTAGCAGCTCTGATCAGACAAAGACCCAGGTTTTGAGTGCCTTCCTGAAGGTGTTTAGGGAGGGGCATGTCTGATGTTGATTGGGAGGAGAAGGCTCTTCCCCCTGTTCTGGTGCTGCAGATGCATGGGGTTTCAGTGAGGGTGAGGTTGGTGGAGCGGAGTTTTCTAATGGGGATGTGGAAGGCGATTCTTTTGTTGAGGTATTGGGTCCTGTGTTGTGTAGGCATTTGTAGGTGTGGGTGAGTAACTTGAATGTGACTCTCTTCTAGACTTGGAGCCAGTGGAGGTTCCATAGGCGTTGGCTGATGTGCTTGTGTCGGGAGATGCCAAAGACGAGTCTGGCTGCAGTGTTCTGTGTTGTCTGGAGTTTGTGGAGTAGCAGCTTGTTGATGCCGGCATAGAGGGCGTTTCTGTAGTCAAGTCTACTGGTTATGAGTGCGTGGGTGACTGTCTTCCTTGACTTGGGGGGGATCAATTTGAAGGTCTTCCGGAGGATCCGAGGGTGTTAAAGTAGCTGGAAGTGACAGCGTTGACCTACTTGTTCATGAAGAGGGAGGCGTCATGTACGATGCCGAGGTTTCTGGCGTGGTCCGTGGGGGTCGGAGGGCTGCCGAGGGTGGTGGGCTACCAGGTGCAATGGAGTATCGGCCAGATAAAGGGATACAGTTAGGCACGCTGAACAAAAGTACCTTTATCCGGGCTGCTTCGCTATCTAAGAAGATGAGGGCTGCAGCCAAAGGGATGCGTCGGTATTAAGCCACGCAGTAGAGGAGATGTATCGATTTGATATTGTCCATGCGATGGTGGAAATGGATTAGTTCTGAGTCAAGTGCGATGTGCTGGTTCTGAATGCGATGCATGCTGTTACTGTTCGTGCAGCAGAGTATGCGTCAATTCCAAGTGCGATGTGCTGGTTCTGAATGAAATGCACATGTTCTGATCCAAGCAACAGCATCAATGCAACAGTTTCGCAAAGGATTCAAGTGTTGTGCAAGCAAACACCTTATTCCCCACTTCCAAGGAACCAGGACTAGGGTAGCACCACTTGGCAGGGCAGAATCACCGATGATAGAGTCCATGTGCAGCAGCAGAAGGGTTGGAAGTCTTTTCTATCCCTGAGACTTCAGATCAGGAGGCAAGCCAGCCAACCCTTGGAGTCACTCTGGGCTCAAGTAATGCAAGTCTAGCCCTTCTCACCCAGGTGAATGAACACAAGCATCATGGCAGCATAACAAGGCAGGAGTTCAGAAAGGCAGCAGTGGTGCAGCAAAGCAGCAGTCAGCAGCACATAAATTCTTCTACCTGGTCACAGTTCTAGAGGTGTGCTATAGTCATGTTATGAAAAGTCCGGTAATTATGCCCAGTGGTGGCTTTAAAATGAGGGGGACTTTCAAAGATGGCCTTCGAAGTGCACAGAGGTCCACCTTTACTGTCCTGGTTCCAAACTCACTAGAGGCGATATGCATTCCTTTGTGTGGGGACAGGACACACCGTATTCAGGAATAAGTGGAAGGCTGTGCCCAGCTACTCCCTCCCATCCTGCCAGGATGTCCCATGAAAGCCTATCAAGTCATACTTAAGCTCCCTTTGTATGTGGCTGCTTAGGAGTAATACATAAAGCCCAGCTGTCACCCGCACCAGACTGATCAGAGACAGGCAGCAGGCACCAAATGGCTAAAGTAAGAAAATACCAACTTTCTAAAAGTGGCATTTCCTGAATTGTAATTTAACACCCAACTTCACCTTAAGTTAGCATTTTTAAATAGGATTCCAGAGACACCAGACTTGTGGGGGGTCTTATCTCTTACCAATTAGAAATTACAGTTATAAAATGTAATAGGGTATTCCCAAGGTCATTCTATTGGAGAGACAGGCATTGCAGTAGTGAAACGTGACTTTGGGAAATTTTCACTACCAGGACTTGTAAAGCTAGTTACAGGGGTATCTAGGGACTAAATATGTCAATTGGAAATAAACCAGTGTTACCATGTTTAGAGGAGAGAGCACAAGCACATTAGCACTGGTTAGCAGCGGTAAAGTCAACAGAGACCTAAGGCCAGCAAAAATGAGTGCAGAAAATTGGAGTAGATAGACAAGAGGTTGGGGATAGGACCACTCTAAGGCTGTCAGGTCTAACACCATCGTTACCTAAAGCTAAAGATGCCCACAAAAACAAGAGTATTAGTATGACTCTAACGCTGGTTGGGGTGTAATACAGCCACAAGACATGAGATACAGCAAAGAACTTAAAAAACTGGTTTACCCACAGGGCATTAGTCTGTGTTATTGTGGACTGCAGACAAAGCACTTTGCCGCACTGAATAAAAAAGTGCTTCCTAAATATTCTTTTGTTAAAATTACTGTAGATTCATCTCCACAATTGTAACATAGGCTTTAAAGCTTTATCGCCTGTTTAGTAAGCTGAAGAAACATGTCACGAAATTGCACTGTTTTGCTGGTGTGAATGGTGGAATAACTTATTAAATCTTGACGAGAGCTCACTAATTTACTAAATTTAAAGATTTAGCATTAAACTCCAAATGTCTATGCTTCCTTCCAACTGTGTCTGGACTGGATGGGAAAAGGAACGAGGGGAGCACACAAATGGCTTGCAAAATGTTGAATGAAATGCCCATATGGTCACTTAAGATTTAATTAGCTGCTGCAGCAAAAACTCTGCCTCAAAGAAAAATACCTTAGTCTTTGCAGCAGAATTTGTAAATTTATCAATTTCAACAAACATTTTGCCAATGTATGATGCACTTTTATGGTTATGTCCATTCTCATTTTGTGCTGTTCCTCTCTCTAACACCCCTCGGGGACCTCAGGCGTCGGCCCCCTCCGAGGCCGTCGGTAGTGGTGGGGCACCGGGCGGCGTCGCAACGGGCATGCCGACCGCTGGACTGGGGGTTGACTCGGCCCCCCGCAAAGCGTCCCTCGATACCCCCTACCACGCTTGGCGGTGATCGGTAGCCGGCCGACCGGTCAGCGGCCAATGCCAGTAGAAGAGCCAAGCCGGCCCCGCCCTGGTGCTCCCCCGGGCCGCGACCGCCCTGGGTGGTGTGACTGTCCTGGGCACGCCGGGAGTGTTTGTGTGGGGGCCCGCCACGGACTGGTACCTTGACCGACCCCCCACCCCCACCCCCCCTCCCCCTTGCTGTCCCCAGTGTTGGGACACTCGGAAACGTTCTCATTCCCAGATGGCATCTGTCCATATAAATTAACAACCATCTGCTTCAAACCCTTTAGATTACTGCCCTACCTGCACAGACCCCACGGGAGCAGCCTTGGGGCCTTTACGACCACCAGTGAGGGGTATCCCGTTGACGCAGGAACCCCTCTCCGGCTGGATCCAACAACCCAACAGGTTGTATACTACTGAAGCCTCAGCCCTATGCGGGGCTTCCAGTTATATCACTAAGTTTATGAGCACCTTTGTCTGGTCCTGAAGAATTGCCACTATAGGCATGAAACATGTTGACCGCTTCACAGTTGAGGGTTGAACGGGACTGACTCCTCGTAGCTACTGCAGTCCCACTGCCCCTCACACGTTTTTACTTCAGGTGGTGTACTACATGAATAAAACCTAAGCCGTAGATTACACCAACCTGTTTTAATTCACCTCACTCACGCTCACTACTTCACCTACTAGGGCCCTCACACCCTTACACCTATCGGCACAGGAACAAAAGATCTCCACAAGAGTGTAGCACTCTGTGCTACCCGTCAGGCATTGCAGCGCCGGCTTGACGCTGGAGCAGGGAGCCGATGATGTTACAATACGACTAACTGGTGACATGACAACAGCCGTAAAACCAGTCTGTTGTGTGAGGCATCCCTAGTTCCGACAAGGGATACCCTTCCCTGCTGTATTGAGGCACGTTAACACCTCATACATGAGGTAGAGAGGAAGACAGCTCACCGCACTACGCCATCACTCATCCTCAGGGGAACCGTGTGCAATCTATTGTTGCTCATTCTCATTTTTTCCCATTTTAATTATATATTATGCATATTTTACAGACAACTACACAAAGTTTGAGTCAGGCTAAATTCAAATAAATTCAAATAAAATCTCAAAAAGTGATACTTACTCCTCTCCTGCCTTTTTATGGACAGATTCCCATCTCGTTTGCGGCGATCTCTGCACATATTGGTATAGGGTTTGTTTGGAAATGGAGGGGACAAAGGGGAGTTTTTGGAAAATGGGGAATGATTGCTACGAAATGGATATTGTTAAGGAAATTGAAGAAGGGGTTTAGGAAGAGACATGCTAATAAAAAACACGCACGGACATAAGAGTTAGATAATTGCAATTCGCAAAGTGCACATTTACATCTACTACAGCAATACTACTCACAAAAAAATGCTTGAATGACTTGGAACAAGTCAAGCACTACACATTGCCAAACATTGGTACTGAAACACACCTCCTTAGAAATCCCTGTATGCAGGCTATAACATCAAGACATAGTGAAATATAAGAAAAAGTTACATTTTATTGTACCTAAAATTTTAAAAGATTACATCACAAATTAAATTACTTTTATTGCCAGACTGTGCATTTTCTTCACACAAAAGGTACTATACGGCATTGTACTCAACTCATTCCTCACTATGAACCGACAGGTCAATGGCATTACCTCCAGCTGCTTCAACATCCTCCGCATCCTTCGCAAGAACTTTAAATGTATCCCCCCAGAGTTAAGGAAGACGGTCACCCACGCACTCATCACCAGCAGACTGAGCTATGGAAATGCACTCTATGCTGGCATAAACAAATCCCTACTCTGCAAACTCCAGACGATACAGAACACCACCGCCAGACTCATCATGGGCATCCCCCAGCACAAACACATCAGCCAACATCTACAAAGGCTCCACTTGCTCCCTGTGGAGAAAAGAGTCACCTTCAAAAACACCAAACCCAAATACCTCAACGAGAGAATAAACTTCCACATACTCAAAAGAAACCTCGAATCCTCCAACCTCGCTTTAGCCGAAACCCCGCGCATCCACAGAGCCAGGCAGGCGGAAGATCCTTCTCTCATATTTAGGCAAAGACCTGAAACAAGCTCCCTCCCTGGGCACCTTCAAGAAGACCCTCAAGACCAGGCTCTTCGGCTAAACAGATCTGCAGACCCCCCCACGCCTTGAGACCTTCACAGGTTAGTAGTGTGCTTACAATCCCCCTGATTGATTGATTAGGGATAAGTTAACATTTAATTTACCTAAATTAAAAAAAATAACTTAAATGAAATTATAAAAATATTAGTTAAGTTAAAATAGGATCATATGTGTGGAATTGTTTTTAAATAAAAAATTAACAATCTTTATTTTTGTTCAATCAAAATTAATTATCTTTAATTATCTCTTACTTTCTGTAGGGAGATCCAGAACCTGGTGGCTGATAGCTCCACAAGCAGATGGAAGGATGATAATAGTCACTTTTCAATTGTAAATTCAGGCCTGGGAGTATTGAACCACTCATTCAATGATGTGGATACACTGAAGTCTACATCTAGATGGATGTTTGATTGAAGACGAGATTGTCACTGAGGTGTAGGTGTAGATCGACACATGATGAGATTTATATATGCAAATTTGCCTTCGTGAATAGGGACCAGTTTGTTTGTGTTGGAGTCACAGGGAGCATTACTGATGTGCAGTGCACTATATCCAGGAAACAAGTCCTGCAGTCATGGGCATGCAAGTTAACATGACTTTTAAGCCATCATCTTTTATAGTCAGAGGGCAATTGGTAAAATGTCCAGTAGTGTTGCTAAAGTGCAATGCATTAGCTTCAGGACACAAGCCCTTCTATCCCTGGCATGCAACTCTCACCTGCAAAAGGCAAATACCACTCTTCCTCAAAACCAAAATGGCAGCATGTTCAATAAATGGCTTTAGCGAGTCCACACTTTTAAATTCAGGTAGCATCTTTTATTAGAGTGCATGGATGAAGTACCAGGAAACTTTGCTAATGTGCCACACATGGGATGCAGGACAGAAGCCCTCCAGTCTTTGCCACATAACATCACCTCAGTAACAGACAAATGCCACCTGGCTTCAATGTTAAAAGCACAAGTGTATCCAATGTATGTCTTTGTGAGTACAAAATATGTGTTTTTCAAATTCCTTTTGCAATACTGTCCCATCATTTTTTCAAATAGATTGTACTTCGATAACATTTTAATTTCAACTGCTCGATTACTTGTATAATAAGGATCTATTGATCCTTTACCCTAGTTTTTTACCTCTTTTTTATTAGTCGGTCTTGAATACATATATATCTGTGATACTTTCTTTTTGATCCAGGGTGTTTTTATTGGGTGCAATATATGAATATATAACTAATGGCGCTGAAAAAGGTTATTAATAATGCTATAATACATTATCTCTACATAGAATTTACACCCCAGTGCTTTGTTAAAAAAATCATGGCTTTTATCATTACACATGACATAATATGACAGATTACCTAATGTGCCTCAATGTACAAAGTTGTGAATCTACACCTGTAGGTTTACGCAGTAGCAGGAGCCTATATATACAACGTTGTCAAAACCATAAAACATCACAGAAATGCACATAGAATGTTTTGCTGCTCCCAGCTTTCTGCGTGTAATACTGTGAAAGTTATCAGACTTCATTATGACGTTGCCCTTAACCCAATGCGGAATCATATGCATAGTTCAATTTTACAATTGTGGAAAAGCCAGCCTGCTGTGCAATGGCTTATTTTTGTCATTTTCTCATTTTTCATTGAACAAGAAAAATCCTCTTTGGATGATGCACCTGACCTACACCCTCAAAACATTTGGGAGTGTAAGCAACTTTGTAAGTTGTAACTTGTTTTAGTTTCACATGTAAAAGTTCTTTGTCATGTTTCCCTCCCATGGATGTAGATAAGAGAAATCCAGAGGTGGTACTGGCTAGTGCTCACTATTCCAAGTTACAGGTCTCAATTCTGATTCACAGTATTTACATTTTTTCCTGAGATCACTCTTGCTTTCAGGAATACAGGAAACGGAATTCACCTTTTAAGCAACTGTGTCCCAAATTAAATAACTGTGGTGCTGTATTCAAAGCATGTACTAAAAAGTGAATACTACAGTTATTGAATCCACCCGCTTCTGCAGTGTAATGTCTGAAAACTTTACAGACCTTGCCCATCTACAAAGGTTGATTGTAGATATTGGACTTTTTTTAATTATTTTTTTTAGAGTTTTATATTGCGCAAACTAGACCCGAGACATCGGGTATCAGAGCGCTTTACATGAGCACCACTTATCTCCATGATGCTTGAACACTTCCTTTTACCTCTAGGTGCCCGAGTGTCGAGTGGGTTCGCTCAGCTCCGATGACAGGCAGGTGAAGCTGAGAGCAACTGAGCCTGCAGATTGTTTGTGGTGCTGGCGTCCTTGGCTACGCCAGGCATTTCACTCAACTGGTCCTGACCCAGTTGGAGAGGAGTAGGCCAGTCCATGTTTTTCCCCGTACCGAGAGTCCTGCGCTCGGCAGTCAGTGAGAGAGCGAAGCGAGGAGGCGGCAGGCAGCAGGCTGCAGCTCCCGGCAGCAGGCTCCCGGGTGCAGCCCCCCCCTCCCCGTGCTGAGCAGGTGAGACAGGCGAAGCAGCGGCGGAAGCGGGGGAGGCAGATAGCCTGCATACCACGACCATCACGTGGGACAGGCGGCAGACGAGCTTCGAACCTAGAGCCCTGAAAACGCTGGTCACAGCAGGGGGCCGTAGCGGGTCACAGCGGGAGCAGCGAAGCGGCAGGCAGGAAGAACGTGAGCCGCCGCGAACCGCTGCTGTATTAAGAGCACCAAACAGTGGGCCACAGTAGGGAGCAGAGTTGGGACTGCAGCCCCGCTGCAACCCACAACCCAAAACCCAAAGAAGGACTGAGGCAGGAAGTGCACAGAGTCGCAGGAGGCGCACAGAGGCGCACAGAGGCGCACAGAGGTTGCAGCCGTCCCAGCGAGTCATAGAAGGCGTAGAAGGCTGTGGGGGGCCTGCACCAGCAGCAGCATCCACGGAGGAGGGAGCGAGGAGTGCGTGACCAGTGCAGGGCAGGGGGATGCCGAAAACCTACTGCGGCTATGGCTTGGGCTTGGTCCTGTCCTGTCTCGGGCCTAACCCCCCCTCTCCCTCTCCCCTACACCTCTACATCCCTGCGCTTCTACAGCAACATTGTCCCCGGCTCTCAGGCTCAGATCTGGACCTGGCCTCTGTCCCACCCCGGTTCCCCAGCCGCCCTGTGGCCTCCTGCAAGAGAGTCGCCGTGGGTCTGCGGGAAGTGGGCATGCGGGGAGCGGGGAGAGAGCAAGTGAGCAAGCTTCCAGTCCCCTCGCAGAGCCGCAGGAACAGCCCTCGCAGAGCCGCGGGAACAGCCCCGCATCAGCCCCGCACCAGTTCTGCATCAGCCCCGCATCAGCAGGAGCCGCGGAGCCGTGGAGGAACCACAGCGACCACCCCTGAGCAGAAAACGCAGGAGAAGCACAGCACCTGCACCGGCAGCCGTGGCGGGGGAGCCACGACAAGACCTCCGGGAGAACATCAAGGTAGCGGCAGGAGTCACGGCGAGACCTAACCCCCCCCTGGGTAAGCAACCCGGGAGCAACCCGGCAACCCAGCAACAAGGCAGCAACACAGCAGCAGTGGTAACCAAGACTAGACTCCCGCAGGAACAGCCCGGAATCTAGGGAGCAAGGGAGCACTAGAGGAACAGAGCACCAGAGGGGGCCGGAGAAGGACACCCGACCATTTTCTCCAAAAACCACCGACCAGGAGGCAGAAGGACATTACACAGGGAGAGACACTGAGACACGGAGATACTGAGTGACACTGAGAGGGACTCAGCAGGACCACCATGAGGTCGGAAAGAGAAAGAAGACTTCCAACAAAGCAACCAACTAAACAAAAAAGAAATAACACAACCACGAGCTCAGCTTCACCAGGAAAAAATAAGCGAGCATCTAACAACATGAAGGAAACCGACAAAACAACCAGTAACACCATCTTGCCGAAAAGTAGCCCCAACGGTACCAGCATCAGTACAACCGATGGTCCGCCATCTAATATAGATCACAGCCCAACTCTATCACCAGAACAACCCAGAAGCAATAAAAGGAAAAATACACATCAACTAATCAATTTAGCTGGACAGCAAATGAAAACAATATACAACTTCCAGCTGAAAATCTACACAAAATTCACCTTTTTAAAAAACACAGGGAACGTGATCTACTCTTCAATTGACTCTATCACAGGCCTCCAATCCCCATTGCAACCTGCAGCACAAACAACGCTCTGCCCCACATTAAATGCTATACAGTAGCAGAAATACAAATGGCACCGATGCCAAGGGAGAGTATGGATTATTCCGGAGGTGAAGCAGGTGCTGGGGACCACTGGGCACAAGAAGCCAGAAGGCAAATGCCATCAGAAGGCGCCGTCAGCCAAGCCCCTTTAATAGAGGGATGCATCGAGGAATTAAACCTAATGAGCCCACTGCCAAAGGCGGACCCACCAAGTAAACACGCCCTAGAGCTGGAAGGGTACTTGGGGCACCCCAGCAACAAAATACGCTGCCAGTTATCCCCAACTCACCCCTCCTTATTCACCCATCAGGCAGTGGCAGAGGCAATACAAAATCAAGAAACAGCATCCCCTTACGTGCACAATGCCTACTCAAATGCAGAATCAAAAACTCAAGGCGACACTGAGGCTCCTGACACACAGGGATCAAAACCCGACCCCGCAAACTCCCCACCAATCATTGTAGAAGGGGATCAAAGTTCCCCAGACAGGTACATGACCTTCCTGGTATCACAAGAATGGTGCGATCTAGTGGCAGCATACAACGTCAAGCAATCTACAAACAGCACCAGCGAAGAAAGCTTCCACCTGCCCACAGAAGTGACCAGAGACCCCGTTAACATCTTTTGGGTAACCTTACTCAACAAAATACAGCTGTCATCAACGGCACTTCAGTACCAATCAGACAAGCTAGACCTACAACTGACAGTCCTACAAAGGCTAGCAGAGGCCACCATGGGGATAGACAGAAAACTTGCAGATCTCAACGGCCTCATAAAAAGAGAACAAGAATCAGTTAAACTAAACCAAATTGAAAGAACAAACTGCGTCTGTTCGCCAATCATCGACAAACTATCATCTCTACCCATGATGTTGGGCAACCTCTTGAAGGACATAAAATCAAACACCACAAAGTCTCCCCCAACAAAGGGCAGGTCTGACAGGTATGACATAAAACCAAACACAGTAAAACTCCCACCAACAGAGGCCAGATCTGATAGTCCTCCCAACAAAAGGGCATCAGGAAACAGCAACGACCCAAAAAAATCAATCACGTAGTGGCGCCAGCCTCCAATCACTACAACCATATCAGAAGAGTCTCCCCAGAATACCCTCACAAGAGGACGAATCGAGCCATTGGGGAGCCCACCGAATGCCCGGGCCCGACGAAAGCAAAAAAGAAAGGGCCGGAATAGAAAGCTAGCAGAAGCGGACTGCACAGAAGAGAATTGCCATCTAATCACACCGGGGGGCATGGAGCCGCCAGGAGCCAGTAAGCACCAAAGGGAGCACACAAATCCTTCTCCACAACTTAAAAATTCATCGCACGCAAAGATGCTAACAGCAGCAGGAACAGGAACTCTCACATTCTCAAATGAGGGTCCCAGCAAACACTCAGAGCTGAACCCCGTCGGCCAAACAAACAACCCAGCACCCAGTAACCCATCAGAACTGGCACAAAAAGGGCAAGGGGTCTGCCAATTAGCAATAACGCAATCAACCCCGGAAGTCAGAAAGCAGGCCAAAGAGGAGCCTAAATCAACCAGAACAGAGGTTACAACAAATAATTTCCCAAAAAAATGCACCTGCGATAAGACTGAGACCACAATCAGCTAACAAAAGAGGAATTCCCGAACTACAAGCGTTACCAACGCAGAAAGCAGTCAGATTAAGGAGCAATTACAGCGGGTGATTTCCAACTGCAGATCAACAACTTCGAATACCCACCAGCCACACGGGGCCATCCAAACCGAGCGACATACGCACCATAAAATACAGCCCCCTGAGGAAAAGGACTGGGACACAATCTTATTCATTCCCGAATTTAAATCTAGAGGAAGAGTGGACTCTCTAAACAGGGGCAATATCTTAAAGCTAATCAACTCAATAGACAAATTAAAAAACATAAACACCTCTGACTTGCTTACAATTGAATTCCATCCAGCCCCTCACCCACAAGGAAACGAAACAACAAAGACTACATGGATAACAAGGGATATAGCAAACTCAATCATGGAGGAATCACTCAGATTCTCCCAGTGGGGAATCAAGCTCGAAGCAGCAAAAAGGCCAGCTTATCCTACTCTGCTCCTTGAAGAAAGGAAACAAGAACACCCCCAACTGGCTAATTCAATACTGAAAGGAGCACGTAGTTACTCCCCAGGACCGGAAAAATATTCACCGCATTCTCGTAATCCAATCTCTCAGCAACTAGTACCATGCAGATTAACAATAACACGTACCATACCTGGAGGTGATACTAACTGACAAAGAGCACCAGCCTTAACATCCAACTCTGCGGTCCCCCTCAAAACAAAAATGAAAATATGTAATTGGGATATCAATGGATTCTCAGATAAACTGGAGGACCCCGACATATTAAACTATTTAAAATCTTTTGACCTGATCCTTCTCCAGGAAACATGGGAACCAAACGATATACCCCTACAAGGTTATACAAACTTGACCCAACCGGCAACCAGAGGCTCCCAGTATGGCCGCAGCTCAGGCGGCCTGGCGATACTTGCCTCAATATCAACTATTGGAACAACGGAACAATAAGAGTAACCATCACCCCACCAAATGCGATACAGGCAATATCATTTACAGTCAAAAATAATCCGGTCACCCAACAGCTATATGTTATAAACATATACATTCACCCGAAGCACAAGCAATCTGGGTCAAGGGAACTCGTCAAAGAATTGACAAGGCTCATTGAGGACGGGGACACGGAGAACATACTTGTGGCAGGAGACTTCAACCTCCACCTCTTTGGAGATAAACCCACAGACGATATGACAAAGGAAATGGACACCGTCTGGAAAATCCCAAGTCAATCCATCCCCTCCCGAAACAAATACACTAATACCTCAACCCAGCTAGTAAAAGAACTCGAGCAACTAAACTTGAAAGTACTCAATGGATGATTCACAGAGGACACCCCTCCAGCACCAACATATTTCTCATCAAGCACTTCCTCACACCTTGATTACATGCTTGCGACACTTCCACTGTATGAGAAAATCAACTCGTTCAAGGTAGGGCACTGTGCTCAAAGCGATCATTTGCAGCTAGAAGCCAACCTGGGACTGTCTTGCGAGAACGAAGCAGTCGAAAGAAGATACATTGGCACAGAACATCCCGCCAACTATAGACGAATAAGGTGCAAGACCACTGAGTCTGAGGAACTAACAACTAGTGCAAAAATAATCATACACCAGACATACAGCTCAAATAAAAACCCACTGGATGCCTGGGTAGACTTTGCAACGGAATTAGTAGCCAAACACGCCACAGAGATAAAAATTCAAAAAGGGAACACCCCAAGGTTTACGCACGGCAAAGTAACAACTGCAGAGACAAAAAATATAAAGCGAGAAATAAAAAAGACTCTCAAGCAGCTCCGAATAGAACCAAATAACGAGGTCACCCAAAAGATGCTCCGCATGCTAAAAGCACTGCTAAAAAAGAAGACCTCGGAAAGGAAAAGGCAGCTGAATGAAGATCTCTGGACAAAAGGCAAAGGTTTGAAACAGGGCTGCGTCCTAGCCCCCACGTTGTTTAATCTCTTCCTCGCAGATCTCTCCGGCGAGCTGGAGACAGTAAAACCTCACGCTCCTCGGCTAGGCAACATCACGCTCTCAAACCTCCTTTATGCAGATGACCTAGTCCTCATCAGCCGGTCCCCCATCGGCCTCCAACACCTTCTGGACAAAACCAATGCATTTTCCAAAACCAACTCACTAACAATCAACCTGAACAAAACAAAAGTCATGACAATGAACTACCACAAAAAACGGAAATTTGCATGGTTCCTGGACGGACAGAAGCTAGACCAGGTAGCCTCTTACAAATACCTAGGAGTCATAATAGACGGCAATGGCTCTTTCAAACATCAACTAGAGGCCATCCGTCGGAAGGGCACGACATTCCATCTATCGATAAAGCCTTTGCAGAAAGCTCTCCCTGACCGGTCACTAGGCCCTCTCCTACAGGTACTAAGAGCTCGCTTACAGCCCATGCTCACTTACGGCAGCGAATCCATGCGAGGCAAAGACGCAACGAGATTAGACAACGCCATCAGTCGAGCATACAGGGCAATATTTCACCTCCCCATCAACTCATCGCCCGCACAAATCCGTCTCGAATTTGGACTTCAGAAACAAACGGTGGAGAGAAGATGCGCATATATAAAAAGCTGGTGGAAAATCAGAGACGCCGACCGCGGATCCTTAAATGTCCACCTCTGGATCGAACTGTCCGTCAGAGATAACTCACCTGCAAGGACCTATTTAATGGAATTACTGGAGACCTTAGGATTAACAAACCTATGGGAGTCGTCAACTGACCCTGGCACCTTCAAAAAAGTGGGGGCAAAAGTCACTAAGATGGTCTCATCAATTGAGGACAAAGCCACCCTAGCCAAGAGAGCGCATGGATGGGTTGTGTTGAAAGGTTACAGCACTCTAAAACCACAAGAGTATCTAACAACGGGCCTCACACAGAAGACAAAAAACAAGTTCCTCAACATGCGCCTCGGCAACATACCTATAGCACCCCACCTTGCACCATGGAAAAGGGAAAACTCTGCAAACCAATGCCGCCTCTGTCTTTCTGGGAAAGAGGACCTCATACACATTATATGCATCTGTACAAACCTCTTGGACATAAGGCGCTCTCTGCTTCGGGCCCTATGGAACCAGAAGGGCATAACAAGCTGCAGGCAGGCTGTGATGCTTTGTTTTAATCCCGAAGAAACTCAGCTAAATTGCAGAACAACAAAATTCTTCGACACAGTGGCCAGCAGACTAAATGAAACAGCCAGAGGGTTTACTAAAAGCATTAGCCAAACAAGAACAGTGTAAACCTCCCCGGAGACCCTCGCCTCCGTAATCTGCAAGCACCATGGCCACGTAAACCCCAAAGGACCCTATTTAACCCAAACTGAGACTTTTATGATTTTAAACATTTGAGCCAGCTCCTTTCTCCTTTTTATGTTTTACAAGTAGCTATTGACCTTTTTAAATATATCTGTACGTTTTAAAATTGTGAGTTTTTATTAACTGTACAATAAACTAAATCTAAATCTAAATCTATAGGTGACCGAGGGAGGGAAAAGAGGTTTATTTGTATGGTGAGGATTGCACAACAACACCGGATCACTCATTAGTGTGTAGGAATATCCAATTGCATGGCTCATGCAACCAGGATGCGCCTAATTTAGTCTGTGTTTTGAAAGGTACACCTATGACTGCTATCATACCCACATTCACATTATTAACAAACTGTAGTTATTTACTTTTAAATAATGCAGATTGTTGTGGGATGTTAGCTGGAATTCCTTACGTCGTTACGGTCTCTGAACGTGTGGTTTGTTGTCAAAACGTAATGTTTCCTCCGCCACATGGGAAGCTGGATGTTTCCATCTGGCCGTCTATTCCGACCTTGAAAGCAAAGTTCAACATGATGAGTCGCATAAGAGCTCTTTTGTCTCAAAAAGAAGTCCCCCTCACATCTGCTCGTGAAAAATGTGTCCTTCATGTGGCAAACACCCGCACAGAGGTGCATGCTTTATTAAATACGGATTTGCCCTTGCATTTCGAGGAATTAATTCACACTATCTTTAATGCTTCCTCCACCACGGGGCTGGCTCACTTTTTTAAGGTTGTTAGTAGTGGCCTTGTGACTTCTTTTCAAACTATATTTGGTGTGTTCACAGCTTTTTTTTCATTCAATTTTTCCAGCCAAAGTCAAAAAGTCAAAAAAATTCTTATTCGGTTGCCATAATTTTTAGAAAACCATAAAAGTAAATAAAAAACAATTCATGAGATAAAACATTAAAAACATGGATAAAAAGAAAGTGGAGACAATGATACATACAATGATTGTTACAGAGCAGGGAACTTAGGGAAAACAGTTCTGATTAAAGTGCTAATGCAGCAGGAATTAAGGATGGTTTAGGCGATATTTAATACACATCTTCAAAAAACAAGCAATAGATTTAGCATAAGGTTCAGTATCTAAAAATTGAAGCGAAAGGAAGGCAGGGCAACAACATCGCAGACCCAGCAATCTCAGTAAAGGGATAATCCATCTCCTTCGTTGTCATGATTCACATACATCCGGCACCCACGACCCTCACGATGGCAGTTTACCCCCTCAGGAAACCCACCCCTGTCCCGTGCAACCAGCACTCCAGATATGTCAGGTGTAGTGTTTGTGAACGATGTTGTAACTGTTCAAGTGTTTATGCTTTTACTTCAAGGTGATCTGTATTACGTTATGGTAGGACACTCAAGGAAATGTTTATTTCTATTATAATCAAGCATTTGCAGGCGTATAATGTTTTGCCAGTTATCTTGCAGAGCTGTCAGCCATGCGAGCGCATGCAGTGAAAACGCACGCACAAGATTGGTGCGCTTGTGCGGAGCCTTCAGCTGCGCGAGCGCTTGCAGGGAAAACGCACGCACAAGATTGGTGCGCATTACGTCAGTGATCCCTGGGTGTGGCACAGCTATAAAAGGCCACACCCAAAGCCGCTCGTCGCTTTGCCTTCCATCACCGTGCAGCTCAGGATCGTCCTGAAGAACCCTTGGACCCTGCAAACGCCAGCCAACGCCCTTTGGAAGTCGAAGGTCTGGAACTGGACTTCGCATCTAGGAGAAAGAAAATACAAAAGCTAAGTGAAATCTTTCTTATTTGTTTAACTCATCAGGCGCCCAACGCAAGCAAGCGACAAGAGAATAGAAACTCGAACAATCTTACCTGGACTTGGTTTTGAGGATCTGAAGTGAGACTTTGCATAGAGACTTTCTGAAAAGGACATTCTTTTGGTACTTAGAGCTTTGAGATGTATCAAGGCTAATTTAGAAACGTAGTTAGTTTGTATGCTTTGTGCAAGTGTTGTTATAACTTTATTTGTCTAGGAAAAAAGAGTGAAGGAAGGCACAACAAGAATACAGAGAGTGAGTAAGTGGGGAATAACATAGTAGGTATTGTGGTAGAAGTGTCAGACTAAAGAAAGGAAGTAACTTATTCTTACCATTTATTTCTCTAGTGGCAAAGTGATTCTCAGACAACTCATCTCTCCTCAACTCGGTTCTACCCTGCCTCACCCTTCACGACGACAACACGGACGTGACGCCTAGACCTTAACAGTCGCAGGTAGGATAGCACTTAAATTCTAAAAAGAAATTCAAAAGAAGGAAAAGTTCGTGTTGTGTAATTGAAAAATAGGAACACAATTGAGATTACAAAAGCTCTCCTTTATTGCCTCGCAGGTCGACAATAAGGAAGCAGGTAGCGTCCACGATCCGGCCTACCTCCCTGATTTCTAAATGATTACCTCAGTGTAATAAATATAATCACTAGGAATTGCCTAGAATTTGGGGAAGTTGGTCCATAACGTCTCTGCGGAATCCACCTACAAGCGACCTACAGGTAAGGGTGCTTGTAACCTTGACAGAAGGCAAAGCCCACGACATTTATTCCGCCCAGACGTTATGGATCCTTCCGTTGCAAATTCTTTGCAAGATATGGCGAATCTGTTAACTGCTATTCAAGCTGATAACGCAGCTCTTCGTAGAGAGGTTGCTGATATTCGAAGTAATATGCAATCTGTTCCCTCTGGTCCTAGTACATGGAAATTCTCCCCAACTCAGAAGTCTGTGTTGAAACCTGCGACTTTTCAAACAGGGTTTCAAACCTTGCATTCTGATTCTGCTCCGTCTTCAACGTCAACTCAAATTCAAGTTGTAACTCCAGTACCTGTTCCCTTAGCACCTCCAGAAAGGTTTTATGGAGATAGTAATAAATTCTCCATATTCTTAAATCAATGTCACTTACATTTTATAGCAAAACCAGCAGCTTTTCCTGATGACTCCTCTAAAGTAGCCTTTGTTCTTTCGTACTTAGGAGGAGATGCAGCCTTATGGTCAGTGCCAATAGTTGACCGCGATGACCCTGTTCTTTATAATCTTCGTGCATTCAAAAATACCATGAAAAAACTGTTCGCAAAACATGTCTTTGTTCAATCAGCAGACCATGAATTGTTACAATTAAAACAGGGTTCATCGGATTTACTGCATTATATTTCTCAATTTAACAGACTAGTAATTGAAGCTCACTGGCCAGAAGAAAAAAGGGTTTCCCTTTTTTACAAAGGACTCAAAGACGATTTAAAGGATATGGTCACACAGATCTTAGATCCTCCAGATTCTATAGAAGACTTCATAGACTTAGTGGTAAAACTAAATCATCGATTGTCAGAAAGAAGAGGCGAAAGAGGAAAGTCTGAAGTAAAGGTCTTCTCTTTTAAAGAGAGAAATAACAGTGTCAGAACAGAAAGCACACCTAAGATTGATTTAGGAGAACCCATGCAGATAGGTACTATCAAGGGTCCTCTAAGTAAAGAGGAAAAAGACAAAAGGAGAAAATTAAACCAATGTTTGTATTGCGGCAAGTCAGGCCACTTTGTTAAAGAATGCCCAGTGCGCCCAAACAAGCCCAAGGGGAAGAATCCTGAGGTTGCCTTAGTACAGCAGTCGGAAAACTAATTAGCTCGGCAAATCAAGAGGTCAGATTGTCGAGTAAGGTTTCTAGTTTGGCCTCCATAACTCCGGAAATAACTTCCCAACATCTTAGTATAAAGGTCTCTTTACAGTCCCTCAAAGAAACTGGGAAATATTGGACTGTAGACGCCTTAATTGATTCAGGAGCCACAGGCAACTTTATAGACACTATGTTTTTGAAAGAATTAGATTTTAAGACTAAGTCCAAAGAACATCCAGAAGTTGTCAGGGCAGTTGATGGGAAGGAGTTATCTTCAGGTTTAATTCAATTTCACACTGAAACACTCGCCATGACTTGTTTAGGTGTCCATAAAGAAAATATAACCTTTGACATCATTGACGCTCCTCAGTTCCGCTTGATTTTGGGTATACCTTGGCTTACTAAACATAATCCCAAGATTGATTGGGTTAAAAGGACAGTGTTGTTAGATTCCAATCACTGTACATCAAACTGTTTATTGTCACAAGATTCAAAGTTACTGATTCAAGGTAGCAATTTCCCCTTGAATTCAAAAAGTGTTTTACTTTTGGAAGGAATTCCTGAGGAATATTCAGATCTTCTTGAAGTGTTTGACAAAACAAAAGCCAATACCTTACCACCTCATCGGGATTTCGATTGTCAAATAGACCTAGTGCCCGGGGCTACCTTACCGTGTAGTCGAATTTACGCACTCACTGATAAAGAAAACGAACATTTAAGAGATTATCTAGATGAATATTTGGCAAATGGATTTATTAGACATTCGAAATCTCCTGTCTCCTCTCCTCTCTTTTTTATCCCAAAGAAGGGAGGTGAGTTGAGAACTTGCATAGACTATAGAGCCCTTAACAACGTAACTGTTAAGAACAGATATCCACTTCCTTTAATTCCAACTCTCTTAGACCAACTGAAAGATGCCGTCATTTATACTAAATTGGATTTGCGAGGAGCTTATCATTTAGTCAGGGTTCGAAGTGGTGACGAATGGAAAACAGCTTTTCGTACCAAATTTGGTCTGTATGAGTATCAGGTTATGCCATTCGGACTCTGCAACGCTCCCGCAGCGTTCCAATTTTTTATAAATGAGGTTTTAAGAGAATTTCTAGATATCTGTTGTATTGTATATATAGATGATATACTCATTTACCACAGAACATGTACAACAAGTGAGAGCGATTCTTCGAAGACTTCTTGACAACTCCTTGTATGTAAAGCTTGAGAAAAGTACATTCCATACTTCTAGAGTTGAATTCCTAGGATATGTTTTAAGTCCTGAAGGAATAGAAATGGATCCGAAGAAAATCCAAGCCGTTCTAGACTGGAGTAGCCCTTCTTCAGTGAAGCAAGTACAGAGTTTTTTGGGGTTCGCTAATTTTTATAGACGTTTTATCTGCAATTTTTCTCATGTGATAACCCCAATCACTAGGCTTCTGAGGAAAGGTGTAAAGTTTGATTGGAATAGTGATGCAGAGGAAGCTTTTCAAAATCTCAAAAGACAGTTTACTACTGCTCCTGTATTAATGCATCCGGATCCTTCTAAACCCTTTATTGTGGAAGCTGATGCTTCACAGTTTGCCATCGGAGGAATTCTATCCCAAAGACACAAAGAAACAGGTCAGATGCACCCCATTGCATATTATTCACGAAAACTAACCCCTACAGAATTAAACTACGCTATCGCTGACAAGGAGTTGTTAGCCATAAAAGCAGTCTTCGAAGAATGGCGTCATTACTTGTTAGGAGCTAGACATCCTGTAACGATCTATACTGATCACAGAAATCTGCAGTTTCTGCGCTCTGTGAAAGCACTCTCTGCTAGGCAATTACGTTGGACATTATTCTTTAATGATTACAACTTTGTCATAACTTATCGACCTGGAAAAGAGAACCTAAAAGCGGATGCTTTATCACGCTTGGGAATGTCAGAAGAAAAAGAAGGTTTTTCTGAAAAAATCCAACCTGTTCTACCAGACAATTGTTTTAAGATAGGAGTGGTTCTTTCTAATGTTATGCTAGATATAAAGGAAAAGATTCAGGAAAAAACCTCACAAGATTGGTATGATTTATATCCTCTGTTACAGTTAAGAGAAGGATTTTTATATATGAATGAACAGATTTTTGTACCCACGCCTGAATTACAAAACAAAATAATACAGTTACATCATGACACACTTTTGTCAGCACACCCCGGAATCATCAAAACCAGTCAGTTGATTAAAAGAAAGTTCTGGTGGTCTTCCTTATTAAATGATGTTAGATCTTATATTGAGACTTGTGTGATTTGTGCACAAAATAAAACACAACATCAAGCACCTAGTGGTCAATTGCTTCCTCTCCCGATTTCCCCTCAACCTTGGCACACAGTATCTCTGGATTTTATAGTAGAATTTCCAAAAACCAAGGAAGGCTTTAACACCATTTTGACTGTAGTTGATCATTTCTCTCGTATGGCGCATTTCATCCCATTGAAGAAAATTCCTTCTGCTAAAGAATTAACTCAAATCTTTTCCAAAGAAATAATCCGACTACATGGTATTCCTTCGGTAATAATTTCTGATAGGGGTCCACAATTTGTTTCACATTTTTGGCAACATTTGGGTGAAGCCTTGGGTATGGATATTCGCACTTCCTCAGGTTATCATCCCCAAACCGATGGATTAACAGAAAGAACCAATCAAACCATAGAGCAATTTTTAAGATGCGCCTTGGTAGAAGAAGAGAAGGAATGGTCAGATATCTTATGGGTGTTAGAATTTGCATTCAATAACATGGACAATTCTTCCACCACTCTTTCACCCTTTTTCTGCACTTATGGTTTCCACCCTAAAAATATTCCAGAAAACATTTTGGTTTCATCAGTTATACCCTCTTTGGAAGACCACCTTAAGAAATTAACTCATGTACAAGACTTGGCTCAGTATCATTTAGCTCAAGCAAAAGAAAGTCAAAAGGAATATTCGGACTTGCGCAGAAAACCATCACCTAAATACTCCATTGGAGATAAGGTATGGTTATCTACAAAGAACTTACAAATAAAAATCTGTAAAAAGTTTCGTCCAAAATTCATAGGACCATTTGAAGTAGAGAAAGTAATCAATCCGGTCAGTGTTAAATTAAAATTGCCTTCCAAATATAAATTCCATTCCGTTTTCCATGTGTCTTTGATTAAACCTTGTGACCCTAAGACTAGATTCAGGAAAAATCCAGAACCCTTACTTATTGACGGTACCCCAGAATTTGAAGTCCAGAAAGTTGTAGATTCAAAAAGAATTCGAGGAAAACTATTTTATCTTATCCAGTGGAAGGGATATGGTCCAGAAGAGCGGACTTGGGAACCGCTTTCCAATTTACAGAATTCCCCTCGATTACTGAGAAGTTTTCATCTTCATAACCCGAACAAACCAAAACCTGTTCCACACGTTTTGGGAGGGCTCTTGAGAGGGGAGTACTGTCATGATTCACATACATCCGGCACCCACGACCCTCACGATGGCAGTTTACCCCCTCAGGAAACCCACCCCTGTCCCGTGCAACCAGCACTCCAGATATGTCAGGTGTAGTGTTTGTGAACGATGTTGTAACTGTTCAAGTGTTTATGCTTTTACTTCAAGGTGATCTGTATTACGTTATGGTAGGACACTCAAGGAAATGTTTATTTCTATTATAATCAAGCATTTGCAGGCGTATAATGTTTTGCCAGTTATCTTGCAGAGCTGTCAGCCATGCGAGCGCATGCAGTGAAAACGCACGCACAAGATTGGTGCGCTTGTGCGGAGCCTTCAGCTGCGCGAGCGCTTGCAGGGAAAACGCACGCACAAGATTGGTGCGCATTACGTCAGTGATCCCTGGGTGTGGCACAGCTATAAAAGGCCACACCCAAAGCCGCTCGTCGCTTTGCCTTCCATCACCGTGCAGCTCAGGATCGTCCTGAAGAACCCTTGGACCCTGCAAACGCCAGCCAACGCCCTTTGGAAGTCGAAGGTCTGGAACTGGACTTCGCATCTAGGAGAAAGAAAATACAAAAGCTAAGTGAAATCTTTCTTATTTGTTTAACTCATCAGGCGCCCAACGCAAGCAAGCGACAAGAGAATAGAAACTCGAACAATCTTACCTGGACTTGGTTTTGAGGATCTGAAGTGAGACTTTGCATAGAGACTTTCTGAAAAGGACATTCTTTTGGTACTTAGAGCTTTGAGATGTATCAAGGCTAATTTAGAAACGTAGTTAGTTTGTATGCTTTGTGCAAGTGTTGTTATAACTTTATTTGTCTAGGAAAAAAGAGTGAAGGAAGGCACAACAAGAATACAGAGAGTGAGTAAGTGGGGAATAACATAGTAGGTATTGTGGTAGAAGTGTCAGACTAAAGAAAGGAAGTAACTTATTCTTACCATTTATTTCTCTAGTGGCAAAGTGATTCTCAGACAACTCATCTCTCCTCAACTCGGTTCTACCCTGCCTCACCCTTCACGACGACAACACGGACGTGACGCCTAGACCTTAACAGTCGCAGGTAGGATAGCACTTAAATTCTAAAAAGAAATTCAAAAGAAGGAAAAGTTCGTGTTGTGTAATTGAAAAATAGGAACACAATTGAGATTACAAAAGCTCTCCTTTATTGCCTCGCAGGTCGACAATAAGGAAGCAGGTAGCGTCCACGATCCGGCCTACCTCCCTGATTTCTAAATGATTACCTCAGTGTAATAAATATAATCACTAGGAATTGCCTAGAATTTGGGGAAGTTGGTCCATAACGTCTCTGCGGAATCCACCTACAAGCGACCTACAGGTAAGGGTGCTTGTAACCTTGACATTCGTGGAAATACATAGTATCTACAAAATAAAACTATATGCATTGAAGATTGTACTGAGATTCCATCACACGGACACACTGAGAGGTTCTTCGACCAATCATTCTGTTTTGGAAAAGTTATTAAGCGGTGATAAATGTTAAATCGGAACCGGGTCAATAAATATTTTTCATGCAAATTCAAGTTGTACAATAAATATGGTTGCACCCCAGGGGTGAACTGGATGGTTAAAATATGCTGGACGGAACTTTTACTAATTTCTTGGGTTAGTCGTAGCTCTCGAAGGTGGGATAAACACACAGATTTTAAGTTTTTCCTCGTAATTTCTGAAATAGTAAGTGGATGGATAAAATAAGATACTAGATTTTAATCTTTCAGAACATTTCTCACATAGACCAACCAGGTAATCTTGTTCCAATTTTCCAGCCTAAGGCAGTCTGTGATAAGGCAGCGTGTCAGTTTGCAGTGTTCCGATGTCCAAACACGTTGCCATAGGAGGATTGGGTGGATTCTAATAATATCTGTTACATAATCCATGCCCAATTCAATGTGGCAATCATATGTCGGAGAACTCTGCGGGACTGCCAACAGGTATCTCAAAAAGCCATTCTCAACCTTCTGTAGGGGATCCACAGTAACGTGGCCCCATACCCCAGCACCGTATATTGCTACGCTGAGGCATTTCGCTTGGTATATTTTGATCATCTCTTGGGGAGGCCGCATCCCTAACTTTTGGGCGAACGCTACCAAAGCAGTAGTAGCTCGGAGAAATAATAGTTTCCTTGCAGTAATAGGCTGTATCGAGCAAGACTTATTATCAATTAAAATTCCCAAATATGGAGAAGAGTTGGTACAATCCAATTTGGTGTTATCAATATAAATGGCTTTCGACTTTTTTGAGCTATTGCCTGCATGCATTACAAAGGTTTTCCTAATGTTAACTGTAAGATCTAAGCTTGCCATAAAATTACGATATATATCTAGAAGATACTGTAAATGAAGAGGTGTTCTAGCCATAATCACAGCAGTGTACGCATAGAGTAATGCGGGTATTGGACAATGATCAATTGTAGGCAGGTCCTTACTCCCTTCCAATATTGCAAGTTCTAAACCATTAGTATAGAGATTAAAAAGGAAGGGAGCCAGGACACAGCCCTGTCTAACCCCCTTCGCCACAACAAACGGTTCGTCGAGTTCCCCTCCATGGCCGTACCTAACTCTGACTGAAGCCTCAGAGTAGAGTTCGTGTAAAAAGACAACCAGCGGGGGGTCTACACCCATTTTCAATAGTATCGACCACAATTTCGTATGAGAAACGCAGTCGAACGCCGCGGTCAAATATACGTAGGGCAAATGTAAATGTCCAATCTTTGCACCAACGTATTTTCCCATTAACAGGGAGAGATTTAGGGCTTGCTCCACAGTTCCCAGTCCCTCTTGGAACCCATACTGTAAAACGGAAATTATGTGGTTATCTTTGGCCCAGTCCTGCAATCGTTTGAGAACTATTCGGCCTGCCACCTTACTAAGGGAATCCAAGAGGGAAATGGGCCTGTAACAAGCTGGATTATTTCAGTGTCCCTTTTTAAATATGGGGAGCAAAATTGAGGTAGACCACGATTTAACTAGGCCTATCGTAGTTGCGGCTTTAAGAACCCGGGTGAGGATTGGGGACCGTAGATCCAAATTATGCTTAAAGATATCCACCAGAACCCCGTCGGTTACTGATTCGGTATTTTACAGAATCGGTAATTTTACCGATTCGGTAAATTTACCGATTGTGCAAAAGATTGGCCCCTACATCTCAATCACCAAATACCGGTCGGTAACGGCCAAATTTGGCCGTTACCAACCGGTATTTGGTGACCTACATCAGGCCCTATGTCTTGAAGAAGTTCCCTCAATTGATTCCTCGACCGAGAGAATCTGTTTGTCCAGTACTCCCACCGCCCCAGTTAAATAATTCAATAGGGTTCGTTGAGAATTTGTAATAGTCCCATTGCCCTTAGATGGTTTAGGGCTCATTTGCTTCCTCTTTCCCATATTAGCGGTCAGAAATTAGCTCCAACTATTAAAACTATTAATACTAAGTTCCAGGAAGCACAAATTGCAATGGGGAAACAAATATACAAAATAGAGAATGGAACAAAGAAAAAAGTTAGAGACAGGTGGTAAGATCCGCTTTACTCTGAATAGTCCTGGATGTGTCCTAGATGAGTCCCAGAACTCCTCACCTCACGCGAGACTGCGCAGCCTTCCGGATAGTATAACCTGGGCTGCACGCAGTCTGCTAAACCAGCAGGAGCAGGCCAGGAGGCCAAGGTAGAAAAGGAAAGCAATGGCCAAAGATTCACCCTGGCAAAGATAAAAACAAGTCAACAGGACAGCGGGGTCAATTCTACCCTCTAAGATCAGTATCTGGGGGAATACAAGATCAATTAGTCTGGGGTCTTGGGACAACAAACAAAGGTTGGAGACGTGATAAATGTTACCGGTAGTTTCAAACGTGCTGTCAATTTCGATTCCAAGTGATATAACCAAAGGACCTGGCCCAGCCCAGCCTCCTTCTGCCTTTGACGGCCACAGACGGCCCCGCCCTAGTCCCAGGCTTCTCCCGCGCACGTCCCGTGACGCGGGGGCTCTCGGGGCTTTTTAAGCACCTCCTGACGCACGCTGAGTGACGGCGGAGTTGGCCGCAAAGGCTCTTGGGGGATGTGGGTCCCCCCTGCCGGTGGCTGTGCTGCGGTGTCTGGTGGCGGCTGCAGCAGCGGGGGGAGACCAAGACTTGTGACAGGGGTTTATGGCGGCAAGTGAGGCAGCAGTCCGGTAAAGTCCAACTAGAGCTGCCGCTCCCCCGGGGCTCTCGGGGCTTTTTAAGCGCCTCCTGGCGCACGCTGAGTGACAGCGGCGTTGGCCACAAAGGCTCTTGGAGGATGTGGTCCCCCCCTCCCGGCGGCCACTCTGTGGTGTCTGGTGGCGGCTGCGGCAGCGGGGGGAGACCAAGACTTGTGACAGGGGCTTATGGCGGCAAGTGAGGCAGCAGTACGGTAATGTCCAAATAGAGCTCCAATTTTTCCAGCCTATTTGGTGGATTTCCCTTGATGCTCGCTCTGGTTGCAGGAGTGCTTCTGTTTCTCTATTTATTTCAAAATGGATGTACGTCCTGTGTTACAAGACGATCTGCCACGGCTGTTGCTGCTCCGCAACCGAATGCTTGATTATTATGGAGCGCTGCCTCTTGCTACATTGAGTGTAGCTTATTGATTATCGTTTCGATTTTCCTTTTTCACATGCGTCCTGTCTTTCATTGCCTAAGTTGCGATTTCGACTGGGCCCTGGATTTGTGTCTCTGCAATAAGGTGTCTGCCAACATGGATTATGATCAACTGATGAACCCCTTAGTTGCATATGAATTGTTTTGTTCTGGCGACGGCCTCTGCAGCGATGCATGGAGTCCTGGAATGTTGGAATGTTTCTGCAGCGGCGCATGACTTCTTGCCAGGCAGTTATATATTGAAGAGAAGTCCTCTGATGGTACTAGAGGCTCCGGTTATTGAGGAACATGTATGTTCCTTCCCATTACTGAATTGGATGGCTGAAATGTTTTCTGATGAGAACAGTGACTTCCTGTTGGAGGCTGTTGCAGCATACTATGTAAATGTAAATGCACAGGAATTTATATAGCGCAAATCACCAAGCGGTCTCTAAGCACTTGCTTAGGGAACCCGTCCTGGTATTCCCCCTTGAGATAACCCCGGCAGGGTATCCGCAAGGTGAAAGCCAGGCATCCCGCCGCGAGGGGCCGTTGTGGAGATTAAGCAAGCTATTGCCCAGAGTCGCAGAGTGTGAACCCGTGAATCGAGTAGGCACCGGAGCGAGAATTGTCGAGTCCATGGACATTTTAGGACTCAAGACCCCGCCGAGCCGGGAATTGAACCCTGGTCCCGGGCTGACTTCTGCTTCCAGGTCTGCCTCCTCTAACCAGTGAGCCACACTTCTCCACTGTTGGAATGAGATGCGTTTCCTCTTCTCCCCATTTTGTGGCCGATGTCACATGTCAGATTTTTTTATTATTATTTTTTCCATCCTCATTTTTTTCTCACCGCAGGCCCATTGACTTCAATGTTCCAGTTAAATTGATTCTTGATTTGAAGTGTTTTCAAAATTTGGAGTTTGCTCCCGTTTTTTCCACTGTGGCATTTTGAACTTGATTCTGACTCTTGAACTTGAACTCTGCCTTCCAAAATTGCCCCCTTCTTATCCGTGCCCAGATCAAGGGAGGGTGTCATGGGGCTGAGCCTTGCATTCACACAGTGTTAGGTTGACATGAGCTTATTACAAGTTTAAACGCCATTTTTCCGTGCTTCGGCCTTTTGCACACGGCACACACTTTATTAATTGTTTAGAGTTTAGCAGAGTGTTTTGCTTCACACGAGAATAACATGTTTTCTACATTAGTATTTTTGCTTGGTAAGTTTAGTCTGAACAGTGAGTGTTGAGACCTTCAAGGTTATATCAACACTGTGGTTATTGTTCACACTGATCAGTGCGCGTTCTAGACATAACACATAAGCAGCTGCGGCCACCTCTGATTTTGGCGCGTATAATAATGCACTGCATAGGCATGATCACACACACTTGGAGAACATTTGTATGCTGAGAGCTTGTGCAGAATTTGATGTGATCCAATTCTGCTAATACCAGAGGTATGGGGCCGCCTATGTAATCCCAAGAGACCTTCTGTAGTTATAAAATAACCTACTAGATGGCGGCCCCCTGGTAGCGTTTCAGTTTCGATTTCGGTGCACGTAACTCGTGAAGCACTGCAAGGCACAGCGAGCTTTCCTTCTTCTATGTCGATGGTCGGCCCCTTCTACGCCCCTAAGGTGTGGTCCGCGATTGTGCGTCAGGTTGGCAGGAAATTATTCTACTCTGCGCCCGCTTGGTTGACCTTTATCTCTCCTCGTTTCGTTGCTGTTTATTCTTGCAATCTTTGGTGCCGCTGCGCACCCTCCGCTGTGCCTATAAGTTGGCGGCCCCCTGCTTGCCCTACAGTTTCAGTTTCAGCTCTATTTTACTGACGTTTGGCAGGTGAGGCACCGGCGGGGCATCTCAGGCTTTCCCTCTTTCCCTCTTTGCCCGTTTACAATTGCTGGCACGTTTTGCGGTTTCTTGTCGCTTCTACTCTCCCCCAAGGCCTGAGGCGTTTGTGTTTTTTGTGCAGCCCCTCCTACGCCCCAAGATGGCGGCCCCCAGATTTCCCGTCAGTTTCGTTTTCAGTCCCGATGATCGTCGTCGGTGACCTGTGACTGCGGTGTCAGGGGGCGCTTGCGCTGTCTTATGGTGTCGGAAGGGGGCCTGCGCTGGGGCTATTGACATTGACCTCTTCGTTGCTGTAAGTGTTGTGGCCACGTCTTCTATCGTTTCTCTGTCGAGATGTTCTTATCTTGACGGCGCCATTTTGTTTTCCCAGTTCTTGTGTTTTGGTTTTAGTTGGATCGCTTTTTGTAGTTTCTTTGGGCTATATCGATTCCTCTACTTGGTGCACTGGATCTTCCGATTTCCGTTGTGGCGGTTTTGACTTTGCTTAAACAGTGCAGACTCGCTGTTTTCTTTGTTCGAATTCCTGGGTGTAGCGGAGCTCTGGACTTAGGCAACTCTCCGCATTGCCGTCCAACTAGGGTTTGTTTGACTGTCTTTGTTTTGGATGTATATAGTCTATGGGGGTTTGTGTGTGGTTAGGAATTTGTCTAGTGTTGACCACAATGCTCTGTTGGGGTTTCTCTAGGGAGTGTGTCTTAGTGCTGTGCTGTCAGCTCCTCTGAGGTACGTCACCCAGTTGAGCCATCCCTTGAATGGGACTTTGGTGATGTCTTTCCATTTGTTTAGTACTGATTTAACAGCTGTCATTAGGAGGAGGTCAAGGAGGCTTCTGTCGTGTTGTGTGCCTAGGTCTGTTGTGATGTGCGCTGTGGTGATGGTGGCAAATTCCTTTTTTAGGGTGCACCCTAGGGTATTGTTAATGAAGTCAAACACTTTCATCCAGAATTTGCTGACCTTGCTACAGTGGAAGATGAGGTGTGTAAGATCTCCCTTCTCTGTGTTGCAGTTCCAGCAGAGGTTGTTGTCTACCAGGCCTAGCGCTGCTAGCCGAGCTGGTGTCCAATATACTTGGTGTAGTAGACAGAATTTCGTCTGTGCCAGTACTGGGGATATCATGTTTTTTGATGGGGCCGCCCAGAACGTTTGAAGGTCCTGGTTGCCAAGTCTGGAGCCGAGTTGGGATTTCCAGAAGTCGGTGTTTTTGGCATTGAGTTTGGATGTGATGGGGCGGAGTGGTTTGTATAAGTGTGAGACTTGGTGTCCTGTTTTGTTAATGTTTTCCATATATTGGAATATTGATGGTGTGTGTCTGGCTAATTTCGATTTTGTAAGGGCTGTTTTAATTGCTAGAAAGTTGTACAGCTCTATTTCTGGTAGGCTGTGTTGTGTTTTCAGTCTGATGAAGGTGAGCGGCTCCCCTCAATCTCCAGCTGAGCTGGGTAAGAGATCGCACTCTTTCTCCATGAGTCTATGTCTAGGTGTTTGCCCCTGTAATTGATCTTGGGGTTTGTCCGGAGTGATTCCCAGTAAGAGTTTTTGACGCTGTGCTCCAGCTTCTTGTCCACTTTGAGTAGGGCCTGTTTAGTTATCTTAAGTATTGGGTTGTTCTTCTGTATTTTTTTTTAGCGGTGCGGATACATATGGGATCTATGTTGTTCAGAATGGCTCTCTCTATTAAAAGCCATGTGGGGGTGTACAGCTGGTTTCGTAGGATCTAGTGCATACCTTGTCTGACTATGAAGGCTGTTTGGAATGTTCTCGGGTCTGTAACGTTTAGTCCTCCTAGTTTTTTCTCTAATCTGAGTTTTTTTAGGCTTATTCTCGGCTTTTTGTCACGCCATATGAATCTGTTTAGTAGTTGGTCTATCTTACTATGGAATTCGTTCATGAAGGCCAGTGGTAGCATCACCGCTAGGTAATTTACTATGGGAGTGGTCATCATTTTTACGGTGTCTATTCTCCCCCACCAGGTAATGTATTTAGGTGACCAGGTGTCTAGCAGTCCTTTGATCTTTTCGATGGTGATTTTCTCATTTTGTTCTAGCGAAGATCGTAGGTTTCTTCCGAACTGGATTGCTACATATTTAATGTGCTTGGGTTGCCAGGCTAGCCCTGAGCTGCCTATGACTTCTCTGGTTGTGTGGATGTTGAGTGGCATGCATTCAGATTTGTCTCGGTTGAGTTTGTATCCTGAGTGTGAGGCATAGGTCTCAATGTTGTTGATGAGTGCTTGAATGGATTGTTCGGGGTCTTCCGTGATGATAAGTAGGTCGTCCGTGTAGGCTGCGATTTTTGCAGTTGTTTTGTTGATGGTTACCCCTGCTATGTTTCTGTTTGTGAGGATGTCCTTGATCAGTGGTTCAAGCGCTAGTAGGAACAGCATAGGAGATAGTGGGCAGCCTTGACTCGTACCCCTTTGGAGGCAGAGTTGTTCTGATGATGCACGGTTGATGACTATCTGCGGCTTAGGGCTCTTGTATAGTGCCATGACTTTCTTTATGAAGGGTTGCCCCAGGCTGTATGCTTGCATGCTTTTTTCTAGGAATTGTCATGACACCCTATCGAAAGCTTTTTCTGCGTCTAGTGTGATTGCCAATGTTGCGTTTTCAGTTCTAGAGGAGTGCTCTATGATCTGTTGTCTTTTAGAGATCTAATGGCACTGGTAATCTTGCTTGTTTTAATGTCTTGGCCGAGAGCCTCCGCTTCTTCTGCAGTTATCTTGGGTAGGTTGAGCCTGTTAAGCATGGGCGGATTTTGCGAATCTGGCGTACGCGAACGTGCGTATTTACGGATTCGCAATCCGCAAAATCCGCAAACTCTCGCGAATTTGCGGATTTTTGTGTTTTTTTGTGTTCGCAAGGGTTTCTGCCAGTTCGCGAGGTTTGTGTACCAGTTCGCAATTGCGAACTTACTTGTCGGCTCGCAACGGCCGCGACTATGTTGTTTCTACGTCTGGTTCATCATCACAGGTTCACAGCACCCTCTGTTTCACCACTGCCACCCTCTGGTACACCCATGCCACCCTCTGGTACATTCTCACTGCCACCGTCTGGTTGGTTTATCACTGTAGATTAAGGTGGTGAAAAAAAGCAAGCACACCTGCCCTGCTTCAACTGCCATGAATTAATTTGGGGTTTATTAATGTGTCACTGATTTTTAAACTTCCAGTCTGGCTGGCACCTGCTTCCTTCCTTATCTGTAATTTGCTTTCTGTTGCAGTGCAATTTTTTTTCACAGGACCTTTATGGCCTACTTGTAGTTATTCTATGAGCCTGCTGTGAGGGTCAGAGCAGGGTCATAGAATAGTTGCAAATAGGCAACTGAACTCTGGAGGGGCCCCTCAGGAAGCACTAGAGTGAATGGTTACTAATGTTAAGATTGAACTTTTGCACCTGGTGATTGCTTTCAGTTTTGCAAAAATCGTTTTCCTGCAATTTCGCGCGATTTGCGGGGCGCAAATCCGTGCGAGATCGATTTCGGAAGCCGCGAATTCATGCGAATACACCATTTGTTTTTTTGCTGCGTGTTTGTTCGTGTGATTTTTTGTGTGTTCGCAAGCCGCTTGTAGCGCAACGTTTGCGAAGTTACCCTAGCGGTCGTACATGGGCTCGGCCATCTTGTTTGCGTGACGTAATTCCATTTCCGGCCGCTATGTGTAATCTCGCAAAGTGTGCAGCTCGCTAGTACAATTTCGCTTGTGATCGCGAGGAAAATCTCGTGCGAACTTACCCACGCGGTCGTGAACGGGCGTGGCCATCTTGTTTCTCATTCATTGCTATGGTTCTGGGCATGCTCTCTGTATTCTTTCTTAATCTCTGCCATCCTTTGCTTGTTTGAAGTTTTTTTTTAATCTATTTTACTTATTATCTATCCCTCTATTTTTCTAGCTCTATATTTTTGTGTTTTCTGCTACTTTTTGTTAATTTTAAACTACTTTTTTAAACGCTTTTCTTTTCTTCTTCCCTGTTCTATTTCTTCTTTCTTATTTTGCTTCCTTTCTGCCCAGACCATGGCAAAGGGAGCCGGGAAGAAGCCCGCAAAGGGGAAGGGTCCCGCACCCCGTGCCCGGCTCCCGTGCGGGCGTTTAAGGGGGGAGACAGTTATAGCTCGGGAGATTTTTAGTGCGGAGGAGGTGGCCGCACTAGTCTTTCACGTCCAGCACCGCCTCCCCAAGACCATCATGGGAGGCGGCAGGATCGCTACCGGCTACGGGATCCGGGAGCGCCGGAAGCGGTGGGAGAAGGTGTGCCGGGCCATGTTTGAACACTCTGGGGTCCGGCGCACCTATAACCAGGCCACCCACCGCTGGACGGATCTCATGGACCGGGAACGCGACTTGCTGGACGTGCTCGGCGTAGAGATCCCCGGGCTTGGTGAGTAGTAGTAGCTATTTCTATCTATTACATCACTACTCTGTTTTATCCCGCTCTGTGTGCTATTATATTGCAAATTTTTGTTTTTTACCAAGAGCAATAATGCTGCCGATTACATTGTAGGTAAATTATATTTCAAAATCTTCTATGCATTTCAGGTGCACTGCTCTCCTTCTCAGTTGCCTTGCTACTATGCTTATTTGTTTTCTATTTTGTGTTCATTTCATTGGCCTGAGAAATTATGTATGAGTGTAGTGTAAAGAACTGCGTAATGCTAGACACTAAGGGTCAGATTTTCAATTACCGGCGCATCCCTGCAAAGTAGCAGGGATGCTCCAGTAATTGTGTGCCATGCCACCACCACCCATGGTGCGCCGTATTTACAATGTGGCGCACCATGGGCCCAAAACGTCACAGAAGCCTTACGCATCTGTGCGGTAAAGGCGGCGCATTGCTGGAGTTGCGTGCCAACGATGGCGCAGCTCCAGCAATGCTCTGGGGTGCCCTATCTCCCCAATGCTGCATCAAGCCGTACGTCGGCTTCAAGCAGGCGCAGGGTTTGAGTCACGCATCATTGTCCTAAAAGTGACTGATTGACATCTTGTAGATTTCCCTCAGCCACTTTTAGGATTCGTTCCTGCGCAGGAACGCCCTCCCTTGCGCCGGAACGCCCCCTGATGGCGCAGGGCTTTACAACGTGATGCATCTCCCATATGCGTCACTTTGTTAATATACGCCGCACCATGGCGCCTCTTTTGTTCTGCCGCTGCGTCACAAAAGTCACGCAACAATGGAGCAAAAGAGCCAAAAGGGGCTTCTAAATCAGCCCCTACAGACTCAAGTCCAGTCCTTCCTTTAGACACATGGCTATAAGAAGAAATAGTGGTGGTGGTCGGTGGATTGATAGTTTGAGTATTCACTGATCTGCAAGCACGATGGACTTTGTCTGTCACTTTGCGTGCTGCGGACTGCTGCCTGCCAGGCCTAGGCAAACCTTTTTAGTAGTTTGTTTAGTGAGTTACATAGGAACTTTCCAAGTCAACGGTCCGCAAATCAAGCAATACTAATAACGTAGTAGACCACATGAGATCGGTCAATATATCCCGTGGAATAGTTATCTATTTGCTATTTCGCCAAAATGTTTTGTTATTGTTCTTTTGAAATGTTTGATTTGGTTGACAAATATCATCCATGTTTTCTGGTCTTTCTTTCTTTCATGTTGTACATTAGCTCCCCCCAGGGGCAAGAGGACACAGAAGGAGGAGGAGGGTGCTGTTCAGGATGCAGGCCAGGATCGGGCAGGCGAGGGCTCCTTTGCTGGCCCCAGTAAGTTTTAATTTTAATATAGAGTACCTATTTTTTCCTAGCGTTCCTCATTCGAATTTTTCTAAATTGTCTTCGATCTTCTTGTAGACTGGATCTAAATTCTTATCCTGCCTCGACTATGACTCCCTGTGGTATTACTAGATTATTCTTATTAGTCTGTCTGTGTAGCTAACTAAGATAGCACATTTGGCAATTCCATTGGACTCCCATTCTAGTTAGCAATAGCTCTATGCACTGAGTGCAGTCCTCTGGGATTGTCCATAATGTCTTTTCAAGTCTTCTAAATGTTTATGCTTTGACAATTGCCAACAATAAAAAGGTGAATGACCACCAAGAAAGAATAAGATACTACTTTACTTTTGGTTTGGATAGTAGGACAATCCATTCTACTACTATTGCAGGGACAAATCTGCACAAACAGAACTATGGACACTAAATAATGCATTGCTTAGCTTATCAATTATAATAGGTGCTGTTAGACTTTCCACATACCTCAGTGATAACAGACTTTGTAGTTGAACCCCCAATCTCCTTACTGACTAGATAGTGTGGCAGAGTCATTTAGCTCCCAAAGTCACCGATGATTGATCCCCAATGATGATTAGATTATCCAATGCAGGACAAGAGTACGGAGTCAGAGTCAAGAAGTGTCAGAGGCACGGACTCATGCTTGCAAAAATTCCAAAACCTTTAGCTCATCCACTGTAGTCTGGAGGACCAAAAACCACAGAGTCTATTTAAGTTTAAAAGCTGTATTAAAAGTAAACACATTTATTAAAATCAACTTTGTCATAAAACTAAACGTTTAACTGAAAATGTAAAAGTGCTTAGTGCTGACGCGAATAATTGGACAAATTTCTTGTGGTCGAGCCGAGCTCTCACCTGGTTTGAACTTGATCCTGCTCGTGTTCTTAGAAGTGAAGCTTCTGTCTGTTAGGAGAAAAAGTTGTGCGTGTTAAAAATAAAAAGCAAGCATTCATCAGTTGTGCCAAAAAGTGCAGCAAGACAACAGCCTTCCCTGGAAAAAGGGACATTTTTACTTTAGAGTAGACAGTCACAAATTATTACATTGTATTCTGTTTTTTTCACATTTCTCCTAGACCAAATATTATATAGTAGTGAGTGGTGTTTTCTAACATTCTTAAATGTACTTTTTAGGTGGAACATCTGGTGGCGGGGCCAGCGCGGAGGTGGTGGTATTGGACGAGGGGAACAACTCTGGGGAGGAGGCGGTGCAAGTGCCGGACGTGCCTGTGAGGGTTCACACGGTGGTGGTGGGCAGAGATAAGCTATATATTCCTTACGTATTGAGATTGAAGACTGCATAGTGTGCTTTCTGCACGAGTGTATTATAAATCAACCAGGTAGTAGCCTCCTCTAAATGTACTTCGACTTAGCTGTGAAGTTTTTGGCGAGAAGAATCCCAATAAGATCTGAGATGAACTTGATGGATGGGATGAACGAAAAGCGAAAGAAGGGTGTAAGTAAGTGTGGAAGGACAAGAAATTTAATGATGACTGGCAAAGAAGAAAGATATGTGTTTGCTTGGTCCCCGAGGTGGCTGGGAAGGAAAGAATATGGTATGGTGCATGGCTGGGTGAATGATGAAGCAAGGATGGGTGGAAGGAGAACAGCCTGGGTGGGTGAAACAGAAACTGTATGTGTGCATATACTTTGAATGGATGGATGCTTGGATCATGGTATTATCTGACTCTTAGATAGCATATGTGTATCTAGAGAGAGTAGACGGTCACTGGATGAACTAAGTGTTACTTTGAAGAGCATGTAACACCGCACCCGCACGTCCGTTCCAGTGTAGGAAAGGCAAGGAAAAGAAGTTGTAATTTTGTCCAAATACTACCATGAATAGTAGCAGTAGTTTGTATTGCAACTGCAAGCACAGCATATATCCGGTTATTACGGTGGACACTCCCTACCTCTCTTAATAACTTTAGTTTAGTAGTAGTACGTCATTCATGTGTGGGTGTATCACTGTTCACTCAATAATAAGCAAAGCACCTAAAGTCATCCCATATGTCATCAAATACATTCCATGTGAAGTGATAGATAATCAGATTATTTAGCTTCTTCATTTTCCTTTTCTAGTACTCATTTGCACTGTAGGGTGAAAGCTAAATTAATTAAGCAGTAGTCCTTTTAACAGAGTATTCTCAGTGCCACCCGTAATAGAAAAGTAAGAGCTTCACCACCTGCATGTACTGGACCGGTACAGTAACTCAAGTCTGTCTCACTCATCATGGTGTGCGTCTGTTTTTCTCGGGTGCAAGTTCACTGCGCTGGCATTATGCCGGCTTGCATAAGATAACGTACCAATTTTCCTAAACAAGAGAGAAGAAGAAGAATAAGACTGGTGTACTGTCATAGTCGACTGTAATGGAAGTCCATAGTGCTCGTAGAATTTGTTCCTTAAACTCCCACTAATGTTAGAGCAAGGATGAAGAAGTGGGAGGTTATATAGATACTGTCCTCAATAGTTATGTACTGTGCTTTCAATTTGCTACTTGTACTGTGACACAACTTTCTGCTCAATCATTTTGTGTTAATCTTAAGGAGCATTGGTTACAGACTATGTCTTTCTTTC
The DNA here is from genome assembly GCF_964261635.1 of Lissotriton helveticus. Classification (NCBI taxonomy): domain Eukaryota; kingdom Metazoa; phylum Chordata; class Amphibia; order Caudata; family Salamandridae; genus Lissotriton; species Lissotriton helveticus. The sequence goes on from NC_136059.1 coordinate 430,321,691, forward strand.
TTCATATAGTTGCTCCTTCTAAATCAAACAGAACATCAAGGAGGGAGCTGGCTCAAATGGCCCGGCAACGGAGGCTGGATGCCACTGTCGCCGAATATCGGCGGCTGGTGGCCCTGGAGGAGGAGGAGACGCAGTCTACCGGTACAACAACAACATCCACTGGGACAGCTGCATCCTCCTCCGTGCCCCCACGGGCTGCCAGCCAGCGCAGTGCTCCAGCGGTACGGAGCCGGGCTACCAAAGCCAACCGCCACCGCCGAGCAACAAAGACAGCAGCTGCCCCCCACAGGAGTTGCAAGGCACGCCAGCGCCGCTTATGCCTCAGAGTGTCCTACCTGGAGCAGGAGGTGCATACCTATAAGAACTTGGTGGAGGGCCTCCGCTTCGACCATGCCACCCTCCGCAAGGAGTATGATGCCCTGGCCGCTAAAGTCAACAGCACCCTCCCGTAGTGTAGTGTCCCTTGCCCCTTTTTTAGAGACTTTTGGGGGGTGGGAATTGGGAGTTGGGTTGTTTTTGGGACTTTTGAAGGACAATCGTTGGGGTTAGGGAGGGTCTTGCGGGAGATTATTTTGTTAGGGCTACAAAAATATACTTTTTGAAACTTTATCTGACCATACCTGTTTTTTACTGCTTTTGAGTGTGGTGGGTGGGGGTTTAACAGTAAGTTTGTTTTCCTGAAGTGTCCTAGGACTTTAGTAGTACTACCGTCAATCTCTCGTCTATTCCTAATACTCCATTATACTACCTCCCACCAAACGCTTATCTTACCTGAAATTTGTGTTTGAAAGTAGGGCTAGGCCCAGGGCTGGCTCCACGGGAAATGGCGATTAAGGTTGGCAATCCTGGGCGGATGAAATGTCCTCATTGCGGTGGTACTAGTGGTGTGACACAGTGGCAGTTGCATGCCTATGGAAAAAAAGAAAATGAAACCTGGTTTGTCCTTACTGTATCATTACAACGTTACGATAGAGAATATAGCAGGTGACAGTACACTAGAGCAGTGCCACACAGAGCCTATAAAAATGGTAAAGTATTGAAAGTATAACTAGTACTTGCGTTGAATTTCTTGGACATTGGCTACTACTACAAGAAATAGTACTGAAGCTGAGTAAGTCTAGAATATATCCTCGGATTCCTTCACCAGCCTGTTGCTATGACCTTATCCTCCCCAGCATGTGTGTGGAATTATTGATGTCATTTAGTCACACATCAAGCAAAACCACACAGCCCGGGGGAAGAGGGTTAGGGTTTGGAAAATGGATGGGAATGGGGGTTTCTTTTTGGGTAGGTTTTGTTGGGAGAAAAAAAAAAAGCACAGCATGGACAAACAATAATTGAAGATAAAGAAATCTTTGGGTACAAAGCTAACCATAAATCTTTTAAGTGACATAAAGGAAGTGCATGCCCTACTGCATGCATTGCTACTGAAAAGTAAGTAGTACTAGAATGCGACAGTACAGGGCTGCAGCGTTTTCACTTGCCTATCTCTGCACTATGAGAAACACTTCTTACATTAAATTAGGTTTAAAAATTAGCCGAAGTAAAACTTATAGAATGGCTGTAGAGATCAATTTAGAAGCAGAGAGAGATCCAAGAAATGCAGTCACACTCATAGAAGAAAACAATGGATACTGTATCTGTATGTTGTTGTAGTTGTCCTGTTGAATTTGGTAAGTAAGTTGCATGCAGCAAACAATTCCTCTTATTAGCGGCACTCCTCCATTCCAGCTGACGCTTCGTCCATCAATGTTGGTGACCAGAAGACACCCTGTCCACTGCCTGCCCGGTGGATGCTGAATTGCGGCTCGCTAATGTGAAGCCTGACTCCATCCTTTTTTCCCCATTGCACAGACTAAAACCCGGCCTGTAATTACTGAACGAAAAACTATTACAACACCACTGATAAATAAATATAAGGTATGTACGCTGTGTAGTGCAAAAAGTCACACTTTGATTTTCCTAATAGACAGTACAATATTTTTGAAAGTGCGTACTCTGTCTGAGTCACCTTTTGAAGGATAAATAAGTATGGGCAAATTAATTTAGCGGATCTTTCCCCTCAAGCTAGGTGTACTGTTAACTGTGTTTTAGAACAAAATTAGACCTTACCAGCAGTGCTCCCACCCAGACCCTTACTAAAGCCAGGCGCAAAAATGTAAAAGACCCCCAATCAGATCTAAAAAAACGAGGCCTAGCAGAAAACTGGTGACAAAACGTACTTTGAAAGTAAAAGTAGGCCCAAATACCCCCTTATCCACCGTGGATTGTATTCAAACCACTTGCAAGCAAGCAAAAGTATCCATAGCCAGCATCGCTCCAAGACTCGAAAACCTCCCCACCCAAACACATGCAATAGAAATACTGCTAACCCTAACGAGCCCTAAGTTAAGAATAGTGGCAAAGGCTTTCTTTAACTATGCCAAATCCCCCCTTTCCCACCAAACTACTGCTTTTGAGTCTGGTGGGTGGTGCTTTTACAGTAAGTTTGTTTTCCTGAAACTTAAGTCTGTGTCATTTTCTTCCTTTAAGTGTAAATGGCTAAATGTTTTCAACACTAAGTGCCTCTCACAGAGTAAGTGATCCCCCCTTTCCCACCATGGATTTTCTTCAAATCACTTGCAACAAAAATTACACATTCCCACGAGTGCTCTAAAACCCCAGAACTCAGTTGCAAAAATCAAGAACACCCCGAAACACATGCAATCCTGCTGCTAGGGCTAACCCTAACGAACCCTAAGTTACAAAAAGTGCCAAAACCTTTTTCCTCATGGATGTTGTTTAAACCAGTTTTATCCGGTATTAGACCTTCCCAGCAATGGCCCCAGAGCCGTCAACCCAGGCGAAAACAAGTAGAAGACCCCCAAACAGCCAAAAAGCAAAAGTACAAAAATGTGGACTTCGTCACTTTTCTGAAAATTTCCAAAATCACTCAGCGCGCCCTCTGCAGCTAGGCCCTAACTCCCCTCTGCCTCCATGGATTTCCTTCAAACCTCTTGCTATCTAAACTATCCATACCCAGTAGTGCTCCCAGACCCCGAAACCCACCCACAAACACCAGGAAGCCCCCCAAACAGGCCCCCGAAAACGCTACATTGAGCGAAAAGTCAGAAAATGCAAAACCTTTTTCCTCATGGATGTTGTTTAAACCAGTTTTATCCGGTATTAGACCTTCCCAGCAATGGCCTCAGAGCCGTCAACCCAGGCGAAAACAAGTAGAAGACCCCCAAACAGCCAAAAAGCAAAAGTACAAAAATGTGGACTTCGTCACTTTTCTGAAAATTTCCAAAATCACTCAGCGCGCCCTCTGCAGCTAGGCCCTAACTCCCCTCTGCCTCCATGGATTTCCTTCAAACCTCTTGCTATCTAAACTATCCATACCCAGTAGTGCTCCCAGACCCCGAAACCCACCCACAAACACCAGGAAGCCCCCCAAACAGGCCCCCGAAAACGCTACATTGAGCGAAAAGTCAGAAAATGCAAAACCTTTTTCCTCATGGATGTTGTTCAAACCAGTTTTATCCGCTATTAGACCTTCCCAGCAATGGCCCCAGAGCCGTCAACCCAGGCGAAAACAAGTAGAAGACCCCCAAACAGCCAAAAAGCAAAAGTACAAAAATGTGGACTTAGTCACTTTTCTGAAAATTTCCAAAATCACTCAGCGCGCGCTCTGCAGCTAGGCCCTAACTCCCCTCTGCCTCCATGGATTTCCTTCAAACCTCTTGCTATCTAAACTATCCATACCCAGTAGTGCTCCCAGACCCCGAAACCCACCCACAAACACCAGGAAGCCCCCCAAACAGGCCCCCGAAAACGCTACATTGAGCGAAAAGTCAGAAAATGCAAAACCTTTTTCCTCATGGATGTTGTTTAAACCAGTTTTATCCGGTATTAGACCTTCCCAGCAATGGCCCCAAAGCCGTCAACCCAGGCGAAAACAAGTAGAAGACCCCCAAACAGCCAAAAAGCAAAAGTACAAAAATGTGGACTTCGTCACTTTTCTGAAAATTTCCAAAACCACTCAGCGCGCGCTCTGCAGCTAGGCCCTAACTCCCCTCTGCCTCCATGGATTTCCTTCAAACCTCTTGCTATCTAAACTATCCATACCCAGTAGTGCTCCCAGACCCCGAAACCCACCCACAAACACCAGGAAGCCCCCCAAACAGGCCCCCGAAAACGCTACATTGAGCGAAAAGTCAGAAAATGCAAAACCTTTTTCCTCATGGATGTTGTTTAAACCAGTTTTATCCGGTATTAGACCTTCCCAGCAATGGCCCCAGAGCCGTCAACCCAGGCAAAAACAAGTAGAAGACCCCCAAACAGCCAAAAAGCAAAAGTACAAAAATGTGGACTTAGTCACTTTTCTGAAAATTTCCAAAATCACTCAGCGTGCGCTCTGCAGTTAGGCCCTAACTCCCCTCTGCCTCCATGGATTTCCTTCAAACCTCTTGCTATCTAAACTATCCATACCCAGTAGTGCTCCCAGACCCCGAAACCCACCCACAAACACCAGGAAGCCCCCCAAACAGGCCCCCGAAAACGTTACATTGAGCGAAAAGTCAGAAAATGCAAAACCTTTTTCCTCATGGATGTTGTTTAAACCAGTTTTATCCGGTATTAGACCTTCCCAGCAATGGCCCCAGAGCCGTCAACCCAGGCGAAAACAAGTAGAAGACCCCCAAACAGCCAAAAAGCAAAAGTACAGGTGATTAAAGTTTTAATTATATTAACTTGTGCAAAACAAAGAAAGACAGAAACACAGGAATAAAAGTGAATAAGTACGAAAAAGAAAATTTCTGAATTCATTGGCTTATTTTCAGGCCTCGGTGTCAGGGAAGAAGAGTTTGTCCTCATACTCTACGAATTCAGGCAGGAGTAGGTCAGTGTCACCTAACACAGAAGAAATTCCCTCATCTAAGTTGCTGTCCTCCTTGTCTTCTTCCGTTGTGCGATCTGGTACTTTGAAATCTGGTGGTATGAGGTGCTCATTCATCTTGATCATTGTCAATATCTCCACATTTTTGGGCGAGAGGCGGGTCCGTTTGCAAGTTACAATGCCACCAGCAGCACTGAAAACACGTTCAGAAGACACGCTTGCGAGTGGGCAAGACAAGTAATGTATAGCCAGGCGGGTGATCTCTAGCCACAATTCTTTTTTCCCATGCCAATACGCCAATGGGTCAGCATTAACTTAGACCTCTGTTGAGTCATTCAGATAGTCCTGCACCCACCATCGACTCAAAGTTCTCCACGGTTCCTCCACTTTGCTGAATTTTCGCTCTGACCTTTTCAGAACCATAACCAATCTCAGCTAGCCAATCCTCTTCATCACCCGATATTTCTGTTGTGTCTGGTGCTTATGATGCGGTTGCCGGGGTCTTTAACGGCTGAGTGGTCACTTCTGCCACAGCCACAGGTGCAGAAGTGGAGTCTTTTGACTGGGGATGGCCTGCTGATGCCGATGTACTGCCTTTTCCTTCAATTTGCTCCCGTTCTCTTTCAAACCTGATGGCTGACCAGGCTAGCCAACGTTTGTACTTTGTAACATCTTCATCACTAAAAGGAAAAAATGCAGAGCCTGCCAGCGCCTTTTTGCAGCGTGGATGCAGAATAGTAGCACAAATGTAATCCTGTTCTGAGTGGATCTTTTGAAGACGTTCATCGCCAAGTAGGCGCTCTAATAATTTCTCCGCCAAAACAAAAGCTTCTTGCTTTTCTTCATCTTTTTGAAACTTTGAAAACGCCGCCTTCAGTTTGTGCTCCAGCATGCGCAACAATGGGATAGCTTTTCCCAAATTACAGTCCTCACTGCTGACTGCACGCGTGAAGACCTCAAAAGGACGAAGCATGTCTGTCAGGCTTTTAACTAGCTCCCATTGCGCCGCATTTAACCTCAGGTCCTCCTTCACAGCTGTACCCATTGTTAAGAAATACTGATTGAGTACCGTAAACTGCTCATACAGACGCTCAAGCATGTAGAAGGTTGAGTTCCAACGTGTTGGCACCTCCTGGATGAGTGCTTTCACTGGCATTCGACGTTCATGTAGCAGGCTCCTCAGATGCTTCCGGGCCTTAAAAGAATGGCTGAAATGGTTGCACATTTTTCGGCAGGTGACCACTAACTGGCATGCTGGACTGTCTTTATCCAAGAATTTTTTAACAACCAGGTTTATACAGTGCGCCAAACACGGCACTCTGAAATAGTCACCCAGTTCCATGGCCTTAACTACATTGGCGCCATTATCCGTGGAAACATAACCAATGCCGCGTTTTTTTGGAGACAGCCAGTGAAAGACCTTTGTGTTGAACTCATTCAAAATGTTTTGTGCTGTATGACGTTTCTCCAAGCCAAACATGGCTAGTGTTGCATGTTTCCGAGCAGCTTTAAAAACTTGGTCCAGGTCAGCACCTGCGTTTAGCTTTGCTTTAACCCCTGAAAAAGAGACCCAGTGTGCAGTGATGCACATGTAATCAGTGCCTGCGCCACTGGTCCACATGTCTGTTGTCAGATGTATAGTGTGAACAGCACTCTTCTGCAAAGCTGCCCCAATCACCTCCAGCACATCTTCATGTAGTGCTGGAACCGCAACTCGGGCAAAATAGTACTGGCTAGGAACCTTCCATTTAGGGCAGAGCGCTGCCACTAATTCTAGAAAACCAACCCCTTCTACAAAAGAAAAAGGGAGAAGATCCAGCGCTAGCATTTTAGCCAGCTTAGTGTTATACAGACGCACCATTGGGTGGTTGCGGTCATATGGCGCTACTTAAAACAACATTGTTTTAATGTTGCCCTGGACCATTTTGCGGGATGATGATGATGACTTCTTCGACCCAGTTACGCTCGCTGACGAACTTTTTCGCATTGGTGTCTCACTCTGTCCCACACTCTTAGTGTGGCTCACAGGGGGTGTGCTGACAGGGGTACTGGGTGTAAGTGAAGTGTGTGACACTTCTTCCTCCTCGTCATCATCAGATGTTACATCAATGTTTTCTCGACTTGCAATTCGGGCTTCCTTGATCTCCTTTAGGTGCGCAAGCCATTGGACAAGGTGCTGTCTCTTAAGATGACCTCTCTGGCCTCCAGTCCCATAGTTGGTACCAAGCTTACCACGACTAACTGCAAGCTTACAAATGCTACAAATGGCTATGTTTTCCCTTTTTGGGCAAACACTAAAGAAGTCCCAAACTGCGGACTTGAAATGTCTGTGGGGGCCGGAGGAGGCGATACTGGTGGTGGTCATGCTGCTAATGCCAGATGAAGTGGAGGATGTGTATTGCTGAACTTTACTACGTTGTGCACTTTCACCACCACGAATTGAGGTCGAGGTGGATGGAGGTCCCTTCTGGCGAGTAAGAAATATGGAAGCGGTAGGTTGTGGTGTACTAGTTAACATCAATGATTGTGGTGTTCCCATTGCCTCCTCGTCAGCTTCATCATCACGCTCAGCAGCTTGTCGGGCTAGGGTCAAAATGTCTGTTTGCTGCATGCCCGCTGGGGCTTCAGTGACGTTAGTGATGATGACTGCGTCGTCGTCGTGAGAGTCTTCAGCAGCAGGAGTATACGCCACTTCTTGTTGAGCATCATCACACTCCATAACTATGAGAGTTTCGACGACCTTCCTTTTATGCTGAGCTACCTTTGTCAGATCATGGTGTGCCTCCTCAACCTCACTCTCAGACGGCAGTGGTGCTGGTTCCCAAGTAAGATCCATATCATCAGAAGGAGGTGGGCTTGAAGAAGATGTAGACACCAACACCCTTGATCTTTTCCTTGCTCGGGATGTGGAAGACAATGAATGATCATCAGGAGGAGTGGCTTCCTCGAATGATACCTCGGCTTGATTGTCGATTTCCAGATGTGCCCCTACTTCTGGAGGAACAACTATTGTGGCCACTTGTTGTGCCCCTCCATGCATCTCTGCTTGCTCCTCTCCTTGCGCCACCTCTCCTTCCACATGTACTTGGGCTTGTACTTGCACATGTGATTGTTGTTGCGGCTGTGGTTGTTCAACACTCGTCAGATGAGTTACAACAACCTGTGTTGATTGAGGGACATTGCTGCTACTTTCTTGCGATGAGACAACATCACTGGTCGATGGTGATTAAACAACTATACTGGCTGCCTCTGCAGCACTCAAGGGCTTGGACCTAAGTTGGCGTGGTGGTGGTGGCACTGAGCCCAATGGAGCGGAGGTGCTGCTCCCAGCTTGGTCCCCAGCAGACCCCGCTGCTGCTGCAGGCGTACTTTTTTTTATCCCAAAAAATGTGGCGGTCGTCATCACACCAGTCTCCTTGGTAAGTGGTGCCACTTGCTTCTTCTGCTCCTTACTGGCAACTTTCTTGCTAGAGGAGCTACGGGCAACTTTTTTGGGGCCATCTTCTTCAGATGTCACTCTGAATAGCAGGCCGCAGTTGCACAAGTTGCAGAGTTGTCTGTGGCCACACGTGACGTTGTGCTGCACACACCGCAGCAGGACTTCTTCCTGGCACTGGTGGTTCTCTTGTGCACCTACAAGCAATGGAAGACAGAGGAACATCAGTTATACACCCCAAAAAGTCGAAAAAACACACAAAAATCAGCACAAGCCCAGCCCATCCATGGCCTCAATGGTGTTTAAATTCAAGAAAGACACCCCACAGAAAGACTAGGCCCATGCACCACTCACTACCCCTGGGCATAATGGATGAAAGCTAGGCAAAATAAGTGCAGGCCTCAGACACTGCCTCTCTTCAAAATGGCCCCTTGAACCCCAAGCACATGTTGCCTGTACCAGCACTCAAGATGGCCACCACCACCACCCACATGGCCAGTCCACATCAACAGTACACCCCAAAAAGAAACAAAAAACACACAAAAATCACCACAATCCAATGCCATCCAGAATGTTTACATTAAAAAGACCCCACAGGCAGACTCAGTCCATGCACCACTACCCCTGGGCAAAAGGCCCCACCAGCAGCCCCAAAAAAACGACAAAAACACAAAATTCAGCACAATCCCAGCCCATCCATGGCCTCAATGATGTTTAAATTCAAAAAGACACCCCACAGAAAGACTAGGCCCATGCACCACTCACTACCCCTGGGCAAAAGGCCCCACCAGCAGCCCCAAAAAAACGACAAAAAAACACAAAATCCAGCACAATCCCAGCCCATCCATGGCCTCAATGGTGTTTAAATTCAAGAAGACACCCCACAGAAAGACTAGGCCCATGCACCACTCACTACCCCTGGGCATAATGGATGAAAGCTAGGCAAAATAAGTGCAGGCCTCAGACACTGCCTCTCTTCAAAATGGCCCTTTGCACCCCAAGCACATGTTGCCTGTACCAGCACTCAAGATGGCCACCACCACCACCCCCATGGCCAGTCCAAATCAACAGTACACCCCAAAAAAAACGAAAAACACACAAAAATCACCACAATCCAATGCCATCCAGGATGTTTACATTAAAAAGACCCCACAGGCAGACTCAGTCCATGCACCACTCACTACCCCTGGGCAAAAGGCCCCAACAGCAGCCCCAAAAAATCGACAAAAAACACACAATTAAGCACAATCCCAACCCATCCATGGCCTCAATGATGTTTAAATTCAACAAAACAGTTGTATCATGCACCCATAACCAACCCTGGTCCTACTGGATACTGTGGCTACCCTCAATATATTTTATTTAATGTTCTGAAAAAGTTCCAAAATTGTAGTTGCAGCAACTGTAATGCCCCAAACAAACTTACTTGTGAAAGTTGATTTCTAATCCAAAAGTGATCCAAAGAAAGTCAAAAAGGCCTCAAATCCAAATATCCAGCAGCACCCACAAAAAGTAATCCTTCCAGGTCAAGGTCCAAATGAAAGTGACCAGCACATGAAGAAAGCACTGGGAGGAGCCTGCTGGACAGGAACAGGAAGTTGGAGACTGTGGGGCACTTCCTTCCACCCCCCCCCCCAAAAATGGACTCCTTGCAAAAAAAAGTGCAGGCAAATGTCAACCTGAGGAGTGATTCTGATAAAAATCATCATTTTCTGAAGGTTTATGCTGTTTGCTGGTGGATTTCTTGTGCAGAATTGCAAAATCTCTATTTCGCGAGTGCGAGATTGTTCCTGCCCGCCGCACCTACGTGTTCGCAATTGCGAACTCTCGCGATGCGTGCTGTGCAAGGTAAGGTGGCAAGCAGCGATTACGTATTCGCGGGTGCCAACTCCCGCGGGATCCCGCAGCAAGATCCAAAATGGCGCAGCACTCGCAAAATATCGAGAAAAACGACTCGGCAAACGCTGAATGACGGAAAGTGAACGCCGTGCGCCACGCCGCGCGCCGCAATATTGTATCACCAAGCAAAAAAATCCGACGCGGATTTGCGGATTTTTGGCTAATTCGCGAGAGTTTGCGGTTTGCGAATTTACCGAAAATCCGCAAATTCCGTGAGCGGAACGGATTTTACGCCCATGCTTAGAGCCTGTGTAGGTAGGGTGTGCACCCCTCCTGGTCTAGTTTGTCATCGCTCTTGTATAGCTCTTGATAGAATTCCCTGAACGTATGTTGGGTTTCTCTGTTTCTGGTGTGTGTTTTGTTGTTTGCGTCTGTAATTGCTGATATGCAGTGCTGTCTTTGTTTGTGCTTGAGATATGATGCTAGGATCTTCCTTGCTTTGTTTGCCTCGCAGAGATTTTTTTGTTTGTATTTTTTTATCCATAGACCTGTCCTTTTGCTAAGGATTCTGTTGAATTCGTATTTCTTGCTTGTAAGCTCGATGAGTGCGGTTGTGTTAGAGGTGTCTGCACTGTGCTTGGCTTCTAGTTCCTTAATGCGTTTTTCAAGTAGCTCTAGCTGTGCTTTAGCCTCCCTGTCTCTTCTGGCTTTGATCTCTATAAGTGTGCCTCTGATAGTCGCTTTAAGCACGTCCCACAGGCTTTTTGGGTCTATGTCTGGTGTATCGTTATCTTTAATATAGTCATTGATGGCCTTCTCAATTCTAGTTTTGTCTTCTTGCCTTGCCATGACTATATTATTGAATCTACATCTGCGAGTGAGGTGTTCGTTGTGTCTGCCTGTTAGGTGTAGGCTGATGCACGAGTGGTCAGAGATTGTTCGTTCTGCAATTTCTGTGTGCTCTGTCAGGTGTGTGTGTGATCCTGAGATGAGGATGTAATCTATTCTGCTGTAGGAGTTGTGGGGGTTGGAGTAGAAGGTATAGTCTCTGGTGTCGGGGTGTTGTAGGCGCCATGGGTCTTCAGGGTTGAACCTGTTGCATATGTTCTTTAGGATTTTGTGAGATACTGGGGACCGGGTTAGTGACGTCGATTGCTTGTCTATTGTGGGATCTAGGACAAAGTTGAAGTCGCCTGCTAGCACAGTCATTTCGTTTGGCTGGTTTGTCTCCAATTTTATGGTCAGGTTGTCCCAGAATGTTGTGTCATCTGTGTTTGGTGCATATATGTTTGTTAATAGAATGGTTTCCTCCCCTCTCCTCAGCTGTGTGGTCAGTAGTCTTCCCTCCTTATCATGGTGTACCTTTTCTATGGTTAGTCTGCTCTTTGTGTTTATCAGGGTGATTACCCCTCTCTTTTTGCCCAATGCCGGTGAGCAGGCTACCTGGCCTATCCATCTTGCCTTAATCTTGTTCGCTTCCTCTTTTGACTGTTTAGTCTCTTGTAGCAGAATGATATCGACTTTGGTCTTTGCTAGGTAGTCAAGTACTTTTTTCCTTTTGATCGGGTGATTCAGCCCCTTCATGTTAAGGGAGACAACTTTGAGGTCGGTTTTCAGCATAGTGTAGCTATTCTGTGCCATAGCTTGTGTCTTGAGGTAGGCTTAGTGGTTTACTAGATTCATGTACTGCTCGGTTTTTGTATCTGTGCTTGGTGTGTGCAGTCCGTCTGCCTGTGAGGCCTTTGTTAGCCTGTCTGTATACTTTTTTTGGGCTTTGACAGAGACATAAACTGGACGGACATGGTTTTCCAGCCGGACAGGACAAACGTGACAGACATGACAAACAAAACTGCCTCCCCTTCCCTCCTCTCCCTCCCCTCCCCTCCCACCTCCTGACTTGACATGTCGTACAGTAGGCGTGC